>NC_092382.1:58723146-59923146 GCF_030028105.1 Mobula birostris
AGGACCAGCTTCCTTGGCACCCAGGTCGTCATGTTTTCACTGGGCCAAATGCCATGTAACTGTGGTGTTTTGCTTAATTAATCTATCAGCGGCATACACCAGATACCACTGGACAGGCATGAATGACGTAAATGCAATACGGATGAGAAATGCTTGATTCATAATCAATCTTTTGTTTTATTCTAGTGTATGGAGATGCTGTCATAGATGCAAAGTAATCACACTGTCACTCACTCTCTGCTGGTTGTGTGTAATTCGGAGCACTGCCTGTAAATGGAGCACTCCACCACGGACCGAAAGCAAGAGGCATCGTCAATCAAAATGGAATGGACAGAGGCACAGTGTGCTCATTGAGTTCTTTCTCACTAACATTTTGTTCTGTTGCTACACCTACAGCCGAATTATCAATAGTTCAGAGGAAGTAACTTACGCCGGTGCTAAGGGGGCAAAATATTCTTGAGCAAACTGGGTCACTGAATTCACTGCAAAAAACACCTTGAGTTATTGGACCTGTAACCGGAAATTCTCCAGTCATGTCATTCACCATGCAAAACATAGATCATAAAGCATTGAAACAGAATTGGGCCATGAGGCCCATCGAGTCTGCTGCGACATTCAGTCATGGCTGATGCCTTTTTTTTAATCTCCTTTTCAACCCCAGTTCCCAGCCTTTTCCCCGTAACCACTGATGCCTTGTCCAATCAAGAATCTATCATGATCTGCCTTAAATGCACACAAGGACTTGGCCTCCGCCACTGCATGTGGCAAAAATTTCCACATATTCACCACCCTTTGACAAAAGAAGTATCTCTGCATCTCTGATTTTAAAGGGCGTCCCCCAATCCCGAGGCTGTCCACTCTTGTCCTAGACTCTCGCACAATGGGAAACATTTTTTCCACATCTCCTCTGCTGAGACTTTCAACATTCGAAAGGTTTAAATAAGATCCCCCATCATTCTTCTGAATTCCAGCCAGTACAGACCCATAGCCATCAACCGTTGATCGTATGATAACCCTTTCACCCTTTCATTCCTCGAATCATCCTGATGAAATTCCTCTGGACCTTCTACAGTACCAGCACACCTTTTCTACGATAAGGGTCCCAAACCTGTTCGCAATACTCAAAGGGACGCCTCACCAATGTCTTATAAAGGTTCAGCATCACATCCTTGCTCTTTCATTCCAGACCTCTTGAAAGAAATTTTAAAATGACGTTTGCCTTTCTCACCACCGAATCAACCTGCACGTTAACCTTCAGGGTGTTCTGCAGAAGAACTCCGAAGACCCGATGCATCTCAGAATCCTGGATTTTGCCCCCATTTAGAAAATAGTCCACACATTTATTCCTTTTAACAAATTGCATGACCATGTATTTTCCAACATTGCATTTCATTTGCTACTTTCTTGCCCATTCTCCAAATCTGTCTAAGTCTTATCTGTTTCCTCAAGACTACCTGCCCCTGCCACAATATTGGTAGAATCTGCAAACTTCGCAAAATATCTATCTATTCCTTCGCCTAAATCATTTATACAGAGCATAAAAAAGTGCCCCCCACACCCACCCCTGCGAAAACCAGTCACTGGCAGCCAAACATAAAATGATCCTTTTATTCCCACTGGCTGCTTCCTACCAATCAGCCAATTCTCTAAGCATTTCAGCAACTTTGCTGTAATACCATAGGCACTTAACACTGTAAACAGCCTCATGTGTGGCACCTTCTTAAAGGCCTTCTCAAAATCCAAATACACATTTACTCATCAATTAAATCCAACAGATTTGTCAGGTAGGATTTTCCCTGAAGAAGTCCATGTTGACTGTGTGCTTTCTTGCCTTTTATCACCAAGTACTCCATCACCTAAACTTTAACAATTGTCTCTAACATCTTCCCAACCACTGAGCTCAGGCTAACTGGTCTATAATTTCCTTGCTGCTGTCTTCCTCCTTTCTTAAAGGGTGGAGTAACATTTGTAATTTTCCAGTCTTCTGGCACCATGCCGGAGTCGAATGGTTTTTGAAAAATCATTTCTAATGTCATTACAATCTCTAACGCTGCATCATTCAGAAACCTTGGATGTAGTTCCTCTGGTCTGAGTGACTTATGGACCTTCAGCTTTAATAGCACCTTGTAACAGTAAACTACACCCACTTCTCTTTCCTCACCATTACAACATACTGCTAATGTCTTCCTCAGTGACGATTGCGGCAAAATATTTAATTCATCAGTCATCTCTTTGTCTCCCGTTATTAATTCCCCGCCTCATTTTCTTGCCGTCCTATATATCCGCTCTCATGTCTCTTTTATTTTTAACATACCTAGGAATCCTGCACAAGTCGCCTTGCACCTCAGTTATTTTTGTATTTTCTCCCTATTTAGTCAAACTTTCAGTTCCTCTACCAAAATGCATGACCACAAAGAATTCTAACAAATTTGTCAGGCAAGATTTTCCATTGCGGAAACCATACTGAACATGGGCTGTTTTATTATGTGCCTCCAAATACCCATGGTTGATGATCTGCCCTGACCAGTGAATAATCTACCAACCTCTGCTTGAAATATGCGAAAGACTTGGCCTTCACAGTCTGTGACAAGGAATTCCACAGTGTCATCCTGTTGACTGAAATTAGCCCTATCAATTCCCTCCCCACACTACACATTGCATTTATTCATAATCCAGCTACCTCATTTTCCAACATCTTCCAACTGACCTATAGCTTCCTTTCTTCTGCCTCCCTCCCTTCCTGAAAAGTGGAATGACAGTTATAACTTTCCAGTCTGTCAGAAGCATTCCGAAATCTAGTGACCCTTGAAAACTCAGTACCAGTGTTCCACAATCTCTTCAGCTACCACTTTCAGGACTCTGTCGTGTGCACCATCTAATCCAGGAGACCTACCAACCCTCAGACCGTTCAATGTCCCAAGACCCTTTCCTATCGTTATGCCGACTTCACACACTGCATACCCCGACATCTGGAACATCCAGCATACTGCTAGTGATTTCCACAGAGAAGACTGAAGCAAAATACTTATTCAGTTCATCAGCCATTTCATTGTTCCTCATTAGTACCTGTCCAACATCATTTTCCAGTGGTCCGACATCCACACTCAGCTCAGTTTTATAATTCATACATCTGAAACAAACATCAGCTTTTCGTATCCTGTTTAATACTGGGGGCTAGCTTATTTTCGTATTCCATCTTATCTTCTTAATGACCTTTTAGTTTCCTTGTGTTGTGTTTTTATGTGTCCCAATCCTCAACTTCCGACTATTGATCTATTCTGTGTAGTCTCTTCGAATTTTATCCTGACTTTGACTTATCTTGTTACCCACGGTTAACAAGATAAACTTTTGAGTACGTCTTCCTCTTTGGATGCATATATCCTATCCCTTCCCAATTGATTCCATAAACTGGAGCCATTGCTGTCCTGTCGCCATCCTTGCCAGCGTCTGGACGTGAAAGCACAGAGGAACATCTGGAGAAATTTCTGAAACGCCCATCCGCTGCTGTCGTTAATTTGTGGTCGGTAATCTTTCGGAGGGTAGGCCTCAAAATCTCCGGCTTTGCCTGCTTTTGCCGAACGAGAAAGAGGTCGAATCTCTCGGACAGAGGTGGCACTCAGTACTCGGTGTTGGAGATCTGATCAGAGCTCGAAGTGCTCGGTTGACTCAGAGTCGGATTGTGGTCGGCATGGCAGGGAGAGTTCTTCCTTCTCCCGTCTGCGTGAGGTGTGGGACATTTGAGAAACTTTGAACTTTACTGTGCTCACGGACTTCTTCATCAAGTTATGGTATTATGCACTGTTGTAGCTATGTGTTATAATTATGTGGTTTTGTTAGCTTTTTTTAGTCCTGGTTTGTCCTGTGTTTTGTGATATCACACCAGAGGAACTAATGTATCATTTCTTAATGCATGCATTACTAAATGACAATAAAAGAGGACTACATGTCTTCATAATCTAAAAGTATCTAACATATCTGTCTCTACGAACACCCCAGGTGGTTAATCCAGCAATCGGCCAATCTGTGTATAAAAGGGCTTGCCTCTTACATCTTTGAGATTATCCCCTGTCACATTAAATTCATAGCCTCTGGTGTTAGACATTTCAACAGTGGGTTCAAATCTCCCCCGTCTCTTTCTCCCCAGACTCTCCCTCTCTCCATACTCTTTCTTTCTCAGTACACTCTAAGGAAGCGTCGATCGCTTGGCTCAGGATTGGAGTCCTTTTCACAAGAACCGAATTCCCCTCTGTGGCAATACAAGACCGGTTGTTTAACACACAAAAACGATACACAATAAAAGGCCAATAGATTGACGGCGATAAAAGCGGTAAATGCGAAGAGAAGGATGTTCCAGGATCCTGCGACAGTTTATTTCAATCTGATTACTAACACAGGTATAATAAAGTAGCAATCATCAATCACCAAAATCATGCTTTAAAATAGAAACGCATGAAAGATCCTATACATTACTATGAATACAATACTGATTCAGATTTAGAGTCCCACAAATTACACTGCGACTGACCCTTAGCAGAGATAGGGCAATTTGGATTTTCTATAGAAATTATGAATAGAATGATTGAGTTCTGTGGCGTTAAGCATGTCTGCACAGCTGGTTTATCTAATACGAAGGACAAGTGCAATGTTTACTCTGGCTTCTGAAGGCTGTTGACTTTCTTTTTCGTAGAATTCTTATCCAAAAGTTTTAGCTGTTTATTTAACGATGATCTTATCCCTGCTCATTCGATCGTCATAATTAGAAGTAGAATTTTGCAGATGATAACTGGAGCTTGGGCAGACAGTCCCTGGGCAGGTAAACACATTACTAATTTGATACCAGGTCACTGGCCACAGGTACACTTACAGTTGAAGTTCGCACATCTGTACTCTTGGATTTGTTTCTTCATCGCCTGTTCGATGCAATCAGCTAAATCCATGTATAGCACCGCCTAATCTCTCCCAATCTGCACCAGGCCCGATATGATCGCAAGAGGCTCAGTGTGAATTGCGCCCGTTCACCTTGTGATGGCAACACTTCGGCTGGATGATCCGTTTCCTCTCTGTCACCGAGAAGCAAAGGCTTTTGACGGATGTGCATTTACACTGTGTTATCGGATTCATTGTCACGTTGTTTAGCGGTGACGAGAGCGCGGATATGCTGAAAAATGAAATATAAAAGTTGCGATGAGTTTAATAATTGGTAGCAGTTGTAGGTCGCGGTCTGTTCAGTACCGTGACTCGTTCGTGTTCTACACTAGATTTATTCTCGCCGCTGCCACGTTCTCCAATGACCGCCAGTTCTGTAGTGTCAAGGTAGTAAACACCGTGAAGAGCATAGATATTTTTTTAGTAATTATTTGAATAATTGACATGAGCAGGTATTTCACTTCGCTCATGAACGGCGCTCTGAACTTGGGCTAAGTTACCCCATAAATAAACGTATTTGCGCAGACACTTAATTTCATCACCATGTAACACACTCAAAATGCTGGTGGAACGCCGTAAGCCAGTTAGCATCAATAAGAAGAAGTATGGTCGACGTTCGGGCCGAGACCCTGACTCTAAACTGGAACAAAGTCTCTGCCCACCATTTTATCAAACTTCCGTTCCACCCCTGCATCATCCATAACCACATATCGCAATCACTCTTACGATTAATAGTTTAAGAGAGACTTAAGCACAAAACCCACTTGATCAATATACAGGGTAACCACACGGCATCCAACGAAACCGATCCCGGACGATACCCCCACCATGAAACGCTCCCCAGCGTCGTTTCTCACATGGCACACATTCTACACCATCACTCTTCTTCAAAAATAATCCAGGCGGGCTGAGAGTAGAACAAACTGCTCTGACAGAGCTGATAAATGAAATACCGAGATCATAGTAGTGAAGATATGAATATCTATCTATCTATCTATTTATTTATCTGTGTTGGTATTGGAGATGGAAAGTCGATGTGGAAAGGATGTTTCCCATTGTGAGAGAGTCGAGGACAACAGGGTACAGCCTCAAGATAGAGGGGAGCTCTTTCAAAACGGAGATGCGGAGACATTTCTTTAGTCAAAGGGTGCTGAATTTGCTCAATTTGTTCGCACATGCAGCTGTGGAAACCAGGTCGTTGGGTGCATTTAAGCATGAGATTGATAGGTTCTTGATTGGATTTGCATCAAATGTTACGGGGAGAAGGCCAGGAAATGGGGCTGAAGAGGAGAAAAAAAAGGATCAGCCATGATTGAATGGCGGAGCAGACTCGATGGGCAAGATGGCCAAATTCTGCTGCTATGTCTTATGGGCTATGGTCTACAGGATCTGTAAACTGTCAACATCAGGACTGTAAACTGTAAATAAACGGTGTAAATGCAGATAATAAATGCAGCATCTGTGGAGAAGAATAAACGCCGGATATTTTGACCTCAGACCCTTCATCAGAACTGGAGTGGAAGGGTACTGAAGCAGAAGATAGCTACTACCATCCTTCTCTTCTCCTCCCCGTCCTCGTAATTACCCATCACCCCCTCTGGTTCCTGTCTCATCCCCTTACTCCACTGTGCACTCTTATCAGATTCATTCTTTCGACTACTTTCTTAACGTGGAGAAAATGCCGGAATCTGAGATGCAGAGGGACCTAGGAGCCCTTGTTCAGTACACCCTGAAGGTTAACTTGCAGGTTGAGTCAGTGGTGAGGAAGGCAAATGCGATGTTAGCATTCATTTCAAGAAAACTTTAATATAAGTGCAAGGATGCGATTGTGAGGGATTATAAGGCACTGGTGAGGCCTCACCCTCAGCGTTGTTAATAGTTTGGGTGGCCATCTTAGAAAATATTTTCTGGCATTAAAGAGAGTCCAGAACAGTTTCGCAAGGATGATTGCAGGAATTAAATGCTTATCATACGTGGAACGTTTGACAGCTCTCGGTTTGGACTCGCTAAAGTTCTGAAGGATGAAGTGGGGAATCTCGTTGAAACCTTTCGAAGGCTGAAAGGCCTAGACAGAGTAGATGTGGAAACGTTGTTTCCCATGGCGGGAGAGTCTAGGACAAGAGAGTATAGCGACAGGACAGAGGGTCGCCCTTTTTAACAGAGATGCGGAGACAATTCTTTAGCTAAAGGGTGATGAATTTGTGGAATTTGTTGCCACATGCAGCTGTGGAGACCAGGTCGCTGGGCGTATTTAAGGCATGGATTAATAGCTTCTTGATTGGACATGATATCAATGGATATGACCAGGAACTGTGGTTGAGAAGAAGATCAAGAAAAAGGATCAACAGTTATTGAATGATGGAACAGATTTATAGACAATAGACAATAGACGATAGGTGCAGAATAGACCATTCGGCCTTTCGAGCTTGAACCGCCATTCTGAGATCATGGCTGATCATCTACTATCAATACCCGGTTCCTGCCTTGTCGCCATAACCCTTGATTCCCCTATCCATAAGATACCTATCTAGCTCCCTCTTGAAAGCATCCAGAGAATTGGCCTCCACTGCCTTCTGAGGCAGCGCATTCCACACCTCCACAACTCTCTGGGAGAAGAAGATCCTCCTCAACTCTGTCCTAAATGACCCACCCCTTATTCTTAATCCATGCCCTCTGGTACTGGACTCCCCCAGCATCTGGAACATATTTTCTGTCTCTATCTTGTCCAATCCCTTTATAATCTTATATGTCTCAATCAGATCCCCCCTCAATCTCCTTAATTCCAGCGTGTACAAGCCCAGTCTCTCTAACCTCTCTGCGTAAGACAGTCCGGACATCCCAGGAATTAACCTAGTGAACCTACGCTGCACCTCCTCCACAGCCAGGATGTCCTTCCTTAACCCTGGAGACCAAAACTGCACACAATACTCCAGGTATGGTCTCACCAGGGCCCTGTACAAACGCAAAAGGATTTCCTTGCTCTTGTACTCAATTCCCTTTGTAATAAAGGCTAACATTCCATTAGCCTTCTTCACTGCCTGCTGCACTTGCTCATTCACCTTCAGAGACTGATGAACAAGTACTCCTAGATCTCTTTGTATTTCTCCCTTACCTAACTCCACACCGTTCAGATAATAATCTGCCTTCCTGTTCTTGCTCCCAAAGTGAATAACCTCACATTTATTCACATTAAACGCCATCTGCCAAGTTTCTGCCCACTCACCCAGCCGATCCAAGTCACCTTGAAATCTCCTAACATACTCATCACATGTCACACTGCCACCCAGCTTAGTATCATCAGCAAACTTGCTGATGTTATTCACAATGCCTTCCTCCAAATTACTGACGTAAATCGTAAACAGCTGTGGTCCCAATACCGAGCCCTGTGGCACCCCACTAGTCACCACCTGCCATTCCGAGAAACACCCATTCACAGCTACCCTTTGCTTTCTATCTGCCAACCAGATTTCTATCTATATCAATATCCTCCCCCCAATGCCATGAGCTCTGATTTTACCCACCAATCTCCTATGTGGTACCTTATCAAATGCCTTCAAAAAGTGAAGGTACACCACATCCACTGTATCTCCCGCGTCTATCTTCCTAGTTGCATCCTCGAAAAACTCCAATAGATTAGTCAAGCATGATTTGCCCTTGGTAAATCCATGCTGGCTCGGCCCAATCCTATCACTGCTATCAAGATATGCCGCTATTTCATCTTTAATAATGGACTCTAGCATCTTCCCCGCTACTGATGTTAGGCTAACAGGACGATAGTTCTCTGTTTTTTCCCTCCCTCCTTTCTTAAAAAGTAGGATAACATTAGCCATTCGCCAATCCTCAGGAACTGATCCTGAATCTAAGGAACATTGGAAAATGGTCACCAATGCATCCGCAATTTCCAGAGCCACGTCCTTTAGTACCCTAGGATGCAGACCATCTGGAGCTGGGGATTTGTTAGCCTTCAGTCCCATCAGTCTACGCATCACAGTTTCCTTCCTAATGTCAATCTGTTTCAGTTTCTCTGTTACCTTATGTCTTTGGCCCATCCATACATCTGGGAGATTGCTTGTGTCTTCCCTAGTGAAGACAGATCCAAAGTACTTATTAAATTCGTCTGCCATTTCTCTGTTTCCCATAACAATTTCTCCCAATTCATTCTTCAAGGGCCTAACATTGTTTCTAACTATTTTCCTTCTCTTCACATACCTAAAAAAAAACATTTGCTATCCTCCTTTATATTCCTAGCTAGCTTGCGGTCATACCTCATTTTTTTCTCCCCGTATTGCCTTTTTAGTTAAGTTCTGTTACTCCTTAAAATTTTCCCAATCATCCGTCTTCCCACTCAGCTTAGCTCTGTTATACTTCTTATTTTTTAATACTATGCTACCTCTTACTTCCTTTGTCAACCACTGTGGTCTCTTCCCCCCCCCCCCTTTGAATCCTTCCTTTTCCGGGGGATGAACTGATTTTGCACCTTGTGCATTATTCCTAAGAATACCTGCCATTGCTGTTCCACTGTCTTTTCTGCTAGGATATCCGACCAGGCAACTTTGGCCAGCTCCTCCCTCATGGCTCCATAGCCTCCTTTGTTCGACTGCAATACTGACACTTCTGATCTGCCCTTATCCCTCTCAACTTGCAGATAAAAACTTATCATATTATGGTCACTACCTCTTAATGGCTCCTTTACTTCAAGATCACTTATCAAATCCTGTTCATTGCACAACACTAAATCCAGAATAGCCTTATCCCTGGCCGGCTCTCGTACAAGCTGCTCCAAAAATGCATCCCGTAGGCACTCTACAAACTCCCTATCCTGGGGTCCAGTACCAACCTGATTTTACTAGTTCACCTGCATGTTGAAATCCCCCAGAACTACTGCAACATTTCCTTTGCCACATGCCGTTGTTAACTCCCTGATCAATTTGCACCCAATATCCATGCTACTGTTTGGGGCCTGTAGATAACACCTATTAGGGTCTTTTTTTTTTCCCTTACTGTTCCTCAGTTCTATCCGCGCTGATTCTACTTCTCCTGATTCTATGTCCCCCCTTGCAAGGGACTGAATCTCATTCCTCACCAACAGGGCCACCCCACCCCCTCTGCCCACCTTTCTGTTCCTTCGATAGCACCTATACCCTTGTACATTCAATTCCCAGGTCTGATCCCCCTGCAGCCATGTCTCCGTTATCCCAACAACATCATAGTTACCCATTTGCACCTGAGCTTCAAGCTCATCCGCCTTATTTCTGACACTTCGCTCATTCAGATATAGAATACTTAACCCATTGTTCCTCTCTCTGTTTAAATCGCTACCTATTGTGCATAACCCAGTTCCCCAAACTTTCACCGGGCTATACGCCCCTTGAATTTTGCTGTCCCTCTTAAATTTACTTACTCTCTCTGCACATTTAACTCCATGCTCCGTCAGACCATCCCTCTGCACATGTATCCTCCTTATCACTCGTTCCGCCTCACCTTTCTCTACTTCACACTTAATAGTCCGGAACCGTGTAGTCCTCATCTGTCCTTTATACTTCATCTCGCTATCCTCTCTCACATTCTGGATCCCTGCCCCCTACAAATTTAGTTTAAAACCCCCCAAGCAGCACTAGCAAACTTTCCTGCAAGAATGTTAGTACGCCTCCAGTTCAGGTGTAAACGGTCCCGTCGGAACAGATCCCACCTTCCCTGGAACAAAGTCCAAATAGCTAAAAACCTGAAGCCCTCCCTCCTGCACCATCCTCTCAGCCACGTATTGATCTGTATAATCATTCTGTTCCTCGCCTCACTCTCACGTGGCACAGGTAGCAATCCTGAGACTGTTACCCTGGAGGTCCTGCCCTTCAGCCTCGCACCTACCTCCCTGAACTCACTACGCAGGACCTCCTCACTCTTCCTACCCACGTCGTTGGTCCCTATATGGACCACAACATCTGGATTCTTGCCCTCCCTCTCGAGAATAACCTGCAGCCGATGTGAGATGTCCAGGACCCCGGCACCAGGGAGGTAACATACCATCCGAGACTCCCGATCTCCCCCACAGAATCTCCTATCTGCCCCCCTGACTATAGAATCCCCTATCACTACCGCTGTCCTCTCTTCCCTCCTCCCCTTCTGAGTCGAGGGTCCAACCTCAGTGCCAGAGACAGGACCACTGCAACTTGTTCCTGATAGGTCATCCCCACCAACAGTATCCAAAACGGTATATTCCTCCAGTCACAGGTCTCCAATCAGAGAGGCAACCATCTGCTACCACTATCTGCCTTCCCCCACAACGTCAATGTCTACTCCCATTTACTACCTCGTCTTGAATGCCAAGAGAATGACCAACATATTATGAGGGACCTTGTCAAATACCTTGCTAAAGTCCCTGCAGACGTTATACAGTGTTTTGCTTTCATCAACTTTCTTCGTAACATTTCTTGTAACTTCTTCGAAAAACTCTACACAGTTGTCCAAAATACACAAAGTCATGTTGAATATCCCTATTCAGTCCTGTTGATTCAAATACTCATTATTCCAGTCCTTCCAATGCATTTCCACTTCTGCTGTCGGACGCACCGGCCTACAAATTTCTGGTTTAATATTGGAGACTTTTTTTTTTTAAACAGCGGAACAAAATTAGCTATCCTTCAATGCTCTGGTACCTCTCCTATCGCTGAACATTTTCAACATATCGGTTACACTCCTACAATTTCCACACTCGCCTCATTCAGGGTCCGAAGGGTGAACTTGTCAGTCGCTGGGATTTATCAACTCGAATTTGTCCAAATTACTGAACACTTACTCATCCGTAATATAACATTTATGGCCTCACTTCTAGAGATTCTGTGTCTTTTTCCCGAGTGAACACAGCTGCAAACATCCACTTAAGAACTCCTCTAGCTTTTTTGCTGTATGCATGCATTACCATTCTGATAATCCAGACGATCACTTTTGTCCACTGCAATCCTTTTGCTTTTAAAATACCTCTATAATCCCTCACCCTGTCTGCCAGGAGAACCTTATGCCACCCGATAGCCTTCCTGGTTTCTTTTTCCTGTGTCATTTTGCATTTCCTCGACTCCATTAGCACCTCACTTTTTTCCTACCTGCTTACACCAGCTATGCACCTCCTATTTTCTTTTCTTTTCCAGGTCCTCAATATCTGTTGAAAACCAAGGTTCCCAAGAACTGGTATTTATGAATCTGATAGACTCATAAATACTTTGAACTCTAAAAATTCTATCTTTCAAGGTCTTCCACTTACCAAGTTCGCATTTGCCAGAATATAGCCTGACCCAATCCACACGAGTCAGATCCTTTCTGATACCATCAAAATTGATATTTCTCCAATTTGGAATTTCAACCCATGGAGCAGAGGTATCGTTGTCCGTACTTCCTTTGAATCTGATGGCACTGTGATTACCAAATGCAAAGGGTTCTCCCACACAGACTTCTGTACCTTGTGTCCTGTCTCATTCCCTACTAGGACAACAAGTATCACACACTCTCTCTTTGGGAATTCAATGTACTGATTAAGGAAGCTTTCCTGAACATATGAATCAAAGTCATCAGTATATCTGCTCGATATGCAGTATGAGAGTTCCAGTCCATATGTGGAAGGTTAAAATCTAATGATAACATATAATGTTTCTTGCAATATTCAGTGACTTCTACTAACTTTTTCCTCTAAATCCCGCGGACTCTTGGGTGGTTTATCCCTCATGCTATGTCACGTCGAAACAACGAAACTTCAGAATATTGATCTGCTACTGCTCTGCAAGTCAATAATGGCATCGATATTATAATTCCATCTGTTGATCCACGACCTGAGCTCATCTGCCTTTCCTTCAATACTTCTTGCACTGAAATATACGCAGCTCAGAACATTAGTCACAAATTGGTTACCTTTCGATTCCTGACTTTGTCTGAGATCTTAACAACATCTGTTTGAGAAAGTTGGATAGGTACATGGATGGGAGGGGATGGAGGTCAGGTCAATGGGACTCGACGGATTAACAGTTCGATATGGAGACCGGAAACCGTGCACAGTAAAACTCCGGGCGTGGGAAAGGGAGAATGACAATCATGCACCGTAAAAAAGCCGGCGTGATAGGATCCAGAGACCGTGCATCGTTTGCGGAAAAATACCCATGTGAGATTGGCGACCGGGAAACGTGCGTGGTAAAATCCCCGACTGTGGGATACCAAGACCGGGAACCGCAGTCTCACGCAGGATTAGTTCAGTGACTAGTGATAAGCCTTGACGAACATCTTGCCACTGTGAAAGAATAAATATTTAGTCCCATAATTCTGGCCTCTTTCACTTGTCCATACCTCCTGACCGCCGCTCTTCAGCCTGCTCTCTTCACCAACCTTCTCCCTCACCCCTCCGAAATCACTCCACTCTACTCGCCACCCGTCAACCTCACCCTCCTTTCTCATCGTCGGATTAGCGCTCACCCTCCTACCCGTCCGCAAACCACACCTTCACTTCTTCTGCCCCAATCCCGGCTCCCACACTGTTCCGTCATTGATGTTATTCTCAGTCTCCCGTCTTTTCTCGTCGCCCAACTCGGTCACACATCCTCCTCACTGTACAGGCCACCACCCCTCCCTCCTCACCTTCCTCCTCGTTCATCCCTCTCTCCTTACCATTCTAGATGCACTCCTTCCTCGCTGCACCCCTCGCTCACCTAGTCCTCCTCGACGCCTCATGCACTCCCCTTCTTCCACATCCCATTCACTCATCCTGTCCTCCACACTATTTATACCACATTCCCCTCCACTCTCCCTAATTCCCTCTGTCACTCCCTCACTACTCAAGTCATTCACTCTCCCTAACATTTACTCCTTCAACGCTCTCGCTCCTCTCTCTCCGCTTTCCTTCGTCTTCTGCCCTATCCCACGCCCCTCACTCTACGCCTCCCATTACCTTCTCACTTCTTGTCTCTCAGTCACTCCATCACTCTACCAGCTTTTTCCCCCGTCTTTGTCCCTCCCTCTCTCTTCCCCTTCTTTCCGTCTCCGTATCTCTCCCACTCTCTCCGTCCTTCTCTCACTCCTCTTTCTAGATCTCTCTCACTCTGCTACCCCTCTCTCCACAAACCTTCTCCTCTCTGTCCCTCCTCCTTTCCCTTCCCACGTCTCACTCTTTCTTCCCTTCTCTCCGTCCATCGCTCTTCCTCCTCTCTCTATCGCCCTCTGCCCTCACTCTCCCCATCCTTCACTCCCGCAGTCTCCCCCCACACTCTCTACCTGCCCCCACACAATTTCAGCTTCACCGTCTCCACCTTCTACACACTCACCCTGCCGTTCCCCCTAACCTGCTCTCCCCATCATTCTCCTCCTTGCTCTCACAGTCACCTCACCCCCCGCCCCCAACATTCGCCCTTACATCAACAGTATTGAAAGGTTTAGTGGGAACAGTAACTGGGAATCATGCAGGATCATACCCTATATCCTATATCTTATCGTCGCATTATACTGCTGCCGCCAAGACAAAAATGTTTACGATATATGCCTGCAATATGACATCTAGTTCTGATAGCTTTTCCGGGATTGAATCCGATTTATCCATCGGGTTGAGGGCCACTTCCTGTGGTTTTCCTTGTTCCCCAATGACAAACTGACGGACAGAGAGGGACAGACGAACCCAATAACAGACGGAGGCCGTCGTGGGCCAGTCATGCCGCTGTCCCGCTCGTTAATGGTGGAAACCCAACTTTTTCGTTTCACTTTCCGGAAAGCCGGATTCTGGTCGCTGCCGATTTGGAGCTGTGCTCACAGGGACATCCGAGGCTTTTTGAAGCAGACGCGCTCCCACCAACCTGAGATGGCACTTGTAGTGCGGACGGTGCTGTCGCAGCCCCGGGAATATCAGCTCATGGACTCAGACACTGGAAACTGGGCGACAGCACGACTACACAATTTCTTCCCCCATTTCATAACTTTCGTGCTTAGTTTCTCCCCAGAGCAGTGAAAGTAAAATCGCTGTTGGTGGTCTGTTGATTTATTTTTAATGTATTTGCATTTAACTTAAGCTGTTAACAAACTACTCGCAGATTAATGTTGTGACAGAAGGCAAAGCTCAGGACTTGACCATCAGTGCAACTTCTGAGAGCAACTGGGAAGCGAACCAGGATGAACTCGTCGAACCACATCCGCACATCACGCCTTCCCCCGTCCCGGGAATTCCTCGACCACCGGCCGCTGGCCACTGCCCCAGTGACACAATCCCCTCTCTGAGAAGAATGGCGGTGGATCTCAGGTGTGGAGCTTGATAACGGTCTCTTCCCCTTTTGTGTCCACAAGCTGGAAGTATCTAACTCAGCTGAGGATCCTCCCGTCCTTCCTGATGCCCCAGGAAGCCCGGCGCCAATGGGAAGGTGAGATAAACCCCGCTCGGTGGCCTCCCCCTGGATACGGAGCATGCGCCTGGCGTACAGGGGGATTTGTACCCAGGCATGGACTGAGTCATTCCGCTCCTACCCGAGAGTGCAAAGCATAGGGAGAGGGACTGAACGGTCCCAGTCCTGCTTCCTGACAGGGACAGCTGTTTGGAAAGCTAACGTGACAGGAGGAGCGGGGATAAGCCGTTACTGAGGAAGAGATAGATACAGACAAACTTACAGACGGCGAAAAAGCTCATTGAGCCAAGTCGCATATTACCCGTTCTACAGGTGCCCGTCCTTCCCAGTAACACAGTGTCTAATCCCTCATTACTCTGGTATTAAAGCCCATGTCAGGACACTCCGAAATCTGCGCACAACATCCCCGCCAGTCCTGTTTCACAAACATACTGTCGCTCCAGATCCAGCTAATGCCGTGACGGGGCTGCAGATCGCTGGAGGCCCGTTGACTCAGCCACACTGGGAGGAGCCTGATCCCTCACCCAGCAGCATAGAGACATTCACAATATTTCTTATTTGTTTCACAGGGCGAAGCAAACGCAAACAAACTTTTTCCTGGTAGGTTAGCAACATACACACTGAGAAACGATAAGCCAGACTCTATAAGCAGTGAAAGCTTTGGCAATTGCTCGTTTGTCAATATAAAATGTATACCCTCAAATTCAATTTACGTTCGTCCAATTGAGAGATCTGAGTTTGGGTTCTCTGACACTGTTCCCATAACAACCACAAAATGCCGGAGGAAATTAGCAGGGCAGGCAGCATCTACGGAGAAGTATAAACAGTCGATGTTTCGGGTCGAGAAATTCCTTCCCATAGATGGTGTCTGAACTTCTGGATTTTTCCGGCAAATAGCATGTGTTACTCTAAATTTCCAGAACCTGCAGACTCTCTTGTGTTTACTATTTCGATAGTCTGATTTTAAAATCACGCCCATTCTGAATTACCGCTACATCTATATCAAGACTGAAGAATATTCGGATTCCTTCCTTAACATCTGCGCTGCCCTTTGAGCTTCTGTTCTTTCACAGCATCCTGCAATTTGTAATAATGAGCACCCAGACTCAGTCATCTGTAAGCGCTATTTGGCCGGACTCAGAGATGACGCTTTCTGAATAGTAAAGAAAACTATTGAGGCTTCTAGAAGGATACCCGCGAGTCTTGGTCCGACCTCATTAAATTGGTTTGCAATCACTCTGTAGTCAGAGCTTTTCTTGTAAAATAACAGGATTAAATTTGCCACCAGCCCACTGAGCCTTCTGCCCCAAGCTTTCGTTCCGCAACACACATCAAAGTTGCTGGTGAACGCAGCAGGCCAGGCAGCATCGGTAGGAAGAGGTACAGTCGACGTTTCAGGCCGAGACCCTTCGGAATGCCGCCGCCGATTTCTGTAACTGGTCACCCCCCACTGTTTGCTATGTATCGAGGCCTTGAACAGACAAAGTCTTTGCTTCGACAGGACTTTCAGGACATCAGCTCAGAAACACCCACAATAAACACAGTCTCAAACAGAAACCAACATCATTCATCTGAAACGGCAAATTTCGCTAAAAGGGAACTCATGTTGCCTGAACAGCTCTTCGCACGCTTGCTTTGCAATTGTAACATCTGGTTAGAGAACTGTTCCTAATCTCATCCATCTCTTGCAGACTCTCTGGTGTTCACTATTTTCGTAGCACGATTTCCCTGCTAACATTGATTTACAATCGCACCCTCTTTGCATTACTTGTAACATATCAAAATTGAAAAAAACATTCGGAATCCTCACTTAACGTCGACGTCGCCTCTTTGCTTTTGAGCTGCTGTTCACACACAGCATTCTTGTGATCTGTAACAATGAGCACCCACCCGGTCATCTTACAGCCGTAATAAATTGAAACAAAGATCGGAAATAAATATCAGAAACTGAATTATTCTCAACTTAATTCACCAAGATAATTGCCAGGTTTACCTCTTAATTCACTAAGAGTAAACATAGCAATTATCGGCCCGTGAGTTTGACGTCAGCGGTGGGTAATTGGTGAAAAGTATTCTTAGAGATGGTATATATAATTATCCGGATAGTCAGGTTCTGATCAGGAACAGTCAACATGGATTAGGTGCGTGGAAGGTCATGTTTGACAAATCTTATTGAATTTCTTGAAGTGGTTACTAGGAACGTTGACGAGGGTAAAGCGATGGATGCTGTCTACATGGACTTCAGTAAGGCCTTTGACAAGGTCCCACATGGAAGGTTGCTTAGGAAGGTTCAATCGTTAGGTATTAATATCGAAGTAGTAAAATATATTCAGTAGTGGCTAGATAGGAGACGCCAGAGAGTAGTGGTGGATAACTGTGTGTCAGATTGGAGGACGGTGACTAGAGGTGTGCCTCAGGGATCTGTTCTGGGTCCAATATTATTTGTCATATACTTTAATGATCTGGATGATAGGGTGGTAAATTGGATGAGTAAGCATGCAGATGATACTAAGATAGGTGGAGTGTGGATAATGAAGTAGGTTTTCAAGCTTGCAGAGAGATTTGGGCCATTTAGAAGAGTTGGTTGAAAGATGGCAGATGGAGCTTAATGCTGATAAATGTGAGGTGCTACATTTTCGTAGCAGTAATCAAAATAGGACATGCATAGTAAATGGTAGGGCATTGAAGAATGCAGTCGAACAGAGGGATCCAGGAATAATGGTGCATAGTTACCCGACGGTGGAATCTCATGTGGATAGAGTGGTGAAGAAGCTTTTGGCACGTTGGCCTTTATAAATCAGAGCATTGAGTATAGGAGTTGGCATGTAATGTTGAAATTGTACAAGGCATTGTGAGGCCAAATTTGGAGGATTGTGTACAGTTTTGGTCACCGAATTGTAGGAAAGCTGTCAACAAAATAGAGAGAGTACAGAGAAGATTTACTGGAATGTTACCTGGGTTTCATCACCTAAGTTACAGAGAAAGGTTGAACCAGTTAGGTCTTTATTCTTTGGAAGGTAGAAGGTTGAGGGTGGACTTGAGGGAGCGGTATTTAAAATTATGAGGGGGATAGATAGAGTTGACGTGGATAGTTTTTTTTCCCCCCATTGCGATTGGGGGAGCTTCAAACAAGAGGACATGAGTTGAGAGTTAAAGCAGAAAAGTTTAGGGGTAGCTTGAGGGGGAACTTCTTTACTCCGGGAGTGGTAGCTGTGTGGAAAGAGCTTCCAGCAGAAGTGGTTGAGGCAGGTTCGATGTCTTTGTTTAAAGTTAAATTGGACAGCTATATGGACAGGAAAGGAATGCAGGGTTATTGGCTGAGTTCAGGTCGGTGGGACTAGGTGAGAGTAAGAGTTCGGCACGGACTAGAAGGGCCGAGATGGCCTGTTTCCGAGCTGGAATTGTTATATGGTTATATGGAATGTTCAGTTTCCGTGTGGATATATTTACAAGTCATTTTTCTTCCCAAATGCATAGCAGACAATCAGGTGAAGTTCAGTTAGTAGCTGTGGGGAGGGGCCGGTGTTGCTGTTCTGTGAGACTCACAGCGCGATTTTCTGTGTGCAAGCGGCTGCCTGTCAACCGGGCGGACTCCGACACGCAGACATTCCTCAGAACAGGGAGCAGCCTCACGGCTGAAGACAAGCAAGCCAGTCGACATTCCGCCCTCACATACAACTGTGAACAAAGCTAATTTAAAGCTGTATTTAAATATTTTTGTTACAGAAGGAAAAACTATTGGTGCAGGATAATATATAAAAAAGTTCCCTAGTGTCTGCAGTCTGCAGGTTTCCTTGTTACAATTGCTATCAGACTTTGTGAGTTTCCAGTATTTAATTTACCTCAACATCCGATCATCTGTGGCTTTAGTATTATTATTTTTTAATGTAATTTCATAAAGCGATCTGCGGCATTCTGAAATGAGACAATTCGCACAGTAAAAATTTCACGGATTCTCTGTTATTTTGAGTAGTTAGTTTTACTGTGTGTGTGTGTGTGTGTCGTGTGAGAGAGAGAGAGAGAGAAGAGAGAAGAGAGAGAGAGAGAGAGAGAAGAAGAGAGAGAGAGAGAGAGAGAGAGAGAGAGAGAAAGAGAGAGAGATCGGAGATCGGAGACGGCACCCTGCCCTATGGTACATTTCGGATATCACTATCGGTGTGAAAGTTTCTTCTGCACTGACTCAGTAGAAACCGACTGGTCTATGTTTGTGATTGAAGGTGACGACATCGTTTCCCCTAACCCATTTGGTAAATAATTCATTCGTTAACTTAAGCATTTTCAGAGCTTCTTTCTCCCACTGAATTCCTTTCCGGTCCGGGAAAACAGC
Source organism: Mobula birostris (assembly GCF_030028105.1). Classification (NCBI taxonomy): domain Eukaryota; kingdom Metazoa; phylum Chordata; class Chondrichthyes; order Myliobatiformes; family Myliobatidae; genus Mobula; species Mobula birostris. Next base: position 58,742,758 of record NC_092382.1, read on the forward strand.
CGAGCCCCTCTGTAAAACGCCCCCTAACTCTGAAGAGTCGGACAACACTTACTGTGATGTTGAAACCGGACGGGGTTCAGTGCCGTCCCGGGTGAGGGGGTGTGCTCACCATGCACAGAGATTTCAGTCCAAGCTGCTACCCCCGAGCTTTATCGGTTATATAGTCTCCGTCGTTCATTACAGATACACTGATCTGATTGAGCTGGTATACGCGCACACGGCAGCAGTTCTGGTCTGCACACCCTCGGCGCCCGGGACATGTCCGACCGCGGGAGGAGAGAGGACTGCGGCAAGTGGAGCAAACACAGGACAGGAATATCAAAGGCTGCCTTATGGTCCCGTCTGGATTTCGTGTAAATCTCACGATTTCCCTCCTTGCTCTTCAATCACAACCAAAGGGACGGAGATTCTTTATTTAATTCAGCAATCACAGGCTGTGGATTTGATCCATCCTGGGTTCTGGAAGGTTCTGAACTCCACCCTATGTGAGAACAGAGCTTCCCAGTGCAGGACGAGTTTCAACTCGAACATCCCTCACCTACCCCGGTACAGGGAGTCGCCTTTCTGCTGAAATCAAAACCAACACATTCGACAATTTGCCCCCAGAGGAAATCTGAACAGCTTCTGTCATAGATTTTCAGTGAGCTTCTCGATTTAGGACAATTTATTAATATATTTTGTTAAACACTAACATTCAGAGATGTTTGCTTTTCCACCCGGGCAGCTGTTGCCACCTGAATCCTCTCGCCCATGGTGAAAAACGAGTTTCATTTCACGAGCAATGGTTGGCTGATCCACATCCCGCAAAAACATTTGTGGTGTCTGTCGCTGCTAAAAGTCGCCTATTCCAATTGGACCGAAGTTTTACCGAGGGAGGAAGTGATAACTGACGGGATGGTGAGGTTGTGTGCGACTCACGCCATGGTGTACTCAAATTGTGGAACGCGCGTGGAAGAAGTTTGCTATGAGGAGGAGCTGCCCCCCTCCTATCTCGTCTCCAAACCCCGTCCCGAGATTTCCCGCCCTCTCAGAGGATAGGCCCGGACAGCTCCAGGCTGTGGAGCGGGTAAGGGTGTTGTCAATTGGCCAGCAAAGGCGGTAGTGGGATTCAGAATTGCTGGACAAATAGAGACGAGGTGTCGATTGCGAGCTGGACAGCATGGAGCCCCATTATCTTTTGTAGGGACACAGGTGTGGGGAGAGAGTGGTAGGTGTTCAGAGATAAGTGAGGGATTTTGCCAACAAAAGGGAGGAGAGAGGTAAAGAAGATAATAAACCCGTCCTTCAAGCTCTGTGTCTTCCCTCTCTCCTCGCGTACCGCTCAATGCCACTCTCTCTATCTCTCTCTCAGCACCCTCGGTCTATGCTTCGAGATAATCCTTGCTCTCTCATCTGTAGATCGGTCCTCTCCCCTTCCTTTTTTCTCGCCTCTCTCCTTCCTTTTTTCTTTCCTTTCATATTCTCTCTGTTAACCGCTCGCCCTTTCTCCTCCCTCCACCTCCCCACCTCTCCATCTGTCTCATACCACTCCTCTAACCTTCTCATTCTCCCCTCCCACCTCTCCTCCACCCACTCTTTCTACGTCCCTTTCTCCCCATACCCTTTTATGCAATACTTCTTGGAATGGAATGCACGCAGCTCAGAATATTGGTCGTACCAAACTTAATCTTTTCATTCCCGACATGTCATAGATATTAACATCTGTTTGAGAAACTTGGATATGTAGTGGGATGGGAGGAGTAGGGAGACCAAGTAATGGGTCTCCGGTAGTTTAACGGTTCTGCACGGAGATCTGCAACCGTGCACATTAAACCTCTCAGGGTGGCAGATTGGGAATTATGCGCAGTAAAACTCCCATGTAGCATGCGGAGACTGGAAATGGTGTGCGGTGGGATATAGAGACTGGTAATCGTGTGAGGTAAAACTATCGATGTGGGACATGGAGAAAGGGAAACAGTGCGTGGCAAACCCCCGGGTTGCGATACAGAGACAAGGAAACATAATCTCACTGTGAACTTATTCGGGTGACTTCTGAACACCAGGAAATACTTCATTCTCGCTGTGGAATGAATAAATAGTTAGTCTAACAATACTGGCCAGACCTCCCTTCACCTGCCCTTTGCCACTCACCCTCCCCTTCCTCGCTATATTCATCCCTCCTTGTTGCTGCCTCTCTCTCCCAGCCGTCTCTCCTCACTGCCCCTTCCCACCCATCCCTCTTCTCCATTCCTCTCAACTCACCCCTCCTATCTCGCCCAAGTTTCTCTTCCTTCCTCTACCTGCTCTTCTCACTCACCGATCGCGCATGCTCAGCCCTTCGTCCTTACCCCACTCCTTCACTCCTTCTGCCTCACGCTCGTCTCCCTCACATCCGACTGCCTCATTGCCCCTACCAAATCTGTCACCGTTCCTCCACTCCTCACATCCCTTTCATCCATCCCTCCTCTCTACCGATCTTCACCATTCCTTTCTCCTCGCTTCCTCAAACACTCACATTCACCACCCACTCCCACCCCTCACTCTCCCTCTTTCCCCACTCTCCCTCTCACCATAATGTCATCAACCGCATCAACTTTCCACATACCCATCCCGTCAACTTTCTCCTCGTCCCTCCGTTGCCCTAGAGACGGTTCTTAGATTCACTTTTCCACTCCCTTCCCCCTCACCCTCCGCTTACACTCCCCATCGCCCTCTCCCTCTCCCTCTCTCACCGCTAACTCTAAACCTCACCTTAAACCTCATCCTCAAACTCGCTCACCCTCCCCCCACACTCACTCTTACTCTCACTACCACCGCCCCCCACACTCACCCCGAACTTTGCTCTCGCCTCATCATAAACTGTAGCCCAATGCTCACCCTCACTCTCTCCCTTTTCCTCACACCCACCCTCACACTTACATATAGAGCATTGAAAATGTAAGTGGAAATTTTAACTGTTCCATTCTCCAGATAATGTTGTTGTTTTTTTTATATTAAAGAATGTTGTTGTTGAGACGCAATGGGCTGATTAACCAAAAAGAATCGTGAAGAATATTTTGTTGAGAAAATTGGAGTCTAACATCAATTAAAGACTCGTTTTAAACAAAATGCATGTTAGAGTATGAAGTGTTAGTCCCTGCAGCAGAAATGGTTAATTACAATATTAAAGCGACTTTGCTCACATCTGAAGGTGAGTGTCTTGAGGAACGGATGAGACATGATTTCAGTCAGAAAGCCGCACCCTGTTCTCAGAAATGTGCTACAACACGCAGCTGCTTACGAGAGAACCTGAACTCCGAGTCTTACAGAACAACAACCTGCACCTGAAAAATCAGTCAATTCTCCTTCTTCCCTCTTCATTTCCAGTCCTCGTGAAAGCTATCGGATTGAAACATCGACTGTTCACTTGCATGCATGGATGCTGCCTGACCTACTGAATTCTTACAGTATACTGTGTATTGCCGTGGTTGCAAAATAACCCCGACAGGACTCCTGTGGGGCAGTGAGTCGGGCGAGTTGAAATCCACGACTTGAAAACATCGACAATGTCAGAATATTCTTGGGCAATAGCCAACGCCCGCTAGATTTTGAAAACATCTCATTTCAGATGAGTACATGAATATATATTCTAGGTAGATTGTGAGCGTTTGTAATATCTCACAATGGCCAATGGAAGCAACGTTTTCGATTACATTCAAGGGCCAGATGATCGATAAACGTGGGGGTGAAGAGCTCTATGGAGCAGGCGTGCTGGATGTGGGAATCTGACAAGCAAAGTTTAAATCAGTTTACCGCCAGGAGTAGCGTGAGTGGCCTATGCGCATTAGTATGTACAGAAGGAAATCAATGACACATGCCAATTGTTCGTAGGTTGAAGAGAAAATTAACATTGCACTAAATAGGCTTATTATATCCAAAGCAGTAACGAATCAGCATACGGGAAGGAGATTGACCAAGTAGCAAGACCAAGGAGCTGCTTATAAATTCAAGAGGAGGAAACCAGAGGTCCATGAGCTCCTTAACGTTATTATTTGGAAGGCCTGGACTGGGCCCAGAATGTAAATGCAGTTACCTAGGACGCATGCCAGTGCCTCTACTTCCTGAGTAGTTTGCGGGGATTTGGCATGACATCTAAAACTGACAAACTTTTATAGATGTGTAGTGGGCAGCACATTGGCTGGATACAACACAACCTGTTATGGAAACACCATTGCCATTGAACGGAAAGTCACATGAAAAGAACTGGATACGGCCCCATCCATCAGGAATAAAGTCGTTCTCACCACTGGGCAGATCTACATGAAAAGCATCATCCATCATCAGGGAACTCCGCCATACAGTCCACGCTCTCCACTTGCTATAGCATCAGGAGGAAAGTATACAATCCTCAGGCCTCAAACTAGCAGATTCAGGAACAGTTATTACTCCTCAAACATCAGGCTTTTGAACCAAATGCAGAAACTTCACTTAACTTCTCTTGCCTCATCATTGAAAATTTCCTACAACCAATGGACTCACTTTCAGGAGTCCCTCAGCTTATGTTCTGAATATTTATCATTATTATTATTATTATTATTATTACACAGTTTGTTGACTTTTTTACATTGGTTGTACGCCCTCGATGGCGTGTTTTTTCATTGATAAATTATTCTATAATAGATTTATTGAGTAAGCACGCAAGAAAAAAAAGAGAATCTCAGGTTGGTGTGTGGCGATGACACAGTAATTTGAACTCTGAACATTGAGTGCGACAATGATGTGAGTTCCTGTTATAACGAGCTGAATAATCCGTCTCCTTCAGACTGAATCAGAAAAAAAAATCCGAGGGTGGTTGATATGTTAGAAGCAGGGCAGATGTAATTGCGTGTGTAGGCAGTACGCCTCCATCAGACCCCCATTGAGATGGTTCAAGTTACAACGTACAGGAATGAAAGCACAGTGTTTTAGGCCCGGTTTAATCACTGATTCTGACACAGTGAGAGGGTGTTGATTTGCTGTAAGGAAGCGATGTTAATGGAAGAAGACACGGAAGCGTCATCAATTAACAGTTGCTTCGCAGAAATGATCAACCTGTACGTTATCTTGACAAAACAGATATTCGCAATGGCGACAAAGGGATGCCATCTGGTTTATTTCAGGTTGGAGAGGGGTGAGGCGTTGTGAAATCAATGCCTTGCGGTGCCACCATCGTCAATCAAGCATGTCCGGAGTGGTGGATCAGACAGAACGGAAACAGGCCTTTGGCCGGCCATACCTGTTCTGACCATCCACTCACTGTCTACACTGGTCCCATTTATCAGCACTCGGTTCATAGCCGAATGTATCTCGGTAGTTTCAATGCTCATCCACTTCGTAAATGTTGTGAAGGAACCTGCCTTCACCACCACCTCGGACAGTGTGTTCCAGATTTCAGCTACCCTCTGAGTGAAAAATCTCTTCTTCAGATCCCTCAATACCTCCTCTTGCTCTGCTTAAATCTGTGCCATATGATCTTTGACCCACCTGTTCCAGGAACATGGCCTATATGTGCATCAGTGAGGCTTTTGATAAGGTTCAGCATGTTAATTTCCCGCGGAGAGTTAGATCACAATGGATCCAGGGAAAGCTGACTAACAGGATGCTCATTTGACTTGATGGTAGCAAGCAGAGAGTGATGGCGGCAGGATCTTTATTGGACTCGAGGCCAGTGCCTAGTGCTGGTCCCCACTGTTACGCCAATTGCAACTTGTCAACTATATGAATAACTTGGTTGTGAATGTACAGGGTATGAGTAGTGAGTTTGCAGCAAGTAAGTTCCAACAATTACTTTTTTTGAAAGCTAATAAGTATAAACACTCCCTTCCGTTTCCTTCTCCCCACTTAGCCTCCCCCTTCCCCTCCCGCCTTCTGTCTCCACCCCACATACCACCTGTCTTCTCTCTCCACTCCATCTGTCCCTCTCTGTCCTTCAGAGTTCCCAGATTTGGGGTGAACGGTGAAATGTTTAAGGGAACCTGACGGGCGATTCACTCAGAGGATGGTGACATTTGGGAACGAGCTGCCAGCAGAAGTGATTGATTGGGGCTGGATTTCAATATTTAGCAGAAATTTGATCAGTACAGGATGGGAGATTTGTGGAGGAGATGATGCAGCGGATCGAAACAGCAAGATAAAAACAGGTCAGCAGGGACTAGAGGGGCTGAAGGGCCTGTTTCAGTGCTGCTGGGCTCTGTTAACCTAATAGTATTCTGATTTGTAATTTCCACAGTCAGTGCTTTACTGCTGATGACTGAACCCAGAAATTTCAGAATGGGTGAAGAGGTTGCTCAGTGACTAGTCCTGTGTTCAATGTTATTGGGACGTCTCTTCACGGTAAAGATATTGTCTTCTCCAGTCGTTTTCTCTCAGTCTGTAACGGAACAAGTTCATTGCCTACAGCAAGTCACAGAACTGACAGAGAAAGGAACCCACACGGAGGGTTTCCCCACACTTTCTCAGTCTGGTAATGGAGAAAGTTTCCCAGTCCCAGGGAGTGATGTGGGATTTTTTTTGTGGAAATGAGGAATGCCTTGGTAAAGATGGACAAAATGATAAAAGAAGTTCTCGAGCTCGGTGTGTAACACACTGAAATGAAAATTACATTGAAACATTGTAGACTGAACAATGTTATAGAACATAGACATAGAACATAGAACAGTATAGCACAGAAACAGGCCCTTCGGCCCACAATGTTTATAGTTCCCTGGAAGTGGCCAAGTAAATTTGTAATTCAACGGCTATAGATACTAATCCATTATTCTTTCAAAAAATCCATCTCCTTCCATTTTCCTCACAGTCATGTTCCGATCTAAGAGTCTCTTTAAAGTCTCTACTGTATATGGTTCCACCAAAACACTCGGCTCTCATCCTCGGCACTCCGAAACTGTGTAAACGATCTTGCCTTTCACGCAAGGGTTTCCTTTCTTCTTTGAACGTACGACCTCTCACATTAAATGCAGATCCTTTGGTATTAGACATTTCAACAACTCAACAAAGATACCGTCTGACACGAGGAAATCTGCAGATGCTGGAATTTCAAGCAACTCACATAAATGTTGCTGATGAACACAGCAGGCCAGGCAGCATCTCTAGGAAGAGGTATAGTCGACGTTTCAGGCCGAGACCCTTCGCCAGGACTAACTGAAGGAAGAGCTAGTAAGAGATTTGAAAGTGGTAGGGGGAGGGGGAGATCCAAAATGATAGGAGAGGACAGGAGCGGGAAGGATGGAGCCAAGCGCTGGATGGTGATTGGCAAAAAGGATATGAGAGGATCATGGGACAGGTGGCCCAGGGAGAAGAAAAAGGGGGAGGAGGGGAGCCCAGAGGATGGGCAAGGGGTATAGTCAGAGGGACAGAGGGAGAAAAAGGAGAGAGTGAGAAAGTATATATATATATTTAATCCGGACAGTAGAGGAGGCCGTGGATAGACATATCAGAATGGAAACGGGACGTGGAATTAAAATGTCTGGCCACTGGGAGATCCTGCTTTCTCTGGCGGACAGAGCGTAGGTGTTCAGCGAAACGGAGTCCGAGTCTGCGCCGGGTCTCGCCAATATATAGAAGGCCGCATCGGGAGCACCGGACGCAGAATATCACCCCAGCCGACTCACAGGTGAAGCGAGTCGACCTACTATATATATATACCTCTCATAATCTTATAAGCCTCTATCATACTGCTCCTCACACTCCACCGCTCCAGAAAAAACAATACGTTTGTCCAACCACATGCCCTGTAATCGGGCTAATAGCCTGGTAAACCTCTTCTGCACTCTCTCCAAGGCCTCAGAATCTTTCCAAGAGTGAGGCAACCGCAATGGTTCGAAATACTCCAGATATGGCCTGACTAGAGTTTTATCAGGTGCACATAACTTCCTGACTTTTGGACTCAGCGTCTCGAGTAAGAAAGTCAAGTATGACAAATGCCTTCTTAACCAAATAGTCAACCTGCATAGCCAATTTCAGGGAGGTTTGAATTTCAATCCCAGATCGTTCTGTTCATTAACACCTAGTCAGCGTCTTGTACTTAACAGTGTATTGTATGTTTACATTTGACATATCGAGGTGCAAGAACTCATATTTGCCTGGGTTATACCCCATCTGCCATTTCTCTGTCCATGTCTGCAACTGATGTGCAGTACATCCCACTCTATTCTTTGCTAGTCATCTGTGCTATCCATACCCCTGTACATTTTCAGCCAGGTCGGTTATATACAACATAAACTGCAGAGGTCACAGTACCGATCCCTGCAGAACACCAGTAATCATAGAGCACCAGCTAGAATAGGTCCATTCATTCACCACCTTCTGTCTTCAAAGGGCAAACTAATTCTGAATTCAATAATGGCCAAATCACCACTGATGCCATGCATCTTAATCTTCTGGATGAGCCTCCCATGTGGGACCTTGTGAAACGCCTTTCTGAAATGAGGTGAAATAGCAACCATAGTTCTACCTTTACCAATCATCCTCGTCACCTTATCAACAAAATCAATCAAGGTAGTAAGACACAATTTGCCAAACGAAAGGTCATGCTAACTCTCCCTAATCAGGTTTTCCAAATACTCATGAATCCTATCTGTCACAATACTCCCGTACCTTCCCTGCCACTGAGGTGAGACTTGCCGGTCTATAGTTTCCATGATTATCCCTGATGTCCTTCTTGAATAATGGAGCAACATGAAATTCTCATCAGTCCTCCAGGACCTGGCCTGTGGCTACGGAGGACAGACGTATATTTTGTCAAGGCCCCAGCAATCTCTTCATTTTCCTCTCAATTACCTGAGGTATATCCCATCAGGCACTCGGAACCTATCCAACTTATTGCTATTTAAGATACCGAGCACTGTCTCCTCCTATACTTCAAAAAGCCCCAGCATAATAGTACTCTTGGCAATGATCTCCGCATCCTCCACGTCCTTCTTTTTGGTAAATATTGATGTAAAATACTCATTCTGGACCTCACCCACATCCTTTGAACTCAAGCAAATGCTCCCCCCCCACCCTCTCACTTTATCGTTGCGTGTTTCCAACCCTCTCCCTTGTTATCTCTTGCCCCTGATGTATATAGAGCATACCAAGGGCATTTCATTGTCCATCCTAGCTTTCCCAACTCCCCTCCTAAGTTATTTTCTGGCTTCTTTATAATCCTCCAAGACACCGTTTGATTCTAGCTTCCTCAGCTTTACCTATTTTTCATTTTTATTCTGGACTACACGCATGACCTCCCTCGACATCCACGGTTCTCTTACCCTGCCATCCATGTCCTTCCTTCTGACTGGAACATACCTGTCCTGTAGTCTGTGCAGTTAGACATTAATTACCTTCCACATTTGGTTGTGGACTTGCTCAAATGCAGCTGTTCCCAATTAACTCTCCCTAGGTACTGCACGGAGCTCTCGTAATGTAACTTGCTCCATTTTAACATCCTTTCACAAACTCCATGTTTATCCTTATCTGTTGCTATCGTACAATTTAAGGAGATGTGGTAGCTGTTTGGTCTGAAATGGCCAGGTTCATTACCCAACGTCAGATTCAGTACAGCTTCTGCTCCTGTTGGACAATATACATACTAATTTGATAAACCCACCTGGATGCCGCCTCTAAACCACTTGTACTAACAATGTCCCAGCTTACCTTCCTTTCTTTGCTATGATATCGGTGATCATGGTCTTTCCATGACGCTCATTGTTTGGCAATTTTTTTTCGACAGGAGCGCTTTTCTATTGCCTTCTCCCAGAGATTATCTTTACAAGGCAAATGACTCCAGCCATGATCAATGCTCTTCAGATGTTGTCCGCCCAGTGTCAGTGATCACATAAACACAACGTGAGACCTGCGTTGATTGCTCATGCTACCATCCACCACATTCTTCCACAGCTTCACATGGCCCTGATTCGGTAGAGACGTATCTTGTACAAATCTATCGAGTCAACTCTCAACCTCCTTTGCTCCAAAGAGAATGTACAGAATGTCTTATCCAGGCAGCGTCATGGTAAACATCCCATGCAACCTGTATAAAGATTCCGTATCCTTTCTATAACGAGGCGTTCAGAACTGAAGACAATAATCCAAGTGTGATCTAACCAGGATTTCAGAGTTACAACAGTAGATTGCGGCTCTTAAACTCTAGCCCCTGACAAATGAAGGCAACTCCCAATATCCCTGCTTAATCACCCTATCAACTTGCTAAGAAGCTTTGAGTGATCATTGGATCTGGACCCTATCATTGTTCTGTTCCACCACACGGCTAACATTCCTGTCATTAACACTGTGCTCTGCTTTCAAATTTGTCCTTCCATGGTGAATCACTTCTCAGCTCTGCTCTGCATTCTGTCCATGTCCTGTTGTAACCTATGACAATCTGTACCACTGTCCACAACTCTACCAACCTGGCATATCATCCGCCAATTTACTAATTCCTCCCTTCCACTTCCTGATTCAAATCATTTATAAATATCACAAAAGTGGAGGGGGTGGGTGTGGTCCGAGACCAGATCTCTTCAGAACACGACTGCGGAAAGATGGCTGGCAGTTTGTGCATTCAATGTCCAGACCCCAAATCACAGAAGGAATATGGGCTTCCCAAAAAAAAAAAAAAGAACAGAGGAAGATGTAGGTAAGGTAATGCAGAGTTTGCTACAACAAGGAGTACTGAGGCCTGTAGCCGCCACAAACCTCACCCGTATGGCCAGTGAAGAAACCAGCTCGTAGCTGGAGGTTCACAATAGACTCTCGATAGCTGAATAAAGCAACTCCGTTAACAGCCCCAAATGGTGCAACTAACCCGAATACAGTGGTCAAAAAGAATGAAAGAAGGCAATGTTTGCCAGTTTCACACATAAACATGGATTTTGGTCTATCTCATTGGATGGAGAGTATCAATACAAGTTTGCATTTGTCTTTCAGGAACAGCAGTCTGCAACAGGGGTTCCAGAATGCCCCGTCTATATTTCACCAGACCTTAGGGGAAGATTTAAAACGGTTTTCAAAACTCGAGAGCTTGGTATAATATGTAGATTATCTACCCCTGGGTTCTGAAAACAAGCGGGAACATTCTGAGTTATTGACAAAACTGGTGCAATTATTACTTGCATTGGGACTAAAGGTAAACCGTAAAAAAAGACAGGTGATGAAACAAGTGCTTAGTTATTTGGGAATGATCTTGACATTAGGAAAAAAGAGATATTGAAAAGCGAAGAGTGATATCGTTTATGAAACTGCCTGTTCCCCGAGAACTGAAAGGGCTGTGGTACCTTCTGGGGCTGGCAGGCTGCTGTAGGGACACATTGATGGATTTTCCAGTAAGGCAGCTTACATAATGGAATGAACCATTCTCTTCGAAGAGGTAACAACAGATACAACAACAATGTGTTACAGGAGACGTATGGGAAGTTAAGACCAGTAGTGTCTGCATCACGCATGCTCTCGGCAGTTGAACGGGGGATATTGTTAATGACAAACATTTGTTAGCGGATCTCTTGGCGGTGCAACATTTAGCCTATATAATGGGATTTATTCCACTTACAGTACTGACAGAACACACGCCCTTACAATTACCGTTAGATGGAAGGATGCAAAATGGTTGAGTAAGCCAAAGCAGAATCATTAGATGGGCATTGCTTTTGCAAGGAAGATATATTAGTGCAAAGGATATAAACACAACGCTAATCTTAGCCGATAACCTGCTGCAACAAGGAAGTGAAAATGAATCTCAAGATATGATAACAAATTGTCTCAAGGATCTGTTTGTATCAAAAACAACAAAAATAGGGTGGAAGATCAGATAAAGTAATGACTGAGAACGAAGGCACAAATGTTTTGTATATGGTTCCTCATCAGTATAGGATGGTGAGAGGAGAACTGGCTGAGGCATATATGTATAGGATGAACATGGCCAGGAAATGGATAGCATAGCTTCAAAGTTACAGAAACCCATGAGTGAATAGGCAGCAGAATTGGCAGCTGCAGAGTACCTGGTTAGAGAGCCAGAAAGTTTTTCGCCAGAGTCAAACATACAATTTGATCGTATGTAGTTTGCAACAGCCTTACAGAACATTTGCCTTTGTGGGCAGCCAGAGGGTTGTTTCAACTGCTCAGAATCCCGTTTGGTGACCCATTGGTACCATAATACATGGGGACACCAGGGATGCAAACCCACCCCAGAAAAGATCAAGGAAGTGGACTGGTGGCCTTAAGAAGAAGGATGATGTGGATATTTTGTGAAAAATTGCTTGACTTGTGAACAATATAATCCTCAAAGAATAGTAAGGAAAAGTTCCCTTCGACAGACGAGACCGGTAGAAGGGCCCTGCACTCCGTTACAGATAGATTAAATTATTCCCTTACCGTTCGCCCCAGTATGGTACAGACATACCCTGGTAAGAATAGATAGCTTCATAAAGTGGGTGAATGGACATTCACTTGTTGGGTCTAGCCCGGTGTGTCCAAACGGATTAAAGCTCACAAGCATTCTCAGCTAAAACAGACACTGCAAAGGCCACTGCAAAAATCTTTTCGGAAAGGATCTTCACTTGCTGGGGACTTTCCCGGATATCGAAACGGATTAAGGCAAACCCAGATAATGAAAGATGTCAGGGCCCTTTTAGCGATCAAAGAGAGATCTCATAAACTCCGTAGACCACAATCAGAGGAAGTGTGGAAAGGATGAATCGAACGCAGAAAAACTATGATTGCAAAAATGGTGCAACAACATGGAACAGCGTTATGCTTTGATAATAACATGGAATACATTCGCATTTTCAACAGGTTACTGCCCTTATAAATTCATCACTGGAAGGGCCACGAAAGGTTCAGAGGAGCTGTTTGGATGAAATTTGTTAGAAGGCGAAATTAATGGGATTGTGTCAGAAATGCGTTACAACAATTGTACAGTCCATGAAAGTGGCAGTTATGTGGCATCGCACCAAAAGGGGAAGAAGAAACAACAGAGTGAAGCGTACTTGGACTCAAGAGGTCAGTCTGGTTCCTGATTTTTTTTAGGACAAAGAGTGATGATTAAAATACACTAACCTTCATTATTAAATCGAAGCTCTTGCAGGGCCGTTTGAAATTATAGGCCAACCAAGTCCATCAGTACACAAAGTACTGACTTGCGCAGATAAAATTTGGGTGGTACAGTATCAACCAGCTGAAATTGGTGTAGGAGCAACAGGAGTGTTCTCCCCATCGGTACCGGATGTACATGACGGCCCTGACTTGGGAGGCGAGAGAATGGAACAACTGTTCCAAGAAGATTGGGACAGGTCCTATCAATGGGGTGATTGTCAGTTCCTTCATCCTGCCAAAAAGGGCAGATTTGTCCAAAAAACAAAGAGAAAGGAAAATATCCGACTGCTTGCCCGCCTCCCCTTTTCCGAAACAACATTGGGTGAGGAAAAATGGACGCCCTAAGTCCAAAGACAGCTGAGAGTCCGGATTGGACGGCCGAAAAAAAGAAAAAGAAAATATGGACTTAAAATAATTTAAGATTATTACTGGAAATAAGAGCAGGTCTCCCCTTGTGTTATAGGATTCACTGAACATAAACAGAATATAGTATTTTGTTGCGATGACATTAACCGAGACTGAGCCAGAGTAAGCTTGCTCCAGAGCCAGTACGGCGGACAAATGTGCTAACAGTGATATCATTGCTTGGAAAACACTCAGTGAACAACATAGAAAAGGTATCTTCTCAACGGTCACGGGTGATACGATCTGACAAAGGAGAAATAGAAGACTGGAATTCATATTATACAGAGTAATGAAGGATAACTTCCAGATCCAATGCACTGATACAGAGGAACATCTGTGGGAATATTCTGCTACTTAGTAGCCACCAATCCCTCACTTGACTGCAGACTAGACATGTGTAGGAGGCAAGGGAGATAATCCATCACTGGACGGAACACACTACTCTAATTAACACACATGCGCTGGTGAGGCAAATGAAATATTCAGCTACCCAGGTTTTTGGAGTAAGTTTTGGAATTGGGGGACAAATGTTCAAATATATTCGTGGATAAGAATAGTAACACATGCTGCTGTAATACTAATTTAATGTGTCCTTATAATTGATTGCTCAATGTATATCAACCGCGAAGGTGGAAGGCAGAACTAATGGGGAAAAAAAAATCGATGGTAATTCGTTCATGAAATAGCAGAGAATGCGGTCAGTATAAATTGGGCGAATTTAGCTAGTTAACATTAATACTTTATATAGCATGTAATAGTTCAATGGGGTTCCATAGGAGTCCTCTGGGCAGCCAGCTAAGTGAGTCGAAAATAATGATTCCAAGATAAATATTTTTGGATGAAGAGGAGGCAGAAGTTGGCCAGAAGAAACTACAGTCTAATCAAGGACGGGGAAGACAACAGGTTATCTTTGTTTTCCACCGATTTGGTGGTCTCTGTGCTGATTCTTGCTCTGGAATCACGTAAATATAACGTTCTCGGATAAATAGCTTTTCACTATGTAAACTGCCAGACCTACAAAGAAAGCAACCTGTAATCTCGTTAGCACTAGGAAATCTGCAGATGCTGTAATTTCAATCAACACGCATAAAAACTGCTGGTGAACGCAGCAGGTCAGGCAGCATCTCTAGGAAGAGGTGCAGTCGACGTTTCGGGCCGAGACCCTTCATCAGGACTAACTGAAAGAAGAAATAGTAAGAGATTTGAAAGTGGGAGGGGTAGGGGGAGATCCAAAATGATAGGAGAAGACAGGAGGGGGAGGGATGGAGCCAAGAGCTGGACAGGTGATTGGCAAAAGGGATATGAAAGGATCATGGGACAGGAGGCCTAGGGAGAAGAAAAAGGGCGGGTGAGGGGAGCCCAGAGGATGGGCAAGGGGTATAGTCAGATGGACAGAAGGAGAAATCGGAGAGAGAGTAAAATAATGAGTGCATATAAATAAATAACGGATAGGGTACGAGGGGGATGTGGGGCATTAGCGGAAGTTTGAGAAATAAATGCCCATGCCATCAGGTTGGAGGCTACCCAGATGGAATATAAGGTGTTGTTCCTCCAACCTGAGTATGTCTTCATCTTTACAGTAGAGGAGGCCGTGGATAGATATATCAGAATGGACGTGAAATTAAAATGTGTGGCCACTGGGATATCCTGCTTTCTCTGGCGTTCTTTGGATTCCAGACCTAACCAGTTCCCCTCTACCACCACTTTGCTCCGTCTAGCGGAATTAGTCCTTACTCTTAATAATTTCTCCTTTGGCTCCTCCCACTTCCTCTAAACTAAAGGTGTAGCCATGGTCACCCCTATGGGTCCGAGCTATGCCTGCCTTTTTGTTGGCTTTGTGGAACAATCTATGCTCCAAACCTATTCTGGTATCTGTCCCCCACTTTTCCTTCACTACATCGGCTTCCTGCACGCATGCTGAGCTGGTTGACTTCATTAACTTTGCCTCCAACTTTCACCCTGCCCTCAAGTTTATCTAGTCCATTTCCGACACCTCCCTCCTCTTTCTAGATCTTTTTGTCTCTATCTCTGGAGACAGCTTATCTACTGATGTCTACTATACCCTACTGACTCTCACAGCTATCTGGACTTTTCCTCTTCTCACCCTCTCTCTTGCAAAAATGCTATCCCCTTCTCGCAATTCCTCCTTCTCCGCCGCATCTGCTCTCATGATGAGGCTTTTCATTCCAGGACGAAGGAGATGTCCTCTTTTTTTAAAAGAAAGAGGATTCCCTTCCTCCACCATCAACTGTGCTCTCAAACGCATCTCCGCCATTTCACGCACATCTGCTCTTACTCCATCCTCCCGCCACCCCACTAGGAATGGGGTTCCCCTTGTCCTCACCTACCACCCCACCAGCCTCCGGGTCTAAAATATAATTCTCCGTAATTCCCACCACCTCCAACGGGATCCCAGCACCAAGCACATTTTTCCCTCCCCACCCCCCTCCTTTCAAATCCCTTACTAGCTCTTCTTTCAGTTAGTCCTGACGAAGGGTCGCGGCCCGAAACGTTGACTGTATCTCTTCCTAGAGATGCTGCCTGGCCTGCTGCGTTCACCAGCAATTTTTACGTGTAATCTCGTTAGACTCCGTTCGGTGTCCTCTTTTAACTGGTCTGGACCTGTCAGAGTAAAAACAAACACATGGAAGCAAGGCAGGGGTAGGCAGGGCCATGAAATAGTGTTGGTTGTATCCCCGTACAATGACTTCTGAGAAGGTGACCCAGATAGCTCAGGTGACGGGGAGTCAATGGGATGTTGATCCAATAATCCAAATGATGAGAAACACTATAAGAAACAATATTTCCAAATACAACGGGACGATAACACTTCAGCAAGTAGAGACTAACCATCGCGTATAAGGAGGAGCCCACGAACGGTCTCGAACCGAAACGTCGACTATACCTCTTCCTAGAGATGCTGCCTGGCCTGCAGCTTTCACTAGCAACTTTTATGTATGTTGCTTGAAATTCCAGCATCTGCAGATTTCCTCGTGCTTACATTTATTCCGTGCCTCCGCTTTTAACCTGCTGTTTAGTTTTCAGTCCATAAAAGTACATTAACAGGAATCACATGTGCTTATCAGAAAAAAAAAATACATTCCACCGCACTACATTGTTCAGTTCCCAATTTTCCATCTGTTTGTCCTTTTCTGAACACATGCTGACTCTGCCAACGCTATTGTTGCTGTTCTTCCAACCCCGTGGGTGCGGATGTGGAGTCTGGGTCTGTGTGTCCCTGCCTATAGGACCATGTGTACAGAATACAATGGAAAGATTGACGGTCTGTTGGTCAGTTTAACAGTTGTACTGGAAACATGTATCTGAATCTTGGGCTTATTGTGGGACTAAATGTCTCTACTGTCTGAGACTGTGGAACTGATGAGCTCCCGGTCAACCGGTGCCCTGCAACACACTTTATGTGCGAGAGAGGTGCGGCTGCTCCATACCTTGTCCTTGGACAGGAGGGGATATCCGATCTCTCATCGGTGCGTGTACGTACCACAATCGGCACAGAACAGTTTGGAATTCAAGAGCAGAAGGAAATGTGATTGAAATGTGTGCTTAAACTCATCCTCTGTCTGCACATACTGAGATTGGTTACAAAATTGAGAGGACACTGAACGGGGAAATGGGATAGAGATAGTCGTGGAGTGATAGCCTATTATGAAATAGGCTCTTCTGCCCATCCAGATCATCACGCTGTGATCTTCCGCCTCGTCCCGTTTATCTGCACCCTCTGTCCGTCTTTCATCCTCGTACGTACACAACCTTCACTGAAACGATATGATTGAATCCGCAACTACCACCTACGCTCACAGTTCCTTCCACACTCGCTCGACCCTCTCAGTGAATAGGATTTACCACATACCCCTCTTGCATATTTCACCTTTCACCCCAAACCTATTAGCTCTAGTTGTAGATTCACTGAGAGGATGGGGAAAACCTCCGGGCATTCACCCTGTCTGTAAGTCTCACAATTTTATATACTTCTGTAAGATCTCCATTCATTTTCTTGCTCTCAATGGAAGAAATTCTTAACCTGTTCAACTTGCCCGTCTAAATCTTGTCCTCAGTCCCCGAACTGTTCCTTTCAAGTTATCGCTGCACACTTTGAAGCTTATCGACATTTCAAGCTGTAGGTAGGGGATCAGAACAAACGTCGATATTCTGTCTACAGCCTCACCAATGTGTTGTACAGCTTCTCTATGAAGTCCCAACTCCTGCACTCAGCGAACCGATAGTGAAGGCCACTGTGATTAGAGCTCAATAGGAGCCGATTTGCCAGTGATGCCGCTTTCCTGTTCCCGGATCTCTTTTTAACTGCTCCACACTAAGTTCCACATATTCAATATCTGCTTCTTAACCTGTTATATCTTTCCGCACAACGAGGACCACCTCGCACTTGTCTGTATTAAATTCCATCTGCCATTTTTTCGCCCATTTCCCAGCCAGCGAACATCATGCTACAAGCTTGTACAGAATTATTGGCTGTAACAACGCCACCAACCTAGGATTCGCTCACAATTCTTCAGATTCAGTTTTCTACATCGACATCTGAATCATTAAAATACATGATAAACAACAACGGACTGAACACCAATCCTGCAGTGCACTTGTCACAGTCAAAAAAAAATCAACCATCCATTCTCTGCTTATCCAGAAAGGAACGGCCATCAATCCGTCCACAAACCGTAGCTAAAGTCGTGTGGATGTGTAACCTTTTATTATCAAAGGTCCGTGGAATATCGTTGTCAATCTTTTCCATATGCTTCGAAGAAAACACGTACAGCGTGTTTACTGTGGTGCATGACATCAGCTGTTATTTGTCACATTCGTCATTCAGATGACTGGAAAAGACGAGAACAAGCCAAGGGAATAAATGACCCTATCTCCCCGTTCAGTAAGGTGTACTCCATTTTACCTGCCGAGTTAAGGTCCCGCCCCCAATTTCACAGGCGGATGTGCTCGGCTGAATGTGATAAAATGTATCGATTTGAAGTTGATTGTCGATGTTGATTGTTCATGTTGGTAGCTTATGTTAGTAATAAGACTGATCTGGAAATGTCCCATTTCAGCAGCTGAAGCCAGGCGTCTTGGAAATGAAATTTGCAACGTTTATATTATATTCAGTTCTAACTTGAAACATCCTTTGAGGAGAAAAATTCATGGCACAGTGACAGTGTGGGAGGGAAAACAAAACAACAACAACAACAACAACACTTCAATGCCAGTGTTTGCGTGGCTGGTTTTCCCTGAGGTGACTGGCGTGACAATCACAGTCACTGCCTCAGTGGAATTGCTCTCAATTGCATATAACTCTGTAAAACCGATCAACCCTCCATATAAGCAGTTAGCGTACAACTGAACGATGCTTCTGACGGAATATGGGATATCCAGCAATTTACTACATCGCGGCCATTTTTTATCCTGCACTTACAGCGATTGGTGTCCCTGGTAAGGTTCTGGAGCTGGTCACTCTATGTATGGTGCCCTCGTCTTGCTTTTGTTCCGCTGCACTGCTCGGACTTTTACCCAGCACAAGTTCTAACCTAGTCTGTAAAGTCTTGTTTTTTTTTCCAGAATCGATGGTTCATAGCTTCGATTCCATTTTTCCTTTTTTTTTTTGATGTTTTTTTTTTCTTGTCAATTACGTTGGTGCCGATATTGACATAGTTTCATAATATCACCTGGCGCGGATTTCTGAAGAGCTACCGGTCTATGGTTTTCTAGGACTGAGTCTCTATCAATACAGATACTTGGACTTTACAAAAACATCATGACAGGTTTTTCTAATGACCGGCCAGTTTATTTTCCATACGCAGGTTTGTTCTTCTATATGTCAGTTAAAGAGAACTTATGCTTTATATCTTATTAATTCAACTTTGCTCCGACTACATATAAGCCCTTCAGATTCCACCTCTCATAATGGGAAGGCTGCTTTTTCCGGAGCGACCGATTGTTCACGTGAGCCGTGGAAATCAGATGCCTCACCCTAAACTGTCGGAAGGTCGCCAACCCATTGCCCCTCCAGTCTATTATAGTCCACCAGCTGGACTGCACACACTAAATTCCTGCTCTCGACTTCCCAAAAAATATATACCCTGCATAGCATCGGAAGAATGGTGGGAATTCAGACAGTTACAGCTAATGATATTTCTGCTTCTTCACCCCCGCCCCCCCCCCAAATTTCTTGTAGTTAATTTAACGGCGATTGTGATCCTATCTCGGGGAAAATGCGGACTCTCCAAATGCATCACCCGTTACCTGGTTGGAATGGCAACAGCGGATCTGATGGTGGTTATTGTTGTTGCTTCAGTGGAACAGACCAACTATATCTACATGTATTCCAGATCCCTGCTCATCACTCCTGTATGCGCTTTGACATTTATCTTTGTTGTTGCAACGATAGACTGTTCTGTTTGGTTTACGGTCAGCTTTACCTTCGATCGTTTCATCGCAATATGTTGTCGAAAGTTGCAGAAAAGATACTGCACTGAGAGAACAGCAATGGTGGTGATTGTGACCGTGGTTACAGTGATCTGCGGGAAATGTGTCCCGTTATACTTTGTCGTTGAACCTTACTTTATTATTGACAACATACCGTGGAGTTGCACCTTCACGCATGAATACGCTACTTCACCCCTGTGGAGAGGATACGAATTACTGGACAGCATTTTAACACCGTTGCTACCGATCGGTTTAATTTTACTGTTCAATGGGTTAACAGTAAGACATATCATTGCCGCAAATAAAGTCCGCAGGGGGCTTCGGAATAGCAGTAATAATCTGAACGATACCGAGGTGGAAAAACGCAGAAAGTCGATGATTCTGTTGTTTGCTATATCAGCTAATTTCATATTATTTTGACTGCCCTATGTAGCTCGTTGCCTGAAATGGCAACCACAAAACTATTTTTATCAGGACAAATATTTGAATTCCCCGGTATATATACTACAACAATTTGGGTTCATGTTGCAGATGCTCAGTGTGTGCACCAATACTTGTATCTATACACTGACACAGAGGACATTCAGAAAAGAACTGAAGAATGGAATGAAGTATGTGTTTACATTAAATGGCCATCTGTGTAGATAACGCCCACGTCCAATTGCAATTGAGCGGAGTTTTCGAATAAAACATTTTAAAAATGAGCAGGTTGGCAAAAATTCAAACAATCATGACCTTGGCCACCCTTAAATTGCAAAATCCATGGAAGATTGCACACTTCAGACAGTTAAGTTAGGAAAAATTGCAGTGATGTTACATTGGTTGAATTATTCCGCACTATCGCAGAGATTGAATATCACAAGGGCAGGAATGGCTTCTGGACATTCCCGGGTTTCGATATTTCAAAACGGACAGAATCGGAAAAGAGAGAGTAAAGGGGGTGTCATTGAAACACGGGGAGAGCATCATCACAGCAGCTTCTAGGGAAGAAACCGTGGAGAGATTTTCTATTGATAGACTGTGAGTAAAACACAGAAGGTGTTAGGGAACAATCACTAGTTTGGGAGATATCTTTACTGACCACACACTCCAAACCCTATCACCAACCTCCACCCAAAAATAAGGCGAAGAATTGTGATGAAGATAGATTTTGGACAAGTGCTATATGAACCTAGTGTTGTCACGGGCAACTGAAACTTCACAAAAATTCATTGGGGCTTCCTCGCATTAAAAGCCTGAATTTTGTAGTTGCGTCCAGAAAGGAGTTCTGGCACAATAGACAAGCAAGCGGACTAGACAGCAGTCCATCCAGGATCTAGTACCAGTCAGTGAAGTGTATCAGGTGACAGATCTCTTCGCTGGTCAACTATTGGACATTTACTATAACCTTACACCAGGATAGAAGCAGGCACTATGGATGGCATTTAATTCGTGGTATTAGGTCGGAACTTGGGAGCCGAATTTGGGAAATGGTTTGCCTCATGAAATGTGCAACAGATGATTCTTAATGGAGCACTTGAATTAGTGTTCAGTACAGACTTGATTCATTGAGGCGAGGAACGGAAGATAGTGTACAATAATGCTGGTTGACAAGAGATATGGAAAACTTCGTCAAGAAGAAGAAAGCTAGATACTTAAGGTTCAGGAAGAAAGGAATAGGCAGGGCTATGGAAAGTCATCAGATAGCCAGGAAGGAAATTAACAATGAACTTGAAAGAGGACATGAGAAGGCCTTAGAGAGTCGCATTAAGGTACGTGAATAACCGGAGGGTGACGAGAGAAAGGGTGGGAGAGATCAGAGAAGAAATACTAAGCATGGGTCTGAAGTGCAAGGAGGCAGTGAAGGACCTTAATGATGCTTTGCTTCGGTATTCTCTAGTGAGCGAGACCTTGATGCATGTGGATAAGTGTAAAAAGACAATTGTCCGATAATAATTATACCCTGGAAACTTGTGAAACATTAGAATAATATATACTTTTGAGCAAGCGGACAAAGATATTGCTACACTTTTGGACATGATACTTGCTTCTTCTTTGGCCACAGAAGTAATACCGGAGAATTGAAGGATGGCAAATGATATTTTTTTTTTGTTCAAGAAATGCAATAGGGATAGTACTGAGATTTACAGGCCAGTGAGTTTTCCGTCAGCAATGGGCAAGCTGTTATAGAGGATTATTAAGAAGGGAAATTATGAGTATCTGGAGAAACGTATTCTGGTTGGGTATAGGCCGCATAGTTTTGTGAGTGCAGGTCGTCCCTTACAAGCCTGACTGAGTTCTTTGAAAAGTGAAAAAAAAAAAATCAGGTGAAGTCAGAGCAGTTGATGTGGGATGTGTTAATTTTGTAAACTGTTTGACCGAGTTATGCATGGCAGGCACATTCAGAAGGTCAGACGGCATTGCATCCAGGGAAATCTGGTTGCGTTGACTCAGAATTGGCTTATTAACAGAAGGCAGTTCAGATAGTAGATGGTACGAATTCTGCTTGGAGGACAGGGACAGTGATGTCCCGTAAGGAAGGTATAAACTTGAAACGACATTTAAGAAATCCTATCGCATCTAAACCAAAGAAACCATGGAAGTTATGTATCGTCCGCACGTTAACATTCAATATAGTCAAATCATGACGTCACCACTACAGCAAACCTCCAATGATTTCCAGCTTTCTCACCTCTAATCTCTGAGGATAGGATTGGGATTAAATGAACGTTATGTTGTATAGTATCAGGGTTAATAATCCCCATTGCCACCGTTGAATTAGTAGATTTGGACACTGCTGGTACCTTTGACAAACACATGCCCAGTCAGGAACTATTGTGTTTACCGCCTCGGTGATAGAGTGAAGGCATGTTCCTTTAGTGAGATACCTACAGTGCACTTTCTTATTCACATGCTGTAACCGCTCATTTTACGAAGTCTCCATGCTTCACTCTGTGTAAGGACAGAGGGATCAAACGCTACCAAAGTCTTTCTAGATTCGTCAGTGCTGCGCGACACTGAAATTTATCACCAAACATACGAGACTCCTGGCTCTAAATTATTTCGATATAATGTCGATTCATTGAGAGTCTTGGACCATCATTCCTGGATCTGATGTAAATGCGTTTGTGTGCTTGCCGCTCATCTACTTGCATTTGGTTTCAACGTCAAGCGGAATCCTCCGTTAATACCCAAAAGTATCTTACTGGATTCTTTAATTAATGTTTTTGGCAAAGTCCAGTGTTAAGGATGTAATTTCGCGGCTTTATAAGGCTCTCTGACGGTGGTGTCTGAAAAGAGGATGCTGTCCAAGTTGAAAGCCATCTTGGACAATGTCTCCCATCCACTACATAATGTACTGGGTGGGCACAGGAGTACATTCAGCCAGAGACTCATTCCACCGAGATGCAACACTGAGCGTTATAGGAAGTCATTCCTGCCCGTGGCTATCCAACTTTACAACTCCTCCCTTAGAGGGTCAGACACCCTGAGCCAATAGGATAGTCCTCCACTTATTTCCTGGCATAATTTACATATGACTATTTAATCATTTATGGTTTTATATTGCTATTTTATACTCTATTCTTGTTTGGGGCAACAATAACAAAAATCAATTTCCCTCGGGATCAATAAAGTATGACTATAACTCTGACTATGACTATGTATGTGTTACGGCCTAATGATATGTTCAGATGGCAATACCGTCTCATCAATTTCCTTTCCCCTGTGGTACCTAGACGGTGTACAGTACAGCTTTCCGGCGATCAGCTACCTGTAACGGCTCCCGATGATCATCCGCGGGCACGGATATCCCAACATCTTAAGCAACATCCCTCATATTCTGAAGCTGAAAAGGTGCTGTGCATGTAACATCGTCGTTTCAGTTTCCTGCCCCTGCTTCCTTGCATTGCGTCTGCTCTCTGTTCTCAAATGTGGAAGTGGGTGGGAGAGGTGCGTCCGACGGTAGTACTGTTTTCTTTCTGTCTTATTCTGGCAGGAGATATTTGGAAGTAGGCTGTCTTCAAACACCATAGCCGTACGGAGGCGCATTACCACTTTCATCATTAACGTTCCCTCCTATTTCAGATCCAAAATCACATATTATTTCTCTCTGAATGGGCAAGTTGCAGCTTTTCTTTCTCTATCAGATACTCCAGTGTTACTTTTTTTCTTCTGATACTGATTTCGTTATTACATACAGAATGTGTTTAAAGCAGTGCACATGTTCTTCAATCCGTCGACTTCGATACAAACTAACGTGCTTATTATCACTCAATCTTTTCTTTAACACGTTTTCTAAAATTGAGTTACTTCCACCATTTCTACGCTCCTCGTATCCACCATTCTCGTAAATGTGTTGCCTTCTCTTTCAGGTGGACATCGTCTCTTCAAGACGGAGCAGTACATCATGGAACGCTTGATTATTTCTTGTGATCTGTCCGGCCCACATTACCATCCTGCCGACATTCTACCCAATCCGCAATTAAGCACCCTTGTGTACTGGTTCTTCCAAATTCCACACGTCACAGCTTCCCATAAGTAATACTCCAAATCTTTATCAGAGCGTTTTTATTTTCCTTCATGCCTCCAAGATCAGCATAATTTCCACACTGAGAACAATTCCTCATCACCCACCTCTCCATCAGAATATTAAAAACACAAGTTCTGAGTGTCATGTAATGGATATGGGTGACTTTAAATTCCCAAGTATTGAGAGGGAGAACCCAGTGACTAATGTGAATTCATTAAATTATTGTTCTTTGACCATGCAGTTAATGCACCTACAAGAGTAGAGTCCTGTGTAGATTTGATATACTGTATCAATCGGACAGAACTTTGAGTACGGAAGTTGTGGAGCCTTCAGAGATAAGTGATTATAACATTGCTAGTTTCGTTTTTTTTTCTGGGGGAGGGAGGGTGGAGAGAGTATATCAATAAAAAAAACATTAAATTGAACTTCGGAGAGAAAAAAAATGTGCAGATGCGACTAAGGCTTTGGAAGGCAAACTGGACGTTGAGTCACGTCAGCTGAACAACAATGGGGCAGATTTAAATAGCCAATAACGCAGTGCCGGAGACTTTCATACCCAATGTTGGGAGAAGTACTATAAGCAATAGATCGAAGTTTAAATTACAAAGTAAAGATTATTATCAGACTACATACGTGTCACCACCTACAACCTGAGATTATTTTTATTTCTGTGTATATTCTTAGCAAATCTATAGAAGAATATATGAATGAATACAGACATAATAAATTATATCATTAGATTATGAAGATACGCAGTCCTCGTTTATTGTCATTTAGTAATGCATGCATTAAGAAATGACACAATGTTCCTCCAGTGTGATATCACATAAACACAAGACACACCAAGACTAAAAAACTGACGAAAACCACATAATTATAACATATAGTTTCAACAGTGCAAAGCAATACCATAAATTGATAAAGGAAAGACCATGGCCACGGTAAAAAAAAAAAGTCTCAAAGTCTCGAAACACCCATCATCTCATGCAGACGGTAGAAGGAAGAAACCTCTTCCTGCCATGAACCTCTAGCGCCGCAAACTTGCCGATGCAGCACCCTGGAAGCACCCGACCACAGCCGACTCTTGAGTCCGTCCGAAACCTTCGAGCCTCCGACACCGAGCACCAAGCACCATCTCTGCCGAACCCTTCGACCCCGAATATTGAAGAAGAGACAGCTATATAAGGAATACGGAAATATTAGTAATGGTGTTAACCGTCGGACATATGAAAAACTTGAGAGCTATAGGCAAGAGGGACAGTCGGATTGCCAAAGGTCGGGTTGAGAAGGATATTCCAGATATTATAAGATTGAATCCAAGAGATATTTTCAATGATTCAGTGGTAAAAGAAAATACAAGGAGGATGTTCAGTGTATTAGAATAATAGTGAGCTGTTCAATTATGCAGAGAAGGACATAGCGATACCCTTAACTCGCATTTTAGTAGAGTATTTATCTTGGAAGATGTTAGCAATATGCCAGCAAGCGTAGAGGCTGTTTTATGTGATCTACGGATCTTAGAAAGTGAGATCATGTGTCAGCTGTAAAGGCTGAAAGTTAGTAAATGTATGTCAAATGGCATATTTCCATTGTTACTTAAAGAGGTCTGTGATGAAATATAGAAACCCCTAACATGTATTTTGCGAAATAGATAGACGAGTGGTGAAATTCCCAAGGACCGGAAATAGGTTAACATTGTCCTGGTATTGAGAAGGGTGTCTGCATAGACCCTCGTAACGATAGACGAGGAACAGGCATGTTAGCAGAAAGCCTGCATTCGTTTAGAAAGGGGACATCGTGTTTTACTAATATGCTAGTGTCCAATAAAGAGGCAACTAAAATTTATGCTAACACTGGAACGGTTGATCTTTTATCTGGACATCCGGAAGGTATTTTGAAAGATAGCCCACACGGGGTTAATAATCACATTATTAGGTAGGAGGTAGGAATTCAGGGTGACGTGTGAAATGGGTGCAGAACTGCCTCAAAAAAAAAAAAAACAGAAGCCAATGAGTTATGGTGAGTGGATCATTTTCACACCTGGAAGATGTTGAAAGTGGGGTGCTGCAAGGATCGGTTGAGGTTCGGCTGCTGTTTCTAATTTACATTAGTATCCTGGATAAGCCCATAGCAAGTAATCTCGTAACGCTTGCCGATGATACAAAATTAGAGGGATAGGCTGAAAACATTTAGACAGTCAGTTCGATACAGTTAGATCGGAACAAAATCCAGATGGGCAGATAAATGTTAGGAAACCTAATGTAAGTAAATGTCAAGTATTTTATATCGGAAGTCGGAATATTAGATATAAATGTACAATGGGCGTCTGGCGTTAAGAAGTATATTGTATGAAAGAGATTTGGGTGACCTGATGGACACATCCCTATCAAAACTTAGACAATGCCCAGAAGCGATTAGGTAATGGAATGTTGGGCTATATAATGCACTCAGTAACGTTCAGGTCCAGAGACGTCCTCCTTAAGCTGTATAATGTGCTTGTGAGGCCACACCTTAAATCTGTGTACAATCATGATCTCCATATTGTGTGAGTAATGTGAAGGCACTGGGGACAGTTCAGACAAGGACGACTAGACTTACTCCATGTCTGCAGGCAATGAGCTATGAAGAAAGAGAGGAAGAATTGAATCGTCCTGGACGTAGAATGAGAGGAGACACGATAGAAGTGATGAGAATCATTAACGGTATGAGTAAGGTTGTTGACAGCTGTTGCTTCAAAATTAATCCATCAACAAGGACATATGCCATCGATGGAGACTGGTTAAAGGGCAATTTCAGATCCACATCAGGAACAGTTTCAGGTAGGGTTTATACAAACAAAACAGAGAGCATGATTGCTGTCTGATAAATATGAGGAAATATGCGAGTTCCATTTACAACGTGGATACGAAGGTAGTCGTCAGGGCAAAGGGATTGCGAACAGCGTCTGGACAATTTACAAGCCATAGAGATAGAGTGAAAGAGACACTCAAACTGTGAAATGCACGTCCGAGCTTTTGTAGAATATCAGAATTATTAGAAATGTTGGAATTATCCGCAGTGACCAAACAGTTCATTGCGCTTGTTGCTCACAATGTGGAGACCCCTGCTGGAAAAAATTAAAGGAATACTGCATCATCGCCTTGACTCCCACTTTCCGAATTTCCACTTGGCTCTGTTGCGCAATCCCCATTCTCATCGCACTCTGAGCTGCGATTGGCCGCAAGGCTCCAGAGGAATTAAATGTGAGACTGAGTAATAGCGCTTTATTTTCTCGGTGCCCGATATACAATATTATTGTGAGGTGTATTCCAGAAAATCACGGTAACACGGTCTGTCCCCTTGTATTCCACCTCGCTCCTCTGACTCTTTCTGTGCATGTATTTCCCTGCCTCTCATCCTCACTCTCTCTCTCTCTCTTTCACGCACACGCACACTGCTTCTCTCCATTGTCCTTCTATTTGTATCACCTCCACGAATTTCCTTAGTGGAGGGGTTTACCTTGCGCCCCATCAAAATGGAAAGCAAAAACATTTTCCTCCACAATTTCTGTCCGACATGCAAATCGCGGCAGAATTTTATTGCTATTAATGTTCTTTTACTGTTTTCTCAGTTCAAGCTGATAAACCCTGATAGAGGGAAATACCCAAGCACACTCATTTCTCAATTGCTGGAAGCAAGCTTAAAGCTAAGCAGAACCATAGTGGCCTTAGAGAATTGTCCTGGAAAAAAAAAAGTCTCGGTTCATTCTAATAGCTTTTTTTTTGGTTGTTGGTAGTTACAGTGACTATATACACCAACACTTCAACACATGCCGAAGAAATTTCATAAATATTGGGTATAGTTTATATATATAGAGAACTTCTGTTAACTATGACACTTTCAGGCCAGTACTTGTTGCTTTCAGTTTTAACTGCTCCACGCCTCTATTGCCCTGTAACTCATGCCGCAGGCTGTGATTAGGCCTCATCTCCTGTCTGCTCTTTCAAAAATCTCTGTTGCACGCTATCTTTGCTTTATTTCTGTTTTCACCTTCCTCAGCCCAGTCACTCCTGTTCCCATCACCACTCTCACCCCCACTAGATTAGTTTAACCCCTCCCCCCAAACTGCACAATTAAATGACCAGATCGCCGTCGTCGCCCTCTGTCATGTCACCTCCCCCGCTCAATCTTATACAAAAATAGATAACCATTACCAAGGGTGATGGCCGCTGGGTTGCTTTCAACTATCTGAGCTCTTTCGCTCGTTTCCCTTGCTTCGCTGTCCGTCACCCACTTATCTAACTCCTGCAGCCTCGGGTTGACTAAATCCCTGTAGATCCTCTCTATCACCTATTCACTCTCCCAAATAAGCTGTAGGCCATCGAGACGCAGCTCCACATGCCTAACAAGGTCTCTCAGGAGCTGCATCTCGGTGCACCTCGCGCAGATGTGGCCACCTGGGAGATTGATATATTTCCAGGATTTCCGAATCGACACAAAGAGGAAAATGGCATTACGCACAGGTTAAAAAAACTTATTCATGATTTTTCTTCACAAATTGCAGTAAAATAATTGAGTATATTCTTCATTCTTTCTCGTGTTGGTGGGAGGTTGTGCGTTCACGATTCTAGAATCGGAGAAATCGAAAAAAGCGATGCAGCAAACTTTAAAGTCGTACATCAGTGAGTATGTTTTTGTTCTAGTGTTAGTTACCCCTCTCTGAACTTGTGACACTTCTCTGCTCCTTTATTACGAAGCGGAGAGCGGTGGGGGGTGGGGGGGAAGAGAGAGAGAGAGAGAGAGAGAGAGAGAGAGAGAGAGAGCGATGGAGACAGAGACAGAGACAGAGAGAGGTAGATAGATAGATAGATAGAAAGATAGAGAGA
This sequence comes from Mobula birostris, assembly GCF_030028105.1. Classification (NCBI taxonomy): domain Eukaryota; kingdom Metazoa; phylum Chordata; class Chondrichthyes; order Myliobatiformes; family Myliobatidae; genus Mobula; species Mobula birostris. Next base: position 58,772,050 of record NC_092382.1, read on the forward strand.
GAGAGAGAGAGAGAGAGAGAGAGAGAGAGAGAGAGAGAGAGAGAGAGAGAGAGAGAGAGAGAGAGAGAGCCTGTGCTATGTTGAATTATCCTTTACAACGATTAGTTTTTCTTGTACTGCAGATCAAGATTTTTCCTGGGGCTTTGCTTTTGCTTGGTTGGTAGGTGGAGGGTGCCGGTGCGTTTTGCTCCAATAAATAGTGGAGGGGGACGGTCAATGCTTTGCTACTGCTTGTGCGTGTGGGGGGTGGAGGACGAGTAGGGGGACGCTTTCTGGTACTAAATTATTTCACTGTTTCTCATCCTTCTGCGTACCCCTCTGTTTCCCTGGTTGTCTGTTAAACTTTATTGTTTCCCAGGAAACTAAAGTAAAACACACGTCTACCTAGACTCTTCTTAACTCTGACACCAGTTTCTGACAATAGTCCACGGTGGCGCCGATGTCAGTTTTTCCTTAGGATCCATTTCACTTCATTGAACCGTTTGTCTTCTTACGTTACATTAAGTATGATCATTCGATACATAGATACATAGATTATGCAAATCGCCAGGAGGACATTATTCACCTTGTTTAGACGTCAGTGTTTTTTTTCTCAATAACAATCGGGATTCCTGATAGAATGCTGCAACTGTAACAGCGGGCATGAAATGGAACCGAACACAATCGAAGACACAACGACCTGGTTAGACTTGCATTTTTCTTTGTCAATGTCAGAATAATCCTGCAAGAGACATTATCAAAGTATTTGGCTCTTATCCGAATTTAGTGTGGGTAAATGCTTAAATACGGATATTTGCACAGGACGTGATGTTCGTGTAGAGGTTTCCGATTTGAATAACGATATCAGCGGGGGAATAATGGTCGGGATTTGAATACGTGGCGAAAAAGGGGATAAAATGATTCCCAGTTGCTTTCAGACTGAGTAACATGAAGGTGCCCGATCGAGTGACGAGTAATATGATGGATAGTCTTCTGCTTACAACGTCCAGGTCACGGGAATTCACATTTCGGTAATTCTGGAATCCTCTTTTGCGATTTTCTGGGCACAAATAAATGCCTAAACTTCATCCAATATACAGAAATATTAGAACAAATGCACAGAATGACCAAAGATAACTTTTAGTCACGTGAACGCGGCAAATACTATTAAGCACATAGCAACCAGATCAAATTCAAAACCCATTAAATATTCCCAATTAATGGCAGAGGTTGAAATACAAGCAGATAGCGAATATTCTTCAAGGAAATGGGGATCTGTTTTCCTGCTGCGAGGTTAGTCACAGTTCTTACTGTTGGTAAGTAAATGATTCATTAGCTTTTAGTAATCCGTGTCTTCTGTCTCACTTGCCGAACCCGCGACTTCTTTCATAGCAACATTTTGGATGAATCGTTTATCAACGAGTTCTACCGGACCCATGCGGATTGGCTAAGGCCGTCGGGGACCGGCCATGGAGCGTGCTGGGGTTTCTATCAGGCCTGCTCACGCTGACATATCCTCGTCTCCACACAGTTGATAGGATTCACCTGCCACTCGTTCTGCAGCCTACTTAACCCCAGATCTCATACACCATCCTTGTTTACTCATCGAACCAGTCGGCCTCAACCAGTAGTTCCTGCCTTTCACCCGACCTGCATAAAGTTTACCTTGTTGCAAATGGCGTTTAATTTCACAGTTTAAGTTTATTGTCATTCAGAAATGCATGCAATGAAAAACGATACAACGTTCCTCCAGAATGGTATCACAAGAAACACAGGACAAACCAAGACTAAAACTGACAAAACCATATAATTATAAAAGATAGTTACAACAGTGCAAAGCAATACCATAATCTGATAAAAAGCAGACCACGGGCACGGTAAAAAAAAAAAGTCTCAAATTCCCGATAGACTCATCATCCCACACAGGCGGCAGAAGGGAGGACCTGTCCCCGCCATGAACCTCCAAGCGCCACTGTCGATGCAGCATCATTGGAAGCACCCGACCGCAGCAGACTCTGAGTCCCTTCGAAAACATCGAGCCTCCGACCATCCCCTCCGATACAGCCTCTCCGAGCACCATCCTGTGCCGAGCGCTCGAACTCGCCCCGGCCGCCAAGCAACAAGCAAAGCCGAGGACTCGGGGTCTTCCCCTGCAGTGATTCAGGACCACACAGTAACAGCGGCAGCGAAAAAGGCATCTGAGAAGTTTCTCCAGATGTTCCTCCGTTCTCTCACGTCCGTTTCCATCAAATCAGGATTGTGCACGGCACCCTACCTGACAAGTAACAGACATCACCACCAGAGTGGTCGCTGCGAGCAGCGTCCCTTCTCCCTAGTGCTGTGGCTTTTGGTGTTATTCTGTTTTATTATTTTGCGATCTGTTATTGAAGTTATCGTTCCCCGCTGAATCCGCTCCGATGCTCTGATTTTGGCTGAGGCCTCCTCGGCATCTGCTGACAGATTGAACGGCAAGCGTGTTAAATAGAGAAGTCATCTCTCCAGTGATATTACAGCCACACTTGAAATGATGTTAGTTATATTTTGTGGCGGCTCGCCAACGCGGCAAGCGAACCGGCTCCGGCAGTCGTGGGCTCGTTCGCAGCCTGCCGCAACCGAGAGGGCTCTGATGCGGGGCAGACCGCGCACCGGAAGCCGACGTCACTTCCGTTCCGCAAAACGCGGAGGTTGCCGGGAGCGGGCACTTACGCGCGCGCTGATTGAAACAGTAAACATTTCAACCAGACCCTGCTCGACTCAGTCTGTTGCTTTCACTCGTTGCGGATCAGCGCGACGACCTTGGTGACCCCGACAGTCCAACGCTATTTGGACCCAGCATGACCGACTCCGCTCTGCAGAATGCAGTTTCCCTTAAACTGCCAACCTTCTGGACCACTCAACCCCTGGTCTGGTTCGAGCAAGCAGAGGCCCAATACCAGGTCAGGCAAATTGCCTCAGACGCCACCAAATATTACTACGTGGTGGGCGCCCTCGTCCAGGAGACAGCGGACCGCGTTATCGACTTTCTGCATCAGCTCCCGGAAACAGACATGTACGAGGCACTCAAGTCCTTGCTAATCCGCACGTTTGGCCTCTCCCGCCGCGAAAGGGCCGCGCTGTGACTGCATATGGGCGGCCTGGGCCACCGCGTGCCATCAGCCCTGATGAGCCGCAGGTTAGCACTGGCAGACGGCCATAAGCCTTGCTTGCGTTTTGAACAGATCTTCTTGGAGCAATTCTCAGAGGACATCCGCCTCCTGCTAGCAGGTGAAGACTTCAGAGACTCGCGCAGCGTGGCTGTCCGCGCGGACGTGCTTTGGCGCGCCAGGCAAAATAGCGGAACCACCATCGAAATTAGTGCTGCGGTACAGCCGAAAGCCCAGTCCTCCCACACCCAGCAGCGGAACACATCATACCCACACCAAGCGACGGCACCACTTCTGAGTCTTTGTGTTCCCGGGCCCACCACCGCCGACCGCCATTCTCGTTCGAGGGAAACGCCAGGACCAGCCGCAGCTGATGGCTATGGCGGCTGGTCACCGTGATAGCTTCCTCTACGTTTGGGATAAGCACTCCGGGCGTAGATTCCTGGTGGACACGGGGGCGGAAATCAGTTTTGTACCTCCCTCGAGCCACGATACCTGAACTAGAAGAACAGAACCGGAACTTACGGCAGCCAACAGCAGCACCATCCGCATCTACGGCACAAGAACCATCCCCTTGCTGTTCGGTTCCAGCGGTTTTATATGGACTTCTTCCGCTCGCATTGCCTGCTCGTGGATTTGAAGGGACGACGATTGGTCGAGGCGAAGCCGTTCCAAACTTTCTCCCTTGGTGAGGCCAGGTTACCGGCCCCGCACCTACTTACTCCGACAACCAGTTCGCCAGAGTGCTATCGGAGTTCCCATCTATCATCAAGCCGCAGTTTTCCTCAACAAACCCCAAGCACGGCGTGAAGCACCACATCCCCACACAGGGACCTCCCCTTCATGCCCGGATCCGCAGACTACCGCCCGACAAGCTCCGCCTCGCAAAAGAGGAATTCAAGAAGATGGAGGAGATGGGGATTGTGCGGCGTTCCGACAGGCCATGGGCTTCCCCGCTCCATATGGTGGCCGAGTCTGCGGGAGGGTGGAGACGGTGCGGCGACGATCGGAGGCTGAACGACGCCACCACGTCCGATCACTATTCGGTAGCGCACATCCAGGACTTTGCGGCCAATCTGCGCGAGGCGCGCATCATTTCGAAGATTCCGGGGGTATCATCAGATCCCAGTCCAGCCGGATTATATACCCAAGACGGCACTCATTACCCCCACTGGCCTGTTCGAGTTCCTCAGTATGCTGTTTGGGCTCAAAAATTCGGCGCAGACTTTCCAGCGCTTGATGGACGCAGTAGGACGAGGTCTGGACGTTCTGTTCATCTACCTGGATGACATACTTATGGCCAGCCGCTCCTGCCAGGAACATCTAGCACATCTACACCCGCTCTGCCGCCGCCTAAGTGACTACGGCCTGGCTATCAACCCCGCCAAGTGCCAGTTTGGCCTACCCGCCATCGACTTCTTCAGACACCGGATCGTCCACCGTGGAGCTGTGCCCCTACAGACAAAAGGTGAAGCCATCCACCAGACCCAGCACTATTAAAGGCCTGCAGGAATTTGTTGGGATGGTTAACTTTTACCACCGTTTCCTGCCCTCAGCGGCCCGGATCATGCGGCCCCTTTTCGGCTTGATGTCCGGAAAGGTCAAAGAGGTCAACTGGACAGAGGAGGAGAAGGCGGCATTTGAACAAGCCAAGAACGCGCTAGCAAACGCCACCCTTCTGGTCCACCCCCGGGTCGACGTCCCCACTGCCCTCACTGTGGATGCCTCCAACTCGGCAGTTGACGGCGTGCTAGAGCAGCTCGAAGGCCAGTGGAAGACGCTCGCTTTTTTCAGCCGGCATCTACGACCGCCGGAACTTAAGTACAGCGCTTTCGAGAGGAAGCTGCTGGCCCTGTACCTTGCCATCCGGCACTTCAGGTGTTTCCTGGAAGGGAGGGAGTTCACGGTCTTCACAGAACACAAGACCCTCTCTTTCGCGCTTGCCAAAGTGTCGGACCCGTGGTCGGGCCGCCAGCAACGCCATCTGCCATACATCTCGGAGTTTACCACCACGATCAAGCACATCTCCGGGAAGAACAACGTGGTGGCAGCGCGCTGTCACGCACTTCCGTCCAATCAGTGCACTCTCTGTCTCCAGGGGTGTATTGTGCGGCGTTAGCTAAGGCGTATCGACTGGACAGCAATATGCCGGCGTACCGAACCGGAGTCCCAAGACTCCGCCTCGAAGACTTATCCATAGGACTCGAAGATAATGAGCACCTTTGCGAAGTGTCCACCGGACCTACCCGGCCCATTGTCCCGACCGCTTGCAGGCGCCGCGTTTTCGACACCTTGCACCGTTTAGCCCACCCTGCCATCCGGGTGACCATCTGTCTGATCGCAGACAGGTTTGTGTTGCACGGCCTACGCAAGGAGGTCGGGAACTGGGCCAGGACATGAACGCACTGTCAAACCTCCAAAATCCAGGGGCACGTGAGGACCCCACTGCAACCCTTCCCGCCGACACATAGGAGGTTCGAACATGTCCACGTGGATATCATCGGCCCGCTGCCGGTTTCGAGAGGAGCGAGATACCTGTTCACCATGGTGGACAGGTTCACGAGGTGACCGGAAGCTATCCCACTCGCTGACACGACCACGGAGGCATGCGCCAGAGCCCTGATTACCACCTGGGTGGCACGGTTCGGACTCCCAGCCTACGTCACTTCAGACGGGAGTGTGCAATTCACATCGGTTTTGTGGTCTGCGCTGGCACAACCCCTCGGAACACAGCTCCACCGAACAACTGTTTACCACCCGCAGTCTAACGGCCTGGTGGAACGTTTCAACAGGTACTTGAAGTCGGCCCTGATGGCACGCCTCCGAGAGCCAGACTGGATTGATGAACTCCCCTGGGTGCTGCTTGGCATGCGCACGGCACCCAAGGAAGTCCTGGCCGCATCATCGGCCGAACTTGTTTACGGTGCCCCGCTCACAGTTCCCGGTGAGCTTCTGCCAGCACCCCGTGGCCAGGAGGACACACCTACGGCGGTCCTAACTAAACTCCGGGAGCGGCTTGGAACACTTGCTCCAGTCCCGACGTCCCACCACGGAGCAACACCCTCTTTCGTGACCAAGGACACGCAACAGAGCAAATATGTTTTCGTTCGCCGAGGCACGCACAAACCACCCCTGCAGCGACCCTCCCAAAGACCCTACAAGGTGTTGCGCCATAATCGGACGACCTGCGTTCTCGACATCGGTGGTGGTGAAGAGACTTTTACCATTGACCATCTCAAACCGGCACATCTAGTCCTTGAACGGCCGGTCGCGATGCTAGCCCCACAACGACGAGGCCGGCCATCTAAAAGAGCTGACAGTATGCGGGCTGTGGACTCTGCACCTCCTAGCGCCGATTCTGGGGCGGGGTGTGGAAGTCATGTGGCGGCTCGCCCACGCGGCAAGCGAACCTGCTCCAGCAGTCGCCGGCGAGTCCGCAGCCAGCGGCAACCGAGAAGGCTCTGAGTGCGGGGCAGACCTCGGCCCGGAAGCCGACGTCACGACCGCCCCTCAAAGAGCGGGAGTTGCTGGGAGCGGGCACTTAAGCGCGCGCAGATTGAAACAGTAAACAGTTCAACCAGACCCTGCTCGACTCAGCGTGTTACTTTCACTCGTTGAGTATCAGCGCGGCCACAAGCTCTTGAAATGACATGAAATGTTTACCCTTGATTCGAACAGTAGTGGAGCGAAATCTGTGTAGATAAATGCTCCTGTTATTAGATATATTTGAATGACACACAAAACGTCTCAGAACATGTATGAAATCGTGGCATGGCAGACATGATCATATTTAACATAGAAGGAAATTGGAATTAAACAGCGCAATATGTCGTTGTTTTTCTATTACGACCTTTAAAGGAAATAAAAAAAAATGTCACCAATTATATTTGGGTTTACTTGTTATGTCTAAGAACGGGTAATGAAAATTGTGGGCAGGAAGAGATAGTGGCGTTAGAATAAATGTGCTTTGGTGGGTTTACCCTTCGGCAAGTGGTTTTCCTCCTGTATTTAATGGGTCAGATCACTAAATGGCCGAAAGGGATTGCTCACAATCTATCTTTCTCTGATTTGCTTCAAGTGGCTGATGAGTGGATTGCATGTCATCCTGATAAATTTGTACGGTTACGGACTTCAACACTTCCACGGTGCGTTATTCCATTTGAGAACATGCAGCTGTTGAATCAGAAAGGAATAAGAAATGCATTTTAAATGCGTTCCTTACAACAGAACCCGTACATGATATCACAGCACAGTTGTACAAAAATCACCTGGTGCTGTTCCCCTGGATGCAAAGAAGCAGTGTGAGAGGACAGGTTTATCCAGGTACATCCGTCCCGTTCTTCGAACTGAGCTTGTATGTTATCACCTCCTGTGAACATTGTGGTTTTCCAGAATTTTCCCTCCATGAAAGATCACAGAATGCGACTGCTGCAAGTGCCCGAAATCGGAAATGAAGCACAACTCAGGTACAGAATCCCAGAACCTAGTTCTTAAAGTAAACGGTCTTAGTTACGGGATGTAGAAATGGCGGCCCAAGCGGTTATTGCTATCTAAGCTATCCTCATTAGCCCCTCTCTGGACCCTACCCCGTTGAGGCATTCTTATCCATGGACTGTCCAATTACATTTTGAATGTTCTGAAAGTGGGCACCTCAAACACATCTTCGGGTACCTCTTACCCACTGAATTGGTCAAAGTGGTCCCTCCACCTCCTAAAATTCTCTCGCGTCACCGTAGATCAATGTCCATTAGTAACTGAATCTATAAACTGTTTGTCACCGGTAAGTCTGCAGAGACAGTATTATTAGTCGGGTCCGTGATAGGCCTGGATTACCAATGTTGTCATCATCATGGTCAGCAATGACATTGTCAGTGTGTGTGTGCCGTCACTGCTCTGGAAAAGCAGCAATTAAAATATTCTTCATGACAGGAAACCGCAGTAAAGTTAGGTTGTACAATATCAAGCTCTACCCATCATGGCACATTATGTGATTCAATGAAAACACTTCTCGATTCCCAGACAATTACTTCTAGCCACTGAACACACGCGCACATGCTTATGCAACCTCCGATTCTGTTTCCACGAATCCGCATACGAGTCCAGATTTAAATTTGAACGGATAGTTCAATACAGTGTTTCTGTGTTGACTTCATTGTAAGTGTTCCAAATTCCGTCTAGTCTTACAAATGAAAATATGTGTCGGAAGCTGCGAAATGGCAGGAGGAAAAGGCAAAGAACTGAACAGCAAAGGTATCTCCTCCACCTGTTTTCACTTCTCATCTTCCAGAGCTTGTGCATGCTCATCCGGTTGTGTTTCAGGTTACCGCTCATCCTGCAGAGACCAGTTCATTCTGTTCCCTGCAATGCTTTGTCTCATCCGAGCAATATTTACAAATTATTTCAAAGTCCTTAAAAAAAGGTCTCAATTTTATTGTGTGCAAGCATATAACTGAGCGTATCTCTTTATTCTGCAGGTGTCGATTCGTAATGGGTAAACTACTGTAATTAATCTGACTAGAGATCTGCAATAATTCTCTCTTGTTGTTCTACACCACCTGCTTGAAACAACAGAAAGTTTACATATTTATTCGCAGCATACTGTACATTTTTTTTCAAAGATGAAGATTAGCTAACATATGTTTACACGTATACAGGGTATTAAAACAATAAATTCACTATTTTATTGTTGCTATGAGACATCAGAGATTATATCGGTTGTGTAACGTTGATGAGGACTGGGCATGCTCATACTCCCCGCTGGTTTCCATCATCTGAACCCACTGAACAGAAACCGCACCTATTCTCCTCATTGCGGTTCTTTATCCGCGACCCCACTGAACAATGTTCCGATCTCTTTTTATGCGGACTGACTAAATATAAGAGTGTAACTGGACTTGCATACAAATAACAGCATTTTCATTTAGACATACGAATTAAAAATAAAAAGTGCGGGTGCCTCGAAGTAGAAACACGGGATCTGTACTGGGTACAATGTTTTATTTGTCATATATATTAATGATCTGGATGATGGTGTGGTATATTGGATGAGTAAGTATGCAGATGATACTAAGACAGGTGGTGTTGTGGATAATGAAGTAGGTTTTTAAAGCTTTCAGAGAGATTTAGGGCAGTTAGAGGAGCGAACTGAAAGATGGCAGATGGAGTTTAATGCTGAAAAAATGTGAGGTGCTACATTTTGATAGGACTAACCAAAATAGGACATGCATGGTAAATGGTAGGGCATTGAAGAATGCTGTAGAACAGAGGGATCTAGGAATAATGGTACATAGTTCCCTGAAGGTGGAATCTCATGTGGATAGGGTGGTGAAGAAAGCTTTTGGTTTGCTAGCCTTTATAAATCAGAGCATTGAGTATAGGAGTTGGGATGTAATGTTGAAATTGGATAAGGCATTGGTAAGGCCAGATTTGGAGTATTGTGTACAGTTCTCGTCTCCGAATTATAGGAAAGATGGCGATAAAATTGAGAGAGTAAAGAGGAGATTTACCAAAATTGGGTTTCATCTCCAAAGTCGCAGAGAAAGGTTGAACAAGATAGGTCTTTATTCTTTGGAGCGTAGAAGGTTGAGGGGGGACTTGATAGAGGTGTTTAAAATTATGAGGGGGTTTGATAGAATTGACGTGGATAGGCTTTTTCTATTGGGAATGGGGGAGATTCAAACAAGAGGACATGAGTTGAGAGTTAAAGGGCAAACGTTTAGAGGTAACATGAGGGGGACCTTCTTTACGCAGAGAGTGGTAGCTGTGTGGAACGAGCTTCCAGCAGAAGTGGATGAGGCAGGTTCTGTGCTGTCTTTTGACGTTAAATTGGATAGATATATGGACCGGAAGGGAATGGAGGGACATGGACCGTGTGCAGGTCGGTTGGACCAGGTGAGTGTAAGAGTTCGGCACAGATTAGAAGGGCCGAGATGGCCTGTTTCCGTGCTGTAATTGTTATATGGTTATATGGTTATATGATATCTATATCTCACTTTCTGGAGAATTTACTCTTACCTTCTTCCATCGTCAAAGAAACATAGAAAACGTACAGCACAACAGAGGCACTTCTTCCCACAAAGCTCTGCCGAAGATGTCCTTAGCTTGGAAATTACCAGGGGTTACATATAGCTCTCTATTTTTCCCTAGCTCCATGTCCCTCTCCAGGAGTCTCTAAAAAGATCCTGTCGTATCCGTCTCCACCACCGTCGTCGGCAGTGCATTCCACGTACTCCCCACTCTCTGCGTAAAAAAGTTACCCCGACATCTCTCTGTACCAACTTCCAAGCTGTGCCCTCTCGTGTTAGCCATTTCAGTCCTGGATAAAAGTCTCTGACTATCCACACGATCAAAGCCTCTCATCATTTTATACACCTCTACCGGATCACCTTTCATCCTTTGTCGCTGCAAGGAAAAAAAAGGTCGAGTTCACTCAACCTATTCTGAAAAGGCAGACTCCCTAACCCAGACAATATCGTTGTATATCTCCTCTGCACATTTTCCACGATTTCCACACCCTTCCTGTAGCTGGAGAAAAAGAAAAGGTCTTCATGTTGTTACCTAGCACAACTTCAACAATCTTCTTCCGTAGCATCCTCCGTTTTCAACTTGAATCTTACGACAATACAATTCCATACACGGCCCCCAGCTCCTTCTGCGGTTTCTGCAGGTATCACGTCACTCCCTTGTCCACTATCCCTCCTGACTAATCTCCTTTCTGGCACTTATCACTGCAAGCGTTACAAGTGCCCTACCTGCATCTACACGTCCTCCCTCATTCCACGTTGGTGAGACCCAATATAGATTCCGGTACCGCATTGTGAAACACTATCGCTTCGCATTCACCCTCTACAATCCATGGCTTTTTGCATTAGCGAATGAACGTGTGAACATTCCCCGGTACTCTTATCCAGATAGATCCGTGGTCGGTATATAAGAACGGAGCCCACTGAATCCCAGGTAGATTGGCAAAATGAGTTTGAAACTGCCTTGCAACAGGATTCGAAGATTCACGTTGGAGACTTGCTCTGATACTCGCCTCTTAAAATATCCTATTTTTTGTCCACAGATGACAAAGAACAAGAGTACCATGGGACATCCCACGCTTAAATCTTCGGCAAGTCAATAGGAATGCTGCTGCCATCCAGCAAAGGACTCCGCTTCATTGCATTTCATTCTGCCATGTGTACCGTGTTCAGTGCTAGTCCAGGCAGCACCTCCACGTCTGCGAAACTCGCCATCTCAGAGTCCCAGTGTGTCAGAAACCTGAGCTTCCCCGAAATACAGTACATCGCTGTCCATCACTGTTCTTCTCCACCTCCTCACATTCGCTGCTTGAGATGCTGCAATCGTATAAAGGAGAGTTTAATCAATGCCGTCGGAGGAGCAATTAGAGACAGATAATAAATGATGCCTTGGTAACAACATAAATATCGCAGAAGTCAACAAAACTAGTACGAGCGTTGATGTATTGATCAATGAACTGGATGTATTGATTAATGGCGCAGATGACAATATAATTGCGGAGTTGGATTTGAAATAAATGGCTGTCCCAACTAAAGGCAGCTGTTTCCGAGTTGCTGATAGACAGAAATTTACAGAAAAAGTGGATCATACGGAAACTGTAGTGCAGTCAGCCTCACAAATCGTATTCAAGGTGTGAATGGGAAAAGCGTTTTATCAGCGCTGAGAGATTCTCATGAAGCTGAATGGCCACGCATCGGTAGGAGCTCCGCAATAGATACAGAGTGGTGAGTCAGCCCACAGTGATGATAACAATCCCGCACATCGCACATCGATACCAGCTCCACGATGGATACAGACATGAGACTTTCTCCAGCCAACCGAGGGCTGCACATTGGTACAAGTTCCACACTGGATGCAGAATGGTGAGACTTTGTTTTTATTTCAGCAAGCCGAGGTCCGCACGTCGGTGCGAGTTCCGCAATAGATACAGAGTGGTGAGTCAGCCCACAGTGATGATAACAATCCCGCACATCGCACATCGATACCAGCTCCACGATGGATACAGACATGAGACTTTCTCCAGCCAACCGAGGGCTGCACATTGGTACAAGTTCCACACTGGATGCAGAATGGTGAGACTTTGTTTTTATTTCAGCAAGCCGAGGTCCGCACGTCGGTGCGAGCTCCGCAATAGATACAGAGTGGTGAGTCAGCCCACAGTGATGATAACAATCCCGCACATCGCACATCGATACCAGCTCCACGATGGATACAGACATGAGACTTTCTCCAGCCAACCGAGGGCTGCACATTGGTACAAGTTCCACACTGGATGCAGAATGGTGAGACTTTGTTTTTATTTCAGCAAGCCGAGGTCCGCACGTCGGTGCGAGCTCCGCAATAGATACAGAGTGGTGAGTCAGCCCACAGTGATGATAACAATCCCGCACATCGCACATCGATACCAGCTCCACGATGGATACAGACATGAGACTTTCTCCAGCCAACCGAGGGCTGCACATTGGTACAAGTTCCACACTGGATGCAGAATGGTGAGACTTTGTTTTTATTTCAGCAAGCCGAGGTCCGCACGTCGGTGCGAGTTCCGCAATAGATACAGAGTGGTGAGTCAGCCCACAGTGATGATAACAATCCCGCACATCGCACATCGATACCAGCTCCACGATGGATACAGACATGAGACTTTCTCCAGCCAACCGAGGGCTGCACATTGGTACAAGCTCCACACTGGATGCAGAATGGTGAGACTTTGTTTTTATTTCAGTAGGCCGAGGTCCGCACGTCGGTGCGAGTTCCACAATAGGTACAGAGTAGTTTTTACTTAAAGAACAGAAGGAAATGAGATGGAAGGATGAGCTTGAAAACGCACTCTGCTCTGCAAATACTTAGATTGGTGACGAAGTGGAAAATGAGCAGACACTGAATAAGGAAATGCGACCGAGATAGTCATGTGTCGCACATTATTATTACAGAGAAATCTGTTCATCTAGGTTATCCCTCTGTGATTTTCTGCCTTGTCCCATTTATCTGCACCCTCCGTCCTTCTCTCTTCCACGTGCCTACACAACCTTCACTGAAATGATAAAATTGAATCCGCATCTACCAGTTACGCTTGCAGTTCCTTCCACACTCGCTCGACCCTCTGACGGAATAACTTCTACTACATACACTTCTTGCGTATTTCAACTTTCTCCCCAAGCATATGAACTCTAGTTGTAGAATCACTCAAAGGATAGAATAGAGAATGTAGAAATCTATAGCATGTTACAGGCCCTTCGGTTCACAATGCTGTGCCGATCATGAACCTACTGTAAAAACTGCCTAGACTTTCCTGAGCGCATAGCCCTCGATTTTTCTGAGCTCCATGTGGCTGTCTAAAAGGCTCTAAAAAGACCCCATTGTATCCGTTTTCACCACCTCCACCGGCAGTGTGTTCCAGGCACACACCACTCTCTGTGTGAAAAAAACTTACCCCTGCTTTCCTCTCTGTACCTATTTCCAAGCACCTTAAAACTATACCCCCTTGTGTTAGCCATTTCAGCCTTAGAGAAAAAAAAAAGAACCTCTGACTAACTACAGGATCAATGCCTCTCATCATCTTATATACCTTTATCAGGTCACCTCTCATCCGTCTTTACAGGGAGAAAAGGCCAAGTTCACTCAATCTGTTCTCCAAAGGTGCGCCCTCCGATCCAGGAAACATCCTTGTAAATCTCTAGTATCCACTGATCCTCCCAATAGAGTCCATAATATAGACCCTGGATGGGGAAAATCTGCGTGCATTCACCTGTTCATTGCCTCAACTCTTCGTTTTAGTTTATCGCTGTAGTCTTAGAAGCTTATTGATATTTCAAAACTGTAGGTATGTGGCCAGAACAGCCCATGATATTCTATCTACGGCCTCACCAACGTGTTGTACGGCTTCAACATAACGTCCCAACTCCTATAATCAGTGATCTGATTGTGAAGGCCACTGTAAATAGAGCTCTATACGAGCTGATCTGCAGGTAATGCCGGTTTCCTGGAATTATCGATCTGTATCGCCAGGTCTCTTTTCAAATACTGCGCACTAATGTCTACGTATTCAATATATGCGTCACCACCTGTTGTATTTTTCTTCACAACACAGACGATCTCACACTTGTCTGTATTAAATGTCATGTGAGATTTTTCAGCCCATTTCCTAGCCAGTCAACATCAAGCTACAAGCTTGGACAGAGGTACTGGCTGGAACAACGCCTCCAACTTAGGAGTCGTCCGCAATTCTTTTGATTCAGTTTTCTACATCAACATCTGAGTCATTAACATGCATGAAAAAAAAAACAATGGGCCTGACACCAATCCCCTTCAATTAATTGTACTCTATTTCACCTGCCGAGCTAATGTCGGGCCCTCAATATCAGAAGCAAACGTGTTCTGCTGGATGTAATAAAATAAATCTGTCTGAAGTTGATTATCCATGTTGATTGTTCAGGATGATTGTCTACATTAGAAACAACTGTGATCAGAAAATGTCCTGTTTCAGCAGCTGACGTCTGATGTCTTGGAAAGTACATTGGTAACATTCGTATTATTTCTTGTTTAAAAGTTCATAACTTGTAACATCCATTGGGGATACAAATTCATGTCACTGTTACAAAGTGAGAAAAACACTGTAATGTAACTGTTTATGTAGCTGGTTGAGCCTCGTGCGACAGGTTTCATAACCACATTAGTTGCCTCAGTGGAATTACTTTGACTTTCATATAACTCTGTAAATCCTGTCACCAGTGCAGATGAGCAGTTGGAACGTGCAACTGAACGCTGTCTCTGACGGAATATGGGATATCCAGCAATTTACTACATCGCCGGCGTTTTCTATCCTGCAATTGTAGCGATCGGTATCCCTGGTAAGATACTGGAACTAGTCACTCTATGTATGGTGCCGTCGTCTTGCTTTCGTTCGGTTGCACTGTTTGCACTTCTACTAAGCACAGATGCTACCTTCGTCTGAAATGTGTTTCCAGAATTGAGGATTCAAGCATCTGATAGTTTTGTTATTCAGCTTCCATACTGTTTTTTTATGTGTGTGTGTGTTTTTTTTTCTTTTGTCAATGACGTTGGTGCCGATATTGCCATAATTCCATAGTTTCACTTCGCTCGGCTTTCTGAACCGACAGTGGTCGCATTTCCAGATCAGAAGCTTTTTCAACTGACCGGCCAGTCGAATATCGATACTCAGGTCTGTTCTTGGATAAAACGTTAAATTGTAACTTATGCATTAAATCTCATGATTTCACTACAAATAAGCCTTTCAGCTATTTCACCTCAAATAATGCAAATGATTTTGTTTACGGAGCGATCGGACTTCACCGGACCGTGAGTCTGGAAATCAGATGTTCGGTTCTAGTCTGTCCGAAGGGCGCCAACCCACTGCTAATTTCATCCATTATTGTCCAGTCGTTGGGTACTGACAGAGTCTGCACAAATTGAATTTATGCTTTTCACTTCCAAAAAAATATACCCGGCGTAGCATCGGGAAAAATAAAGTGGGCATTCAGACATTTGCAGCTAACGATAAATCTGTTGATTTTTTTTTTCTCTCTCCGAATTTCTTGTAGTTAATTTAACGGCGATTGTAATCCTATCTCGGGGAAAATGCGGACTCTCCAAATGCATCACCCGCTACCTGGTTGGAATGGCAGCAGCGGATATAATGGTGGTTATAGTTTTCGCTTTAGTGGAACAGACCAACAATATCTATATTTTTTCCAGATCCCTGCTCATCACTCCTGTATGCGCAGTGACAGGTGTATTATTTGTTATGACGAGGGACTGTTCTGTTTGGTTTATGGTCAGTTTTACCTTTGATCGTTTCATCGCAATATGTTGTCGAAAGCTCGGGGAACGTTACTGCACTGAGAGAACAGCAACGGTGATTATGGTGACCGTGGTTTTAGTGAGTTGCGGGAAAAGTGTCCCGTTTTACTTTACTGTTGAACCTTACGTCGTTGTTGACAACGTGCCGTGGCGTTGCGTCCTCACACATGAATACGCTACTTTATCCGTGTGGAAAGGAGTAGAATTACTAGATGGCATTTTAACACCGTTGCTACCAATCGGCTTAATTCTTATTTTCAATGGGTTAACAGTAAGACATATAATTGCGGCAAATAGAGTCCGCAGGGGGCTTCGGAAGAGCAGCTATAAACAGAAAGATACCGAAGTGGAAAACCGCAGAAAATCGATGATTTTATTGGTTGCAATTTCAGCTAATTTCATATTATTCTGGATGCCCTATGCAGCTCATTCCCTGAAATGGCAATTGGAAAATTACTATTACTTGGAAAAATATTTGAGTTCCCCGGTATATATACTACAGCAATTTGGGTACATGTTGCAAACTCTCAGTGTGTGCACCAATACTTGTGTCTATACACTGACACAGAGGAAATTCAGACAAGAGTTGACGGATGGAATGAAGTATGTGTTTACGTTAAATGGCCGCCTGTGTAGATAACGCCCACTCCAATTGCAATTCAGCGGAGTTTTAGAATAAAACAGTTCAACAAATCACTAAACTTGGCAAATATGTCATAAATTCAAACAGTTATGTGCCTGGTCATCCTGAAATGATTAAATTCCAAACTATGGCAGAGATTTCACAATTATCCGGGAAAAGTTACCACAGCATAAAAGCCAGCTGCTACAGGCTCCAGGACAACTTCACTCACCAGACCATAAAACTGCTTAACTCACGCTGATTTGAGTGTTTTTCAATGTTACTTTGACTTTTCTGTTTATTATAACTTATTATAAATTACTAGGATTCAAAAGCTTCAAGATTAAAAAAAAATATATTGTCATTCTAACCATACATCAGCTCTGCAGGGCAGAATGAGACACCGTTTCTCAGGGGCAGTGCAATCATAACATAACAAAAGCAACACTAAATAGTAAACATAACAATAAATAGTAAAACACAACAGCCACATGTCAGGTAAAATCAGTTATAAGTGTCCAGTGCAAGTTAAAAGTGTCCAAAGCGGAGTCAGGTAGAGCAGCTATTTAGCAGTATGACTGCCTGTGGGAGGAAGCTGTTTAGTAGCCTTGTGGTTTTAGTTTGATGCTACTGTAACGTTTGCCTAATGGCAGAAGAACAAACAGTTCATGGAGAAGGTGTGGGGGGTCTTTAATGATGTACCGTGTCTTCTGGAGGCATCGACTCTGAAAAAAGGTATTGGACGGAAGGTAGGGCGACCCCAATAACCTTCTCTGCTCCCCCTAACCACCCTCTGCAAGGCTTTTTTTGTCGACAGCACTGCAGCTGGAGTACCAGGTTGTGATGCTGAAGGTCAGCACACTCTCAACTACGCCTCTATAGAATGTAGTTAAGGTGTTAGTGGGGAGTGATGCTTGTTTAAGCTTCCTCAGAGAGTGCAATCTCTGCTGGGCCCGTTTCACAATCCCAGTGGTGTTCCTGGACCAGGTGAGATTGTCTGAGATCTGCACCCCAAGGAACTTGATGTTTTCCACTCGCTCCACTGTGGAGCCGCTGATGCTGAGGGGTGTGTGCTCAGGCTGAGACCGTCTGAAATCGACGATCATCTCCTTCGTTTTGGTGACATTAAGCATCAAGTTGTTATCCCTGCACCAGCTCTCTAGGTGTTTGACCTCCTCCCTGTACATAGCTTCATCATTTTTGCTGACGGGCCCAACCATATTGCACATTGCACATTTAGATGAAGACGTATCCTAAAGATTTTTATTCCTCATGTATACGAATGGTGTAAGGAATAAAGTCAATTCAATCACAAGGGGAGGAGTGACTTCCGGACTTATCGGGGTTCAGATGTTTCAAAATGTTCGTAGTCGGGTAAAAGAGCGTAAAGGAAAAACCTTTTCAACACAGGGAGAGTGTGATAATACCACAGCTGCGGAAAGATGGCTACTGCGGTGGGATTGCATGTTAATAGACTGTGAGTGGAACTCAGCAGTAGGAAGGGAACAAGCACTCGATTGAGAACATTCTGTACAGAGTTCTCATCACCAAAACGAAAACAACAGACAGAGACAGTGTCACATCGGGAGATAGATGTTGCACAGGTAATTAGATTAACACGGCGTTTGTCACAGGCAACTTAAACTTCACTGATATTCATCGGCAATTCCTCTGTTTAAAATGTTTAGAGGTGACGGACATTCTCAGTTGTGTGCAGAAAGGAGACCTGGTACAAGTAGCGGGCAGACGGACTAGTGAACAGTTGATCCTGTGCTAATACTAAAAAGTGAAATGGGTCAGGTAACTGATCTCTCCGCGTGTCAGCATTACAGAACGATAGAGCACAACTATTCGACATACCTTACACTGGCATAGCAGCAGACAATATAGAATGTACTTATTGATACTATTTGGCAGGAACGTAGGATTCGAATTAGGGAGGCGATTTGTTCCTTCAAATGCACAAGAGAAATGTGGAGATTGTTAATGGAGCACTTGATTGGAGTTCAGCATTGGCTTGTTTCATTGAGGCGGGCATCGGATGGTCCCGTAAAGTAACTCTGGTTGATAAGAGATCTGGAACACCTCGTCAAGAAGAAGAAAGAAATATACATAAGGTTTTGGAAGAAAGGATCAGGCAGGGCTATGGAAAGGCATAATGCAGCCAGGAGGGATTTAATAATGGACTTAGAAAAATTAAAAGGGGACACGAGAAGGCATGTGAAAGCTGCATTAAAGTAGGTGAAAAACAGGATGATGTCGAGAGAGAGCGAGTGGGAGAGTTAAGAGATAAAAGAGGAAACATGTATCTGAAAATGCAATCAGGCAGCGAAAGCCCTTTATGACTCATTGCTTCGGTATTTACCAGTGAGTGAGACCTTGTTGAATATGAATACAACGAAAAATAAGGCAGGTCTTCTGAGGCATTTAGACGCTTAGAATTACAAGCTGGAAACTGGGAATACATGAAAATAAACAATTTCTCGGCGCTAGAAGGTATGCAATCCCGGTAATTAGAGAAAGCGAGCGAAGATAATGCTGCGCTTTTGGACATGGCATTTGCGTCATCATTGGCCACAGAGGTAGTAAGGGAGGATTGGAGAATGGTAAATGTTATTTTTTTGTTGTTCAAGGAATGTAATATGGATAGTCTTGAGAATTACAAACCAGTGAGTCCTCAGTCATTCTTGGGCAAGATATTGGAGAGTCTTCTTAGAGAGGACATTTATGAAGAAACCTATTCTGTTTGGGGATAGTCAGCATGGTTTTGTATCCCTTATGCGCCAGAAAAAAAAAATCCATGAATAAGTGAAAAATAGAGCAGATGAAGCAGAAGAGTCGAAGTGGGGTATATTAATTTTGTGAGGTACAGTATTAGACTGGGTTCCCTATGGTGCACACTTTCAGAAAGTCATGTGGCCTGGGATCTGGTGAAACCCGGCTGCATAGATTCAGAACTGGCTAAACAAGGGAAGGCCGATGAGATAGTGGATCGAGTGTATTCGGCCTGGAGGACAGTGGCTAGTGATGTTCCTCAAGGAAGGTATAATCTTTAGTACACTTTAGAACGACATCTCGGCTCTGTTATTATAGAGTCCTGAGAGACAAACTTTAATTTGACCACCCTGCAGGACTTGCGTCATTTACTGAGTTAGGGCTGATTTTGAAAGCAAAATACTGAAATTGGACTGAAACTGCGCGCTATCCAAACTGAAATCACGTTTACTTATTACAGTGCAGATACTACGCTTCCTTCAAAACAATTTTTTCCAGTGGAATCCTACAATTCAAGATCAACATTTGAAAATATTCAGCAGCATCCTTTGTTGCTTTCTAAATGAACCAGCTTCCCAGAAAGGGAATTTCAAATACCCAATTCAAACACACGGATTTGTCTCATGTCAATTTACCTTTGAACAGCGGGTTTATCGTACCCGGAAGAGACACACTCGTATCTCAATCACTTTAACCTTGATTTCACATGGCCAGTGTGGAATCCGTGTCTCCCTCTGAAATCAATGCCAAAGCAAACAAACACAAGAACGCAATCGAAATACGTAGGAAGGCAGACGAGAAATCTACGCTCCAACGTTTCTTCCTTTAAAACAGTCGCTAGTAACTGGCGTATATAGAATAAACAGTTAATTCCTAGAATGAAAATCCTTATCAAATATTCCAAAGAGCAAAGGGAATCCAGATGTGGGTGATTGCGTTCCCCACACATTGAGACTTTATACAATTTCGGAAAAAGAAGCAGTCTCTGATATTCACATGTTCCTGCAAATTTATTTCAGACAATGAAGCAGACATTTGCAGGCTGTGAGATCCTATTGTGAATGAAAAGATTAATTCAAGCATCCTTTCGATACAATGTTAACAATCACACGACTGCCTTCCGTTTATTCACGCACGCGTTACCTGTTTCTCTTTCAACTCAACTAACGAATGTACAGTCCTTGTGCAATATTTTACATCTTCAATGCATTCACACTTTAAACTATCGCAGAAATGTTAAGTGTTGAACAGTAAAGAAGTAATCTATAATTATAATCATACAACATTGAAAAAATCCTATCGAGTCTAAAGCAAAGGGAAGCTGAATGTTATGTATCGTCCGCAAATTATACCTCAACATTTTTAAAGGTGACGTCACGATGTCACAAAATCTCCAACGATTTAAACGTTTTCTCACCTCTAATCACTGACCAAAGAATGGATTGAGATTGAATGAACAATTGTTTGTTTATCATCAGGTTCAATAATCCCCATCACCACCGTTTAAGTAACAGATTTGTGCACTGTGCTGGCGCCTTTGGCACCCCCACCCCCAACCCTGATCTATAGTCTTTACTGCTTTAATAATGGGCTGAAGGCATATTCCTTTAGTGTGTTACCTCCCTTATCATCGGAAGGAGAAGCTTAGGATGATGGCACCTAACGGAGACTCGTTTGATTGCATCTTCTGATTCAGCTCTATTTCCATCTTTAATATCTCTTTTTCTTCCTTTTCGGAGTTCTTTTGAGGGCTGTGGCTTGGAGTTACACTATATAGAAGCATTTAAACTATGAAAGGGAGGATAAGATGGACGCAGGAAATTAGTTTCCACTGGTAGATGAAACCAGAACTGGGAGACATAGCCTCAAGATAGGCAATGTAAATTTTGGACGGAGATGAGGAGGAAATGCTTTTCCCAGAGAGCGGTGATTTTGCAGGATTCTCTGCCCAATGAAGCACTGCAGCCTACCCCAGAAAATATATTTAAGACAAGTTCGGATAGATTTTTGCAAAGTAACGGAATTAAGGGTTAAGGAGAGAAAAAAAAAACACGTAGTTGGAGATGAATCCATGGTCAGATTGGCCATGACTTTATTAAATGGCGGCGCAGGCATACAGACGCTTAGAATTACGATCTGGAAACTGGGAATACATGAAAATAAACCATTTCCCGGTGCTAGAAGGTATGCAATCAGGGTAGTTAGAGAAAGCGAGCGAAGACATTGCTGTAAACAACAGGAATTCTGCAGATGCTGGAAATTCAAGCAACACACATCAAAGTTGCTGGTGAACGCAGCAGGCCAGGCAGCAACTGTAGGAAGAGGTGCAGTCGACGTTTCAGGCCGAGACCCTGCAAACTACGGAATTTGGACTGAAACTGCTCGCTATCTAAACTGAAATCACGTTTACCTATTACAGGGCAAATGCTACGATTACGTCAAAGCATTTTTTCTTCCAGTGGATCCCTGCAACTCAAGATCAGCATTTCAAAATATTCCGCAGCATCCTTTGTTGCTTTCCAAATGAACCAGCCTCCCAGAAAGCGAATTTCAAATTCCCAATTCAAGTACACACGAATTTGTCTCACGTCAATTTACCTTTGAACAGCGGGTTTATCGCACCCGGAATAGACACACTCATACCTCGATCACTTTAACCTTGAATTCGCATGGCCAGTGCGGAATCCGTGTCTCTCTCTGAAATCAATGCCACAGCAAACAAACACAAGAAGGCAATCGAAATACACAGGTAAGTAGAACAAAAACCTAAGCTCCAACGTTTCTTCCTTCAAAACTGTCACTAGTAACAGGCGTATATAGAATTTACAGTTCATTCCCAGAGTGAAAATCCGTATCAAGTATTCCAAAGAAGAAAGGGAAACCAGATGTGGGTGATTGCGGCCCTCATACACTAAGACTTTATACAATTTCGGAAAAAGAAGCAGTCTCTGATATTCACATGTCCTGCAAATTTATCTCAACCAATGAAGCAGGCATTTGAAGACAGAGAGATCCCCTTGTGAATGAAAAGATTAATTCAAACGTCTTGCTAAAAATCACAGGACTGCCTTCCCTTCATTCTCGCACGCATTACCTCTGTTTCTTTTTCAACTGATCTCTAATGTCCAGTCCTCGTGCAATATTTTACATTCTCAATGGATACGCACTTTAAACTATGGCAGAAATTTTAAGTGTTGAACAGTCAACAAATAATCTATAATTAGAATGATACAACAAGAGCAAAGTAACGCTGAAAGGTATGTATCGTCCGCAAATTATTCTCCAACATTCCTAAAAGATGACGTCACGACGTCACAAACTCTCCAACGACTGAAGCATTTTCTCACTTCCAATAAGAGACCAAAGATTGGATTGAGATTAAATGAACGATTTGTTGTATATTATCAGGTTTAATAATCCCCATCACCATCGTTAAAATAACCGATCTGTACACTGTACTGGCGTCTTTGCTGCACGCCCCACCGTCTTTACCGCCTTAATAATAGCACATTCTCGGCTGCAGGAGTGCGTGCTGAGGGACGCACTGAAACTCGGTGCAGCCAGCGGTTTAGAGTTCTTCTCCCGCGGGAGTGGGAGGGGTCGGGTGTCGGGGAGTATACCCCTCAACAGTGATGTGGAAAGGTGAACCAACGGAGTGCCACGTGGGTGGCTAAAAGTGGAAATGTAAAGCCCGTAATGGAAACATCTGTAAAGGATTGCGAGTCATCGAATGGTTTATTATACATTTTATTTTTGAATAAAGTATATTTTGAAATAAAAAAAACATAAAACTAGATAAATCAAACAGGTTAGCGGAGTTTATGCATCTATAGGTGTGTAAATATAAAACACAAACTTCTTCAAGCCAAGATGGTAAGTGATACAGTCTTACGATGGTATGTAAACAGTCAGTCAGTTCGTAATATGGAGTTGAGAAAAATTCAGGAGAGAGAGAGGTGATTTGTTATCCAATTAAGCCGATGCCATCGATTCTTCCCGTTGTCCTCCGAAATCCTCAAGGTCACCGAATGTGACCACACAATGGTACCGTCTTCACGTGGTAAAGCTATCAACCCAGGCAAGGGTTAAACACACTGATTGCTTTCCACAGGTCACCCCTTCCCCACACTGCGAGAGCCACTCATCGATTCTCCCGAACGATCCTCAAAAACCCACCCTTTTGTGGGCACTGAAAGCTCATCCAGTGTCCGTTTCTTCTGTGTCTCTGTGTGCTCACCAGAAAGCCAGCGTCTATATCCAAACATGCTGAACACCAGCTGCCCATCATACAGCTCCGCCCTTCTATCGCCATAGCAACTCACGAGCTGCTCTGTGCCTCTGTCTCTGAATCAGCGGCACACTCTCTCTCCTTTTCAAGGCACCATCCATAATGAATAAACCTTAGATTTCATCACAGGTCATTTTCACTAATTTCTATGCCTCAGACAGCTGGATTGTTCCAAAATGCGCCTCTAAAGTCTGACAACAGACTAGCGACTGAATCTTCGGTGGAGCAGAGTGAGCAACCAACGAGTTGCCAGCCTGAGTCAGGACTTTGGGGTTCCAGAGAGATGGGGTCTAGAACCATAGAACCATAGAAACTACAGCACAGAAACAGGCCTTTTGGCCCTTCTTGGCTGTGCTGAACCATTTTCTGCCTAGTCCCACTGACCTGCACACGGACCATATCCCTCCATACACCTCCCATCCATGTATCTGTCCAATTTATTCTTAAATGTTAAAAAAGAACCCGCATTTACCACCTCATCAGGCAGCTCATTCCATACTCCCCCCACTCTCTGTGTGAAGAAGCCCCCCCTAATGTTCCCTTTAAACTTTTCCCTCCCTCACCCTTAACCCATGTCCTTTGTTTTTTTTTTCTCCCCTTGCCTCAGTGGAAAAAGCCTGCTTGCATTCACTCTATCTTTCCCCATCATAATTTTATATACCTCTATCAAACCTCCCCTCATACTTCTATGCTCCAGGGAACAAAGTCCTAACTTATTCAACCTTTCTCTGTAACTGAGTCTCTCAAGTCCTGGCAACATCCTTGTAAACCTTCTCTGCACTCTTTCAACCTTATTTATATCTTTCCTGTAATTTGGTGACCAAAACTGAACACAATACTCCAGATTCGGCCTCACCAATCCGGCCTCATCTAGTAAACTCCTCCTAGAGTTTACTAGGAGGAGGAATCAGACCAGCAGGATATGGCTACAAATGAAAGATCAGAAACATTTGGAAACTGATTCATCGAAAAATAAGGTATTTAATTTCTGCAAAATACTGGTGGAAATCAACAGATCAGGCAGCAAATGTGGAGAGGAATAAATAGACAATGTTTGGGACAAGCCCCTTCAGAATGCCTATACTGTGTACTCCTCTGCTTAGTTGCTGCCTGAACTGCAGAGTTCCTCCAGTATTTTGTGTGTATGTGCCTATATCTCCAACAACAGCAGAATCTCTTGTGTTTTATATCTGCATTTGTAAGAAGGTTCCACTTTGGCATTAGACACGTGGAAAGTTTGCTGATATTAAATGCATTGCTTATGGGAGCTGCTTTCAGCATTAAAAAGGCTGCTGAGTTTTCTACACAAAAAAAAAACTGAGATATGGACATGGAACCTGTGCTTGCAGAAACTTTCAATGGCTCTGTGACTAACTTGAAAGCTCTGCGCTGCAATTTTCGCCGTCGCTGAAGCACCGATCGAATGCGCAGGCGTCAGGGTTGCGGATGGTCCCGAATATCACGCATGCGCGCAGTACACAAAAGGCCTTGAATATCGCTGCCGGTGAGTGTTTCTCCGTGCGACTATTTTCGCTACCGACTGAGGGGCAATTGCTGTGACTCCCGGAAACCGTGCCCCGCGATCCCGGGATAGTCCTGTTCTCTTCCCTCTCTCTCATCCCCACGATCCGTACACGGGCCCCGGGGAGCTTCCGGCTGATGAGGGAATGGGAACGGATGGATCTCTCAGACAGAGCTGAGCTCCAGCTGTCTAAATGCAAGGATTAGGAACTCGGAGAAAGGGAACAAAATCTTTTATATCAGCTGTTGAGAAAATCACCTTTGTTCTGCCTCCAGTCACAAATAAGAGAAAATCTGCAGAGAGGGCACAGTTTTAAGGTGCTTGGAAGCAGGTACGAAGGAGATGTCAGGGGTGTTGTGTTCTTTATACGTACCGTGGGTTACTAATAACAAACATATTCTGGCAGAATTGAACTTTTATTTGACAGCAACAAAACCACGTTTTACACCGCCATGCAACACACATCAAAGTTGCTGGTGAACGCAGCAGGCCAGGCAGCAGCTCGAGGAACAGGTACAGTTGACGTTTCGGGCCGAGACCCCCAAAATGTCGACTGCACCACTTCCTAGAGATGCTGCCTGGCCTGCTGCGTTCACCAGCAACTTTGATGTGCATTGCTTGAATTTCCAGCAACTGCAGAGTTCCTGTTGTCTGCCCGTGAGAACATGTTTTGACCCATTCTTTCTGGGTACGTAATGATACCAAACACCTTTGCCCTGGGCAACAAGTAGCAACAACAGGGTTTGAAGGAGATTGAAAAGTCTGAGGAGCAGAGTCGAGATTCTGTAGGCGCGATAGAGACTCCTGGATGATATGTTGACTCTCAGCTGCCAGGATCAGGGATGTCTCAGATCGGAACCATAATATTCTGACGTGGAACAGTAGGCAGCTAGGTGTCCTGGTACCTATCAGTACCAATGACATCGATAGAAAAGATAAAGTGGTACTGAGGAGAAATGTTAGGTTGCGAGATGAAAACGGAAAAACAGGACATCCACTGGTCGGGAAATCGGTGTACTGAGGGTTACAGTCTGCGTTTATTTCTGCGCCCCTCATGTGTTAACGGGCGGCGAACCTCCCAAAACCGCAACTCTTCCCTGAACTTTCAATTATCACCCGGCGGAACTTCCATCATTTCCACAGAAAATATATATTAATAAAAACCCGCAGAAATCTCAGCCAAGTGCATCACGGGAACCAGCCTCTCAGACATCGAAGGCATCTTCGAAAATAGATGATTAGAAATGGGGCATCCATCATTAAAGATATTCAATCCTGGACATGCCCTCTTCTCTTTGCTGCCGTCAATGAAGAATTGACGGTGTCTGAGGCCCCACACACTAAGTTTCAGGAAGTTTATTTTCCTCCAGCACCAGATTTCTAAATGGACAATGTACCCCTCTACACTACCTTAATATTTAACCTCTGTTTAAGAACTACATATTTACCTTAAAACACTTATTTTAGGAACACATTTCAGTATTTATTTTACTGAACGACTGCCGTAAAACAACAAATTCCAAACATAGGACTGAGATATTAAGCCTACTGCTGAATCCGTTCTCCTCCACGCCCCTTCCCCCGTCCCCCGAAAGCTCGATAGCCGTTCTCTCTGAAAGCCATCTATCCGCACGAGTCACCTCTATAGTCACCTCCAGAAATGCCACCCTCTACCCACCCTCAACGACCCTTACTTTGGTGTCAAACGTTTCTCTCCACCGACCAGTCATTTATCCCTCCTCCCACCCTCACACTCGGCATCCTTCTGCTTGTCCTGCAGTGAATGCTCCAGTCTCCACCGTGACCATTAATGTCCCTGATTCCCACACACCCGACTGCCATGTCTTCCATCCCTGGTGTTACTGTCTCCGAGCGATAGGGGTTCAGTGACGCGCCCCGCGGTGATTTACAGCCCTGGGATTGGAGGGGGAGAAGCGTAGAAAAACTGTCTGCCCGGAGTAGAGGAGACCCTGTCCGTCACCCGGCTAACACCCACCTGCAGTCTGCCCAGCTCAGCCATCGCTTCAGACCAGAGTACTTCCACGCCAAGTGATATCATACCGACGGGAGTTCGTTTTGCCTATCGGACCCGAGAGA
The DNA here is from genome assembly GCF_030028105.1 of Mobula birostris. Lineage (NCBI taxonomy): Eukaryota > Metazoa > Chordata > Chondrichthyes > Myliobatiformes > Myliobatidae > Mobula > Mobula birostris. The sequence continues at coordinate 58,799,319 of NC_092382.1, forward strand.
GTAATCCCACTGATGACAGTCCCTGCGTCGGTGTGCCGCACCATTTCCTCACCCTCACACACCAGGCGGCTTCACCAGCAGCTTGCAGTTGCCTCAGAGTGACTCGGCATTGGGAGGGAATTGGGATGGGCTGTTTCAGGCCAGTGCATTGTCTGCTCTGGGAGCAGGCTGCTCTATGCGTCCGGTGGGGCTGCACAGACCTTCCTAATGGCCCGCCGGTACCGAAGGCAGCGAGCTTTTAGCAAGAGACGGAGACCAGTTTAATGCAAACAGCGTCAGTTTTATTGAATCATGCAGCTGGATGGATTAACGGTTATACGACGGCGGGACAGCGATCAGCGGGATAGTGTATAGTCAGTACCGATACCAGAGAGTGTGAACACCGGAAAACTTTAACCCCTTCCCATAATCAGAGCACAGGAGAATTATTGCAGTTACATGGAGACAGGAGGTGGATCATATCGAACGTCCACTGTCTGTTCTGCCCAGTGTCTGTAACGCTCCAGCGCCGACAACCCGTGCGGCCAGACAGAAGTGGTCTGTGGCCTTCATCTTCCCCAGTGCGTTCCCCGAGGAGACACAGACATCCCCTCCAACCCCAAGCGTCAACCTGCGTGGCCCGCGGTTTTTGATGTATTTCCGATCTCACTCTTTCACCAGGAGTGCAAAAGAGCCCGGGGAAGGACTCATCTGAATGTTCACCGTGACGCGGCGCCCCACACCAACATGGGCAAAGTTTTCTCAAGGCTGCTTCGCTTATCAACGCGGCCCGATGTTCTTGGGTCAGTGGAGGATCATGGTGGCCGGAAGTCCTAGAACTGGGCTCCTCAGCCAGCCACATTGCAGTTACTGTGGGGGTCGGTGATGATCGGTCACGTGTTGGTTATCGGGTGCCGAGGCCAGGCTGGGTGAATAGGCCAGTGCTTTGATTACTGAATAACGGTATGGGAATGCGTTATTAGCGGAGTGCGGTGATTGATACGAAGCAAGGTGGGGGGATCCAAAGCGATTTCCGTCGTCCTCACATGCGTGGGCAATCCGCTCTGCCAGTGGCAACGTACCAGATCTCCGCACTGAAAGGTGTAAGCGAAAGGTGAGGGGAAACTTCCTGAGAGCAACCGCTGTCCCTTTATTGACGGGATCGTCCTCATCAGCAGAGAACCGGCCCCAAAAATCGGCAGTGCTTGGCCGGCTGAGTGTGGAGAGCCGGCGGCACAGATGCGCTGAGAAACGCATTCCTACCGTTAGAGAGCATGGGATCTACGATCAGACAGGGTAAAAATATCGCCAGCAAGGAGACTAAATATCCAAGGTGTTTTCCACGGATGTGGGGAACTGAAGGATTACATGTGTCACGACAGGACTGATCAGGAATAGCAGAGCCTGGTGTCGGAGAGGTAGGAAAGGTCCTTAATGAATATTTCTCTCAGTATTCATGATTCAGAAAGACCTTGACAAATGTGAGCACAACTATAACAGGCTGATATGCTTGAACAGGTCAATGTTAAGTAGGATGAGTGCATAGAATGGACGATCTGACAATTCAGCTGCAGATTGGCCAATATGACGTTGAGGTTATCTCTGAAACTTGGCTAAGGGATGGCTGCCATCGGGATATGAACCTCCAAGGATATAAGGTATATCGGAAAGATAGGTTAGTAAGCAGAGGGGGTGCTGTAGCTCTGTGTATAAGAAATAATATTAAATCATTGGAAAGAGGTAACATAGGATTGGAAGGCGTAGAGTCTCCATGGGTTGAGTTAAGAAATAGCAAGGGTAAAAGGACATTAATGGCAGTTGTTTACAGGCCTCCAAACAGCAGCCGGAATGTGGTTTACAAATTACAGCAGGAGATAGAAGACTCATGTCAGAAAGGCAATGTCATGATAATCGTTGGGGATTTTAACATGAAAATGGATTGGGAAAACTGGGTCAGTACTGAACCTCGAGAGAGAATTTGTAGAATGTTTAAGGGATAGCATTTTAGAAACCGTTTGTTGCTGAGCCAACTAGCGGATCGGCTGTGCTGGATTGGGTGTTATGCAATGATTGGAGGTGGCAAGAGAGCACAAGGTTAAGGAACCATTAGGGAACAGTGATCGCAATATGATCGAGTTCATATTGATATTTGAGAGGGAAAATAAAATCTAATGTGTGGAATTTCAATGGAATAAAGGATATTGCAATGGCATGGAAGGGAAACTGGCCGAAGTTGACCGGAAAGGGACATTTGAAGGGAAGACAAAGAAGAAGAAATTTCAAGAAGAAGAAGGGCGGGACCGCGGCTGCCAAGTAGAGTCAGAGCCGATGTAAAGGCAAAAGACGGGCCATAAAGTAAAGCCGCAGCTAGTGGGAAGATCGAGCATTGGGAAGCTTTAAAAAACTTGCGGAAGTAAACTACGAAGGTCATTAAGAAGGAAAAGATGAATTACAAGAGGAAGCTGGAGACTAATATCAAAGAAGATACCAAAAGCTGTTTATTGTACATTCAAGGTAAAAGAGAGTCGAGGGCAGAAATAGGATCAATACAAAATGACGCCGGAGATACTGCAATGAGAGATGTAGAGATGGCAGAGGAACTGAATGCGTATTTTGCATCAGTGTTCACAATGGAAGAGTCAGCAGTGTACCGAACATTCACGAGTGTCAGGGAAGTGAAGCACGTGCTGTGAAAATTACGACTGAAAAGGTGCTCAGGAAGTTTAATGGTCTGAGGGTGGATAAATCTCCTGGACCTGATGGATTGCACACCCGTGTTCTGAAAGAAGTAGCTGGAGAGAATACGGAGGCATTAACGATGATCTTTCAAGAATCGATAGATCCTGGCATGGTAGCGGATGACTGGAAGATTGCAAATGTTACTCCTTTATACAGGAAGGGTGGGAGGCAGCAGAAAGGAAACTATAGACCTGTTACCATGACATCAGTGGTTGGGATGTTGTTGGAATTGATTGTCCGGGATGAGATTACGGAGTACGTGAAGGCACATGACAAGAAAGGTAAAGCCAGCACGGTTTCCTGAAAGGAAAATCCTGCCTGACAAACATACTGCAATTCTTTGAGGAAATTAAAAGCAGCGTAGACAAAGGAGATGCAGTAGACGTGGTGTACTTGGATGTTCAAAAGGACTTTGACAAGGTGCCGCACATGAGTCTGCTTAGCAAGAAAACAGCCAATGGAACTACAGGGAAGTTACCAGCTTGGTTACTAGTCTGATCGACAGAAAACAGAGAGTGGAATGAGAGGATCGTATTTTGGTTGGCTACGGGTTACCAATGGAGCTCCACAGTTGTCACTGTTGGGACCGTTACTTTTTACGATGCACGTTAATGATTTTGACTACAGTATTAATGGATTTATGGCCAAATTTGCCAATGATACCAGGATAGGTGGAGGAGCGGGTAGTGTTGAGGAAACAGAGAGCCTGCAGAGAGATGTAGGTAGTTTAGGGGAATTGGCAAAGTATTGGCAAATGAAATACAATGTTCGAAAGTTTATGGACTTGCACTTTGGTGGAAGAAATAAACGGACAGACTATTATTTCGATCAGGAAAGAATTCAAAATGCAGAGCTGCAAGGGAATTGGGACCTCTTGTGCAGGACACCCTAAAGGTTAACCTCCAGGTTGAGTCGGTTGTTAATCAAGGCGATTGCTATGTTGGCATCATTTCTCGAGGCACAGAAACACAGAATCATAGAAAACCTGCAGCACGATATAGGTCCCTCGGCCCACAAAGCTGTGCCGAACATGTCCTTACCTTAGAACCTCCTAGGCTTACCCATAGCTCTGTATTTTTTCGAAGCCCCATGTACCTATCCAGGAGCCTTTTAAAAGACCCTATCGGTTCCCTCTCCACCACCGCCGCCGGCTGCCTATTCCAAACACTCGCCACTCTCTGCATAAAAAATACCCCTGACATCTCCTCTGTCCCTACTTAAAAACACCCTAAAACTATATCCTCTCGTACTAGCCACTTCACTACTGGGAAACAGCTTCTGACTATCCACATGACCAATGCCTCTCATTATCCTGTACACCTCTATATGGTCATCTCTCATCCTCTGTCGCTCCAATGAGAAAAGGCCCCAGTTTACTCAATTGATTCTCATCAGGCATACTCCCAATGAAGGCAACCTCATTATAAAATTCCTCTGCATCCTTTCTATGGTTTCCAGGTCCTTCCTGTAGTGAGGCTACCAGAATTGAGCACAGTACTCCAAGCGGAGTCTGACCACGGTCCTATATAGCTGCAACATTACCTCTCGGCACTTAAACAGACGGCCAATACATTGTATGCCTTCTCAACCGCACAGTCAACCAACGTAGCAGCTTTGAGTGTCTTATGGACTTGGAACCCAAGATCCCTCGAATCCTTCACATTGCCAAGAGTCTTACCGTCAATGCAATATTCTGCCATCATTATTAACCTACCAAAATATACCACCTCACACTTATCTGGGTTGAACTCCATCTTCCAATTCTCAGCCCAGTTTTGAATCCTATCAGGGTCCCGCTGTGACAGCCCTCTACAAGATCCACAACAACCCCAACATTCGTGTCATCAGCAAATTTACTAACCCACCCCTCCACTTCCGCATCCAGGTCATTTATAAAAATCACGAAGAGTAGGGGTCCCTGAGGCAAACCACTGTTCAACGACTTCCATGGAGAATATGACCCGTCTACAACCACTCTTTCTCTTCTGTGGGTAAGCCAGTTCTGGATTCATAAAGAAAAATCCCCTTGGATCTCATGTCTACCTACTTTCTCAATAAGCCTTGCATGGGATACCCTATTAAAATGCCTTGCTGAAATCCATACACACTACAGCTACGGTTATACCTTCATCAATGGGTTGAATAACATCCTCAAAACATTCAATCAGGCTCGTAAGGCAACGATATGCTGACAACGGCATGCTGACTACTCCCAATCATATTATGCCTCTCCAAATGTTCATAAATCCTGCCTCTCAGGATCTTCCCTATAAGTTTACCAACCACTAATGTAAGACTCACTGGTCTATAATCTCCTGGGCTATCTCACCTCCCTTTCTTGAATAAGGGAACAACACCCGCAGCTCTCCAATCCTCCGAAACCTCTCTCGCCGTCATTGATGATGCAAAGATCATCCCCAGAGGCTCATCAACCTCCTCTCTCGCTTCCCACAGTAGCCTGGGGTGCATTCCTTCAGGTCCCGGTGACTTATCCAACTTGATCTTTCCAAAAGTTCCAGTACATTGTCTTCCTTAACATCTACATGCTCAAGCTTTTCAGTCGGCTGCAAGTCATCCCTACAATCGTCAAGATCCTTTTCCGTAGTGAAGCAAAGTATTCATTAAGTACCTCAACTGTCTCCTCCTGTTTCATACAAGTTTTTCCACTGTCACACTTGATTAGTCCTATTATCTCACGACTTATCTTCTTGCTCTTCACATACTTGTTCAGTGCCTTGGGGTTTTCCTTAATCCTTTCCCACAAGGCCTTCTCATGGCTCTTTCCGTCTCTCCGAATTTCATTCTTAAGCTCATTCCTGCTAGCCTTATAATTTTCTACATCTCAATCACGGTCTAGTTTTTGAACCTTTCGCAAGTTCTCCTTTTCTTCTTGACTAGAAGTATAACTGTCTTTGTACACCACAGTTCCTGTATCCTACCATCCTTTCCCTGTCTCATTGAAACGTACCGCTGTAGGACCCCACGAAAATATCCCTTGAACATTTTCCAGAATTCTTCTGTACGCTTCCCTGAGAACGTTTTTTTTTTACAATTTATGCTTCCATTTTCCTGCCTGATAGCCTCATATTTCGCCTTGTCCAATCAAACCTTTCCCTAACTTGTCTGTTCCTATTCCTCCACAATGCTGTGGTAAAGGAGAGAGAATTGTGATAACTAGCTCCAAAATGCACTTCTACTGTGATACTTGACAACTGACCAGTTTCATTTCCCAATACCTGAATAAGTACAACCTCTCCTCTGGTAGGCTCATCTACATATTGTGTCAAGAACCCTTCCTCAACACACAACTCCATCCCATCTAAATCCTTCACTCTAGGAAGATGCCAATCAATATCTGGGAAATTAAAATTTCCCACCAGAACACCCCTGCTATTATTGTACCTCACTTCACTTGGAATATAAGAGCAGGGATGTGATGTTGAAGCTCTATAAGGCACTCGTGAGACCACACTTGGAGTATTTTGGGCAGTTTTGGACTCATTATTTTAGAAATATATTCTGACATTGGAGAAGGTTCAGAGAAGCTGCACAAGAATGATTCTAGGAATGAAAGGGTTACCGCATGAGGAACGTCTGGCAGCTCTTCGGGGGCATTCCCTTGAGCTCAGGAGAATGAGGTGGGATCTCGGAGAAACATTCCGAATTTTAAAAGGCGTGGAAAGATATGGCAAAGTTATTTCCCATGGTAAGGGACTCCAGGAAAATAGGGCACGATTTCAGGATTGAAGGACGTCCTTTGAGAACTGAGATGCGGACAAATTACTTCAGTCAGAGGGTGGTAAATCTGTGGAATTTGTCGCCACCAGCGACTTTGGAGGCGAAGTTGTTCGGAGTATTTAAGGCAGTGATAGATAGATTCTTGATTAACCAGGGCGTCAAAGGGTATGGGGTGAAACCGGGCGAATGGGGATGACTGGAAGAATTGGATCAGTCCATGATTGAATGGCGGAGCAGACTCGATGGGCCGAATCTGCTCCTGTATCTTCTGGTCTTATGAGCTGAATCCTTTCAAGAACCTGAGGATAATTAAGTCCCTGGTGCCGGGGGAGATATACTCCAGTTTTCTAAGGGAAGAGCAGTAAGGTCTTCAGGCGCTTTTGGCGATGGACTTTGCGTCCTACTGCCCTCTTCAGTCGTACCGGCGGATTTCAAGGAGTAAATGTTTACTGTTTGTTCAAAGAATCTAATGGGGATAATGGCGGGAATCATAGAACAGTAAAGCTTATACCATTGTGTGTAACATGCTCCAATAGATATCCAGGCAGTATATACAGGTATTTGAAGAAATAGAGTCTGATTAGAGATGGTCAGCATGGTCTTGCCAGGTGCAGGTCATGTCTCAAGAACGTGATTGAATTCTTTCTGATGCTGAAAACCATGTTAATGGTTTGTAGGAGGATGGTGTATACATGAATTTTATTAAGATGTTTAATAAGATTCCTCATTGTTGGCCCACTCAGAAAGTCACGTGATAGGGGATCCAGAGAATCTTGTCTGTGTAGGTAGGACTGGCATGCCCAAGAGACAGTGGGCTAGCAGTTGGAGATTATTGCACCTGGAGGTCAATGAGATGCTGTGATCCGTAGCGATCTGTTCTGTGACTCCTGGATTTTCTGAATTTTACAAATGAGTTGGATGAGGAAATGGATAGACATAGTAAACAGGCAAAACATGGATGCTGTTATGGATCATGTGGTGGGTTATCTCAAGTTACAAACTGGGCATTGATAGATGCAGAGCTGGGTTGAGAAATGGCAGGTCAAGTTGAATATGGGAAGAGTGAAGAATTACACTTTGAAAGGCCGTATTTGATTGCAGAATCCATGGTTAATGACAGTTTACTGTAATTGAAAATATTGAAGAGCAGAAGCACTTTCAACGTTGACGTCCATTATCCCTTAATGTTTCCGCGCCATTAAATAGAATGGTTCAGAGTGTCTATGGATGGTTTAGGATAAACCGCCCGGGGAACGAGTTCAATAGCCGCGAGGTAATGTTGCAGCTCTATAAAACTCGAGTTAAACCACACTGGGAAATTGTGCTACACCCCAGATTGGAAACATCTGAATAGGGGAGGGAATTTTAAAGCGATTTTTTGGTAATGGAAAGGGGCTGCCAAAAGTGTGTTTTTACGCATAGTAGTGAGTGTGTGAAACGCAGTATCAATGGTGGTAGTATAGACACATGCATTAGGATCAATTCAGAGATTTTCTTAGCACACGGATAACGGAGCAATAGACGGCTTTGTCGGAGAACAAGTTTAGAGGCGCTAAAACATCAAGGACCAAAGGGTTTACAAAAACCTGCACTGTTCAGTGTTTTCTTATCTATGTACAGGATAAACTAGGATGGTCCGCACAGTTTATAATAGGGAGGATCATGCCTGGGGAATGTTTCAGGAGCTCAGGGTAGGGACAGAGATCAGTGACCACACCGGGGTCGTGGAGACATTACAGGAGCCGAAGGAAGCTGTTCAAAACCGTTCCTTCCCTTGAAAGAGCAAAGTGAGGAGAGTTTCTTCTCTTTCTCGCCGCTTCGCTCCCCGCCCGACCGTGCGTGAGCACAAGGCTGGTACTGTAACGTCTCTGGTTCATTAACTAACACAATCACGGACAGAGCTTTCGGATGCCACTTACCGTGACAGCTTCGAGTTGAAGTAATACGATACCCTGATGGAGAAGGTGGAAAAATAAGAAAAATAATTAATGCTCCGACATCGTGAAGTTAATTGTCACCCACAATCCACATCTCACTGACACTCAACACTGATCCCTTCCCGATATGCTCAGAGGCAGCACCGGGACATCAAACTACCTTCCCTTTGGACACGTTGACCCTCCAGCTTCAACATCAAGTTCAAATTTTCCACCAAACTCCTTTCCTCCGTTTGCTCCAAACCGTGGAGCCCTACTGCGGTTCGCTGGGGCACCGGCCCAGCTTATCTGCCCTCTCACACAGACACACACAATGCAGCAGTCACACTTTATCAGTTCTTGGAGGACCAGCGTGACGACGGAGGCTTCTGGAATAGAAAGCGTACGATCACACTGACTGGTTTGCACTACAGGCTCTGCAATAGCTGCTAGAACATTAATGAACAGTCATGTAATGTGAATAACAACATGTGTAAAATTACACGTTTGATCTCATGGGGATCTTCAACTTCCCCGATACAAAAATGTACATTCTCAGTGCGAGTAATAGACGGGGAGAATGTATTAAATGTATCCAGGATGCTTTATTAAATCCAAACGTGCACACTCCAGCGAGAGGAGGTGCTGGAGTGAAAAAGCAAACGTATGTAAAGCTCCCTAAATTCGGATCAAACGGTGGAAATCGAGAGTATAACGAAGCCAGTAAAGAACGAAAAATGCGAACGAGGAAAACCAAAAGGGGACGTGAAAAGTCCCTGGCAAGCAGGATTAAAGTGAATTTAATTAAGCAGTATTCAATAGAAACATCAACAGCAAATGACTAACTATGGACAGTGTATAATCATGTCACTTTGGGGAGCTAGAGAAGGCTATGTTTGCTTCAATGCGGAAAATGTAAGTGACGTATTCACTGAGTATTTTGCTTCCGTATTTATCAAGGTAAAAGACATGGAGGAGCAACAGATCGGAGCTCAGTGTATAAATATGTTAGGTGTTTAGAGGTGAAGTAGGAGAAGGAAGTGTTGGGCCTCCGAATGAGTTTTCAGGTGGATAAGTCTCCAGGACCTGATGGAATTTCCACAGGTTAGAGAAGGAAGAAAGAGACAGAATTGCACGGTCATTGGCAAATATTTCCTCCCTAGCCACGTGAGAGATCCTAGAGGACTGAATACTGGCTAACATTTTACATCTACATGAAAAGGGGAAAAAAGAGAAATGCTGGAAACTATTTACACATGAGTCTCACGTTAGTTTCTTACAAGAGAGAATTAGTTGCTGAAGGGCCTTTTTGAATCTGGAGTTCTAATTAGTGAAGCTCAGCAGGGATCTGGGCTGGGACCCCTTCTGTTCGTGATGTGAATAAATAAGCGGGATGCAAATGTCGACAGATTTGTTAGTAAGTTTTTGGATGATACCTAGATTTGTGGAGTTGTGGATAGTTTAGAAAAAACTTGCAAAACGTACAGCACAACATTGATCAGTTGCAGATACAGACAGAAAAAATGGTAGAAGGAGTTTAACCCCGATGAATTTGGAATGTTGCACCTTGGTCGGGCAAATGCGAGGAGCAAGTACTCTGCTATTGAAAAAAAAACCTTAATTATTTTGCTGCTTAGAGAGATCTTGGAGTCCAAGTACATAGCACCTCGAAAACAGTTACAAAGGTCGATAAGGCGGTTAAGGAAGCTTATGCAATGTTTGCTTTTATTAGTTAAGATATTTAGTACAAGTGGCAATAGGTTATGTTGTAAATTTATGAAAATCTAGAGTATTGCATATAATTCTAGTCATGCCACCGTAGGAAGGATGTTGAGGGTTTGGGTAGAGAGCAGAAGAGGATTACCAGGATGCTGCCTGGTTTTGAAGCCATGTGCTAACATTAGACACGACAACTTTTGTTTGCTTTGGAGCGAAGGAAGCTGACTGGGAATTGTGAGAGGCGCAGATAGAGTACACAGGCAGCTTCTTTTTCCCAGGGTATATATATCTAATAACAGAGGTCATGGATTGTAGACGAGAGAGGGTATGTTCGAAGGCGATGTGAGGGGTAACTTTTAATCCAGAGAGTGGTGAATGTTTGGACTGTGCTGTCTGGCGTGGTGGTACAGGCAAATACATCAGAGGTTTAGGAGATGGTAAGATAGGAAACCCTGTGATTGTGAGGAAGACTGAAGAATATGGGCATTGTGTAAGTAAGAGGGATTCGTTTGGCGGGGGTTTGGTTCATTTACTTTCCAGTTCGGCACAATATTGTTGACCGAAGGGCCTGTTCCAATGCTGTATTCTTCTATGTTCTTTGTTCTCTCCCTCCCACCCTTCCGGCAGCATGAAAGCACACCCAATGTTGCGACGGGCCTGGTTCATTTAATGCCTCCAGACAAACACAGCTTTCGAATTCCACTTGCCTGCCGATAAAGATTTGGTTTTTCCAGAACCATCTTCTATTTGAAGAATATGAAGAAGATACAAAAGTTGGTTATGTGAAAAACTCTCTGAGAAACGGTGCAATGTTCACTCAGCCTTCTCTTTGTGCGCACTATGGGTTGAGGTGCTATTTTAAGTGGGACGGTACAGAGGGTCCATAAGTTACCGACACTCAGCACTAAAGTGAGGTGAGGGACTGTAGGATGTGTGAGGCCGAACAGATTGTAAGCATTTTCGTAACACTGTGCATATATTGTTATTACGTTTTCTTTATTTACATAATTCATTGTGAGTTATATATAGGAGGTACCTGAATGATATACGCCATTATGGCAATACGTTATATGTGAGTACCTCACGAATAGAACAATAAGTAGACAAGTTACCCCGGACATCGCTGTATTTCATTGGATTATTTTCCAGAGTTAGTGAACATAACAGCACGGGAAACGAAGGCGTCCAAGTTTTGGGCAGAGTCGGGGAAGGATATCCTGGGTAAGATCTCCTTGTTCTCATAAAACAGGACAAAAGTGTGAGCACATTTCCCGTATAGTACCTGCAGGGACTGGGAGTGTTGGCTCTAATAACCAGGCGAGACGACAGCTGCGCGACGTGTGCAGTCAAGGGGAGCACAACATTTCCAAGAAGACCATATTTTAAGGTATAAGGAGAAGAAACGAGAGATTTCAGGGCATATTGGACCAATTGAAAGTGACTCTCCACCTCATATTCTCGATATTGATATTTATTGCTTATTCAGATATTATTATTATTTCTTATTTTCCATTTTGCCTTCCAATACTTTGTTGTATCTGGTACATTGGTCACCAATACCATAAAATCAGAAGAGCTTAGGATCATAAGACATAGGAGAAGGATGCGGCTATTTGGCACATGAAGTCTGCTGCACTATTTTATCATAGCTGATCCATTTTTTCCCCTCTCAGTCACAATCTCCTGCCTTCTCAAGTATCCTTTCATGTCCTGACTAATCAGGGTTCAATCAAGCTGTGCCTAAAATATACTAAATAACTTGGCCCCACAGCTGCCCGTGGCAACAATTTCCACATATTTACAATTGTCTAGCTGAAGACATTCCGCCACATCCCCTTTCTAAAGGACATCCCTCTATTCTCCTGTTGGCTCTGGCCTCAGATTCCCGTACAATGGGATGCAAGCCTTCCAGAGTTTCCCTATCAAAGCAATTAAGCGTTGCATGGGCTTGAATTCTAGACAGTAGAGGCCGAGAGCCATCCAATGTTCTTCATATGATAATCCTTCCAATCCTGGACATATTTTCCTGAACCTCATACATCCTCTGAATTTTCAAAAATGTCAGCACATCCTTTCTTAGAAAAGGGGCCCGAAACTGTATACAATCTCTAAGTGAGTCCTCATCTCTGCTTTATAAAGCCTTAATAATACGTCTTTGCTTTCTTTTATTCTACTCCTCTGGAAATAGATGCCTAACATCGTATTTGCCTTCCTCACCACCGATTCAGCCGGGAAACTTAACTTCACATTCTTGCCCGAGGGCACCCGAAATCATGTGCTCCTCAGATTTTTGGTTTTGTTTCTGCGTTTGGAAGATAATCTGCCCTTTTATTTCTTCTGCCAATTGCCTGACTATCAACCTTCTGAAAAGTACTCCATCTGCCACTTCTTTGTGCATTTCCCTACTCTGTCTAGGTCTGTCTGTGGGGTTTCATCTTCCTCCAAACTTTCTGAAACTTCACCTATTTTCGTATGATCTGCAAATTTTCCACGAAAGAAAATGACAGTTTCCTCATCCAAAATCATTGACCTGTAACGTAAGAAAGAAGCTGTCCCAACGCAGATCCCTGAGGGCAACCCTAGTCACCGGCAGCCAAACAGAAAAGTCTCCCTTCTTTCCCACAATTTGCCTTCTGCAAATCAATGCTAGTGTAGTTTTTGTAATACCATGGACTCTTACATTATTATGCAACCTCACGAGCGGTACTTTCTGAAGATTCATGTACACAACATACCGTTTTTCTCTTAGTTTCTCAAATTATTCCAACAGATTTTCAGGCAAGAGGTTCCGTTGAGGAAACCATGCTGACAAGTGACTATTTTACATGCGCCTCCAAAACGCCAAACCACATCCTTATCAACTTACTCCAACATTTTACCAACCACTGATGTCTAACGAACTTTCCTACAATTTCGTTAGTTGTGCCTCTCCTGCTTCTTGACGAGGGGCATGACATTTGCAATTTTCCATTCCTTCGCAACAGTGCCAGGATTTCTTTCTTGAAACATCTCAACTAATGCCTCTACCATCTCTTCAGTCACCTTCTCAGAAGCCTGGAATGTATGCCATCCTGTCCAGGAGACATCCACATTAGACCTTTCAGTTTCCAAGAACTTTCTCCCTTGAAATGGCAGCTTCTGACATTTCTGCCCACAGAGGCTCTCTATCTGCTCGAGTTTACATAGTAACGTTTGATGCAAAATATATATTCAGTTCGTCCGCCATTTCATTGTCTCCTATTACTAGCTCTCCAGTATCATTTCCCAACAGTCCGATATCCACTCACGTCTCTCTTGTACACATTATGTATCTGAACAAACCTTTGACATCGTCTTTAATATTATTTAGTAGTTTGCTACGCATTCCATATTTTCCTTTTTAATAACTTTTTATTTCTCTTCTGTTGTTTTTTTAAAAAGGCTTCCCCATCCTCTAACTTCGCACTAATTGCTTTTGTGCTAGTTTTGACATCTCTTTTCAGCCAACGTTATGACGCATTTCCTTTATAAGGCTTCTTCCACTTGTGGTTGTATACATTCACGCCTTCCTGATTGTTTCCAGAAATTCCAGCATTGATTCTCTGTCTCCAGCTGTCCCAGTGGTCTTTTCCAATTAATTTTAGTAAACTGCTTTCTCATGCCGCTGCAATTCCCTTTACTCCACTGTAATGATGATACATTTGACTCTAGCTTCTCCGTCTCAAGTGACAGTGTAAATTCTATTATAGTATGATCACTTTCCCCATGACGGCTATTACCTTAAACTCTCTGATCTGAAGAGCAATCTTGTAGCCATTCTAGAAATGTCCACTCTAGGATCCTGCACCAAAATGATTTTCCCAATCTATCTGCATATTGAAATTCCCTATGACTATTCTAACATTCCATGTTTTGCATGCATTTTTATCCCGTTTTCCTTTGTAGACCATATCCTTACCGCCCAAGAGACAGTTTGTATCGAAAGGGCTTGTCAGTCTGTATATCAGCTTTTTTTTTTTTACCCTTGCTGTTCCTTAGATTTACCCACAACGAATCAAAACATTCAGACCCTTTGGTAACCCTTTCTAATTAGTCGATTTGAGTTTTTATCAGCAGAGGTATGCCACCCCCTGTGCCTACTTGTCTGTCGTTTCGATACAACCTGTGTCTTGGATGGTAAGCTCCAAGCTGTCATCTTTCAAAAAAAGATTTAGTGATGCCATAACGTCATACGCGTCAACTGTGACACAAGACCATCTCACCTATTCCGTATATCACCTTCAATACGGAATTCACCTTTTTACAAACGTTTGTGCATTGCAACTCATGTTGTCCACTGCCATTCTGTCGCATCGTCAGAGCACTCCGTGCTCGCAGTCTCACTGCCTACTGTCTCTGTCTGGAAACCAAATACCTCATGTTCGGCACTCGCACTCTGACTGCCATTTCTTTGCCAAATTAGCTGAAACCGTTCATAAATCTGAAGGGCTGACTCCTACACCAATTCCGCAGCCACGCATTCACCTGTCAAGACATCGTATTCTTCCCCCACTGACGATATCGAGACAGTAATCACGCTATTACTATCCTGCAGGTCCTTTTTTCAGCTTTTTATCCAGCTCCCTCAATTCTCTCTTCAGGACCTCCTCACTTGTTATAACTACGTTATTGCTGCCAGAATGCTGACCTTCACCCCACAGAATGTCTTGGACCTGATCAGAAACATCTCTGATCCTGTCAGCAGGGAGGAAACATACCATCCGAGTCTGGCTATCGCGCCCACACAATCTTGTCTCTGTTCCTCCGACTATGGATTCTCCTATCGCCACTGCAGTCTCCTCAGCTCTCTTATTCTCTGAGCCACAGCACCAAATACAGCGCCAAGGGCCGGTCAGTGCTGCTCGTCCATGCTCTCAACAGCATCCAAGTTGGTATACTGTTCATTAGGGGAAGCGACGACACTTCCTTTCCTTCTCCTGACAGTCTCCTAGTTGCCTTTCTCCTGCAACCTCAGGGTGATAAACTGCCTATAGATCCTAGCTATCAGCTTCCCATTCTCAAGTTTGAGTCGAAGGTCATAGACCCGCAGCTCCAGTTCCTTATGACACTGCGGATCTGCAGCTCGGTTATCCTGGTGCAAATGTGCACCGGGAGACTGGGGATCTCCAAGAGTTTCCATCTCGCACATACCGTACGAAACACTGCCGTTCAGCCATTCCCACTATTGTTCCATAACAGACGGGAAATCAAGAATTAAATATCAAAGAGAATCTTGTGAACAAGAGGAAGGTTCTGGAATCCAAGAAACACACACAGAATACTGGACGAATTCAGGAGAGGAGGCAGCATCTATACAAAAAAACGTGCTCTCGAAGCTTCAGGCTGAAACACTTCGGCAGGACTGGAGGAAAAAAAAACTGAGCACTAGATGGAAAAGGTGTGTTGCGGGGAGTGAAGGACAGAAACACAATGTGATAAGTGAAACAAGGGGGAAGGGTGAAGTGCAGAGCTGGGAAGTTGATTGGTGAAAGAGAAATAAAGCCATTGGGGAATGAAGGTGGTGGAGGGGTGATTTGTAGCTCCAGAGAGAGGCGACGTGAGGCAAAGGACATAAGTTGCGAGAAGGAAAAGGGCATTGGAAGTGGTAACGAAACCATTTTAAAATCACCACATTAACAGCGGAGGTGGTGAGGCGATACATTCTGAAAGTTACAGGCTTGTGACCCTTATTTCAGTCGTTGGTAAAATGTTGGATGCTGCTATTACGAGTGCACTTTTGATGTACTTGGACTCACGTTATGTGTTAGGCTCAATTCAGCATAGTTTCCTTCAGGGGAATAATGACTGAAAAATCTGTTAGTATTTTTTTGAGGAAATAAAGGAAGGCTTGATCATAACACAAGAAAAGCATAAACATATAAGACACATGAGCAAACTTTGGCCATTCATCTCACCGAGTCTGATCCACCATTCCATAACGGCTGATCCCGGACCACACTCACCCCATAAACCGGCCTTCTCAATATCCTTTGATGCTCTCACTAATCAGGGAAATATCAACTTTCGCATGAAAATGCGCAAGAACTTACCCATATTGGGTTCTTTGGGTTTGTCTGGCAGTTTCCCGTTGCAATAGCTATAGCACTCATGCCTGCTCCTTGGCGCTCACGGACCACTGGAACATTGCTGGTGTCTTCGTCAATGAAGCGGATGTAAACCCAAATTCAGTCCGTCTGCCATTGATTTGCCTTCCATTTCTACATCACCAGCATAATTTTCCAGTGGCCCATTACCAACTCTCAGCTCCCTTTTACTCAAGATAATTGAAAAAAAAAAGAACTTTTGATATCCTACAATATATTATCGGCTACTCTGCAGTCAAATTTCATCTTTTCCCTTCTCATCACTTTTTAGTTGCCTTTTGCTGGATATTTAAATAAGAAACTTACCAAACATCCAACTTCCCGCTCACTTTCGCTACCTTACATGTGCTTCCTTTTTTTAATACAATCCTTACCGCCGTTTGTCAGCCACGGTTGCCTATCTCTGCCGCTTGAGAACACTTTCCTCTGCGGCACATATCTATCCTGCGCCTTGTGAATTATTCCCAGTAATTCAGACAACTGCTCTGTTGTCAAGCCCGTCAGTATCCTCCTCCAATCCACCTCGGCAAAGTCTTTCCTCCTGCCCCTGTATTGCGATATTGATTCATGTGAGTCATGCTACTCCCTTTCAAATTGCAGAATTAATTTAATCATATTATGGTCACTGCCTCCTAAAGGTGCTTTACATTAAGCTCCCGAATGCGACCTGTGTTATTACAGAACAACCAATCCAAGATTGTCTTTCCCCCACTAAACTTGAGCACAGGCCGCGCGAAAAAGCCATCCTGTAGGCGATCAACAAATTCCCTGTGTTGCAATCCGACACCAATCTTTTTTTTTTCACAATCCCCTTGCATATTGCAGTCCTGCATTACAAATGTGTCATTACAATTCTTACATACCTTTTCCAGCTCATTTTGCAATCTGAAGCACACATCTTGGCTACTAATTTGAGGCCTATATATGATTCCCACAATATTTTTTCCCAGTTTCAGTTTCTTCACTCCAGCTACAACGGTTAAACACACTTTGACGCTATGTCACCTCTTTATAATGATGTAACACCGTCTGAAAGCAACAGATCCACAACATCGCCGATACCGTCCTTTCAGTACACAGTATATCATTTGATGTTAAGCTCCTAGCTATGCTCTTTTTCCGCCACGACCTAAATATTACATCCTTAATTGCGCCACGAGTTCGTCCACCTTATTTTGATTGCAACGTGCAATACGTACAGCACCTTCAGTTTAGCAGTTTTAGTCCTTTTGAATTTTGCCTCTGTGGCAGAATTTAACTCTTTGTTCTGTCTACATTTCTACCCAATCATTAACTTCTCCTCCATTACATGCCCGTTAAACCCATCGTCTGTATATAAACCCGCGGGATCATGGTCAACAATACATCTTGCTTTCTGTTACACTGCCATGTTGTTTCACACCACTTTCGACAGCTCTACTAAATCTGAGAAAGTCAATTGCTGTTGCTTTCTTAGATTTTCAGAAGGCCTTTCACAAGGTGCCGCACATGAGGCTGCTAAACGAGCTAAGGTCACACGGTATTACTGGAGCACTCCCAACCCTTCCGTCAGCTTGAGCACCCACCCAATACAGCAGCTCTTTTGGCTCACTTATCGCCCCGCGCACAGTCACAATCTTCAATATCCACTTACCCGTAACGAGACGCTTCCTGCGATGAAGGAATTGCTTTTACGCGGTTCCTGTGTTCAAAAATAGAAATAATTATATCTCGGCTCATCAAACCATTATTTCGTTCGTTTCCCGATCCTGCGTGAGCGTCCTACTGGTTTGAATCGCTTTAAAAACTTTCGAGCATGTCAGTTTGAAAATAAATGAGTTTGAAGGATGTGAGGAAAACAAAGAATTAGAGGACGTGCCAGCAAAGCAGGATGCTCAGCGACGCAACACTACGACGGGCAGGGTGCAGAGAGGCGAGTTCGGAGCTGGTGCAGAGAGAGGAGCTCGGAGATATGCCAGAACTCGGGTGATTATTAAACAGGGCAAACGGCTGAGCACATGAACTGGGTTGAAGAGCTGGCCGTGAATGATCACGTGAGATCTCAGCACCTCGCTTTGTGCGATTTAGACGACAAAGAAAAATAACCCTGGAAAAACTCTTTTGTGGATAAGGAAACAATAAGCGATAGGGGAGAAGGGACAAAACATTCAAATTGAACATAATGCTGGAGAGGTTTGAATATGATTCAGGGAAATGATCTATGATCACAATAAATACTTTGCATCCGTTGTCAATGCAGAAGGCACCAGTAACTTGACCAATTTTCAAGGGGAATGCATTGTGTGGCCTTTCAATCAACAGAGGTGGATTCATTAGAAAAGGCAGAAAATTCAAATTCAGGTATCACTACAGATCCTTTGAGTGTGCTCGGCTTTAAATAGCGCCAGTCTAAGATCCCCAGGCTCAGGCGAGGGCAAAGCATCTGACAACTTTATCATTGTGTTCCTATTTCTCCATTCTGTTGGCGAGAATTACTACATGGGCAGTGTTCTGTGTTTGCGATGCGGGAAATTAGAAACACCAGGATAATCAAGTCTGCCCCGGTGCACCGAGCTGCAGCTTCTGAGGGAAAGTTTGACGGAACTGGAGCAGCAGTTAATGATCCACAACTCATTCGGTAGAGATGTCTCAGCTCGGGTGCAAGGGATCCCCGAGGGCAAGCGTGAGCAACAATGACAAGGTGAGGAGGACCAGAGAGAGTTTCTAGGGAGCTCGATATAAAGCTGACAAACCGAACCTCCAGGGCTGCAATCCCTGCACAATCCAGTGCGTAAATAGAGATAGCTTTTCATCAGTGCGACTGAGACTTTGATTGTAGAGTTTCTCGTCAGTTGTTCATGTTTTCGGAATCGAGGAGAGACCAATCAGCAAGCGGTAGTGCGTAAGCGGTGATACTTTTCAGTCAGGGACAGGCAAAAGATTAAAAATGAACATATTTTCCAGCCATTTTTTCCTGAGGACAGGGGTGCAGCAAAAGAGTTTTTATTTAATCCGGTGGCGATTCAGATTTTGAGGGAAGTCTGTCTTTTTTTTTTCAGGCTTTTTATCTGATTTTAGGAGCAACCACTCAGAAAGTGGGATTCATTGGAGAAGGCCCAGAAGACGACGTGATCGATCGGAGCTACCGGTTTGGAGAACTAAGCGCACCAACAAGTTTGCGTGCAGCACAACAGTGGTTGATCTCCCCTAGGGAACTAATATCCTGGAGGGGCGGTTTGCTAAGGCTACTGGGGACAGTTTAAGTTAGAATTGCTGGTGGGTGGGAACAGAACTAAAGGGATGAATAAAAGGGAGGTTGGCTTACCAATAGAGAAAGCTTGGAGAGTGTGTGAAAGGGAGGATAGGCCGGTGATAGAGAAGGAATACGCTCAGACCAATGGTTTGAGATGTGTCTATTTTACTGCTAGGAGGATTATGAATAAAGCGGATGAGCTTAGAGCATGGATCAGCACTTGGAGCTATGATGTTGTGGCCATTATAGAGACTTGGATGGTTCAGGAGCAGGAATGGTTACTTCAAGTGCCAGGCTTTAGATGTTTCAGAAAGGACAGGGAGAGAGGCAAAAGAGGTAGAGGCGTGAAAATATTGATCAGAGATAGATTCACGGCTGCAGAAAAGGGGGAATTCAGGGAGGGATTGACAACGGAGTCTCTGTGGTTGGAGGTTATGAATTGTAAGGGGTCAATAACTCTACTGATGTCATGGTCAGGATCGGGGTCCCTTTAAATTTACTTTGTTTACGTTACGATCCGGACCGCTGACTCCCTGCTTCCCTTTGGTTCCCAGTTTTCCCGTGTCCCTCAGGCTTGGTGATACGAGGCAATTTACTCTCGGCTGAACCGGCAGTTTATAGTCTCCGGCTTTCTGCCGTTCGTGCGAAAGCGTTTGCAAAGTCACTAAAGGTACGGCGCGCCAACGTCATCTGGCCGGAGCAAGCTTAGTCTCCGCCCGAAGCGAGTGCCAGGAAGTCGCCTTTCCTCACCGGAGCAACCCTGTCAAGTTACCTCGCCAAAGCGAGCCTGCAAAGTTTCCTTACCGAGGCGGATCAGTCCCTTAAACCGCCGGAGGGAATCAAGAGCCGCTGTCTTCTGTTCCCGGGCCGAGTCTAGAGCTCGCCAATACCCAGAGGCTCCAAGTACCACGTCCTGGCCCTGGCGGCACCCAAGTACCAAGTCCTGGCACTGGCGGCATCCAAGTACCACGTCATGGCCCTGGCGGCATCCAAGCACCAAGTCAAGCCCTGGTCCTCGCGGCAACCAAGTAGCAAGTCAAGTCCTGTGCCTGGCGGCATGCAACTACCACGTCCTGGCCCTGGCGGCATACAGGTACCAAGTCCTGGCGCTGGTGGCATCCAAGTACCAAGTGAAGTCCTGGCCCTGGCGGCCTCCAAGTACCAAATCAAGTCCTGGTCCTGGCAGCATCCGAGTCTCATGTCAAGTCCTGGCCCTGGTGGTCTGTGATTCCAAGTCCTAACCCAAACCCTTAGTCCCGACCTGCTAGACTCAAGAGCCAAGACCCCAGCCTGCTAACCTCTCAAGATGTTTCTTGCATTTGGGTCCACCCTCGTTCCCAACGCCCCCCATTGTGACAACTGGATGTTTTTTATAGACGACCCAATAGTCGCAGGGACATCGTGGAGCAGGTAGGGGACAGATTCTGAGAAGGAGTAATAATAACAGGGTTGTTGTGGTGGGAGATCTTAAATTCCCAAATATTGATTGGCATCTACCGACAGTGAGGGGATTAGATGGTTTGGAGTTTGTTAGTTGTGTTCAGGAAGGTTTCTTGACAAAATAGGTCTCTAAGCCTACAAGAGGAGAGGCCGTGCTTGATCTGGTATTGGGAAATGAACCTGGTCAAGTGTCAGGTCTCCCAGCGGTTGACCATTTTGTAGATAGTAATCACAATTGTACCTAGTTTACCATAGTATTGGAGAGGGAAAGGAAAACACACGTTAGGGAAACGTTTAATTGAAATAAGGGAAAACATGAGGCTATCGGGCAGGAACTTGGAAGCATAAATTGGAAACAGATATTCTCAGGGAAACGTGCGGAAGAAATGTAGAAAATGTTCAGGGGATATCTGCGTGGGGTTCTGCATAGGTACGTTCCAATGAGAGAGGGAAAGGGTGGTAGTGTACAGAAACCGTGGTGTATAAAGGCTGTTGTTAATCTCGTCAAGAAGAAAAGAAGAGCTTACGAAAGGTTCAAAGAACTAGCTAATGGTAAAGATCTAGAAGATTATAAGGCTAGCAGGAAGGAGCTTAAGAAAGAAATTGGGAGACCCAGAAGGGGCCATGAGAGTGCTTTGGCGGACAGGATTGTGGCAAACCCCAAGTCTTTCTGCAAATATGCGAAGAGCAAGAGGATAACATATGAGATAACAGAACCAATCAAATGTGAGAGTGGTAAAGTGTGCATGGAACCGGAGGGCACTTAATGAATACTTTGCTTCAGTATTCACCAAGGAAAAAGGATCTTGCCGATAGTAGGGATGATTTGCAGCGGGCTGATAAGCTTGGGCATGTAGATATTAAGGAGACGGGTGTACTAGCGCTTTTGGAAAGCATCAAGTTGGATAAGTCCCGCGGACTGGATGAGATGTACCCAAGGCTACCGTGAGTAGCGAGAGAGAAGATTGTTGAGCCTCTACCGATGATCTTTGCATCATAAATGGGGATGGGAGAGGTTCCGGAAGATCGGAGGTTTACGATGTTTTCCTCTTATTGAAGGAATTGAGTAGGGATAGCCCGGGAAATTACTGACCATTGAATGTTACTTCAGTGGTTGACACGTTGATCGAGAAAATCCTGAGAGTCAGGATTTACGAACGTTTGGAGAGGCATAATATGATTAGAAATAGTCAGCATTGCTTTGTCATAGGCAGGTCGTGCCTTACGAGCCTCATTGAATATTTTTGAGGATGTGACTGAACACATTGATGAAGGAAGAACAGTAGATGTAGTGTATATGGATTTCACCAAGACATTTGATAAGGTACCACATGCAAGGTTTACTGAGAAAGTAAGGAGGTATAAGATCTAAGGGGTCATTGCCTTGTCGTTCCAGAACTGGCTTGCCCAAAGAAGACAAAGAGTGGTTGTAGATGGGTCATGTTCTGCATGGAATTCGGTGCCTCAAGGATCTGTTCTAGGAACCTTACTCTTTGTGATTTTTATGAATGACCTAGATGAGGAAGTGGAGGGATGGGTTAGTAAGTTTGCAGATGACACAAACCTCGGATGTGTTGTGGATAGTGTGGAGGGCTATCTGAGGTTGCAGCGGGACATTAATAGGATACAAAACTGGGCTGAGATGTGGCGTCCGGAGTTCAACCCAGATAAGTGTGAAATGGGTCATTTTGGTAGGTCAAATATGATGGCAGAATGTAGCTTTAATGGTAAGGCTGTAGGCTGTGTGGAGGATCAGAGGTTCCCTGGGGTCCGAGTCTATAGGACGCTCAAAGGAGCTGCGCAGGTTGACTCTGTGGTTAATAATGCGTACGGTGTATTGGCCTTCATCAATCGTAGAATTGAAATTAGGAGACGAGAGGTAGTGTTATAAGACCCTGGTCAGACCCCATTTGGAGTATTGTGCTCAGTTCTGGTCGCCTCACTACAGGAAGGATATTGAAGCCATAGAGAGGGTGCAGAGGAGATACACAAGAATTTTGCCTGGATTGGGGAGCATGCCTTATGAGAATAGGTTGAGTGAACTCGGCCTTTTCTCCTTGGATCAACGGAGGATGAGAGGTGACTTGACAGAGGTGTATAACATGATGAGAGGCATTGATCGTCTGGATGGTAAGAGGCTTTTTCCCAGGGCTGAAATGCTTGCTACAAGACGACACAGGTTTAAGCTGCTGGGGAGTAGGTACAGAGGAGATGTCAGGGGTAAGTTTTTCACGCAGAGAGTGGTGAATGCGTGGAATGGGCTGCCGGCAACGGTGGAGGAGACGCATACAATAGGGTCTTTTAGGAGACTTTTGGATAGGGAATGGAGCTTAAAATGGGGGCTATAGGTAAGCCTCGTAATTTCTGAGGTAGGAACATGTTCGGCACAACTTTGTGGGGCCAGATTGCCTGTATTCTGCTGTAGGTTATCGATGTTTCTATGTTTCTATGAATAAAGTGTGGATGGGAGATTCATCACTCAGTAGAACAGAAACCATATTTTGCTGTCGCGCTGGAGTCATCCGAATGGTATTTTCCCTTCCTGGTGTCACAATTAGGGATGTCTGGTGTCGAGTCTAAGGTATTCCCACGGGACTGGATTAGCAGCCAGTAGTCCTGTTGTACACCGACACCAATGACATAGGTAGACAAGGTGAAGAGGTCATGAAGAGAGTTTTTAGGCAGCTATGTAGGAAGCTGACAAACAGGACTTCAAGGGTGATCAGCTCTTGCTCCCTGTACCACGTGCCAGTGAAAGTAGGAACAGACTGATTTGGCAGGTGAATGTGTGGCTGAGGAATGATGCAGCGGGCAGGGGTTAAAGTTATTGATCATTGGGATCTCTTCTGGGGAAGGCGTGACCCGTACAACAGGGACGGTTGCACCTCAGCCTTAGGAATTCGAAAGTCCTTACGGGCAGGGTAAAAAAGTTAATACGGATATGTTTAAATTAGTTTAGCAGGGTGATGTGAATCGAAGTGACAGTGCCAAACATGAAGTAGTTGGTTTACAAACAGAAGCAGTGTGTAGTGAGACTGTTAGCAAGGAAATTATGATAATAGGGCAAAAATGCAGTCAACAGGATCAGCTGCAATGTAAAATTGAAAAGCGTGTCTACAGTACTGAGGTGTTACTCAACAAGGTAGATGAATTTGAAGTACGGTTACAGATTGTCGAGTATGATGTTGCAGGCATCACTGAATCGCGGCTGGAGAAAGATTGCAGCTGGGAACATAATGTCCAAAGGGTACACATTATATCGAAAGATAGGCAGGAAGACAGAGCGGTTGTCAATGCTCTGTTGGTAAACAAGGGAAATCAGATCATTAGAAAGATATGACACAGGTTCGGAAACTGTTTACTCATTATGGATAGAGCAAAGGAACAGCAAAGGTGAAAAGACTTCATTGGAGTTGTATACAGAGCCCCAAGCTGCCGTAAGGATGTAATCTACAAATTACAACGAGAGAGAAAAAAATCATGCCAAAAGCGCATATTCAATGAGTTTTTTTTTTTAATGCAGGTAGATTGGGAATATCAGGTTGGTGCTGGAGTCCGAGAGGAGAATTTTGTGGAATGTTTAGAATTTGAATTATTAGAGCAGCTCCTGGCTGAGCCGACTAGGGGATCGGCTATTTTGGATTGGAAGTTGCGCAATGAATAGGACTAAATTAGAGAGATTAAGATGAAGGAATCCTATGGAACAATTGATCATAATATGATCGTATTTTCCCTGAAATCTGAAACAGAGAAGGTAAAGTCAGATGTATCACTACACAGAGGAGTATAGAGAAGTACAGAGGCAAGAGAGGGGAGTTGATATGAATTGATTGGAAAATAACATTGACAGTGAGGAGGATAGAGCAGGAAAGACTGGAATCTCTGGAGGTTGTTCCGACGGCACAGGATATATGCATTCCCAAGAGTAGGATGTAGTCTAAAAGCAACATGACACAACCGTTACTACCAAGAGAAAGCAAAACCAACATAATAGCCAAACAGAGTATTAGTGGGAAATTCGACAAATGGGAAGCTTTCTTATACCAACAGAACAAAAAAAATCTAATAACCACATTAAGACTGTAAAGATGGAATACGAAAGTGTACTAGCCAATCATCTTAAAGAGAATCGCAAAAGTTTCTTCAGATACATAAAGTGTAAAATACAGTCAACAGTGGATATTGGACCGCTGTATAACGATGCCTTAGAGGTAGTTATTGGGGATAAGGAAATAGCGGGAAAACTGTATTTTTCACCCGTCTTCGTTGGATGTTCCAAATGTCAGCAGTCATGAAGTGTATGAAGTTACCATTAACAGAGGGAAAGTTCTTGGGAAACTAAGAAGGTCTGAGCGTAGACAAAGCACCAGGATCTGACGCCAAGGTTCTGAAAGACATCACTAAAGAGATTGTTTGTCGCATTATCAGTGACCTTTCAGGAAACAATAGATTCTCAAATGGGTCCAGAGCACTGCAGAATTGGAAATGTCACTCCACTCCTCAAGAGGAAGAAAGGAAATTATATGCCAGTTAAGCTGACCTCATTGAATGGGAAGATGCCGGAATCGATTGCAAAGGATTCTTTCTTCTTTGATCAAGGTCTGAAGTAATCCGGGGAGAAGGCAGAAGATTGGGGCTGTGAGGAATATAAGATTTCCCATGATGATATACTGAAGAAGACTCGATGGGCCAAATAACCCGGTTCTGCTAGTACGTCTTATGGTCTTCAGAGAACCTGAAACGTCCGAAGTTAGATCCGGAAGTTTAAAGATCTGAAGTTAAATGGAGAGACAGAAAAGTCTGCATATGTAGATTGGTCTGTTGACAGGCCTCAAGGTAGATCGGGAAGCTGACATGTTTGAAGTTAGATTGAGAGGTCAAAATGACTGAAGATAGATTGGGAGGTGAAAGGGTTTGAAGTTTGATATGGAAGCCGAACATAGGTTGGAAGCTGAATGGACTGAAGTTAGATCGGGAATCTGAAAGGCCTGAACGTAGATTCGGAGGCTGACTGGACTGGAGGTAGGTCGGGAGAATGAAATATCAGAAGGTCCATCCTTGAAGATGAATATTGTCTCCCACGTGAGACCGCAGACAAAGAAAGTAACTGAGACTTATCTGATAGAAATGGAGACTTATCTGGTTAGCTGGCGGTTAATAGTGCTGCTCCTCAGGAAGTGGTGTTGGGATCGCGTCGTTACACGTAATATGTAAATGACTTGGATGAGTGAATAGCTGGCTTTGCTTCCACATTTGCATACAATACCAACATTAGTGGAGGGGGAGCCTCGTTTGAGGAAGCTGGAAGAATTCACAAGTACGAAAACGGATTGGGAAATTGGGCAAGGATTTGTCAGATGTAATTTAGTGTCAGGAAATTGATGGTGATGCACTTTGGTAGAAT
The DNA here is from genome assembly GCF_030028105.1 of Mobula birostris. NCBI lineage: Eukaryota > Metazoa > Chordata > Chondrichthyes > Myliobatiformes > Myliobatidae > Mobula > Mobula birostris. Next base: position 58,825,608 of record NC_092382.1, read on the forward strand.
TACTAAAGGCGCAAATCACTTCCTTAACGGTGCGAAAATCCATTCATAAGATGTGCAAAGAGATGTTGGTGTTATCGTGTAGGATTCTCTAATGTTAGCATGCAGGTTCAGTTGATAGTAAGGATGGAAAATACTGGGTTAGCATTCATGGCGAGAGGATTAGAAAGTAAAAGCAAGGATGCAATGCTGAAGATTTATAAATCATTGGCCATACCACATTAAGCGTATTGCTTTGAGGGGTGGACCCCATATAGAGAACAGGGTGTGCTGAAGTTGGCGAGGGTGAGGAGGAGGATCATTAGAATGCTGTCGGAATGCAAGTGCTATCTTCAGAGAAGTGTTGGATGGTCAGGTCCTGTACTCACAGGAGGTTAGAAATATGAGCTGGGATCTCACGGAGTATTAAATGGCCGAGATATTGTGGACCAGATTGCAAAACCTAAGAATAGAGGAGTGTCCAATTAGACGAGATATGATGAAGCATTTCTTCAACCAGAGGGTGTTAAATCCAAGGAATTCATTGCCATAGGTGGACATGGAGTACATGTACTCGTGGATATTTAACATAGAAACATAGAAAACCTATAGTGCAATACAGGCCCTTCGGCCCACAAAGTTGTGGAGAACGTGTCCCTACCTTAGAAGTTACCAGGGTTAACAGTAGCCCTCTATTTTTCTAAGCTCCATGTACCTATCCAAAAGTCTCTTAAAACATCCGATTCGTATCCACCTCCACCACTGTTGCCGCCAACCCATTTCATGCACTCACTGCGCTCTGCGTAAAAAAAAAAAAACTTATCCCCTGAAGTCTCCTCTGTACCTACTCCCAAGCACCGTAAACCTGTCCCCTCTTGTGGCAGCCATTTCAGCCCTGGGAAAAAGCCTCTGACTATCCACACGATCAATGCCTCTCATCATCTTACACACTTCTATCAGGTCACCTCTGATCCTCCGTCGCTCCAAGGAGAAAAGGCCGAGTATAAAGTGAAGGTTGATAGGCTCTTGTTCAGCAAAGATATCAAAGTTTACAGGAAGAAGGTAGTGGAATAGGATAGAAAGATAATAAATCAGCCATTATCGGTGGACAGAACCGAAGCGCTGAATGGCACAAAAGCTCCCACATCTTCTGGTTATCGACGACAGATTAGATGTCATTTCGCCTCTCTTAGTCACTGACAAGAGTTTATTGAGGATGATATTTCGAAGTATTTTGAATTCCCGAATCACAAAAAATGAAGTCAGCACAATTGTTCAGAACTCTGCCAGGAAAATTTGAGAAGCTCACCCTCCCTTCTGCCAAACGGCGAGGAGAGAATGTTCTGTGCCCCGTTATGCATTAGCTGCACAACATACTCAACTATACGCCTCGGTGTGTGACCTACCTTTTGCAGAAAGCTACGAAGAAGAAGGAGTTGTTGAAATTGGCTTTCTGCTCAGTGAGCGTACGATTGAAGTAATATGCCCGTTTCAGGAAACTCTGACGAATCCTACTGACAAAAACGTCCATTGTTGGGAAACGAGTTATAAATGCCTGCAAGATAAAAACATCGTAGAAATTGCAACAGAAACATTCCGATACACACCCATCTATCGACGCTGCACTGCCATTCAGTCAGATGTAAGGTTATATCAGAGATCCCCTCCGGTTTCTTTCACATACATCCCACTCTACTGAACGGCGACACGTTTCCTTCTCGCCTCTTCGGCATCCCGGGATATTCCAGATGAGACCAAACCCCCCAACGCCCCCACCATTCTGGTTCACTACAGCCACTGACCCTAGTCTGGCCACTGACTCGCCTTTGTTAAACCTGCCTGTTTAAAGAATTCCAACTAATTTGTCAGGTGTAATTTCCCCATAAGGTAACGGTGCTGAATTCGGCGTCCTTTATCGTTTGCCTTTCATTGAACCAAAATCCTTTCCCTTAATAATGAATGGCAAAAGCGTTATGTGGTGCAGAATTCCTCACCGGCCTGGAAAACATTGATTATCCCACACATGGGCCGACGCTAGCTTTCCTCGAACCCCAATCTTGTCCCTAACTTCAGTAGCGGAAACACATGCAATCAATTAACCATCATCCTACAGTGAAAGCATCCTCATCTAGTTCCCGACCACATTCCGCCCTCGGCCTGCGGGCCGGACACAATATAACGTCTGATCAGGTAGCAGATGGTCCTCACTTGTGGGTTCGTTGGTGTTGGAGGGTTTTCCCAATGTTCTTCGGGAAGCATCAAGTACATTGTAATATTTCCATCTCTGGTGAATGAAAGGAGAAATATTCCATTGCTATGCATCAGATATCCTGGGGGGTGATAAAGGAAGTTGTAAATATGTATTCCTTTCATTAGAATCTCAAACAGGAATTTCAATAGAAAGCGGTAGCACAGTTCAGGCACTCCACCCTATCAACTTGTGACACCAGCTTCAATAAATTAAGAACCGTGTTGCCAGATGACTTTGTTCCTCAGTGTCGTACTGCTCACTGTGTAAGACTTACGATGATTGGTCCTAATGACGTTGTAAAGATATTTCCCATGTTGGGAGAGTCTAGAATTACAGGGCACAACCTCATTAGAGGAGAGCGCTTTCAAAGCAGAGAGTCGGAGAGATTTCTTTAACTATAGGGTGGCGGATCTGTGAAATTTGTTACCAGCAGACTATGGAGCTCAGCTGACGGTGTGTATTTAAGGAAGAGATTAATAAGTTCTTGACCGGACATGACGTCAAAGGTTATGGGAAGAAGGCCGGGAACTGGTGTAGAGGAGGAGACAAATGAAAGGATCACCCATTCTTGAATAGCCGAGCAGATTCGATGGGCCACATAGCCTAATTCTGCTCCGATGCTTTATGGTCCTCTGGTCTTATGTTATGGACATAATGAATCATGATTGAAAGAAGATGACAGCTGTGAACTAAATGTCCAAGTTACAGATTGTATCCAGAGGAGAGACAGAAACGCAGAGGGGGCAGCGAATATCTGCAAGTAGAATTGAAAGGAGTAACATATGGTTGGCAGGTGTTGAATCATTGTGGATAGAACTCAGGAACTGCAATGGTGAAAAATAGCTGATGGGAGATGTACAAAGTCTCTACTGTCACTGTGGAAGACAGTAGCACTTTGCTTGATGCTCCATTTGTCAGGCGTCATGAGGTGCGTGAAGTTGCCATTGACAGAGAATAGGGTTTGGTGAAGCTGAAAATGCTGAAGGTAGATAAATCGTCTAGACCAGATGGTGCATACTTTAGGGTTCTGAAAAAGGTGGCTGAAGAGAATGTGGAGGAATTAGTAATGATATAGTACTAGAATAAGTAAAGTTTGCAATGGTTGCGGAAGACTGTAAAATGGCAAATCGTAACCACTCTTCAAAAAGGGAGAGAGAGGCTTAAGAAAGGAATCTGTAGGCGATTACTTTGACCTCAGGGCATGTCAAGACGTTGGAGTCGATTAATAAGGATAAAGTCTCTGGGTACTTTAAGGCACATGAAAAAAAAACGCCTTAGTCAGAAAATAGTTTTCTCAATGGAAAATCTTGCCTAAAAATCTGTTGGATTCTTTGAACATAAAGAGATAAGAAATAGCAGCAGGTGTCGGCCTCTGATGGTCGAGCCCGCTCCGCTATTCAATGAGGTCATGGACTCATCTCCACCTACCTGTCTTTCTCCAATAACAATTAATTCCCCTACTATATAAAAATCTATCCAAACTTGTTTTAAAGAATATTTACTGAGGTAGACTCCGCGCCTCCATTGTGCTGAGAATTCCACAGATTCTCCACTTTCTGGGAAAAACATTTCCTCTTCATCTTGTTCTAAATTATTCCGACGAATTTGAGGCTATATCCCTTCGTTGTACTCTCGCTTATCAGTGCAAACAACCATCCCGCCTTTATCTTATAGAGCAACACACATAAAAGGTGCTGCGTTCACCAGCAACTTTTATGTGTGTTGCTTGAATTTCCAGCATCTGCAGAATTCCTGTTGTTTATCTTATAGAGGATTAATTTAGCCGCTTTTATAATTCCAGCTAGTAGAGTCCCAGGCAACTCAATCTCGTCTCATCGTCTCACCCCTCTCATCTCTGGATTCAATCTGTGGAATCTCCTCTGCAGGGCGCTCAACTCCAGTATATTCCTCCTCAAATAAGGAGACTAAACCTGCACACGGTACTCCAGGTGAAGCTGATCATACCCTGTACAGTTGCAGAATGGCCTCCTAGCTCTTAAATTGAATCCCTCTTGCAATGAAGAGCAGCATTCCTTTTGCCTTCTTGATAGCCTGTTTCACCTGCACTCCAACCTTCTCTGATTCATGCCCGATCACTCCTAAGTCCCTCTGCACAGCAGCTTGCTGCATTTTTTTTACATTTAAATAATAATCTGCTCTTCCATTTTCCCTTGCAAATTGGATGACTTCGCATTTAGCGAAATTGTAGACCGCCAGCCAGACCCTTGCCGACTCACAGAAGCTATCTATATCTCTCTGCAGACTCTCCGTATCTTCTGCACAATTGTATTTTCCTCTCAGTGTAGTATTATCAACATACGTAGACACACTGCACTCGTTCCCCTCTTCCAGATCGCTCATGTACATCCTGAACAGTTGCACCGACCCCTGCGGCAAACTGCAAACAACTGATTGCCAAACAGAGTAATATCTACGTATACCGACTCTCTGTTTTCCTCTGAGTTAATCAACCCTCTATCCATGCTAATACAGCACCCCAACTCTATGCATCGTTATCCCATGTATGTCTTTCATGTTTTACCTTATTAAACGCCTTCCGGAACTCCTAGTGAATAACGTCCATCTGTCCCCCTCTATCCACTGGGCTCGTTAAATTATGAAATAACTCCAGTAAGTTTCTCAAGCGAAGCCTACCTTCCCTGAATCTATGCCGCGTCTGCCTGATGGATCCATCTATTTCCAGATGTTTCGCTATTTCTTTGCTAATGATGGCTTCAAACATTTTCACAGCTACGGATGTTAATCTAACTGGCCTATAGTTACATGCCTTTTGCCTATATCCTTTTTTTTTAATGGTGACGTGACATTTGCCGTCTTCCGTTTTACGGGGAGCTGCTCAGAGTCCAGTACATTTTGGTAAGCATCTACTATAACTTCTACCATTTTTTTCAGTTCCGACGGACCCTGATCAAGTTTGTTCAGCACCACCTCTTTCTTGCCATCGGTTATATCGAGGTCCTTACCTCCTATCTCATTCATAACAGCTCTCTTTGGTATATTAGATGTGTGCTCAACGGTGAAGACAGGCACAGAATGGTCATTCCAAGTCTCGGGTATTTCCTGATTACCCGACATCAATTCCCGCTTCCCAACATCCAGGGGACATCCATTCACTTTAGCTAACCTTTTCCGATTTATAAAATTATCAAAAAAAAAACACAATATTTTTTCTATCGCAAACACGAGGAAATCTACAGATGCTAGAATTTCAAGCAACACACATAAAAAATTCTGGTGAACGCAGCGGGCCAGGCAGCATCTATTGAAAGAGATGCAATCGACGTTTCAGGCAGAGACCCTTCGTCAGGACTAACTGAAAGATGAGTGAGTAAGAGTAACACTCTTTCTGTTCTTTTGTTTTTCATTGTCTGGTATTGTGCAAGAAAACCATTAAGGTTGCACTCTGTGAAATCTTCCTCAGGACTGCCTCGCCCAATCACTTGCTCAATCTACGTGCAAGTAAAATACCCCCATGATAACTGCTGTCCGTTCTTACATGCCTCAGATATTTCTCTGTTTATTGCTCTGCCACTGTAATGTTATTATTCGGTGACCGACAGACAACTCCCACGAGTGATGTTTTCCCTTTCTTAATCACTTCCCAGATGGATTCAATATTCTGCTCCTCAAATCTTGCATCGCCTCTCACTATAGCCCTGAACTCATCTTTGAATAGGAGCGCTATCCCACCTCCCGTACTTTTCTGTCTATCCATCCGTATTACCTTATATACTTGGATATTTAATACCCTATCCTCATCACCTTGTAACCAAGTCTCTGTGACAGACACTAAATAGTACCCCTTGGTTCTGTGCCGCAAGTTCATTGACCTTATTTCGAATACTGCAGGAATTCCAATGAATTGCCCTGACACTGATATTTTAATCATTTGCTCTTTTGTGCTTGACTGTTCGATACTCCGTACTTTTCCCTTTTTTAACTTTTGCATTTACTTATTTTATCGACACTTTTCTTTTTATTACTTTATGCATACTTATCCAAATTGTTGAACACACCCTCTTGCAATTTAGTTTAAAGCCATGTCCACAGCCCTAATTATGTATCCAGGTCACATCACGTTTCAGGTGGAGCCCGTCCCATAGGCACATCTCCATTCTTCCCCAATACTGGTGTCAATTTCCCATGAATTCAAACCCACTGCTCCCACACTAATCCTTGAACTGCGATCCGATCTTCTTGTTCCTATGCCAATTTGCATAAATAATTGAAAAATAATAAGCAGAGTAGTCAAAGGAGAATTCAATGATGCAGTGTACATAGATTTTCTGAAGCCCTTTGACAAGATGCCACTTATGAGGCTGGTGAACAAACTACGAGCCCGTGGTATTACAGAAAACATTCTAGCATGGATAGGACAGTAGCTACTTGGTCGGACGCAAAGAGTGGGACTAAAGTAAGCCGTTTCTTGTTGAATGCAGGCACCCAGTTGTGTTCCAATTGGGAGTCTATTGGGCTCGCTATTTTTTACATTTGGGATTTCATCTGGGGAATTAATGACCTGTAGAAAAGTGAAAAGTTGCACATGTCGCAGGGACGGGCAATATTCTCGTTGTCCCATTTGATGGAACTGTTCGGGAGGATTTAATCTAATTTGACAGCGTGTGGGACCTTGATGAATGGACTCACGGTAGGACGGATTTTTTTTAAGCGTGCTGTCAGACTCTTAGGAAGAGCAGCAGATGAAAAGCCAAAATTGCAGTCAGCAGGGTGAGCATCAGTGCATTAGGAATGCACAATCAAAAGCGATAACAAATACGGCACTCAAAGTGCTATATCTCAGTTCACGGAGTATAAGAAACAAGGTGGATGATATTGTTCCATAGTTGCTAATTGTCAGTTATGATGTTGTGGCCATCAGTGAATCATGGCTGAAAGGTAGTTGTAAAAACCCAGGATAAAGGTTTCTCCGTGCTCCTGTCAGTGACCTGTGAACCTGTTTGGGCAACTAGGAAGAAGCAGAAGAAGAAGAAAAAGAGGAAGAGGAGGAGAAGAAGAAGAGGAGGAGGAGAAGAAGGAGAAGAGGAAGAAGAGAAGAAGAAGAAGGAGAAGAAGGAAGAGGAAGGAGAAGAAGGAGAAGGAAGAGGAAGGAGAAGAAGGAGAAGGAAGAGAAGGAAGAGGAAGAAGAAGAAGAAGAGGAGGAGAAGAAGAAGAGGAGGTGGAGAAGAAGAAGAAGAAGAGGAGGAGAAGAAGAAGGAGGAGAAGGAAGAGAAGGAAGAGGAAGAAGAAGAGGAAGAGGAGGAGAAGAAGAAGAGGAAGAGGAGGAGGAGAAGAAGAAGAAGAAGAAGGAGGAGAAGGAAGAGAAGGAAGAGGAAGAGGAGAAGAAGAAGAAGAAGAGGAAGAAGAGAAGAAGAAGAAGAAGGAGAAGAAGAAGAAGAAGGAAGAGGAAGAAGAAGGAGAAGAAAAAGAAGAAGAAGAAGGAGGAGAAGAAGAAGAAGGAAGAGGAAGAAGGAGGAGAAGAAGAAGAAGGAAGAGGAAGAAGGAGGAGAAGAAGAAGAAGGAAGAGGAAGAAGGAGGAGAAGAAGGAAGAGGAAGAAGGGGGAGAAGAAGAAGGAGGAGAAGAGGAAGAGGAGGAGAAGAAGAAGAAGAAGAAGTAGGAGGAGAAGGAAGAGGAAGAAGGAGAAGAGGAAGAGGAGGAGAAGAAGAAGAGGAAGAGGAGAAGAAGAAGAAGAAGAGGAAGAGGAGGAGAAGAAGAAGGAGGAGGAGAAGGAAGAGAAGTAAGAGAAGGAAGAGGAAGAAGAAGAAGAAGAAGAGAAGAAGAGAAGAAGAAAGAGAAGGAAGAGGACGATGAAGAAGAAGGAGGAGAAGAAGAAGAAAAGAAGACGACGACAACGACGACGAAAAAGACTTGGACTTTTGCCGAGCATAATAAGGACTAGCACTAGGGAGCAGATGGGAGGGTTATTGGAGGGGTATATATGTGAAATATGATGCAGGTTCCTGTACGTGGAGAATGGTGGGTGTGTGGAACGCGCGGCCAAGGGCGTAGAATGAGACAGATACTTTCGGAGAATTGAAGAAACTCCAAAATGGGCACACGGATGAGAAATTAAAAGGGAGGCTACGCAGGACAGAGGGTTAAATTGATCTCACGCTGGATAAAGTGTCAGGACATCATCGTGCCCCGGAGGGTCTGTGCCATGTTGTACTCTTATGTTCGGTGATACTGTAATTTTCTCTTTATTAAACTGAAATTTATTCACGGCTGTGATTTCAATCCTCTCCGATTTTCTGATCTACCATAACCGTTCTACATTCACAAACACTCTGTTGGAATATGGTGCTACCAGTAAAGCTGAATTCATCATGGATTATGGCTCAGGCCTTTGGACTGCAAACACTCTTAATCTTCTGGAAAAAAAATGCCGCTGTTTTCAACTGATCGATTACTTGATAAAGACTTCCACATGACTGTGCAGGCACATCGCGAGGGGGAGCGGTATGCAGCTGCTCGCTGCCACATAGACTGGGTCGCCCTGCAATGGTGAAGATGCAGAGCGGACAGCTGCGAAACAGCTGGGTTGTGACAGTCACCACTTCTTTCCTGACATCCCAACCCACCCACACTCCCAACCTACCTGCGGAGTTGCCCCGCACTGTATAGTCGATTAGGATCTGCATGAAAGTGTCAACTACGCGACTGATGCTAGCATCCACGTGTGCTCCAACCCAGACCGATTCCTTGTAACGCCGGATCTGTCGATATACGATGCTATTGTTAGTGTGCGGAGTTGGAAGTCTGGAACTGTGGTGTGGGGCTCGGAGAGGGGTGGGAAGCAAGATTAGCAGACAGTGAAGTGGCACCATAACCTCAGGGTAAATAGTACAGCCACACGGCACTGACGAGGCGAAGGGCTCAACGTGCCACAAGTAACTCTGAGCAGGTACACCAGGTACTCCGCACCTGTGACATCAGCCCTTTAAAAACGCAAACACTAGAAAATCTGCATATGCTGGAAATTCAAGCAGCACACACAAAATACTGGTGGAACGCAGCAGGCCAGGCAGCATCTATGATAGATACTGCCTGGCCTGCTGAGTTCCACCACCATTTTGTGTGTGTTGCATCAGTCTCTTCTGGGACTTCCGGCAGGGCGGTAGCGTAATGTAGCGACTAGCGTAGAGATTTATAGCTCTATGCACACGACCATCACTGCACACCCGGCTGTAAAGAGTATCGCTGTTCTCTCTGTAATCGCGTGGGTTAGTTCGGGTGCTCCGGTGGGCCTTGTACATTCCGTGGACGTACGTGTCAGGCTAGAAATTTGTGGGCCTCCGAAGGCGGCAGCAGAAGTGTGCCGATCCTTGCAAACTGCCCGCCACTCAACATTAGAATATATTGGGCGCCGATGCAAACGCCGGATTTACTGTATGTTTAAATATTTAATTTGGATTCGAAATTGGCTGTGTGGGAGAAGACAGAGAGTGGAAGTGGATGATCGCTTCGCAGACTGGAGACCTGTAACTAGTGGTGTGCCTTAGGGATCTGTGCTGAGACCATTGTTATTTGTTTTCGAAATCAGTGATCTAGATTATAATGAATCAGCAAAATTGCTGGTGACTCTAAGATTCGATGCGTTGTGGACAGCGAGGAAGGCTTTCAAACTTGCAGAGGGATCTGGACCAACAGCAAAAATGGGCCAGAAAATGGCAGATGGAATTTAATGCAGACAAGTGTGAGGTGTTGCATTTTGGAAGCACAAATCAAGGTAGGACATACACAGTAAATGATAGGGCACTGAGGAGTGCGGAGGAACAAAGCGATCTGGGAGTTCAGGTACATGATTCCCTTAAAGTGGCGTCACAGGTCGACAGGGTAGTAAAGAAGGCTTTTGGCATCCTGTCATTCATAAGTCAAAGTATTGAATATAGGAGTTAGGATGTTTTGGTGAGGTTGTATAAGACATTGGTGAGGCCAAGTTTGGAGTGTTCTGTGCATTTATGGTCACCTAACAATAGGAAGGATATCAGTAAGATTGAAAGAGTGCAGAACAGGTTTACTAGAATATGCCGGGTCTTCAGGAGTTGAGTTAGAGGGAAAGATTGAACAGGTTAGGACTTTACTGCTTGGAGAGCAGAAGAATGAGGAGAGATTTAATAGAGGTTTACAAAATTATGAGGGGTATAGACAGAGTAAATGCGATTAGGGTCTTTCCAGTTATATTAGGAGAGATAAATACGAGAGGACATGGCATTAGGGTGAAAGGGGAAAGGTTTTAAGAGAACATTAGGGGGAACGTCTTCACTCAGGGAGTGGTGGGAGTGTGGAACGAGCTGCCAGCTGACGTAAATGCGGGCTCACTCTTAAGTTTGAAGAATAATTAGGACAGATACATGGATCGAAGAGCTCTGGAGGGTTATGGACTGGATGCAGGTCAATGGGAGCAGCGCAATGAAGTTTCGGCACAGACTAGAACCATAGAACCATAAAACATTAGAGTACAGAAACAGGACTTTTGGCCTTTCTTGGCTGTGCCGAACCATTTTTTTCTGCCTAGGTCCACTAACCTGCACCTGGACCATATCCCTCCATGCACCTCTCATCCATGCACCTGTCCAAGTTTTTCTTAAATGTTCAAAGTGAGTCCGCATTTACCACTTCATGTGGCAGCTCATTCCACACTCCCACCACTCTCTGTGCGAAGAAGCCTCTCTTAATGTTCTCTTTAAACTTCTCCCCCTTCATCCTTAACCCATGTCCTGTGTTTTTTTTTTCTTTTTATTCTCCCCTAGCCTCAGTGGAAAAAAAACCTGCTTGCCTTCACTCTATCTATACCCATCATAATTTTATATACCTCTATCTATTCAACCTTTCTCTGTAACTCTGTTTCTCAAGTCCTGGCAACGTCCTTGTAAACCTTCACTGCACTCTTTCAATCTTATTTATATCCTTCCTGTAATTTGGTAACCAAAAGTGCACACAATACTCAAAATTCGGCCTCACCAATGCCTTGTGCAACTTCACTATAACATTCCAACTCTTATACTCAATACTTTGATTTATAAAGGCCAATGTACCAAAAGCTCTCTTTATGACCCTATCTACCCATGACGCCACTTTTAGGGAATTTTGTATCTGTGTTCCCAGATCCCTCTGTTCCACTGCACTCCTCATTGCCCTAACACTTACCTTGTATGTTCTACCTTGGTTTGTCCTTCCAAAGTGCAATACCTCACACTTGTCTGTATTAAACTCCATCTGCCATTTTTTCAGCCCATTTTTCCAGCTGTCCTAAATCCCTCTGGACGTTTTGAAAACCTTCCTCACTGTGCACTACACCACCAATCTTTGTATCATCAGCGAATTTGCTGACCCAATTTACCCCATTATCATCCAGGTCATTGATATAGATAATAAATAACAATAGACCCAGCACTGATCCCTGAGTCACACTACTAGTCACAGGCCTCCACTCAGAGAAGCAATCCTCCACTACCACTCTCTGACTTCTTCCATTGATTCAATGTCTAATCCAATTTACTACATTTCCATGTATACCTAGCGAATGTATCTTCCTAACTAACCTCCCATGCCAGACCTCGTCAAAGGTCATGTAGACAACATACACTTTCCTGGTAACCTCCTCGAAAAATTCCAACAGATTTGTTAAACATGACCTACCACGCACAAAGCCACGTTGACGCTCCCTGATAAGTCCCTGTCTACCCAAATACTTGTAGATCCTTTCTCTTAGTACTCCTTCCAATAATTTACCTACTACCAGCCTATGATTTCCCGGATTATCTTTAGAGCATTTTTTAAACAGAGGAACCACATGAACTATCCTCAAATCCTTCGGCACCTCACCGGTAGATACCGATATTTTAAATATATCTGACAGGGCCCCTGCAATTTCAACACTAGTCTCCTTCAAGGTCCGAGGGAATACTCTGTCAGGTCCTGGGGATTTATCTACTCTGATTTGACTCAAGATATCAAGCATCTCCCCCTCTTCAATCTGAATAGATTCCATGATCTCACTACTTGATTCTCTCAATTCCATAGACTTCATGCCAGTTTTCGTAGTAAATACAGACGCAAAAACCGACAAGATCTCCCCCATTTCTTTTGGTTCCATACATAGCCGACCACTCTGATCTTCAACAGGACCAATTTTATCCCTTACTATCCTTTTACTCTTAGTATACCTGTAAAAGCTCTTTGGATTATCCTTCACTTTGACTGCCAAGGCAACCTCATGTCTTCTTTTAGCTCTCCTGATTTCTTAAGTTTATTTTTGCACTTTTTATACTCCTCAAGCACCTTACTTCCTCCTTCTTTCCTGTACATGTCATACATCTCCATCTTCATCTTTATCAGAGTTCCGATATCCTTTGAGAACCAAGGTTCCTTACACTTATTCACTTTGCCTTTAATCCAGACAGGAACATACAAACTCTGCACTCTCAAAATTTCACCTTTGAAGGCCTCCCACTTACCAATCACATCCTTGGCAGAGAACAACCTGTCCCAATCCACGCCTTTTAGATCCTTTCCCATTTCTTCAAATTTTGCCTTTTTCCAGTTTAGAACCTCAACGCGAGGACCAGATCTACCTTTATCCATGATCAAGTTGAAACTAATTGTGTTATGATCACTGGAACCAAAGTATTCCCCTACACACACTTCCGTCACCTGTCCTAACTCGTTTCCTAATAGGAAATCTAATATTGTTTTCTCTCTAGTTGTTGCCTCTATATATTGATTAGAAAAACAAAATTCCTGAACACATTTTACAAACTCGAACCCGTCTAGACCTTTAACAGTATTGGAGTCCCAAGCAATATGTGTAAAATTTAAATCCTCTACTATCACAACTTAATGTTTCCTGCCGTTGTCTGCTATCTCTCTGCGGATTTGCTCCTCCAACTCTCGCTGACTATTGGGTGGTCTAGAATACAACCCCATCAACGTGGTCATTCCTTTCCTGTTTCTCAGTTCCACCCATATGGCCTCGGTAGACAAGCCCTCTAATCTGTCCTGCCTGAGCACTGCTGTAACATTTTCCTGACTAGCAAAGCCACACCACTAAAAGGGACGAATGACCTTTTTTTCTGTGCTGTAGTGTTCTATAGTTCTATGGTTCTATATAGCATAGAATATAGAACATAGAACACCAGAGCACAGGAACGGGTCCTTCGGATCACCGTATTGCGTCTAGTCTATTAAATTCGTAATCAAGTGTCTAAGTGAACTAATATCCCTTCCCTTCTCACTGTCCGTATGCTTTCATTCCCCTCTAACCAGGTAGAGTAATCTAGTAGAGCGCTTCTATACCCGCTTCAAAGAATGCGCAACCTTCCTATAATTGTTGCTTTACCCTTCACACATTCCCTCCCAGGCCAAAGTGGGGGTTAATTGTCTGTTGTTCTTCTGTTGCTACAGATACCACTGTATGAGGGGTAAGGATTTCCAGGGTTCCGAACCAGTGACGAAAGATCGTATGTGATTCACCCCAGGTCCTGATGCAACGTGACGAGAAGGAGCATGCTCATGGCTGTTCCTGAAGAGTGTGGTTTATGCAAGTCGCCGGCTGCTAATTGGATACACAGATGAAGATGCTGAGCTATGATAGGCGACTAGGTGGCTGCCTGGAGATGAGATGGGTTATCCGATAAATGAACAGATCCGGCTGAAGGAGAGACGGTGGCTCGGTCTGAAGGAGGGAGGGAACAGTGATGTTCGCGAACACGTTACCTGATAATCCGCAGTGGTGCACAGGACATCCGAATCCAGACAATGACTGGAAGCAGAAACACATTGAGAGAATTAAACAGCTCAGTTGCAGCACAGGAATCAGTCATCCCACACAGTTCACAGGGCAATGGATCATCAGAAGTGAGCCAACGGAGTCTCACAGACCAAAAACCACCAGTGTAAGAGGAAGCGACACTGAGAGAGGGGTGCACTGGACAAGTGGGAGGCGGGTTGTTGGGAAGGAGTTTGGGTTGGTGAGGTATGCTGTGCTGGAGAGCAAAGCAGGGCAAAGGTATGATGCGGCGCTGGGTACAGCAGCGATAGAAAATGCTGCGGTTATCAGTAAGGTAGGCAGAGCTTGAATGCCACAGGGAACTCTGTAGACAGCACGGGGCAGAAGGGGTCCTCAGGAGAGATGCGCGGAAGGTGGGCTGGGACAGAGGATTAGTGAGTGTGGACGTATGGAATGCCAGAGAGTCTACACAGCAAGTGAAGCTGGACGGAGGTGTTGAGTTGAGAAAGTGAATGTGGCTGGGAGAGATTGGGACTGAAAACACGAGGTCGCGCCGAGGGAAACGCGGCTGAGGAGTGGTGGGACTATATCAGGTCGATTGCGATCATGTGGCAAAGGCGTATGCAGCCCCTCGATGACGTGTTGAATTGGTTGGTCGTCGGACGTGCGAGAGTAACTCTCCTTTTTCGGCTTTTGACTGCGATTGCTTTATTTTCTTTTTTTTTTAATCAAAGGAGCTCGGTTAGGAGCACTTGTAGTGCATGTAACAAAGCGTCTCCTGTTAGTGACGTGACTGGGAGCAAATGTTCAATCCTTATCCTCTGTTGTCGTTCTTGTCCCGGGATACGTAGCAGAGAGAAAGGGATTTACGCGGGGCGGTTTGGAGAGGCGGAGCTGGTGCAGGGACGTGGGATTGGGGAAGAAGGCGAGGCAACCAGGACACCGACAGAGCCGGGACAGGGACGGCGATGTGGCTGAGGAGGGTGCGGAGCTGGGCACGGAATCGGGCAGACCGACAGATGTAGGGTTGCGGACGGAATGGAACTTGGCTTAGACCTTACCTGTCACCCAATCCCTCCTCGATGACAAGTGCGGCAACCAGCAGAAATAGAGACAGCATGATCACACTGTGGGAAATAGAATCAGTCACTCCCCAGAATTTGCCAATGCATTAAGACCGTTCACTTGGTTGTATAGCAAGCAACCCTTTAACACACTGAAACCATTTTAGTACTTAATACCAGGCTACAAAGCCACAAGTTCAGTGTGTTGGTCCCGATGCTAGGGACTACGATGGTCTCAACATCCACGCACCGTTCCACCTAACACACTCTGCGGCGTATTCCAGGTTCCAGAACCCCCAGCAAATATATAGTTAAAAACTGGTCTCTACACAACCCTGCCGAACCGCTTACCCGCATCATGGATCTATATTGTGCTCTATTGAAATATCTGATACACGGGATATAATTCTCATCGGGTCGAACGTCTTAGTTAATCTCCTCCACACTAGAAAAATAAGGGCACACAGCACTGTGGGGAAGGGAATGAAGAAGGGCGAGAGAAGGGGCGGAGAGAGGCGGAAAAGGATGGGTGCTGGAAGAGGTGGGCTATTGGGAAAGAAACTGCGGGACGGAGATACCCTTTTATATGGGCTTCATAGCAAGTTTTTTTTTTCCCTGAATCTCCGTATTTGAGATAAAATAATTTCCCTGCCGCATGAGATGATCCAATCTCAGCGGAAATGAGACATTTATTTTGTTCCTACAAAGCTGATCCACATTCTCCAATGCCCAAGCTCACTGCTTTCCTCTCTCCCCTCAGTTCTAGTGAAGCTCACTGGAACTAAAATGTCACCACTTCCTCTTCCTACAGCTGGTGCCCGAGCGAAATATGTATTTATTCTAATTTACAACCTTTCTGTCTTCATGTTGCACTATTGCAACAAGCAAAACATATCGCCTATATGTCCGTGATATTTTACATCATTCGGAGTGTGTTTGGCAACCCTGATCCAAAACACTTGAAGCAAGGAAAATATGCTCCCTGTCTCCAACCTGCTGAGTGCTTGTCAATTGGATACGCTTCAATCTCTATAACTAACTGTCCGACTATCTATCTATCTATCTGTCCATTTATCTCAATCTACGAATGAATGAATGAATCGATCTATCTATTTATACATCGGTCTATCTGTCTATCTATCGAAATGTAAATCTATCCAACCATTTTTATTTATTTTTTGCCATTCTTTCTGCCTTTGCACTGTGCTGCTGCCACAAAAACACAAATTTCAGAATCACGCAGTATCTCAGAGAATATAAACCTGATTCTGATTCTGATTGTTAATTCCTCCTTAAAAGGACAGACCAGCATCCTTCCACAGGGGATTGTCCCTGCACTTTGGAAGACCAAAACTGTCAGCAGTACTCTGGTGTATCTGCAACAATGGCGCGTTCAACTGGAATGAACTTTGCTCACTTCAGTAATCAGGCTGCCTAGGTATAAAGACCAGCAGTGAGTTCGGGATTTGTTACTCCAGGATGATCTGTGACGTGCTGGCACAGCTACACACTCTGGACATCACTGTCAACAGGTCTCTGTTCATTTAGTAATGACTCAGTTTTCGGCACCAAGCCAGCTGGGCTTATGTTTATGTATCTGCTATCGTCACCCACTGACTCATAGCTACACCTTGGAGAGTGTGGTCAGACATCACGGAAATAGGACCAGTGACCACACCTCACGAGCCTCAGTTAATGGCCTGGTCTTTGCGATCAGAGCACCACTGAACGTCATTTCCCGAGACTCCCAGTCTGCCAACCCGCCAGAGATGAATTTAATCCCACTGTTTGTTGTGTAATCATTCATCGAGTCTTGGCCTTTAATCGCACCCAAATCTCTGGCATCGTGGTCCGCCCAATACCAAGTTTATTTTGGTGGAATGAAGACGGTACGGCAGGTAGGGTGGGAGGTGGGTAAGAATTCTCCAGAGGCCGAGGGATGGGGATGAGAAACAGCGACAACGCTAGAGGGAGAGATTGGAAAAGAGAGAGAGAGAGAGCAGAGCTGAATTAGTGAGATAGAGACTGAACGAAGAGGAACAGTATGGGGTGGAGGGGGTGGAGGAAGAGCAGGAAAGGGTCCGTAAGGCAGACAGAGAGGTGGGGAGTGTGTGCGTTAAGGAGGCTGGGAAGGAGATAAATACAGACAAACAAAAGGGAGTGAGATCGACAGGGAGAGACAAGCAGAGAGAGAGACAGAGAGAGAGACAGAGAGGGAGAGAGAGAGAGAAAGCGAGAGAGAGAGAGAGGAGAGTGGAGAGAAAGAGAGAAAGAGGGACAGACAGAGAGAGAGAGAGAGAGAGAACGATATTTGCAGTATAATCCCCTGTCCCTAATATTCAGAAACTAAAGTTCTGCTGCAAAAACGATAAGTAGACAGACTTACCTCGTTTGTTAACTTGCTGACTTGCTGTACTGGGTGTGAACCTGTCCGGAGCCTCTATATACGGCAAGATGATACGGGCTGTTGCAATCCAGAACAGCCAATGCAGGAGTTGATTTCCTTGTCATGTACTTGCTGATTTGCTGTTGTGGATGTCAATATCCAGCGTCATCTCTCAGTAAACAGAGGCTCCGGACAAGCACACACCTAGTGCATAATTACAACACGGATGTAACGCGGACTACTCATTGTCTCTGCAGTGAAACTGCGGTCTCTAGCTATGAGAGTCAAGAGACTATACTGCATCTACTGTTCTTTCCCTTTCTCTCTCGGTTTCACGCCTCTTAAACTCTTAGTATTTCAGCTATACACTCTTGTTCTCTCTGTCTTTCTGTCACCTAATCGCTCTTTCTGTATCTCTCTCTCCCCCTCTCTCTCTTTCTGTATCTCTCTCTCTCTCTCTCTCTCTCTCTCTCTCTTCTGTCTATCAGACAGACGTGAGAATCACGGAGAAACTTCTGGAATGCCTGCTTCGCTGCCGCTGCTAGTGTGCGATCGAGAATCTCCGGAGGGGAATGCCCCAGATCCTCGGCTTTGCCTATTGCCTGTTGCCGAGGCTGGGGTCGAAGCACTCGGCAGAGATGGCGCTCGGTGCTCTGTGTCGGAGGGCTGATCGGAGGCTCGAAGTTTTCGGACGGACTCAAGAGTCGGCTGTGGTCCGGTGCTTCCATGGTGCTGCATCGGCAAGTTTGCGGCGCTGGAGGGAGAGGTTTTATTTTCTTCCTTCTACCGTCTGCCTGAGATGATGGGACATTCGAGGGACTTTGAGACTTTTTTTTTTTACCGTGCCCGTGGTCTGTTCTTTATACAGTTACGATATTGCTTTGCACTGTTGTAACAATATGTTATAATTACATGGTTTTTGTCAGCTTTTCAGTCTTGATTTGTGTTTCTTGTGATATCATTCTGGAGGAACATTGTATCATTTCTTAATGCATGCATGACGAAATAACAATTAAAGAGGACTTTATGTCCTCATAATGTAATCTAATCTCTTACACATACCCCTCGATATTGGTCTGGTATATAGAGACCCATCCTTCGCTTTGCCTTGCACTTCGTCTTCATCCCATCCAAAGGAACTCAGTATCAGACATAACACCGTGTTGGAGATGTTGTTGAGATTAAAGGCGGAGTCTCGATTAATATCCACACAATGTAGAGTGGGATTGATGTAATCATTGGCACACTGGCAAGCTGTGAATAGTGGGAAATCACGGCAGTGGTGCTCAGGTCCCAACAATGAAAGTCCTTTAACGGGGGAGGGGCACATGCCCAATTCCCGTGGTTTCTGCCCATACTCATCAGTGTGTAGCTGGGAGTGCCAAGCAGGTCTTGGGAGGCCATAAGGGGTGATGGGTCACTTGAAAGACTGGGTGAGAAAGTGTAGATGGAATATCGTAATGTTAAATATAATACGTCCACTGCGGTGCAGACGACTGTCATTATTAAATGAAGAGAGATTAATTCCAGATTGAGCAGTTGTGCCACCATGCAAGTGGGGAACAATTGCTGACTTAATCTGTAGATTAAGGTCTATAGGCCACTGCTCCATTTTTCCGGGCATGTCCTTTCCAATTTCACGTGTTGTTTTTGCTGATGTACCCGGTGTATTGTGGGTAGCTTTGGTCTCAGAGAGTGCAGGAAGACTTCCTGTGGAGGAACAGTCTTCTGTCCATTGAAGTAAACATTAACAATCAGAATCAGAATACGGTTTATTATCACTGTTACTCAATATGAGTTAAAACTACCGGCTTTGTGGCAGCATATAGATAGATGGACAGATAGATACAAGGATAGAGAGAGAGAGATCGAAAAGTATCGAATGGTTAAAGGAAGAAAAGTGCAGACTGTTATCTAAATTCAGAGAAAATTCAAACATGAGAGGTGCAAAGGGATTTCAGAAACCCTTGCCAATCTCCGAGAAGGTCAAATTACTGATTGAGTTTATGGTAAAGAAAACAATTGTAATGCTTCTATTTATTTCAAGGGGAATAGAATATGAAAAAAAGAAAAAAACAGGAGATATTGCTGACGACGTGTGAGACACAGGTCAGTCCGCACTTGGAGCGCTGCCACTCATATCCCAGAAGGGATGTGTTCTCATTGGGGAGAGTACAGAGGAGGATCACGAGGATTATTCCGGGAAGGAAGGGTGAACATGCGAGGGTGTTGCACCTTTGTGCCTGTAATCAGCGGAATTTAGAAGAATGCGGATTGATCGCATGGAAACCTACATAATGTTGAAAGTACTAGTTTAGGTGGATGTGGAAACGATGTTTCACATGGTAGGAGTCTCCAGAAAAAGAGGACACAGCCTGAAGTTTGAGGGAATCATTTTAGAGCAAAAGGAAGAATGATGTTGCTTAGCCAGAGAGCTGTGAATCTGTGGAATGCTCTGCCAAAAACAAATGTGCAGGCCAAGTCCGTGGATATATTTAAAGGAAACATTGATAGTTTCCTCATTAGTCAGGGCATGAAATGTTATGGCGAGAAGGCAGATTTATGCAGCTGAGTGGGATCTTGCATCAGGCATGATGGATTGGCGGAGCAGAGTTGACAGGCGAATGGACTAATTCTGCTTCCATGTCTCAGGGCCTTATAGTCTTATTGGAACACACACTGAGGGTCATTTTGTTGCTAACAAGCCAGATGCAGCTCCGTCTAATTTTATAAATGTGGGGGTGATCAAAGCACCGAGCTAGCAGATGGCTTCCTATATTTGCATGTGTGATTCATGTTGAGTTGGAAGCTTTGCGGAGAATAGCGAGGGGCTTCATCAACTAACTACCCAGTAGGCAAAGTAGGTGGCGGCTTCAGATGCTCTCTAGACTCATTCTTGATGTTGTTCTTGATGCAGTGTGTCCAGATGAATTAATGAGCTTCTGTTTGCACAAGGTAGCTACACTAGAGGATGTAACATTTCCGATTGGAGTCCTTAAACTCATGAGTTGTTTTTCTTCTCAAGCATTGGCTCTTGTGGATGTCAATATCTCGTGTCATCTCTCGTTATGTACAGGCTCCGGACAAGCGCACACTTAATACAGCAAGTCAACACAGAGCCAATGTGGACCACTCACCGTCTCTGTAGCAAAACACTAGTCTCTAGATAAGAGAGTGATTACACTCCACATATTGTTATTTCTCCTAACAACAGGAATTCTGCAGATGCTGGAAATTCAAGCAACACACATCAAAGTTGCTGGTGAACGCAGCAGGCCAGGCAGCATCTCTAGGAAGAGGTACAGTCGACGTTTCAGGCCGAGACGCTTCGTCAGGACTAACTGAAGGAAGAGTGAGTAAGAGATTTGAATGTTGTAGGGGGAGGGGGAGATTCAAAATGATAGGAGAAGACAGGAGGGGGAGGATCGTAGAGATGCCGCCTGGCCTGCTGCGTTCACCAGCAACTTTGATGTGTGTTGCTTGTTATTTCCCCTTCTCTTTCTCCGTTTCACGCTTTGCTTTTTCTGCCTAATGCACAGACTTCCGCTCTCAAGGTTACCTCTCTTCTCTCTCCCACTCTTCCCCCAGCCTCTCACTATATCATCTATGTTCTCTCTCCCTCTGTATCCACTCCCCTCTCTCTCCCTATCTCTCTTTCTTTTTCGTCTCTTTCTCCCTTTCTGTCTATCCCTGACACACATATCTCCGTATTTGTCAATATAGGTATACACGTCGGTGGAAGGACTGTCTGGGACCCTGAATGGTGGTGCGGGAGGATGGTGTAAGGGCATGTGTTGCATTTGTTCCGCTTACAAGGATAAGTGCAGGGAGGGAGATCGGTAGGAAGGGATGGAGGGGGGCGAATGGACAAGGGAGTCGCGTAGGGAGCAATCCCTGCAGAAAGCAGAAAGGGGAGGGGGAAGAGAGAAAGATCTGCTGGTCGTGAGATCCCGTTGCGGGTGACCATTCAGGGCCCCAGACAGTCATTCGCCTGTGAGTCGACACTTCACCTGTGAGTCGGTTGGGGTGATATACTGCGTCCGGTGCTCACGGTGCTGTCTTCTATATATTAGTGAGTCCCGAAGAGACTGGGAGACTGTTTTGCTAAACACCTGCGCTCTGTCCGCCAGAGAAAGCAGGATTTCCCACTGGCCACAGATTTTAATTACAGGTCCCATTCCCATTCTGATACGTCTATCCACGGCCTCCTCTACTGTCAAGTTGAAATCACACAGAGGTTGGAGGAACAGCACCTTAAATTCCGTCTGGGTAGCCTCCAACCCGATGGCATGAACATTGGCTTCTCTAACTTCCGCTAATGCCCCTTCTCCCCCTCTTACCACATCCCTTATTTATTTATTTGTTTCTTTGCCTCTTTATTTGCTTATTTTCCTCCCTTCCCCCTCCTCTCTCAGTCCCCCTCACAATAACTCCTTGACCTTTCTCCATCTTCTTCTTGTGCTCCCCTCTCCCTTTCTTTTTCCCTAGGCCTCCGGTCCCATGATCCTCTCCCTTCTCCAGCCTTGTATGCCCTTTGCCAATCAACTTTCCAGCTTTTAGTTTTATCCCTCCCCTCCTGTCTTCTCCTATCATTTAAGATCTCCCCCTTTCCCTCCCTCTTTCAAATTTCTTACCATCTCTTCTTTCAGTTAGTCCTGACGAAGGTCTCGGCTCGAAACGTTGACTGTACTTCTTCCTAGAGATGCTGCCTGGCCTGCTGCATTCCACCAGCATTTTGTTTGTGTTGCTTGAATTTCCAGCATCTGCAGATTTCCCCGTGTTTAATTTTTTAAAATTATTTTCATTTTTGCGCATGTTGGGTCACTTTAAGAAAAGTCATCGAATTTCGGCTAAAAATGTCAATTAGGGTGTTTTTACTGCTGTCTAATGTCAAAACCGGTCAAATTTGACCCGAACAGTATACAAAGGTTAATATACTAAATCTGTCACCCACCTGACGAAGTATAGTCGCTGTCTTGCCTTGTTTAAGCTGCATCGATGTACTGGGCCGGCTTAGGTCCCGAGCCGTCTTGACACCCAGGAACTTGAAACTACTCATTCTGTCTACTTCTGACCCCTCTATGAGGATTGGTCTTCATTCCTTCGTGTTTCCATTCCGGATGTCCGCAATCAGAACTTTCGGTCTCCTAATGCTGAGTGCAAGGTTGTTGCCGCGTCAGCACGCCACCAGTGGGTATATCTCGCTCCTGTATGCACACTCACCTCCATCAGAGATTCTACCAACCATGGTTGTATCCTCAGCAAATTTATAGGTCTATTTGAACTATGCCTAGACACACAGTCATGGGTACAGAGAGAGTACAGCAGTGGGTTAACACACACAACCCCCTGAGGTACTCCAGTGTTGATTGTTAACGAGGAGGAGATATTATCACCAATCCGTACAGATTGTGGTCTTCCAGTTAGGAAGTTGAGGATTCAATTTCAGCGGGAGGGACAGACACTCAGGTTTTGTAAGTTAGCAGTCAGGATTGTGGGAATGATGGTGTTAAATGCTGAGCAGTAGTCGATGAACAGCTTCCTGTCATAATTGTTTGTATTGTCCAAGTAGAAGGCCTTGTGAAGAGCCATTGAGATTCCACCTGCTGTTGACCGATTGTGACGACAGGCAAATTGCAATGGCTTCAGGTTCTTGCCCATGCAAGAGTTCAGTCCAGTCAAAACAACCTCTTAAGCTATTTCCTCACTGTAGATGTGAGTGCTTCTGTACGATACACATCAAAGCAGTTCATACTACCTTTCTTAGGCACTGGTATAATTGTTGCCCCTTCGGACAATATCCTTTAATGCTCTCGCCAGTTAGTTGGCACACGTTTTCCTAACATTTCCAGGTATTCCGTTGGGTCTCCCTCCATGCGAAGGTTTGCCCTCTTTAAATACAGCCTAATATCGACCTCCGAGACCGAGGTCACAGTGCCATCGGGGATATTACCAGCTGCAGTTACATTAATCCTTTCAAAGCCGGCACAGGAGGTGTTGGGTTCATCAGATAGTGAAGCATCGCTGCCATTCATGCTGTTGGGTTTCGCTTTATAGGAAGTAATGACGTACAAACCCTTCCAGAGTTGCTGTGCATCCGATGTTGCCTGAAGCCATTTCGAAAGTACCTCTGTGCCCTTTAAATTACCTCTGAAAGTCATACGTGCTTTTTCGGTGCGGACCTGGGTGGCCGGACATGAACGCCACAGATTTGGCCTTCAGTAGACGTTGTACCTCTTGGTTCATCCACGGCTTTTGGTTTGGGAATATATACGTACCCCCTCTGCACAACCGTTCTCCACTCACTCCCTCCTCTCCCTTCTCCCCAATTCCCTCTCTCGCTCCCATTAAACCCGCTCTCACACATCCCTCCACCCATTTTACCCTGTCTATTCCTTCACACATTTGTATACCTACATCAAATCTACAAGCAATCTGCAAATCTCCAGTAACGAAGTCCAAGCCTATTGAACCTGACCTGTTTGCCCATGTACTCCAATCGCCCGTTTTAAATTTTGGCTGTAATCTTTAAACAACAATTCCACGTTTCCTGTAGGTAGGCAAACGAAACTGCATACAATATTCCATATTAGACCTTACTGGTGTCTTATACGACTTCACCATAACATCCCAAGTCCTGCACTCAATACTTTGACTTATGAAGGCCAGTGTGCAGACACTTTCATTACGACTATATCTACCTGTGACTCTACTTTCAACGAATTACGGACATGTAATCCCTCATCCCTTTGCTTTCCCGCACACCTCAGTTCCCTACCTCTTCCTGTGTGAGACCCACCCTGCTTAGGCCAGCGACGGTCAACACCTTGCACTTGCCTGCATTAGATTCCAACTGCTGTTTTCAGCCAGTCAGCCCAGATCCAGCGGCAGGCTCCAATAGGCTGTCTGCATTGTCTAAAAGGACAGAACAAAACCATGCTCTTCGGCCGAGCCATTCAGCTGTCTGCTCCCATAGCCCAATACAAGTTCTCCATTAACAATCTCTATATTAATTTAGTGCATTTCCCCGTACATCTGTTCCCAATTTATGATCTCACCATTTTACGCAATAGCATAGTCCCTTCCATCCCCAAATTCAATATTTTCCCATTCTTCTGCACATCTCCTTACACGTCAAAGGTAAACGTTAAGAAGTTATTAATGTTTTTTTTTTTGATATTGCACATACTCTGAGTGTTTTCGCACCAGGTCTGACACTTTCTCTTGTACAATAGGGGCAGTGGAGTAGTAGTGGTGGTGAGATGCCTGTCGAGTACTCCCAAAAATATCTGTTCTTTTTCTGTTATGGCGGTTCATGTTCGTTTAAAATAACAATAATTCATACCAATATATTGTTCAAATGAGAAGGAAGTTTCCAAAGAACATAATGATACTTCACCACAGATTGAGAAACACAAGAGATATGAGACAGATGCTTTTATGACTTCTGTGCGACGTGAGGAGATGAGTGCCGTATTTTCCTCCTTCCAATGGGTCCATTACAGCAATGAGAGAATCTGTCACTGTCCTACAGGGCCATCATAGACCTCGCTGGTGTTATCAGTGCTTTCTCTGACATGCCACCGACAACATAGATAATGTCATTGCTTGTCTAGTTCCATCAATACTGCAATGTAATTATCACAGCTTATTCGGTCACCCGGTCTCTCGCACAGAGAATACCACTTCCTATTCAGAACATTCTCTCAGTATACTGGTAATTCCATTGCTACTCGATTCTCACGATGGACAAAGTTTAAACTACATATAAAACCGTGACCCATACAACGATAACAATATCGCTGACCGACCCTGTTTCGTTGTCTGTTTAAGTCTACGAAATACACACTCTGCTCCCGTCAATCCCGTGAGATGGCTCTGCCACCCCAAACCCTGGTTTGTGTGGGTGCGGTGTAATTTGCTACGCTGTTGTATATCAGTGCCAAGAAATAACAGTCAATACACTGCATGTGATTAAAGGAATCATATTTACTTAATGTTACTTAACTAAAGGGTCATTAAAGAAATGAAATAAAGAAAGAAAAAGGGCGTATTATAATTAACCAGTCAAATGTGAACACGTTGGAGTTCATCTTGAACTTTCCTGTCACTCACGCGCTGGACTTCGGTCTGCGTGGAAGCTCTCACCACCTTCCGATCGTCGCTCGCAATCCATTTCGAGCAAATGGTCTCCCACCGGGTCCTATCCGACACTGGTTGTCCCCTGCGTCTTCTCTCTTCGTCTCCCGCCGAACAAAAGGCCCCGGCTCACAACGGCGTCAGTACACAACAGAAAAGCACACCCCGCTCATTGGACGGCTCACATTCCGACGCATCGGAAATCTCCAGCTATGAACTAAACGAATGTTGCCTTACAGTTATATAGGGAAGTTAACAAAGCTTATGCGGTATTAACTTTCATAAGTCGAGAGATAGCATTTGAGAGTCCCGAGGTAATGATGCAGCTCTGTAAAACTCTGATTAGGCCACACTTGGAGTACTGTGTCCAGTTCTGGTCGCCTCACTGTAGGAAGGATGTGGAAGCATTGGAAAAGTTGCAGAGGAGATTTACCAGGATGCTGCCTGGTTTAGAGTGTATGGATTATGATCATAGATTAAGGGAGCTAGGGCTTTACACTTTGGAGAGAAAGAGGATGAGAGGAGATATGATAGAGCTGTACAAGATATTAAGGAGAGCAGATAGAGTGGGCAGACAGCACCTCTTCCCTAGGGCAGCACTGCTCAATACAAGAGGACATGGCTTTCTGGTGAGGGGTTGGAAGTTCAAGGGGGATATTAGAGGAAGATTTCTCACTCAGAGAGGGTTGGTGCGTGGAATGCACTGCCTGAGTCAGTGGTGGAGGGAGATACTCTCGGGAAATTTAAGAGACTACTGGACAGGTACATGGAGAAATTTAAGGTGGGGTGTGGGGTTATATAGGAAGCAGGGTTTAAGGGTCGGCACAACATTGCGGGCCGAATGGCCTGTACTGTCTGTACTATTCTATGTTCTATGTTCTATAAGCACGGCTTCTCCATATAGACCATTACAATAGCAATAAAGACTTCTTCCAGGGCGTGACACACATCTTTATAAAAATGTTCGTCAGCACATCACACTGCCAGTGATAATGCCCAGTCATAACCTACCACACTGTCACTGGTTGTCAGAAAATATTGGCCATATGTTTACCTCTCAGTGCTCGCCATTTGTAGCAAATAAAACCATCACAACTGACATACTGCAGAATCACTATCACAAATGTGCTGATATCAATGATATTTAAAGCGCCCTGCACAGAGGGATATGTCTGAAGTGATGTGGACCGGATTTCCTTTCAACATAATGTTATGGGGACTAGCTTATACCTGATAAACATTTCAGAGGAGATATTTACCAACGAATGAATAAGATAACAGTGAAACATGATGGTACAGTATTCGCCCTGGGCTTTTGTACTTATTTGTGGACTGATATCACAGGTGACCCGGCGGTCAGGGATAAACGTTCAGGCTTTATTTTTTGTCATCGCATTGGGCCAGGTTTATATTCCGAGTCACTGTTCCATTTTGTTTTTCGTATATGTAAAAGGAATTCGGAGTCATTTATTTGTAAATCTTGTTGCACTCTTTTGTTTCGAAGACGAAATATAAGTCGTTGCTTCAAAATATTAGTGTGGCCTCTGGTTGATTTGTGAGCCTTTCCAACATCCCACGCTCTATACCTCTCACTTACCCGTGCACTCTACCTCCTATTCCCCCTCTCTCACAATTTCGCTCTGCCTGTACTGTCTATATCTCTTTATGTCTCCCCCCTCTCTCTCTCCACTCTGCACACTCTCGATCCCTCTTCTTGCCCACATATTCATCCACCTTCAGCTTCCCTATCTGCACGTTTCACACACACCGTGCCCCATCCCCTCTCCATGCTTACCCATGCACTTTCCTTCTGCCTCTTCCTTCCCCTCACCCGCACTCCCCATCGCACTCTCAGCCGCACAGCAACATCAGTTAAAAGGTTGCAAAGGTTAAGGATGATACGGTCTGATTTGTTCAAGTGGCAAAAAAAAATATGTTTTGAAACAACTGCGGATGATTGGATTAGGGTTAAAAATAACTATGCAGCTTCTGGCCCCTGGTCACCTTCTTTAGACTGTTAAAGGTTCTATCGGTCTTCACTTTAGTAGAAATGGTTTAATGTATTAAAGACACAGTATTCACAACTGAACAAGGGTGACGGTGGATTTGATTTCAGCAGAACGAAATTTGCGTGTCCAGGCAGCTGACTGTACAGAGACACTGAGCTGCGAATCTCACAGAACAACAACCAAAACCTTCCTAATCAATCAATGTTGCTTCTTCATTTCTAATTTCTCCGAAGCGTCTCAGCTCGAAAAGTCGAATTTTTATTCAATTCCATAGACTTTGCCTGACCTGCTGAGTTCCTCCATCATTTTGTGTATTACAATAGCTATGGATGATCGGCGAGAGGGAGTGTGTGGGATCAACAGGTGGGCAGTTTGAGTGGACTTCACAACATAAGAACGCTGTTAAAGTATTTTGGGAGAATTCAGCTGTGAAGAATTTAACTTATGATATTTATTTGGACATTAATCCAGATATCTGTGTTATCAATCAATGATGAACAGTATAATATGGAAACAGGCCCTTCAGCCCCGCCTTCCAACTGCAAACTGCTTCATGTTGCCCTTAAACCTTCCACCATTAACACATGACTCTGATTGTTAGTGCATCCAAACTCAGTGGAAAATTTCAACCTGCATTTATCCTAGCAGATTTGTAAGGAGATAGTAGATATTTGGAGTAAACAGAAGGTTGTGATTGTGGGAGATATTAATTTTCCAAACATAGACTGGGAAGCCCATACTGTAAAAGTACTGTAAAAGGGCTGGACGGTTTGGAGTTTGTAAAATTTGTGCATGATTTTTTGTTTTTTGCAGCCATACATAGAGGTACCAACCAGAGAAGGAGCAGTGTTGAATCTCCTGTTAGGGAATGAGATAGGGCAGATGACGGCGTTTGTGTTGGGGAGCACTTCGGGTCCAGTGATCACAATGCCATTAGTTTCAATATAATTATGGAGAAGGATAGGTCTGGACACAGGGCTGATATTTTGATTGGAGAAAGACTAACTTTGAGGATGCCAAAGGATTTAGAAGGAGTGGATTGCGACAAATTGTTTTATGGGAGGGATGTAATAGAGTAATGGAAGTCATTTAAAGGTGCAATTCTGAGGGTACAGAATCTTTACGCTCCTGTTATGTTGAAAGGAAAGGTTAAGCGTTTGAGACAGCCATGTTTTTCAAGGGATATTGGAAACACGGTTCGGAAAAAGAGAGATATCTACAATAAATATAGGCAGCATGGAGTAAATGAGGTGCTGCAGAAATATAAAGAATATAAAAAGAATCTTAAGAAAGAAATTAGAAAAGCTAAAAGAAGATATGAGGTTGCTTTGGCAAGTAAGGTGAAAATAAAACCAAAGGGTTTCTACAGTTGCATTAATAGGAAAAGGATAGTGGGGGATTAAATTGGTCCCTTAGAGAATCAGAGTGGACAGCTATGTGTGGAGCCAGAAGAGATTTGGGCCATGCAAAACAATTTCTTTTCCTCGGTATTCACTGGGGAGAAGAATATTGACTTGTGCAAGATAAGGGAAACAGGTAGGGAAGTTATGGAAACTATGATGATTAAAGCAGAGGAAGTACTGGAGCTTTTAAGGAATACCAAAAGTGGATAAGTCTCCGGGTCTTGACAGGATATTTCTTAGGTCCTTGAGAGTAGTTAGTGTGGAAAGAGCAGAGGCTCTGACAGAAATATCTCAAATGTCATTAGAAACGGAGATGGTGCCGAAGGATTGTTTTATTGCTCATGTTGTTCCATTGTTTAAAAAGTGTTCTAAGAGTAAACCTAGCAATTATCAGGCTGTGAGTTTGACGTCAGTTGTGGCTAAATTGATGGAAAGTATTCTTAGAGATGGTATATATAATTATCTGGATAGACAACGTCTGATTAGGATTAGACAACATGGATTTGTGCGTGGAAGGTCATGTTTGACATTTTTTTAATTATTTTTTTGAAGACCTTGTTAGGAAAGTTGACGAGGGTAAAGCAGTGGATGCTGTCTATATGGACTTCAGTAAGGCTTTTGACAAGGTTCCACATGGACTGTTAGTTGGGAAGATTGAATCATTAGGTATTTATATTGAAGAAGTAAAATGGATTCAGCAGTTTCTGGATGGGAGATGCCAGACTGTAGTGGTGAATAACTGTTTGTCAGATTGGAGTCCGGTGATGAGTGGTGTGCCTCAGGGATCTGTACTGGGTACAACGTTGTTTGTCGTATACATTAATGATCTGGATGATGGGGTAGTAAATTAAATTAGTAAGTATGCAGATGATAGGTGGAGCTGTGGAAAATGAAGTTGGGTTTCAAAGCTTGCAGACAGATTTAGGCCAGTCAGAAGAGTGGGCTGAAAAATGGCAGACAGAGTTTAATGCTGATAATTGTGAGGTGCTACATTATGGTAGTACTAATCAAAATAGGACATACACGGTAAATGATAGGGCATTGAAGAATGCAGTATAACAGGGGGATCTAGGAATAATGGTGCATAGTTCCCTGAAGGTAGAATCTCATGTGGACAGGGTGGTGAAGAAAGCTTTTGGTATGCTGGCCTTTATAAATCAGAGCATTAAGTATAGGAGTTGGGATGTAATGTTGAAATTGTACAATGCATTGGTAAGGCCAAATTTCGAGGATTGTGTACAGTTCTGGTCACCGAATTAGAGGAAACATGTCAAGAAAATAGAGAGAGTACAGAGAAGATTTACTAGAATGTTACCTGGGTTTCATCACCTAAGTTACAGAGAGAGGTTGAACAAGTCGGGTCTTTATTCTTTGGAGCGTAGAAGGTTGAGGGAGGTCTTGATAGAGGTATTTAAAATTATGAGGGGGGTAGATAGAGTTGAAGTGGATAGGCTTTTTCCAATGAGAGTGGGGGCGATTCAAACAAGATTTGTTATTTAAAGGGCAGAAGTTCAGAGGTAACATAAGGGGGAACGTCTTTACTCAGAGCGTGGTAGCTGTGTGGAACGAACTTCCAGCAGAAGTGGTTGAGGCAGATTCGATGATGTCATTTAAAGTTAAATTGTATAGATAATGGACAGGAAAGGAATGGAGGGTTATAGGCTGAGTGCAGGTCGGTGGGACTAGGTGAGAGTAAGAGTTCGGCACGGACTAGAAGGGCTGACATGGCCTGTTTCTGTGCTGTAATTGTTGTATGTTTATATGGTTATATCTATACCCCCATAATTATCAGTCATACCCGTTACCTTATCAGTCAGGTCGTCCATACCAGGCAACCTCTTGGTAGTTTTTCTCTGTACTCTTACTCTGTATCCTTTCCTGTAGGTAGGCGACCAAAACTACACACAATACTCCAAATTCAGCCTCAGCAATGCCTTATACTACACCAACAAAAATCCCATTTCCTGTGCTCAATGTATTGATTTATGTAGGCTAATGTTCGAAAAACAATGCAATCTCAGTAAAGTCAGAAATAATCCTGCAAAGTTATTTCCAGTCGTATATCCAATAACGCTTGGATTATATACATTGTACCTTTGACCTTCTTCACTGCCTACAACATTTCAAAATCTCCCTCACCACCTCAGCTCTTCACCATTACCGCCTCTTCGACCGAGGTGAGTGACCTCCTTTCTAACATTGGACTCCATCTGACCGGCTGCTTCTCCCAAGCTGAATCCACAGAACGTGTCCATCGCTGCTCGAATCTCATCAGATTCTCTGAGGCCCAGTGCAGTTTATTGCCAACTATGCAATTTCGGGGAGGTCAAATACTGCTCAGAATATAAATTCGACAATTACTGTGTAATTAATAAAATATGACCCTACATGATATTTCATAAAGCTTGGAAATGTTACTTTCTGTCCCTTAGGCGAATTGTAGACTCCGATTAGGAATCGGTCAGACAGCGTGGGAGGTAAGTGCGGAAATTGGTGGGGCCGCAGCGGATACAATTAAATTCTTTGGTCCCTTGCAATATCTTTTAATAACTTTCCCAAAACTGATAGCAAGCTCAGAGTGCTGAAATTTCACAGATTAATTTAGAATCTATCTTAAGCAACGGAAGAACGCTGGGCTCTCCTCGAGTCCGCTGGTTTAAGCACGCAGACCGCAGACCCGAACTGCTTTTCTTTTGCACATTTATTTTAAAGCTAATTTCCTTCGGACTACTGGATGCAACGTGTTCCCCTATACAAAATTGTGCCACCTGACCTTCCTCCTTCCCTAAATGCAAATCAATATCGCATACTCCCTCATTTGGGACTTTTATGTACTGATTAAGAAAACATTCCAGAAAATAGATGACAGCGTCTATTCCATCTTGTCCTTTTACACTTTGGGAGTACCAGTCAAAACCTGGAAATTTAACCCTAGCTCCTATAACAAACTGACGTTTGCTGAAATTCTGAGCAATTTCTCTTCACATTTGTTCCTCTAACTCCCACGGACACTTGTCTGGGCTGTGATGCCGTGTAATACATCTATCATACTTCATCGCTCCAAAGCCAAAGCCCCTTTAACATGGCCATACCTGTCTTATTACTACGTTCCACATTGAACGCCTCACTAGGTGAGTTCTCTAATCCACCCTGATGTGACATCTTCCTTAACTAGTAACGCCATCCCTCCTCATTTATTCCTTCCCCCTCTGCTTCATCTTAAACAGCGGAGCGGTGGAATACTGCGCTGCCAGTCCTGCTCATACTGCAACCATCCCACTAATGGCGATAATATAGTAAATCCACGTGCTCATTCATGGCATGGTCTCATCCGCCTTTTAATACAATACTTCTTTCATTGAGGTATCTGCAGCTCAGTACAGTACTCGCGCCATGATCAACAATTAAATTCCTGACACGAGGAATTCTGCAGATGCTGGAAATTCTAGCAACACACATCAAAGTTCACCAGAAACTTTGATGTGTGTGATTTAAATTACTGATTCTGTCTGAGGCACATCATCATCCAAATCGTTAATACAGATGTAAACGTCAAAGGAACCAGCACCGGTCTCTGTAGAACTCCGCTACTCACAGGTATCCAGTTGGAGAGGCAACCATCTGCTACCATTCCGTGGTTCCTTTCACAAAGAAAATGGCTCATAAATTTACTACCTGATTTTCAGAGCGGAGAGACTGAACCTTACCAGAAGCTATCAAATGTCTTGAAAATTCCATGTCGACAACACCTTATATTTTTTCTTCATCAACTTTCCAGGTAAGACCTTTGACACGATTTACCAGTAATGAAGCCATGCGGACTATCGTTAGTCAGTGGATATCTAAAAGGAAAATCATATATTCCGCCCGTTAAACTACCTTCCAACAACCTTCCCACGAATGATGTCCGGCTCACAAGACTATTATTTCATGGATTATTTTTAGAGCCTTTCTTATACAAAGGAACAGCATTGGCTATGCCTGGTTTAAGAATGATGTATATATCTCTGCTAGACTTCCTGCAAGTTCATCCTTTCGCTGGGCCTGAAAGAACAACTTGACCGGTTCTGGGGATTTATCCACTGGAATCTGCCTGAAGACAGCAAAGGCCTTCTCCTCGGCAATCTCTGTAGAGTCCACGAAGATGATTCAATGTTGCTTTCCTCAATAGACTGTATCGGTTTCCTGGATAAATACAGATGCAAAACATCAGCTCATTTGGCACCACATGTGGATTAGCTATGGTCCTAGTTCCAGAAGACTAATTACGTTTCTTGAAATACTTTTGCTCTTAAGATATGTGCAGCAGTCCTTACCATTCAACTCGGACAAAATCATATCATTCTCTCACCCTCCTCCTCTCTTTGATAAACGTTCTCTTGCATTTCCTACACCCCCATAAACACATTACTGAACCTGCAATTCACCTCATTTCCTTTCTTCACTTGGGCCTCCATATCACTTGAAATTCCAGGTTCCCGACCCTGTTATGTTTACCATTTATACTGACGGGCCCGTGCAAACTTTGCGCTCTCGAAATTTCACTTTTGAAGACCTTCCGCTTACCATAGAATGTCCCAGAGGACACTTGCAAAATCCTCTCTGATACCAACAAGATTCTTTCTGTCTCCAATCTAAAATCGCAGCCCGAGAACCAGGCCTGTTTTTGCCTGTTGAACTTCAAACTAATGGCCTGCGGACTAGTGGATGCAAAGTGATCCCCGAGGCAACCTTCTGCCACCTGTCCTCTCTCGTTCCCTCAGAGAAGATCAAGAATCGCAGTCTTCGTCATTTCAGGTTTTTATCTACTGTTTAAGAAACTATCCAGAACATCTATTGACAACCTCTATTCCATCTATTCCTTTCGCACCGTGGGTTCCCAGTTTCCCAGTTAAAACTTGGAAAGTTCAAACCAGCTGTTATTACAACCTTATGTTTCGTGAGGTTTTCGGCCATTTCTCTTCAAATGTGACGCTCTATTTCTATCGGACGGTTTGATGGTGTTTAATGCCCTGTAACACACCCATCGTGCACCATCGCTCCAAAGGCAGAGCCTCTTTTCCATGGGCATACCTTTCTTCTTACTACGTTGTACATAGAGCGTCTAACCAGCTGAGTTATCCAGTCCGGACTGACTATGATATTTTCCTTGACTAGTAACCCACCACTCTTCATTTACTACGCTCCCACCACAAACACCCCCCCCCCCCCACTCTTTCGTGTTAAACAACGGGGCGGCGAAATACTGAGCTGGCAGTCCTGCTTCTACCGTAAGCGTCTCACTCATGGCTAAAGTATAGTAATTCCACTTGCCTATTCCGGCCCTGTGCTCATTTGCCTTTCATACAATGCTTCGTGCATTGAAATATCTTCAGGTAAGATCACCAGTCGGCCCATGCTGGACCTTTTCATTCCTGACTTTGTGTGTAGTTTTCACAACATCTGTCTCCACAACCCCTCCACTCCCTGTTCTGGGGCAGTCCTGTTCCCATCCAGTGTCAGGTCTAGTTTAACCCTCACCTGTGCACCCCGCCCCACCCCTGCCAGCAGCCGTAGGGAAACCTTCCCGCTAGGATATCAGTCCCTTTTCAGTTCAAGTGTAAACCACCTTCCTTGGAACCTACTCCAAGATCAACCTAATGATTCCCTGATCTTAGTCCTCTATTTTACTTTCACTCACGCGCCTACGAAACGCCCCTAATTTCTCAGCCCCGAACAGCAGCCCAGGCACCGTAATGTTATTATCAGAGCTCATTCGGTCCCACAACCTCTCATACAGACAATACCACTGCTTATTCAGTGTACTGGTAAGTTCATTGTCTGTCCAGTCTCACGGAGGACGCAGTGAAAACTACATGTCAAACCATAGCCTCATAAAGCTATAACAATATCCCTGAAATATCCTGATTCCCGAGTCTGCGTGATTCCAGGAAATAAACACACTGCTCCCGCCTGACCCGTGAGATTCAAATGGCTCTGTCACCCCAAACTCCGCTTTCTCTGTGTGTTGTGTAATTTACTACCCTGTTATAACTCAGCGTCACGTTATAACAGACAACACACTGCATACGATTAAAGGAATTATCTTTATGAATGTTAATTAACTGAAGAGTCATTAAGGCAAAGAAAGAAATAAAGGAAATCGGCCCACTTTAATTAACCAGCCAAATGTACACAAGTTGGATCTCATCCTGAACTCACGCTCTGGGCCCTCGCTCTGCGTGGAAGCACACAGCATCTTCCGATATTCGCTCGCAAACCATTTCGAACAAACAGGTCTCCCACCGGGTCCTACCCGAGGATTTGTTCTCCCCAGTGTCTTCTCATTCGTCTCCCACTGGACAAAAGGCCCCAGCTCACTCCGACGTCAGAACACAACAGAACCCACCCAGCCCCGTTGGACGGTTCACATTCCAAAGCATCCGAAACCTCTAAATTTCAACCAAAGTCCGTTTCTACAGAAAAGCCACTACGTTAGCAGTGAAACCTTTCTTAGGGTGTTAAATCCCTCTTTATAAAAATGTTCCTCAGCACAATCACACTGTCATAGATAATGACCAGTCATCACCGAGCACACTGTCACTGGATGTCAGAAAATATTGATCATATATTTACTTCTCAGTGCCCGCTCTTCTGCAACAAATAAAGATGTCACCGCTTACATACCGCAGAATCAATGCTTCAAATGTGCAATTATCAATTATATTTATAGCGCCCTGCACAGCGAGAGACTTGTGAAGTGTCGTGGACAGTTATTTCAGTTCAACGTATCGTTATGGACTTGCTTATATCTGCTCAAATTTTCAGAGGAGATATTTACCAACGAGTGACCAAAATAACAGTGGAACATAATGGTATTGGCGCTGGGCTTTTGTTATTATTTCCGGACAGAAATCTGGAGTGACACGGCAGTTAGGGAGAAATGATTACCCTGCAGCCCTGGCACCGTAATGTTATTATCAGAACTCATTCGGTCCCACAATCCCTCACACAGAGAATGCCACTGCTTATTCAGTGTACTGGTAAGTTCATTGTATGTCCAGTCTCACGGTGGACGCAGCGAAAACTACATGTTAGACCATGAGCCCATAAAACCATAACAATATCCCTGTACATCCCTTTATTTTTTTATCATCGCATTGGGCCGTGTTCACATTCCAAGTCATCGGCATATTTTGTTTTTTACATATCTAAATGAAATTTGGTTCAGCCTATATGCAGTAGGTTCCGATAAGGCAAACCAGCGGTGAACATAGGAAAATCGAGACGTCTTCGTCGTTGGGTTTATTTAAGTCAGCGATTGGTAGGTTCTCGATTGGCATGACATCAAGGATTATTGGCGAAGGTCGGGAACTCGGGTTGAAGAGGAGGAAAAAAGGGTCAACCATGAGTAAATGGCGGAGCAGAGTCGATAGGACAGGGGGTCTAATCCGATTCCTCTGCCTCACGGTCTAATATGTTCACAGGACAGATATGTTTTTTCTCTGATGTCCTACACCAGGAATAAAATAGTCACTTTAATTGTGAAAATCTCCGTATACATGTAAACATACGTTTGACATACTTACACATTTAGGAAACATGTGCTGAATGCAGAGATTATGTTTTTTTTTGTTTGTTTTAACCAGACCGTGTGGAACAACAAGGGAGAATTATTGCACATTACTGAACAGATTAATTACTGTCAAATGAGATGTGGTTAAAATGTTATTGTTCGGCACGTGCAGAGTTACAAAATACGTAAAAACAGGACATTTCTTCGAACGGGTTTCGTAATATTTTGTGAATAATGCTCGAATGAGACCCAACATTGCAAGGAACAGGCTAAAGCTGTCTCTGCAGATGGGCAGTAATATGAAAGACAGGCCGATGTGAATCTCCACTTAGCGCACTCGTGGTCATTTGTCTGAGCTACTGCAGAGTTAAGACCTGGTTTGGGATTGGACGATAGCAGAAATGAAGCAGACAGTTTGACTGTAATGTTCCAGACCCAAAGAAATATGGGCCTGGCTTATTGTTAAAGGATACACTTCCTTTTAATAAACAGCATAGTCTGCGCTTTTACTAATACGTCACTGACCACGCCGATGTTAACACTGCTTCTCTTGAACCATCACTGAGCTAAAATTAATATACACTGCTGGCCAGGATGATGGCGTCTTCACTCATCCGACCGATAATGTTGTCGCTTGTGCAGTCTCAAGTGAGCAAAGTGAGGACATCAGGGCGAAAACTGGTCATGCACTGAAATACATTTCTCCGGCATCCACATTTTAAATTTCTCCTCTCTGTACAAGCTTCAGATGGAAATTTATCCAATGCCTTTACTGATCGTTGCAATCAGGTAATAGCTGATATCGATCGGATCAGGAAACTACAGCCCTCTATTCTGCACATTACTCGTTTTGGTTGTTGTCGACATAGGCTGTGATGGCATTGCGGCCCTGAGCGATAGAGCGAAGAACCAAGGGGCATAATTACTCCAGATGTTACTGTTCTGCAGCTGTGCTGACAAGCTCAAATCCAGAATCACTGCTCACCCCGTTCATCCGCTTTTACCTTAAGTGTGCATCTATCGTGCAGTTATCGTGACGACAGCTGATTACAATTTGTTAGAATGCAATTGGTGTTGTTTCTCTGGAGATATAATATTGTAATACAGTTGGAAATTTTATAAAATAAGCACCAATAAATAAAACGTTTCCTGAAAGATCGGACGAAGAGCAGAAGCAAAGAAAAAAAAAAGAAATAACGTGATCTTACTCAATTCAAATACAGATTCTGGCAATGTCGCAAATACTTAAAGACTAGAGACCTTATATGTGTTATAAATCCAGAGCAACGCACAAAATGCTGAAGGAAGTCAACATGACAGGCAGCATCTCTAGAAAAGAATAAACAGTCAGCTTCCGTAACAAACTGATGTTTCCTGGAATTCTCTGCAATTTCTCATCAAATTTGTTCCTCTAAATCCCTCGGTCTGTAGGATGGGCTGTGATGGCCTGTAATACACGTATCATACACCATCGCTCCGAAGCGAAAGTCCATTCAGCATGGGCATACCTTACTTATTAGGGCGTTCCACCAGTCCAGCCTGATGTGACATTTTCCTTAACTAGTAACGCCACCCCTCCTCATTTATTCTTTCCCCC
The DNA here is from genome assembly GCF_030028105.1 of Mobula birostris. Lineage (NCBI taxonomy): Eukaryota > Metazoa > Chordata > Chondrichthyes > Myliobatiformes > Myliobatidae > Mobula > Mobula birostris. Next base: position 58,863,738 of record NC_092382.1, read on the forward strand.
TCAGCTTCATTTTGACAGCGGAGCGGTGGAATCCTGAGCTGCCAGTCCTGCTCCTACTGCACCCGTCTCACTAATGGTGAAAATATTGTAAATCCACGTGCTCTTTTATGCCATATGGCACAATTCTTACACTGATGTATTTGCTGCTGTGCACATTAATCGCACTATGCTCAACAATTAAATGTGAAGTTCTGACCGATCGAGAACATATTAGCCTCCGCTTTCAATCCTGAATCCAATAGCTTGGATTTGACAGTGGGCTGACAAATAATAACAGATATTTACCACTTTCTCGTTGTAGCAATAATTGAATTAAAATCACAATCATCTCTGCCCGTCTGCGAATCTCCAGACGAGATGCGCTTTATTTCCGATTTTTGGCACCGCCAGCAGTTGGGTTTGAACGTAAGCAGAAAAAGTGAAAAAGGGAAATGAGAATGGGGAATAGTGAAATGGAAGGGGTCGTTACAGGAAGTTCGAGATATTCATGCTCATACAATCATGTCTGAGGTTACCCACACGGAACAAAATTTGTTGCTCCAGCAACATGGACATGGCCTCAGTGCTACCATGCCCAGCACCGAAACGTGCTGCTCTCCAACAGTCACAGGCCTCTACTGAGAAAGGCAACCATCTGCCACCACTCTCTGCCTCCTGCTACTACGCCAATGTTTACTCTAATGTACTACTTCATCTTGAATGCAAAGCTCGTGGATTTTCTTGACAAAACTCCGATGCGGATCTTTGATAAAATCTCTTGAAAATGTCCATTTAGGTATCATCCTCTGCAGTGCCTTCATGAACTCTCTTGGAAACATTCTTCGTTACTTCTTCAAGAAACTCTATAGCATATCGTGGGATACACAAAACCATGCTGACTATCTCTAGACTGTCCTGTCTATTAAAATACTCATACATACAGTGCTCCAAAGCGTTCCCACTACTGATGTCAGGAGCACCGGCCTAGGATTCCATGATTCATTTCTGAGCCTTTCCCGCATCCCTCGCGCTCTCTCTCACACTCAAACGTGCTGTCTCCCTTCCAGCCTCTGTCTCTCACCCTTTCCCTCTCTCTTTAACACTACTTCTTTCTTCTCAGTCCATCTCTCCACTATCCCCTATTCCTCCCACACACTCTGAGAACTTGAGCTTCCCATTCTCCAGCTTCTATAAACACTATGCCTTTTCCGGCCGCCCTGCCTACCCCTCCACTCTCCTTTTGATTCCTTCTTCCCCTCAACCTCACATAAAGTTCATTTAATATGTTACTGGCAAAGAGTTACGAATGCAGTTGCCTGATTTATTTAAATGAACCGTAAGAAATATTTTTAAAAACAACTGCTGGTGATTGGAGTCTGAGTTTAAAATAAAATGCATAGTCGGCTATATCTGATCTTCAAAAATCCACGCAACAAAGTGAGCTCAAGATGGAGAAAATGGAAGAAACAATTAATGTAATGAAGAAGAAACTCGACTTTCTGAGCTTTAAAAACTCTGACTTAGAATCCAGAATGCGACGGCAGAATATTCGAATGATTGGGGTGCGTGAACCTGTTGAATCTGATAACCCTATGAAGTATTTTTTCTCAACTTTTAAAAGATGCATTTCCTACTGTATTTCCTAACAAACCACCATTATTGGATCGTGTTCACAGAGTTCCATCATACTCGCTTAGGTCAGATAAGCCTCGACATGTCATTTTACGTTTTCATTACTTTGAAGACAAGGAGAAACTGTTTCGTTTTGTTCGATCTAAAGGTTATATTGATTTTCTGGATCTTAAGTTCCGATTCGTGGAGGATTTCAGTAAACCAATCCGGGATCAACGGGTTCGTTACAGATCTGTGATGTCGGAACTCTACAAGATGGATTTTAAACCAGCGCTGCTTTACCCTGCACGTCTAAGGATTCGTACGTTGGATGGAGCCCTCCGTTTTTTTGATTCTCCTTCGGATGCCCAGAGTTATCTCGATCAACTTTCACCTTCAACATCTTAATCGTAATTTTTTAACTATCTCCGTTGAGCGGAGATTGTGAATTTGTCAGTCTTAATTTTTTTGTGTCCTATATGGGCAGAAAAGTTTATTTTTGATTATTTAATATGGTTGCTAAACTTTCCTTTCAACTGCGTCATTCCTTTCTTTTTCCCAGGGGATTCTGGGTGGTTATTCCCTCATCGTCATTTTACGTATTTCCTTTGTGGCCTTAAATTTTGTAGTTTTTTTAAATCAACTTTGTTTTGTAGGTTTTTGTAACTAGTTTATGTTAATAATCTCAATTTTTTTTGGTTTTGTTTTGTTTACTTATAGGGTATGGGGTTTGTTGTGTTTTTTTATATTTTCTGGCTTTTTCTCTGTTATATTAAGTGTTTGTTTTAATTGATTTACCTTTTTTTATTCTTTTACTGTTTTATAATTAGCTGATCTTTTTTATATTTACACTTTTTTTAGGGAGCGTATACCGGAAGTCATGGGGGTAGTTTTAGTGCTTGCTTCTTTCTGGCTGGTCTGTGTTAGATTTAGCCTTGGGGTCATGGGGTGGGGGGTGGTGGGAGGGGCTTCACGTTTTAGTTTTGTTCTTCTTGGGCTATGTACACTATTGAAGTATTGGTTGCGTTCTCTTTCCCGGTATCTCTTATTTGTTCTGTTCCCTTTCCGGGTTCGTGCGTCGAGCCTACCGTCAATCCTCCTTTTTGCGGGTTGACTTTAGGGTTTATGGAGTCTATTATTAATTTTGTCTCCTGGAATACTAATGGTCTTAACCATCTTATTAAAAGGAAAAAAAAAAATTAAAGTGTTCCGGAGACTTAAAGCACAAATTTTATTTTTACAAGAGACCCATGTGCGGAGGGGGGACAGACTACGTTTTTTTTAAATTCTGGAAGGGTAAACCGTTTCTTCGAACTCCAACGCTAAGATTCGAGGCGTCTCTATTTTTATAGACTCCTCAGTTACTTTTATACAACATGATATTATTTCTGATCCGAATGGTAGATTTCTACTGGTTAGTGGTCTACTATTTAATAAAAAGGTAGATTTGGTTAATGTTTATGCTCCTAATATGGACTGTCCAGAATTTTATAAATCATTATTTGATCAGTTCCCGAATTTGAATGAGTTTTCATTGATCTGGGGCGGAGATCTTAATACCTGTTTATCTCCAGCTTTGGACCGTTCGGCTCCTGTACGGACTTTACCTAATAAATCTGCAACTTTGATTAATTCATTCCTTTCTGATTCTGGGTCGACTGATATTTGGCGTTTTTTGCATCCTCAGGAAAAAGATGTTTCTTTTTTCTCACATGTTCACCACTCTTATTCAAGAATTGATTATTTCTTTATTGATTCTCGTCTTATTTCTTCAGTGATTAAATGTGATTATGACTCTATAACCATTTCGGATCATGCTCCACTTAAGCTTTCTATTAAAATTCAGGCCAATACACAAAATAATAGACAGTGGCGTTTTAATTCGTTGTTGCTTCAGGACTCGGACTTTGTTAACTTTATGAATGAACAGATTGATCTTTTTTTTTACAATTAACTATACAGAGGATATTTCTGTGAACATTCTTTGGGATACTTTTAAAGCTTATATTCGTGGTCAGATTATCTCGTATTCTGCTGCTTTGAGGAAGAAGCTGAAGCAGGAGGAGTTGGTAATCGTGGACAAGATGAAGGAAATTGATAAGAAATATGTTATGGCTCCTTCTGAGGAGTTATATAAACAAAGCACTGAACTTCAAATGGAACACAGTTTATTACTTTCGTCCTCGATTGTAAACCAATTAAAGAAAACAAGAAGTGAATTGTATGTACACAGTGACAAAATTGGCAAACTGTTGGCTAATCAACTGAAGTCTAATTATGCTAAATCTCAAATTAATCAGATTTATAACCAAAATGACCGATTGATACTTGACCATGTGGGGATTAATCAAACTTTCTGTGATTTTTATTCTTCCTTATATCAATCAGAGTCTCCTCGAGATTCTAAATATATGAATGATGTTTTAGATAATCTAGACTTCCCTGAGATTTCACAGGATATGTCTTCTATGTTAGATACTTCCATTACCACAGATGAGATTAAGAATGTTATTTTCTCTATGAATTTGGGGAAAGCTCCTGGCCCTGATGGGTTTACTGTAGAATTTTATAAATGTTTCGCACCTTCATTAATCCCTTGGCTCTGTAGGGTTTTTGAGGCTTCATTAAAACTTGGTAAACTTCCTGAATCTTTCAATAGAACGTCAATCTCTCTAATATTAAAGAAGGATAAAGATCCTGCTCAATGTGCATCTTATAGACCAATATCTTTATTAAATGTTGATTCTAAAGTTTTTTTCTAAGTTATTAGCAAATAGATTAGAAAAAGTACTTCCTTTTATTATTTTGGAAGACCAAACGGGTTTTATTAAAGGTCGTTACTCTTTTTATAACATTCGCACACTGTTAAATATTGTTTATACCCCCTCACAAAATGTTCATGAGTGTGTTATCTCTTTTGATGCTGAGAAAGCTTTTGATAGAGTAGAATGGCCTTATTTATTTAAGGTGCTTGAAATGTTTAATTTTAGCTCGAAATTGATATCCTGGATAAAATTGTTATATCATTCTCCTGTGGCTTCGGTCCGTACTAACTCTTTAAGCTCACCTTTTTCCTCTCTTTTTCGAGGTACTCGACAAGGGTGTCCTCTTAGTCCTTTATTATTTGATATTGCCTTAGAACGTCTTGCAATTGCCATTCGAGAATATCCAAATATTACTAGGATAACTCGGGGCTTAAAGTCCCATAAAATATCACTCTATGCTGATGACTTACTTTTATATATTTCTAATCCCCAAAAATCCATCCCTGCTGTTTTAGAGCTATTAGCACAATTTGGTCTTTTTTCAGGTTATAAATTAAATCTTAGTAAGAGTGAACTTTTCCCGATTAATAAACAATTTCCCTTATATCATAACTTTCCTTTTAAATTGATTAAAAATTATTTTTCATATCTTGGGATTAAAATTACTTGTAAATACAAAGATTTATTTAAGATTACCTTTTTACCAACTTTCATCTAAATGGTTTCCTTTATATTTAACTTTGATTGGTCGTATTAATGCAGTTAAGATGTTTTTTATTGCCAAAACTTTTATATATATATTTCAGGCATTACCAATTTTTGTTCCAAAATCTTTTTTTGATAAAGTTGACTCCAAAATTTCTTCATTTATTTGGCAAAATAAAAATCCGAGACTGGGTAAAATACATTTACAGAAAGCTAAGAGAGATGGAGGCTTAGCATTACCTAACTTTAGATTTTATTATTGGGCAATTAATATTCGACATATGAAATTTTGGCTACTTGACCAGGATATACTATCCATTCCTAAATGGGTAGCATTGGAATTACAATCTGTTCAGGGGTATACACTTGGCTCTATTTTAGGTTCCTCTCTTCCTTTTGATTTGAAACGCCTTAAACAGGTGTCTAACCCGATAGTTAAATATACCTTACGTATTTGATTTCAATTCAGAAAATTTTTTGATCTTAACCAATTTGGGCTAGCGATTCCTATTTTAGGTAACATATTTTTTCCTCCCTCTTTTTACGGATCGTGCTTTTCAAATTTGGAAGTCTAAGGGTATTTCACGGTTTTTGGATTTATTTTTAGATGTTCCCTTATGTCTTTTGAACAATTATCTAATAAATATAATTTATCAAGAATACATTTTTTTAGATATCTACAAGTTAGAAATTTCCTAAGTACCATACTTTCTTCCTTTCCAATGCTTCCTCCTACATACATTTTAGATACTATAATTAACATTAATCCATGTCAGAAAGGTGCATCGGCTATTATTTATAATATTATTATGAAACTTAGGAAAGCTTCATTTGATAAGATTAGGTCAGATTGGGAACAAGAATTGGGATCTATTATTTCCGTGGATGACTGGGTGCAGATTTTACAATTAGTCAATACTTCCTCTATCTGTGCTAAACTTTCCCTAATTCAATTTAAAGTTGTTCATAGAGCACATATGTCCAAAGATAAATTAGCTCGCTTTTATTCTCACATTAATCCTTTTTGTGATAGATGTACGGGGCAGATAGCTTCTTTAACTCTATGTTTTGGTCTTGTCCTACTCTGGAAACTTTTTGGAGAGACATTTTAAATATTATTTCCAAGGTATTGAATATAGATATCTCTCCTCACCCTGTCACTGCTATTTTTGGACTACCTAAAATTTCCAGTAATCTCTCTCCTTCAGCCCGTAGAATGATTGCATTTCTTACTTTAATGGCGAAAAGATGTATTTTACAACATTGGAAAGAGCTTAATGCTCCAACTACCTTTTTTTGGTTTTCTCAGACGATATTATGCTTGAATTTGGAGAAAATTAGAAGCAACCTTCATGACTCTTCATTTAAATGTGAACAAACTTGGAGATCTTTTATTCAATATTTTCATTTAATGTAATATATACCCTTCTTGTTTTTTTTTTACTGTTTTTAATGGAGGTCGGGATTGAGGACGTGATTTTAAGTTTTTTTAACTCTATTTGGTTTCAAGTTAGCCCATTGCTTTGTTTTGCTTTTAGTTAGTTGCACGGTGGGTTTCTTTTGTGTTTTTTTTTTCCTTTTCTCTATTGATAGATATAAAAATTAGTATACTGTTATGTGATCTTGGTATGTTATGTTTAAATTACATTGTTTGTATTTTTTTTTATTAATATTTCCTGTGATTTTATTATATTCTAACAGTGTATTAGTGCCTATATGGCTTACCTTTTTGTATACTTATTCAATAAAAAGATTTAAAAAGAAAGAAAGAAAATGCATATTCTCACTCTGAGAAATTTTCTTTATAAGGTTAAAAGTTATAACGCTTTTCCCTGCAGCAGAGGTAGTTAATTGCAATGTTAAAGACAGTGTTCGCAGGTGAATGAGAGTGAGAGTGGAGTTAATTTCAGCAGAAAGGCCACTCCCTATTCTGTCGGACATGCGGGCCTGTACCGTTTCTTCAGGCAGCTATTTTTACAATCTTACAACCCTCTGTATGAACAAGTTTTCTTTCATGTTCCCATTAAACTTTTCACCTTCCCCACTTAACACTTGAGCTCTGATTGTAAGGCCCCCAAAACTCAATGCAAATACCTACTTGCATTTACCCTATAACTACCACTCATCTTTGCATGTACCTCTATCAAATCGTCCCTCATTGTTCTGATTTCCAAAAAATAAATTCGGATCCTATTCAAAATTTCCTCATGGCTCATGTCCTCCATTCTGGGCAAATTTCCAGTAATTTTTCTCTCTTCTCGTTACTGTAAACATCCTGTAGGTAGGTGACCAAGATGCACAGGATGCTCCTAATTCGGCCTCAGAAATGCCTCATATAGGTTCAAACATGTTTCCCATCTCCTGTATTCAAAGTATTAGTTTATGAAGACCAATGTGCCAAAAGCAATGTAATCTCAGTGAAGCCCTAAATAACGGAGGAAAGTTATTACCATTCGTATACCCGATAAAGGTTCGATTATATGCATTTTACTTTGCTATCACCCAGTAGCTACCTCATTGCAACACCTCCCTCACCACCTCAATCCTCCACCAATTCTGCCTCTTCTACAGAACTGGGTGAACTCATTTCCTACATTGGACTCCATCTGACCTGTTGCTTCTCCCCAATCTGAATCCCTACAACTTGTCCATCAATTCAGGAACCTCATTGGATTTTCTGAGCCCCAGAGGAGTTTATTGCCAACTGCGCCAACTCGGGGAGGTACTGTAGTTTCAAATAACGTCTAGAAAATAGATTCGACAAATACTCTTTAATTAATAAACAGTGAGCACATAAAAAAAAACATGGAAATGTTGCTTTAGCTCCTTTAAGCGAATTGTGGACATATTTTGGGAATAGCTCGGTCACTAAGGGAAGCAACAGTGAAAAAAACATAAGCATTGCAAAGCACAAGCGCATTTTTAATTGCCTATTTAATTTGAAACTGATGTCCTTAGGACGACCAGATGCAAAATCTTCCCTGCACGAACTTCTGCCAACTGCCCTCTCTCATTCTGTAAATACAGATCAGGTATCGTTCAGGACATTTATCGTCTTCTTTATGAGAAATTTCCAGTAGATTTTTGACAACCTCTACTGCATCTTGTCCTTTTTTACTGTGGGAGTCTGAAATAAAACTTGGAAGTTTAAAATCACGTTATATAACTAAGTTATGTTTTCTTAGTTTCAAGTATATTTCCCTAACTCCTTCGGGCTGTGGACTGTAGATAAGCTTAATGACCTGTAACATAAACATCAAACACAATCTCTCCAAAGCCAAAGATCCTTCAGCATAGACATAACTTTCTTGTTACTCCGTTCCACATAGAGCGGGTCACTAGTTTAGTTTTCCACTCCAACCTCTCATGGTCCGGTCCATGAAGTCCGCATTCAGTTTCACGGTCCGTTCCATCGATCCATATTCCAGGTTATCCGGTTTTCCCTTGTCCTGTTGTGTGCTTTAATTGAGGCACATGATTCTGGTTTTGGGCATGCTACATAAACAGCTCCTGGGTTCCGCTGCAGTTGCTGGACCTCCCTTTCACCTTCTGCCTGAAGCCTTGCCCGGAGCCTTGCCCGGCAACCTTGTCAAGTTCCACCACCGAAGCGTAACCGGAGCTTTGCTGTGTCAATATAAGGAACTGTCTATCGTTGAGTTGGGAACCTCGTCCTGTCCAAGTCAAGGCTTTGAGTTCTCGTACTGTCCATGTGCCTCGTCCTGTGAAGGAGTTCCACGTCCTGTGAAGGAGTTCCACGTCCTGTTCTGTAGCCACGTCATGTCCTCGCCTAGTTCCGGGGTCCGAGCCCGCGTCAAGATCCAGGTTCTGGGTCCTTGTCTAGTCTCCTGCTCGGAGTTCCAGCCACGTTCCAAGTTCCTTTTTCCTTGTCCTGATCCCGTTTCCCTAGTCTCGTCCTAGACTAGGTCCTGTATCTTAGTCTCGTCCAGCGTCATTTCTTCCCCACTTACCCCGTTTTCTTTGCATACGTAATCCTGTTCCTGATACTTCTGTGTCTGTGTCTTGCTTTTGCGTCTGCTCCCAGCGCCCCCGTTATGACACAACGGGACTGTGACAGCTTTCTTAACTATTAACGCCACCTCTTCTCATTCAATGCTTCCCCATCCGCTTTATCTAAAACAACTGAGAGGTGGAGTACTCCGCTGCCAGGCCTGCTCCTCCTCCAACCCTCTCACTAACGTCGAAAATATAGCGATTCGACGTGCTTATTCATGCCCTAGGCTCTTTCGCCGTTCATACAATACATTGTATAATTTGCAGCTGAGGACATTATTCGAACCATGGTCAACATCTAAATTGTTGATTTTGTCTGAGGCCTTCACAGCTTCTGTCTCCACAACCTCTCCACTCTCTGTTCCGCGGTAGTCTTGTTCCCATCATTTCAATGTCTAGTTTTACCCTCCCACCTCCCACCATCCGCGCCCACCCACCTCGAGCAGTCCTAGTAAACCTTCCCGCTAAAGCGACTAGTACCTTCATTTCTTTGCAGTCGACTCCAAGATCAACGAAACCATTCTCTCCGTTTAACCATTTACGTTTTACTTTCACTCATGTGTCTCCTATTAACCACTTAAGCCCTCGATCATCTCTGGCTGTCCAATCTCTCAATACCTCCTATTACCTTATAGTCTTCTATCAAGAAATTTATCATAGTCCTCTTCAGAGGCAGAAACCAGAGATCCCTTATCGTTTCCTCATATTTTTTTTTCTCTTAATTAAGTAGCATTTCGGTAAATCTATTCCGCATAGTGTTTAAAATTTCCAAATCCCTGCAGTACGCCCTTACTCATAGGTCTCCAATCAGTGAGGCAACCATCTGTTACCACTTTCTGGCTTCATCCTCAAACCAATGGTCTCATCAAATTTACTACCTCATTCTCAAAGCCGAGAGACCAAATCTTCCATGAAGGACCTTGTCAAATGCCTTGCTAAGATCCATGTATACAACATCCACTGCCGTGCCCTCATCCACACTCCTGGTACCTTCCTTGACACGACTTACCACTTACGAAGAATTGCTGAGTATCCTTAATCAGCCATTATCTATCCAAACACTCATACTTCTGGTCCGCTAGAATAACTCCCAATAACCTTCTCTCTACTGATGTCAAGCTCAGAGGCCTATAATTTCTTGGATTGTTTTAAAGCCGCTCTTAAACAGCTGAACAGCATAGGCTATCATCCAGCCCTCTGGCCTAAGGATGATATAAACATCTCTGCTAGGGATCCGGCAACTTCTTTCTCCCATAGTGTCCTAGTGAACAACTGTCCAGGCCCAGGGAATTTGCCTGAGGACAGTAGACACATCCTTCTCTGTAATCTGTATAGATTCTGTGAAAACGGTGTTTCTATAGACTCTGTCTCTGTTTGCTGAGTAAATACAGATGTACAAAAAATAATCATCCGTTTTGTCTCCACATATGGATTGGCTATACTCTCATTGTGATATTCCAGAGAACCCATTCTGACCCTGAAATCCCTTTGCTCTGAACATACCTGTAGCATCCGTTAGGATTCTCCTTCAACTTGTCTGCTAAGGCAACAGCAGGCCTTCGATGACACTTCTGCTTTCATTCTGAAGTATTCTCTTCACTGACTTGCACCTACGTTAAAATGTCCGACTGGGATGGAATGGCGTACTAATGGAAAATGATCACCAGGGAAGGAATTGTGTCCTGATTACAAATGGGAGTCGGAAAAGGATTGATATCCCAATTTAAAATGGTTAGCAGGGTAGAAGTGACGCGTGGTTTTAAAATGGCACCCGGGATGGAATGGAGCACTGACCCTTACAGGCCATAGAGCTGGAAAGGTGTCATAACCAGGCCGCATCAAAGGGAAGATGAGTAGCTGGCTGGCTTTCTGGACAAACTGTTGTTGAGGGCCAAGCCTTCGGACTGGTCAGCGTCGATCATCACCATCCTTGTCCTGGGGCACGGCGAGTGGAGAGGGGAGAGCAGTCAGAGTCTAGGTAAGGTGCAGTGTGAAAAGAGAAGGGCAGGAGAGGGAGAAGATGATTAAAACAGTCATCACACTTGTGTTCTCCATCTGCATACCATCTCCCCGACTCTGCCACTCCGTAAGCTTCGTTAGCACACTCTTGCACGTCTCCCTCGCTTTCGCTCCCTGCTCGAGCCCCTTACACTATCCCGTCGCACTCCAACTCTGGTCCTGCACCCCTCTTTCAACGGCTGCATACCCCGCTATAATTTCTCTCTCCCTCTCGCTCCATTGTCTTCCCTCTCTTTAATCTCCTCTCTCGCCTTCATCGATACCTTTCTCTCCACTCCCCTATTCCATTTACCCTACCTACACCGCTCACAATTTAGTATACCTCTATCAAATCTCCTTTAGATCTTATACTTTCCAAGGAATAAAAAACTAATCTATTCCACCTTTCTGTTTTACCCAGGTACTCCAATACCGCCAAAATCCTTTTAAATTTCATTGTACTATTTTAACCATAGTTGCATGTTTCCTGTAGGTAGGTGAACAAAACGGCACACAATATTCCAAATTAGGCCACGCCAATGTGTAATATGACTTCAGCATAACATCCCATCTCGTATACTCAATAATTTGACTTATGAAGGCCAGTGTGACAAAAGCTTATCTTACGACCCTATCTACCTATGCCGCAATTGTCGATTAATTCTGAACCTGTAATCCTAAATCACTTCGCTTTACGGCACACCTCATTGCCCTACTTTCTAATGTGTGAGACCTACCCTAGTTGGTCGAACCGAAGTGCAATACCCTACATTTGCCTGCATTAATTTTACTTCTGCTAATTTTAGCAGATTTTCCCACCTAGTACAGATCCTGCTGAAAGTTCTGATGGACTTCCTGGCTGTTGGCTACACCTCCAATCTTAGTGTCATCGGCAAGTCTACAGATCCAATTAATTACATTATCATCCAGAGCATTCCTATAGGTAACAAACAATGCATCCAACACCGATCCCTCTGGCACTCCACTATACACGGGCCTCTAGTCAGGGAGGCAACCATTCAATAGCACTATCCACCATCTCCCACAATTTCAATGTCCACTCCAATTTACCACCTCATCTTGAATAACGAGGATTTTGTTGACAAACTTCCCACGCGGCAACTTGTTGAATTTCTTGATAAAGTACAGATAAACAATGTACCCTGCCTTGCTTTCATCAAAGTTCTGAATAGTATTATTCGTAACCTCTTCGAAACACTCTATAAGATTGCCATGAATACACAAAGTTATACCCAATCCATTCTGTTTATTGAAATTCTCACAAATTCGGTCTTTCAAATAACTTTCCCACCACTGATGTCAGGAGCACTGGCTTGTAATTACTTGGCTGAGTCTCTGAGCCTTTCGTAAGCGAACTCAAATCCTCCGGTACCTTACCTGTCGCTAAGCATAATTTAAATTACTTTGGTCACATTGGAATGTCGAACCAGTTCGATTTCATTTTAACAGAACGTACACTCCTTATTCTGAGGAATGTGACTGCTTGTAGACAGACTCTTAGATCAGATTCTCACAGAAAAACAACCCTCACATTCCAGTTGCAGTAAAGTGTGACGGCACGAAACCTCTATATGTTATTCGTTTTGTTGTTGTTGCGGGACCTGCTGAGATCCTCTAAAATTATCCACGCTGTTAGAATATTCTCGGTGAATAAATCAAACTATAGTCATTTCGGATTTCGATATAATCAACCTGTTTCTGTGTTATTAATCAGTGGTCAGGTAGTGATGGTCCCTTAGGAAAGAACAGCACAGAAACCGGCCCTTCGGCCGAGATATTTAAATTGCCTACTTCAGTCGGCATAGCCCTCCATACCCACACGTCTAAAGTATCCTTTGCTGATGATACAAAGATTGAAGGTGTAGTGGAGAGTGAGGAAGGATTTCAAAGCATGCAGAGGGATTTGGACCAGCTGGAAAAATGGGCTGAAAAATGGCAGATGAAGGTAAATGGTAGGGCACTGAGGAGTGCTGTAGAACAGAGGGACCGGGGAATACAGATACAAAGTTCCCTAAAAGTGGTGTCACAGATAAATAAGGTCGTAAAGAGAGCTTCCGACCTTATCTGAAAGGCCTTTATAATTCAAAGTATTGAGTATGAGAGTTGGAATGTTATGGTGAGGTTGTATAATGCATTGGTAAGGCCAGGTTTAGAGTATTGTTTGCAGTTTTGGTCACCAAATTACAGGAAGCATATTACTAAGGTTGAAAGAGTGCAAAAAAGGTTTACACGGATGTTGCCGGGATTGAGAAACTGAGCTACTGAGAAAGGTTGAATTGGTTAGGACTTTATTCCCTGGAGCATAGAAGAAAGAAGCGATAGAGGTATATAAAATTAAGATGGGTGTAGATATAGAGAGTAATGAAAGCAGTCTCATTTTAATTTTCTACGCATCAGGGATTGAAGTCAAAACTCATGATCGATTTCCTTGTATCTCAGGTCCACCTGTCGGGCCAAAGTCCTTGTAAATTTTCTCTGCACGCTTTTCAACGTATTTACGTACATATTCCCTGTAGGAAGTTTACCATACTTCATAATAATTCATGTCTGGCCTCAGCCATACCTTATCCAACCTGAAGATGACATTTTATCACCTGCATAATGTACTTTGATTTCTGATGGATAATATGCCAACAACTTTCTTTACGGCCGTATTACCCTTAACCAATTTGTTCCTAGCTGCTCTATATTCGACCACACACCATGATACTATTCCTCTCTGTCTATCATTCTGCCTGTCTTGGCAGCATCCACAAATTTCCTGATGCAATTTAGCACATTATCATCCAGATCGTTGATAGAGATGTAAACAGCAAAGGAACCAGCACCGGTCTGTGCAGTTCTCCGCTAGTCACAGGTATCCAGTTAGAGAGGCAACCAACTGCTACCAATCTCTGGTTCCTTTCACAAAGCAAATGTCTCATAAATTTACTACCTCATTTTCATAGCAGAATGACTCAACATTGCGGGAAACTGTCAAATGTCTTGCGAAATTCCACGTCGACAGCAGCCTATAGTTTTTCTTCAACAGCATTCCTGGTAACTTCTTTGACACGATTTGCCACAAACGAAACTATATGGTCTATCGTTAATCAGTCAATATCTAAAAAGAAACTCATGTATCCGGCCCATTAAAATACCTTCCAATAACTTTCCCACTAGTGATGTCAGGCTCACAAGACAATAAAATTATAGGTTATTTTTCGAGCATTTCTTAAACAAACGGAACAACATTTGCTACCCTCCAGTTATCTTGTTTAAGAATGATGTAAATATCTCTGCTAGGGTTCCTGCAAGTTTTTCCTTTCGCGAGGTCCGAAGGAACACCTTGTCAGATTCAGGTGAATTAACCACTCTAATGTGCCTCATCCAAACGTCTCCACCTTTGTAATCTGTATAGAGTCCGGGAAGTTGATTCAGTTTTGTTTTACCTCGATAAACTGCATCCGACTCCTAGATAAATACGGATGCAAAAAATGAGCGCTTTTAGCACCACATTTGGATTCGGTATTGTCCAATTCTCACCTCCCAGTGGTCTAATTATGTCTCTTGAAATCCTTTTGCTCTGAAACTATGTGCAGCATTCCTTACGATTGAACTAGGGCAAAATCATCCTTTCTTAACTCTTCTGCTCTCTTTCTAAAGTGTTCTCTTGCATTCCCTGCACTCGATAAGCACCTCATTGCACCTGTAATTCATCTCCTGTTTTTTCTTCACTTGAGCCTCCATATCACTTGAAATTCCAAGTTCTCGACACCTACCACGTACACCTTTGACAGAAAACGGCCTGTCCCAGCCGACACTTGCAAAATCGTTTCTGACAACATCAAGATTAAAATATGTCCAATCTAAAATCGCAATCCAAGAACAAGGCCTGCTTTTTGCTTAGATACTTTCAAACTAATAGCCTGCGGACTACTGGATACAAAGCGTTCCGCTAGAAAAACTTCTGCCCCCTACCCTGTCTCATTCATTAAATGCAGATCAAGGATCGTCCAGTCGTTCATTTGGGACTTTTATCTGGTGCTTAAAAAATAAAAACTTTCCACAATATATCTCACAACCAATATTCCATCTATTTTTTTTGCACTATGGAAGTCGCAGTCAAAAATTGGAAAGTTAAAATCAGCTGTTATCACAACCTATGTTTCCTGCAATTTTCTGCAATTTCTCTTCAAATGTCATCTTCTAAATCAATCGGACTGATGGTTGTTATGTAGTGCCCTACAATCTCATTCAATGCGTATCCTTTGCTTCTTAATGGTTAAATATAGTAGTTACACGAGCCCTGAGCTCAGCTGGCTTTCATGCAATGCCTTTTGTATTGGAATATCTGCAGCTGAGCACAGTTGTCGACCCATGCTGAACCTTTTCATTCCTGACTTTGACCATCGTCATAACAACATCTGTCTCTACAATCTCTCCACTCTCTGCTCTGGGGCAGTCCTGTTCCCGCAAGGATATCAGTCCCCTTTCAGTTCAGGTGCAAACCACCTTCCTTGGAACATACTCCAAGTTTAACATAATGACTCCCATAGGTTAGTCCTCTATTTTGCTTTCACTCATGCATGTCTGAAATATCGCTAATGTCTCAGCAGCGAACACCAGGCTCGAAGCATTCTCTGTGTGGAAAAAAAAGGTTACATCTCACAGCGCGCTATAATTTCCTCCGTTTTTCTTAATGTTATGTCCCTCCTATTAGCCACTTACTCCCAAGATAATGTCTTGTTGCACAATCCCTCAATACCGCTTACACCTTATACTCTTCTATCATGAAATCTGCCATATTCCTTCGCACAAAATCCAAAATCCAGAGAATCCTCAACGTTTCCTCATTAGACTTGTTCTCTTACCTGAGTAGCATCTCGGTAAATCTATTCTGCATTGTCTTTAAAACTTCCAAGTCCTCCTCTAATTGACGCAGAATTAGAAAATTCGGACCATTCTGCTCCAAAATTCCATCATGACTGATTTACCATTCCCACAACTCCATCCTGCCAGCTTCTTCCCTTCCCCTTTGATGTCCAGTCTAATCAGAACCTATTTACCCCTGCTTTAAACACTATACAAGTGGCTTTCCGAGCGGTTAATGCCCCTCCCATGTGTGAATACTGAAGTAAATTATTCATTACTGACAGCTGCTGCTCCCCTGTTACTCCAGCACGTTCCCGGTTTTATCCATGATCAGTCCTCCCTATGCTCATGTGCGTCTATACCTCCTGATTGTTTCCTTCAACCTACTCAGCAACGCCTTCTGCTATTCCCTTCGCGCAATATTAGGTCCATTTCCAGCTCCCTTCCAAGATGCCTTGTAATACTCGAGCCTTCTCTGACCCTTGCTTCGTAAAGTGCGCTTCCGTCTTCCTCTTGAGAAGGGTTTTCATATTTATTATGAGCCATGTCTCCATATCCTATCATTCCTTCCCTTCTCCATTGAGTCAATTATATGAAAAGCCCAATACAAGTTCTCTATTAACAATCTCTATATTAATTTAGTGCATTTCCCCGTACATCTTTTCCCAATTTATGATCTCACGATTTTACGCAATTGCATAGTTCCTTCCCTCCCCAAATTCAATATTTTCCCATTCTTCTGCACACCTCCTTACGCGTCAAAGGTAAACGTTAAGGAGTTATTAATGTTTTTTTTTTTGGAATTGCGCATCCTCTGAGTGTTTTCGCACCAGGTCTGACACGTTCTCTGGTACAATAACCAATATGATCACTGAGAGGCAGTGGAGTAGTAGTGGCGGTGAGATGTCTGTCGAATACTCCCAAAAATATCTGTTCTTTTTCTGTTATGGCGGTTCATGTTCGTTTAAAATAACAATAATTCATACAAATATATTGTTCAAATGAGAAGGACGTTTCCAAAGAACATAATGATACTTCACCATAGATTGAGAAACACAAGAGATATGAGACAGATGCTTTTATGATTTCTATGCGTCGTGAGGAGATGAGTGCCGTATTTTCCTCTTTGCAATGTGTCCATTATAGCAATGACAAAATCTGTCACTGTCCTACAGGGCCATCATAGACCTCGCTGGTGTTATCAGTGCTTTCTCTGACATGCCACCGGCAACATAGAAAATGTCATTGCTTGTCCAGTTCCATCAATACTGCAATGTAATTATCACAGCTTATTCGGTCACCCGGTCTCTCGCACAGAGAATACCACTTCTTAATCAGAACATTCTCTCAGTATACTGGTAATTCCATTGCTACTCGAGTCTCACGATGGACAAAGTTTAAATTACATATAAAACCGTGACCCATACAACGACAACAATATCGCTGAGCGACCCTGTTTCTTTGTCTGTTTAAGTCTACGAAATACGCACTCTGATCCCGTCAATCCCGTGAGATGGCTCTGCCACCCCAATCCCTGGTTTGTGTGGGTACGGTGTACTTTGCTACGCCGTTGTATATCAGTGCCAAGAAATAACAGTCAACACACTGCATGTGATTAAAGGAATCATATTTACTTAATGTTACTTAACTAAAGGGTCATTAAAGAAATGAAATAAAGAAAGAAAAAGGGCGTATTATAATTAACCAGTCAAATGTGAACACGTTGGAGTTCATCTTGAACTTTTCTGTCACTCACGCGCTGGGCTTCGGTCTGCGTGGAAGCTCTCACCACCTTCTGATCGTCGCTTGCAATCCATTTCGAACAAATGGTCTCCCAGCGGGCCCTATCCGACACTGGTTCTCCCCTGCGTCTTCTCTCTTCGTCTCCCGCCGAACAAAAGGCCCCGGCTCACAACGGCGTCAGTACACAACAGAAAAGCACACGCCGCTCATTGGACGGCTCACATTCCGACGCATCGGAAATCTCCAGCTATAAACTAAACGAATGTTGCCTTACAGTTATATAGGGAAGTTAACAAAGCTTATGCGGTATTAACTTTCATAAGTCGAGAGATAGCATTTGAGAGTTGCGAGGTAATGATGCAGCTCTATAAAACTCTGATTAGGCCACACTTGGAGTACTGTGTCCAGTTCTGGTCGCCTCACTATAGGAAGGATGTGCGAGCATTGGAAAGGATACAGAGGAGATTTACCAGGATGCTGCCTGGTTTAGAGAGTATGGATTATGATCATAGATTAAGGGAGCTAAGGGGTTGGAAGTTCAAGGGAGATATTAGAGGAAGATTTCTCACTCAGAGAGCGTTGGTGCGTGGAATGCACTGCCTGAGTCAGTGGTGGAGGGAGATACTCTCGGGAAATTTAAGAGACTACTAGACAGGTACATGGAGGAATTTAAGGTGGGGTGTGGGGTTATATGGGAAGCAGGGTTTAAGGGTCGGCACAACATTGTGGGCCGAATGGCCTGTACTGTTCTGTACTATTCTATGTTCTATGTTCTACAAACACGACTTCTCCATATAGACCATTACAATAGCAATAAAGTCTCCTTCCAGGGCGTGACGCACATCTTTATAAAAATGTTCGTCAGCACATCACACTGCCAGTGATAGTGCCCAGTCATAACCCACCACACTGTCACTGGTTGTCAGAAAATATTGGCCATATGTTTATTTCTCAGTGCTCGCCATTTGTAGCAAATAAAACCGGCACAACTGACATACTGCAGAATCACTATCACAAATGTGCTGTTATCAAAGATAATTAAAGCGCTCTGCACAGGGGGATATGTCTGAAGTGATGTGGACCGGATTTCCTTTCAACATAACGTTATGTGGACTTGCTTATACCTGATAAACATTTCAGAGGAGATATTTACCAGCGAATGAATAAGATAACAGTGAAACATGATGGTACAGTATTCGCCCTGGGCTTTTGTACTTATTTGTGGATTGATATCACAGGTGACCCGGCGGTCAGGGATAAACGTTCAGGCTTTATTTTTTGTCATCACATTGGGCCGGGTTTACATTCCGAGTCACTGGTCCATTTTGTTTTTCGTATATGTAAAAGGAATTCGGAGTCATTTATTTGTAAATCTTGTTACACTCTTTTGTTTCGAAGACGAAATATAAGTCGTTGTTTCAAAATATTAGCGTGGCCTATAATTATTTGGTTGATTAGTGAGACTTTCCCACATCCTACGCTCTATACCTCTCACTTACCCGTGCACTCCACCTCCTATTCCCCCTCTCTCACAATTTCGCTCTGTCTGCACTGTCTATATCTCTTTATGTCTCCCCTCTCCTCTCTCTCTCCACTCTACACACGCTCGATCCCTCTTCTTGCCCACATATTCATCCACCTTCAGCTTCCCTATCTGCACCTTTCACACACACCGTGCCCCATCCCCTCTCCATGCTCACCCATGCACTCTCCTTCTGCCTCTTCCTTCCCCTCACCCGCACTCCCCATCGCACTCTCAGCCGCACATCAACATCAGTTAAAAGGTGGCAAAGGTTCAGGATGATACGGTCTGATTTGTTCAAATGGCAAAAAAAAATGTTTTAAAACAACTGCGGATGATTGGATTAGGGTTAAAAATAACTATGCAGCTTCTGGCCCCTGGTAACCTTCTTTAAAGGTTCCATCGGTCTTCCATTGGTCTTAGAAGCAATCTTTATGACTCTTCATTTAAATTTGAACAGACTTGGAGATCTTTTATTCGATATTTTCATTTAATGTAATATATACCCTTCTTGTTTTTTTTTACTGTTTTTAATGGAGGTCGGGATTGAGGACGTGATTTTAAGTTTTATTAACTCTATTTGGTTTCAAGTTAGCCCATTGCTTTGCTTTGCTTTTAGTTAGTTGCACGGTGGGTTTTTTTTGGTTTTTTTTTTTCCTTTTCTCTATTGATATATATAAAAATTAGTATACTGTTATGTTACCTTGGTATTATGTTTAAATTACATTGTTTGTATTATTTTTCTTTGTATTAATATTTCCTGTAATTTTATTATATTCTAGCAGTGTATTAGTGCCTATATGGCTTACGTTTTTGTATACTTATTCAATAAAAAGATTTAAAAAGACAGAAATAAAATGCATATTCTCACTCTGAGAAATTTTCTTTATAAGGTTAAAAGTTATAACGCTTTTCCCTGCAGCAGAGGTATTTAATTGCAATGTTAAAGACAGTGTTCGCAGGTGAAAGAGAGTGAGAGTGGAGTTAATTTCAGTAGAAAGGTCACTCCCTATTCTGTCGGACATGCGGGCCTGTACCGTTTCTTCAGGCAGCTATTTTTACAATCTTACAACCCTCTGTATGAGCAAGCTTTCTTTCATGTTCCCATTAAACTTTTCACCTTCCCCACTTAACACTTGAGCTCTGATTGTAAGTCCCCCAAAACTCAATGCAAATACCTACTTGCATTTACCCTATAACTACCACTCATCTTTGCATGTACCTCTATCAAATCGTCCCTCATTGTTCTGATTTCCAAAAAATAAATCCCCATCCTATTCAAAATTTCCTCATGGCTCATGTCCTCCATTCTGGGCAAATTTCCAGTAATTTTTCTCTCTTCTCGTTACTGTAAACTTCCTGTAGGTAGGTGACCAAGATGCACAGGATGCTCCTAATTCGGCCTCAGAAATGCCTCATAGAGGTTCAAACATGTTTCCCATCTCCTGTATTCAAAGTATTAGTTTATGAAGACAAATGTGCCAAAAGCAATGTAATCTCAGTGAAGCCCTAAATAACGTAGGAAAGTTATTACCATTCGTATACCCGATAAAGCTTCGATTATATACATTTTACTTTGCTATCACCCAGTAGCTACCTCATTGCAACACCTCCCTCACCACCTCAATCCTCCACCAATTCTGTCTCTTCTACAGAACTGGGTGAACTCATTTCCTACATTAGACTACATCTGACCTGTTGCTTCTCCCCAATCTGTATCCCTACAACGTGTCCATCAATTCAGGAACCTCATTGGATTTTCTGAGCCCCAGAGGAGTTTATTGCCAACTGCGCCAACTCGGGGAGGTACTGTAGTTTCAAATAACGTCTAGAAAATAGATTCGACAAATATTCTTTAATTAATAAACAGTGAGCACATAAAAAAAAACATGGAAATGTTGCTTTAGCTCCCTTAAGCGAATTGTGGACATATTCTGGGAATAGCTCGGTCAATAAGGGAAGCAACAGTGAAAAAAACTTAAGCATCGCAAAGCACAACCGCATTTTTTAATTGCCTATTTAATTTGAAACTGATGTCCTTAGGACGACCAGATGCAAAATCTTCCCTGCACGATCTTCTGCCAACTGCCCTCTCTCATTCTGTAAATACAGATCAGGTATCGTTCAGGACATTTATCGACTTCTTTATGAGAAATTTCCAGTAGATTTTTGACAACCTCTACTCCATCTTGTCCTTTTTTACTGTGGGAGTCTGAAATAAAACTTGGAAGTTTAAAATCACGTTATATAACTAAGTTATGTTTTCTTAGTTTCAAGTATATTTCTCTAACTCCTTCGGACTGTGGACTGTAGATAAGCTTCATGACCTGTAGCATAAACATCAAACGCAATCTCTCCAAAGCCAAAGATCCTTCAACATGGACATATCTTTCTTGTTACTCCGTTCCACATAGAGCGGGTCACTAGGTTAGTTTTCCACTCCAACCTCTCATGGTCCGGTCCGTGAAGTCCGTATTCAGTTTCACGGTCCGTTCCATCGATCCATATTCCAGGTTATCCGGTTTTCCCTTGTCCTGTTGTGTGCTTTAATTGAGGCACATAATTCTGGCTTTGGGCATGCTACATAAACAGCTCCTGGGTTCCGCTGCAGTTGCTGGACTGTTCCCTTCCCTTCCCTTTCCTTTCACCTTCTGCCTGAAGCCTTTCCCGGAGCCTTGCCCGGCAACCTTGTCAAGTTCTACCACCGGAGCGTAACCGGAGCTTTGCAGTTTCAATATAAGGAACTGTCTATCGTTGAGTTGGGAACCTCGTCCTGTCCAAGTCAAGGCTTTGAGTTCTCGTACTGTCCATGTGCCTCGTCCTGTGAAGGAGTTCCACGTCCTGTTCTGGAATTCCACGTCCTGTTCTGTAGCCACGTCATGTCCTCGCCTAGTTCCGGGGTCCGAGCCCGAGTCAAGACCCAGGTTCTGGGTCCTTGTCTGGTCTCCTGCTCGGAGTTCCAGCCACGTTCCAAGTTCCTTTTTCCTTGTCCTGATCCCGTTTCCCTAGTCTCGTCCTAGACTAGGTCCTGTATCTTAGTCTCGTCCAGCGTCGTTTCTTCCCCACTTCCCCCGTTTTCTTTGCATACGTAATCCTGTTCCTGATACTTCTGTGTCTGTGTCTTGCTTTTGCGTCTGCTCCCAGCGCCCCCGTTATGACACAACGGGACTGTGACAGCTTTCTTAACTATTAACGCCACCTCTTCTCATTCAATGCTTCCCCATCCGCTTTATCTAAAACAACTGAGAGGTGGAGTACTCCGCTGCCAGGCCTGCTCCTCCTCCAACCCTCTCACTAACGTCGAAAATATAGCGATTCGACGTGCTTATTCATGCCCTGGGCTCTTTCGCCGTTCATACAATACATTGTATAATTTGCAGCTGAGGACATTATTCGAACCATGCTCAACATTTAAATTGTTGATTTTGTCTGAGGTCTTCACAGCTTCTGTCTCCACAACCTCTCCACTCTCTGTTCCGCGGTAGTCTTGTTCCCATCATTTCAATGTCTAGTTTTACCCTCCCACCTCCCACCATCCCCGCCCACCCACCTCGAGCAGCCCTAGTAAACCTTCCCGCTAAAGCGACTAGTACCTTCATTTCTTTGCAGTCGACTCCAAGATCAACGAAACCATTCTCTCCGTTTAACCCCTTACTTTTTCCTTTCACTCACGTGTCTCCTATTAACCACTTAAGCCCTCGATCATCTCTGGCTGTCCAATCTCTCAATACCTCCTATTACCTTATAGTCTTCTATCAAGAAATTTATCATAGTCCTCTTCAGAGGCAGAAACCAGAGATCCCTTATCGTTTCCTCATATTTTTTTTTTCTCTTAATTAAGTAGCATTTCGGTAAATCTATTCCGCATAGTGTTTAAAATTTCCAAATCCCTGCAGTACGCCCTTATCATAGGTCTCCAATCAGTGAGGCAACCATCTGTTACCACTTTCTGGCTTCATCCTCAAACCAATGGTCTCATCAAATTTACTACCTCATTCTCAAAGCCGAGAGACCAAATCTTCCATGAAGGACCTTGTCAACTGTCTTGCTAAGATCCATGTATACAACATCCACTGCCGTGCCCTCATCCACACTCCTGGTACCTTCCTTGACACGACTTACCACTTACGAAGAATTGCTGAGTATCCTTAATCAGCCATTATCTATCCAAACACTCATACTTCTGGTCCGCTAGAATACCTCCCAATAACCTTCTCTCTACTGATGTCAAGCTCAGAGGCCTATAATTTCAGGGATTATTTTAAATCGCTCTTAAACAGCTGAACAGCATTGGCTATCATCCAGCCCTCTGGCCTAAGGATGATATAAACATCTCTGCTAGGGATCCGGCAACTTCTTTCTCCCGTAGTGTCCTAGTGAACAACTCTCCAGGTCCAGGGAATTTTCCAGAGGACAGTAGACACATCCTTCTCTGTAATCTGTATAGATTCTGTGAAAACGGTGTTTCTATAGACTCTGTCTCTGTTTGCTGAGTAAATACAGATGTACAAAAAATAATCATCCGTTTTGTCTCCAGATATGGATTGGCTATACTCTCATTGTGATATTCCAGAGAATCCATTCTGACCCTGAAATCACTTTCCTCTGAACGTACCTGTAGCATCCGTTAGGATTCTCCTCCAACTTGTCTGCTAAGGCAACAGCAGGCCTTCGATGACACTTCTGCTTTCATTCTGAAGTATTCTCTTCACTGACTTGCACCTACGTTAAAATGTCCGACTGGGATGGAATGACGTACTAATTGAAAATGATCACCAGGGAAGGAATTGTGTCCTGATTACAAATGGGAGTCGGAAAAGGATTGATATCCCAATTTAAAATGGTTAGCAGGGTAGAAGTGACGCGTGGTTTTAAAATGGCACCCGGGATGGAATGGAGCACTGAGCCTTACAGGACATAGAGCTGGAAAGGTGTCATAACCAGGCCGCATCAAAGGGAAGATGAGTAGCTGGCTGGCTTTCTGGACAAACTGGTGTTGAGGGCCAAGCCTTCGGACTGGTCAGCGTCGATAATCACCATCCTTGTCCTGGGGCACGGCGAGTGGAGAGGGCAGAGCAGTCAGAGTCTAGGTAAGGTGCAGTGTGAAAAGAGAAGGGCAGGAGAGGGAGAAGATGATTAAAACAGTCATCACACTTGTGTTCTCCATCTGCATACCATCTCCCCGACTCTGCCACTCCGTAAGCTTCCTTAGCACACTCTTGCACGTCTCTGTCGCTTTCGCTCCCTGCTCGAGCCCCTCACACTATCTTGTCGCACTCCAACTCTCGTCCTGCACCCCTCTTTCAACGGCTGCATACCCCGCTATAATTTCTCTCTCCCTCTCGCTCCATTCTCTTCCCTCTCTTTAATCCCCTCTCTCGCCCTCATCGATACCTCTCTCTCCACTCCCCTATTCCATTTACCCTACCTACACCGCTCACAATTTAGTATACCTCTATCAAATCTCCTTTAGATCTTATACTTTCCAAGGAATAAAAAACTAATCTATTCCACCTTTCTGTTTTACCCAGGTACTCCAATACCGCCAAAATCCTTTTAAATTTCATTGTACTATTTTAACCATAGTTGCATGTTTCCTGTAGGTAGGTGAACAAAACGGCACTCAATATTCCAAATTAGGCCACGCCAATGTGTAATATGACTTCAGCATAACATCCCATCTCCTATACTCAATAATTTGACTTATGAAGGCCAGTGTGCCAAAAGCTTATCTTACGACCCTATCTACCTATGCCGCAAATGTCGATTAATTCTGAACCTGTAATCCTAAATCACTTCGCTTTACGGCACACCTCATTGCCCTACTTTCTAATGTGTGAGACCTACCTTAGTTGGTCGAACTGAAGTGCAATACCCTACATTTTCCTGCATTAATTTTACTTCTGCTAATTTTAGCAGATTTTCCTACCTAGTACAGATCCTGCTGAAAGTTCTGATGGACTTCCTGGCTGTTGGCTACACCTCCAATCTTAGTGTCATCGGCAAGTCTACAGATCCAATTAATTACATTATCATCCAGAGCATTCCTATAGGTAACAAACAATGCATCCAACACCGATCCCTCTGGCACTCCACTATACACGGGCCTCTAGTCAGGGAGGCAACCATTCAATAGCACTATCCACCATTTCCACAATTTCAATGTCCACTCCAATTTTCCACCTCATCTTGAATAACGAGGATTTTGTTGACAAACTTCCCACGCGGCAACTTGTTGAATTTCTTGATAAAGTACAGATAAACAATGTACCCTGCCTTGCTTTCATCAAAGTTCCGAATAGTATTATTCGTAACCTCTTCGAAACACTCTATAAGATTGCCATGAATACACAAAGTTATACCCAATCCATTCTGTTTATTGAAATTCTCACAAATTCGGTCTTTCAAATGACTTTCCCACCACTGATGTCAGGAGCACTGGCTTGTAATTACTTGGCTGAGTCTCTGAGCCTTTCGTAAGCGAACTCAAATCCTCCGGTACCTTAGCTGTCGCTAAGCATAATTTAAATTACTTTGGTCACATTGGAATGTCGAACCAGTTCGATTTCATTTTAACAGAACGTACACTCCCTATTCTGAGGAATGTGACTGCTTGTAGACAGACTCTTAGATCAGATTCTCACAGAAAAACAACCCTCACATTCCAGTTGCAGTAAAGTGTGACGGCACGAAACCTCTATATGTTATTCGTTTTGTTGTTGTTGCGGGACCTGCTGAGATGCTACAAAATTATCCACGCTGTTAGAATATTCTCGGTGAATAAATCAAACTATAGTCATTTCGGATTTCGATATAATCAACCTGTTTCTGTGTTATGAATCAGTGGTCAGGTAGTCATGGTCCCTTAGGAAAGAACAGCACAGAAACCGGCCCTTCGGCCGAGATATTTAAATTGCCTACTTCAGTCGGCATAGCCCTCCATACCCACACGTCTAAAGTATCCTTTGCTGATGATACAAAGATTGAAGGTGTAGTGGAGAGTGAGGAAGGATTTCAAAGCTTGCAGAGGGATTTGGACCAGCTGGAAAAATGGGCTGAAAAATGGCAGATGAAGTTTAATACAGACCAGTGTGAGGTATGGCACTTTTGAAGGACAATTCAAAGTAGAAAATACAAGGTAAATGGTAGGGCACTGAGGAGTGCTGTAGAACAGAGGGACCGGGGAATACAGATACAAAGTTCCCTAAAAATGGTGTCACAGATAAATAGGGTCGTAAAGAGAGCTTCCGTCCTTATCTCAAAGGCCTTTATAATTCAAAGTATTGAGTATGAGAGTTGGAATGTTATGGCGAGGTTGTATAATGCATTGGTAAGGCCAGGTTTAGAGTATTGTTTGCAGTTTTGGTCACCAAATTACAGGAAGCATATTACTAAGGTTGAAAGAGTGCAGAAAAGGTTTACAAGGATGTTGCCGGGACTTGAGAAACTGAGCTACTGAGAAAGGTTGAATTGGTTAGGACTTTATTCCCTGGAGCATAGAAGAAAGAAGCGACAGAGGTATATAAAATTAAGATGGGTGTAGATATAGAGAGTAATGAAAGCAGTCTCATTTTAATTCTCTACGCATCAGGGATTGAAGTCAAAACTCATGATCGATTTCCTTGTATCTCAGGTCCACCTGTCGGGCCAAAGTCCTTGTAAATTTTCTCTGCACCCTTTTCAACGTATTTACGTACATATTCCCTGTAGGAAGTTTACCATACCTCATAATAATTCATGTGTGGCCTCAGCCATACCTTATCCAAACTGAAGATGACATTTTATCACCTGCATAATGTACTTTGATTTCTGACGGATAATATGCCAACAACTTTCTTTTACGGCAGTATTACCCTTAGCCAATTTGTTCCCAGCTGCTCTATATTCGACCACACACCATGATACTATTCCTCTCTGTCTATCATTCTCCCTGTCTTGGCAGCATCCACAAATTTCCTGATGCAATTTAGCACATTATCATCCAGATCGTTGATACAGATGTAAACAGCAAAGGAGCCAGCACCAGTCTGTGCAGTTCTCCGCTAGTCACAGGTATCCAGTCAGAGAGGCAACCAACTGCTACCAATCTCTGGTTCCTTTCACAAAGCAAATGTCTCATAAATTTACTAACTCATTTTCATAGCAGAATGACTCAACATTGCGGGAAACTGTCAAATGTCTTGCAAAATTCCACGTCGACAGCAGCCTATATTTTTTCTTCAACAACATTCCTGGTAACTTCTTTGACACGATTTGCCACAAACGAAGCTATATGGCCTATCGTTAATCAGTCAATATCTAAAAAGAAACTCATGTATCCGGCCCATTAAAATACCTTCCAATAACTTTCCCACTAGTGATGTCAGGCTCACAAGACAATAAAATTATAGGGTTTTTTTTAGAGCATTTCTTAAACAAACGGAACAACATTTGCTACCCTCCAGTTATCTTGTTTAAGAATGATGTAAATATCTCTGCTAGGGTTCCTGCAAGTTTTTCCTTTCGCGAGGTCCGAAGGAACACCTTGTCAGGTTCGGGTGATTTATCCACTCTAATGTGCCTCATCCAAACGTCTCCACCTTTGTAATCTGTTTTGAGCCCGGGAAGTTGATTCAGTTTTGTTTTACCTCGATAAATTGCATCCGACTCCTAGATAAATACGGATGCAAAAAAATGAGCGCTTTTAGCACCACATTTGGATTCGCTATTGTCCAATTCTCACCTCCCAGTGGTCTAATTATGTCTCTTGAAATCCTTTTGCTCTGAAACTATGTGCAACATTCCTTACGATTGAACTAGGGCAAAATCATCCTTTCTTAACTCTTCTGCTCTCTTTCTAAAGTGTTCTCTTGCATTCCCTGCACTCGATAAGCACCTCATTGCACCTGTAATTCATCTCCTGTTCTTTCTTCACTTGAGCCTCCATATCACTTGAAATTCCAAGTTCTCGACACCTGTTAGGTTTACTCTTTATTGTGACAGGTCCGTACAAACTTTGTTCTCTCAAAATTTTACTTTTGAAGAACTCCCACCTACCACGTACACCTTTGACAGAAAACGGCCTGTCCCAGTCGACACTTGCAACATCGTTTCTGACACCAGCAAGATTAAAATATGTCCAATCTAAAATCTCAATCCAAGAACAAGGCTGCTTTTTGCTTAGATACTTTCAAACTAATAGCCTGCGGACTACTGGATACCAAGTTTATGGGCTAGAAAAACTTCTGCCACCTACCCTGCCTCGTTCATTGAATGCAGATCAAGGATCGTCCAGTCGTTCATTTGGGACTTTTATCTGGTGCTTAAAAAATAAAAACTTTCCACAATATATCTCACAACCAATATTCCATCTAGTTTTTTTACACTATGGAAGTCGCAGTCAAAAATTGGAAAGTTAAAATCAGCTGTTATCACAACCTATGTTTCCTGCAATTTTCTGCAATTTCTCTTCAAATGTCATCTTCTAAATCAATCGGACTGATGGTTGTTATGTAGTGCCCTACAATCTCATTTAATGCATCCCCTTTGCTTCTTAATGGTTAAATATAGTAGTTACACGAGCCCTGAGCTCAGCTGGCTTTCATGCAATGCTTTTTGTATTGGAATATCTGCAGCTGAGCACAGTTGTCGACCCATGCTGAACCTTTTCATTCCTGACTTTGACTATCGTCATAACAACATCTGTCTCTACAATCTCTCCACTCTCTGCTCTGGGGCAGTCCTGTTCCCGCAAGGATATCAGTCCCCTTTCAATTCAGGTGCAAACCACATTCCTTAGAACATATTCCAAGTTCAACATAATGACTCCCATAGGTTAGTCCTCTATTTTGCTTTCACTCATGCATGTCTGAAATATCGCTAATGTCTCAGCACCGAACACCAGCCGCGAAGCATTATCTGTGTGGAAAAAAAAGGTTACATGTCACAGCGCGCTATAACTTCCTCCGATTATCTTAATGTTATGTCCCTCCTATTAGCCACTTACTCCCAAGATAATGTCTTGCTGCGCAATCCCTCAATACCGCTTACACCTTATACTCTTCTATCATGAATTCTGCCATATTCCTTTGCACAAAATCCAAAATGCAGAGAATCCTCAACGTTTCATCATTAGACTTGATCTCTCACCTGAGTAGCTTCTCGGTAAATCTATTCTGCATTGTCTTTAAAACTTCCAAGTCCTCCTCTAATTGATGCCGAATTAGAAAATTCGGACCATTCTGCTCCAAAATTCCATTATGACTGATTTACCATTCCCACAACTCCATTCTGCCAGCTTCTTCCCGTTCCCTTTGATGTCCAGTCTAATCAGAACCTATTTACCCCTGCTTTAAACACTCTCCAAGTGGCTTTCCGAGCGGTTAATGCCCCTCCCATGTGTGAATACTGAAGCAAATTATTCATTACTGACAGCTGCTGCTCCCCTGTTACTCCAGCACGTTCCCGGTTTTATCCATGATCAGTCCTCCCTATTCTCATGTGCGTCTATACCTCCGGATTGTTTCCTTCATCCTACTCAGCAACGCCTTCTGCTATTCCCTTCGCGCAATATTAGGTCCATTTCCAGCTCCCTTCCTAGATGCCTTGTAATACTCGAGCCTTCTCTGACCCTTGCTTCGTAAAGTGCGCTTCCGTCTTCCTCTTGAGAAGGGTTTTCATATTTATTATGAGCCATGTCTCCATACCCTATCATTCCTTTCCTTCTCCATTGAGTCAATTCTATGAAAAGCCCAATACAAGTTCTCTATTAACAATCTCTATATTAATTTAGTGCATTTCCCCGTACATCTGTTCCCAATTTATGATCTCACGATTTTACGCAATTGCATAGTTCCTTCCCTCCCCAAATTCAATATTTTCCCATTCTGCTGCACACCTGATGTCTGTCGAATACTCCGAAAAATATCTGTTCTTTTTCTGTTATGGCGGTTCATGTTCGTTTAAAATAACAATAATTCATACAAATATATTGTTCAAATGAGAAGGACGTTTCCAAAGAACATAATGATACTTCACCATACATTGAGAAACACAAGAGATATGAGACAGATGATTTTATGATTTCTGTGCGTCGTGAGGATGAGTGCCGTGTTTTCCTCTTTCCAATGGGTCCATTACAGCAATGAGAAAATCTGTCACTGTTCTGCAGGGCCATCATAGACCTCGCTGGTGTTATCAGTGCTTTCTCTGACATGCCACCGGCAACATAGAAAATGTCATTGCTTGTCCAGTTCCATCAATACTGCAATGTAATTATCACAGCTTATTCAGTCACCCGGTCTCTCGCACAGAGAATACCACTTCTTATTCAGAACATTCTCGCAGTATACTGGTAATTCCATTGCTACTCGAGTCTCACGATGGACAAAGTTTAAACTACATATAAAACCATGACCCATACAACGATAACAATATCGCTGACCGACCCTGTTTCTTTGTCTGTTTAAGTCTACGAAATACGCACTCTGCTCCCGTCAATCCCGTGAGATGGCTCTGCCACCCCAATCCCTGGTTTGTGTGGGTACGGTGTAATTTGCTACGCTGTTGTATATCTGTGCCAAGAAATAACAGTCAACACACTGCATGTGATTAAAGGAATCATATTTACTTAATGTTACGTAACTAAAGGGTCATTAAAGAAATGAAATAAAGAAAGAAAAAGGGCGTGTTATAATTAGCCAGTCAAATGTGAACATGTTGGAGTTCATCTTGAACGTTTCTGTCACTGATGCGCTGGTCTTCGGTCTGCGTGGAAGCTCTCACCACCTTCCGATCGTCGCTCGCAATCCATTTCGAACAAATGGTCTCCCACCGGGCCCTATCCGACACTGGTTCTCCCCTGCGTCTTCTCTCTTCGTCTCCCGCCGAACAAAAGGCCCCGGCTCACAACGGCGTCAGTACACAACAGAAAAGCACACCCCGCTCATTGGACGGCTCACATTCCGACGCATCGGAAATCTCCAGCTATAAACTAAACGAATGTTGCCTTACAGTTAGATGGGGAAGTTAACAAAGCTTATGCGGTATTAACTTTCATAAGTCGAGAGATAGCATTTGAGAGTTGCGAGGTAATGATGCAGCTCTATAAAACTCTGATTAGGCCACACTTGGAGTACTGTGTCCAGTTCTGGTCGCCTCACTATAGTAAGGATGTGGAAGCATTGGAAAGGGTACAGAGGAGATTTACCAGGATGCTGCCTGGTTTAGAGAGTATGGATTATGATCATAGATTAAGGGAGCTAGGGCTTTACACTTTGGAGAGATAGAGGAGGAGAGGAGACATGATAGAGGTGTACAAGGTATTAAGAGGAACAGATAGAGTGGGCAGACAGCACCTCTTCCCTGGGGCAGCACTGCTCAATACAAGAGGACATGGCTTTCTGGTAAGGGGTTGGAAGTTCAAGGGAGATTTTAGAGGAAGATTTCTCACTCAGAGAGGGTTGGTGCGTGGAATGCACTGCCTGAGTCAGTGGTGGAGGGAGATACTCTCGGGAAATTTAAGAGACTACTAGACAGGTACATGGAGGAATTTAAAGTGGGGTGTGGGGTTATATGGGAAGCAGGGTTTAAGTGTCGGCACAACATTGTGGGCCGAATGGCCTGTACTGTTCTGTACTATTCTATGTTCTATGTTCTACAAACACGGCTTCTCCATATAGACCATTACAATAGCAATAAAGTCTTCTTCCAGGGTGTGACACACATCTTTATAAAAATGCTCGTCAGCACATCACACTGCCAGTGATAATGCCCAGTCATAACCCACCACACTGTCACTGGTTGTCAGAAAATATTGGCCATATGTTTACTTCTCAGTGCTCGCCATTTGTAGCAAATAAAACCGGCACAACTGACATACTGCAGAATGACTATCACAAATGTGCTGTTATCAAAGATATTTAAAGCGCCCTGCACAGGGGGATATGTCTGAAGTGATGTGGACAGGATTTCCTTACAACATAACCTAATGGACTTGCTTATACCTGATAAACATTTCAGAGGAGATATTTACCAACGAATGAATAAGATAACAGTGAAACATAATGGTACAGTATTCGCCCTGGGCTTTTGTACTTATTTGTGGATTGATATCACAGGTGACCCGGCGGTCAGGGATAAACGTTCAGGCTTTATTTTTTGTCATCGCATTGGGCCGGGTTTACATTCCGAGTCACTGGTCCATTTTATTTTTCGTATATGTAAAAGCAATTCGGAGTCATTTATTTGTAAATCTTGTTGCACTCTTTTGTTTCGAAGACGAAATATAAGTCGTTGTTTCAAAATATTAGTGTGGCCTATAATTCTCTGTTTGATTTGTGAGCCTTTCCAACATCCCACGCTCTATACCTCTCACTTACCCGTGCACTCTACCTCCTATTCCCCCTCTCTCACAATTTCGCTCTGTCTGTACTGTCTATATCTCTTTATGTCTCCGCTCTCCTCTCTCTCTCCACTCTGCACACTCTCGATCCCTCTTCTTGCCCACATATTCATCCACCTTCAGCTTCCCTATCTGCACCTTTCACACACACCGTGCCCCATCCCTTCTCCATGCTCACCCATGCAATCTCCTTCTGCCTCTTCCTTCCCCTCACCCACACTCCCCATCGCACTCTCAGCCGCACATCAACATCAGTTAAAAGGTGGCAAAAGTTAAGGATGATACGGTCTGATTTGTTCAAATCGCAAAAAAATATGTTTTAAAACAACTGCGGATGATTGGATTAGGGTTAAAAATAACTACGCAGCTTTTGGGCCCTGGTAGCCTTCTTTAGACTGTTAAAAGTTCTATTGGTCTTCACTTTAGTAGAAATGGTTTAATGTATTAAAGACACAGTATTCACAACTGAACAAGGGTGACGGTGGATTTGATTTCAG
Organism: Mobula birostris; assembly: GCF_030028105.1. Lineage (NCBI taxonomy): Eukaryota > Metazoa > Chordata > Chondrichthyes > Myliobatiformes > Myliobatidae > Mobula > Mobula birostris. The sequence goes on from NC_092382.1 coordinate 58,896,825, forward strand.
CAGAACGAAATTTGCGTGTCCAGGCAGCTGATTACACAGAGACACTGCGCTGCGAATCTCACAGAACAGCAACCAAAACCTTCCTAATCAATCAATGTTGCTTCTTCATTTCTAATTTCTCCGAAGCGTCTCGGCTCGAAAAGTCGAATTTTTATTCAATTCCATAGACTTTGCCTGACCTTCCGCCTTCCAACTGCAAACTGCTTCATGTTGCCCTTAAACCTTCCACCATTAACACATGACTCTGATCGTTAGTGCATCCAAACTCAGTGGAAAATTCCAACCTGCATTTATCCTAGCAGATTTGTAAGGAGATAGTAGATATTTGGAGTAAACACAAGTTTGTGATTGTGGGAGATTTTAATTTTCCAAACATAGACTGGGAAGCCCATAATGTAAAAGTACTGTAAAAGGGCTGGACGGTTTGGAGTTTGTAAAATGTGTGCAGGATCTTTCTTTTGCAGCCATACATAGAGGTACCAACCAGAGAAGGAGCAGTGTTGAATCTCCTTTTAGGGAATGAGATAGGGCAGTTGACGGAGGTTTGTGTTGGGGAGCACTTCGGGTCCAGTGATCACAATGCCATTAATTTCAATATAATTATGGAGAAGGATAGGTCTGGACCCAGAGTTGATATTTTTCATTGGAGAAAGACTAACTCTGAGGAGATGCGAAAGGACTGAGAAGGAGTGGATTTCGACAAATTGTTTTATGGGAGGGATGTAATAGAGTAATGGAGGTCATTTAAAGGTGCAATTCTCAGGGTACAGAATCTTTATGTTCCTGTTATGTTGAAAGGAAAGGTTAAGCGTTTGAGACAGCCATAGTTTTCAAGGGATATTGGAAACACGGTTCGGAAAAAAGAGAGATATCTACAATAAATATAGGCAGCGTGGAGTAAATGAGGTGCTGCAGAAATATAAAGAATGTAAAAAGAATCTTAAGAAAGAAATTAGAAAAGATAAAAGAAGATATGAGGTTGCTTTGGCAAGTAAGGTGAAAATAAAACCAAAGGGTTTCTACAGTTGTATTAATAGGAAAAGGATAGTGAGGGCATTAAATTGGTCCCTTAGAGAATCAGAGTGGACAGCTATGTGTGGAGCCAGAAGAGATTTGGGCCAAGCAAAACAATTTCTTTTCCTCGGTATTCACTGGGCAGAAGAATATTGACTTGTGCAAGATCAGGCAAACAGGTAGGGAAGTTATGGAAACTATGATGATTAAAGCAGAGGAAGTACTGGAGCTTTTAAGGAATACCAAAAGTGGATAAGTCTCCGGGTCCTGACAGGATATTTCCTAGGTCCTTGAGAGTAGTTAGTGTGGAAATAGGAGCGGCTCTGACAGAAATATCTTAAATGTCATTAGAAACGGAGATGGTGCCGGAGGATTGTTTTATTGCTCATGTTGTTCCATTGTTTAAAAAGGGTTCTAAGAGTAAACCTAGCAATTATCAGGCTGTGAGTTTGACGTCAGTTGTGGGGAAATTGATGGAAGTATTCTTAGAGATGGTATATATAATTATCTGGATAGAAAACGTCTGATTAGGATTAGACAACATGGATTTGTGCGTGGAAGGTCATGTTTGACAAATCTTTTTTTAAATTATTTTTTTGAAGACGTTGCTAGGAAAGTTGACGAGGGTAAAGCAGAGGATGTTGTCTATATGGACTTCAGTAAGGCTTTTGAAAAGGATCCACATGGACTGTTAGTTGGGAAGGTTCAATCATTAGGTATTTATATTGAAGTAGTAAAATGGATTCAGCAGTTTCTGGATGGGAGACGCCAGACTGTAGTGGTGAATAACTGTTTGTCAGATTGGAGTCCGGTGATGAGTGATGTGCCTCAGGGATCTGTACTGGGTACAACGTTGTTTGTCGTATACATTAATGATCTGGATGATGGGGTAGTAAATTGGATTAGCAAGTGTGCAGATGATACTAAGATAGGTGGAGCTGTGGATAATGAAGTAGGTTTTCAAAGCTTGCAGACAGATTTAGGCCAGTTAGAAGAGTGGGCTGAAAAATGGCAGACAGAGTTTAATGCTGATAATTGTGAGCTGCTACATTATGGTAGGTCTAATCAAAATAGGACATACACGGTAAATGATAGGGCATTGAAGAATGCAGTATAACAGGCGGATCTAAGAATAATGGTGCATAGTTCCCTGAAGGTAGAATCTCATGTGGATAAGGTGGTGATGAAAGCTTTTGGTATGCTGGCCTTTATAAATCAGAGCATTAAGTATAGGAGTTGGGATGTAATGTTGAAATTGTACAACGTATTGGTAAGGCCAAATTTGGAGAATTGTGTACAGTTCTGGTCACCGAATTATAGGAAAGATGTCAACAAAATAGAGAGAGTACAGAGAAGATTTACTAGAATATTACTGGGGTTTCATCACCTAAGTTACAGAGAGTCGTTGAACAAGTTGGGTCTTTATTCTTTGGAGCGCAGAAGGTTGAGGGAGGTCTTGATAGAGGTATTTAAAATTATGAGGTGGGTAGATAGAGTTGAAGTGCATAGGCTTTTTCCATTGAGAGTGGGGGAGATTCAAACAAGATTTGAGATTTAAAAGGGCCGAAATTCAGGGGTAACATAAGGGGGAACGTCTTTACTCAGAGCGTGGTAGCTGTGTGGAATGAACTTCCAGCAGAAGTGGTTGAGGCAGATTCGATGATGTCATTTAAAGTTAAATTGTATAGATAATGGACAGGAAAGGAACGGAGGGTTATAGGCTGAGTGCAGGTCGGTGGGACTAGGTGAGAGTAAGAGTTCGGCACGGACTAGAAAGGCCGACATGGTCTGTTTCCGTGCTGTAATTGTTGTATGTTTATATGGTTGTATCTATACACCCATAATTTTGTGCACCACTCTCAAATCTTCGCTCAGTGCTCCAAGTTCCAAGGAATGAAGTCCAATACTCTGAAAGGTTATCTTATCAGTCAGGTCGTCCATACCAGGCAACCTCTTGGTAGTTTTTCTCTGTACTCTTACTCTGTATCTTTTCCTGTAGGTAGGCGACCAAAGCTACACACAATACTCCAAATTCAGCCTCAGCAATGCCTTATTCTACACCAACAAAAATCTCATTTCCTGTGCTCAATGTATTGATTTATGTAGGCCAATGTTCGAAAAACAATGCAATCTCAGTAAAGTCAGAAATAATCCTGCAAAGTTATTTCCAGTCGTATACCCAATAACGCTTGGATTATATACATTGTACCTTTGACCTTCTTCACTGCCTACAACATTTCAAAATCTCCCTCACCACCTCAGCTCTTCACCATTACCGCCTCTTCGACCGAGGTGAGTGACCTCCTTTCTAACATTGGACTCCATCTGACCGGTTGCTTCTCCCAAGCTGAATCCACAGAACGTGTCCATCGCTGCTCGAATCTCATCGGATTCTCTGAGGCCCAGTGCAGTTTATTGCCAACTATGCAATTTCGGGGAGGTCAAATACTGCTCAGAATATAAATTCGACAATTACTGTGTAATTAATAAAATATCAGCCTACATGATATTTCATAAATCTTGGAAATGTTGCTTTCTGTTTCTGAGGCGAGTTGTGGACTCCGAGTGGGAAAAGATCAGACACCATGGGACGTAAGTGCGGAAATTGGTGGGGCCGCAGAGGATACAATTAAGTTCTTTGGTCCCTTTCAATATCTTTTAATAACTTTCCCACGACTGATAGCAAGCTCAGAGGGCTGAAATTTCACAGATTAGAGCCTATCTTAAGCAACGGAAGAACGCTGGGCTCTCCTCGAGTCCGCTGGTTTAAGCACGCAGACCGCGGACCCGAACTGCTTTTCTTTTGCACATTTACTTTAAAGCTAATGTCCTTCGGACTACTGGATGCAACGTGTTCCCCTATACAAAATGGTGCCACCTGGCCTCCCTCCTTTCCTAAATGCAAATCAATATCGCAAACTCCCTCACTTGGGACTTTTATGTACTAATTAAGAAAACATTCCAGAAAATAGATGACAACGTCTATTCCATCTTGTCCTTTTACACTTTGGGAGTACGAGTCAAAACCTAGAAATTTAAGCCTAGCTCCTATAACAAACTGACGTTTGCTGAAATTCTGAGCAATTTCTCTTCACATTTGTTCCTCTAACTCCCACGGACACTTGGCTGGGCTGTGATGCCGTGTAATACATCTGTCATACTTCATCGCTCCAAAGCCAAAGCCCCTTTAACATGGCCGTACCTTTCTTATTACTACGTTCCACATTGAACGCCTCACTAGGTGAGTTCTCTAATCCACCCTGATGTGACATCTTCCTTAACTAGTAACGCCATCCCTCCTCATTTATTCCTTCCCCCTCTGCTTCATCTTAAACAGCGGAGCGGTGAAATACTGCGCTGCCAGTCCTGCTCATACTGCAACCATCCCACTAATGGCGATAATATAGTAAATCCACGTGCTCATTCATGCCATGGTCTCATCCGCCTTTTAATAGAATACTTCTTTCATTGAAGTATCTGCAGCTGAGTACATTACTCGCACCATGATCAACAATTAAATTCCTGACACGAGGAATTCTGCAGATGCTGGAAATTCTAGCAACACACGTCAAAGTTCACCAGAAACTTTGATGTGTGTGATTTAAATTACTGATTCTGTCTGAGGCACATCATCATCCAGATCGTTAATACAGATGTAAACGTCAAATGAACCAGCACCGGTCTCTTTAGAACTCCGCTGCTCACAGGTATCCAGTTGGAAAGGCAACCATCTGCTACCATTCCGTGGTTCCTTTCACAAAGAAAATGGTGCATAAATTTACCACATGATTTTCAGAGCGGAGCGACTGAACCTCACCGGAAACGATCTAATGTCTTGAAAAATTCCATGTCGACAACACCTTATATTTTTTCTTCATCAACTTTCCAGGTAAGACCTTTGACACGATTTACCACTAATGAAGCCATGCGGACTATCGTTAATCAGTGGATATCTAAAATGAAAATCATATATTCCGCCCGTTAAACTACCTTCCAACAACCTTCCCACGAATGATGTCCGACTCACAAGACTATTATTTCATGGATTATTTTTAGAGCTTTTCTTATACAAAGGAACAACATTGGCTATGCCTGGTTTAAGAATGATGTATATATCTCTGCTAGAGTTCCTGCAAGTTCATCCTTTCGCTTGGCCGGTTCTGGGGATTTATCCACTCTAATCTGCCTGAAGTCAGCAAAGGCCTTCTCCTCGGCAATCTCTGTAGAGTCCACGAAGATGATTCAATGTTGCTTTCCTCAATAGACTGTATCGGTTTCCTGGATAAATACAGATGCAAAACATCAGCTCATTTGGCACCACATGTGCATTAGCTATGGTCCTAGTTCAAGAAGACTAATTACGTTTCTTGAAATCCTTTTGCTCTTAAGATATGTGCAGCATTCTTAACGATTCAACTCGGACAAAATCATATCATTCTCTCACCCTCCTCCTCTCTTTGATAAACGTTCTCTTGCATTTCCTACACCCCCATAAACACATTACTGAACCTGCAATTCACCTCATTTCCTTTCTTCACTTGGGCCTCCATATCACTTGAAATTCCAGGTTGCCGACCCTGTTATGTTTACCATTTATTCTGACGGGCCCGTGCAAACTTTGCGCTCTCGAAATTTCACTTTTGAAGACCTTCCACTTACAATAGAATGTCCCAGAGAACAGTTGCAAAATCCTCTCTGATACCAACAAGATTCTTTCTGTCTCCAATCTAAAATCGCAGCCCGAGAACCAGGCCTCTTTTTGCATGTTTAACTTCAAACTAATGGCCTGCGGACTAGTAGATGCAAAGTGATCCCCGAGGCAACCTTCTGCCACCGGTCCTCTCTCGTTCCCTCAGAGAAGATCAACAATCGCAGTCTTCGTCATTTCAGGTTTTTATCTACTGCTTAAGAAACTATCCAGAACATCTATTCACAACCTCTATTCCGTCTATTCCTTTCACACCATGGGTTCCCAGTTCCCCAGTTAAAACGTGGAAAGTTCAAACCAGCTGTTATTACAACCTTATGTTTCGTGAAGTGTTCGGCCATTTCTCTTCAAATGTGACCCTCTAATTCTATCGGACTGTTCCATGGTGTTTAATGCCCTGTAACACACCCATCGTGCACCATCGCTCCAAAGACAGAGCCTCTTTTCCATGGGCATACCTTTCTTCTTACTACGTTGTACATAGAGCGTCTTACCAGCTGAGTTCTCTAGTCCGACTTGACTATGATATTTTCCTTGACTTGTAACCCACCACTCCTCATTTACTACGCCCCCGCCCCCCAACACCTCCCTCCCCCCGACTCTTTCGTGTTAAACAACGGGGCGGCGAAATACTGAGCTGGCAGTCCTACATCTACCGTAAGCGTCTCACTCATGGCTAAAGTATAGTAATTCCACTTGCCTATTCCGGCCCTGTGTTCATTTGCCTTTCATACAATGCTTCGTGCATTGAAATATCTTCAGGTAAGATCACCAGTCGGCCCATGCTGGACCTTTTCATTCCTGACTTTGTGTGTGGTTTTAACAACATCTGTCTCCACAACCCCTCCACTCCCTGTTCTGGGGCAGTCCTGTTCCCATCCAGTGTCAGGTCTAGTTTAACCCTCACCTGTGCACCCCGCCCCACCCCTGCCAGCAGCCGTAGGAAACCTTCCCGCTTGGATATCAGTCCCTTTTCAGTTCAATTGAAACCACCTTCCTTGGAACCTACTCCAAGATCAACCTAATGATTCCCTGACCTTAGTCCTCTATTTTACTTTCACTCACGCGCCTACCAAACGCCCCTAATTTCTCAGCCCCGAACAGCAGCCCAGGCACCGTAATGTTATTATCAGAGTTCATTCGGTCCCACAACCTCTCATACAGAGAATACCACTGCTTATTCAGTGTACTGGTAAGTTCATTGTCTGTCCAGTCTCACGGAGGACGCAGTGAAAATTACATGTCAGAGCATGCCCCGTAAAACTATAACAATATCCCTGAAATCTCCTGATTTCCGAGTCTGCGTGATTCCCGGAAATACACTCACTGCTCCCGCCTGACCCGTGAGATTCAAATGGCTCTGTCACCCCAAACTCTGCTTTCTGTGTGTGTTGTGTAATTTACTACCCTGTTGTAACTCAGCATCACGTTATAACAGACAACACACTGCATACGATTAAAGGAATTAATTTTATGAATGTTAATTAACTGAAGGGTCATTAAGACAAAGAAAGAAATAAAGGAATACGGCCTACTGTAATTAACCAGCCAAATGTACACAAGTTGGAGCTCATCCTGAACTCACGCTCTGGGCCCTCGCTCTACGTGGAAGCACACAGCATCTTCCGATATTCGCTCGCAAACCATTTCGAACAAACGGGTCTCCCACCGGGTCCTACCCGAGGATTTGTTCTCCCCAGTGTCTTCTCATTCGTCTCCCACTGGACAAAAGGCCCCAGCTCGTTCCCACGTCAGAACACAACAGAACCCACCCACCCCGGTTGGACGGTTCACATTCCAAAGCATCCGAAATCTCTAAATTTCAACCAAAGTCTGCTTCTACAGAAAAGCCACTACGTTAGCAGTGAAACCTTTCTTAGGGTGTTAAATCCCTCTTTATAAAAATGTTCCTCAGCACAATCACACTGTCATAGATAATGACCAGTCATCACCGAGCAAACTGTCACTGGATGTCAGAAAATATTGATCATATATTTACTTCTCAGTGCCCGCTCTTCTGCAACAAATAAAGATGTCACCGCTTACATACCGCAGAATCAATGCTTCAAATGTGCAATTATCAATTATATTTATAGCGCCCTGCACAGCGAGAGACTTGTGAAGTGTCGTGGACAGTTTTTTTCAGTTCAACGTATCGTTATGGACTTGCTTATATCTGCTCAAATTTTCAGAGGAGATATTTACCAACGAGTGACCAAAATAACAGTGGAACATAATGGTATTGGCGCTAGGCTTTTGTTATTATTTCCGGACAGAAATCTGGAGTGACACGGCAGTTAGGGAGAAATGATACCCTGCAGCCCTGGCACCGTAATGTTATTATCTGAGCTCATTCGGTCCCACAACCCCTCACACAGAGAATGCCACTGCTTATTCAGTGTACTGGTAAGTTCATTGTCTGTCCAGTCTCACGGTGGACGCAGCGAAAACTACATGACAGACCATGAGCCCATAAAACCATAACAATATCCCTATATATCCCTTTATTTTTTTATCATCACATTGGGCCGTGTTCACATTCCAAGTCATCGGCATATTTTGTTTTTTACATATCTAAATGAAATTCGGTTCAGCCTATATGCAGTAGGTTCCGATAAGGCAAACCAGCGGTGGACATAGGAAGATCGAGACTTCTTCGTCGTTGATAGGTTCTCGATTGGCATGGCATCATGGATTATGGGCGAAGGCCGGGAACTCGGGTTGAGGAGGAGGAAAAAAGGGTCAACCATGAGTAAATGGCGGAGCAGAGTCGATAGGACAGGGGGTCTAATCCGGTTCCTCTGCCTCACGGTCTAACATGTTCACAGGACAGATATGTTTTTTTCTCTGATGTCCCACACCAGGAATAAAATAGTCACTGTAATTGTGAAAATCCCCGTATACATGTAAACATACGTTTGACATACTTACACATTTAGGAAACATGTGCTGAATGCAGAGATTATGTTTTTTTTGTTTGTTTTAACCAGACCGTGTGGAACAACAAGGGAGAATTATTGCACATTACTGAACAGATTAATTACTGTCAAATGAGATGTGGTTAAAACGTTATTGTTGGGCACGTGCAGAGTTACAAAATACGTAAGTTGTATGCTTGTGTGCGATAAAAACAGGACATTTCTTCGAACAGGTTTCGTAATATTTTGTGAATAATGCTCGAATGAGACCCAACATTGCAAAGAACAGGCTAAAGCTGTCTCTGCAGATGGGTAGTAATATGAAAGACAGGCCGATGTGTGTGCACAGAACCTCCACTTGGCGCACTCGTGGTCATTTGTCTGAGCTACTGCAGAGTTAAGACCTGGTTTGGGATTGGACGATAGCAGAAATGAAGCAGACAGTTTGGCTGTAATGTTCCAGACCCAAAGAAATATGGGCCTGGCTTATTGTTGAAAGATACACTTCCTTTTAATAAACAGAATAGTCTGCGCTTTTACTAACACGTCACTGACCACGCCGATGTTATCACTGCTTCTCTTGAACCATCACTGAGCTAAAATTAATATACATGGCTGGCCAGGATGATGGCGTCTTCTCTCATCCGACCGATAATTTTGTCGCTTGTGCAGTCTCAAGTGAGCAACGTGAGGACGTCAGGGCGAAAACTGGTCATGCACTGAAATACATTTCTCCGGCATCCACATTTTAAATTTCTCCTCTATGTACAAGCTTCAGACGGAAATATATCCAACGCCTTTACTGATCGTTGCAATCAGGTAATAGCTGATATCGATCGGATCAAGAAACTACAGCCCTCTATTCTGCACATTACTCGTTTTGGTTGTTGTCGACATAGGCTGTGATGGCATTGCGGCCCTGAGCGATAGAGCGAAGAACCAAGGGGCATAATTACTCCAGATGTTACTGTTCTGCAGCTGTGCTGACAAGCTCAAATCCAGAATCACTGCTCACCCCGTTCATCCGCTTTTACCTTAAGTGTGCATCTATCGTGCAGTTATCGTGACGGCAGTTGATTACAATTTGTTAGAATGCAATTGGTGTCGTTTCTCTGGAGATATTAATTGTAATACAGTTGGAAATTTTATAAAATAAGCACCAAATAATAAAACGTTTCCTGAAAGATCGGACGAAGAGCAGAAGCAAAGAGAGAAAAAAAAAAAGAAATACCGTGATCTTACTCAATTCAAATACAGATTCTGGCAATGTCGCAAATACTTAAAGACTAGAGACCTTACATGTGTTATAAATCCAGACCAACGCACAAAATGCTGCAGGAAGTCAACATGACAGGCAACAACTCTAGAAAAGAATAAACAGTCAGCTTCCATAACAAACTGATGTTTCCTGGAATTCTCTGCAACTTCTCATCAAATTTGTTCCTCTAAATCCCTCGGTCTGTAGGATGGGCTGTAAAGGCCTGTAATACACGTATCATACACCTTCGCTCCAAAGCTAAAGTCCATTCAGCATGGGCATACCTTACTTATTACGGCCTTGCACCAGTCCAGTCTGATGTGACATCTTCGTTAACTAGTAACGCCACCCCTCCTCATTTATTCTTTCCCCCTCTGCTTCATTTTGACAGTGGAGCGGTGGAATCCTGAGCTGCCAGTCCTGTTCCTACTGCACCCGTCTCACTAATGGTGAAAATATTGTAAATCCACGTGCTCTTTTATGCCATATGGCACAATTCTTACACTGATGTATTTGCTGCTGTGTACATTAATCGCACTATGCTCAACAATTAAATGTGAAGTTCTGACTGATCGAGAACATATTAGCCTCCGCTTTCAATCCTAAATCCAATAGCTTGGATTTGACAGTGGGCTGACAAATAATAACAGATATTTACCACTTTCTCGTTGTAGCAGTAATTGAATAAAAATCACAATCATCTCTGCCCGTCTGCGATTCTCCAGACGAGATGCGCTTTATTTCCGATTTTTGGCACCGCCAGCTGTTGGGTTTGAACGTAAGCAGAAAAAGTGAAAAAGGGAAATGAGAATGGGGAATAGTGAAATGGAAGGGGTCGTTACAGGAAGTTCGAGGTATTCATGCTCATACCATAATGTCTGAGGTTACCCACACGGAACAAAATTTGTTGCTCCAGCAACATGGACATGGCCTCAGTGCTACCATGCCCAGCACCGAAACGTGCTGCTCTCCAACAGTGACAGGACTCTGCTGAGAAAGGCAACCATCTGCCACCACTCTCTGCCTCCTGCTACTACGCCAATGGTTACTCTAATGTACTACCTCATCTTAAATGCAAAGCTCGTGGATTTTCTTGACAAAACTCCGATGCGGATCTTTGATAAAATCTCTTGAAAATGTCCATTTAGGTATCATCCTCTGCAGTGCCTTCATGAACACTCTTGGAAACATTCTTCGTTCTTTCTTCAAGAAACTCTATAGCATTTCGTGGGATACACAAAACCATGCTGAGTATCTCTAGACTGTCCTGTCTATTAAAATACTCATACATACGGTGCTCCAAAGCGTTCCCACTACTGATGTCAGGAGCACCGGCCTAGGATTCCATGATTTATTTCTGAGCCTTTGCCGCATCCCTCGCGCTCTCCCTCTCACTCAACCGTGCTCTCTCCCTTCCAGCCTCTGTCTCTCACCCTTTCCCTCTCTCTTTAACACTACTTCTTTCTTCTCAGTCCATCTCTCCACTATCCCCTATTCCTCCCACACACTCTAAGAACTTGAGCTTCTCATTCTCCAGCTTCTGTAAACACTATGCCTTTTCCGGCCGCCCTGCTTACTCCTCCACTCTCCTTTTGATTCCTTCTTCCCCTCAACCTCACATAAACTTCATTTAATATGTTACTGGCAAAGAGTTACGAATGCAGTTGCCTGATTTATTTAAATGAACCGTAAAAATATTTTTAAAAGCAACTGCTGTAGATTGCAGTCTGAATTTAAAATAAAATGCATATTCTCACTCTGAGAAATTTTCTTTATAAGGTTAAAAGTTATAACGCTTTTCCCTGCAGCAGAGGTAGTTAATTGTAATGTTAAAGGCAGTGTTCGCAGGTGAATGAGAGTGAGAGTGGAGTTAATTTCAGCAGAATGGCCACTCCCTATTCTGTCGGACATGCGGGCCTGTACCGTTTCTTCAGGCAGCTATTTTTTACAATCTTACAACCCTCTGTATGAACAAGTTTTCTTTCATGTTCCCATTAAACTTTTCACCTTCCCCACTTAACACTTGAGCTCTGATTGTAAGCCCCCCAAAACTCAATGCAAATACCTACTTGCATTTACCCTATAACTACCACTCATCTTTGCATGTACCTCTATCAAATCGTCCCTCATTGTTCTGATTTCCAAAAAATAAATTCCGATCCTGTTCAAAATTTCCTCATGGCTCATGTCCTCCATTCTGGGCAAATTTCCAGTAATTTTTCTCTCTTCTCGTTACTGTAAACTTCCTGTAGGTAGGTGACCAAGATGCACAGGATGCTCCTAATTCGGCCTCAGAAATGCCTCATATAGGTTCAAACAAGTTTCCCATCTCCTGTATTCAAAGTATTAGTTTATGAAGACCAATGTGCCAAAAGCAATGTAATCTCAGTGAAGTCCTAAATAACGTAGGAAAGTTATTACCATTCGAATACCCGATAAAGCTTCGATTATATGCATTTTACTCTGCTATCACCCAGTAGCTACCTCATCTCAACACCACCCTCACCACCTCAATCCTCCACCAATTCTGCCTCTTCTGCAGAACTGGGTGAACTCATTTCCTACATTATACTCCATCTGACCTGTTGCTTCTCCCCAATCTGAATCCCTCAATTCAGGAACCTCATTGGATTGTCTGAGCCCCAGAGGAGTTTATTGCCAACTGCACCAACTCGGGGAGGTACTGTAGTGTCAAATAACGTCTAGAAAATAGATTCGACAAATAATCTTTAATTAATAAACAGTGAGCACATTAAAAAAAAAAACATGGAAATGTTGCTTTAGCTCCCTTAAGCGAATTGTGGACATATTTTGGGAATAGCTCGGTCACTAAGGGAAGCAACAGTGAAAAAACGTAAGCAACGCAAAGCACAACCGCATTTTTTAATTGCCTATTTACTTTGAAACTGATGTCCTTAGGACGACCAGATGCAAAATCTTCCCTTCACGAACTTCTGCCACCTGCCCTCTCTCATTCTGTAAATACAGATCAGATATCGTTCAGGACATTTATCGACTTCTTTATGAGAAATTTGCAGAAGAATTTTGACAACCTCTACTCCATCTTGTCCCTTTTTACTGTGGGAGTCTGAAATAATACTTGGAAGTTTAAAATCCCCTTATATAACTAAGTTATGCTTTCTGATATTCTCTTCGATCTCTCTTCAAATATATTTCTGTAACTCCTTCGGACTGTGGACTGTAGATAAGCTTAATGACCTGTAACATAAACATCAAAAGCAATCTCTCCAAAGCCAAAGACCCTTTAACATGGACATACCTTTCTTGTTACTCAGTTCCACAATGGACGGTTCACTAGGTTAGTTTTCCAGCCCAACCTCTCATGGTCCGGTCCGTGAAGTCCGTATTCAGTTTCACGGTCCGTTCCATCGATCCATATTCCAGGTTATCCGGTTTTCCCTTGTCCTGTTGTGTGCTTTAATTGAGGCACATAATTCTGGTTTTGGGCATGCTACATAAACAGCTCCTGGGTTCCGCTGCAGTTGCTGGACTGTTCCCTTCCCTTCCCTTCACTTTCACCTTCTGCCTGAAGCCTTTCCCGGAGCCTTGTCCGGCAACCTTGTCCAGTTCTACCACCGGAGCGTAACCGGAGCTTTGCTGTGTCAATATAAGGAACTGTCTATCGTTGAGTTGGGAACCTCGTCCTGTCCAAGTCAAGGCTTTGAGTTCTCGTACTGTCCATGTGCCTCGTCCTGTGAAGGAGTTCCACGTCCTGTTCTGGAATTCCACGTCCTGTTCTGTAGCCACGTCATGTCCTCGCCTGGTTCCGGGGTCCGAGCCCGAGTCAAGACCCAGGTTCTGGGCCCTTGTCTAGTCTCCTGCTCGGAGTTCCAGCCACGTTCCAAGTTCCTTTTTCCTTGTCCTGATCCCGTTTCCCTAGTCTCGTCCTAGACTAGGTCCTGTATCATAGTCTCGTCCAGCGTCGTTTCTTCCCCATTTCCCCCGTTTTCTTTGCATACCTAATCCTGTTCCTGATACTTCTGTGTCTGTGTCTTGCTTTTGCGTCTGCTCCCAGCGCCCCCGTTATGACACAACGGGACTGTGACAGCTTTCTTAACTATTAACGCCACCTCTTCTCATTCAATGCTTCCCCATCCGCTTTATCTAAAACAACTGAGAGGTGGAGTACTCCGCTGCCAGGCCTGCTCCTCCTCCAACCCTCTCACTAACGTCGAAAATATAGCGATTCGACGTGCTTATTCATGCCCTGGGCTCTTTCGCCGTTCATACAATACATTGTATAATTTGCAGCTGTAGTCTTGTTCCCATCATTTCAATGTCTAGTTTTACCCTCCCACCTCCCACCACCCCCGCCCACCCACCTCGAGCAGCCCTAGTAAACCTTCCCGCTAAAGCGACTAGTACCTTCATTTCTTTGCAGTCGACTCCAAGATCAACGAAACCATTCTCTCCGTTTAACCCTTTACTTATTTTCTTTCACTCACGTGTCTCCTATTAACCATTTCAGCCCTCGATCATCTCTGGCTGTCCAATCTCTCAGTACCTCCTATTACCTTATAGTCTTCTATCAAGAAATTTATCGTAGTCCTCTCCAAGGACAGAAACCAGTGATCCCTTATCGTTTCCTCATTTTTTTTCCTCTTAATTAAGTAGCATTTCGGTAAATCTATTCCGCATAGTGTTTAAAATTTCCAAATCCCTGCAGTACGCCCTTACTCATCGGTCTCCAATCAGGGAGATAACCATCTGTTACCACTTTTTGGCTTCATCCTCAAACCAATGGTCTCATCAAATTTACTACCTCATTTTCAAAGCCGAGAGACCAAATCTTCCATGAAGGACCTTGTCAAATGCCTTGCTAAGATCCATGTATACAACATCCACTGCCGTGCCCTCATCCACACTCCTGGTACCTTCCTTGACACGACTTACCACTTACGAAGAATTGCTGAGTATCCATAATCAGCCATTATCTATCCAAACACTCATACTTCTGGTCCGCTAGAATACCTCCCAATAACCTTCTCTCTACTGATGTCAAGCTCAGAGGCCTATAATTTCTTGGATTATTTTGAAGCCGCTCTTAAACAGCTGAACAGCATAGGCTATCATCCAGCCCTCTGGCCTAAGGATGATTTAAACATCTCTGCTAGGGATCCGGCAACTTCTTTCTCCCATAGTGTCCTAGTGAAAACCTCTCCAGGCCCAGGGAATTTGCCTGAGGAAAGTAGACACATCCTTCTCTGTAATCTGTATAGATTCTGTGAAAACGGTGTTTCTATAGACTCTGTCTCTGTTTGCTGAGTAAATACAGATGTACAAAAAATAATCATCCGTTTTGTCTCCACATATGGATTGGCTATACTCTCATTGTGGTATTCCAGAGAACCCATTCTGACCCTGAAATCCCTTTGCTCTGAACATACCTGTAGCATCCGTTAGGATTCTCCTTCAACTTGTCTGCTAAGGCAACAGCAGGCCTTCGATGACACTTCTGCTTTCATTCTGAAGTATTCTCTTCACTGACTTGCACCTACGTTAAAATGTCCGACTGGGATGGAATGGCGTACTAATGGAAAATGTTCACCAGGGAAGGAATTGTGTCCTGATTACAAATGGGAGTCGGAAAAGGATTGATATCCCAATTTAAAATGGTTAGCAGGGTAGAAGTGACGCGTGGTTTTAAAATGGCACCCGGGATGGAATGGAGCACTGACCCTTACAGGCCATAGAGCTGGAAAGGTGTCATAACCAGGCCGCATCAAAGGGAAGATGAGTAGCTGGCTGGCTTTCTGGACAAACTGGTGTTGAGGGCCAAGCCTTCGGACTGGTCAGCGTCGATCATCACCATCCTTGTCCTGGGGCACGGCGAGTGGAGAGGGGAGAGCAGTCAGAGTCTAGGTAAGGTGCAGTGTGAAAAGAGAAGGGCAGGAGAGGGAGAAGATGATTAAAACAGTCATCACACTTGTGTTCTCCATCTGCATACCATCTCCCCGACTCTGCCACTCCGTAAGCTTCGTTAGCACACTCTTGCACGTCTCCCTCGCTTTCGCTCCCTGCTCAAGTCCCTCACACTATCCTGTCACACTCCAACTCTCGTCCTGCACCCCTCTTTCAACGGCTGCATACACCTCTATACTTTTTATCTCGCTCTCGCTCCATTGTCTTCCCTCTCTTTTATCCCCTCTCTCGCCCTCATCGATACCTCTCTCTCCACTCCCCTATTCCATTTACCCTATGGTAAATGTACCCTGCCTTGCTTTCATCAAAGTTCCGAATAGTATTATTCGTAACCTCTTCGAAACACTCTATAAGATTGCCATGAATACACAAAGTTATACCCAATCCATTCTGTTTATTGAAATTCTCACAAATTCGGTCTTTCAAATAACTTTCCCACCACTGATGTCAGGAGCACTGGCTTGTAATTATTTGGCTGAGTCTCTGAGCCTTTCGTAAGCGAACTCAAATCCTCCGGTACCTTAGCTGTCGCTGAGCATAATTTAAATTACTTTGGTCACATTGGAATGTCGAACCAGTTCGATTTCATTTTAACAGAACGTACACTCCTTATTCTGAGGAATGTGACTGCTTGTAAACAGACTCTGAGATCAGATTCTCACAGAAAAACAACCCTCACATTCCAGTTGCACTAAAGTGTGACGGCACGAAACCTCTATATGTTATTCGTTTTGTTGTTGTTGCGGGACCTGCTGAGATCCTCTAAAATTATCCACGCTGTTAGAATATTCTCGGTGAATAAATCAAACTATAGTAATTTCGGATTTCGATATAATCAACCTGTTTCTGTGTTATGAATCAGTGCTCAGGTAGTCATGGTCCCTTAGGAAAGAACAGCACAGAAACCGGCCATTCGGCCGTGATATTTAAATTGCCTACTTCAGTCGGCATAGCCCTCTATACCCACACATCTAAAGTATCATTTGCTGATGATACAAAGATTGAAGGTGTAGTGGAGAGTGAGGAAGGATTTCAAAGCTTGCAGAGGGATTTGGACCAGCTGGAAAAATGGGCTGAAAAATGGCAGATGAAGTTTAATACAGACCAGTGTGAGGTATGGCACTTTTGAAGGACAAACCAAAGTAGAAAATACAAGGTAAATTGCAGGCCACTGAGGAGTGCTGTAGAACAGAGGGACCGGGGAATACAGATACAAAGTTCCCTAAAAGTGGTGTCACAGATAAATAGGGTCGTAAAGAGAGCTTCCGACCTTATCTGAAAGGCCTTTATAATTCAAAGTATTGAGTATGAGAGTTGGAATGTTATGGCGAGGTTGTATAATGCATTGGTAAGGCCAGGTTTAGAGTATTGTTTGCAGTTTTGGTCACCAAATTACAGGAAGCATATTACTAAGGTTGAAAGAGTGCAGAAAAGGTTTACAAGGATGTTGCCGGGACTTGAGAAACTGAGCTACTGAGAAAGGTTGAATTGGCTAGGACTTTATTCCCTGGAGCATAGAAGAAAGAAGTGACAGAGGTATATAAAATTAAGATGGGTGTAGATATAGAGAGTAATGAAAGCAGTCTCATTTTAATTTTCTACGCATCAGGGATTGAAGTCAAAACTCATGATCGATTTCCTTGTATCTCAGGTCCACCTGTCGGGCCAAAGTCCATGTAATTTTTTTCTGCATCCTTTTCAACGTATTTACGTACATATTCCCTGTAGGAAGTTTACCATACTGCATAATAATTCATGTGTGGCCTCAGCCATACCTTATCCAACCTGAAGATGACATTTTATCACCTGTATTATGTACTTTGATTTATGACGGATAATATGCCAACAGCTTTCTTTACGGCAGTATTACCCTTAACCAATTTGTTCCCAGCTGCTCTATATTCGACCACACACCATGATACTATTCCTCTCTGTCTATCATTCTCCCTGTCTTGGCAGCATACACAAATTTCCTAATGCAATTTAGCACATTATCATCCAGATCGTTGATACAGATGTAAACAGCAAAGGAACGAGCACCGGTCTGTGCAGTTCTCCGCTTGTCACAGGTATCCAGTTAGAGAGGCAACCAACTGCTACCAATCTCTGGTTCCTTTCACAAAGCAAATGTCTCATAAACTTACTACCTCATTTTCATAGCAGAATGACTCAACATTGCGGGAAACTGTCAAATGTCTTGCAAAATTCCACGTCGACAGCAGCCTATATTTTTTCTTCAACAACATTCCTGGTAACTTCTTTGACACGATTTGCCACAAACGAAGCTATATGGTCTATCGTTAATCAGTCAATATCTAAAAAGTAACTCATGTATCCGGCCCATTAAAATACCTTCCAATAACTTTCCCACTCATGATGTCAGGCTCACAAGACAATAAAATTATAGATTATTTTTAGAGCATTTCTTAAACAAACGGAACAACATTTGCTCCCCTCCAGTTATCTTGTTTAAGAATGATGTAAATATCTCTGCTAGGGTTCCTGCAAGTTTTTCCTTTCGCGAGGTCCGAAGCAACACCTTGTCAGCTTCGGGTGATTTATCCACTGTAATGTGCCTCATCCAAACGTCTCCACCTTTGTAACTTGTATAGAGTCCGGGAAGTTGATTCAGTTTTGTTTTACATCGATAAACTGTATCCGACTCCCAGATAAATACGGATGCAAAAAAATGAGCGCTTTTAGCACCACATTTGGATTCGCTATTGTCCAATTCTCACCTTCCAGTGGTCTAATTATGTCTCTTGAAATCCTTTTGCTCTGAAACTATGTGCAGCATTCCTTACGATTGAACTAGGGCAAAATCATCCTTTCTTCACTCTTCTGCTCTCTTTCTAAAGTGTTCTCTTGCATTCCCTGCACTCGATAAGCACCTCATTGCACCTGTAATTCATCTCCTGTTTTTTCTTCACTTGAGCCTCCATATCACTTGAAATTCCAAGTTCTCGACACCTGTTAGGTTTACTCTTTATTGTGACAGGTCCGTACAAACTTTGTTCTCTCAAAATTTTACTTTTGAAGAACGCCCACCTACCACGTACATCTTTGACAGAAAACGGCCTGTCCCCGTCGACACTTGCAAAATCGTTTCTGACAACAGCAAGATTAAAATATGTCCAGTCTAAAATCGCAATCCAAGAACAAGGCCTGTTGTTTGCTTAGATATTTTCAAACTAATGGCCTGCGGACTACTGGATACAAAGTGTTCCGCTTGAAAAACTTCTGCCACCTACCCTGTCTCGCTCATTACATGCAGATCAAGTATCGTCCAGTCGTTCATTTGGGACTTTTATCTGGTGCTTAAAAAATAAAAACTTTCCACAATATGTCTCACAACCAATATTCCATCTAGTTTTTTTACACTATGGAAGTCGCAGTCAAAAATTGGAAAGTTAAAATTAGCTGTTATCACAACCTATGTTTCCTGCAATTTTCATCAATTTCTCTTCATATGTCATCCTCTAAATCAATCGGACTGATGGGTGTTATGTAGTACCCTACAATCTCATTTAATGCGTCCCCTTTGCTTCTTAATGGTTAAATATAGTAGTTTCACGAGCCCTGGGCTCAGCTGGCTTTCAAGCAATGCTTTTTGTATTGGAATATCTGCAGCTGAGCACAGTTGTCGACCCATGCTGAAACTTTTCATTCCTGACTTTGACTATCGTCATAACAACATCTGTCTCTACAACCTCTCCACTCTCTGCTCTGGGGCAGTCCTGTTCCCGCAAGGATATCAGTCCCCTTTCAGTTCAAGTGCAAACCACCTTCCTTAGAACATACTCCAAGTTCAACATAATGACTCCCATAGGTTAGTCCTCTATTTTGCTTTCACTCATGCATGTCTGAAATATCGCTAATGTCTCAGCACCGAACACCAGGCTCGAAGCATTCTCTGTGTAGAGAAAAAAAGGTTACATCTCACAGCGCGCTATAACTTCCTCCGATTATCTTATTGTTATGTCCCTCCTATTAGCCACTTACTCCCAAGATAATGTCTTGCTGTACAATCCCTCAATACCTCTCACACCTTATACTCTCCTATCATGAAATCTGCCATATTCCTTCGCACAAAATCCAAAATCCAGAGAACCCTCAACGTTTCCTCATTAGACTTGATCTCTTACCTGAGCAGCATCTCGGTAAATCTATTCTGCATTGTCGTTAAAACTTCCAAGTCCTCCTCTAATTGATGCAGAATTAGGAAATTCGGACCATTCTGCTCCAAAATTCCATCATGACTGATTTACCATTCCCACAACTCCATTCTGCCAGCTTCTTACCGTCCCCTTTGATGTCCAGTCTAATCAGAACCTATTTACCGCTGCTTTAAACACTATACAAGTTGGTTTTCCCAGCGGTTAATGCCCCTCCCATGTGTGAATACTGAAGCAAATTATTCATTACTGATAGCTGCTGCTCCCCTGTTACTCCAGCACGTTCCCGGTTTTATCCATAATCAGTCCTCCCAATTCTCATGTGCGTCTATACCTCCTGATTGTTTCCTTCATCCTACTCAGCAACGCCTTCTGCTATTCCCTTCGCGCAATATTAGGTCCATTTCCAGCTCCCTTCCTAGATGCCTTGCAATACTCGAGCCTTCTCTGACCCTTGCTTCGTAAAGTGCGCTTCCGTCTTCCTCCTGAGTAGGGTTTTCATATTTATTATGAGCCATGTCTCCATATCCTATCATTCCTTTCCTTCTCCATTGAGTCAAATCTATGAAAAGCCCAGTACAATTTCTCCATTAACAATCTCTATATTAATTTAGTGCATTTCCCCGTACTTCTGTTCCCAATTTATGATCTCACGATTTTACGCAATCGCATAGTTCCTTCCCTCCCCAGATTCAATATTTTCGCATTCTTCTGCACATCTCCCTACGCGTCAAAGATAAACGTTAAGGAGTTATTAATGTTTTTTTTTTTTTTTTTTTTTTGGGAATTGCGCATCCTCTGAGTGTTTTCCCACCAGGTCTGACACTTTCTCTGGTACAATAACCAATATGATCACTGAGGGGTAGTGGACTAGTAGTGGCGGTGAGATGCCTGTCGAGTACTCCCAAAAATATCTGTTCTTTTTCTGTTATGGCGTTTCATATTCGTTTAAAATAACAATAATTCATACAGATATATTGTTCAAATGCGAAGGACGTTTCCAAAGAACATAATGATACTTCACCATAGATTGAGAAACACAAGAGATATGAGACAGATGCTTTTATGATTTCTGTGCGTCGTGAGGAGATGAGTGCCGTGTTTTCCTCTTTCCAATGGGTCCATTACAGCAATGAGAAAATCCGTCACTGTCCTACACGGCCATCATAGACCTCGCTGGTGTTATCAATGCTTTCTCTGACATGCCACCGGCAACATAGAAAATGTCATTGCTTGTCCAGTTCCATCAATACTGCAATGTAATTATCACAGCTTATTCGGTCACCCGGTCTCTCGCACAGAGAATACCACTTCTTATTCAGAACATTCTCTCAGTATACTGGTAATTCCATTGCTACTCGACTCTCACGATGGACAAAGTTTAAACTACATATAAAACCGTGACCCATAAAACGATAACAATATCGCTGACCGAACCTGTTTCTTTGTCTGTTTAAGTCTACGAAATACGCACTCTGCTCCCGTCAATCCCGTGAGATGGCTCTGCCACACCAAACCCTGGTTTGTGTGGGTACGGTGTAATTTGCTACGCTGTTGTATATCAGTGCCAAGAAATAACAGTCAACACACTGCATGTGATTAAAGGAATCATATTTACTTAATGTTACTTAACTAAAGGGTCATTAAAGAAATGAAATAAAGAAAGAAATAGGGCGTATTATAATTAATCAGTCAAATGTGAACATGTTGGAGTTCATCTTGAACTTTTCTGTCACTCACGCGCTGGATTTCGGTCTGCGTGGAAGCTCTCACCACCTTCCGATCGTCGCTCGCAATCCATTTCGAACAAATGGTCTCCCACCGGGTCCTATCCGACACTGGTTCTCCCCTGCGTCTACTCTCTTCGTCTCCCGCCGAACAAAAGGCCCCGGCTCACAACGGCGTCAGTACACAACAGAAAAGCACATTCCGCTCATTGGACGGCTCACATTCCGACGCATCGGAAATCTCCAGCTATGAACTAAACGAATGTTGCCTTACAGTTATATAAGGAAGTTAACAAAGCTTATGCGGTATTAAATTTCATAAGTCGAGAGATAGCATTTGAGAGTTGCGAGGTAATGATGCAGCTCTATAAAACTCTGATCAGGCCACACTTGGAGTACTGTGTCCAGTTCTGGTCGCCTCACTATAGTAAGGATGTGGAAGCATTGGAAAGGGTACAGAGGAGATTTACCAGGATGCTGCCTGGTTTAGAGAGTATGGATTATGATCATAGATTAAGGGAGCTAGGGCTTTACACTTTGGAGAGAAAGAGGATGAGAGGAGACATGATAGAGGTGTACAAGGTATTAAGAGGAACAGATAGAGTGGGCAGACAGCACCTCTTCCCTAGGGCAGCACTGCTCAATACAAGAGGACATGGCTTTCTGGTAAGGGGTTGGAAGTTCAAGGGAGATATTAGAGGAAGATTTCTCACTCAGAGAGGGTTGGTGCGTGGAATGCACTGCCTGAGTCAGTGGTGGAGGGAGATACTCTCGGGAAATTTAAGAGACTACCAGACAGGTACATGGAGGAATTTAAGGTGGGGTGTGGGGTTATATGGGAAGCAGGGTTTAAGGGTCGGCACAACATTGTGGGCCGAATGGCCTGTACTGTTCTGTACTATTCTATGTTCTATGTTCTACAAACACGGCTTCTCCATATAGACCATTACAATAGCAATAAAGTCTCCTTCCAGGGCGTGACACACATCTTTATAAAAATGCTCGTCAGCACATCACACTGCCAGTGATAATGCCCAGTCATAACCCACCACACTGTCACTGGTTGTCAGAAAATATTGGCCATATGTTTACTTCTCAGTGCTCGCCATTTGTAGCAAATAAAACCGGCACAACTGACATACTGCAGAATCACGATCACAAATGTGCTGTTATCAATGATATTTAAAGCGCCCTGCACAGGGGGATATGTCTGAAGTGATGTGGACAGGATTTCCTTTCAACATAACGTTATGGGGACTTGCTTATACCTGATAAACATTTCAGAGGAGATATTTAGCAACGAATGAATAAGATAACAGTGAAACATGGTGGGACAGTATTCGCCCTGGGCTTTTGTACTTATTTGTGGATTGATATCACAGGTGACCCGGCGGTCAGGGATGAACGTTCAGGCTTTATTTTTTGTCATCACATTGGGCCGGGTTTAAATTCCGAGGCACTGGTCCATTTTGTTTTTCGTATATGTAAAAGCAATTCGGAGTCATTTATTTGTAAAGCCTGTTACACTCTTTTGTTTCGAGGACGAAATATAAGTCGTTGTTTCAAAATATTAGCGTGGCCTATAATTATTTGGTTGATTTGTGAGACTTTCCCACATCCTACGCTCTATCCCTCTCACTTACCCGTGCAGTCTACCTCCTATTCCCCCTCTCTCACAATTTCGCTCTGTCTGTACTGTCTATATCTCTTTATGTCTCCCCTCTCCTCTCTCTCTCCACTCTGCACACTCTCGATCCCTCTTCTTGCCCACATATTCATCCACCTTCAGCTTCCCTATCTGCACCTTCCACACACACCGTGCCCCATCCCCTCTCCATGCTCACCCATGCACTCTCCTTCTGCCTCTTCCTTCCCGTCACCAACACTCCCCATCGCACTCTCAGCCGCACAGCAACATCAGTTAAAAGGTGGCAAAGGTTAAGGTTGATACGGTCTGATTTGTTCAAGTGGCAATAAAAAAATGTTTTAAAACAACTGCGGATGATTGGATTAGGGTTAAAAATAACTATGCAGCTTCTGGCCCCTGGTCACCTTCTTTAGACTGTTAAAGGTTCCATCGGTCTTCACTTTAGTAGAAATGGTTTAATGTATTAAAGACACAGTATTCACAACTGAACAAGGGTGACGGTGGATTTGATTTCAGCAGAACGACATTTGCGTGTCCAAGCAGCTGATTAGACAGAGACACTGAGCTGCGAATCTCACAGAACAACAACCAAAACCTTCCTAATCAATCAATGTTGCTTCTTCATTTCTAATTTCTCCGAAGCGTCTCGGCTCGAAATGTCGAATTTTCATTCAATTCCGTAGACTTTGCCTGACCTGCTGAGTTCCTCCATCATTTTGTGTATTACAATAGGTATGGATGATCGGCGAGGGGGAGTGTGTGGGATCAACAGGTGGACAGTATGAGTGGACTTCACAACATAAGCACGCTGTTAAAGTATTTTGGGAGAATTCAGCTGTGAAGGATTTAACTTATGATATTTATTTGGACATTAATCCAGATATCTGCGTTATCAATCAATGATGAATGAGTCAGCGAGTTGTAGAACAGTATAATATGGAAACAGGCCCTTCAGCCCCGCCTTCCAACTGCAAACTGCTTCATGTTGCCTTTAAACCTTCCACCATTAACACATGACTCTGATTGTTAGTGCATCCAAACTCGGTGGAAAATTCCAACCTGCATTTATCCTAGCAGATTTGTAAGGAGATAGTAGATATTTGGAGTAAACACAAGCTTGTGATTGTGGGAGATTTTAATTTTCCAAACATAGACTGGGAAGCCCATACTGTAAAAGTACTGTAAAAGGGCTGGACGGTTTGGATTTTGTAAAATGTGTGCAGGATTTTTCTTTTGCGGCCATACATAGAGGTACCAACCAAAGAAGGAGAAGTGTTGAATCTCCTGTTAGGGAATGAGATAGGGCAGATGACGGAGGTTTGTGTTGGGGAGCACTTCGGGTCCAGTGATCACAATGCCATTAGTTTCAATGTAATTATGGAGAAGGATAGGTCTGGACCCAGAGATGATATTTTTGATTGGAGAAGGACTAACTTCGAGGAGATGCGAAAGGATTTAGAAGGAGTGGATTGGGACGAATTGTTTTATGGGAGGGATGTAACAGAGTAATGGAGGTCATTTAAAGGTGCAATTCTGAGGGTACAGAATCTTTATGTTCCTGTTATGTTGAAAGGAAAGGCTAAGCGTTTGAGCAGCCATGGTTTTCAAGGGATATTGGAAACACAGTTCGGAAAAAGAGAGATACCTACAATAAATATACGCAGCATGGAGTAAATGAGGTGCTGCAGAAATATGAAGAATGTAAAAAGAATCATAAGAAAGAAATTAGAAAAGCTAAAAGAAGATATGAGGTTGCTTTGGCAAGTAAGGTGAAAATAAAACCAAAGGGTTTCTACAGTTGCATTAATAGGAAAAGGATAGTGGGGGATTAAGTTGGTCCCTTAGAGAATCAGAGTGGACAGCTATGTGTGGAGCCAAAAGAGATTTGGCCATACAAAACCATTTCTTTTCCTCGGTATTCACTGGGGAGAAGAATATTGACTTGTGTAAGATAAGGGAAACAGGTAGGGAAGTTATGGAAACTATGATGATTAAAGCAGAGGAAGTACTGGAGCTTTTAAGGAATACCAAAAGTGGATAAGTCTCCGGGTCCTGACAGGATATTTCCTAGGTCCTTGAGAGTAGTTAGTGTGGAAAGAGCAGCGGCTCTGACAGAAATATCTTAAATGTCATTAGAAATGGAGATGGTGCCGGAGGATTGTTTAATTGCTCATGTTGTTCCTTTGTTTAAAAAGGGTTCTAAGAGTAAACCTAGCAATGATCAGGCTGTGAGTTTGACGTCAGTTGTGGGTAAATTGATGGAAAGTATTCTTAGAGATGGTATATATAATTATCTGGATAGACAAGGTCTGATTAGGATTAGACAACATGGATTTGTGCGTGGAAGGTCATGTTTGACAAATCTTTTTTTATTATTTTTTTGAAGACGTTGCCAGGAAAGTTGACGAGGGTAAAGCAGTGGATGTTTTCTATATGGACTTCAGTAAGGCTTTTGACAATTTTCCACATGGACTGTTAGTTGGGAAGGTTCAATCATTAGGTATTTATATTGAAGTAGTAAAATGGATTCAGCAGTTTCTGGATGGGAGACGCCAGACTGTAGTGGTGAATAACTGTTTGTCAGATTGGAGTCCGGTGATGAGTGGTGTGCGTCAGGAATCTGTACTGGGTACAACGCTGTTTGTCGTATACATTAATGATCTGGATGATGGGGTAGTAAATTGGATTAGTAAGTATGCAGATGATACTAAGATAGGTGGAGCTGCGGAAAATGAAGCTGTGTTTCAAAGCTTGCAGACAGATTTAGGCCAGTTAGAAGAGTGGGCTGAAAAATGGCAGACACAGTTTAATGCTGATAATTGTGAGGTGCTACATTTTGGTAGGACTAATCAAAATAGGACATACACGGTAAATGATAGGGCATTGAAGAATGCAGTATAACAAGGGGAACTAGGAATGATGGTGTATAGTTCCCTGAAGGTAGAATCTCATGTGGAGAGGGTGGTGAAGAAAGCTTTTGGTATGCTGCCCTTTATAAATCAGAGCATTAAGTATAGGAGTTAGGATGTAATATTGAAATTGTAGAACGCATTGGTAAGGCCAAATTTGGAGTATTGTGTACAGTTCTGGTTACCGAATTATAGGAAAGATGTCAACAAAATAGAGAGAGTACAGAGAAGATTTACTAGAATGTTACCTGGGCTTCATCACCTAAGTTACAGAGAGAGGTTGAACAAGTTGGGTCTTTATTCTTTGGAGCGTAGAAGGTTGAGGGAGGTCTTGATAGAGGTATTTAAAATTATGAGGGGGGTAGATAGAGTTGAACTGGATAGGCTTTTTCCATTGAGAGTGGGGGAGATTCAAACAAGATTTGAGATTTAAAGGGCAGAAGTTCAGGGGTAACATAAGGGGGAACGTCTTTACTCAGAGCGTGGTAGCTGTGTGGAACGAACTTCCAGCAGAAGTGGTTGAGGCAGATTCGATGATGTCATTTAAAGTTAAATTGGATAGATATATCGACAGGAAAGGAAAGGAGGGTTATAGGCTGAGTGCAGGTCGGTGGGACTAGGTGAGAGTAAGAGTTCGGCACGGACTAGAAGGGCCGACATGGCCTGTTTCCGTGCTGTAATTGTTGTATGTTTATATGGTTATATCTATACCCCCATAATTTTGTGCACCACTCTCAAAGCTTCGCTCAGTGCTCTAAGTTCCAAGGAATGAAGTCCAATACTCTGAAACGTTACCTTATCAGTCAGGTCGTCCATACCAGGCAACCTCTTGGTAATTTTTCTCTGTACTCTTACTCTGTATCCTTTCCTGTAGGTAGGCGACCAAAACTACACACAGTACTCCAAATTCAGCCTCAGCAATGCCTTATACTACACCAACAAAAATCCCATTTCCTGTGCTCAATGTATTGATTTATGTAGGCCAATGTTCGAAAAACAATGCAGTCTCAGTAAAGTCAGAAATAATCCTGCAAAGTTATTTCCAGTCGTATACCCAATAACGCTTGGATTATATACATTGTACCTTTGACCTTCTTCACTGCCTACAACATTTCAAAATCTCCCTCACCACCTCAGCTCTTCACCATTACCACCTCTTCGACCGAGGTGAGTGACCTCCTTTCTAACGTTGGACTCCATCTTACCGGTTGCTTCCCCCAAGCTGAATCCACAGAACGTGTCCATCGCTGCTCGAATCTCAACGGATTCTCTGGGGCCCAGTGCAGTTTATTGCCAACTATGCAATTTCGGGGAGGTCAAATACTGCTCAGAATATAAATTCGACAATTACTGTGTAATTAATAAAATATGAGCCTACATGATATTTCATAAAGCTTGGAAATGTTGCTTTCTGTCCCTTAGGCGAATTGTAGACTCCGATTAGGAATTGGTCAGACACCGTGGGAGGTAAGCGCGGAAATTGGTGGGGCCGCAGCCGATACAATTAAATTCTTTGGTCCCTTACAATATCTTTTAATAGCTTTCCCACGACTGATAGCAAGCTCAGAGGGCTAAAATTTCACAGATTAATTTAGAGCCTATCTTAAGCAACGGAAGAATGCTGGGCTCTCCTCGAGTCCGCTGGTTTAAGCACGCAGACTGCGGAGCCGATCTGTTTTTCTTTCGCACATTTACTTTAAAGCTAATGTCCTTTGGACTACTGGATGCAACGTGTTCCCCTGTACAAAATTGTGCCACCTGGCCTTCCTCCTTCCCTAAATGCAAATCAATATCGCACACTCCCTCATTTGGGACTTTTACCTACTGATTAAGAAAACATTCCAGAAAATAGATGACAACGTCTATTCCATCTTGTCCTTTTACACTTTGGGAGTACCAGTCAAAACCTGGAAATTTAACCCTAGCTCCTATAACAAACTGACGTTTGCTGAAATTCTGAGCAATTTCTCTTCACATTTGTTCCTCTAACTCCCACGGACTCTTGTCTGGGCTGTAATGCCGTGTAATACATCTATCATACTTCATCGCTCCAAAGCCAAAGCCCCTTTTACATGGCCATACCTGTCTTATTACTACGTTCCACATTGAACGCCTCACTGGGTGAGTTCTCTAATCCACCCTGATGTGACATCTTCCCTAACTAATAACGCCATCCCTCCTCATTTATTCCTTCCCCCTCTGCTTCATCTTAAAGAGCGGAGCGGTGGAATACTGCGCTGCCAGTCCGGCTCATACTGCAACCATCCCACTAATGGCGATAATATAGTAAATCCACGTGCTCATTCATGCCATGGTGTCATCCGCCTTTTAATACAATACTTCTTACATTGAGGTATCTGCAGCTGAGTACATGACTCGCACCATGATCAACAATTAAATTCCTGACACGAGGAATTCTGCAGATGCTGGAAATTCTAGCAACACACGTCAAAGCTCACCAGAAACGTTGATGTATGTAAATTAAATTCCTGATTCTGTCTGAGGCCTTAGCATCTGTCTCCACAATCTACTCACTTTCTGTTCTGCGGCAGCCTTGTTGTTATCGCTTGCAAGTCTGGATTTACCCTTCCCCCTCCCACCACCAATTCCCCCACCCCCACCCCACCTCGAGCAGCACTAGCAAGCCTTCCGGCTAGGATATTAATAGCCTTCAGTTCATGAGCATACGAACTTCCTTTCAGCCGACTCCAAAATCAACCAAACGACTCCCTCAGCTTAATGCTGTATTTTTTTTTCTTCCGCTCACATGTCTTTGAAATGTCCCTAATGTCTCAGCACCGAACACCAGCCCTGGCAGCCTGTTCCAGGACCGCAGCAATCTCTGTGTAACAAAACGTTGCTTCTCGCATCCAGACTATAATCTCTTCCGATTCTTTTAATGTTATGCCCTTCGTATTAGCCACTTACGTCCTCGATAATGTCTAGCTGTCCAATATCCCAAAACCTCTTATCACTTATCACTCTTCTATCAAGCAATATGTCATACTCCTTCCTACCAGATCCATAAAACAGAGATCCATCAACGTTTTCTTAAAAGGTTTTTTGTCATACCTGAATAGCATCTCGGAAAATCTATTCTGGGTCAACTTTAAACGCTCCAAATACTCCTTTAATTGCAGCAGAATGAGGCCATTTCCGCCACTCTGCTCCGCCGTTCCATCATGGCTGAATTACTATTCCTCGTAATTCCATGCTGCTGCTTTCTTGCCGTAACCTTTGAACTCCTGACTGATCAAGAACATACGAACTTTCGCTTTCAAAACTAAATCCAATAACGTTGATTCCACAGTTGGCTGGAAAAAAAATGATAAGAGATTTACCACTCTCTGGCTATAATAATAATAATCATAAATTAATTAATCAATTAATAAATGAATAAATCACAATCATCTCTGTCCATCTGCGATTCTCCAGATGAGTTACACATTATTTGCAATTTTTGGCACTGCCAGTAGTTGGGTTTGCAGGTAGGCAGATAAAGAGTGAGAGGGAAATGAGAATGCGGAAATGTGAAATGGAAGGGGGCAGTACCGGAAGTTCAAGATATCCGATATATCAAGGTATTCCGTCTGGGTAGACTCTAAACCATTAGTTCAGAAGCTACCCAGACGAAATGTAAGTTGCTGTTTCATCAACATGAGTGTGGCCTCATTGCTTCAATATCCAGCACAGAAATGTGCAGCTTTCCACTACACACAGGCCTCCAATTAGAAAGGCAACCATTTTCCTTCACTCTCTGTCTCCTGCCCCTACACCAATGTCTACTCCAATGTTATACCTCATCTTGAAAGTAAAGCTCACGGATTTTCCTGACAAATCTCCGATGCGGGACTTTGATATATTCTCCTGATAAAGTCAATTTAGCCATCATCCAATACAGTTCGTTTGTTGACTTTCCTGGGAAAAAAAAAATCGGTACTTCCTCGGGAAACTCTATAACATAGTGTGGGATATACAATGCCGTGACTAGCCCTAGTCAGTCCCGTCTATTAAAATACTGATACATACGGTGCTTGCAAACTTTACCGCTACTGATGTCACAAGTAGGGACCTGTGATTCCACAGATGATTTCTGAGCCTTTCCCACATTCCTCACTCTATCCCTCTCACTAACCCTTGCACTCTACCATCGACTCCCTCTCTCTGACACTACCCCCCTCTGCCCTCTGTAAAGCTCTTTTTCGCTACCTCTCTCCTCTCAGTCCAGCTCGCCACTCTACCCTCTTTCTCCATCTTGAGCTTCCCTTTCTCCAACTTTCGCACACACCCTGCCCTTTTCCCTCTCCCTGCTCACCCACTCACTCTCCTTCCGTCTCATTATAGCGCTTACCCTCGCTCTCACTGTTAAAGTCACCATTACATCCGCATTAAACATGTTGGTCGGAAAAGGTTAGGAATGCAATGGGCTGAGTAATTTAAATTAATCTTTAAAATATTTCTTTAAACAAATGCCGCTGAATGAAGTCTGAGTGTAAAATAAGTGCAAGTTCTGATCCTGGTAGTTTTCCTTATATGGTTAAAGTTTCCATCACTCTTTTCTGAAGCAGAATTGGTTAAAAAGAATTGGTTAAATGCAATATTCAGGTCATATCGTTCACACCTGAATGAGAGTGAAATTGCATTTCATTTCAGCAGAAAGGCCACCCCCTATTATGAGGAAACTGTGGGGTCAGGCAACTGATTAGACAGGGACATTGATCTCCGAATCTCACAGAGCAAGATCCCAAACCTTCCTAATCAAGCAATAATCTGGACTCTTCCTGCTTGATTTCTAATTTCTCTGAGGGTGTCGGCCCGAAAGGTCGAATTCTTGATCCATTCCACAGATTTGCCTGAGTTTCTCGGGCATTGTTTTGCGTTACCATAGTTACGAAAGATTGGCGAAATGGAGTAATGAAGCAGTAAGTAGTTTGAAACGGCATCAAAACATAACCACGGTGTTAGAATATTTTTTGGAGAACTAAGCTGTGAACAGTCTAACTTCTGAAATTTATATTGGATCTTAGTTTAATCATCCGTTTGTGTGTGTTACGAATCAATTATTAAGGAGTTAGTGAGTCATGGAAACGTACAGTATGGAAACAAGCCCTTCGACCAATGGCTCTCATCTGCAAACTCCCATCCACCTGTACAGAGGCCCCCACTATCCAACATTCCCTTCAAGTTTGAAATGTAGCCCGCATTCACCACTTGCCACAGAAGCATTTTTTTACACTCTCATAATCCTCTGAATGAAGGAGTGTTCATTTGTAATACCCTTAAACTTTTCTGACTCGGCTGGTGGCGTAGTGGCATTAGTCGAAAGGTCCCGAGTTCGAATCCAGCCGGCTCCCCTGCACGCTTTCCATCCTTGCCGGGTTATGAGCTGGTGATATCTTTGGAATCTCACCCGGCAGAGGGCAATTGCAAACCACTACTGTCAATTGCCTCGTATGCGGTTCCCCACTACGTCAGAAGGGCGTGGAGGGAAATTGTCCGCTAACCGTAAAAACTCCGGATGCGAGGTAACATTCCTTTTCCTATCCTTTTCACCTTCCAGCCTTAAGACATGACCTCTGATTGTAAGTTTACCCAAACTCACTGAAAATCTCTACTTGCATTTACCCTATCACTATCCCTCATCTTTGTGTGTACCTCTAACAAATATTCCTTGGTGTTCTTATTTCTAAGGAATAAAGTCCGATTCTATTCAATCTCACCTTATAACTCATGTCTTCCATACCAGACAACGTCCAGTTAAGTTTCCTCTGTACTATTACTCTGTAGCCTTCCCTGTAGGTAGATGACCACAATTGCACACAATACTCCGAATTCGGCCTGAACAATGCCTCAAACAAGCTCAGCATGTTTCCCATCTCTTGTATTCAAAAGTATTAATTTATGACAGCCAATGTGCCAAAATCAATGCATTCTCAGTAATGTCCTGAATAATTCAGCAAAGTTATTTCCATTTGTGTACCCAATAGCGTTTAGAATATATATAGTACCTTTCACCTCGCTCAGTAGCTACCTCATGTCAAAACCTCCCTCACCGCCTCAGCCCTCCACTATTTCTGCTTCTTCTGCAGAAGTGGGTGACTTCATTTCCAGCAATGGACTCCATCTGGTTTGTTGCTTCGCCCCAACCTGAACCCCCGCAACGTGTCCATCAATACTTAAATCTTATTAATTTGTGAGGCCCAGTCGAATTTATTGCCAACCGCGCAAGCTGGGGATGAAACTGTCCTTTCAAATAACGCTCAGAACATTAATTCGACAAAAAAACAGAGATGCCTCAACGTTTCCTCATAAGACTTATTGTCTTACCTGAGAGGTATGTCGGTAATTCTATTCTGCATCGTGTTTAAACTTTCCACATCATCCTATAATTGGAGCAGAATTCGGCCATTCGGACCATTCTGCTCCAAAATTCAATCGTGGCTGATTTACTATTCCTCGCAACTCCATCCGGCTGCCTCCGTCCTATAACCTTTGATGTCCTAACTGATCAGAAACATATTAACCTTCGCTTTAATAACTATACCCAATAGCATAGCTGCACAGCCGGCTGGGAAATTAATAACAGTGATTTACTATTCTCTAGCTGAAAATAAATAGATTAAAAAAATCTTCATATCTGTCGTTCCTTCGATTCTCCACACGAGTTATGCTTTATTTCCGATTTCTGGCAATGCAAGCAGTTGGGGTTTCAGGTATGCAGGCAGGAAGAGAAAGGAGAAATGAAAATTAGGAATGTTGCAGTTAACGGGGGCATTACCGAATTTTCGAGATATCGATGCTCACACCATCAGGAGGGAGGCTAACCAGACGGAATGTAAGTTTGTGTTCCATCGACATGAGTGTCTTTTGATTGCTTCCATATCCAGCACCAACACGTGTGTCTCTCTTCTCGTCACAGGCCTCCACTTAGTAAGGCAACCATCTGCCACCACTCTCTGCCTCGTCCCAGTACGCCAATGTCCACCCCAAAGTATTACCTCATCTTGAATGCAAAGCTAATGGATTTTGTTGATGAATCTGTTATGCCGGATTTTCATAAAATCTGTTGATAAAATCCATGAAAACCTCATTCACTGCATTAGCTTCATCAACTCTCCTTGAAATTTACCTCGTGACTGCACGAAAAAATTGCTTAGAATACACAAAGCCATGCTGACTATCCTAGTCAGTCCTCTCTATTAAAATACTCACACATACGGTGCTTTCCCACTTTCCCACTGCATATATCAGGAGCACAGGCCTAAACTCCCTGGCTGGTTTGTGAGACTTTCCCACAACCCTCGCTCTAACCATTTCACTTTCCCGTGCACTCAATCATCCACTGCCTGTCTCCTACACTTCCCCTCTCTCTGCCATCTCGATCTCTCTTTTCCTCTACCTCTCTCATCTCAGTCCAGCTCTGCACTTTCCCCTCTGCACTTTCCCACACGCTCTTCCATCTTGAGCTTCCCTTCCTCCACCTTCCATAGACACCCTGCCGTTTCCCTGCTCCCTGCTCACCCATTCTCTCTCCTTCTGACTCCTTTTCCCTCCGCCCTCACTCCCTCACTCTGAACTTCAACCTCACAACAAGATTTAAAATATTGCTGGCGAAATGTTAGGAACGCAATGGGCTGATTTATTTAAATAATCGTTGAAATATTTCTTTAAACAACTGCAGATGATTTGAGTCTGAGTTAAAATAAAGTGCAGGCTCTGACCCCTGTTAATTTTCTTTATAAGTTTAAATTTTCTGTCTCTCTTCCCTGCAGCAGAAATGGTTAAATGCAATATTAAAGACAAATTGTTCACACCTGAATAAGAGTGAAACTGCATACCATTTCAGCAGAACAGCCTCTCCCTATTCTCAGGTATGTGCGGGCGAGGTAGCTGATCATGCAGAGATACTGAGCTCCGAATCTCACACAACAACTCAAATCTTCCTAATCAATCAATACTCTGGATTCTCCCTGCTTTATTTCTCATTTCTCTGAAGGGCGTCGGCCCGAAAGGTCAAATTCTTGTTCAATTCCATAGATCTTGCCAAACCGGCTGAGTTCTTCTAGCATTGATTTGTGTTACCATCGTTACGAGCGGTCGGCAAAAGGGAGTGTGCAGATGCAGTAGGCAGGTTGAAACGACTTCAATAACCTTCCTTATCAATCAATTACCTGGCCTCTTCTTCCCTCCTTTGCAGTTCCACTGAAGAGTGTCGGCCCGAAAGGTCGAATTCTTCTTCAATTCCATAGACCCTGCCTGAGATGCTGAGTTCGTCCGGCATTTGGTGTATTACTGTAGGTACGAAAGATTGGCGAAAGGCAGTATGCGGGAGCAGTGGGCGGGCAGTTTGAAACAACTTCCAAACACAAGCACGCTGTCAGACTATATTTGGAGATTTAACCTGTGAACAATTGAACTTCTGATATTTATTTTGGATCTTATTTTATTTTGGACAGTTGTCGGTATTGTAAATCAATGAGTAAGGAGTTATCGATTCAAAGGAAAGTACAGAACGGAAGCAGGACCTTCGGCCCAGCCCTCGCAATGCAGACTTCCATCCACCTGCACCCGGGCCATAGTTACCCATAGCACCACTATCCAAAATCATCTTAACATTTCACATCCAACTCGCATGCACCATTTGTGCCGGCAGCAGCATTTACACTCTCACATTCCTCTGAATGAAGAAGAGTTCCCTCGTAATCCTCTTAAACTTTTCACATTCCACCCTTAACCCATGATCTCTGATGGCATGTCCACACAAACTCAATGCAAAGTGTCTGCTTGCGTTTACCCCAACTCTACCCCGCATCTTTGTTGTCTACATCTAACATTCGTCCCACAATATTCTACTTTCCAAGGAATAAACTCCGAAACTATCCAATAATTCCTTATAATTCATGTCCTCCATACCAGCAGCTTCACTGTAAAATTCTATGTATTCTTTCCCTTTATTCTTTCTTGTCGGTAGGTGACCATAACGGCACATAATACTCCAAATTCGCCTTGAGCAATGCCTAACACAACTTCAAAAAAATTCCCATCTGCTGTACTCAAAATATTGAATTAAGACCATAAGACCATAAGACAAAGGAGCAGAAGTTGACCATTCGGTCCATGGAGTCCGCTCCGCCATTTTATCATGAGCTGATCCATTCTCCCATTTAGTCCCAGTCCCCGCCTTCTCACCATAACCTTTGATGCCCTGGCTACTCAGATACCTATCAACCTCTACCTTAAGTACATCCAATGACGAGGCCTCCACTGCCGCATGGGGCAACGAATTCCACAGATTCACCACCCTCTGGCTAAAAAAAAAAAAAAAAAATCTTCGTATCTCTGTTCTGAATGGGCGCCCTTCAATCTTTAATTCATGCCATCTCATACTAGACTCCCCCACCATGGGAAACAATTTTACCACATCCACTCTGCCCATGCCTTTCAACATTCGAAATGTTTCTTTGAGGTCCCCGCTCATTCTTCTAAACTCCAAGGAATACAGTCCAAGAGCGGACAAATGTTCCTCATTTGTTAACCCTCTCATCCTGGAATCATTCCAGTGAATCTTCTCTGAACCATCTCCAAAGTCAGCACATCTTTTCTTAAATAAGGAGCCCAAAACTGCCCAAAGTACTCCAAGTGAGGTCTCACCAGCGCATCATAGAGCTTCAACGTCACATTCCTGCTCCTATACTCTATTCTTCTAGAAATGAATGCTAACATTGCATTCGCCTTCTTCACCAGCGACTCAACCTGGAGGTTAACCTTAAGGGTACCCTGTACGAGGACTCCCAAGTCCCGTTGCAACTCTGCAACTCAGAACTTTGATTTTTCTCCCCATTTAAATAATGGTCTGCCCGTTTATTTCTTCTGCCAAAGTGCATAACCATACACTTCCCAACATTGTAATTCATTTGCCACCTCTTTGTCCATTCTCCCAATCTATCCAAGTCTCTCTGCAAACTCTTTGTTTCCACAGCACTACGGGCCACTCCACCTATCTTTATAGCATCAGAAAACTTCGCCACAAAGCCATCCATTCCATAATCCAAATCGTTGATGTACAACGTAAAAAGAAGCGGCCCGAACACGCAACCCTGTGGAACACCACTGGTAATCGGCAGTCAACCAGAAAATCAAGAAGGCCAATGTGCCAAAAGCAATGCAATGTCACCAACCTCCTAAATAAACATGTTTCCAGTCCTACACCAAATAACGCTCGGACTATATCATCTGACCTCCCTCAGTTCCTGCCTCATTCCAGCATCTGCCTCCGCACCTCAACACTTCACCAGCTCTGACTCTTCCACAGAAGCGAGTGACTTCATTCAACAACAATGGGCTCCATCTGACCTGCTGCTTTCCCACACCCTAAAACACAAAACCTTGTCCATCACTACTGACACCTCGTTGGGTTTTGTGAGGCCCAGTCCAGTAGATTGCCAAGTGTTGAAGCTCGTGGAAATACAGTCCATTCAAATAAAACTCAGAACTGCTTTTTCGTTAATAGAATTTGAACACAGGTATTATGTCATTAAGAAACATGAAATGTTGGATCCTGTCTCTCAGCCGAATTGGAAACAACTCGGACAGCGAAGTATGTAAGTCCGGAAGTTGGTGGTGTCGCAGCATATATATTTAAATTATGCTGAGTGACAGGTAAGGTACTGGAGGATTGGTGGATAGTTTTTTTTTATTTCTCCGCTGTTTATGAAAGGGTCAGAAAGCAACCAGGAAATTGTAGGCCGTTGCTGCTTACATCAGTATTGGGAGAATTAATGGAAGGACCGTACACGTGAGATTTTAATGGGCAGGACTGATTAGGGATAGTCAATGTGGCGTTCTGTACTGGGTAATCTTAGAGAGTTTTCCGGCAAGGTTACGAGGAATTTACCGGGAATGTCGATGAAGGCAAGCCAGTGGACGATGTCTGTATGGACTTCAGCAATGCAATTGGCGGCCGGCGCGGGGGAAGGCAGTGAGTGCTACTAGATGGTGCCTCTCTGAGTGGAGACCTGCGGCTAGTGGAGGGCCGCGGGGTCTGTGCTGGGGCCACTGCTGTTTCTCATCTTTTAGAATGATCTGGACTATAATGTGGTTAACTGGACCAGAAAATCTGCCGATGACACCGTGATAGGTGACAACGGGGAAGACTATCAAAGCTTGCAGCAGGATCTGGAAGAACTACAAAACAGAGGTGAAAATGGCAGATGTAATTTAATGCAGGCAAGTGGAAGCTGTTGCTCTGCTGTAGAAATAACGAGGGTAGGTTTCAGAAGTAAGAGTTAGGGAACTGAGTGTTACAGAAAAAAAAATGGATTTGGGATTATGGGTCCACACTTCATTTGAAGTAGTGTCACAGGTAGATAGAGTCGGAAAGAATGCTTTTGGTACGTTCGCCTTCTATCTCTTACTAAGTCATTCAGTTAGTCCTGACGAAGTGTCTCGGCCTGAAACGTCGACTGTACCTCTTCCTAGAGATGCTGCCTGGCCTGTTGCGTTCACCAGCAACTTTGACATCTCTTAATGCTGATGTTATTAAACGAATGTCAATAAAGTCCACTGATATGACAATCTTTGACCAAATTGATTCCAGTTGAATGGGAGTATATTGTCGAAACAGTTTGTTTTAATATCAGCAGAAAGGCAGTTCCCTGTACCGAGGCAGCTGAGTGATGTTTGAGCTGAAACTTGACCTGCTTCGGTTAGATATTTTTACGCGCCGGGCCGTCCTCAGACCCTCACGAACCCAGGCTGGACCAAATTTGCAGCCTGGACTCGATCAGTTAAAAAGAGAAACTCCGCAGCAGTGTTTGCAATGTAAGAACTAGGCGGGAATGTCACTAGGAAATCCAGACAAAAACTGCCTGTTGCCGCGAGGATTAGTTAACACAGCCTGTTTGCTTTCCGGGTTACGGTTGCTACATTTGCTCTAATCCCCTCTCCTCACTCTGCCGGGCTTGACTCGGGCCGGTGAGAGTAAGTGTGAGCCGGACTACGCAGCTTAGCTTTCCAGAGGTTCACCGTGCCCTTTAAGTCTGTAATGAGCGACGGACATTTTATAGACGAATGGCCTCAGGAGCAACAGCTCAGACGCAACTCTCCGTAATAGGTGAGGACACAAGGGCAGGAAGATTGTCGCTCACCCGGTAGTCAGACTGTGATTACCCGGGACCACATTTAACGCCGTTCAGTCCAAACATCAGAGTTAGGTGCTGTCTCTAATGCTGCACAATTATTCAGCGTTTAGAGCGAGGCTTGGCTTTAAATCCGTTGGGATCGGGAAGGGAACAATGAGAGAAGGGAGCCCTCAGCTGACCAAGTTAAGGAGTTAATTATTATCGAATCAGATTACTTCAAATGACATGGATGCCTCCATTCACAAACACTCTCCAAGGTGTTCGTGCAGAAAGTAACTTTCACAGCGGCAGATTAAGCTGCAATGTCGCACGGGCCAGGGTCCCGTCACCGATCTCTCTCTATCCTTAAAAAGTAACTAAACAGAATAACAGGCAGTGGGATTTTATAATTGATAGTGCCACAGATTGATTTATTTGAAGGAATAGTGAGAAATATTGATACAAACATCTACAGTGGTTGGAATCATATGTTAAGGGAAAATGGTGTAAACTCACAGCAACGTTAACATTAACCTTCTAGATTCCAGAGCCTAGTTAATGTGATTGTACATCTTATTGTGGGTGTTATTGGTCTTTCTTGTGGCGCAAAGGGTTACATACAAGTTAGACCAACCCTTTTCACAGTTGAAAGTGAGCGTGGAACTGGGTTGGACTGGGTTTCAGCAAAGTGCCCTCTCCCATTTCTTTGGAATGTGCGCTTGTGGGACGGGCCGCTGCTTGCACAGACACTGAGCTCTGAGCCTCATACAACAGCAACTCGCACTTCCCACATCAGCCAAATCTCCCTCGCCTGATTGCTTGCACGGAGGTTTGTTGTGGAAACCCACACTGCCAGAATATTCTTTGGGAATTACGGTGAAAATATTTGATTAAGGACTTTATTTCCAGTCAAACTGCTGTCTGACTTTGGAATCAGTCTTCAAGAAGGCATCATTTCTGTTTTAAGCCTCTTCTGTCGGCGGGGTGGTGGGGGGAGGTGTTTGTGTTCCTGCAGTAACTTGTTTGCGCGGTTGATACTTTTCACACCCTACTTCCAGCTTAAAAACTGTTCTAGAACTAGCAACATCAGTGTGAGAGCAATGGTGCGGTATTTGTTTAGCCAGCAACTGCTCCGCTTTCAAAATACCGAATTTCGGATTATATATATATTTCTTTCTTTTTCGTCTGGGTTGGTTGTGAGTGCTTTAGCGCCTCACAATGGCCAGAGGAAGCAATGGTTTTAATTATATTCACGCCAAGATGTTTAATAAATGGAGACCAAGACAGCCATAAGAAGGACGGCACACAGGAATGAGGGTTAAAGGCCAATTCAGATCGATCACGTTGAAATTAGATAGTTGTTTGGAACAGCAGGTTCGACGGGACAAGTGAACCAATTCCTCCTATTAGTATGTTCACAAGAAAACAATAAAATTGAATGAGTGTATAGTGGTCTAACGACGGCACATGTGATTTTTCAGTTGACTGACAGCCAATGGAAATTGGCCTAATAACATATTTGCATGAGTTTTGCGTTTGAAATCCGTGATGGGGGGTTGAAGTTACGACACTCGCTCAGCTTGGCAGCAGGGTACCGGACCGAGAGACCGCTCAGTCTGCAGACTCCCCATCGCACTCGTGCACGTGCGTTCGGCCCCGCCCACTGTCAACCACTTAGCTTCATCCCCTCGCGCTCTCGGGCTGGCGCGGGATCAGTCCACGCGCCTGTCTTTTGCCAGGTGACCTGTAACTGTTGTCACGTGCGTGCGTATTATCCAGCTCTCCTTGTTTTCCAAAAGTGTCAATCCAGTGGGGATACTGGATTCGACAAGAGGGCGACAGTCCTGCAGAACTCGCTTCGTGCTCCTTCCCCAAATTTCCGGTGAAGATGTAGATAGCAAATGTTCCACGTTTTATGTCAGTTTCACTCCGAGATAAGTTAGCGCCGTTGAGAGGGCGGCGAAAGAAATTGGGACGACATTGCCCCAACCCAGGGAGGAAGAAGGGAAAGGCTTCGCTACATTGGCGATAGACACGGGAGTAAAGTTAACCGCCACGCGCCTTGAGGAGTGGTGTTGGGGACAAGGTGGACCAGCCTGGGTCTCATTGTATATCAGTGTGGTGTGGAGAGGACTAGTGGCCTGTTCCTGTTTCTCAGGCCTCTATATTTAAAGACAAGGAATTACCAGACCCTCTTTCAGAATGCAGCTAAACTCGATGGGTGTTGCAGAGACCAATCCTCTGAGCCTGGCTGTTTCCAATCTATACCCACAATTTGGATGAGGAACAGAATGCAACATTTCCAGGTATTCACATTTTTAAGGAAGCAGTAATTGTCCTGAGTGTTAGTTGGGTGTACAGTACAGTGAGTGAGGTGTTGAAATGGCTTAAGCACTGACAGAAGTCAAAGGTATGTTTGAGTTAGAGGCCTCCGTCAGTCAGAGCTGACCAAGGATATTTCGTCCTAGCTGTCTTGATACCTAGGTCTGGGCAGTACAATATGGAGCGCCAGCTGTTGCCATGTAGCAAGCTTTCACTCTTTACAAAACCGCTGAACCCTAAGATACAGCAGAAACCGATACGGTTAGGTACCAGCAGCGTCGAAGACATTGCCAACCACCACTGAAATCAACGTAAGACTAACAAAGAGGCTCCAATTCCGTATTTTCCCTTTGAATTACTCCCAAGCCTGCCGATGGGAGGGAACAGCAGCGGCTATTTGAGAACAGAGTTTTATATATCCTGGATGAGCTGCCAACTACGGCCTATGAGTCCCATGAGCCCGAAGCGACCGTGTTTCAGCCGGCAGTAACGGCCCCGTCTCCTACCAGTAGAAATGGCTCCTCCGAGGTCATTAGCTAAGTCACACCTGAAGGCCAGACGCTGGATCTGGTTGTCAGAGGCCAGTTGAGGTGCACGTCCCAATGTTCCTTCAGGTTGTTATAGCCGGTGTTGGTAATGGTAACAAGCTTCCACTACCAACTAAATACTTCCAATGGCATGGTCAAAGATACAGCGTATTCGTTCCAAGCGTTATTGGGTAAAGGAGTGGAAATGACATTGCACGATTATTTAGGACTGTATTGAGGTTGCATGTCAATATTGTGTAACATCCTGCTCTTCTTCCCTAATACGGGTCATATAATGCAAAGGACAAAATTTTGGAGGAACTCAGCGCTTCAACCAGTGGCTATCGAAGGAAATCGTTTGACGATATTTCTGGTTGACGTACTCTGTCCCGAGTGAATGTTGAAGGCAGGTGGCCAGTACGGGGAGAGTGATGGTAGGGCAAGGCCTGGGAAGGAATAAATGGATCCAGGTGAATATGTGTGATAGACGGATGCTGGTGATATATGCTGTGCCACAGGGGTCAATGATTTCGATGGACAGTACACGTCTTGATCAGTAAATCGGCACCCAATGGCCCACCACTGAGAACATCTACTATAAACGCTGCCTGGGCAGGGCGAAAAGCATTATCAAGGATGCATCTCACCCTAACCACGGACTTTTTACTCTCCTCCCATCCGGTAGGCGTTATGGCAGCCTCC
This sequence comes from Mobula birostris, assembly GCF_030028105.1. NCBI lineage: Eukaryota > Metazoa > Chordata > Chondrichthyes > Myliobatiformes > Myliobatidae > Mobula > Mobula birostris. The sequence continues at coordinate 58,938,795 of NC_092382.1, forward strand.
GTTCCCGCACCAGCAGGTACAGGAAGAACTTCTTCCCTGAGGCTGTGACCCTGCTGAAGCTCACATCATCACATGCGCTAAGCAATATTGCGCCCATATTGTACTGTATCAGTACTATTGCATTTGTGTGCTGTAGCACTTACTTTTTATTCGCAGTTATTTTGTAAATAAAACTATTCTTTGCAATTCTGGTCAGATGCTAACCGCATTTCTTTGGCTTGTATCTGTACTCTGCACAATGGCAATAAAGTTGAATCTAATCTAATCCAAATTTGCAGATGACACCAACGTAGGAGGTGCTATTGATACTGAGGTTTATCAGACAGTTATGAGGGACTTGATTACGTAGAAGATTGGACGGAGGAGTGGACAAATGATCTCAATACAGGTGAGTGTGAAGTGATGGAAATCAACTATACGGAGGGCTTGTGATATGAATGTTAGGGCAATGGACCCTGTAATGAAAAACAAGGACTTAGGGTGATGAGTATTCAATTCGATATCAGGGGATAGTGAAAAAAGTGTTTATAACGGCGGCCTTTTGGATCGTAACTTTGAGACAGTATAGAAGCTACAGAAGGACTTAAACAGAGTAGGAGAAGGGGCAAAGAAATGGCATATTAATTACAGTGTCAGGAAATGTATGGTCATGCACCTTGTCAGAACAAATGAAAGGGTTATCAAGCAGTGCAAAGAAAGGCAATTGGGCTTGCTGTGTTGTCTAGAAGATATTTCGCCACATCGGCGAGGGCACCTCAGTTCTAAACCATGGTGGGTAGTTTTCCGGCTTATAAATTCTGTCGGTTGTTTAAATCTACAGCAATCTCATGAGAGACTTTAAGAGTCGTAGAGGTAATGAGATCATTAGTCCTGTCTGTGAGTGAATGGAGATGTGAATTGTTGTGAAAACGCCGGGTTAGAAGTGTTGGGACTGCATTGTAAGTAGCTGATAGGTGATGTCGTGCCCCACCCCTTCGGTTCTGGGATGGGAAAACATCAGCCATGATGAAATGGCGGTTCATACCCGATGGGGTAAATAACTCTAATTCTGCTCACGGTATCATCGAAATACGGGACTGGATGGATATGCGCCTAAAGCAAGAAGTCGGGACCAGCTTGCTTGGCACCCAGGTCGTCATGTTTTCACTGGGCCAAATGCCATGTAACTGTGGTGTTTTGCTTAATTAATCTATCAGCGGCATACACCAGATACCACTGCACAGGCATGAATGACGTAAATGCAATACGGATGAGAAATGCTTGATTCATAATCAATCTTTTGTTTTATTCTAGTGTATGGAGATGCTGTCATAGATGCAAAGTAATCACACTGTTACTCACTCTCTGCTTGTTGTGTGTAATTCGGAGCACTGCCTGTAGATGGAGCATTCCACCACGGACCGAAAGCAAGAAGCATCGTCAATCTAAATGGAATGGACAGAGGCACAGTGTGCTCATTGAGTTCTTTCTCATTAACATTTTGTTCTGTTGCTACACATACAGCCGAATTATCAATAGTTCAGAGGAAGTAACTTATGCTGGTGCTAAGTGGGCAAAATATTTTTGAGCAAACTGGGTCACTGAATTCACTGCAAAAAACACCTTGAGTTATTGGACCTTTAACCGGAAATGCTCCGGTCATGCCATTCACCATGCAAAACATAGATCACAAATCATTGAAACAGAATTGGGCCATGAGGCCCATCGAGTCTGCTGCGACATTCAGTCATGGCTGATGCCTTTTTTTTTTATCTCCTTTTCAACCCCAGTTCCCGGCCTTTTCCCCGTAACCACTGATGCCTTGTCCAATCAAGAATCTATCATGATCTGCCTTAAATACACACAAGGACTTGGCCTCCGCAACTGCATGTGGCAAAAATTTCCACATATTCACCACCCTTTGACAAAAGAAGTATCTCTGCATCTCTGATTTTAAAGGGCGTCCCCCAATCCTGAGACTGTCCACTCTTGTCCTAGACTCTCGCACAATGGGAAACATTTTTTTCCACATCTCCTCTGCTGAGACTTTCAACATTCGAAAGGTTTAAATGAGATCCCCCATCATTCTTCTGAATTCCAGCCAGTACAGACCCATAGCCATCAACCGTTGATCGTATGATAACCCTTTCACCCTTTCATTCCTCGAATCATCCTGATGAAATTCCTCTGGACCTTCTACAGTACCAGCACACCTTTTCTACGATAAGGGTCCCAAACCTGTTCGCAATACTCAAAGGGACGCCTCACCAATGTCTTATAAAGGTTCAGCATCACATCCTTGCTCTTTCATTCCAGACCTCTTGAAAGAAATTCTAAAATGACGTTTGCTTTTCTCACCACCGAATCGACCTGCACGTTAACCTTCAGGGTGTTCTGCAGAAGGACTCCGAAGACCCGATGCATCTCAGAATCCTGGATTTTGTCCCCATTTAGAAAATAGTCCACACATTTATTCCTTTTAACAAATTGCATGACCATGCATTTTCCAACATTGCATTTCATTTGCTACTTTCTTGTCCATTCTCCAAATCTGTCTAAGTCCTATCTGTTTCCTCAAGACTACCTGCCCCTGCCACAATATTGGTAGAATCTGCAAACTTCGCAAAATATCTATCTATTCCTTCGCCTAAATCATTTATACAGAGCATAAAAAAGTGCCCCCACACGCACCCCTGCGAAAACCAGTCACTGGCAGCCAACCATAAAATGATCCTTTTATTCCCACTGGCTGCTTCCTACCAATCAGCCAATTCTCGAAGCATTTCAGCAACTTTGCTGTAATACCATAGGCACTTAACATTGTAAACAGCCTCATGTGTGGCACCTTCTTAAAGACCTTCTCAAAATCCAAATACACATTTACTGCATCCCCTTTATTTATCCTACTTTGAATCTCATCAATTAAATCCAACAGATTTGTCAGGTAGGATTTTCCCTGAAGAAGTCCATGTTGACTGTGTGCTTTCTTGCCTTTTATCACCAAGTACTCCATCACCTAAACTTTAACAATTGTCTCTAACATCTTCCCAACCACTGAGCTCAGGCTAACTGGTCTATAATTTCCTTGCTGCTGTCTTCCTCCTTTCTTAAAGGGTGGAGTAACATTTGTAATTTTCCAGTCTTCTGGCACCATGCCGGAGTCGAATGGTTTTTGAAAAATCATTTCTAATGCCATTACAATCTCTAACGCTGCATCATTCAGAAACCTTGGATGTAGTTCCTCTGGTCTGAGTGACTTATGGACCTTCAGCTTTAATAGCACCTTGCAACAGTAAACTGCACCCACTTCTCTTTCCTCACCATTACAACATACTGCTAATGTCTTCCTCAGTGACGATTGCGGCAAAATATTTAATTCATCAGTCATCTCTTTGTCTCCCGTTATTAATTCCCCGCCTCATTTTCTTGCCGTCCTATATATCCGCTCTCATGTCTCTTTTATTTTTAACATACCTAGGAATCCTGCACAAGTCGCCTTGCACCTCAGTTATTTTTGTATTTTCTCCCTATTTAGTCAAACTTTCAGTTCCTCTACCAAAATGCATGACCACAAAAAATTCTAACAAATATGTCAGGCAAGATTTTCCATTGCGGAAACCATACTGAACATGGGCTCTTTTATTATGTGCCTCCAAATACCCATGGTTGATGATCTGCCCTGACCAGTCAATAATCTACCAACCTCTGCCTGAAATATGCAAAAGACTTGGCCTTCACAGTCTGTGACAAGGAATTCCACAGTGTCATCCTGTTGACTGAAATTAGCCCTATCAATTCCCTCCCCACACTACACATTGCATTTATTCATAATCCAGCTACCTCATTTTCCAACATCTTCCTAACCATTGGTTCGTACCAACTGACCTATAGCTTCCTTTCTTCTGCCTCCCTCCCTTCCTGAAAAGTGGAATGACAGTTATAACTTTCCAGTCTGTCAGAAGCATTCCGAAATCTAGTGACCCTTGAAAACTCACTACCAGTGTTCCACAATCTCTTCAGCCACCACTTTCAGGACTCTGTCGTGTGCACCATCTAACCCAGGAGACCTATCAACCCTCAGACCGTTCAATGTCCCAAGACCCTTTCCTATCGTTATGCCGACTTCACACACTGCATACCCCGACATCTGGAACATCCAGCATACTGCTAGTGATTTCCACAGAGAAGACTGAAGCAAAATACTTATTCAGTTCATCAGCCATTTCATTGTTCATCATTAGTACCTGTCCAACATCATTTTCCAGTGGTCCGATATCCACACTCAGCTCAGTTTTATAATTCATACATCTGAAACAAACATCAGCTTTTCCTATCCTGTTTAATTCTGGGGGCTAGCTTATTTTCATATTCCATCTTACCTTCTTAATGACCTTTTAGTTTCCTTGTGTTGTGTTTTTATGTGTCCCAATCCTCAACTTCCGACTATTGATCTATTCTGCGTAGTCTCTTCGAATTTTATCCTGACTTTGACTTATCTTGTTACCCACGGTTAACAAGATAAACTTTTGAGTACGTCTTCCTCTTTGGATGCATATATCCTATCCCTTCCCAATTGTTTCCATAAACTGGAGCCATTGCTGTCCTGTCGCCATCCTTGCCAGAGTTATTTGCCAATCACACCTGGTCAACTCCACTTTCATGATCTGTACTTCCCTTGGCTCCACTGTAATACTCGTTCATCTAACATTAGCTTCTGCATCTCAAAGTTCAGGTTGAATTCGATCATATGATGATCTCCTTCCCCTGAGGTTTTTTAAAAAAATATCTTAATCTCTCTCATGTCCTATCACCTACTCAGATTCTAGATTGATTCGGATTTTATTGGGTTCCAGCTCCAACTCCGCAATGCAGAATGTAAGAGGCTGATACTGGATGCCTTCCCAGATCCCGCAAGGGGAACATTCCCCTATCCTGCTTGACATTTCTAATGCCTGCACAAAGCAGACGAAAAGAGGAGAAGGAAAAAAATAACTTGAAGAAAGACCAGAAGAGATATTGAGATTAGCGTAATGTCATTGGCGAGTAGAATTGCAATGAATCCCACGGCATTTCAGGAGGGTATCTAGAACATGGAATGTGTCAGGCGGCTTCTATGGAGGGAAATTAATAATTGATCTGTGGGCCAAGACTCTAAATCAGAGAATGTGCTCATCACATCCATTCTCTTGCAATTGAAATATTAAAACGCAAGCAATACCCTGCTGAAACTTCTCTCTCCCCTCTCCAGAACATACGCATTCTTCCTGTGGCAGTGTCACCAGAGCTGCACACGCAATTCCCACTGGTCCAGCCAACAGTTTGTAAAGTTGCAACATGGTCTCTCTGCACGTGTGTTGTGTGCGACAGCTAATGTCGGCAAACAAGCTGACTGTCCGTTCCACACATAATCTCCCTCTGGACGTGAAAGCACAGAGGAACATCTGGAGAAATTTCTGAAACGCCCATCCGCTGCTGTCGTTAATTTGTGGTCGGGAATCTTTCGGAGGTAGGCCTCAAAATCCCCGGCTTTGCCTGCTTTTGCCGAACGAGAAAGAGGTCGAATCGCTCGGACAGAGGTGGCACTCAGTACTCGGTGTCGGAGATCTGATCAGAGCTCGAAGTGTTCGGTTAACTCAGAGTCGGATTGTGGTCGGCATGGCAGGGGGAGTTCCTCCTTCTCCCGTCTGCGTGAGGTGTGGGACATTTGAGAAACTTTGAACTTTACTGTGCTCACGGACTTCTTCATCAAGTTATGGTATTATGCACTGTTGTAGCTATGTGTTATAATTATGTGGTTTTGTTAGTTTTTTTAGTCCTGGTTTGTCCTGTGTTTTGTGATATCACGCCGGAGGAACTAATGTATCATTTCTTAATGCATGCATTACTAAATGACAATAAAAGAGGACTACATGTCTTCATAATCTAAAAGTATCTAATATATCTGTCTCTACGACCACCCCAGGTGGTTAATCCAGCAATCGGCCAATCTGTGTATAAAAGGGCTTGCCTCTTACATCTTTGAGATTATCCCCTGTCACATTAAATTCATAGCCTCTGGTGTTAGACATTTCAACAGTGGGTTCAAAATTCTGGCTGTCTGCACTGCCTGTACCTCTCGTAATCTTATAAACATCTATCAAATTATGTTAAAACACCTCAGCCTCAGCCAGCCACGCATTGTAGTACGTGCCCTCTACAGTCCAGGCAACATCCCGGTAAATACTCTTCTCCGCTCTTTCCAAATTCTTTACCTCCATATATAATGGCATGATCAAAACTGAATGTAAAGCACCATAGTTTAGGAAGTTGCATCATGACCTTTAAACTCAATGACACAACTAATAAAGGCTAGACTGCCAGGATCTTTCTGCTAATCAACACTGTTAAGGGTCTTGCTTTTAAAAGTGTACTGCCTATTTACATTTGCCCTGCCAAGGTGCAACATCTCTCATTTAGACGGGTTAACCACCAATTGCCATTTCTCCTCCCCATACCCACCCTCTCCCTATATCTGGAACAGCAGAGATTCCGGCTCAGATCTCTGCGGAACACCACTGATCTCAGATCTCCGTCTAGAATAAGTTGCCTCGACTATCACAGACTACCTTCAATGAGAAATCTGGTTATGAAACCAAACAGCCAATTCAACATCATAATCTTCTGTTTGAGTCTCCATTCTGGTACCCTGTCAAAGACCTTCCTATAATGCGTCCAAAGAACATGGAGAACTGGATTTTCCGTCAATCAGTCTTGTCAACCCATCAAAAATGCCAGTTAAGTTTATAACGACACAACTCACTCCACAGAAAACCAAGATGACTGTCTCTCAGTAGGCCATGGTTTTCCACATGCTCATAACTCCTATCTCTAAAAATTCTGTCTAGTAACTCCCTACTATTGAAGCCAAGCTCACTGCTCTACAGCTTCCAGGGTTATCCGTGGCTCCCTTTTTGAATGATCGATCAACACTACGTTTTCGTCTGTCCTCCAAGACATGACTATGACTATGACTATGGGGGGTGGGGGGGCGGGGTACATAGCTTTTCAGCAAGTCTCCAGCAATCTCTTCTCTTGCTTTCCTCAATAACCTAGGTTATATCCCGTGAGACCGTGGGACCTATCCAACTTAATGCTGTATAAGAGACGCAGCACTAACGATACTTCCAAATACCCTAGCAGAGAATACTCTCAACATTGATGTCTCATTTCTCCATGTCCTTCTTGGTAAATACTGACGTAAGGTCTTCATTAAGCACCTCTATCACGTCCTTAGCATCCCAGCAAACTCTTCCACTAATCTTTATCTTTGTGTGGTTCCACCCTCTCTCCAATTATCGTCCAGCTCCAGATGAACGCATAAAATGCCTTGGGATTCTCTTTAACCAGATTTGCCAAGAAATTTCATTACCTTTTCTATCTTTCCAAACCCCCTTCTTCAGTACTTTTCTGGCTTCTTTATAATCCTCCAACACTCTGATTTGAGCTCCTCAACATTTCCATACATTCTTCTTTCTTCTTGACTACAATTATGACCTCACTCGACATATCGGGTTCTTTGAGCTTGCCGTCCTTGTCCTTCGGAATGGAACATACCTGTCCCAGACTCTGTGCAGATGGTTTTTAAGCACCGTCTGCAGGTCGGAGGTGGATTTACCCAAAACCAGCTGTTTCTAATTAACAACTCCACCATTAACCCTGCATTCTGCCATCACATTCGTCTTTCTAAAGTGAATCATTTTGTACCTTTCCTGTTCGACACCGGCTGTAGGATCACTCCACTGAGGGGAGGCAAATGACCCTTTCATACTTTCCCAACAGCCCCTTCGTCTTCAGGACACAGTCGACCCGGAAATCCTCACAAGGGGGTATCAGCATGTGCCTCTCTAATGGGAATGGGGATGGGGAGCTCACCGGGATCCCAAAAGGGAACGATGACCCTCTATACAGACACAAACACGAGGAAATCTGCAGAAGGTGGAAATTAAAGAAACGCACATCAAAGTTGCTGGTGAACGCAGCAGGCCAGGCAAAGTCTTGACGAAGGGTCACGGCCCGAAACGTCGACTGTACTTCTTCCTAGTGATGCTGCCTGGCCTGCTGCGTTCACCAGCAACTTTGATGTGTGTTGCTAACCTCTATACAGAACCAGGGTCTTCCCCCTCCTTGCGTCCTCTCAGCTTCTTTAACATGCGGGTCAGTAGCCAGCGGTTGGTCTGAAAGGCGAGGCAGGAGATTGATGTGTTTTTATTTTGTTCCGGGACGGGATGCTAGGCACTGGCAGGTCTCCTTCTTTAATAGGGAGTATAAAGAGACGGAGAGTGTAGGGGTTTGCTTCAAAACAAAGGCGATCATGGGGCAGGCCAGCTTTTCTTTCAGGGAGGGGATGTTTTCTCCCGAATCTTCCCGATCTCCAGTCCGGCTGGGCTCCAGGTTGCACTGAGTTCCGGCTGTGACCCTAGCTCCGACTCCAGACGAGATCGGAAGATGGCTGTGTCCCTGTTCGCGTCCTCCCCGTGACTCTCCGTCTCCTGCTGGTAGCCTTCCTAGAATCGCAGAGGACGGGGAGGTTAATCATCGCGGTGTGAGGGAGTGAGGGTCAGGGCGGAGGAGGGGTGGGAGGCAATCGTGCAGATTGAAAAAATTGCAGGGCAAGGGTGTGTACGTATCACATTCATTGCGACAATATTGCAGGTCCGCATGCGCGGTGTATCGGTAGGCGACCACAGACCGGGCCAACTATTCGCTCAGGGGCGGTGAGGGAGATATTTTCTCCCTAACCTTCCCCGAACTCTCGTCCGGCCGGGTTGCAGGCTGCACTGAGTTCCGGCTGTGACTCCAGCTCTGACTACAGAGGAGATATAAAATCCGCTGCGTCGCCGTCCGCGTCCTCCCCGGGGACTCTGCCCCCTTGCCCCCTGCTGTCAGTTACGAAACCGTCCCCTCCGAGAATTGCCGAGGGGGGAAATGTTAATTAGTCTCTCTCCCTATCCTTCTCTCTCTCTCTCTCTCTCTCTCTCTCTCTCTCTCCCCTACCTCTCCCTCTCCCTCTCTTTTCCTCTCTCTCTCTCCCTCCCTCTATTTCCCTCCCTCTCCCTCTTTATGTCTCTCACTCCCTCTCTGTCACGCCATTCTCTGTGAACTCCATCGGTCATTCTCTCCTACACTTCCCCCAGTCTCTCTCCATCCTATTCTTTATCTCCCCCGTCTCTTTCTCCCCAGACTCTCCCTCTCTCCATACTCTTTCTTTCTCAGTACACTCTAAGGAAGCGTCGATCGCTTGGCTCAGGATTGGAGTCCTTTTCACAAGAACCGAATTCCCCTCTGTGGCAATACAAGACCGGTTGTTTAACACACAAAAACGATACACAATAAAAGGCCAATAGATTGACGGCGATAAAAGCGGTAAATGCGAAGAGAAGGATGTTCCAGGATCCTGCGACAGTTTATTTCAATCTGATTACTTACACAGGTATAATAAAGTGGCAATCATCAATCACCAAAATCATGCTTTAAAATAGAAACGCATGAAAGATCCTATACATTACTATGAATACAATACTGATTCAGATTTAGAGTCCCACAAATTACACTGCGACTGACCCTTAGCAGAGATAGGGCAATTTGGATTTTCTATAGAAATTATGAATAGAATGATTGAGTTCTGTGGCGTTAAGCATGTCTGCACAGCTGGTTTATCTAATACGAAGGACAAGTGCAATGTTTACTCTAGCTTCTGAAGGCTGTTGACTTTCTTTTTCGTAGAATTCTTATCCAAAAGTTTTAGCTGTTTATTTAACGATGATCTTATCCCTGCTCATTCGATCGTCATAATTAGAAGTCGAATTTTGCAGATGATAACTGGAGCTTGGGCAGACAGTCCCTGGGCAGGTAAACACATTACTAATTTGATACCAGGTCACTGGCCACAGGTACACTTACAGTTGAAGTTCGCACATCTGTACTCTTGGATTTGTTTCTTCATCGCCTGTTCGATGCAATCAGCTAAATCCATGTATAGCACCGCCTAATCTCTCCCAATCTGCACCAGGCCCGATATGATCGCAAGAGGCTCAGTGTGAATTGCGCCCGTTCACCTTGTGATGGCAACACTTCGGCTGGATGATCCGTTTCCTCTCTGTCACCGAGAAGCAAAGGCTTTTGACGGATGTGCATTTACACTGTGTTATCGGATTCATTGTCACGTTGTTTAGCGGTGACGAGAGCGCGGATATGCTGAAAAATTAAATATAAAAGTTGCGATGAGTTTAAAAATTGGTAGCAGTTGTAGGTCGCGGTCTGTTCAGTACCGTGACTCGTTCGTGTTCTACACTAGATTTATTCTCGCCGCTGCCACGTTCTCCAATGACCGCCAGTTCTGTAGTGTCAAGGTAGTAAACACCGTGAAGAGCATAAATATTTTTTAGTAATTATTTGAATAATTGACATGAGCAGGTATTTCACTTCGCTCATGAACGGCGCTCTGAACTTGGGCTAAGTTACCCCATAAATAAACGTATTTGTGCAGACACTTAATTTCATCACCATGCAACACACTCAAAATGCTGGTGGAACGCCGTAAGCCAGTCAGCATCAATAAGAAGAAGTATGGTCGACGTTCGGGCCGAGACCCTGACTCTAAACTAGAACAAAGTCTCTGCCCACCATTTTATCAAACTTCCGTTCCACCCCTGCATCATCCATAACCACATATCGCAATCACTCTTACGATTAATAGTTTAAGAGAGACATAAGCACAAAACCCACTTGATCAATATACAGGCTAATAACACGGCATCCAACGAAACCGATCCCGGACGATACCCCCACCATGAAACGCTCCCCAGCGTCGTTTCTCACATGGCACACATTCTACACCATCACTCTTCTTCAAAAATAACCCAGGCGGGCTGAGAGTAGAACAAACTGCTCTAACAGAGCTGATAAATGAAATACCGAGATCATAGTAGTGAAGATATGAATATCTATCTATCTATCTATTTATTTATCTGTGTTGGTATTGGAGATGGAAAGTCGATGTGGAAAGGATGTTTCCCATTGTGAGAGAGTCGAGGACAACAGGGTACAGCCTCAAGATAGAGGGGAGCTCTTTCAAAACGGAGATGCGGAGACATTTCTTTAGTCAAAGGGTGCTGAATTTGCTCAATTTGTTCGCACATGCAGCTGTGGAAACCAGGTCGTTGGGTGCATTTAAGCATGAGATTGATAGGTTCTTGATTGGATTTGCATCAAATGTTACGGGGAGAAGGCCAGGAAATGGGACTGAAGAGGAGAAAAAAAAAAGGATCAGCCATGATTGAATGGCGGAGCAGACTCGATGGGCAAGATGGCCAAATTCTGCTGCTATGTCTTATGGGCTATGGTCTACAGGATCTGTAAACTGTCAACATCAGGACTGTAAACTGTAAATAAACGGTGTAAATGCAGATAATAAATGCAGCATCTGTGGAGAAGAATAAACGCCGGATATTTTGACCTCAGACCCTTCATCAGAACTGGAGTGGAAGGGTACAGAAGCAGAAGATAGCTACTACCATCCTTCTCTTCTCCTCCCCGTCCTCGTAATTACCCATCACCCCCTCTGGTTCCTGTCTCATCCCCTTACTCCACTGTGCACTCTTATCAGATTCATTCTTTCGACTACTTTCTTAACGTGGAGAAAATCCCGGAATCTGAGATGCAGAGGGACCTAGGAGCCCTTGTTCAGTACATCCTGAAGGTTAACTTGCAGGTTGAGTCAGTGGTGAGGAAGGCAAATGCGATGTTAGCATTCATTTCAAGAAAACTTTAATATAAGTGCAAGGATGTGATTGTGAGGGATTATAAGGCACTGGTGAGGCCTCACCCTCAGCGTTGTTAATAGTTTGGGTGGCCATCTTAGAAAATATTTTCTGGCATTAAAGAGAGTCCAGAACAGTTTCGCAAGGATGATTGCAGGAATTAAATGCTTATCATACGTGGAACGTTTGACAGCTCTCGGTTTGGACTCGCTAAAGTTCTGAAGGATGAAGTGGGGAATCTCGTTGAAACCTTTCGAAGGCTGAAAGGCCTAGACAGAGTAGATGTGGAAACGTTGTTTCCCATGGCGGGAGAATCTAGGACAAGAGAGTATAGCGACAGGACAGAGGGTCGCCCTTTTTAACAGAGATGCGGAGACAATTCTTTAGCTAAAGGGTGATGAATTTGTGGAGTTTGTTGCCACATGCAGCTGTGGAGACCAGGTCGCTGGGCGTATTTAAGGCATGGATTAATAGCTTCTTGATTGGACATGATATCAATGGAAATGACCAGGAACTGTGGTTGAGAAGAAGATCAAGAAAAAGGATCAACAGTGATTGAATGATGGAACAGATTTATAGACAATAGACAATAGACGATAGGTGCAGAAGTAGACCATTCGGCCTTTCGAGCTTGAACCGCCATTCTGAGATCATGGCTGATCATCTACTATCAATACCCGGTTCCTGCCTTGTCCCCATAACCCTTGATTCCCCTATCCATAAGATACCTATCTAGCTCCCTCTTGAAAGCATCCAGAGAATTGACCTCCACTGCCTTCTGAGGCAGCGCATTCCACACCTCCACAACTCTCTGGGAGAAGAAGTTCCTCCTCAACTCTGTCCTAAATGACCCATCCCTTATTCTTAATCCATGCCCTCTGGTACTGGACTCCCTCAGCATCTGGAACATACTTTCTGTCTCTATCTTGTCCAATCCCTTTATAATCTTATATGTCTCAATCGGATCCCCCCTCAATCTCCTTAATTCCAGCGTGTACAAGCCCAGTCTCTCTAACCTCTCTGCGTAAGACAGTCCGGACATCCCAGGAATTAACCTAGTGAACCTACGCTGCACCTCCTCCACAGCCAGGATGTCCTTCCTTAACCCCGGAGACCAAAACTGCACACAATACTCCAGGTATGGTCTCACCAGGGCCCTGTACAAACGCAAAAGGATTCCCTTGCTCTTGTACTCAATTTCCTTTGTAATAAAGGCTAACATTCCATTAGCCTTCTTCACTGCCTGCTGCACTTGCTCATTCACCTTCAGAGACTGATGAACAAGTACTCCTAGATCTCTTTGTATTTCTCCCTTACCTAACTCCACACCGCTCAGATAATAATCTGCCTTCCTGTTCTTGCTCCCAAAGTGAATAACCTCACATTTATTCACATTAAACGCCATCTGCCAAGTTTCTGCCCACTCACCCAGCCTATCCAAGTCACCTTGAAATCTCCTAACATACTCATCACATGTCACACTGCCACCCAGCTTAGTATCATCAGCAAACTTGCTGATGTTATTCACAATGCCTTCCTCCAAATTATTGACGTAAATCGTAAACAGCTGTGGTCCCAATACCGAGCCCTGTGGCACCCCACTAGTCACCACCTGCCATTCCGAGAAACACCCATTCACTGCTACCCTTTGCTTTCTATCTGCCAACCAGATTTCTATCTATATCAATATCCTCCCCCCAATGCCATGAGCTCTGATTTTACCCACCAATCTCCTGTGTGGTACCTTATCAAATGCCTTCAAAAAGTGAAGGTACACCACATCCACTGTATCTCCCGCGTCTATCTTCCTAGTTACATCCTCGAAAAACTCCAATAGATTAGTCAAGCATGATTTGCCCTTGGTAAATCCATGCTGGCTCGGCCCAATCCTATCACTGCTATCAAGATATGCCGCTATTTCATCTTTAATAATGGACTCTAGCATCTTCCCCGCTACTGATGTTAGGCTAACAGGACGATAGTTCTCTGTTTTTTCCCTCCCTCCTTTCTTAAAAAGTAGGATAACATTAGCCATTCGCCAATCCTCAGGAACTGATCCTGAATCTAAGGAACATTGGAAAATGGTCACCAATGCATCCGCAATTTCCAGAGCCACGTCCTTTAGTACCCTAGGATGCAGACCATCTGGAGCTGGGGATTTGTTAGCCTTCAGTCCCATCAGTCTACGCATCACAGTTTCCTTCCTAATGTCAATCTGTTTCAGTTTCTCTGTTACCTTATGTCTTTGGCCCATCCATACATCTGGGAGATTGCTTGTATCTTCCCTAGTGAAGACAGATCCAAAGTACTTATTAAATTCGTCTGCCATTTCTCTGTTTCCCATAACAATTTCTCCCAATTCATTCTTCAAGGGCCTAGCATTGTTTCTCACTATTTTCCTTCTCTTCACATACCTAAAACTTTTGCTATCCTCCTTTATATTCCTAGCTAGCTTGCGGTCATACCTCATTTTTTTCTCCCCGCATTGCCTTTTTAGTTAAGTTCTGTTGCTCCTTAAAAATTTCCCAATCATCCGTCTTCCCACTCAGCTTAGCTCTGTTATACTTCTTATTTTTTAATACTATGCTACCTCTTACTTCCTTTGTCAACCACTGTGGTCTCTTCCCCCCCACCCCCCCCACCTTTGAATCCTTCCTTTTCCGGGGGATGAACTGATTTTGCACCTTGTGCATTATTCCTAAGAATACCTGCCATTGCTGTTCCACTGTCTTTTCTGCTAGGATATCCGACCAGGCAACTTTGGCCAGCTCCTCCCTCATGGCTCCATAGTCTCCTCTGTTCGACTGCAATACTGACGCTTCTGATCTGCCCTTATCCCTCTCAACTTGCAGATAAAAACTTATCATATTATGGTCACTACCTCTTAATGGCTCCTTTACTTCAAGATCACTTATCAAATCCTGTGCATTGCACAACACTAAATCCAGAATAGCCTTATCCCTGGTCGGCTCTCGTACAAGCTGCTCCAAAAATGCATCCCGTAGGCACTCTACAAACTCCCTATCCTGGGGTCCAGTACCAACCTGATTTTACCAGTTCACCTGCATGTTGAAATCCCCCAGAACTACTGCAACATTTCCTTTGCCACATGGCATTGTTAACTCCCTGATCAATTTGCACCCAATATCCATGCTACTGTTTGAGGCCTGTAGATAACACCTATTAAGGTCTTTTTTTTTTCCCTTACTGTTCCTCAGTTCTATCCGCACTGACTCTACTTCTCCTGATTCTATGTCCCCCCTTGCAAGGGACTGAATCTCATTCCTCACCAACAGGGCCACCCCACCCCCTCTGCCCACCTTTCTGTTCCTTCGATAGCACGTATACCCTTGTACATTCAATTCCCAGGTCTGATCCCCCTGCAGCCATGTCTCCGTTATCCCAACAACATCATAGTTACCCATTTGCACCTGAGCTTCAAGCTCATCCGCCTTATTTCTGACACTTCGCGCATTCAGATATAGAATGCTTAACCCATTGTTCCTCTCTCTGTTTAAATCGCTACCTATTGTGCATAACCCAGCTCCCCAAACTTTCACCAGGCTATACGCCCCTTGAATTTTGCTGTCCTTCTTAAATTTACTTACTCTCTCTGCACCTTTAACTCCATGCTCCGTCAGACCATCCCTCTGCACATGTATCCTCCTTATCACTCGTTCCGCCTCACCTTTCTCTACTTCACACTTAATAGTCCGGAACCGTGTGGTCCTCACCTGTCCTTTATACTTCATCTCGCTATCCTCTCTCACAGTCTGGATCCCTGCCCCCTGCAAATTCAGTTTAAACCCCCCCCCAAGCAGCACCAGCAAACTTTCCTGCAAGAATGTTAGTACGCCTCCAGTTCAGGTGTAAACGGTCCCGTCGGAACAGATCCCACCTTCCCTGGAACAAAGCCCAAATATCTAAAACCCTGAAGCCCTCCCTCCTGCACCATCCTCTCAGCCACGTATTGATCTGTATAATCCTTCTGTTCCTCGCCTCACTCGCACGTGGCACAGGTAGCAATCCTGAGATTGTTACCCTGGAGGTCCTGCCCTTCAGCCTCGCACCTACCTCCCTGAACTCACTACGCAGGACCTCCTCACTCTTCCTACCCACGTCGTTGGTCCCTACATGGACCACAACATCTGGATTCTTGCCCTCCCTCTCGAGAATAACCTGCACCCGATGTGAGATGTCCAGGACCCCGGCACCAGGGAGGTAACATACCATCCGAGACTCCCGATCTCCCCCACAGAATCTCCTATCTGCCCCCCTGACTATAGAATCCCCTATCACTACCGCTGTCCTCTCTTCCCTCCTCCCCTTCTGAGTCGAGGGTCCAACCTCAGTGCCAGAGACAGGACCACTGCAACTTGTTCCTGGTAGGTCATCCCCACCAACAGTATCCAAAACGGTATATTCCTCCAGTCACAGGTCACCAATCAGAGAGGCAACCATCTGCTACCACTATCTGCCTTCCCCCACAACGGCAATGTCTACTCCCATTTACTACCTCGTCTTGAATGCCAAGAGAATGACCAACATATTATGCGGGACCTTGTCAAATACCTTGCTAAAGTCAATGTAGACGATATACAGTGTTTTGCTTTCATCAACTTTCTTCGTAACATTTCTTGTAACTTCTTCGAAAAACTCTACACAGTTGTCCAAAATACACAAAGTCATGTTGAATATCCCTATTCAGTCCTGTTGATTCAAATACTCATTATTCCAGTCCTTCCAATGCATTTCCACTTCTGATGTCGGACGCACCGGCCTACAATTTTCTGGTTTAATATTGGAGACTTTTTTTTTAAACAGCGGAACAAAATTAGCTCATCCTTCAATCCTCTGGTACCTCTCCTATCGCCGAACATTTTCAACATATCGGTTACACTCCTACAATTTCCACACTCGCCTCCCTCAGGGTCCGAAGGATGAACTTGTCAGTCGCTGGGATTTATCAACTCGAATTTGTCCAAATTACTGAACACTTATTCATCCGTAATATAACATTTATGGCCTCACTTCTAGAGATTCTGTGTCTTTTTCCCGAGTGAACACAGCTGCAAACATCCACTTAAGAACTCCTCTATCTTTTTCGCTCTATGCAAGCATTACCATTCTGATAATCCAGACGATCACTTTTCTCCACTGCAATCCTTTTGCTTTTAAAATACCTCTATAATCCATCACCCTGTCTGCCAAGAGAACCTTATGCCACCCGATAGCCTTCCTGGTTTCTTTTTCCTGTGTCATTTTGCATTTCCTCGACTCCATTAGCACCTCACTTTTTTCCTACCTGCTTACACCAGCTATGCACCTCCTATTTTCTTTTCTTTTCCATGTCCTCAATATCTGTTGAAAACCAAGGTTCCCAAGAACTGGTATTTATGAATCTGATAGACTCATAAATACTTTGAACTCTAAAAATTCTATCTTTCCAGGTCTTCCACTTACCAAGTTCGCATTTGCCAGAATATAGCCTGACCCAATCCACACGAGTCAGATCCTTTCTGATACCATCAAAATTGATATTTCTCCAATTTGGAATTTCAACCCATGGAGCAGAGGTATCGTTGTCCGTACTTCCTTTGAATCTGATGGCACTGTGATTACCAAATGCAGAGGGTTCTCCCACACAGACTTCTGTAACTTGTATCCTGTCTCATTCCCTACTAGGAGAACAAGTATCACACACTCTCTCTTTGGGAATTCAATGTACTGATTAAGGAAGCTTTCCTGAACATATGAATCAAAGTCATCAGTATATCTGCTGGATATACAGTATGAGAGTTCCAGTCCATATATGGAAGGTTAAAATCTAATGGTAACATATAATGTTTCTTGCAATATTCTGTGACTTCTACTAACTTGTTCCTTTAAATCCCGCGGGCTCTTGGGTGGTTTATCCCTCATGCTATGTCACGTCGAAACAACGGAACTTCAGAATATTGATCTGCTACTGCTCTGCAAGTCAATAATGGCATCGATACTATAATTCCATCTGTTGATCCACGACCTGAGCTCATCTGCCTTTCCTTCAATACTTCTTGCACTGAAATATACGCAGCTCAGAACATTAGTCACAAATTGGTTACCTTTCGATTCCTGACTTTGTCTGAGATCTTAACAACATCTGTTTGAGAAAGTTGGATAGGTACATGGATGGGAGGGGATGGAGGTCAGGTCAATGGGACTCGACGGATTAACAGTTCGATACGGAGACCGGAAACCGTGCATAGTAAAACTCCGGGTGTGGGAAAGGGAGAATGAAAATCATGCACCGTAAAAAAGCCGGCGTGATAGGATCCAGAGACCGTGCATCTTTTGCGGGAAAATACCCATGTGAGATTGGCGACCGGGAAACGTGCGTGGTGGTAAAATCCCCGACTGTGGGATACCAAGACCGGGAACCGCAGTCTCACGCAGGATTAGTTCAGTGACTAGTGATAAGCCATGACGAACATCTTGCCACTGTGAAAGAATAAATATTTAGTCCAATAATTCTGGCCTCTTTCACTTGTCCATACCTCCTGACCGCCGCTCTTCAGCCTGCTCTCTTCACCAACCTTCTCCCTCACCCCTCCGAAATCACTCCACTCTACTCGCCACCCGTCAACCTCACCCTCCTTTCTCATCATCGGATTAGCGCTCACCCTCCTACCCGTCCGCAAACCACACCTTCACTTCTTCTGCCCCAATCCCGGCTCCCACACTGTTCCGTCATTGATGTTATTCTCAGTCTCCCGTCTTTTCTCGTCGCCCAGCTCGGTCACACATCTTCCTCACTGTACAGGCCACCACCCCTCCCTCCTCACCTTCCTCCTCATTCATCCCTCTCTCCTTACCATTCTAGATGCACTCCTTCCTCGCTGCACCCCTCGCTCACCTAGTCCTGCTCGACGCCTCATGCACTCCCCTTCTTCCATATCCCATTCACTCATCCTGTCCTCCACACCATTTATAACACATTCCCCTCCACTCTCCCTAATTCCCTCTGTCACTCCCTCACTACTCAAGTCATTCACTCTCCCTAACATTTACTCCTTCAACGCTCTCGCTCCTCTCTCTCCCCTTTCCTTCGTCTTCTGTCCTATCACACGCCCCTCACTCTACGCCTCCCATTACCTTCTCACTTCTTGTCTCTCAGTCACTCCATCACTCTACCAGCTTTTTCCCCCGTCTTTGTCCCTCCCTCTCTCTTCCCCTTCTTTCCGTCTCCGTATCTGTCCCACTCTCTCCGTCCTTCTCTCACTCCTCTTTCTAGATCTCTCTCACTCTGCTATCCCTCTCTCCACAAACCTCCTCCTCTCTGTCCCTCCTCCTTTCCCTTCCCACGTCTCACTCTTTCTTCCCTTCTCTCCGTCCATCGCTCTTGCTCCTCTCTCTATCGCCCTCTGCCCTCACTCTCCCCATCCTTCACTCCCGCAGTCTCCCCCCACACTCTCTACCTGCCCCCACACAATTTCAGCTTCACCGTCGCCACCTTCTACACACTCACCCTGCCGTTCCCCCTAACCTGCTCTCCTCATCACGCTCCTCCTTACTCTCACAGTCACCTCCCCCCCCCCACCCAACATTCGCCCTTACATCAACAGTATTGAAAGGTTTAGTGGGAACAGTAACTGGGAATCAGGCAGGATCATACCCTATATCCTTTATCTTATCGTCGCATTATACTGCTGCCGCCAAGACAAAAATGTTTACGATATATGCCTGCAATATGACATCTAGTTCTGATAGCTTTTCCGGGATTGAATCCGATTTATCCATCGGGTTGAGGGCCACTTCCTGTGGTATTCCTTGTTCCCCAATGACAAACTGACGGACAGAGAGGGACAGACGAACCCAATAACAGACGGAGGCCGTCGTGGGCCAGTCATGCCGCTGTCCCGCTCGTTAATGGTGGAAACCCACCTTTTTTGTTTCACTTTCCGGAAAGCCGGACTCTGGTTGCTGCCGATTTGGAGCTGTGCTCACAGGGACATCCGAGGCTTTTTGAAGCAGACGCGCTCCCACCAACCTGAGATGGCACTTGTAGTGCGGACGGTGCTGTCGCAGCCCCGGGAATATCAGCTCATGGACTCAGACACTGGAAACTGGGCGACAGCACGACTACACAATTTCTTCCCCCATGTCATAACTTTCGTGCTTAGTTTCTCCCCAGAGCAGTGAAAGTAAAATCGCTGTTGGTGGTCTGTTGTTTTATTTTTAATGTATTTGTATTTAACTTAAGCTGTTAACAAACTATTCGCAGATTAATGTTGTGACAGAAGGCAAAGCTCAGGACTTGACCATCAGTGCAACTTCTGAGAGCAAATGGGAAGTGAACCAGGATGAACTCGTCGAACCACATCCGCACATCACGCCTTCCCCGTCCCGGGAATTCCTCGACCACCGGCCGCTGGCCACTGCCCCAGTGACACAATCCCCTCTCTGAGAGGAATGGCGGTGGATCTCAGGTGTGGAGCTTGATAACGGTCCCCTCCCCTTTTGTGTCCACAGGCTGGAAGTATCTAACTAAGCTGAGGATCCTCCCGTCCTTCCTGATGCCCCAGGAAACCCGGCGCCAATGGGAAGGTGAGATAAACCCCGCTCGGTGGCCTCCCCCTGGATACGGAGCATGCGCCTGGCGCACAGGGGGATTTGTACCCAGGCATGGACTGAGTCATTCCGCTCCTACCCGAGAGTGCAAAGCATAGAGAGAGGAACTGAACGGTCCCAGTCCTGCTTCCTGACAGGGGCAGCTGTTTGGAAAGGTAACGTGACAGGAGGAGCGGGGATAAGTCGTTACTGAGGAAGAGATAGATACAGACAAACTTACAGACGGCGAAAAAGCTCATTGAGCCAAGTCGCACATTACCCGTTCTACAGGTGCCCGTCCTTCCCAGTAACGCAGTGTCTAATCCCGCATTACTCTGGTATTAAAGCCCATGTCAGGACACTCCGAAATCTGCGCACAGCATCCCCGCCAGTCCTGTTTCACAAACATACTGTCGCTGCAGATCCAGCTAATGCCGTGACGGGGCTGCAGATCGCTGGAGGCCCGTTGACTCAGCCACACTGGGAGGAGCCTGATCCCTCACCCAGCAGCATAGAGACGTTCACAATATTTCTTATTTGTTTCACAGGGCGAAGCAAACGCAAACAACCTTTTTCCTGGTAGGTTAGCAACATACACACTGAGAAGCGATAAACCAGACTCTATAAGCAGTGAAAGCTTTGGCAATTGCTCGTTTGTCAATATAAAATGTATACCCTCAAATTCAATTTACGTTCGTCCAATCGAGAGATCTGAGTTTGGGTTCTCTGATACTGTTCCCATAACAACCACAAAATGCCGGAGGAAATTAGCAGGGCAGGCAGCATCTACGGAGAAGTATAAACAGTCGATGTTTCGGGTCGAGAAATTCCTTCCCATAGATGGTGTCTGAACTTCTGGATTTTTCCGGCAAATAGCATGTGTTACTCTAAATTTCCAGAACCTGCAGACTCTCTTGTGTTTACTATTTCGATAGCCTGATTTTAAAATCACGTCCATTCTGAATTACCGCAACATCTATATCAAGACTGAAGAATATTCGGATTCCTTCCTTAACATCTGCGCTGCCCTTTGAGCTTCTGTTCTTTCACAGCATCCTGCAATTTGTAATAATGAGCACCCAGACCCAGTCATCTGTAAACGCTATTTGGCCGGACTCAGACATGACCTTTTCTGAATAGTAAAGAAAACTATTGAGGCTTCTAGAAGGATACCCGCGAGTCTTGGTCCGACCTCATTAAATTGGTTTGCAATCACTCTGTAGTCAGAGCTTTTCTTGTAAAATAACAGGATTAAATTTGCCACCAGTCCACTGAGCCTACTGCCCCAAGCTTTCGTTCCGCAACACACATCAAAGTTGCTGGTGAACGCAGCAGGCCAGGCAGCATCGGTAGGAAGAGGTACAGTCGACGTTTCAGGCCGAGACCCTTCGAATGCCGCCCGCCGCTTTCTGTAACTGGTCACCCCCCACTGTTTGCTATGTATCGAGGCCTTGAACAGACAAAGTCTTTGCTTCGACAGGACTTTCAGGACATCAGCTCAGAAACACCCACAATAAACACAGTCTCAAACAGAAACCAACATCATTCATCTGAAACGGCAAGTTTTGCTAAAAGGGAACTCATGTTGCCTGAACAGCTCTTCGCACGCTTGCTTTGCAATTGTAACACCTGGTTAGAGAACTGTTCCTAATCTCATCCACCTCTTGCAGACTCTCTGGTGTTCACTATTTTCGTAGCACGATTTCCCTGCTAACATTGATTTACAATCGCACCCTCTTTGCATTACTTGTAACTTATATCAAAATTGAAAAAAAAAACATTCGGAATCCTTACTTAACGTCGACGTCGCCTCTTTGCTTTTGAGCTGCTGTTCACACACAGCATTCTTGTGATCTGTAACAATGAGCACCCACCCGGTCATCTTACAGCCGTAATAAATTGAAACAAAGATCGGAAATAAATATCAGAAACTGAATTATTCTCAACTTAATTCACCAAGATAATTGCCAGGTTTACTCTTAATTAACTAAGAGAAAACATGGCAATTATCGGCCCGTGAGGTTGACGTCAGTGGTGGGTAAATTGGTGAAAAGTATTCTTAGAGATGGTATATATAATTATCCGGATAGTCAGGTTCTGATCAGGAACTGTCAACATGGATTAGGTGCGTGGAAGGTCATGTTTGACAAATCTTATTGAATTTCTTGAAGCGGTTACTAGGAACGTTGACGAGGGTAAAGCGATGGATGTTGTCTACATGGACTTCAGTAAGGCCTTTGACAAGGTCCCACACGGAAGGTTGCTTAGGAAGGTTCAATCGTTAGGTATTAATATCGAAGTAGTAAAATAGATTCAGTAGTGGCTAGATAGGAGACGCCAGAGAGCAGTGGTGGATAATTGTGTGTCAGATTGGAGGACGGTGACTAGAGGTGTGCCTCAGGGATCTGTTCTGGGTCCAATATTATTTGTCATATACTTTAATGATCTGGATGATAGGGTGGTAAATTGGATGAGTAAGCATGCAGATGATACTAAGATAGGTGGAGTTGTGGATAATGAAGTAGGTTTTCAAAGCTTGCAGAGAGATTTAGGCCATTTAGAAGAGTTGGTTGAAAGATGGCAGATGGAGTTTAATGCTGATAAATGTGAGGTGCTATATTCTCGTAGCAGTAATCAAAATAGGACATATTTGGCAAATGGTCGGGCATTGAAGAATGCAGTAGAACAGAGGGATCTAGGAATAATGGTGCATAGTTACCCGAAGGTGGAATCTCATGTGGATAGGGTGGTGAAGAAAGCTTTTGGCACGTTGGCCTTTATAAATCAGAGCATTGAGTATAGGAGTTGGCATGTAATGTTGAAATTGTACAAGGCATTGGTGAGGTCAAATTTGGAGGATTGTGTACAGTTCCGGTCACCGAATTGTAGGAAAGATGTCAACAAAATAGAGAGAGTACAGAGAAGATTTACTAGAATGTTACCTGGGTTTCATCACCTAAGTTACAGAGAAAGGTTGAACCAGTTAGGTCTTTATTCTTTGGAACGTAGAAGGTTGAGGGTGGACTTGAGGGCGGTATGTAAAATTATGAGGGGGATAGATAGAGTTGACGTGGATAGTTTTTTTTTTCCCCATTGAGAGTGGGGGAGATTCAAACAAGAGGACATGAGTTGAGAGTTAAAGGACAAAAGTTTAGGGGTAACATGAGGGGGAACTTCTTTGCTCCGGGAGTGGTAGCTGTGTGGAAAGAGCTTCCAGCAGAAGTGGTTGAGGCAGGTTCGATGTCTTTGTTTAAAGTTAAATTGGACAGTTATATGGACAGAAAAGGAATGAAGGGTTATTGGCTGAGTGCAGGTCGGTGGGATAGGTGAGAGTAAGAGTTCGGCACGGACTAGAAGGGCCGACATGGCCTGTTTCCGAGCTGGAATTGTTATATGGTTATATGGAATGTTCAGTTTCCGTGTGGATATATTTACAAGTCGTTTTCTTCCAAATTCATAGCAGACAATCAGGTGAAGTTCAGTTAGTAGCTGTGGGGAGGGGCCGGTGTTGCTGTTCTGTGAGACTCACAGCGCGATTTTCTGTGTGCAAGCGGCTGCCTGTCAACCGGGCGGACTCCGACACGCAGACATTCCTCAGAGCAGGGAGCGGTCTGACGGCTGAAGACAAGCAAGCCAGTTCGACATTCCGCCCTCACATACAACTGTGAACAAAGCTAATTTAAAGCTGTATTTAAATATTTCTGTTACACAAGAAAAAACTATTGGCGCAGGATAATATATAAAAAAGTTCCCTAGTGTCTGCAGTCTGCAGGTTTCCTTGTTACAATTGCTATCAGACTTTGTGAGTTTCCAGTATTTTAATTTACCTCAACATCCGATCATCTGTGGCTTTAGTATTATTATTTTTAATGTAATTTCATAAAGCGATCTGCGGCATTCTGAAATGAGACAATTCGCACAGTAAAATTTCACGGATCTCTGTTATTTTGAGAAGTTAGTTTTACTGCGTGTGTGTGTGTGTGTGTGAGAGAGAGAGAGAGAGAGAGACAGACAGAGAGAGAGAGAGACAGAGAGGTCGGAGATCGGAGACGGCACCCTGCCCTATGGTACATTTCGGATATCACTATCGGTGTGAAAGTTTCTTCTGCACTGACTCAGTAGAAACCGACTGGACTATGTTTGTGATTGAAGGTAACGACATCGTTTCCCCTAACCCATTTGGTAAATAATTCATTCGTTAACTTAAGCATTTCAGAGCTTCTTTCTCTCACTGAATTCCTTCCCGGTCCGGAAAACAGCCGAGCCCCTCTATAAACGCCCCTTAACTCTGAAGAGTCGGAGACAACACTTACTGTGATGTTGAAACCGGACGGAGTTCAGTGCCGTCCCGGGTGAGCGGTGTGCTTACCATGCACAGAGATTTCAGTCCAAGCTGCTACCCCCGAGCTTATTCGGTTATATAGTCTCCGTCGTTCATTACAGATACACTGATCTGATTGAGCCGGTATACGCGCACACGGCCGCAGTTCTGGTCTGCACACCCTCGGCGGCCCGGGACATGTCCGACCGCGGGAGGAGAGAGGACTGCGGCAAGTGGAGCAAACACAGACAGGAATATCAAAGGCTGCCTTATGGTCCTGTCTGGATTTCCGTGTAAATCTCACGATTTCCCTCCTTGCTCTTCAATCACAACCAAAGGGACGGAGATTCTTTATTTAATTCAGCGAATCACAGGCTGTGGATTTGATCCATCCTGGGTTCTGGAAGGTTCTGAGCTCCACCCTGTGTGAGAACAGAGCTTCCCAGTGCAGGACGAGTTTCAGCTGGAACATCCCTCACCTACCCCGGTACAGGGAGTCGCCTTTCTGCTGAAATCAAAACCAAACACGTTCGACAATTTGCCCCCAGAGGAAATCAGAACAACTTCTGTCATAGATTTTCAGTGAGCTTCTCGATTTAGGACAATTTATTAATATTATTTTGTTAACACTGACATTCAGAGATATTTGCTTTTCCACCCGGGCAGCTGTTGCCACCTGAATCCCCTCGCCCACGCTGAAAAACGAGTTTCATTTCACGAGCAATGGTTGCTGATCCACATCCCGCCAGAAACATTTGTGGTGTCTGTCGCTGCTAAAAGTCGCCTATTCCAATTGGACCGAAGTTTTACCGAGGGAGGAAGTGATAACTAACGGGATGGTGAGGTTGTGTGCGACTCACGCCATGGTGTACTCAAATTGTGGAACGCGCGTGGAAGAAGTTTGCTATGAGGAGGAGCTGCCCCCTCCCTATCTCGTCTCCAAACCCCGTCCCGAGATTTCCCGCCCTCTCAGAGGATAGGCCCGGACAGCTCCAGGCTGTGGAGCGGGAAGGGTGTTGTCAAATTGGCCAGCAAAGGTGGCAGTGGGATTCAAAATTGCTGGACAAATAGAGACGAGGTGTCGATTGCGAGATGAACAGCATGGAGCCCCATTATCTTTTGTAGGGACACAGGTGTGGAGAGAGAGTGGTAGTGTTCAGAGATAAGTGAGAGATTTTGCCAACAAAAGGGAGGAGAGAGGTAAAGAAGATAATAAACCGTCCTTCAAGCTCTGTGTCTTCCCTCTCTCCCTCGCCGTACCGCTCAATGCCACTCTCTCTATCTCTCTCTCAGCACCCTCGGTCTATGCCTTCGCGATAATCCTTGCTCTCTCATCTGTAGATCGTCTCTCCCCTTCCTTTTTTCTCGCCTCTCTCCTTCCTTTTTCTTTCCTTTCATATTCTCTCTGTTAAACCGCTCGCCCTTTCTCCTCCCTCCACCTCCCCACCTCTCCATCTGTCTCATACCACTCCTCCAACCTTCTCATTCCCCCTCCCCCCTCTCCTCCACCCACTCTTTCTACGTCCCTTTCTCCCCATACTCTTTTATGCAATACTTCTTGGAATGGAATGCACGCATCTCAGAATATTAGTCGTACCAAACTTAATCTTTTCATTCCCGACAGGTCAGAGATATTAACATCTGTTTGAGAAATTTGGATATGTAGTGGGATGGGAGGAGTAGGGAGACCAAGTAATCAGAAAATAGTCATAATAGCTTTCACACACAAAACAGACTGAAGTTGTCCTATCTCTACGCATGCTTGCCCAAGGAGTTAAGCATCCTGAAAACCTAGCCAGCGGCCCGCAAGAAGAAATATGGCTCAGCATGGCTTAGCACATCTAGAAACATAGAAAATAGGTGCAGAAGTGGGCCATTTGGCCCTTCAAGCCTGCACCGCCATTCAGTACGATCATGGCTGCTCATCCAACTCAGAACCCTGTACCTGCCTTCCCTCCATAACCCCTGATCCCTCTGGCCACAAGGGCCATATCTAAATCCCTCTTAAGTATAGCCAATGAACTGGCCTCAACTGTTTCCTGTGGCAGAGAATTCCACAGATTCACCACTCTCTGTGTGAAGAAGTTTTTCCTTATCTCGGTCCTAAAAGGCTTCCCCTTCATCCTTAAACTCTGACCTCTCATTCTGGACTTCCCCAACATCGGCAGCAATCTTCCTGCATCTAGCCTGTCCAATCCCTTTATAATTTTATATGTTTCAATAAGGTCCCCCTCAATCTTCTAAATTCCAACGAGTATAAGCCTAGTCAATCCAGTCTTTCATCATATGAAAGTCCTGCTATGCCAGGAATCAATCTGGTGAACCTTCCTTGTACTCCCTCTATGGCAAGAATGTCTTTCCTCAGATTAGGGGACCAAAACTGCACACAATACTCCACGTGTGGTCTCACCAAGGCCTTGTACAACTGCAGTGGTACCTCCCTGCTCCTGTACTCGAATCGTCTTGCTATGAATGCCAGCACACCATTTGCCTTTTTCACCGCCTGCTGTACCTGCATGCCCACTTTCAATTACTGGTGTATAATGACACCCAGGTCTCGTTGCACCTCCCCTTTTCCTAATCAGCCACCAGTCAGAAAATAATCTGTTTTCCTGTTCTTGCCACCAAACTGGATATCCTCACATTTATCCATATTAAATTGCATCTGCCATGAATTTGCCCACTCACCTAACCTATCCAAGTCACCCTGCATCCTCTTAGCATCTTCCTCACATCTAACACTGCCGCCCAGCTTCGTGTCATCTGCAAACTTGGAGATGCTGCATTTAATTCCCTCGTCCAAGTCATTAATATATATTGTAAAGAACTGGGGTCCCAGCACTGAGCCTTGCGGTACCCCACTAGTCACTGCCTGCCATTCTGAAAAGGTCCCGTTTATTCCCACTCTCTGCTTCCTGTCTGCCAACCAATTCTCTATTCACATCAAAACCATACCCCCAATACCGTGTGCTTTAAGTTTGCACACTAATTTCTTGTGTGGGACCTAGTCAAAAGCCTTTTGAAAATCCAAATATACCACATCCACTGGTTCTCCCCTGTCCACTCTACTAGTTACATCCTCAAAAGATTCTATGAGATTCGTCAGACATGATTTTCCTTTCACAAATCTATGCTGACTTTGTCGATCATTTCACCGCTTTCCAAATGTGCTGCTATCACATCTTTGATAACTGTCTCTAGCATTTTCCCCACCATCGATGTCAGGCTAACCGGTCTATAATTCCCCGGTTTCTCTCTCCCTCCTTTTTTAAAAGCAGGGTTACATTAGACACCCTCCAATCCTCAGGAACTAGTCCAGAAACTAAAGAGTTTTGAAAAATTATCACTATTTCACCCACTATTTCTTGGGCTACTTCCTTTAGCATTCTGGGATGCAGACCATCTGGCCCTGGGGATTTATCTGTCTTTAATCCCTTCAATTTACCAAACACCTCTTCCCTACTAACATGTATTTCCCTCAGATCCTCCATCTCCCTAGACCCTCTGTCCCCTGCTATTTCCGGAAGATTATTTATGTCCTCCTTAGTGAAGACAGAACCAAAGTAGTTATTCAGTTGGCCTGTCGTGTTCATCATCTGTTCACCACCAGCAGTTTCTTTCATGAAGACCGGCTGCTATTGTTAACCCTTTTACATACTTTATCATTCCCTCCTTTTCATCATTACATGATCAAAAAAGCAGTCATTTTTACAGAGAAAGCAACCGAGTACAGCACTGACTCATCAGTGGGTAAAAACAGCAGACATCAGTAATTATAACAATAATATGTGCAACTATTAGGCCATAATGCAATATCTCGCCCCACATATTACCGAACAGGCCTTCGAAGACCACCATTTCGACCCTTCGGTGAACCCGTGTAAATCCTGCTCTACTCTCTTGATACTGTCAGTCTCCTTGTCAGTGTGCTCGGAGAGGGATGTAATGTTAGTAGACTCATCAGGGATATAGGTGCAGCATTCTGTGTCAATAATAGCACAGGTTTCCCCTTTCTCAGCCAGGATAAAACCTAAAGCCTTACGATTCTGTCAGACTGTCTGCCGGATTGCAATCATTTCAGTGGATATTTCTGTTACTTGGGCCTGTGTTTCTGTCAGGGCCCCTGCAGTATTGTGGCCAGCTCCTCAAGTGCTGTAGCCAAACTGATTATCTCTCGTGAATTCCTGGCTACTCCATAGGAGAGAAAAGCGATCATCCAAAATCGCTCAGTCTCAGCTTCTCCGCTGCTGGGCACCTGCAAGTATGGCCAGGATGCATGTTTCCCAGTACAGGAAGTTCCGTTTGAGAGATACCATCCCTCAGAACACTGACAGCCACAGTTATCTCTGACTGGACCACAGTTCCTCACCTCACTTCCCTGTGTGTTATTTGAGAAAGCCCAGGCTGAGAGTTCCTCACTGTAGTTCAGCGGGATTACTGACATTGGAATCATAGTTTTACCATGCTGGGGAATTTTGGTACAAACCCAGCAGGCCCCCAGTTTAATCCCTTACTCACTCTTCCTTCAGATAGTCCTGACGAAGGGTCTCGGCCTGAAACGTCGACTGCACCTCTTCCTAGAGATGCTGCCTGGCCTGCTGCGTTCACCAGCAACTTTGATGTGTGTTGCTTGAATTTCCAGCATCTGCAGAATTCCTGTTGTGGGACCCCAGTTCTATCTGTTTGGCGTAGGTGTGACAGAGAGACAAAAAGGTGTTAACATGGGATCCCCCGGATGCTGGTGTGCGCCCTCTCAAAGTCATAAACACAAACACCACTATCAACCAATACATTTTTCTTTAGTCCGAGAGAGTCATTCTACTCAGTTCCTTCAGTAACACATTTGTTGTCTGTTTGATGTATCCACCGAGATTGCCCCTTCAGTTTCACAGCGTGGGAGTGGTCAGTAACACCTGATATGGTCCTCTCCACCGAGGTCAGAGTTTCCCTCAATCCCAGTTCTTGATCAGGACAAAATTCCGAGGTTCTATGGTGGGATAGTCACTCCTCTCTGTGGGGTAGTTCTCCTCCTTGTAAGCCTGTTGTACCTGTGAATGTGATGCTTGGAGAATTTTGGTTAGTTGGCATATGTATTTCCCCATCTCTTCTCCAGGGGTATGCATATCCAACTTTGCTGGTAGACTTTCTGGGAGCAATGGTACACAAAGTCTTGGTCCCCAGGGTGTCCTCATGGGCCGTCCATAAATGATTTCAGCTGGTGACAACCCTGTTTCCCCTGTGGGGTAACCCTCATGTGGAATAGGGGTGACGGTGGGACCTTCAACCAAGTGAGTCCAGTCTCCGCCGTTAGTTCGGCCAATTTACTTGCCTTTGGTTCTCTCCACTATGCCAGCAGCCTGTGGGTGGTGTACACGCTGGAACTGGTGTTTGGTAACTAGTTTGTTACATACCTCTTTGTTTACTTTCGCCACTAAGTGTGGGCCATTGTCAGAGCTCAGCATCTCTGGCAGGCCGTACCTGGGATTTATTTCCTGTAATAATACCTTCACAACAGTCATAGCAGCATTACTGGTAGTTGGAATAGCTTCAATCCATCTACTAAACACGTCTATAATAACTAAGCAATATCTATAGCAACGTACTCTGGGCAATTCAATAAAATCAACTTATAGACATGAAAAATGTTCACCTGGCAAGGGAGTAGTACCCAGTGTCCAGGGTGAAATCCTGGCCACTGGGAGATCCTGCTTTCTCTGGCGGACAGAGTGTAGGTGTTCAGCAAAACCATCACACATTCAGCCACACATTTTAATTCCACATCCCATTCCCATTCTGATATGTCTATCCACGGCCTCCTCTACTGTAAAGATGAAGCCACACTCAGATGAGAGGAACAACACCTTGTATTCCGTCTGGGTAGCCTCCAACCTGATGGCATGAACATTGACTTGTTTAACTTCCGCTAATGCCCCACCTCCCCCTCGTACCCCATCCGTTATTTATTTATATACACACGTTCTTTCTCTCACTCTCCTTTTTCTCCCTCTGTCCCTCTGACTATACCCCTTGCCCATCCTCTGGGTTCCCCCCCACAGCGTTGTCTTTCTCCCCGGACCTCCTGTCCCATGATCCTCTCATATCCCTTTTGCCAATCACCTGTCCAGCTCTTGGCTCCATCCCTCCCCCTCCTGTCTTCTCCTATCATTTTGGATCTCCTTCTCCCCCTCCCACTTTCAAATCTCTTACTAGCTCTTCCTTCAGTTAGTCCTGACGAAGGGTCTCGGTCCGAAACGTTGACTGTACCTCTTCCTAGAGATGCTGCCTGGCCTGCTGCATTCACCAGCAACTTTGATGTGTGTTGCTTGAATTCCTTGTGTTTACAATATATAATGTTATCATCTAACAAGGGTCCAATGAAAAATGCTTTCAGCTCTCAGTGTGTCTGTCTACAAGCCGCAGAGAAATGCTAATGAGCCTGCCTTAGCTAACTGCTGAAGACAGAGATTACTTCAGTTCAAAAAATCCTATTCAGTCCCAATTATTCGTTTAGCCAGTGGTTACATAGGTTCAAAATGAATTTTTTATATATCCTCAATTCCTCTGGAGGATTCAGGGGAAATATTTATGTCCAATACAGAAACTGGTGTTACCTGTGTGTATTGTGGCAATGCAAAAGTTGCTGGAGAATTTACAAGTGGGAAGAAGTGGAGTGATATTTGGAAATCTGACTTTTTAAAGCATAATTTAGCAAGCAAACCACATATGGACAATGTGCAAAAGCTCTGGTGAGAAAATCCTTCAACTACCTGTTACAGGCCTGCTGCATAGGTTGTGTGAGAGAGCAGGTGAACTTGATCGAACGCAGAGGAGATCAAAGTTCTTATCGACAGTGATTTGCCAGCTGTTAAAATGAGTACCTCTCTATATAAAATTCA
The DNA here is from genome assembly GCF_030028105.1 of Mobula birostris. NCBI lineage: Eukaryota > Metazoa > Chordata > Chondrichthyes > Myliobatiformes > Myliobatidae > Mobula > Mobula birostris. The sequence continues at coordinate 58,970,378 of NC_092382.1, forward strand.
CTGTGCACATGTTGTCACTGGGTTAAAAAATGCACAGTACAAGATTTATGTGCACACTGGTCATTACAAATTATAGGGGACATTGGTGGGAATGTGGGGAGACCTCCAGTGTCCCTGATGTCCTCACCTACAAGATGTGCATCCAGCTGCAGCTTGTAACCCTGTACTTTAAGGAGTTGGAACTTGAAACGGATGAATTCTGGATCATCCAGGAGTTGGAGGGGGTGATAGATATGACATGAAGAGAGGTGAGTTACACCCAAGGTGCAGGACACAGGAAACTGGGTGAGAGTCAGGAAGGGGAATGAGGTTCGATAGCCATCGCAGAGTACTCTTGATGCTATCCCGCACAACAACAGGTAGACCACTTTAGAAAATGTTGGCGGGGTATTACCTGGCAGAGGAAAGTCAAAGGGGTGACAGAGGATTCGTTAGTTAGGGGAACAGAACAAGAGGGGACTAATATCCTAGTGCAGGGGTAAGACTTGCTCGTGCTATTTCGCGGGGAGAGATGATGTGGTTGAAATAAATTGTAGGGGGAATGGGAGCCAGAATGACAGAACAGATAGTGGAGAGGGTGAATTGAATTAACTTTATTACATACATCCTTCTTATACATGAGGAGTAGAAATCTTTATGTTACGTCTCCGTCTAAATGTGCAATGTGTAATTTAGAGTAATTTATAATAAATAGTTTGTACATAGGGCAGTCAATATAACACAGAAATGCAGTTGTATCAGCATGAATTAATCAGTCTGATGGCCTGGTAGAAGATGATGTCCCAGAGCCTGTTGGTCCTTTTGCTGTGGTACCGTTTCCTGGCTGGTAGCAGCAGGAACAGTTTGTGGTTGTGGTGAATTGGGTCCCCAGTATCCTTTGGGCCCTTTTTCCACACCTGTCTCTGTAAATGTCCTGAATAGTGGGAAGTTCACATCTGCAGATGCTCTGGGCTGTCCGCACCACTCTCTGCAGGTTCCTGCGATTAAGGGAAGTACAGTTCCCATACCAGGCCTTAATTCAGCAGTCAAGATGCTCTCAATTGTGTAACTCTAGAAAGTTCTGAGCATTTGGTGCCCCATCCCAAGCTTCTTCAACCATCTGAAGTGAAAGAGGAGCTGTTGTGCTTTCTTCACCACACAGCGGGTATGTACAGACAATGTGAGATCCTTGGTGATGTTTATGCCGAGGAACTTAAAGCTGTTCACCCTCTCAACCCCAGATCGATTGATGTCAATAGGGGTTAGCCTGTCTCCATTCCTCCTGTTGTCCACAATCAGCTCCTTTGTTTTTGTGACGATCAGAGAGAGGTTGTTTTCTTGACACCAGTCAGATGTTGTTGAGACTTCAGACAGAGTCAGCAATCAAATGGTTGAGTGTGGTGTAATGAATGTGTTGAGCTGTGTATATCACATTGTAGGAAAGCCAGATGAGCTCAGGCAGGGAATTATGATGTTGTAGCCATTATTGGGACTTGGTTGTACACAACAGTCCGAGGGATTTAGAGGAACAAATTTGTAGAGAGATCGCAGACCATGCCAAGAAACAAAGGTTGATTCAGTAACTGATTTTAACTTTCCATATATTGACTGGGACTCCCATACTGTAAAAGGACTAGATGGGTTTGAGTTTGTCAAATGTGCCCTTAATCAGTACGTAGAATTCCCGACGTAGAAGTGTGCAATAAGCTGTTAGGAAATGATCCAGGACTGGAGACAGAAATCAGTGATCATAATGCTATGAAATTCAAAGCAAATATGGAAAAAGAGAGGTCTGGACCACGGATTGAGATTCTAAATTGGACAAAGGTCAATTTTGATGGTATCAGAAAGGATCTGACAAGTATGGATTGGGACAGGCTGTTTTCTGGCAAAGGAGTACTTGGTAAGTGGGAGGCCTTCAGAAGTGAAAGTTTGAGTGTGTAGAGTTTGTATGTGCCTGCCAAAATAAAAGTTGAAAGGTAACTGGTGCAGGGAACCTTGGTTTTCAAGAGATATTGAGACCCCAGATATTTTGTTCCTCTAAATGCCTCAGACTGTTGGGTGCTACCAAGACTCATTAATGACTACAATATCATATTTCCACCCCTGAGCTCATCTGACTTTTTTTTAGTCGTCTTCAGTAGGTTTCTAAAAGTTTCCCAATAGTTTTTGCTCTTTTGTTTGCCCTCTCTTTGGCTTTTATGTTGGTGTTGGCTTTGGCTTCTCATTTCAGCCACGGTTGTGTCCTCCTGCCTTTCCAATGCGTCCACTTCTTTGAGATGTATCGATCACTCACCTCCCCAATTGCTCCCAGAAACTCCAGCCATTGCTGCTCCGTTGTCACTCCTACTGTATCCCTTCCAAACAAGTTTGGCCAGCTTCTCTGTCATGGAAACATGAAGAAGTTCAGTAAGGAAACAGGCTATTTGGCCCATCTAGTCAATGCCAAAAAAAACTATTTAAGCTGTCTAATGCACCAATCTGCACCAGGACCATCGCCCTCCATACCCCTACCCCCATCTGAACTTTTTTGAAATGGTGAAGCTGAGCTCATATTCACCACTTCTGCTGGCATCTCATTCCACACTCTCACGACCATTTCAGTACAGAGCTTTTACACATGTTCCCGTTAAAATTTCACCTTCCCCACTTACCCATGACCTCTGGTTGTCATCTCACCCAACCTCCATGGAAAAAGCTGCTTGCATTTACCCTGTCTATACTCTCATAATTTTGTATACTTTGAACAAATCCTCAAAGCAATGTATAATTTCCTTGTTTATGTTTGGAGCCTTTTTCAGGTGTATAAGATGATGAGGGGCATTGATCGTGTGGATAGCCGGAGGTTTTTTCCCAGGGCTGAAATGGCTAACACGAGGGGGCATACTTGTAAGCTGCTTGGAAATAGATACCGAGTGGATGTCAGGGGTAAGTTTTTTTACACAGAGAGTGGTGGGCGTGTGGAATACACTGCCAGCTATTTGTGTGAGAATGTTTCAATTACTGTGGGGCCAGACACCCATTCAGATCACTGAGAACAGGGAATAATACCAATGGAGAGAGTCAAACTGAGCCAGGTCACAGACTGGAGATGACAGAAATGCCCTATTCATTCAGGAAGAGCATCAGAATTTGATGGTCATTCCAGATACCAGCATTGTGCCCATTTAGAAGATGATTTCTCCCTCTAACTTGGGTTGAACCTCACAGTAACAGTGTGATGTCAGTTCACACCTTGACAAATCAAGTGATCTCATCTGAAATGTTGTCCTATACCCATTGATCGGTTTTGTAAATCTTTTTTGCAGGTTAAAAATGACGAGGAATTTGTTTCCGGGAATCTCGAACACAACACACCAGTTTTGCTGTCTCTGTCCAGACATTTAATAAGTGGAGCAAGGGATTCACTCGATCATCTGACCTGCTGGCACGCCCGTCATTTTACACAGTGGGGAGCCCATTCATTTGCTCAGACAGTAGGAATGGATCAGTCGGTCATCTCAACTGAAGGTACATCAGCAAGTTCACACTGGGACAAGGACATTCACCTGTTTTGTGTGTGAGAAGGGATTCAGTCGGTCTTCCCACCTGTGGACACACCAGTCAGTTCACACTGGGCAGACGCTGGTTATATGCTGAATTTTTGGGGAAGGATTCACTCAGTCGTCTGACCTAATGGCTCACCAGCGAGTTCAAACTGGGGAGAGGCCATTCACCTGCTCAGACTGTGGGAAGACCTTCACTCGGTCATCCCAACTAAAGATACATCAGCATGTTCACACTGGAGAGAGGCCGTTTACCTGCTCAGACTGTGGGAAGGGATTCTCTTTGTCATCTCAGTTACTGAGACACCAGTCAGTTCACACCGGAGAGTGGCCATTCACCTGCTCGGACTGTGGGAAGGGATTCACTAAATCTTCTCACCTACTGAGACACCAGTCAGTTCACACTGGGGAGAGGCCATTCACCTGCTCAAACTGTGGGAAGGGATTCACTGAATTATCTCAACTGAAGGTACATCAGCGAGTTCACACCGGAGAGAGGCCATTCACCTGCTCAACCTGTGGGAAAGGATTCACTTCGTCATCTCATCTGAAGGTACATCAGCGAGTTCACACTGGGGAGAGGCCATTCACCTGCTCAGAGTGTGGGAAAGGGTTCACACAGTTAGCTAGCCTACAAGCACACCAGTCAGTTCACACCAGGGAGAGGCCATTCACATGCTCAGACTGTGGGAAGGGATTCACTCGATCATCTCGCCTACTGACACACCAGTCAGTTCACACTGGGGAGAGGTCGTTCACCTGCTCAGTGTGTGGGAAGGGATTCACTCGATCATCTCAACTACAGAGACACCAGCAAGTTCACAGTGGGTAGAGGCTGATCACCTGCTGTGAATATGGAAAGCGATTCACTCAGTAATGTAACCTTATGTAACTCTCGCTTCGGCTAGCAGCTTAATACAGGGGGTGATAGCCCATCAGCCGGGCAAAACTTATGAAATCTCGTTTTGGTGGATGCTGTGTGATGTGTCCTCTGTTACAAATCAGTACCCCAAAATAACAAACAGTACACAATATGTGATTAAATGAATGAGATTTAAAATTCTTACTTTGACTGTAGGGTTAGTAAAGAAAACAAAAAAAAAGAAAATGGGCCCACTCTCTCCATTCACGTCTTCACATCTCTCCCCAGCAAAAGACCATGAAATCTCTCTTCCAGACTCACAAGGAAGAACATTTCTGTCATTGGATAGCCCCGCACTCCAAAACCCTGTTATCTCTAGTCATAACCTAAACATTGCTGCTACAGAGAAACCATTACCTCAGCAGTGAAACATTACAGAGAGGCCGTTACTTTAGCAGTGAAACCTTACAGCGTGTTACACTTGTGACACACTACCGGGTTCACACCAGAGACAAAGTTTGATTAAGCTGCATGCTGGATATTTGTCCATCACCGTGCTGAATGCAATTTCGAGAGTGACTGCCGGTGCTGAGCTCTGCAATAATTGCTGCTGCTCCCCACACCCAGTTCTGCACCCTGGTCACTGGGCATGGGAGGAGTTTCATCAGCTACATATTCACCTTTAATGGGACTGGAGTTTAATATTTTGGATCTGAGACAAATAAATCAGTTCTATTTTAAACTCTGTCTCCGGTACTTGGTGAATTTATAATACACCTAGTGTACAGTAGAGAGTCGACTCAGGCCGGCTGGACCCTGCCAGTGATTCAGTTCCACGACGGTCCTTTGAAATCCTGCCCTGTTGTTCATCTCTCGCTCTCCCTGTGCTTATGGGTTCCAAACAGTCACCACTCTGTGGGTGAATTGGTTTCCCTTGAATTTTCTGCAGACTGAAGAAGTCGAGCTGACTGCAGTTCTGTCTGAGATGTACTTCGCCCCTCAAATCTCTGGGCTGAGGAAGAATAACATTGGTAGTTAACGTCCTTATTGATGGCTGATTTCCACATTATGGGTCATTTTCTCTGCTTGTATAGGGTTGTTAGAAAACACCACTGTCCTCTAAAGAATGAAAGCAGAATGGGAAACCACCAGTTGGATGTTCAGTGGAGCAGGGTCAGAAACCAGCGGCGGGTCTGCACAGGGCAGAGTTTGGGGCTCTGGACGATGGTCAGGGTAAGAACGTATGATGAGGAGAAGGGAATCAGCAGCGGGGTGTGGTAACGAATGACAGAGTAGCAACATTTGGAAGCTGATTGACAGAGAAAATAATTCGGTTAATACCCGTGGTGAGGGTGTGTTGGGAATGGTTTTATCTATTGAGAGAGTTGTTCCTGCTTGTTTATCCTGTAGTATTATATCCGGATGGTTATTATGGATTGTCCTATCTGAAATAATGTATTGATTATCATATAATTTGTCAGATTTTCTGGATCTGGCTTGAATTTATGGTACCTTTACGAATTGATGGAGGGCGTTCATGAGTTTGTATTTTAAAGCAAGATTTTGATGAATGATATTTGCCACTTGATTGTACCTTTGTAAGTAATTAGATTGAGTTAAACTGCTGCAGGATCCTGAAATGTGTTGGATTGTGTCTGGTTTCTCTTGGCATTCTCTGCACTTGCTGCCTTGTTTGTTTATATTTCATGTGTTTTTGATTTTTTTTTCCTTTTGTTAACCACCTTGTCCTGTATTTCTGGAAGGACCCCCTCTGTTTCTGGGAAGAGTTCTCCAACTCTCAGTCAGGTGCTCGATGCTTCCTTGTCACCATCCCGTCTGCTCAGATCATTGGGATCTCTCCCATGGAGGGTCATACTTCCATAGTGATGTTTCATTTTTCTGATTTGACCTCTCATTGAAGTTTTCTGGTCTGTATTTCTTACACGATTGCACATACACACAGGGAGTGATGAATCCTGTTCATTTTTGATGAAAATATATATGAGGGGTGATTGATATGTTCGCAGCCTCGGGTAGGAGTCAGTTTTAGAAAACCGAGCACATTTATTTTTCAACATAGTCCCCTCCTACACACTTAGTCCAGCAGTCGTGGAGCACACGGATCTTGGACCTCCAGAAAGTGTCCACAGATGGGTGATTGATAAGTTCATGGCCTAAGCTGGAAGGAGATGAGTTATACAGCTCTCGTTACATGCACATGCAGGTCAGCTCTTTGAGTGATTATGCGGAAAGTTTGAAGTTAATAACTCATTTCCTTCTACCTTGGGCACAAACCTGTCAATTACCCCTGATGAGTTCTTATCTTCAAACTTTCTGCATAATCACTCAAAGAGTTGAACTGCTTGTGCATGTAACGAGGGCTGTATAACTCATCTCCCTCTACCTTAGGCCATGAATTTATCAATCACCCCTCGTACTTAGAAGTTTTATCTGACTGTTGTGTGATTTTTTTTTTAATGTGTGTTATTTCACTTCCTTCTTCTGTCCAAGGTAGTGTTAATCTAAGTGGGTTTAGTGTAAATAGTCTTTTCTAAAGTTTTCCAAAGTTCTTATTTATCTTTATAAATTTTACTGATTGAAATGGGATGAAGATATTTTCACTTTAAAAAAGCTAATGTTGGTATTGATGAAAGTGTTTATTGCCTTCGTTGTATTTGTTAACTATTGAGCTCTGTTTGGCAGGGTTTTTTTAAGCCTTGAACTAAATTTTGTCAAAGGTTTTCCTGATTTCACACGACTTTCTATTTTCTTTGCTCGTTGATATTCCAGAGACGTGGGTATCAAGAGTCCCGATAAAGGGTCTTGGCCTGAAATGTTGATTCCCATCCATAGATGCTGCCTGACATGCTGAGCTCCTCCAGCACTTTGTGTGTAGTTCTCTAGATTTCTAGCATCTGCAGGTCCACTTGTTTCCCAGATACTTATATGCTTCTTGAAAGAACAAGCCAAGAACAAGCTGGTAGTGGGGTTGTGTGGATCTGTTGGTAAAATAGTAAATAAAATCATTAGAAATAGTTGGCATAGGGTTGGAATGTGTGGAATCTGTGGGTAGAATTAAGGAACAGCACATGTAAAAAAAAAAAAAAATCCCTGATGGGAATTGTATGGAGATCTCCAAACAGTAGTAAGTATGTGGTCCACAAATTACAATGGGAGATAGAAAGTGCGTGACAAAAGGGCAATGTTATAATAGTCATGGGGTTTGTCATGCAGGTGATTAGGAAAATTAGGATGGTGTTGGTCTCAAGAGGAGGAATTCCTAGAATGCCAACAAGATGCTTTTTTAGAGCAGCTCATGGTTGAGCCCACTTGGGGATGAGCTATTCTGGATTGGGTGTTGTAATGAAGCGGAATTAATGAGGACACTTAAGTTCAAAGAACCCTTAAGGGAAAGTGATCTTTATATGATCAAATTCACCCTGACATTGGAGAAGGAGAAGCTAAAGTCAGATGTGGAATTAAAGAAAATTAGAGAGGCATGAGAGATAAATTGGTCAAAATTAATTTGAAAAGAACATGGGCAGGATGAAAACAGAGCAGCAATGGCAGGAATTTCTGGAAGCAATTCGGAAGGCACAGGATATATACAGTGGCATGCAAATGTTTGGGCGCCCCTGGTTAAATTTCTGTTACTGTGAATAGCTAAGCGAGTAAAAGATGACCTGATTTCCAAAAGGCACAAAGTTAAATATGGCACATTTCTTTAATATTTTAAGCAGGATTATATTTTTATTTCCATCTTTTACAGTTTCAAAATAGCAAGAAAGGAAAAGGGCCCGAAGCAAAAGTTTGGACAACCTGCATGGTCAGTACTTAGTAACATCCGCCTTGGCAAGGATCACAGCTTGTAAACGCTTTCTGCAGTCTTTCAATTTTACGAGTCTTTCAGTTCTTGTTTGGGTAAATTTCTGGGTTCAGTCATTAGCAGCAAAGCACTGACTCTGGAAATTACAGATCAGAATATTATGACAGTCACAGAGCCCAGCAGCACTGAAACAGGCCCTTCGGCCCTTCTAGTCAATGCTGACCTGTTTATGTTTTTACTGCCTAATTCCAACTACCTGCACCATAGCCTCCATACACCTCCCATCCATCTCATCACCCAAATTTCTCTTTAGTGTCTTAATCGAACCCACATCCACAACTTCTGCTGGCAGCTCATTCCACACTCCCACCAAACTCTGAGTGAAGAATTCCCCTTCAGACTCCCCTCAAAGTATTCACTTTCACCCTGAACTTATGTCCAATGTGGGGGTGAGAGGGAGGATGGGGTGGAGAGGAAAGACAGTAAGGGGACAGTAATGTTGCCTCCTTACAACGAAACTAACCCTCTCACTGTGTCAGAATCAATGATTAAATCCAGCACCCAACACTGTGTTTTCATTCCTGCACATTGTAACTTGAACCATCTCACTGAGGTTCTGATGGAGACACAACCCCTGCCCTCTGCACATGTGATCACATCTCCCCTGCTTCTGACATTTCAAATACCCTCAGAATGGTTTTCTGATTCAGTCTGAAGGTTATGGTACATTCAGCTCATCGTCAGACCTGACAAACCATGTCTTCCCACAGCTGGTTCCACCTGTTGGTGTGTCCTCTTTCCTCCATCTCCAGGGAAGCTGCATCTCCACACAAACTCCTCACTTGAGATGACTGTCTGTACCCGTGACACAGGAAATCACATCACTGTCACTCTCCTGATACCATCCGGGAAGCGGTACCGCAACATAAAAGCCAGGACCAACAGGCTCCGGGACAGCTTCTTCCACCAGGCCGACAGACTGATGAACTCACGCTGATTTGACTGTACTCTATATTACATTGTCTGTTTTATTTATTATAAACTGTTATAAATTACTATGATTGCACGTTGCACATTTAGATGGAGACGTCAAGTAAAGATTTTTACTCCTGATGGATGTAAGAAATAAAGTCAATTTCATTCAATTCCTGATTCCGTGTCTGAGCCGCTCCCCTCCGGGTATCCTCCGTCAACAAGCTTCTTCCTCAGTCACCATCTGTGAGATTATAAAAACAATTAAAACGATCTATCAGACAGCTCCTGTACTCCTCCACCCCTGTTAAAACTCTCTGCTCAGCCCCTTCCCTATTCCCTTTCCCTTTCAGACTCCCGATGTGCCAGCAGATCCGAATTCACCGTGTGGACATTTCTACCCCACAGGAGGCTGTACAAACCCGTGTCCTTCTCTGATGCACAGCTCAGTGACCCCAATCCCTGTCTGCACTCGCAGCCCATGACGGTGACAGCTGTCCGAGACTCTGTAACTCACAATCTTGTAACACATAATCTTGTTCACAGCAAGTTTAGACAGTCATTAATATGAAGAGAGAATTGTTGTTTCCTGAAAGGACAGGCGAGCGAAGCTGTCTGATCCAATTCACCAGATGGTCCGGTGTTTACAAGTTAATTTGTCCCGGGACCCACTCATAACCCCGACCCACACAGACAGACAGACAGACAGACAGACTGTCCCTTCGCCCCAAACACCCTGCAGAACCACAAGGAATTGATCCACGGCCCGGGCTCGGTCACAAAGTGAAAACCGGGGCTGAGGAGAGCCCGGAGACAAACACCCCGCTGCCCACTCCACCAACAACACGGCACAGCCGGACACATCTCACAACACCGGATCCGGTCCCGATGAAACCCGAATTTAATTTTGTTGTTCCAGATCAGACCCAACAAAAGGTGTTTTAAAATTGAAGCGCTTCCCCTCACGTGACGTCACACAGCAGCACCCCCCACGCGCCTGACGTCACCCATGGTCTCCCCGTATCTGCATCTGCTGTCACGAGCACGGTGCCTTACGTCACAGACGCGCTGCTGTGCTCGAGCTTTTTCGGTTTAACGGCTGAGCTACTGAGCACGAGCCACGCCCACCCCCCTCGACAGTCAACAGAGGAATTGAATTGAAAGCAGAGCTGCGCTATTCCCATTGGTGCGAAGCGATGTCAATCACTGGTTACAACCAATAGTGGTGGCGGACAAGCCGAGAGGGCGTTACTCCGTTAAAGCGGAACAAATCCCAAAGTAAATGTCCGCTTTCTGATTTATTTCCATTTCCCTCCGAGGGAAGTTGGGGCGTTTGTGAAGCGTCTCCTGCGGCCGGAGTCTGATGTATCGCTGAGAGGTAGGAGGAGACCGCTCGGCCCGTCGGTTTGATGCCGGTTCCCCGGGGAGGGAGAGGATGAAGACGGTGAGAGAGGGGGCGGACAGGATGTTTGTCCCGGTGGGGACAGGAGGGGCTCATCTGTGGAAATGTCTGAGCCCACGGTGGTGGCGATTCACCACATTGGGGGCAAACACCGGCAGACTGTTGTCCTGCAAGCGGGGCCAATGGTCCGGGCAAAGTGACAATTATTTGTGTTTTGTTGAGATTGTACCGGGAATATGGTGTAAAATCCCGCTCCCCACACTAACACGGGTTATACAGACCAAAGAACAAACTGCCGGAGGAACTCAGTGGGTCGGGCAGCATCTGTGGAGGGAAATGGACCGTCAACATTTCGGGCCGAGACCTTCCCTCTGGACTGAGAGTGGACGGGAAATAGTCCGAGAAAAGAGGTGAGGGGTGGGGATGGGGCAAGAGCTGGGGAGTGAGAGGTGGATCCAGGTGAGGGGGAGGTGGGGAGGTGGAAATAGTGACAGGGGTGGGAGGTGAGTGGTTGGGGCAACACGGGGCTGCAGAAGATGGAAATTAATTCCATAGAGGATTAACAAAGAGGTTAGAGAGTATTTGTTATTGAGAGTGCAATGAAGATTCACAAGACTGATCCCTGGAGTGGTGGGTCATCATATGAAGAAAGATCAAATGTGATAACCCTTTCATTTGGAGAATCGAGGACTGAGAGGTGAACACATTGAAATGCACAACATCATTACCGGTTGAACCAGGGATCCCAGTCTCTGAAAAAGGGGGTGGACTGTCCGGGACTGAGATGAGGGGAAATGTCTCCACTCCGAAGGTGGTGAATGTCCGTAAATCCCCACCACAGAGGGCGGTGAAGACTCAGTGATCGTCCTCACATAAAACAGAGGCCGGCAGATGTGTGGAGACTGAAGGGATCGAGGAAATGAGGATCGGACAGAAACATGTGGCTGAGATGGGAGAGCAGCAGCCATCTTGTTGATGGTTAGAGGGGCTGAATGGCCACCTCCTGCTGTTTTTCACTTGGTGTTTCAGTGTTCCTGTCCAGTGAGGCCGGAGGAATGTGAATAGAAATTAGTGTTTATAAACACAGACTGATTTAAATGAAACCTGCACATTTCCAGTTTGTGTCTGAAAAGTGTGTTTGATCGGGATGGGAATCGAGCCCATAACTCTGTGACCTGGAGGTGGAGGGAAAGGGACAGGGAAGATATGGAGGGATATGTAACTATGCAATAATGTGGGAAATGTGGCGGATGGGTCGGGCAGCGGGTGAGGGGTGAGGAGCAGAGTCACCTGTTCAGGTGGGAGACCCTCCACCCGTCACCTGATCCCATTTCCTGTTCACATTTCCCCGCAGATCTGCAGCATCTGCCGGTCACTGCTCAACGTGTCCGTGTAGCTTCATCTTCTGCCCATTCAGACAAGGCAGTGAGATCCGGATCTGTCACGTCCTCTCGTCGTGGGTGGACAATATGTTTTTATCTGCAATATTTTCAGCATGTTTCATTCCACTGTTTTTACCTGCTGAAGTGCAGCCAATGTTTCTGGATCTATGGCCCATTTATGTGAGAATTTAGCCTTTTCTATTTATCTGAGCTTCTCATAAATGTGTAGTTTAGTTAAGCTTCACTCCAGAATTTGCAATGCAACAACCCAGTCAGTCAAATAGTTCCACACAATTAAAATAGTTTATTTTTATGTTGTACTACTTACATCATTTAACTGTTTAATATGTATGTTCTTATTTTAAATCACAATTGTTAAAATCTATTGTTATGAATTAGGTTCTACTGCTGCTGCAGAGACAATGAATTTCATGATATATGCCGGTGCTATTAAACCTGATTCTGATATTGGTATGGGAGACCCACACCGGTCACCTGATCCCAGTCACCGCAGATCGTAAAGCGAGATTGAAGCCTTATCTATTTATCTGCATTCCTCAGAAATTACAACAGTTAAGTTTCCTTCTGTGGTTCCAGAGCAGGAGCTCAGTCTGTCTAATATTTCCACACAATTAAAATGGGAATTTGTTTATTATCATCACGTACTGAGCTACAGTGAAATTCTTGCCTGACGTACCATCCACACAGATCGATACATTACTACAGTACATTGATCTGATATACGACAAAACAATAACTGTAACAAAGCATTATGGCTGTAGAGAAAGTGCAGTGCAGATAGACATATGGTGCAGGGTCACGTCGAATTACATTGTGAGGTCGAGTCCATTTTATCGGACTGGAGACCATTCATTTGGCTTATAACCGCAGACAGGAAGCCGTCCTTGAACCTGGTGGTACGCGCTTTAAGACTTTTGTATCTCTTCCCCGATGGGGGAGCGGGTTGGCAGCAAGAATGTCCGGGTTGTGAGGATCTTTGAGTACATGTCCTGCTTTTCCGACGCAGGGGAAGTGTAGGAAGAGTCCATGGAGGGGAGGCTTGTTTCTCTGATGTTCCCATGTGAGACCAAAGTTCTCTGCAGTTCCTTGCAGTCACGGGCAGAGCAGTAGCCATACGAAGGCGTAAAGTATCGACAAGAAGCTCAGAGACCTCGGCCCTCACCCTGCCTTGTGTAGCTGGATCCTGGACATCCTGTCAGATCGCCGGCAGGTGGTAAGAGTGGGCTCCCTCATCTCTGTCTCTCTGACCCTCAGTACACATACCCCACAGGGTTGTCTCCTTGGCCCCCTCCTTTACTCTCTGTGCAACCATGACTTGTGTAGCCACCCACAGATCCAATCTGCTAATTAAATTCACTGACGACCCTACATTGATTGGCCTAATCTCAAATAATAAATTTCAATCGATCAAATGCATCCTGACAAGGCTCGGTCCAGACAAACTTTTCAACCTTCTTTGTGTAAGTGAAAAGGGGGTTGGAGTACGGGATAGGAAGGGTTAAATGGTGTATGTGACCTGGAAAATATAGCAGGGGCGGGAACTAGACAACAGAACCGGGCACGGTTAGGATGTTGCAACTGCATGCTCATCTCTCAGAACAGAAGCGCTGACTGACCTGTACCTCTGCACCTGAAGCTGTTGTGACCCTGATGAAATTGCTGACCACTAAACTGTCATAAGCGTGGACAGGGGAAACAGCTGCTAACTGAAACCTTTCTTTTGGATATAAATGTAACCTTGTACTCGTGCTGGGCAGAGCTGACTGCCAGACGCTGTAGAAGCGTATGGTGGTTACCTCTGCTCGGATCAGGTTGAATAAAGAATTGATCGTGGTCTCTGAGTGAATGGTGAATTGATAAGGACAACTTGGCGAGCCAGCCAGGAGTCCCAACGGGAGCCTCCAGCGGCCCTGGTGTTAGTGAACTAGCGATCCACTGGACGCCGCTGAGACGGGCGGGCCCACGGGGTGACTTTCCCCCGGTCCTCTCACGGTCTCCTTTGGTTGCTTGTTCCCCTCAGGGTTCCTGCTGAGCTGCTCAGCGGACTCCACGGACCACAGTCGGTAGAGGCCACGAGGGGAAGTGGTTTTAACGTTGACGGATTTCTGTATGAGAATCTGTATGAGAAATAGTGTCTGAGAAACAGGGAGTCGGGAACTCCGAGACCAGGGGCCGACACGCAGTGAAATAGTGTCTGAGAAACGGGGAGTCGGGGACTCCGAGATCAGGGGCCGACACGCAGTGAAACAGTGTCTGAGAAAAAGGGAGTCCGGGACTCCGAGACCAGGGGCCGACACGCAGTGAAATAGTGTCTGAGAAACAGGGAGTCCGGGACTCCGAGACCAGGGGCCGACACGCAGTGAAATAGTGTCTGAGAAACGGGGAGTCGGGACTCCGGGACCAGGGGCCGACACGCAGTGAAATAGTGTCTGAGAAACGGGGAGTCCGGGACTCCGGGGCCAGGGGCCGACACGCAGTGAAATAGTGTCTGAGAAACAGGGAGTCGGGGAGTCCGGGACCAGGGGCCGACACGCAGTGAAATAGTGTCTGAGAAACAGGGAATCCGGGACTCCGAGACCAGGGGCCGACACGCAGTGAAATAGTGTCTGAGAAACAGGGAGTCCCGGACTCCGAGACCAGGGGCCGACACGCAGTGAAATAGTGTCTGAGAAACCGGGAGTCCGGGACTCCGAGACCAGGGGCCGACACGCAGTGAAATAGTGTCTGAGAAACAGGGAGTCCGGGACTCCGAGACCAGGGGCCGACACGCAGTGAAACAGTGTCTGAGAAACAGGGAGTCGGGGACTCCGAGATCAGGGGCCGACACGCAGTGAAATAGTGTCTGAGAAACAGGGAGTCCGGGACTCCGAGACCAGGGGCCGACACGCAGTGAAATAGTGTCTGAGAAACAGGGAGTCCGGGACTCCGGGGCCAGGGGCCGACGCGCACGATTTGTTTTGGAGGTCCAGGACCTCAATGAGGGGTTACAATCCCCGATGAAGTATTATGAGTGTTAAAGCCTGCCGGTGCTAATAAATTGGGCAGCGGATCATTGGTAGTGACCTATTACATTTTTCTTTGAGTGTGTTACAGCAAATTGGTCAGCGGGTTCGTGGCAATAACCTATTACATTTTGAAGCTGGTAACCATTCTAATTGGCGTAGGAGGGGACGGGGCGTGTAGATTAAATTGATCAGCACAGGGCAGAGCAGACGTTTGGCCAAACACAGGGGAAGTGGCTCTCCCCTGCAGTCCATCCGGATGCTGTAGCAACGTTTTAGGTACACTTGTGAACTAGTGGAAATCTCGCTTTTCTACGACTGACTGAGTTGGGGTCGCCTCGCACACGAGTACTGCAGTAAAAGATTCGGGGAGGGACGGGTGATATTTCACTGAAACTGCATCCAGCCTTAGACCGGTTGTCAAGAGGGGAAATCTCCCACGCGAAGGTCAGGACCTTGAAGTGGATTTGGGAGTAAAGTGATAAACATGGGTCAGACTGTGGATAAGGGGGACATTACCACCCCACTCGGAAAGATGTGTAAGGAAAATTCGGAGCTAGAAAAGAACCTAAGACGTCTTAGTGCGCGCTTAAATAAAAGATTGGTGGTGGTGGTGGAAATTGGCCGTTGGGGGGAACTTGGGACATGGACAAATGCAAAAAAACAGAGACTGAAGTCTAGAAGCAAAATTGCTCTCAATAATGGAAAGATTTGATTACAATGTGGGTAAAAGTAGCGGACAGATTGAATGAGCGTTCCAGACAGACATCCTGGGAAGAAAATGCCAAAAAACGAAACATCCCTATTACCGATGATCAGGGCCAGGTCCGACCATATGTGGTTGTAAAGGCCTTATGTGAATTATTTGATAAACAACAAATTAAATCAACCGGGAATGATGCACCTTTGGATATGTCAGGACTGCAGATTTCATTTGACACCGTCGAAGAAACCGACAATGAGGATGTAATAATTCCTTCAGCCCCCTGCAGGAATCCCACTCCCTCCCCCACCTGGTTTACCAAATCCTTCAGGTCAGGTCTCGAAACCACCCCCTATTCTCCTACCCCCACATCAGCCCCTGTGACGGCCCCCGTCCCGGCATCCTCCATACTTCCCGGGACTATCACTGATGGTGGATCAGGTACCCCACAATTTTCGGACTATATTGCTACCCGAACTCACTGGCGGACCACACAGCTTCCAGTCCCAAAGCCCCAGCCGAAGCGCAACGCGGTGGCTCGCCCAACTGACGGACTGTTGGGCCATGGTCCCACCCTAGATCCCCAGGACCCTGATGATCCAGACCCCAACTCTAATTTTGATCATGAGTCCGAGAATGACTGGCCTCCGTTGACCTGACAGTTCCCATTTAGGACTGTGCCTAATCCCCAGGCAGGCCAGCATAATCAGGGACCAACTATTGAGGTATACACTCCTTGGAAGCCTCGGGAAATGGCCATGATAATGCAAGGGGACCCCGACAAAAAGACCGATCCCGAAGGGTTCATAGATCACCTACTACGAGTAATCCGAATCTATCAGGCTACTCCCCAGGACCTTTATTGCCTCTGTCACATGGCCCTTAATCCTGTGGAACAGGAGAAATGGCGTTAGGCCCAAGGGGGCCATGCAGATTGGGCGGCTTTTAGTGCCGCTTTCCCCCAGGGCCCGGACCAGATCCAACGCATTGGAGACACCCTGAGAAGGGCTTTGTCCCAACCAATGGATCTCATCAGAGTATTGAATTGTAAACCTCGGAAAGACGAGGACGGTCCCGAGTTTTTTGACAGGTTTGCTTCCATTTATGCCACGTATGCCGGGGATCCCAACTTTGGTCAGGGAAACGCTTCCCCCCACCTTAATGCCCTCCTTATGCAGTGCCTGCCGGAGGAGGTCTGTCTGAATGATCTCCGGCCACCGGTGGCGCTGCATGGACCTCCGGCCACCGGTGGCGCTGCATGGACCTCCGGCCACCGGTGGCGCTGCATGGACCTCCGGCCACCGGTGGCGCTGCATGGACCTCCGGCCACCGGTGGCGCAGCATGGACCTCCAGCCACTGGTGGGATGAGCAGACCTCCGGCCACCGGAGGTGCTGCGGAGAACCTCCTGCTAAAGGCATGCGCAATGCCGACAGCAGCTATTGCCGGTGTGTGCCGTCCGGGCGGCGGTGAGTAAGATTTCCTCATGGTTGTGTAAATCTGGGTTAGGGCATTGAGAAAGGAGCACTATTCTACCGGACGGCCGGAGCAGGGGTGCAGGCAATTTTTTTAGGTGTCGGAGCTGTAAGAGGGGCGATTGATAAGTTCGTGGCCTAAGTTAGACGGTCTAAAGTTATACAGCTCTCGTTACATGCACGTGTAGTTCAACTCTTTGAGTGATTATGCAGAAAGTTTGGAGTTAATAACTTTTGTGGTATTTCTGTTTCAGATAATTGAAAAATGCTAGGTTTTCTAAAATTGGCGCCTTCCACCTTAGGCCACGAACTTACCAATCACCCCTCGGCATTTCAGCAATGATCAGCTTTATGTATGAGGAGCATTTGATGGTTCTGGACCTGTGCTCAATGGAGTTCAGAGGGATATTGGGGGTGGTGGGGGGGGATGTATGGTTAAGTAAACTCACCGAATGCTGAAAAGCCTGGATACAGTGGACATGGAGAGGATGTTTCCATTAGATAGAGAGTCTGTAATCTCACAGTAGAGTCTCAGAATAAAGATGCTTCCCTTAAAAACTCAGATGAGAAAAAAAATTTGGGGAAAATATGTCTGATCTGTGGAACTTGTTGCCGCAGAGATTGGTTGAAGCTGCCATTTGGGTATATTTATGACAGAAATTAATATGTTCATGATTGCTAAGTAGCTTCAGGTTTACAGGAGGAAGGCAGGAATATGGTGTTGGAATAAAACTCAGCTATGGTTGAGTGATGGGGCAGACCAGATGGATCTAATCACCTAATTCTGTTCCTGTGTCTTATGTGTTACCATGACTGACTGATGGCTCCTTCTTATCACATATCGTTTTGTGATGTGTGAGGGACAATAAAAGATTGTTCACTGAGATGATTATATTTGCCTTCAACGTTTAAATTTCAGTGAGTTTTGTTCTTAGAAACATGAAGCAGATATGTTTGGTTCTCCTTTTTATTGTTAATGGGCTTCATTACATGTTAAAGTTAGACCTGCGGTGAGAGATTTATTGGAAGAAAAACCCCAAATGGAAGCAAACCACGACTGAAGACGAGGGAACAGCAACAAGTGAACCAGCCCGAGGATTGAGAGCATCAACTGGAGAGAACTCATCTGACTCGGAGATTCCAGTGATTCAGTCAGGAGAAAGTTTGGTGAGTCTGATTTGCTCAAACACTAGTCCTTTAGACATTACGTACCTGTACAAAGGAAGGTAGGAATTAGTTGGAGTGAGACTGAATGTGCCCAGAAGAGCCAGTTATGCCTCTGTCAGACCCAGCTGCAATCACTCCAGGTCTGGTAATGTGCTTCCAGCAGCCCAGCCCTTTAAAACCACTCCTATTCTGTGGAAGTCGAATCCAGATAAAGTCACTCAGAGACCGTTTAAGTACAAACTCTTTATTCCAAGCACCCGGGGCTTACTCAGTCTATGACTGTTCCCGCCCAATCCACTAACTGACTAACAATTCCCCTTACACCACAGATATATCCGTCCAGATACCCCCCACACAAGACAGGCTGGAGCCAAAGTTATTTACTACATGACAGCCCCTAAAGACAAATTACAAAATAGTCATAATGGCTTACACACACGGAACAGACTGAAGCTGTCCTATCTCTATGCATGAGTGCACAGGGAGATAAGCATCCTGAAACCCTAGCTGGCGACCCTCAAGAAGAAATATGGCTCAGCATGGCTTAGCACATCTGTTGATCATCAGCAGTTTCTTTCAGAAAAGCAGGCTGCTATTGTTTAACGAAGTATTAACCCTTTTACATACTTTATCATTCCCTCCTTTTGATTATTACTTGATCTACAAAGCAGTAATTTTTTACAGAGAAAGCAACAACGGTAATGATAACAATCATATGTACAACTATTCGGCCATAATGCAATATAATGCCCCACATATTACTGAACAGGCCTTCGAAGACCACCATTTCGACCCTTTGGTGAACCCATGTAAATCCTGCCCTACTTTCTTGATGCTGTCAGTCTCCTTGGCAGTGTGCTTGGAGAGGGATGTAATGTTAGTAGACTCATCAGGGATATAGGTGCAGCATTCTGTGTCAATAATAGCACAGGTTTCCCCTTTCTCAGCCAGGATAAAATCTGAAGCCATACGATTCTGTGGGATTGTTTGCCGGATTGCAATCATTTCAGTGGATATTTCTGTTACTTGGGCCTGTGTTTCTGTCAGGGCCCCTGCAGTATTGTGGCCAGCTCCTCAAGTGCTGTAGCCAAATTGATTATCTCTCGTGAATTCCTGGCTACTCCATAGGAGAGAAAAGTGATCATCCAAAATCGCTCAGTCTCAGCTTCTCCGCTGCTGGGCACCTGCAAGTATGGCCAGGATGCATGTTTCCCAGTACAGGAAGTTCTGTTTGAGAGATACCATCCCTCAGAACACTGACAGCCACAGTCATCTCTGACTTGACCACAGTTCCTCACCTCACTTCCCTGGGTGTTATTTGAGAAAGCTCAGGCTGAGAGTTCCTCACTCTGGTTCAGGATTACTGTTGCGTAACCGGCAACAATGAATATTTACCGAGACAGGTTTTATAAAAACAACCAAACATTTATTAAACACGTATAAACGATAAGGAGGTAAAAACAAAGGAAAACTTTAACTGGAGGTTAACAGGTACGCAGTTGTTCACCAGCTCGCCACTCGACTCTGGTTCTTAAAGTGTTAAATGCTGAAAACAGTTCTTAAAGCGATACAGTCAGGTACAGTTCTTAAAGCGATAACTTCAAAAGTCCAACAGTTTTACACATTCAATTGGGAGAGACTTCTCTGGAGAACGATTTCTTCACCGACGCACCTTTACTGCCGGTTCTGTCCACAGGATTCCCGATGCCGAAATTAAACAGTTTAAATCGACTGACCTTAAATTCCTTTTAGAGAGAGAGAGCGTTTGTGCATGAACTCATTGCGCTATTGCAAGAGTTATCTCAATGCAGGTTCTCTCCAACGAAGACTCAATAAGGTCGATCCTTTATTAAACTGCCAACCGATGCCGACTTCTCTCGATCCTTCACTTAGATGAATTCTTCACTCTCCCTTCAAAACTGTCAGAATTGAGTGAATTGGCACTTCCAGCCACAAATTCCCAGCTCAAATACAATATCTTGTAAGAGAACACACCTTCTGTTTTAAAAATGAAACTGCATCACAAAAACAAACACGTAACAGAAACGGAGGCACAACACGTTCTACCTGGAAATCCACAAACTCAAAAACCCACTGCGTCACCTGAGTCAACCCTTATTTCGTCACGGGGCACATGTCATCACCTGACCTCACATCGGCAGGAAAATCACATCAGGTGACCTCCAAAAGACCATTACCGCATTCTCACAAAAAACACAGATCTCCTTAAGCATGTAACATTACTGACATTGGAACCATAGTTTTACCATGCTGGGGAATTTCACCACAAACCCAGCAGGCCCCTAGTTCCACCTGTGTGACAGAAAGGTGTTAACATGGGGGCCCCCGGATGCTGGGGTGAGCCCTCTCAAAGACATAAACACGAACACCACTATCAACCAATACATTTTCCTTCAGTCGAGAGAGTCCTTCTACTCAGTTCCTTCAGTAACACGTTTGTTGTCTGTTCGATGTATCCACCGAGATTGCCCCTTCCGTTTCACAGCCGTGGGAGTGGTCAGTAACACCTGATATGGTCCTCTCCACCGAGGTCCGAGATTCCCTCAATCCCAGATCTTGATCAGGGCAAAATTCCCAGGTTCTATTGGTGGGATAGTCACTTCTCTCTGTCGGGTAGTTCTCTTCCTTGTAAGCCTGTTGTACCTGTGAATGTAATGCTTGGAGAATTTTGGTTAGTTGGCATATATATTTCCCCATCTCTTCCCCTAGGGTATGCATATCCAATTTTGCTGGTAGACTTTCTGGGAGCAATGGTAGACAAGGTCTTGGTCCCTAGGGTGTCCTCATGGACCGTCCATAAATGATTTCAGCTGGTGACAACCCTGTTTTCCCTGTGGGGTAATCCTCATGTGGAATAGGGGTGACGGTGGGACCTTCAACCAAGTGAGTCCAGTCTCTGCTGTTAGTTCGGCCAATTTCCTTGCCTTTGGTTCTCTCCACTATGCCAGCAGCCTGTGGGTGGTGTACACAGTGGAATTGTTGCTTGATAGCAAGTTTGTTACAGACCCCTTTGTTTACTTTCGCCACTAAGTGTGGGCCATTGTCAGAGCTCAGCATCTCTGGCAGGCTGTACTTGGGAATTATTTCCTGTAATAATACCTTCACAACAGTCATAGCAGCATTACTGGTAGTTGGAACAGCTTCAATCCATCTATTAAACAAGTCTATAATAACTATGCAGTATCTATAGCAATGCACTCTAGGCAATTCAATAAAATCAACTTGTAGACGTGAAAAAGGTTCACCTGTCAAGGGAGACGTACCCGGTGTACAGGGTACAGGTTACCAACCATTCGCTCCTTTTCGGGATGTGTACAATATTGGTAAAAACTGTGCAGGAACACAAACCTGTCCCACTGGGGTGATCCAAAAACCTATATCGGGGTCTTTCTGGCACCCCATCTGGGACGCAGTTTGCGTTCCTCCTCAGAGGCATCCCCCTGAAAAGTACGTACCTCCCGCATGTCTAGCAAATCCATTCTGCTTAAGTCACGGAAGGTTGCTTGAAGGAAACCGAGGGAACTACAACTACCAAGGGTTCGACCGCACTTTTGGCTGTCTTATCCGCTAAAACATTGCCTGTAGTGACCCGGTCGGATATGCGGGTGTAGGCCGCACATTTAATAATAGACAAAACTCAAGGTAGCTGTAGAGCGGTGAGTAAGTTGTTTACAAAGGTGGCATTACTAATGGGGTGGTCAGAGGCAGTCAGGAATCCCCATGTTCCCAGAGGACCCCGTAGTCATAGAAAATAGTTGCAGGAGTAGGCCATTCGGCCCTTCAAGCCTGCACCGCCATTCAGTATGATCATGGCTGATTATCCAACTCAGAACCCTGTACCAGCCTTCCCTCCATACCCCCTGATCCCTTTAGCCACAAGGGCCATATCTAACTTCCTCTTAAATATAGCCAATGAACTGGCCTCAACTGTTTCCTGTGGCAGAGAATTCCACAGATTCACCACTCTCTGTGTGAAGAAGTTTTTCCTCATCTCGGTCCTAAAAGTCTTTTCCTTTATCCTCAAACTGTGACCCCTCGTTCTGGACTTCCCCAACATCGGGAACAATCTTCCTGCATCGAGCCTATCCAATCCTTTTAGAATTTTATACGTTTCAATAAGATCCCCCCTCAATCTTCTAAATTCCAACGAGTATAAGCCTCGTCGATCCAGTCTTTCATCATATGAAAGTCCTGCCATCCCAGGAATCAATCTGGTGAACCTTCTTTGTACTCCCTCTATGGCAAGAATGTCTTTCCTCAGATTAGGGGACCAAAACTGCACACAATACTCCAGGTGCGGTCTCACCAAGGCCTTGTACAACTCCAGTAGTACCTCCCTGCTCCTGTACTCAAATCCTCTCGCTATAAATGCCAGCATACCATTCGCCTTTTTCACCGCCTGCTGTACCTGCATGCCCACTTTCAATGACTGGTGTATAATGACACCCAGGTCTCGTTGCACCTCCCCTTTTCCTAATCGGCCACCATTCAGATAATCTGTTTTCCTGTTTTTGCCACCAAAGTAGGATATTTTAAAAGGCAAGTCGCAGAGCAAGTCTTCACAATGAAACTTTGCCTTCTGTTGCAAGGCAGTTTTAAGCTCAATTTGCCAATCAAACTGGGATTCACTGGGTATCCTTACTTGTTGATCGGCGGTAGATCCATTTGGATAGGAATACTGGGAAAAATTGTTTACACATTCAGTCGCTGATGCCAAAGGCATGGATTTCAGAGGGTGTCTGCGAACCGATGGTGTTCTACAATGCGGAACCCGAATCTACATTGTTCTCACCAATACGGAGGCTGACACACCACAGGAACAGGATATACACTCCCTCATCTCAGACTCTCTCCCTCCCCCGTGACCCTCACTAAACACTGGACACTCCCTCACCTCAGACTCTCTCCCTCCCCCGAGACCCTCACTAAACACCGGACACTCCCTCACCTCAGACTCTCTCCCTCCCCCGAGACCCTCACTAAACACCAGACACTCCCTCACCTCAGACTCTCTCCCTCCCCCGAGACCCTCACTAAACACCGGACACTCCCTCACCTCAGACTCTCTCCCTCCCCCGAGACCCTCACTAAACACCGGACACTCCCTCACCTCAGACACTCTCCCTCCCCCGAGACCCTCACTACACACCGGACACTCCCTCACCTCAGACTCTCTCCCTCCCCAGAGACCCTGACTAAACACCAGACACTCCCTCACCTCAGACTCTCTCCCGCCCCCGAGACCCTCACTAAACACCGGACACTCCCTCACCTCAGACTCTCTCCATCCTCCGAGACCCTCACTAAACACCGGACACTCCCTCACCTCAGACATTCTCCCTCCCCCCGAGACCCTCACTACACACCGGACACTCCCTCACCTCAGACCCTCTCCCTCCCCCGAGACCCTCACTAAACACCGGACACTCCCTCACCTCAGACTCTCTCCCTCCCCCGAGACCCTCACTAAACACCGGACACTCCCTCACCTCAGACTCTCTCCCACCCCCTAGACCCTCACTAAACACCGGACACTCCCTCACCTCAGACTCTCTCCCTCCCCCGAGACCCTCACTACACACCGGACACTCCCTCACCTCAGACTCTCTCCCTCCCCCGAGACCCTCACTAAACACCGGACACTCCCTCACCTCAGACTCTCTCCCTCCCCCGAGACCCTCACTAAACACCAGACACTCCCTCACCTCAGACTCTCTCCCTCCCCCGAGACCCTCACTACACACCGGACACTCCCTCACCTCAGACTCTCTCCCTCCCCAGAGACCCTGACTAAACACCAGACACTCCCTCACCTCAGACTCTCTCCCTCCCCCGAGACCCTCACTAAACACCGGACACTCCCTCACCTCAGACTCTCTCCATCCTCCGAGACCCTCACTAAACACCGGACACTCCCTCACCTCAGACATTCTCCCTCCCCCCGAGACCCTCACTACACACCGGACACTCCCTCACCTCAGACCCTCTCCCTCCCCCGAGACCCTCACTAAACACCGGACACTCCCTCACCTCAGACTCTCTCCCTCCCCCGAGACCCTCACTAAACACCGGACACTCCGTCACCTCAGACTCTCTCCCACCCCCTAGACCCTCACTAAACACCGGACACTCCCTCACCTCAGACTCTCTCCCTCCCCCGAGACCCTCACTAAACACCAGACACTCCCTCACCTCAGACTCTCTCCCTCCCCCGAGACCCTCACTAAACACTGGACACTCCCTCACCTCAGACTCTCTCCCTCCCCCGAGACCCTCACTAAACACCGGATACTCCCTCACCTCAGACACTCTCCCTCCCCCGAGACCCTCACTACACACCGGACACTCCCTCACCTCAGACTCTCTCCCTCCCCAGAGACCCTGACTAAACACCAGACACTCCCTCACCTCAGACTCTCTCCCTCCCCCGAGACCCTCACTAAACACCGGACACTCCCTCCCCTCAGACTCTCTCCATCCTCCGAGACCCTCACTAAACACCGGACACTCCCTCCCCTCAGACTCTCTCCCTCCCCCGAGACCCTCACTACACACCGGACACTCCCTCACCTCAGACTCTCTCCCTCCCCCGAGACCCTCACTAAACACCGGACACTCCCTCACCTCAGACTCTCTCCCTGCCCCGAGACCCTCACTACACACCGGACACTCCCTCACCTCAGACTCTCTCCCTCCCCCGAGACCCTCACTAAACACCGGACACTCCCTCACCTCAGACTCTCTCCCTCCCCCGAGACCCTCACTAAACACCAGACACTCCCTCACCTCAGACTCTCTCCCTCCCCCGAGACCCTCACTAAACACCAGACACTCCCTCACCTCAGACTCTCTCCCTCCCCCGAGACGCTCACTACACACCGGACACTCCCTCACCTCAGACTCTTTCCCTCCCCCGAGACCCTCACTAAACACTGGATACTCCCTCACCTCAGACTCTCTCCCTCCCCCCGAGACCCTCACTACACACCGGACACTCCCTCTGCTCAGACTCTCTCCCTCCCCCGAGACCCTCACTAAACACCAGACACTCCCTCACCTCAGACTCTTTCTCCCCCGAGACCCTCACTAAACACCAGACACTCCCTCACCTCAGACTCTTTCTCCCCCGAGACCCTCACTAAACACCGGACACTCCCTCCCCTCAGACTCTCTCTCTCACCGCGAGCCCCTCACTAAACACCGGACACTCCCTCACCTCAGACTCTCTCCCTCCCCCGAGACCCTCACTAAACACCGGACACTCCCTCACCTCAGACTCTCTCCCTCCCCCGAGACCCTCACTAAACACAGGACACTCCCTCACCTCAGACTCTCTCCCTCCCCCGAGACCCTCACTAAACACCGGACACTCCCTCACCTCAGAAGCTGCTCGGACTCGGTCAGACTGAGCGGAGTTTTCCAGATGGATGAAAAGCGCAGAGCGGAGCTCGCGCAACCGACAGGAATTCTCGACCAATGGGGGAGAGCGATTGGAGCTCGCGCCTTGTACGGAGCCACTGACCAATGGTGGAGAGAGATTGGAGCTCGTGCCGTAGGCGGGGTTATTGACCAATGGTAGAGTGCGATTGGAATTCGCGCCGTAGGCGGGGTTATTGACCAATGGTGGAGGGAGATTGGAGTTCGCGCTAAGGGCGGGGGTATTGACCAGTGCTGGAGCGAGTTTAAAACTCGCGCTGTGGGCGGAGCCATGGGCCAATGCTAGAGAGCGATTGGAGTTCGCGCGGTCAGGAACTAACGGTGAGGGCGGAGGGCGGAGCGCGATGATCGCGCGGTGGGCGGGGCTCCCCGATCAATGACGGAGAGATCTCGGAGCTCAGCAGAGGGGAGAGGTGACTGGGAGACAGGGCAATTGATGTTGATCCCCTGTCCCCGTCCCTCTGTGGGTGAATGGGTGTCCGGGTCTTCCCTCCCTCTGCTGGGTTCCACATCAGTGACAGTAAAGTCCCCTCTGTTCACACTCCCGCACTCAGACAGTGAAGCTCCCTATATCAGGCGTCTTGGCCCGAAACGTCGACTGTATCTCTTCCTAGAGATGCTGTCCCGCCTGCTGCGTTCACCAGCAACTTTTCTGTGTGTTGCTTGAAATTACAGCATCTGCAGATTTCCTCGTGTTTGCGTTCCCAGCTTTTCTCTGCCATGGACCTCTCCCATTAACTGAGGGTACCTGGACCCAGTTTGGGAACTCCTACCTCTACATGGTCCCATCACACACGCCCGGAAACAGACACGCAGTGAAGCTCCCTCTG
Source organism: Mobula birostris (assembly GCF_030028105.1). Taxonomy (NCBI): domain Eukaryota; kingdom Metazoa; phylum Chordata; class Chondrichthyes; order Myliobatiformes; family Myliobatidae; genus Mobula; species Mobula birostris. The sequence continues at coordinate 58,997,001 of NC_092382.1, forward strand.
CAATGTCCAATCACACACTCCTAGGGATTAGACAAGGAGAACAGCTCCCTGCACAATATCCCATCACACAATCCTGGGGTCAGACACAGTGAAGCTGTTTCTACAGGTCCCATCACACAATATTGCTGTCAGACACAGTGAATCTGCCTCTACACAATACCATCGCACACTCCCACAATTAGATATATAGTGAAGCTCCCTCCACACTCTCCCATCTCACATTCCCGTGGCCAGACAGAGTAAAGCACCCTCTACATTGTCCATCATGGTAATTAAAGGAGGTCCTGAGGTAGAGGGAGGGTATTTCATTAGCAAGAGGCCAGACTGAGTGAACTCCCTCAGGGTGAGAGATGGACCTGAGCATCTAAGGTGGGCAGAGTTCCACTGGTCAGATTTTACTAATGACGGGTCTATTACAGGAAGGTATCAGACCGAGAGTGATGGACTCTTGTCAGTGACAGAGGCAACATCTGGTGAGGAGCCACAGGGGAACACTGAACAACAGATGGAAACCAGGCTGAGGTGAGAGGTGGAGCTGAGACCTGGAGGGTGAAGACTTCCTCGGGTCTTACTCTCCACTGAGTTATCACTGCTGTCCCATCCCTGTCACTATTATTGTGATTTAAATTCTACAACACTGTCCATTGCGTCCCTCTGCTCTTGAAGTACATCATGAAACACCCGCACCTCCACACGGGAACACACAACAGATCAGGAGCTTGACTGGGTCACTGAGCTCCTCAACCCTGACCCACTTCTCAAATCGATCTGGGTGATTTGTCCCTGGCCTCACCTCCTCTCCTGAACCAGCTCCACAAAGCTCTCAAATCTCCATTCCTTCACAGATTGATCCATTTCATTCCATAACCCCAGTGTTTAAGATTCTGGATTTAACACAGTGAGAAGAAATACCAATGTACATCACTTATAAATGACCACACAACTTGTTACCACATCCACCTTATTTGAGTCATACCCACCCCTGGGAACTTCTCAACATCTACACTATTATCTCCCTCTGGACCTTCCAAATTTCAGTAAGATCACCCCTCATTACTCTAAATTCCAAACTGCACAGGTCTAAAGCTTTTAGCTCCTCAGGGATGGACAACCTCCTCATCCCAGGATTCAGCTGAGTGGATCTCTTCTCATCAACCTTCAATGCTGGTCTCTACTTTTGTTTAAATAATGGTACCAAGGCTGGACATAATATTCCAGGTGATGTCACACACCCTCCTTTGTGTAATAGTAGTCCTCTAAACTCTAACCCCTCACAATGATGACAAAATGTCCTTTACCTTCCTGATTGTTTGCTGCAGCTTCATGTTCACTTGATATTATTTTATTCGCAATAACACTTCAATCTCTCTGTAATATGTTCATCTCGAATTTTCTATGTTTAGATTTTTTTCTAAAACTTGACATGCAAAATTTATTCACAAAAAATATACAGTACATTGTATTCTTCACATTTGTAATGTTGTTCAAACAATATGCTCGTAGTGTCCTGTTTTGTCACATATTCATTTGTCACTTTATTAGGTAGACCTGTACATCTGCTTGTTAATGCAAATATTTAAACAGCAAATTTTGAGTCAGCAACTCAATGCAAAAGTGCCTGCAAACATGGTCAAAAGGTTCAGACCAAACATCAGAATGGGGAAGAAAGTGATCAAAGAGTATGACAGTGAAATAATTGTTGGTGCCACATGGGGCAGTCTGAGCATCTCCAAAACTGCTGACGTGCCGGTATTTTCATGCACAACAATCGCTCTAGTTGAGAGAGGATGGTCCAAAAATAAAGTTGTACAAGGCAGTATGAATGTTCAGGAATGTAAGGAGCTGGGGAGAGTGGATGACTCAGATCAGTACATTACAGACACACCCCTCCCCACTGTCACTAGTTTCTACATGAGGTGCTACTCAAGAAGGCAACGTCTATCATCAAACATCAAGACCATGCCATCTTTTCACAGATACTATCAGGCAGAAGGTATGTAACCCTGAAGTCCTCACAAGGGTAGGTTTCACACAGTGAACAATAGAGCACTGGTGATTGTGGTAGAGCAAAATAATCTGGGAATACAACGGCAGATGGGCCTTCATAAATCAAAGTATTGTTATGTTGAAGTTGTGTAAGCCTGGCTTATAGTATTGTGTGCAACTTTGATCACCTGACCTGTAGGAGAGATGTAAGCAAGGTTGAAAGAGTACGGAGACAATCTGCAGGGCTGTTGCTGGATCTGGAGGATCTAAATTAGAAAGAAAGATTGACTAGGTTAGGACTTTATTCCTTGGGACGTAGAAGATTGAGAGGAGACCTGATACAGGTATACAGCATTATGAGAGGTATAGATAGCATAAATACCGGCAGGCTTCTTTCACTGAGGCTGGGTGAGATTACAATTGAGGTCTTAGGTTAATGGTGAGTGGTGAAAATGTCCAGGGGAACACGAGGGAAACTTTCTTCACTCAGAGGGTTGCATGCGTGTGGAATAAGCTGCCAGCATAAGTGGTGCATATGAACCCGATTCAAAGTTTAAGAGAAGTTCGAATTAGTACACAGATGGTATCTGTATGGATGGCTATGGTCCCAGTACAGGTTGATGGCAGTGGGCACTTTAAGTGGTTCAGCATGGACTCAATGGGGCGAACAGCCTGTTTCTGTGCTATACTTTCCTGTGACTCTATGTCCTATCTATCACCTCCTCAGCCTCCTGGAAGTCCTATTCTCAATTATTGACGAAATGAAATAACATACTAATCTGAATTATACTCCATCTGCCATTCATTTGATCACATCAAGAGATGATCAAGATCTCTCTGCAAGTCCCGATACCATGTTCACTGTTTTCCACATCACCTATTTTAGTGATGCATACATCTCAGCCAGTTCTCTCCCATTTCCCTCCATTCCAACAGTGCTGTTGGCCTGGAGATTTCTCAATACATTTTGAGATATTTAGCACCTCCTCTGCTATGATGTAGACTATCACAAAACCATTTGCATTGACTATTTTAAGTTTTGCATCATTCTCTACAATGAAAAAAAAGCAGGATAAATATTGATTTAAGATCTTGCCCGTCTGCTGAGGCTCAATATAAAGAAGTTTACTTCCAGAAGTGATCAATTTTTGATCGCTTTTTGGTACATCACGTGGATGCTCTTCAACACTCGTTGTGCATTAAAGTTTAATTTGTCAGAGCCCACAGTCTTACTAATGTCCGGTGTGTCAGAGGAAGCTGATAGACTGTGATTGATCGACTCCCTGTATCAGAGACAGAGACAACATCAGGTGAGAAGCCACGTGAGAGCTTTGAGTAATAGTGACAGACAAGACTGAGGTGACAGAGGGAGTTGGGACTCGGGCGAGTGTATGCATTTCCTGTGCCCTTAGCCCCCACAGAGATAACAATGACTATAGCAGCCGTATTTGTCACATGTGCATTGACACATATAGGGAAACACGTTGTTTGCGTTGGAGAGGTGCCGTGGCAGTTCGCAAGTGTTGCCATGCATTCGGTGCCAACACAGCATATCCACAACTCAGTAACCCTACCTGTGCATCTTTGGAATGTGGGAGGAAACCGGGGCAGCCAGAGGAAGCTCCCACAGCGAAAGCGTGCAGGCTCCTTTCGGACAGTGGCCGGAATTGAAACACAATCTTAAAGCTTATGCTAACCACTATTCCACCATGTCATTCTGTTATCCTTAACTTAAATACTCCAACACTGGCCACTAATATCTCCCACTCAAGATTGACCTCCAAAGTCCTCTCCACTTATTTACACTCTTACTGCTGTGCTCAGTGATTCTAACCAGACAGAGAGAGTCTCCCTGAGAGTTTGAGGGAGCAGGCATGGTGTTTGCCAAGTTACACTGTTTCATTTACTGATTCCCAAAAATGATTCCGGAATGGAAAGGCTTGTCATAGGAGGAGGTTTTGGTGCTTTGGGAAGCTAATCACTGGAATTTAAAAGGATGATTGGGATCTTCAATGAAACCTATCGAATGTTGAACGGCTTTGATAGAGTGGATGTAGAGAGGATGTTTCTCATGATATGGAGGTGGATGGAAGAGGTCTGAGACCAGAAAACACAGCCTCCTAATAGAGGGGGCTGAAGGAGGTCAACTTAGAACGATGAGGAGGAATATGTTTACTCAGAACGTGGAGAATATGTGAAATTCTTTGCCACAGATGTCTAAGGAGGACAGGTGATCTGTTATATTTAAGGCAGAGGTTGACAGAATCTTGATTAGTCAGAGCATGAAAGGATATGGTGATAAGACAGGAGATTGTGGTGAGAGGGAAATCTCTCTTTCCTGATGCAATTTTTGAGGAAATAACAGCAAATACAGACAAAGGAGAGTTAATGGATATTGTTTATTTGGATTTTCAGAAGGCATTTGATAAGGTGCTGCACATAAGGCTGCTGAATAAGATAAATGCTCGTGGTATTACAAGAAAGGTGGAGAGCTTAACAAAGTGTGGTCGCACCCAGAGTAATGCATTTACTCTGGTGGCCCCACTAGAGGAAGGATGTCGAGTCTTTGTAGAGGCTGCTGAAAATATTAACCAGGGTGCTACCTGGATTAGAGAGCATGCGCGACGACTGGAGTTTAGACGAACAGCGACTGTTTTTATTTACTAGAGCGGAGGAGGCTGAGAGTAGATCTGATTGATGTTTCTAAGTTTATGAGCGGCACAGATATACAAGACAGACAGTATCTTTTCTTCAGGGTTGAAATTTCCAGTAGAAGGGGCCATGAATTTAAGATCAGATGGGGATAATTCTAAAGGACATGTGAGGTACAGTTTGTTTTTCAATTTGAGGTTGTGGGTATTTGTCAATTTAACATTATTATTTCGGCCACACTGCGGAATGTACCGTCCTCAGCAAAGTGGGCAAAAGGATTCACTCCCCGGATTACCCCATCCCGGGACTGGTGACCCATGAGCACTGCCTCCGGGCTCTTACTGTCTGTGTAATTACCCAGGGCATCACTTGGGGGCGCTCTCCGGACTGAACATACATCGGAGGCAGTTCCGCTGATCCGGAGGTGGAATTACGTCTCTGGAACTGACTCTGACGTCACAGTGCGCGCTGCTGGAGACGGGGTCCGTCAGAAACTTTGGGAATTAAATCTGTCACAGTCCATTAAAGGCGCGGGGGAGGGGGTGGGCGGAGAGTCTGTCAAACTGTGGGTGGGGATGTGCACACATTCAGATGTTCACAGTATCAGACTCAGTCCGGATCTGAGTTCCTGCAGAGACTTCAGTTCCTCTTCCCCGGTCCAACTGATCCGATTGTCCCACAGCCTGAAACAGATGGAAGAGTGAAGAGGAAATAACAAATTACACAACAGTGTCAGCAACAGAGGACTAGGGTTAATGTTTCAACAACATTCACAGACAAACACAAGCGGAAACCCGGCGGATCCGCTGATATTTTATGACATTGAATATGAACACAATCACTCACCAGATCCGCTCCAGATTCGGGAGGGCCAGTATGAGGCGGCGAAGAGCGGGGACAGATTGGTCTGTGAGCGAGTTTGATCCCAGATCCAGCTCTGCCAGTGATTGGGTTGCACTGAGAGCGGAGACGAGATCATCGACACCAGCATCAGTGAGACCGACCTTGTACAACCTGGAGATGAGGGAGTGAGGGTGAAGGACACCGAGAGACAGTGGACGCTATGAATCTCGAATGTTGACCAATTAGACAATTACTGATCACATTAATGTTCAGCGTCAGACACCCAGTGACTGTAAAGACAATCTCCCACAGTCTTACACTTACCACAGTTTCTGCATTTTACACTCCGAGTTCGTCAGAGCCTCAGACACCAGTTTCACCCCTGAATCTCCTAGTTCATTTTCATTCAGGTTCAGCTTCGTCAGTGAAGGGTTTGTGCTGAGAGCGGAGGCAAGATGCTTGGCACCAGAATCTGTGAGACCGACATTGCTCAGCCTGTGGATGAAAGGGAGAGTGTGGGTAAAGGCCACAGAGAGACAGGAGACGGTAGAAATTCCCAGTGTTTATCAGTAATACAATTACTGATCACCTTAATGTTCAGTGTCAGATACCCAGTGACTATAACCGCAATATCCCTTTCTGACACTTACCATAGTGTCTGTATTTTACACTCTCGATTCCTCAGAGCTGCAGACAGCAGTTTCACTCCTGAATCTCCCAGTTTATTCATCCCAAGCCTAAACACAAACAGACAAATTGATGAACAAATTGATTCAGACAGTGGTTCTGAGGGAATTCCTCTCACCCGGTATTTCAGGAAACATTAAACCCTTCAGTAAATCACTGACCAATTCACATGACTGTCAATGTCCCTCACTGCCCAGCTCCGAATGTTAGTAATTTAGCCTGTCGGTGTGACTCTGTAAACTTTCTATATTCTGTCTCAGTCCCCGACGTTTGGAAAAAAATCCTGACGAGATGGTAGAAAGCTGCAGCGTTGAAGGGCTGGAAAAAGTCCCACAGGGAGGAAGAGTTGTGGATGAGAACGTGTCCATGGGAGATGGTGGAAGAAAAGCCCGCCAGGGCAAAAGGGATAGGCAGAGTAATCCCACAGGAGGAAGGGAGATGGGGAATAGAGATACCACGGGAAGGAAGGGGAATAGAGAAGAAAGATGCCACAGAAGGAAGGGAGATGGGAAAGAAATATCCCCACAGGACGAGGGGGGTGGAGAAGAGGGATTCCATGGGAGGACGGGAAATGGAGAAAAGAAATCCCACAGGAGGAAGGGGGATGTGGAAGACAGATGCCACAGGAGGAAGGGGGATGGAGTGGATAATTACCACAGGAGGAAGGAGAATGGAGAAGAGAGATCCCACAGGAGGAAAAATGTATGCAGAGGATAGATCCCAGAGGAGGAAGTGGGATAGGGAAGCGAGATCCCACAATGAAGGAAGATAGGTAAAGAGCCATCCCACAAGACAAAGAGGATATGGCAAAGACAGATCCCATAGGAGGAAAGGGAATGGGGAAGAGAGATCCCATAGGAGGAAAGGGGGATGAAGAAGAGAGATCCCATAGGAGGAAGGCAGATGGGGAAGCAAGATTCCACAACAGGATGTGATGCAGACGTAGATCGCACGGGGAGGGTTGGTCAGAATTGAACCCCACAATTGGAAGAGGTGATGCCCACATGAGTGTTGGGTATCTGGCAGTGAACAAAGTCACACTGTTGGAGTGATCGTGATAGTCACACGCGGGGAGAGGGGTTGGGAAGGATAATCTCGGGTATTTCTCTCCCTCTCACTGGGACATTCCTCTGATCCTCTCTTCTACTTCATCGGGAAGAGGGTGCGCAGATCCGTCATACCTGCTGCAGTCAGTGTCGGTGTCGATGTCAGTAACAGTGAGAAGGAACATTGTCAATTGACGTGTCACATGCAGCGAGAAACACGGCCATTCATGTGATTTACTACCATTAAACCAACGGCCATTGTTCGCTCATCTGAAGTCTCCAACATCTCTATACACGAAACCATAGGGCACTCCCGTTCTTGATTTACTGACCGATTGTCTATTAATTTGTCACAAAAACTCATAATCTGCTTTACCTTTACATTAAAACAAAATAATGAAATACTTTCACAGATCAGACTGAGAAATAAGTGAAGTTACCCCAACTCCTGGCATTTGTGCAGCCCAGGTACCAGCCGCTGGATTCCTTCACACTGAATGTGGCAGCCAACTAGGTCGATATGTTTTATTGTATCACAGAGTCCGATGACATGAGACAGGACCGCACAGTCAATCGGGGTCAGTGTCATTCTACTGAATGAAAGTGTTTCCACAGATTCCAGTGCGGCCTGAGCCAGCCCACAATTCTGAGACTCAAACAGGTAGTGCAGTGTGTTCAGGAGGCTCCTTTTACCAGCTTCACTCCTCGTGTTTCCACTCTGGCGTTTAACCTCCTCCCTCACCCAGTCAATCACCCGGCAGGTTGTTTGACGGGGAAATGGTCCCAGAAACTCCTCCAGGCCCCGAGCTGTCATTGGAGAGGAGAGGCCAGCAACAAAACGGAGAAACACCTCAAATCGGCCATCTGTTATGTTGTGGGCTTCAGTGAGGAATTTCAGGATATCCCCGGGATGCGGATTCAGGAACTGTGCGAGTGCCGCTACAAACTCCTGGATGGTGAGGTGTGGGAATGTGTACACCACACATCGGGGAGAATCCTCTCTCTCCAAAAGCTCCATTAAGAACCCAGACAAGAACTGGGAAGGCTTCAGATTGTAGTTGATTAAATCTCCATTTGTAAATACAATCTTCTTGTCAAACACACCTCTGAAGGCCATCTGACCAACCCTGAGTAACACGTCACGGGGGTTCTCAATCTCACGGCCGTGGTTTTTCAGGATGTTGTAAATATAGTAGGAATAGAGTTGGGTTATGGTCTTGGGAACTCGCTGGGGGTCCCTGTCTCTTTTTGCGAAGAAGGGTCCCAGTGCCAGAGCGAGGATCCAGCAGTAGGAGGGATTGTAGCTCATGGTGTACAGGATCTCGTTCTCCTCCACATGTTTGAAAACAGCTTCTGCTACCGTCTTATCTTCAAAATGCCTCATGAGATATCCCTTCCGTTCTTCATCGACAAATTCCAGGATTTCAGCCCAGACATTGATTTCTGCCTTTTCTAATAAATGTAACACAGTGGGGCGGGTGGTCACCAGTACTGAACACCCTGGCAGCAGCTTGTGCTGGATTAAACTGTACTCAATATCCGACACTTCACACCACCACTCGGGATCTGGGCACTTGTGCTGAGGTTCTGTATCTCCGACTGTCAGCAAAATCAATTTTATGTTTGAATTCATCCAAGCCATCGAATATAAACAGCAATCCCTCTGGGTTTTTCCAAACCTCTCTCAGGAAATTCCCAAAGTAAGGATACTGATCCAAAATCAGTTCCCTCAGGTTTATTCTGCAGTTAATGGAGTTTAAATCCCTGAATTTGAAACTGAAGACAAACTGGAATTGTTGGTATATTTTCCCCGTGGCCCAGTCATAAACAATCTTTTGCACCATTGTTGTTTTCCCTATCCCCGGGACTCCAGCCAATGCTGCCGAACTCCCAGATTTGCATTTACTTTGGGAAAAGCTGCTCTGGAACAACTGATCAGTCCGGAGTTTTTCCAGCTCTCTGCGGAGATGTTGTTTTCTCCACTCCTCGTGGTCTCTGCCTCTCGCCAGCAGCTCGTGTTCCACCAGTCTCCGATCACGAATAGTAGAAATGACCGTGATCTCAGCGTATCGATCAACCAGCTGGAAAACATTCACCTTCTCCGTCATCAGGATCGTGTTCACGCTCAGTGTTTCGGTTTGTGCCCGCAGAGTCTCCTTGTGTTTCTGTTGAACATCTTCCATGGGAACAGAGAAAGAGTCAAAATGTTAGACGCCTCAACTCAGAATTTAGTAAACAACAAATAGTGCAGCACAAAGCTCTTGTATCAATTTAATTTATCAGAATATGTTTATACACTAAAGTAAATTTGGTTGCAGTGAATCAGAATTGTGACGAAAAACCAAGTTATCAGAAGATTGATGCTGATGAGAGAGATAAGGGGAACAATGGAGAAACATTCAAAATGCTAATAAGAGAGAAGAGCGAGATTAACGAGAAAGAAAGACATTTCAGATATTGACAGATCGATTGCTTTGAACCTGAACTGTTTGAAGTTTAATGGACAGGCGATACCCCAGCAGGGGGATAAAAAGAACAGGTTCGCTAAGGCACGACACACACCACGAGATCACGAGATAACGAGACCCTGGAAGAGCGGTGTGCCCCCACAAGTTGGTTAAAGTTGGAGGTCTGGTTCGAGGGAACCGACCATAGACTGACAGGGTGAAAAGGAACGATCGGCGGGAACCTGGTGTGTGTGTCCGCCCTTGCCTGGGTGCCGGGTTCACCGCGGAAGAACGGTCGTATCCAGAACGGAGGGATCACAGTCGGTGACCACAGAAGACATAAAAGGGTTCGCCCGAAAGCTAACTGCGAAGAACATCAAAGATCTGTTTGAATCAAAATTTGCATTCTCTCTCTCTCTCCAACGGCACAACAGCGATTACTGCAAACTGTACTAAGCTGAACTGAACTCTGCGTCACTTGAGACTGATCATTTTACCCCTAGACTGCGATAGAACTTGGCTGATTCCTGTTACCCTAGTTCTGTGTACACGTGTGTATTATCATTGCTAACCTGTTTCATTTACATCCTTACGATTAGAGTACTGTGTTACTTATTTCTTTAATAAAACTTTATTAATTTCTGTTAAACCAGACTCCAACTAAGTGGTCCATTTCTGCTGGTTTGGCAACCCAGTTACGGGGTACGTAACAGAATAAAACAAAAGAAACCTACTGCATGTCGATCAGCAATGTTGTAGGGGTGGTGGGGGTCAGCTGTCAAGGTCTCGCAAAGCTGACTCAGACAATCAGCGTTTCTAATCAAACATAAATAATTTATTCACCCTACTATACCACGGATGCTGGACAACTCACCGAGATCATCCAGAAGAATGTCCGGGCCTGCAGATCTGCAGTCTCATGTCCACTAAACAGTATGCACGGGAAATACTCAGCAGGACAGGGAGAATAAAAACATAGAAACATAGAAAACCTAGAGAACAATACAGACTCTTCAGCCAACAATTCTGTGCCGAACATGTCACTACCTTAGAATTACCTAGGCTTTATCCATAGCCCTCTACTTTTCTCAGCTCCATGTAGCCATCCAGGAGTTTCTCAGAAGACCCTACTGTTTCCGCTTCCACTAACATCGCCGGCAGCCCATTCCACGCACTCACCACTCTCTGCGAAAGAAAACTTACCCCTGACATCTCCTCTGTACCTACTTCCAAGCGCCTTAAAACTATGTGCTCTCGTGCTAGCCATTTCAGCCCGGGGGAAAAGCCTTTGACTATCCACTCGATCAATGCCTCTCATTATCTTGTACACCTCTATCAGGTCACTTCTCATCCTCCGTCGCTCCAAGGAAACAAGTCCGAGCACACTCATACTGTAAGGCATTCTACCCAATCTAGGAAACATCTTTGTAAATCTCCTCTGCACCTTTTCTATGGTTTCCACGTCCTTCGTGTACTGAGGCGACCAGAATTGAGTACAGTACTCCAAGTGGGCTCTTACCACTGTCTTGTATAGCTGTAATATTACATCTTGGTTCTTAAACTCAATCCCACGACTGATGAAGGCCAATGCACCATATGCCTTCTTAACCACAGAGTCAACTTACGTTGCAGCTTTGAATGTCCTATGAACTCGGACCCCAAGATCCCTCTGATCCTCCACACTTCCAAGAATCTTACCATTAATTCTATATTCTGCCATCATATTTGCCCTAACAAAATAAACCATCTCACACTTATCTGGGTTAAACTCCATTTGCCACTTCTCAGCCCAGTTTTGCATCCCATCAATGTCTCGTTGTAATCTCTGACAGCCCTTCACACTATTCACTACACTCTCAAGCTTCGTGTCATCAGCAGATTTATTAAACCATCCCTCTACTTCCTCATCCAGATCATTTATAAAAATCACGAACAGTAGGGATCCCACAACCGATCCCCAAGGCACACCACTGCTCTGGAGAAAGGGAGAGAGTGGATGCTACAGATGTATTATTCAAATTGAACTAAAATTTTGAAAAGCAGGATTATTTCCAATCCCGGTAGCATCTGGTAAAACTCTCCTGCGCCCTCTCCGAGTTCTCCAGATCCTTCCTGTAATGGACCGACAGAATTGAACCAATTCTCCAAGTGCAGCCAAACCAAAGTTTTATACATCTGTAACCTAAAGCTTCGATAGACTTAGTGCTCCGTACAATGAAGTGAACTATGTGATCGCATCTTCTTCATTTACCTGTGTTGTCACACCTAGCGAGCTACGGACATTGACAACAAACTCCCTCTGCACCTCAATGATGTTAGCGTCTGCCAGCTACTTTAAACATCCCCCATACCTTCACACTTTTCTGGATTAAACTCCATCTGCTATTTGCCCACCCGCCTCTGCAACTGATCTATACCCCACTCAACGGCTGTGAAGGCGGATGAAGGCTGCAACAAATCCGCCAGCTCCAATTGTCGTGGTTTCCATGCCATTGGAATCAGTTGGTTGATTTGTGAAGTATTGTGTGCTTCTTGGAGTGCAACATCAAGTATTCGTTAAACAAATTCACGCACAGGCGTCTTCGCTCTGTGGACCACTTCTTCAGAATGAAGACCATCATCCTCGACCTCGAGGGATAGCCACGACGATACCCCACTGGACTCTTTGAGACATTTCTTCCCTCTCCATTACTCATTGTCTCACCTCAGCTTCAGAAACCATATATTTCATTTGCAGACTAAATTCACAACATTTCCCGTCACCGTCACGGGACGGTGACAAACTATGCTCTAATCCTCTTTGGAACATGCCGGTTCGAAATTCTGATCAGCTGATATATATCGACTCTCACCAGACGGAGATTTGCCCTGTAACAGTTGCTCCTCACCTGACTTCTACCATTTAATCTGCCTTCCCCAATTTAACATCCCCACCCTGTGTATCACCTAAGCTGCAGACCTCTCTTTATTCATAACCATCTCAGAACTTGAGTTGTGTTCATTGTTCCCGAAACCTCTCCCACTGAAACCCGAGCCCGTCCGGAAATAAGGGATAGCCGATGTCAATGTAGGACCTGGTCTGGATGAGGTGTGGGAAAGTTACTTGCAGTGAAAGTACACCTGAAGAATGTGAAACCTCACCGTATGTCAGGATCCTGACAGGAGTGTGCGGGACCTCAGAGTGTTCCGGAGCCTTGTAAAGTAGTTAAAGGGTTTCACATTGTGTGACGGCTCTTGCAGGAGTGTATGGCATCTCGCAGCGTGTAGGTAGACGGCAACAGGCTTGTGGAGTCTCGCAGCGTGTCAGCCCCTGCCAGGGGTGTGTGGTGTCTAGCGGTGTGTCAGTACCCTGCCAGAGATGTGCAGGGTTTCACAGCGCATTAGGATCCTGCCAGGGGTGTGTGGTGTCTAGCGGTGTGTCAGTACCCTGCCAGAGATGTGCAAGGTTTCACAGCGCATTAGGATCCTGCCAGGGGTGTGTGGGGTTTCCAAATAACAGGTATACTCTACATAGGGGTTTATTGTGTAACGGATCTTGAAAACCACATTTTAGTCTTCACCATGTATCTGGGGCCAGCAAATACTGTTTATATCATCTTCTTAGAGAGTTGAGAGTTCTGAGGAAAACAGCGGTGATCTGGCGCTAAACGATGCAGGCATGTTTTCTCAGTAGCCATTCATTCAACGTATTCGAGTGAGACAGGGAACGTAGGAAAGCATGGATTGTATAAACAGTTACATTAGAGAATGGCAAACTAGTAGAGAAGTTGTTCTTCAAAGATCCAGGGGAGTATCTATTGCATGTTCAGAAGTGGTTACCTACAGTGCCAGGATTTAGGTGTTTCAGAAAGAACAGGGAGGAAGACAAAAGGGGTGGGTGTGGCACTGCTGATCAGAGATAATGTCACGGTTGCAGGAAAGGAGGAAGTTATGGAGGGATTGCATACTGAGTCTCTGTGGGTGGAAGTTATAAACAGGAAGAGGTCAATAACTCTACTGGGCGTTTTTTTATCGACCACCCAATAGTAACATGGACATCGAGCAGCAGCTGGGGAGACAGATTCTGGAAAGATGCAAGAATAACCGGGTTGGCGTGGCGGGAGGTTTTAATTTCCAAAATATTGATTGCAATCATCCTAGAGCAAGGGCTTCAGATGAGGTGGAGTTTGTTAGGTGTGTTCAGGAAGGTTTCCTGATATAATATGTAGATAAGCCTACAAGAAGAGAAGCTGTACTTGATCTGGTATTGGGAAATGAACCTGGTCAAGTGTCAGATCTCTCAGTGGAATAGCATTTTGGAGATAGTTATCACAATTCTGTCTCCTTTACCATAGCATTAGAGCGGGGTAGGAACAGACAAGTTAGGAGTGAGGAGAAATATGAAGTAATTGGGCAGGAACTTGGAATCATAAATTGGGAACAGATGTTCTCAGGGAAATGTATGGCAGAAATGTGGCAAACGTTCAGGGGATATTTGCGTGGCATTCTGCATAGGTGCGTAGGGTACAGGAACCGTGGTGTACAAAAGCTGTTGAAAATCTCGTCAAGAAGAAAAGAAAAGCTTACGAAAGGTTCAAAAATCTAGGCAATGCTAGAGACCTAGAAGATTATAAGGCTAGCAGGAAGGCGCTTAAGGATGAAATTAGGAGAGCCAGAAGGGGCCATGAGAAGGCCTTGGCGGGAAAGATTAAGGAAACCACCCAAGGCATTCTACAAGTATGTGAACAGCAAGATGATAAGAGAGAATAGGACCAATCAAGTGTGACAGTGGAAAACTGAGTATGGAACCGGAATAGATAGCAGAGGTTCCTCGTAAGTACTTTGCTTCAGTATTCACTACGGAAAAGGATCTTGGCGAGCATACAGACATGAAGAAAGAGGACGTGCTGGAGCTTTTGGATAAGTCTCCGGGACCAGACGAGATGCACCCCAGGTTACTACGGGAGGCAACGGAGCAGATTGATGAGCCTCTGGCAACTATCAACGCATCATCAATCGGGACAGGAGAGGTTCCAGTGGGTTGTAGGTTTGTAGATGTTGTTCCCTTATTCAAGAAAGGGAGTAGAGATTGCACCGGAAATTATAGACCAGTGAATCTTACTTCAGGAGTTGGTAGACCGATGGAAAAGACACTGAGAGGCAGGATTTATGAACATTCGGAGAGGCATAATATGATTAGGAATAGTGAGCATTGTTTTATCAAAGGCATGTCGTGCCTTACGAGCCTGATTGATTTTTTTTGAGGATGTGACTAAACACATTGATGAAGGTAGAGCAGTAGATGTACAGTATAATGGATTTTAGCAAGGCATTTGACATGGTACCCTATGCAAGGCTTATTGAGAAAGTACGAATTCATACGATCCAAGGGGGCATTGCTTTGTGGATGTAGAACTGGCTTGCTCACAGAAGGCAAAGTGTGGTTGTAGGTGGTTCATATTCTGCATGGAGGTCGATGACTCAGGGATCTGTTCGGGGTCCCTTTCACTTCGTGATTTTTATCATTGACCTGGATGAGGAAGTGGAGTAATGGATTAATATATTTGCTGATGACACAAAGCTTGGGAGAGTTGTGGATAGTGTGGAGGGCTGTCAGAGGTTACAGCGGGACATCAATAGGATGCAAAATTGGGCGGAGGGATGGCAGATGGAGTTTAACCCAGCTAAGCGTGAGGTGGTTTATATTGGTAGGTCAAATATGATGGCAAAATATAATATCAATGGTAAGCCTTTTGGCAGTGTGGAGGATCGGAGGGATCATGGGGTCCGAGTCCACAGTACACTCAAAGCTGCTGCGCAGGTTGACTCTGTAATTAAGAAGGTATACGGTGCATTGGCCTTCATCAACCGTGGGACTGAGTTTAAGAATCAAGATGTAATGTTACGGCTACATAGGACTCTGGTCAGACCCCACCTGGAATACTGTGCTCGGTTCTGGTCACCTCAGTACAGGAAGAATATGGAAAATATAGAAAGGGTGCAGAGGGGATTTACAAGGATATTGCCTGGATTAGGGAGCATGCATTTTGAGAAGAGGTTGAGTGAACTCGGCCTTTTCTCTCTGGAGGATGAGAAGTGACCTGACAGAGGTGTACAAAATAATGAGAGGCACTGATCGTGTGGATAGTCAGAGGCTTTTTCCCAGGGCTGAAATGGCTAGCATGAGAGGACATAGTTTTAAGGTGCTTGGAAGTAGGTAAAAAGGAGATGTCAGGGGTAAGTTTTTTTACGCAGAGAGTGGTCAGTGTTTGGAATGGTCTGCCGGTGGTGGGAACGGGTACGATAGCGTCTTTAAAGAGACTCCTGGATAGGTACATAGAGCTTCGAAAAATAGAGGGCTATGTGTAAACATAGATAATTTCTGAAGTAACTGACATTACTCAATGTTAGGCGCAGAATTGAGGGCCGATGGGCCTGCATTGTGTTGTAGGTTTTCTATGTATCTATATTTCTAAGTCAGTGTGAGAATTCTACAGCTGTATCTGTTCCCTTGGCAAGCAGCATGAAGAACATTGAAGAATAATTTTGCAGGCAATTTGTAGAGATATACTAAGTCAGTGGTGCAAGGAAACTGAGGGGCTTTGGTGGCAGAATATGGACCGAAACAGTAATTACGGAAGTGACAGAGACTGAGAGGTCTTTCTAAAGTTCCTAATTAGCCTATCTCAGGTCCTATAATAACAATAACATATTTGGAATTTGTTCTTGGAAATGAGAGACGCTGAACCAGGACACTGGCAGGGATTCCTCATGTTTCTGATGAAGACTTTCGAATACTGAGATACAACATTGGCTACTGTAAGATTAATAACTGTTGCAATATCTGTCTTTCCTTCGCCCTCTCCTCTGTTAGATGTGCAGTTGGATGATACAACACTGTCTGTGAATATGAAGCTTTTCGGACTCTGAGCACTTGCACTGCCCAGGGCTCCATTTTCACAGACACAATGTGCTTATGGATGAAGTGAGCTTCTCATCAGTCTGGAGCATGTAATTTATCTCAACATTTTTTTTTATCGATTTCTTCAGTTCTTCTCAGCTTCCTCGCCGCATTAACACAACACTGGGTTTCTCTGACCTAATTGACAGCTCTTACCCGTCCACAGTTTCCATCACACACCACAGGCAGACATAAATTTCAGTTCTGTGGATTTTGCAACCCCCACTGCCCACCCCCCCACCCTCCCCTCACCTCCACTGTCTCCTGATGGACTTCCCATTGTTTGCATTAAGAGAGTGCAGATATAAACAGACTGGGTTACAGTTGCTTTTTTGGGATTGGACAGGTTAGTTGGAATATGACCTGGTTTTCTATTTAAAGGGAAGCTGTTGCTGGTATTCTGTGACTAGAACTTCAATTGATGTCCAACTCGAAGAACTGATTATCTGCGGGGACTGATGGAGTTTAGAGAATTGAATTAGGATGAGGGATGTTCGGCAGTGGGGAAGGGGGAGAGAAGCAGGTAGGGTGAGGTTTCGACCTTTTGGGGTGTAGAGGTTTCCCAGATTTCCCCTCCACCGGATTGCTCCTTCGTATGCTCTGACCCCGGTGGAAGCAGCTGTAGTTCCACACACCAGAGAGGAGTCACCCCTTTCCTCAAGTCCTGACTCTCAGCCTCGTTCCTCATTATGTCCTCTGAAAACTCTTCCTCCAGGAGACGATGTTTCTATGTGCCTTAGTATGTACTGTGTCACAGTGACAACATTTACCTGGTCAAACCACCGTGACTCATCAACATGACCGTTCTGCGCAAGTGTCAGCGGTTGGTGGAAGCAGCATTTTCTTCACCAACCTTTCAGCTCACTGGGGATCTCCCGTAAACCTTGAGCGGGGTCTGATCGCTCGTACGGTGCACAACCTGTTTAATTTTAAACAGTTTGGTGAAATCAGATGTGTTGAATTATAAAGTGTGCATTGTTTGAATCCGAATTGACATTAATCTCTACTATTATCTCACCATATTCCTGTATTTCTTTAAGTATTTTGTCCAACTTTGGGACGCCATTCCGCATTTTCACAAACGATTCCCACATCACCCTCCGGGCGCGGGAGCCTCTCTCAATCACCAGGCTCAAGAGGAGTTTAGAACCATCCGCCAACTCTCCCTTATCAGCGAGATCAGAGATTTTCTGTGAGGTGCAGAAATGAACATATTGGGGACTGCCAGATTCACAGAGAATGCGAAGTAAGCGATGTACCCTTTATCGGGATCACACGGCCAGATGCCGATCCTCTCTGGAGATGGGCTGTACATTCAGAGCAGAGAACAGAGAGGGGCATTCACCGTGAACCTGGCCCACCAGTCAATGAGATCCTGGCTGGTCTGTGACCACTTTGTTACAATGATTCCAACCCATAAATAATTCCTCATCAGATTTGACAGTGTCAATAAGAAATCATAAAATATGATTTATCATAAAGCAGATGAACAAAGAAGTCAAGAAGCTTTTTTTATAACACGTGTTCAGTCTCAGAGAAGTTACAGAAAAGATGATGCGATTAATCTTCTCAGTCTGCCAGTATCCAACATGACGGCGACTGGCACCCACTGTATTTCCATTTTCTTTTCT
Source organism: Mobula birostris (assembly GCF_030028105.1). Taxonomy (NCBI): domain Eukaryota; kingdom Metazoa; phylum Chordata; class Chondrichthyes; order Myliobatiformes; family Myliobatidae; genus Mobula; species Mobula birostris. Next base: position 59,015,233 of record NC_092382.1, read on the forward strand.
GGTGGCGTTTCTTCAGTGATTACATCACAACATCACAACATGGTAGTGTACCACGCAAGACACAGTTTGCAGTTACAAATTATAACACAAGCACCTCCACCCAAAAGAGAACACTGTCGAGCTCCTGTGACATCCACAGATGATGCCCAGGTTTTCACTGAAATCCTACGGTCACGCTCTGCAATCGTCCTAAACCGAAATACCGTATCATATTTCTATTTAATGTCCATTATGTTAAGCCTATACAACAGTTACCCGCTTCCCTCGCTGTGAAAATGAGCAATCACCCACCAGCCCGGGGGATATTTTCACCCCTTTTCTGTCATTGGTGCAGATTCATAATTTTGTGATTGTACAGGGCATGCAAAATTTGGGCACCCCTGGTCAAAATTTCTGTTACTGTGAATCGTTAAGTGAGTAGAAAATGAACTGATCTCCAAAAGACATGACGTTAAAGATAAAACATTCTTTGCAACATTTTAAACAAGATTAGTGTATTATTTTTGTTTTGTACAATTTTAGGGTGAAAAAAAGGAAAGGAGCACCATGTGAAAGTTTGGGCACCCCAAGAGATTTGAGCTCTCAGATAACTTTTACCAACGTCTCATACCTTAATTAGCTTGTTAGGGCTATGGTTTGTTCACAATCATCGTTAGGAAAGGCCAGGTGATGCAAATTTCAGAGCTTTATAAATACCAGGAACCTTCAAACCTTCTCCCAACAATCAGCAGCCATGGGTTCCTCAAAGCAGCTGCCCAGCACTCTGAATATTAAAACAAATAATGCCCACAAAGCAGGAGAAGGCTATAAGAAGATAGCAAAGCGTTTTCAGGTAGCCATTTCCTCAGTTCATAATGAAATTAAGAAATGGCAGTTAACAGGAACGGTGGAGGTCAAGTTGAGGTCTGGAAGAAGACGAAGAAAGCTTTCGAGAGAACTGATCGTAGGATTGCTAGAAAGACAAATCAAAACCCCGTTTGACTGGAAAAGACCTTCAGGAAAATATTTCAGACTCTGGAGTGGTGGTGCACTGTTCTACTGTGCAGCGACACCTGCACAAATAATGACCTTCATGGAGGAGTCATCAGAAGAAAACCTTTTCTGCGTCATCACCACAAAATTCAGCGTCAGAAGTTTACAAAGGAACATCTAAGCAAGTCCTGATGAAGGGTCTCGGCCTGAAACGTCGACTGCACCTCTTCCTAGAGATGCTGCCTGGCCTGCTGCGTTCACCAGCAACTTTGATGTGTGTTGCTTAAATTTGCAGCATCTGCAGAATTCCTGTTGTTTATACCTAAACAAGCCTGGTGCATTTTGGAAACATGAAGTTAAAATAGAACTTTTTGGCCGCGATGAGCAAAGGTTATGTTTGGAGAAAAAAGGGTGCAGAATTTCATGAAAAGAACACCTCTCCAACTGTTAAGCACGGGGGTGGATCGATCATGCTTTGGGCTTGTGTTGCAGCCAATGGCACGGGGAACGTATCACTGGTAGAGGGAAGAATGAGTTCAATTAAATACCAGCAAAATTCTGGAAGCAAACATCACACCGTCTGTCTTCTACAACAGGATAATGATCCGAAACACACCTCAAAAATACAAAATGGACTACCTCAAGAGGCGCAACCTAAAGGTTTTGTCATGGCCCTCTCAGTCCCCCGACCTAAACGTCATTGAAAATCTGTCGATAGACCTCAGAAGAGCAGTGCACGCAAGACAGACCAAGAATCTCAGAAAACTAGAAGTCTTTTGCAAGGACGAATGGGCGAAAGTCCCCCAAACAGAAAGCGTTTACATTATGTGATATTTGCCAAAAGGGGTGTTACTGAGTACTGACCATGCAGGGTGCCCAAACTTTTGCTTGGGGCCCTTTTACTTTTTTGTCATTTTAAAACTGTAAAAGATAGAAATTTAAAAAAAAAAACACTTGCTTAAAATATTAAAGAAATGTGTCATCTTTAACTTTATGCCTTTTGGAAATCAGGTCATCTTTTACTCGCTTAACTATTCACGGTAACAGAAATTTTGACCAAGGGTGCCCAAACTTTTGCATGCAAACTTTTTGTATATTCAGTATTTATTTCCCAGTTGTTCATTTATCTGCTTTAATATCCGATGAGTCAGATTTTGGACACCTATGATGTGTGAACATTCAAACCCATTCTCTCGCTCACTTACCCGATGTTCCTCTTCACTGAACTGATTCTCGAACGTTAACGCCAGGCTCATTCCGTGCACCACTCCTTCCATCGCCTGCTCCAGCCTGTCCCGGTAGAAGTCAATCAACTGCAGAAGCGTGAAATCGTTCCAGTTTGCCAGGAGCTCGGTGATTACTGAGCTCGGACCTGTGGAGCGAAGCGAAGGAAACTAAAGACATTATCCAACCTTTATTGCTCAACACCTTTCCATCCAGAACCTAAGGTCGGTGCACCATGTTACCAAACACAATCAGAAATAGACACACACAGGTGTTACCATTTTGAAGCACAAATCAAGGAAGGACTTACACAGCGAAAGACATGGCACTGAGAAATATAGATCCAACTCCAAGGAATTTAATTAATTGATAGTGGCGTCACGTGGAGACAGGGTATTAAAGAGAGTCCCGGAACATTTAATTTTGTTAACCTAGCTACTGAGTAGAGAAATTGGAGCTGTATGAGTCGTTCGTGAGGTCTTGTTTGGAGTATTGCGTGCAGTTGCACCTTAGATCGACTTCAGTATATTTCAATTCTCATTAATCCCACCTGCATTTACCTACTTCTTGAGCTGAATGGTTTGAGGTGGTTAACATTACACAGGTCTGTGAAAGTGGAAGTTAAAACGAAGATTAGGAACAATATTCTGCTTAGCCTGACATCAGTGATGTGAACAATTCTCGGCCATTGTAGAAGCTGTATCAGGAGAAAATTCAAAAGGCCTAACGAATTCAACAACACTTTGTGAAACAGAAATCACACTGGCTGAACCCCTTGCAATACTTTTGAGGATGCAACTAGCAGAATATATAAGGAGAGACCAGCGAATGTAGAATATTAGGATTTTCAGTAAAATCACGCATTACAGATTATCAGGCAAGCGTAAACCACGAGGGGTTGCGGATAAAGTAATGATACAGACACGAATTTGTTGGTCGAATTACATAGATTAGGCATAAATTGATTGTTTTCCGAATGGCAAGGAGTGAGGAGTGGTACCACCGGAATCAATGCCAGGACCCGAGATATTCAGAAAGGCTATTTCCACGAGGGAAATAAATGAAACATCTCCATGTTTCTGAATGACCTAAATCTGGATGGAAGGCGAGAATCGAAGAGACAGGCTGCGACAGATTTAAATTTGTCCAGGAAGTTGAGAAATACCTGGCAGATACAGTACGAATAACAAATATACGACTGGCCACTTTGGTGGAAATGACAGGATGGCTGCGTACCCGGGTGTTTTTCTGATGTTGACGCCTCTGAGTCTCGACCCTCGCTGGCTCCATCAGCCATTGTGAAGACAGGTGTTAACAGATTCTAGTTCTCTGCAAGAAACAAAATCAAGAGTAGGGTCCGGTATTAATTTAGGTATAAAGGAGAAAGCTGATATCTGTACAGAACAACATACTGCCAAAAACATAGTCCTTTCCAATGAAATCATGATATGGCTTGATCCTTCTGCACACACCCAGACAACTTCTGGAAGATACTTTATGGCCGGATTACTGGATGAGATGCCCGTGCTTTTCCAGGCAATCCCGTGACATGAGCAAGAGTGAGATGTCACACCGGCTTGTCAAGTCAACAGAACGGCAATACAGGTTGGAGGTCCTGAGCAGGAAACACATACAGCTTGTGCCCTCCGACCACTAGTGGCGCTATGGTGATCAAAGGACATCTGGTACAGCAGCGAGTGCTCAAACACTTCTGCTGACCTTGGCACATCTATTCCTCACTTCGCCAAATTGTACACATTTCTCCATCACACCTGATTCTCAGAGTCTCCTTCCATTTTTTTTTAAATTACGAAGTATTGACGTCACTGGCAAGACTACATATCTTGTTTGAGGCAATGTGGAAAGCCAGTCCCGCGTACAGCATCACGACGTCTTGCCTTAAACCACTATATTTTCACATGCAGGTCTTCAGCGCCTAAGTTGCTGTCAAGATTTATTGGAGCCTATCAACTGGTTACCATTGGATCGTTACATCCAATACAGCAAGTTTTACAAAAAATCTTCAAAATAATTTTAAATGCTGGAATTATTCAATAAGACAGGCATTGTATATATTTTTTTCAGGTCGAGGGACCATAATCAGAATTGAGCCAGTCCACAGCTGTTCCCCAATCTGCTGAAAACTTCCAGTATACTCTGTTTGCGTTTCACATTTCCCTCACCGAAGATTTATTTTAATTATTTAATGGATAAGAATTTCCTCAATTGACTGTAAAAAAAATCCTGCAAAATTAAGCAAGACTATTGGAATACCATTCGATTTCCCTAATGCGACAATCTTCAATGTTTTATTAGATAGAGTACGAAACTGACAGCATGGAGCATAACCTCGATACGTCCCTTATCTCGCTTCATTGCGTCTGCACCCGAGATGACACTCTGACTGCCGAGTGGCAGTCACCGGACCTTGATAAAATCACTGACCTGGGGATCGGGACGACACGCGGTCTGGGGATAGGGGCGCCGTGCGGACTCGTTGCGGTGGTGTTGGTGTTGTGTGAATAACTCTCCTTGCAGCTCGCAGACAATCAAGGGAGACCCTCATCACAAACAACCGAACAGAGAAATAATACATTTAAGGCCACGTGATTTCTTAGTTACCCGGACAACAATTCGGCAATATCTGAAGTTTATTGAACAGTTGCGTGCAACTGTGAGATGACTGTATTTCATAGGAATACCTTCACTGAAAGTTAGAGAGCAGCACACACAAACTTCTGGAAGAATTGAGCAGATAAGGCAGCTTCTATGGACAGGAATATTACGGTCGACGTTTCAGATCCGAGGTTTTTCATCCGGACGTCGATTCTCTATTCATCTCCCGAGATGCTGCTTGACCTGCTGAGTTTTGTGTGTGTTGCTCTGGATTTCCAACATTCTCAAATTTCTTGTTTTGTGACTAAATATATATTTCTCAGTAACCTACCTTGTACTGGGTCTCCCGATTCGGATCTCTTTGAGTCCGTTATTGTTTTTGTGGGTAAACGTGCACTCCGGAGTAAATATTACTTCCACTTGATAATCAGAAACAAAAAGATGGGTTTGTCAGTCGATACGCTTCTCCACTCCCCCCCTCCTCCCACCGCACCCCAAGCAGTTACTGTATTCGGTTTTGATCGGATTAGTGAGCTCAGATTAATTCACCGGGACGTCAGCAGTACACCGGACATTCAAAAGTGTCATGGAAGTGAGGTTCGTGCAGCGAAAATTACGACTGAGACGGTACTCAGGAGGCTTAATGGTCTGAGGGTGGATAAATCTCCTGGACCTGATGGAATGCGCCCACGGGTTCTGAAGGAAGTAGCTCTAGCGACTGCGGTGGCGTTTACGATGATCTTTCAAGAATCGGTAGATTCTGGCATTGTACCGGATGACTGGAAAATTGCAAATGTTACTCCGCTACTTAACAAGGGTGGGAGGCAGCAGAAAGGAAACTGTAGACCTGTTAGCCTGATATCAGTGGTTGGGAAGTTGTTAGAATCGATTGTTAGGGATGAGATTACGGCGTACCTGGAGCCACATGACAAGACAAGCATGGTTTCCAGCATCGTTTCCTGAAAGGAAGATCCTGCAATTCTTTGAAGAAATTACAAGCAGGGTATACAAAGAAGATGCAGTAGAAATGGTGTACTTGGATTTTCAGAAGGCCATTTGACAAGGTGCCGCACATGAGGCTGCTTAGCAAGATAAAAGCCCATGGAATTACAGGGAAGTTACTAGTATGGATGGAGCACTGGCTGGTCGGCAGAAAAAAAGAGTAGACGGAGGAATGGGTAGTGCTGAGGAAACAGAGAGCATGCAGAGAGACTTAGATAGTTTAGGGGAATAGGCAAAGAATTGGCAAATGAAATACAATGTTGGAAGGTGTATGATCATGCACTTTGGTGGAAGAAATAAACTGGCAAACTGTTATTTACATGGGGAAAGCATTAAAATGCAGGGATGCCAAAAACTTGGGAGTCCTTGTGCAAGATGCCCGAAAGGTTAACCTGCAGGTTGAGTCGGTTGTGAAGAAGGTGAATGCAATGTTGGCATTCATTTCTAGAGGTGTAGAATATAAGAGCCGGGATGTGATGTTGAGGCTCTATAAGTCAATCGTAAGACCACTCTTGGCATATTGTGCAATTTTGGGCTTCTTATGATAGAGAGGATATACTGACATTGAACAGGGTTCAGAAAAGATTCAGTAGAATGATTCGAGGAATGAGAGGGTTACTGTAGGAGGAAGGTCTGGCAGCTCTTGGGCTGTATTCCCTGGGGTTCAGGAGAATGAGGGGGGGATCTCATAGAAGCATTCCAAATGTTAAAAGGACTGAAAAGATTAGATATGACAAAGTTACTTCCCATTGTAGGGGATGCTAGGGCAAGAGGGCATGACTTCAGGATTAAAGGACGTCCTTTAAAAACTAAAAAAAAACTGAGATGCAGAGAAATTACTTTAATCAGAGGGTGGTAAATCTGGGAAATCCACAAGCGGCTATGGAGGCCAAGTCACTGGGTGTATTTAAGGCAGAGATAGACAGGTTCCTGATTAGCCAGGGCATTAAAGGGTTTGGGGTGAAAGCGGGGGAGTGGGCGTGAGTGGATGAAGTGGAGCCGCGCACGATTGAATGGCGAAGCAGAATCGAGGGGCCGAATGACCTACTTCTGCTCCTATATCTTATGGCTTTATGCCGCGACGCCTGGAACAGAATTGGACCGTTAATTGGCTATGTTTTTGAAAACAGGGGCATCGGGAGTAATTAGGTCCAGATCTCATAAATGTTCATATTAGAGATAGGGGAGGGCCGTCTGAATAGGAAATACAACCATTAGCCACTCTATTCGGTGGATATGTATACCAGCTCGTCAGTGCGATCCAGTGAATCATGTGGCAGCAGCTCAAAACGTAAAAACATGCAGGCATGGTCAATACGTATGAAGGGTGTTCAGGGGAAACTTCAAGATGGGGAACAAAAGTGATCCAAACGTCTTTGACCGTGGGAGGATTGTTGGTGCCAATATCTCAGAAACTATTCAGCTCCTGGGACGCTCACGCACAAATTGTTCCGTTTACAGAGAATCGTGCAAAAAACAAAAGCCAAAATAAAAGACAAATCAAGTGTGCGACAGGTCTGTGGGCGAGAACATCGCCCTATTGAGAGAGATCAAGAGGATTGGCCAGACTGATTCAGTCTGATAGGAAATCGGCAGCAAATCAAATATGCACACGTTATAAAAGTAGTGTGCAGTGCAGCATCACTGAACGGGTAACATACCGAGAATTGAACTGGACGAGCAACAGTAGCAGAAGGTCCTGAACATACACTCAGTTTCCACTTCATTAGGTACAGAACGAACATAATAAAGCGCCCACCGTGTCTGCACATTGGTGTGTTTTTATCAACAGCCAGTGAATTTACTTGGAGAAAATTTATATTAAATACCGTTGCCTGCTGTACCCCGTTATTGCTAAAAAAAAATACGCATACAGAAAAAAACAGATCCAACAAGCCGTGCGATTTTAGTGACCGTATTGATCTGGTAGTAACACTAGACGCATTGCCGCGACGAGTGGGCGCATTGAAACACCGTGACTTTTCCCCGTATAGTCTCTCTTCTTACCTTGTGCTCAGCTCCTGAGTCTGGTCCCAGCCTATCGAAGCAGCTGAATTTTATTTTGGATCTTTTTGGATCTCCCCCTCCCCCTCCCACTTTTAAATCTCTTACTAGCTCCTTCTTCAGTTAGTCCTGACGAAGGGTCCCGGCCTGAAACGTCGACTGTACCTCTTCCGAGAGATGCTGCCTGGCCTGCTGCGTTCAGCAGAAACTTCGATGTGTGTTGCTTGAATTTCCAGCATCTGCAGATTTCCTCGTGTTTGAGCTGAATTTTATGTGCCCTAACCGTGAGGGAACACACCCTGAGCAAGGGTCAGTTGATAACACGCTCATAAACCTAAACAGCACACTTTTCAGCACGTAACGCCACATCCTGTTCCACAACGCTCATGTTAAAGCATTTGTATCGCTTGAATGCGCATTTCTAACATACGGTTCCAATCCGAGCTACTACGACAGTGCACAATTGCAATGAGTAACTTCCACTGGAAAATTTGATCTGCTCCAGAGAGTGATCACAACCCGCATCCTGGTTCCATTCGGTTGGTGTCGGCGCTTTGATTTATTATTCACCCTGGGCCCAGTTTATTGCCAGACTATAAACTCCAGTGACAGCTCAGGGCAAAGACCGCTGCGTGTTTACTGCACAGGCACCGCAGACGGAAGAACTCTGTTAGGTGTGATCATATATTTTGCCTTTGGAATATATATACTTTTATGAACACTGGATCCTTCCTTTCTCCAGCCTTAACTGCTTTCCCATCGCGTAGACTTGCGCTGATCTTAAAGTTAGCCCGTTTATACAGCCAGCTTTAGCAGTTGTCTGATGGTGGTCTATTGGAATAATGGGCCAGTTGGGGAGAAACATGCTGAGATTACCATTTCCCCCAGATAGCTACGGGTCAAAGTCGACAGCAGATTAAGAACCCCCTTCTCCTTCACTTTACTACTCACTCACTGGAAACACGTTACCATATCCCAGCAGCAATCATATCAAATTACGACCATTCTCGCCTGTGAATTTCCCTGATGTCTAATTTATTTTATACATACACTTACCGTTCTGCGTCAGAGGTCGATAGAAAACTCCTGAACATAAAATTAGCTGGATCTTTCATTTGTCAATGTGTTCTGTGGTATCAGCGACCTTAGACCTGCTTCAGCGAATAAACTCTTTAAAATTTTATGAACCGTAACAGTAGGTAAACACACCTTGAACACACCTTCAGATAATAACACACTCATAACCTGAACTTCACCCTTTACGCTACACCCTGTTTCATCACGCTTTTCTTCAAACACGCAAATACTCATTTTACATCAATGAGTCTTTGTAACATGTGTTCCGAGTCAAAAATTATTAATTCAGAGCACCATAGCAGTGGCCACGTTTTCTCTGGAAAAAATTGTCTACTGCAGAGAGGAATTGCAACCTGCAGTTGGTTCGATTCGGTTGGTGTCGGCGCTTCGATTTATTCTTCAGCTTGGGACCAGTTTGTTGTCACACTATAAACTCCAGTCACAGCTCAGGACGAAGACCGCTGTGGAGGTATTACTCAGAGGCAGCAGAAGGAAGGACGCTGTGAAATATCATGAACTATTACACATTTTTCATTTTTTTCCCCTTTTGAACACGAGACATTTTCCCTCTCCTGGTTTTAACTTTGACCCAGCTGCCTGGAGCCGCACTGGTCTCAGAGTCAGCCCGATAATAAAACTGTCTTCAACAGTTGCACCCAGTTGCACCATTACAGCAATCGGCAAAGTAGCAGCTGTGCCGAGATTACAACTCCCAGAGATAACTACCGGTCAAAGGCGACAGCAACATAGGCGCGCCCTTCCCCTTCAGATGACCGTTCTTACTGGAAACAGTAGGTAACCAAATCACAGCACCAATCATATGACATCACGGCCATTTCCCGCGGATGAATTTGCATCCATCATACTTAACTGATAGATACATCTCTTCAGTAAGTGATGGAAAGACTAGCGACATTAAACTCACTGGGTCACTTATTTCTCAGGTCTGGCTGCTGTTTTATTGAATTCAGAGCAGGGTGTTTGACCTCTCAGGCATTTTCCACAGCTGAACTATGACCTCAGCGCGCCCTCTCTTGTGCCTGCCTGCAGCAGTTCCCTCCCTTGTCCATCGAGGGTCTGTGGAGTGCGGAACGAAACATATTGAGAGATAAATTGGAGCAGAATAAACAAAGGAGAGTCACTGAATGTTGTTTACTTGGATTTTCAGAAGGTCGTTGACAAAGTGAAGCACAGGAGTCTGCTAAAAAAGATAAACGTTCCTCATAATACAGTAAAGATACCGCCATAGATAGACGAATGGCTGACTGGGTGGAGGCAGACAGTGAGAATAAAGGGGACTAGTCAGAATTAGGGCATCATATGTCAATGAATCCGGTTGATGAAACTGGTGCTTTTGCGGCCAAATTTGCAGACAATTCAAACGTAGATTTTAAAAAACGCAAACAACAGGAATTCTGCAGATGCTGGAAATTCAAGCAACACACATCAAAGTTGCTGGTGAACGCAGCAGGCCAGGCAGCATCTCTAGGAAGAGGTGCAGTCGATGTTTCAGGCCGAGACCCTTCGTCAGGACTAACTGAAGGAAGAGTGAGTAAGGGATTTGAAAGTTGGAGGGGGAGGGGGAGATCCAAAATGATAGGAGAAGACAGGAGGAGGAGGGATGGAGCCAAGAGCTGGACAGGTGATAGGCAAAAGGGATACAACCCCCCCCCCCTTGTCTTTCTTCCCGGACCTCCTGTCCCATGATCCTCTCGTATCCCTTTTTTCTGATTATGACTATTTTCTGATCGGGACAAATCAGAAAAGAAGAGGTGTAACAGGAGTTCAGAGGCCTAGTGCGGGATTCTCTAGAGGTTAATTGTCAGTTTGAGACAGATATAAGAAAGGTAAATGCAGTGTCAGCATTTATTTCGAGAGAACTAGAAAATAAAAACAGATATGTAATGCTGAGCCTTTATAAGGTTTCGGTGGGGCCGCAGTTGGAATATGGTGAACGGTTCGGGTCCTTATCTAAGACGGATGTGCCGGCATTGGACAGAGTCCAGAGGGCCGTCACGATAATGATGCCCGGAATAAAAGAGTTATGTATGAGGAATATTTAAGACCGTGGGCTTTGGTCGCTGGAATTTGGAAGAATGAGTCGGGGATCTCATTGAAATCTTTCGAATATTGACAGGTCGAGTTAGAAAGGACCTGGAGAGGTTTTTGATGTAGTGCTAGAGTCGAGGGCCAGAAGGCACAACCTCAGATAAGGACGTCCCTTTAGAGAAGCAGATTCTGTAGCTTGAAGTTATGGGTTTGTGGAATTTATTGCCACGGGTAGCCGTGAATGACAAGTAATTGGGCATACTTAAAGCCGCGGTTGAGGAGGTGGACAGGTAATGAGGTTGTCAAATGTGACGAGGAGAAGGCAAGGGAAATGGGTTGAGACTGATAATATGTATGACCACAGGACTATAAGGCATAGGAGCAGAATTAGGCCATCTGGCCCATCGAGTCTGCTCCGCCATTCAATCATGGCTGATCCTTTTTTCCTTTCCTCATGAACTCCAGTCTCCATCCTTCTCCCCGTATCCTTTGATGCCATGTCCAATCAGAAACCTACCAATCTCTGCCTTAAGTACACCCATCGACCTGGCCTCCACAGCTGGATGTGGCAATATATACCACAAATTCACCACCCTTTGGCTGAAGATATCTCTACGCATCTCTGTTTTGAAAGGGCGCCCCTCTATCCTGACGCTGTGCCCTCTTGTCCTAGACTCCCCCACCATGGGAATCATCTTTTCCACATCTACTCTGTCTAGTTCTTTCAACATTTGAATAGTTTCAATTAGATCCCCCTCCCATCCTTCTAAATTCTAGCGAGTACAGTCCCAGAGCCATCAAATGTTTCTCGTATGATAACCCTTTCATTCCTGGAATCATCCTGGTGAATTTCCTCTTGATTCTCTCCAAAGCTAGTACATATTTTCTGAGACGAGGGACCCAAAACTGTTCACAATACCCAAGGTGAGGCCTCAGCCATGATGGAATAGCGGAGAAACATCGATGAGATGAATAGCCTAATCCTGCTCCTACAGTATATCTTGTGGCATTGAGGCCAAATTTGGCGGTAAACTAATGATGAATGTTGTTTTTCATGACTTATATAACAAACCGTCTGGCGTCCCTGTGACAGAAGTTGGAGCTTGGATGTTTTAAAGTGACAGATTCAACAAAGAGACTCCCAGATAAACATGTCGCGACGAGGATGGGATTCGAACCCAGCCGTGCAGAGCACAATGGATTAGCAGTCCATCGCCTTAACCTCTCAGCCACCTCATCTGCTCTACTCTCTCTTGTTTCTAAGTTCTCAATTTCTTCAGAGCACTTACAGACTCTACTTATCGTCAAAACATTTGTGTTCAGATTCTATGTCAATTAACTTTGCTTGCCGTGCTTACCAGAATTCATGGACGTGGATAAGAAAAGTTTAGAGAGATTTGTGCCAAACACGGGAAACATGGAAATAACTAATGCAGGCACCGTAAACGCTATTGACTTGCTGTGGCATAAGTATGGAATCCGTGCTCTGTAACTCGGAGAAACTGTGAATGTTTTGTAAAATGAGATAAATTTATGTTGTATTAAATAAAATTTCAATAGCTTTGTTATCATATTGCTCGATTTCGTAAACAGATATTATAAGAATTTGCCATCTGGTTCGAGAATGACGATTTTCCGTGTTTTGGGCAAATGCAATAATCCGATAGCTACCACATTATGACGCGCTGAAGGGCACACCCGGCTGTGCGCAGCCGCAGATCTGAACATCCTAACGCTTACCCGACACATTCACATGGCAAACAACAGGAATTCTGCAGATGCTGGAAATTGAAGCAACACACATAAAAGTTGCTGGTGAACGCAGCAGGCCAGGCAGCATCTCTAGGAAGAGGTGCAGTCGACGTTTCAGGCCGAGACCCTTCGTCTGAAGGGTCTCGGCCTGAAACTTCGACTGCACCTCTTCCTAGAGATACGAAGGGTCTCGGCCTGAAACTTCGACTGCACCTCTTCCTAGAGATGCTGCCTGGCCTGCTGCGTTCACCAGCAACTTTTATGTGTGTTGCTTACATTCACGTGGCTGCTTGTTTCTGTAATACCAGACCAACGGCTGAAATACCTAAAAAAGAGATCGAGTTCACTCTATCAATAATGTATTTAATGTGGTGGACCATTTTCACTTATTCCAATCCCACAATATAACGCAGCCGCAAAAGATAGTGGTGTGTGCCTTTTAGAGTTCCTTTCTGTGTGACAGAAAGAGAATATTGAATTTAAGAGAACATCCCAAAGCAAGAATGAATGGAGAGATATTAGCAACAATGGTCGAATGTTCACCTGGGATGAAATCCCTGCATGTGAGTACTTTTATCTTGGTCAGGAAACCATTTCACACGTGGAAACTCCTCGCAGCAGTCAGCATGTTCCCCATTTCCCCCCTCGGCCTTTCGCAAATAACACAACCGTGTGGCCTAATGGATAATGTCTTACTATCTCTTCTTTCAGTTAGTCCTGACATAGGGTCTCAGCCTGAAACGTCGACTGTACCTCCTCCTATAGATGCTGCCTGGCCTGCTGCGTTCATCAGCAATTTTTGTGTGTGTTGCTTGAACTTCCAGCATCCGCAGATTTCCTCGTGTTTCCATCCTCCGTATGTTGTATCGCTTTATTTCATTTTGGCCTTTTGTAAAAAAAAATGTTACAGAAAGGGCAGGTTTGTTGTACGTTCAGTTCCCATTAAGATGTTTAAAAGCTGATGTGCAGCAAATTCCTGAATTCACTTCTACTGTTAGCTGAAATCAGTGTTTGACTATTGCTTTAAAATGCAGATAGATGAATTTGGTATTTGGTTCTAACAGTGAGAATACCGTTTCCAACCTGGCTTATCCGGTGATGCAGAGTACACGAGCCTGCGACGTGATAAGCACAGGTTAAGTGAACGAGCAGAAAGGTGGCCTTTGAAATATAGCGTAGAACAAAATATGAAGTTGCCTGCCTGCCCTGGAAGGAAGAATGAAAAACTTGATGGTTAAATAGAGAGGTGATTAGAGAATGTTGCAGTGCAAACTCAATCTCTAGCACACAAGAGTGGTGTGTAGGTTATCGTAAGGATTATGGAAAACAAAGGTAAGGATGTTATGTAGCAAATTTATTGGGAGCTCGTGAGACAACACCTGGCGATCTGTGTACAGTTTAGATCTCGTCTTTAAGGAAGGATATATTTGAATCGGGATTCACGTATGGGGGTGAGGGGTGAGCGAGTAGGGAAGAATGAGAGGTGATCTTACTGAAGCAAGATTCTGAGGGTGTTGTCAGACAAGATGCTGAGAGGTTGTTTCTCCAAGTGAGGATATCGAGAAAATGGGATATAGTTTGAGTAACTGGTTTCCCATTGATCAGGAGCTGAAGAGGAATTTCTTCTGCAGGTTGTGATCCTTTGGAATTCTCCACTTTAAGAGTTGTGGTAGAGCCATAGAATATACAATATATTGCAGGCATATGAACTACATGGAAATCTACAGGTGCAGAGAGAGAGTTGGAAAGTGGTGTTGAGGCCAAAACCAGATCAATAATGATCTTATTGCATGGGGAAGCGGGGATGAAGAGCCATTTGGCTCATGCTCTGTTTCTGATACATTTAACTCAATGGAGCATTCAGAAGTTTTGCAATGTAGACAACGGTTTTGTATTTGATCACAGGGTACAACTGGCAATTAGTCGATGAACAGAGGAAGCAGTGACAGTGAAGAAAGTGGACACCACACATGCTCGTGACTACCCTGATAACATCAAGAGAGAAATCTGCATCAATAAGATGTTGAACCATGAAAAAACTGTCGGCTTTTATGGGCATCGTCGAGGCCCATATCCAATACTTGGTTTTGGAGTATTGCAGTGGAGGAGAGCTCTTTGATAGAGTAGGTAGGATCTGTGCTTAAACTTAGGGTTTAAAATGGAGAAGTTTGGGGTGAGGGGGGAAAGGGTTAAAGATATTTTGTATACGGATTGGCTAATTTTAATAATTTTGGTTATACTGTTGCTGTCACTTTTACAGATATACTTGTGTGGGTTCTTTAGTAACTGCACCTTTGTGTCCTGAGCTGGAAAAAGCTGGCATCCACTCCCAGACATTCTCCCTATAGAACACCCAGAAAACTAAATTCTGGGAGAAATGGAACATCTGAAGTTGTACATAATACATTTCCAGATGTTACGGGGACAAAGTAGGACAGGCTTTAAAGTTCAGTATGTAAGCTGCTTCAGTTGTCCTAGGTTTTTTGGTCTGTGGTCTAAATAGGGCATGTTGGAGAATCCATCTACTTGGGCACCTGAGTGAAATGAGGCCTGGGATTTGAGATTAAATTTAAGCATGATGTAAAATGACATAATTTCAGACAATATTAATGATTTGCGAACTGATCCCAAGTTCAGCCTTTGATTAATGTGATCTGCCTTCCCACAGAGCCTGACGTGGGGATGCCCGAGGCAGATGCTGATGGGTTTTTCCAGCAGCTGATAGCTGGAGTGGTAAGTGCTCCTCATCATTTATCCCTTTGTTTTAAGTGAGTGTTTATGACGTGCAGCAGCAGTTTTCTCTATTTCGACGTGCATTACTGAGCATGATCATAGATGGATTGACCTGCCCATGTTTGCTCTCGAAGAGCTTTGTCTGCCAGAATTGAACTAGCACTATAACCAGCAGTAAGGAGGTTAACAGTGCTTTGTCCCAATTTTCAAATGAGATCAATTTTGGAGCTCACCATAGTTCCCTTTGACAGTAAAATGCTGTTCATGGATGGGTGACCTCCCAAAGCATCTTCAGAAGCTTCATCATTCTTCCAGGCCAGCCTTCATACTCAACTTTCATATCGGCACTGGAAGTCTAGTGTGCACCCAGATTAAGTCACAAAATATTCTCTGAACCGATTGTCCAGCAATTGTATCTGACTTATTAGTGTCACTAATTCTGCCAGAAATCTGTTCCATTTCTACGATTGATATTTTGTGGGCTTGGAGAATTAGAAAAAGATGTAAGTTCAGAATACCTGATTTATATTTGTCTTTGCCTACTTTCAGGAATATCTTCACAGCAATGGAATTACACACAGGGGCATCAAGCCAGAGACTCTGTTACTTGATGACCAAGGTATAAAGATGCAAATCTCTTCATTTTTATTGTGTAATAGAACAAAAATTGGGTATTGTTAGGCCTTCTTCACAGCATTTCAGACATTTAGACAATAGGTGCAGGCGTAGGCCATTCGGCCCTTCGAGCCAGCACCACCATTCACTGTGATCATGGCTGATCATCCACTATCAGTACCCAGTTCCTGCCTTATCCCCATAACCTTTGATTCCACTATCTTTAAGAGCTCTATCCATCTCTTTTTTGAAAGCATCCAGAGACTTGGCCTCCACAGCCTTCTGGGGCAGAGCATTCCATATATCCACCACTCTCTGGGTGGAAAAAGATTTTCCTCAACTCCGTTGTAAATGGCCTACCCTAATTCTTAAACTGTGGCCTCTGGTTCTGGACTCACCCATCAGCGGGAACATGCTTCCTGTCTCCAGCGTGTCCAATCCCTTAATAATCTTATATGTTTCAATAAGATCCCCTCTCAGCTTTCTAAATTCCAGAGTATACAAGCCCAGTTGCTCCAATCTTTCAACATATGACAGTCCCGCCATCCCAGGAATTAACCTTGTGAGCCTACGCTGCACTCCCTCAATATAGCAAGAATGTCCTTCCTCAAACTTGGAGACCAAAACTGCACACAGTACTCCAGGTGTGGTCTCACCAGGGCCCTGTAGAGCTGCAGAAGAACCTCTTTGCTCTTATACTCAATTCCCCTTGTTATGAAGGCCAGCATGCTATTAGCTTTTTTCACTGCCTGCTGTACTAGCATGCTTGCTTTCAGTGACTGATGTACAAGAACACCTAGATCTCATTGTGTTTCCCCTTTTCCTAACTTGACTCCATTTTGATAATAATCTGCCTTCTGCCAGCTGGTCATTGCCGGCATACCTGTCCTACGTAGAGAAGTTCTTCCAGGAGAACGCCTTTGACCACAGGGCCACCAGGCAGTGGTCGGCATGTAGTGTCCTGCAGGCTCCGCGGGAGAAGGACGTGATGGACACAGTGGGGTGGTTCCCTGAGCAGACCGTCCAGTTCATCTGGCAAAATGCCTCATCGCCAACAGGCACCAGGACCTCGCCTGGCTGGCGGTGAGAGGGGCCCTCCCAGTCAGATCCCTCCTGTACGCCCGGAGCGTCGTCTCCGCACCCTGCTGCTCACGGGAGGACTGCAATGAGGAGGAGTCTGTGAACCACATCTTGTACACTGAGTTCGCAGAGAGGGTGTGGAGCAGGATGGACAGGACGGTATCGAGACTCATGCCCAGCAGCTGAGTAACCGAGGATCCCTGATTTATGGGCTGCTCTTGGGGACGCACAGGGAGACCAACATCCGGTGCTGCTGGCAGATCATCAACTCGGTGAAAGACGCTCTTTGGTCGGCCCGAAACTTTGTGGCCTACCAGCACATGGAGATGTCCATGGGAGAATGCTGCCGACTGACACATTCTCGGCTGCAGGAGTACGTGCTGAGGGACGCACTGAAACTCGGTGCAGCCACCGCAAGGGCCCGGTGGGGAAGGGCCACAGTTTAAGGTTCGTCACCCGTGGGAGTGGGAGGGTCGGGTGGGCAGTGTACACCTCATCAGCAGTATGGATAGTTGAATCAACATCATGTCACAGGAGTGGCTAGAAATGGAGAAAGGTATAGACTGTAATGGAACTTCGATAAAGGAATGAGAGTCAATGCCTGGCTTTTTATTGTAAAAGAGACCCTCCCTCTGGACTGAGAGTGGACGGGAAATAGTCCAAGAAAAGAGGTCAGGGGTGGGGATGGGGCAAGAGCTGGGGAGTGAGAGGTGGATCCAGGTGAGGGGGAGGTGGGAAGGTGGAAATAGTGACAGGGTGGGAGGTGCTCTGTTCACTGTTCAGTCTGCTGGCTGGGCTCATTACCCAACCCCCGATGCAGTACAGGCCTTCCGCTTGTTGGACAATACACATGTTGCATTAAGATGCGCCTAATAAATTCTACATCTAAATCACTTACAGTCAGCAGGTCCCAGTTTATATTTGTCCGTTCGTTCGCCATGTGCCGTGTCACATGATGTAGGTGGTTGTGGCCTTTCCATGACTGATTGCTCAGCAATTTTTCTACTGAGCTGGTTTGCCATTGCTGCTTTCTGGTCAGTGTCTTTTCAAGATGTTGGGATTATCAGTACTGTTCAGAGACAGCCGTTGTCAGTACTGTTCAGAGACAGCCGTTATCAGTACTGGTCAGAGACAGCCGTTATCAGTACTGGTCAGAGACAGCCGTTATCAGTACTGTTCAGAGACAGCCGTTATCAGTACTGTTTAGAGACAGCCGTTATCAGTACTGTTCAGAGACAGCCGTTATCAGTACTCTTCAGAGACAGCCGTTATCAGTACTCTTCAGAGACAGCCGTTATCAGTACTCTTCAGAGACAGCCGTTATCAGTACTCTTCAGAGACAGCTGTTATCAGTACTGGTCAGAGACAGCCGTTATCAGTACTGTTCAGAGACAGACTGCCCGGTGTCAGTGGTCACATTAGCAGAACTTGTGACACGCGCTGGCTACTCATAAGATCCCATGGCTTCACATCACCCTGATCGGGGTGGCGGGAGGGGTTGTGCTAAGTAGGAGCAATGCCTCGCCCAAGGGTGACATACAGGTCAGTGGAGGGAGGAAGAACCATCAAATTCATCCTTCCAAAGTGAATCACTCCACACTTTTCCATGTTGAACCCCATCTGGCACTTTTCATCCCTGTTCCGCATCCTGTCGATGTCCTGTTGTAAGCTACGACAATCTTCTATATTAACCACAACTCTAGTAATCTCCATATCATCTGCAAACTTACAAATTCCACGCTTCCACTTCCTCAAACAAATCATCTATTTAAAAAACTAAAAACAGGGGATCACAGAACAGATCCCTGCACGTCACCACTGATCATACGCATAATTATCATCTACCTTCTGCTGACAAAAGCCAATTCTGAATGCACCAGCTCGTTTTAAAGGACTCTGCCTCAGACAGCTGGGTTGTTGGAATGTGCCTCTGAAGTCTGACAGCAGACTAGCAAGTGAATGTTTGATAGAGCAGTCAGAAACCGGAGTTGCCAGCCTGAGTCAGGGCTTTGAGGCTCCAGAGAGAGAGAGAGATGGGGTCTGGAGTTTATAAGGAGGAAGAATAGGAATCAGACCAGCATAATCTGCCTACATATGAAAAATCAGAAACATTTGGAAACTGGTTGTTCGAAAAAATGTGGTAATTTCTGCAAATTACTGGTGGTAATCAACAGATCAGGCAGCAAATGTGGAGAGGAATAAATAAACAACGTTTAGACCGAGCCCCTTCAGCATGCCCAGTCTCTGTACTTCTCTGCTCAGTTGCTGCCTGAACTGCAGAGTTCCTCCAGCATTTTATGTGTGTGCGTCCCTGCATTTCCAGCAACTGCAGAATCTCTTGTGTTTTATATCTGCATTTGCAAGAGGATTGTACTTTGGCATTCGATACACAGAATGCATGTAGATATTGAGTATATTATTTATGGGAACCGGCTTCTACGTTGAAACAGCTGCTGATTTTTCTCTACACACAAAAAAAACTGAGGTATGGATGTGGAACCAGGGCTGGCAGTAATCTTTAATGGCACCGTGATTACCCATAAAGCCCTGTGCTAAAATATTCGCCGTCGCTGAAGCACCGATCAAATGCGGAGGCGTCAGGATTGCGGATGGTCCCGAAAATCGCGCATGCGCGCAGTATACAAAAGACTTCAAACAATCGACTGCAGGTGAGAGCATTTCTCCGGGCGGTTTTCCAACGCCTACTGAGGGTCAATTGCTGTCAGCTGCGGACTCCATGGCTAGCAATCCGGGCACAATCCTGCTCTCGTCCCTCTCTCTCAGCCCCACGATCCGTACACGGGCCCCGGGGAGCTTCCGGCTGATGAGGGAATGGGAACCGATGGATCTCTCAAGACAGAGCTGAGCTCCAGCTTTCTAAATGCAAGAATTAGGAACTCGGAGAAAGGGAACAAAATCTTTTACATCAGCAGGTGAGAAAATCACCTTTGTTCTACTTCCAATCACAAACAAGAGAAAATCTGCAGATGCTGGAAATTCAAGCAACGCGCAGAAAATGCTGGATGAATTCAGCATTAGTACTCTTATCCATAGATGCTGCCTGGCCTGCTGAGATCCTCCAGCAGTTTTTGACCTATTCTCTGTGCGTACATAATGACATCAAACAACTTTGCCCTGGGCAACAAGTAGCTTTCACACCACAAATGAGCCAGACTCCAATGAGACAGAATACAGCCCTTCCCTTCAGATTCATTGGCATTGCCATCAATGAGTTCACCACCGTCAGTCACCTGGGGGAGGGTTCAGGGGAAATATTTATGTACAATACAGAAACTGGTGTTACCTGAGTGATATTTGGAAATCTGCCTTTTTAAAGCATAATTTAGGAAGCAAATCACGTATGGAAAATGTGCAAAAGCTCTGGTGAGAAAATCCTTCATTACCCATTACAGGCCTGCTACATAGGTTGTGTGAGAGTGCAGATGAACTCGATCAAACTCAGAGAAGATCAAAGTTCTTTTTGACAGTATTTGCTAGCTGTTAAAATGACTACCTCGCTATATAAAATTCAATTTGTCACTGGGTAAAAAATGCACAGTACAAGATTTGTGTGCACACTGGTCATTACAAATTAGAGGGGACATTGATGGGAAGGTGGGGAGACCTCCAGTGTCTCTGATGCCCTCACCTACAAGATGTGCATCCAGCTGCAGCTTGTAATCCTGTACTTTAAGGAGTTGGAACTTGAAATGGTATTTGGTAAGTGGGAGGCATTCAGAAGTGAAATTTTGGGTTGTAAAGTTCGTCTGAGCCTGCAAAAATAAAAATTGAAAGGTAACTGGTGTAGGGAACCTTGGTTTTCAAGAGATATTGAGGCCCCTTATATTTTGTTCCTCCAAATGGCTCAGTCTGTTGGGTCCTATCAAGACTCATTAATGACTACAATATCATAATTCCATGCCCTGAGCTCATCTGACTTTCTTTTTAAATCATCGTCTGTTGATTTCTAAAAGCTTCCCAATAGTTTTTGTTCTTTTGTTTGCCCTCTCTTTGGATTTTACGTTGACTTTGGCTTCTCATTTCAGCCACGGTTGCGTCTTCCTGCCTTTCCAATGCTTCCACTTCTTTGGGATGTATCAATCACTCAGCTCTCAAATTGCTCCCAGAAACTCCAGCCATTGCTGCTCCACTGTCATTCCTACCTTTTCCCTTCCAAACAAGTCTGCCATAGAAACATGGAGAAGTTCAGTACGGAAACAGGGTATTTGGCCCAACTAATCAATGCCGAAAAAACATTTAAGCTGTCTAATGCAACTACCTGCACAAGGACCATTGCCCTCCATACCCCTACCATCCAGGCTCCCGTCCAAATGTATTTTAAATGGTGAAACTGAGCTCAAATTTACCACTTGTGCTGGCATCTCATTCCACATTCTTATGACCATTTCAGTACAGAGCTTTTCCAAATATTCCCGTTAAATTTTCACCTTCGCCACTTACCCATGACCTCTGGTTGTCATCCCACCCAACCTCAGTGGAAAAAGCTGCTTGCATTTACCCTATCTATACCCTCATAATTTTGTATACTTCTAACAAATCCTTAAAGCAATGTATAATTTCCTTGTTTATCTTTAGAGCCATTTTTAGGTATATAAGATGATGAGGGGCATTGATCGTGTGGATAGCCAGAGGTTTTTTTCCCAGGGCTGAAATTGCTAAAACGAGGGGACATAGTTTTAAGGTGCTTGGAAATAGATACCAAGGGGATGTCAGGGGTAAGTTTTTTTTTTACACAGCGAGTCTTGGGTGCATGGAATGCACTGCCGGCTATTTGTGTGAGAGTGTTTCAGTTACTGTGGGGCCAGGCACCCATGCAGCTCAGTGGAAACAGGGAATAATACCAATGGAGAGAATCAAACTGAGTCAGTTCACAGACTGGAGATGACAGAAATGCTCCATTCTTATAGAGACAGGAGGAGCATCAGAGAATTTGTTGGTCATTCTAGTACCAGGTATGATATTGTGGCCATCACAGAGACGTGGCTAAAGGATGCATGTCTCTGGGAGCTGAACGTCCAAGGATACACGGTGTATCAGAAGGATAGGAAGGTAGGCAGAGGGGGAGGCGTGCCTTTATTGGTAAGAAATGATATTAAATCATTAGAAAGAGGTGGTATATGATTGGAAGGTGCAGAATCTTTATGGGTTGAGCTAAGAAATCGCAGGGGTAAAAGGACCCTGATGGCAGTTATTTATAGGCCTCCAAACAGCTACAGTGATGTGGACTAGAAATTACAACAGGAAATAGAAAAGGCTTGTCAGAAGGGCGGTGTTATGATAATTGTTGGGGATTTTAACATGCGAGTGGATAGGGAAAATCAGGTCGGCACTGGATCTCAAGAGAGAGAATTTGTAGAATGTCTGCGAGATGGCTTTTTAGAACAGCTTGTTGTTGAGCCCACTAGGGGATCGGATGTACTGGATTGGGTATTGTGTAATGAACCGGAGGTGATTGGAGAGATTGAGGTGAAGGAACCCTTAGGAGGCAGTTATCATAACATGATTGAGTTCACTGTGAAATTAGAAAAAGAAGCCGAAATCTGATATGTCGGTATTTCAGTGGAGTAAAGGAAATTACAGTGACATGAGAGAGGAACTGGCTAAAGTTGACTGGAAAGGGACACTGGCGGGAAAGATGGCAGAGCAGCAGTGGCTGAAGTTTATGCGAGAAATGAGGAAGGTGCAAGACAGGTATATTCCAAAAAAGAAATTTTGGAATGGAAAGAGGAAGCAACAATGTTTGACAAGAGAAGTCAAAGCCAAAGTTAAAGCAATGGAGGGGGCATACAAGGAAGTAAAAATTAGTGGGAAGACAGAGGATTGGAAAGTTTTTATAAGCTTACAAAAGGATACTAAGAAGGTCATTAAGAGGGAAAAGATTAACTATGAAAGGAAGCTAACAAATAATATCAAAGACGATACTGAAAGCTTTTTCAAGTATATAAAGAGTAAAAGACAGGTGAGAGTAGATATAGGACCGATAGAAAATTATGCTGGAGAAATTGTAATGGGAGATAAGGAGATGGTGGAAGAACTGAATGAATATTTTGCATCAGTCTTCTCTGAGGAAGACATCAGCAGTATACCGGACACTCAAGGGTGGCAGGTAAGAGAAGTGTGCGCAGTCACAATTACGACAGAGAAAGTACTCAGGAAGCTGAATATTCTAAAGGTAGGTAAATCTCCCAGACCAGACAGAATGCACCCGCGTGTTCTGTAGGAAGTAGCTGTGGAGATTCCGGAGGCATTAGCAATGATCTTTCAAAAGTCGGTAGATGCTGGCATGGTTCCGGAGGACTGGAAGATTGCAAATGTCACTCCGCTATTTAAGAAGGGGGCAAGGAAGCAAAAAAGAAATTATAGACCTGTTAGTATGACATCAGTGATTGGGAAGTTGTTGGAGTCGATTGTCAAGGATGAGGTTACAGAGTACCTGCAGGCATATGACAAGATAGGCAGAACTCAGCATGGATTCCTTAAAGGAAAATCCTGCCTGACAAACCTATTACAATTTTTTGAGGAAATTACCAGTAGGCTAGACAAGGGAGATGCAGTGGATGTTGTATATTTGGATTTTCAGAAGGCCTTTGACAAGGTGCCACAAATGATAACAAGATAAGAGCCCATGGAATTACGGGAAAGTTACATACGTGGATAGAGCGTTGGCTGATTGGCAGGAAACAGAGAGTGGGAATAAAGGGATCCTATTCTGGTTGACTGCCGATTACCAGTGGTGTTCCACAGGGGTCCGTGTTGGGGCCGCTTCTTTTTACATTGTACATCAATGATTTGGATTATGGAATAGATGGCTTTGTGGCTAAGTTTGCTGACGATACAAAGATAGGTGGAGGGGCCGGTAGTGCTGAGGAAATGGAGAGTCTGCAGAGAGACTTGGATAGATTGGAAGAATGGGCAAAGAAGTGGCAAATAAAATACAATGTTGGAAAGTGTATGGTTATGCACTTTGGCAGAAGAAATAAACGGGGAGAGAATTCAAAATTCTGAGATACAGTGGGACTTGGGAGTCCTCGTACAGGCTACCCTTAAGGTTAACCTCCAGGTTGAGTCGGTGGCGAAGAAGGCGAATGCAATGTTGGCATTCATTTCTAGAGGAATAGAGTATAGAAGCAGGGATGTGATGTTGAGGCTCTATAAGGCGCTGGTGAGACCTCACTTGGAGTACTGTGGGCAGTTTTGGTCTCCTTATTTAAGAAAGGATGTGCTGACGTTGGAGAGGGTACAGAGAAGATTCACTAGAATGATTTCAGGAATGAGAGGGTTAACATATGAGGAACATTTGTCCGTTCTTGGACTGTATTCCTTAGAGTTTAGAAGAATGAGGGGAGACCTCAGAGAAACATTTCGAATGTTGAAAGGCATGGACAGAGTGGATGTGGCAAAGTTGTTTCCCATGATGGGGAAGTCTAGTACGAGAGGGCATGACTTAAGGATTGAAGGGCACCCATTCAGAACAGAAATGCGAAGAAATTTTTTTAGTCAGAGGGTGGTGAATCTATGGAATTTGTTGCCACGGGCAGCAGTGGAGGCCAAGTCATTGGGTGTATTTAAGGCAGAGATTGATAGGTATCTGAGTAGCCAGGGCATCAACGGTTATGGTGACTGGGACTAAATGGGAGAATGGATCAGCTCATTATATAATGGCGGAGCAGACTCGATGGGCCGAATGGCTGACTTCTGCTCCTTTGTCTTGTGGTCTTATGGTCTTATTCCAGCACTGCACGGTTAGAAGATGATTTCTCTCTCCAACTTGGGTTGAACTTAACTGTAAGTGTGATGCCAGATCCCACCTTGCAACTCATTTGAAATGCTGTCCTGCACTCATTGATGGATTTTGTAAATCTTTTAAAGGTTAAAAATGACAAAGAATTTGTCTACGGGAATCTCGAACACAACACACCAGTGTTGCTGTCTCTGTCCAGATACTGAAAAAGTGGAGCAACGGATTCACTCGATCATTCCTCCTGCTCAGACAGTGGAAATGGATTCACTCGCCCATCTCAACTGAAGGTACGTCAGCAAGTACACACTGAGCAAGGCCATTCACCTGTTCTGTGTGTGAGAAAGGATTCAGTCAGTCTTCCCACCTGTGGACACACCAGTCAGTTCACACTGCACAGAGGCTGGTCATCTGCTGAATTTGTGGAGAAGGATTTATTCGGTCATCTGACCTAATGGCTCACCAGCGAGTTCACACCAGTGAGCAGCCGTTCACCTGCTCAGACTGTGGGAAGGGATTCACTTGCTCATCCACCTTAATGATACACCAGCGAGTTCACACTGGGGAGCGGCCATTCACCTGCTCGGACTGTGGGAAGGGATTCACTCAGTCATCCCAACTGAAGGTACATCAGTGAATTCACACCGGAGAGAGGCCATTCACCTGTTCAGACTGCGGGAAGAGATTCACTCGGTCATCCGACCTACTGCTACACAAGTCAGTTCACACTGGAGAGAGGCAATTCACCTGCTCAGACTGTGGGAGTGGATTCACTCAGTCATTCACTCTAATGGCACACCAGCAGGTTCACACTGGGGACAGGCCGTTCACCTGCTCGGACTGTGGGAAGGGATTCACTTGCTCATCTAATCTGAAGGTACATCAGCGAGTTCACACTGGGGGGAGGCCATTCACCTGCTCAGAGTGTGGGAAAGGATTCACTCAGTCATCCAGCCTACAAGCA
This sequence comes from Mobula birostris, assembly GCF_030028105.1. Lineage (NCBI taxonomy): Eukaryota > Metazoa > Chordata > Chondrichthyes > Myliobatiformes > Myliobatidae > Mobula > Mobula birostris. The sequence continues at coordinate 59,041,080 of NC_092382.1, forward strand.
CACTGGTCTGTTCACACTGGGAAGCGGCCATCCACCTGCTCAGACTGTGGGAAGGGATAAACTCATTCATTTCAACTGAAGGTACATCAGCGAGTTCACACTGGGGAGAGGCCATTCACCTGCTCAGAGTGTGGGAAGGGATTCACTCAGTCATCCCAACTGAAGGTACATCAGTGAATTCACACCGGAGAGAGGCCGTTCACCTGTTCAGACTGCGGGAAGGGATTCACTCGGTCATCCGACCTACTGCTACACAAGTCAGTTCACACTGGAGAGAGGCCATTCACCTGCTCGGACTGTGGGAAAGGATTCAATTCATCATCCCAACTGAAGGTACATCAGCGAGTTCACACTGGGGAGAGGCCATTCACCGGTTCAGACTGTGGGAAGGGATTCACTCAGTCATCATCCCTCATGGCACACCAGCGAGTTCACATAGGGGAGCGGCCGTTCATCTGCTCGGTGTGTGGGAAGGGATTCACTCGGTAATCTCAACTGCAGAGACACCAGCGAGTTCACACTGGATAGAGGCCAATCGCCTGCTCAGACTTTGGGAAGTAAAGCCATTAAACATAGAAACATAGAAAATAGGTGCAGGAGTAGGCCATTCGGCCCTTCGAGCCTGCACCGCCATTTATTATGATCATGGCTGATCATCCAACTCAGAACACCGCCCCAGCTTTCCCTCCATACCCCCTGACCCCCGTAGCCACAAGGGCCATATCTAACTCCCTCTTAAATATAGCCAATGAACTGGCCTCAACTGTTTACTGTGGCAGAGAATTCCACAGATTCACCACTCTCTGTGTGAAGAAGTTTTTCCTAATCTCGGTCCTAAAAGGCTTCCCCTCTATCCTCAAACTGTGACCCCTCGTTCTGGACTTTCCCAACATCGGGAACAATCTTCCTGCATCTAGCCTGTCCAATCCCTTTAGGATCTTATACGTTTCAATCAGATCCTCCCTCAATCTTCTAAATTCCAACAAGTGCAAGCCCAGTTCATCCAGTCTTTCTTCATATGAAAGTCCTGCCATCCCAGGAATCAATCTGGTGAACCTTCTGTGTACTCCCTCTATGGCAAGGATGTCTTTCCTCAGATTAGGGGACCAAAACTGCACACAATACTCCAGGTGTGGTCTCACCAAGCCCTTGTACAACTGCAGTAGTACCTCCCTGCTCCTGTACTCAAATCCTCTCGCTATAAATGCCAGCATACCATTCGCCTTTTTCACCGCCTGCTGTACCTGCATGCCCACTTTCAATGACTGGTGTATAATGACACCCAGGTCTCGTTGCACCTCCCCTTTTCCTAATCGGCCACCATTCAGATAATAATCTGTTTTCCTATTTTTGCCACCAAAGTGGATAACTTCACATTTATCCACATTAAATTGCATCTGCCATGAATTTGCCCACTCACCCAACCTATCCAAGTCACCCTGCATCCTCTTAGCATCCTCCTCACAGCTAACACTGCCACCCAGCTTCGTGTCATCCGCAAACTTGGAGATGCTGCATTTAATTCCCTCATCCAAGTCATTAATATATATTGTAAACAACTGGGGTCCCAGCACTGAGCCTTGCGGTACCCCACTAGTCACTGCCTGCCATTCTGAAAAGGTCCCGTTTATTGCCACTCTTTGCTTCCTGTCTGCTAACCAACTCTCCACCCACACCTATACCTTACCCCCAATACCATGTGCTTTAAGTTTGCACACTAATCTCCTGTGTGGGACCTTGTCAAAAGCCCTCTGAAAATCCAAATATACCACATCCACTGGTTCTCCCCTATCCACTCTACTAGTTACATCCTCAAAAAATTCTATGAGATTCGTCAGACATGAGTTTCCTTTCACAAATCCATGCTGACTTTGTCCGATCATTTCACCGCTTTCCAAATGTGCTGTTATCACATCCTTGATAACTGACTCCAGCAGTTTCCCCACCACCGACGTTAGGCTAACTGGTCTATAATTCTCCGGTTTCTCTCTCCCTCCTTTTTTAAAAAGTGGAGTTACATTAGCCACCCTCCAATCCTCAGGAAGTAGTCCAGAATCTAACGAGTTTTGAAAAATTATCACTAATGCATCCACTATTTCTTGGGCTACTTCCTTAAGCACCCTGGGATGCAGACCATCTGGCCCTGGGGATTTATCTGCCTTCAATCCCTTCAATTTACCTAACACCACTTCCCTACTAACATGTATTTCGCTCAGTTCCTCCATCTCACTGGACCCTCTGTCCCCTACTATTTCTGGAAGATTATTTATGTCCTCCTTAGTGAAGACAGAACCAAAGTAATTATTCAATTGGTCTGCCATGTCCTTGCTCCCCATAATCAATTCACCTGTTTCTGTCTGCAGGGGACCTACATTTGTTTTTACCAGTCTTTTCCTTTTTACATATCTATAAAAGCTTTTACAGTCCGTTTTTATGTTGCCTGCCAGTTTTCTCTCATAATCTTTTTTCCTCTTCCTAATTAAGCCCTTTGTCCTCCTCTGCTGAACTCTGAATTTCTCCCAGTCCTCAAGTGAGCCACTTTCTCTGGCTAATTTGTATGTTTCTTCTTTGGAATTGATACTATCCCTAATTTCCCTTGTCAGCCACGGGTGCACTACCTTCCTTGATTTATTCTTTTGCCAAACTGGGATGAACATTTGTTGCAGTTCATCCATGCAACCTTTAAATGCTTGCCATTGCATATCCACCGTCAATCCTTTGTGTCATTTGCCAGTCTATCTTAGCTAATTCACGTCTCATACCTTCAAAGTTACCCCTCTTTAAGTTCAGAACCTTTGTTTCTGAACTAACTATGTCAGTCTCCATCTTAATGAAGAATTCCACCATATTATGGTCACTCTTACCCAAGGGACCTCTCACGACAAGATTGCTAATTAACCCTTCCTCATTGCTCAAAACCCAGTCCAGAATAGCCTGCTCTCTCGTCGGTTCCTCGACATGTTGGTTCAAAAAACCATCCCGCATACATTCCAAGAAATCCTCTTCCTCAGCACCTTTACCAATTTGGTTCACCCAATCTACATGTAGATTGAAGTCACCCATAATAACTGCTGTTCCTTTATTGCACACATTTCTAATGTGTGTCAGAGGTAATTTTTTCACAAAGAGCATGGTAGGTGCATGGAATGCACTGCAGGATGAGAGGGTAGAGGTGCATACAATGCGATCTTTTAAGAGACTCTTAGATATATACATGGAGCTTAGAAAAATAAAGGACATTGCGGTAGGAAAATTCTAGGCAGCTTCTAGAGTAGGTTACGTGGCAGGCAGAGTATAGTGGGACAAAGAGCCTGTAATGTGCTGTAGATTTCTATTTTCTCTGTTCTATTTGTTATACCATGGATGTCTGCTTGGTAAATGTTCTTAAGCCGTGAAGCAAATGTTGTTAAAAGTTTTCCTTTTTGCAGTATTTTTCTATTGTCATTGTTTTTTGGTATTCCAGATAGCTGGGTGTCAAGAGTCCTGATGAAGGGTCTTGGCCCAAAACGTTGATTCTCATCCATAGATGCTGCCTGACTTGCTGAGCTCCTCCAGCACTTTGTGTGTATCGCTCCAGACATCCAGCATCTGCAATATCTCGTGTCCCAGATACTGGTATGTTTATCGAAAGGACACGCAGGCAGGGAAAGAGGGTGGTGTGGCTCTGTTGGGAAAAAAAATAAAATCAAATCATTAGAAAGAGGTGACATACGGTTGGAAGATGTTGAGTCATTGTGGATAGAACTAAGGAACAGCAATGGTGAAAAGACCCTGATGGGAGTTTTTTGAAGATTCCCAAACAGTAGGACGTATATTATCCACAAATTACAACAGGAGAAAGAAAATGCATGCCAAAACAGCAATGTTACAATAGTCATGAGAGATAGTCATGCAGATATATTGGAAAAATCAGGTAGGTGCAGGATCCCAAGAGGGGGATTTCCTACGATGCCCTCAAGATGGCTTTTTAGAGCAGCTCCTGGTTGAGCCCAGCTGGGGACCAACTATTCTCGATTGGGTGTTGTGCAACGAACAGGAATTAATTAGAGCACTTAAGGAGAAAGAACCCACAGGGGCAAGTGATCGTAAAATATTGGAGTTCATCCTGAAATGTGAGAAGGAGAAGCTGCTGTACTGTCTGTACACCCATGATTGTGTAGCCAAGTTTCCATCGAACTCAATATATCAGTTTGCTGATGACACAACAATTGTAGGCCGTATCTCGGGTAATGATGAGTTTGAGTACAGAGAGGAAATTAAGAACCTGGTGGCATGTTGTGAAGACAATAACCTATCGCTCAACGTCAGCAAGACGAAGGAATTGGTTTTTAAATCAGAAGGAGTAGTGGACAGCACGACTCCATTTACATCAGTGGTGTGCAAGTGGAACAGGTCAAAAGCTTTAAGTTCCTCAGGGTCAATATCACAAATGTCCTGACTTGGTCCAACCAAGCATAGTTCACTGCCAAGAAGGCCCACCAGCACCTTTACTTCCTGAGGAAACTAAAGAAATTTGGCCTGTCCCCTAGAACCCACAGTCATTTTTAGAGATGACCGTAGAAAGCATTCTTCTAGGGTGCATTACAACCTGGTATGGAAGTTGTCCTGTCCAAGACGGGAAGAAGCTGCAGAAGATCGTGAACATGGCCCAGCACATCACACAAGCCAATCTTCCGTCCGTGGACTCACTTTACACCGCGTGTTGTTAGAGCAGTGCTGCCAGGATAATCAAGGACACGACCCACCCAGCCAACACACTTTTCGTCCCTCTTCCCTCCAGGAGAAGGCTCAGAAGCTTGAAGACTTGAACGGCCAAATTTGGGAACAGCTTCTTTCCAAATGTGATAAGACTGCTGAATGGATCCTGACCCAGATCTGGGCCATGCCCTCCAAATATCCGGACCAGCCTCTCGGGTTTTTTTGCACTACCTTACTTTCCATTTTTCTATTTTCTATTTATGATTTATAATTTAAATTTTTAATATTTACTAACTTTTACTATTTTTAATATTTAATATTTGTAATCCAGGGAGTGGGAAGCACAGAATCAAGTATCAGTGTGATGATTGTACGTTCTAGTATCAATTGTTTGGCGACTATAAAGTATAAAGTATATGTATTCCAGGTCAACCACTCACCTCCCACCCCTGTCACCATTTCCACCTTCCCACCTCCCCCTCACCTGGATCCACCTCTCACTCCCCAGCTCTTGCCCCATCCCCACCCCTCACCTCTTTTCTCGGACAATTTCCCGTCCACTCTCAGTCCAGAGGGAGGGTCTCGGCCCGAAATGTTGACGGTCCATTTCCCTCCACAGATGCTGCCCGACCCACTGAGTTCCTCCGGCAGTTTGTTCTTTGGTCTGTATAACCCGTGTTAGTGTGGGGAGCGGGATTTTACACCATATTCCCGGTACAATCTCAACAAAACACAAATAATTGTCACTTTGCCCGGACCATTGGCCCCGCTTGCAGGGCAACAGTCTGCCGGTGTTTGCCCCCCAATGTGGTGAATCGCCACCACCGTGGGCTCAGACATTTCCACAGATGAGCCCCTCCTGTCCCCACCGGGACAAACATCCTGTCCGCCCCCTCTCTCACCGTCTTCATCCTCTCCCTCCCCGGGGAACCGGCATCAAACCGACGGGCCGAGCGGTCTCCTCCTACCTCTCAGCGATACATCAGACTCCGGCCGCAGGAGACGCTTCACAAACGCCCCAACTTCCCTCGGAGGGAAATGGAAATAAATCAGAAAGCGGACATTTACTTTGGGATTTTGTTCCGATTTGACGGGCAGGTCGCAATGCGGCAGGAGACCGGGTAACGCCCTCTCGGCTGGTCCGCCTCCACTATTGGGTGTAACAGTGATTGACATCGCTTCGCACCAATGGGAATAGCGCAGCTCTGCAATCAATTCAATTCCTCTGTTGACTGTTCGGGTGGTGGGCGTGCCTCGCGCTCAGTAGCTCAGCCGTTAAACCGAAAAAGCTCGAGCACAGCAGCGCGTGTGTGACGTAAGGCACCGTGCTCGTGACAGGAGATGCAGATACGGGGAGACCATGGGTGACGTCAGGCGCGTGCAGGAGGGGCTGCTGTGTGACGTCACGTGAGGGGAGAGCTTCAGTTTTAAAACACCTTTTGTTGGGTCCGATCTGGAACAACAAAATTAAATTCGGGTTTCATCGGGACCGGATCCGGTGTTGTGAGATGTGTCCGGCTGTGCCGTCTTGTTGGTGGAGTGGGCAGCGGGGTGTTTGTCTCCGGGCTCTCCTCAGCTCCGGTTTTCACTTTGCGACCGAGCCCGGGCCGTGGATCAATTCCTTGTGGTTCTGCAGGGGGTTTGGGGCGAAGGGACAGTCTGTCTGTCTGTCTGTCTGTGTGGGTCGGGGTTATGAGTGGGTCCCGGGACACATTAACTTGTAAACACCGGACCATCTGGTGAATTGGATCAGACAGCTTCGCTCGCCTGTCCTTTCAGGAAACAACAATTCTCTCTTCATATTAATGACTGTCTAAACTTGCTGTGAACAAGATTCTGTGTTACAAGATTGTGAGTTACAGAGTCTAGGACAGCTGTCACCGTCATGGGCTGCGAGTGCAGACAGGGATTGGGGTCACTGAGCTGTGCATCAGAGAAGGACACGGGTTTGTACAGCCTCCTGTGGGGTAGAAATGTCCACACGGTGAATTCGGATCTGCTGGCACATCGAGAGTCTGAAAGGGAAAGGGAATAGGGAAGGGGCTGAGCAGAGAGTTTTAACAGGGGTGGAGGGGTACAGGAGCTGTCTGATAGATCGTTTTTAATTGTTTTTTATAATCTCACAGATGGTGACTGAGGAAGGAGCTCGTTGACGGAGGATATCCGGAGGCGAGCAGCTCAGATACGGAATCAGGAATTGAATTGCATTGACTTTATTTCTTACATCCATGAGGAGTAAAAATCTTTACGTTACGTCTCCATCTAAATGTGCAACGTGTAATCATAGTAATTTATAATAAATAAAACAGACAATGTAATATAGAGGACACTCAGATCAGCGTGAGTTAATCAGTCTGACGGCCTGGTGGAAGAAGCTGTCCCGGAGCCTGTTGGTCATGGCTTTTATGTTGCGGTACCGCTTCCCGGATGGTATCAGGAGAATGACAGTGTTGTGATTTTCTGTGTCACGGGTACAGACAGTCGTCTCAAGTGAGGATTTTGTGTGGAGATGCAGCTTCTCTGGAGGTGGAGGAAAGAGGACACACCAACAGGTGGAACCAGCTGTGGGAAGACATGGTTTGTCAGGTCTGATGATGAGCTGAATGTACCATAACCTTCAGACTGAATCAGAAAACCATTCTGAGGTTATTTGACATGTCAGAAGCAGGGGAGATGTGATCACATGTGCAGAGGGCAGGGGTTGTGTCTCCATGAGACCCTCAGTGAGATGGTTCAAGTTACAATGTGCAGGGCTGAAAGCACAGTGTTTGGGGCCGGATTTAATCACTGATTCTGACACAGTGAGAGGGTTAGTTTTGCTGTAAGGAGGAAACATTAATGGAGAAAGAGACAGGAACTTCATCAATTCTACACGGGTCCCATTTATCAGCACTTGGCTCTTAGCCGACTGTATCTCAGCAGTTTCTTTCTTTTTTCTTTTCAAATCTTTTTATTATTATTATATTATTCAAAAATAACACGAGTACATCAAATTAAGCAACACAATGTCTAGAGGAAAAAAACATTATTTTAAAGATTGAAAAATGTTGCTGATAATTAAAAAAAAAACTACTAAGCAGAAAATCTGGGATAAAACCCCATTAGGTGTTCAACCCGGAGCCATACGTCATACAAAAAGCCTCTAAAAATAAACATCAAACCGCCAGCAAGAAAAAAAATATATACCAAAAATTTACAATTAGATCATGGAGGAAATCTATCAATTAACTCAAATGATAATAACGAGCAAATGAACCCCATCTTTTCTCAAAATCAAATAAAGGTTCAAAGGTTCGACTTCTAATTTTCTCCAAACTAAGACATAGCATCACTTGAGAGAACCATTGCGACAAAGTGGGAGCTGATGTATCCTTCCACTTCAACAAAATGACCCTCCTAGCTATCAATGTAACAAATGCAATAACATGATGGTCAGACATAGAGATATCACGGATATTTTGAGGAATTATTCCAAAAAGTACAGTTAATTTGCTAAATTGTAAATTAATTTTAAGTGCTTTAGAAATTGTCGAAAAAACTGACATCCAGTACTGTTCCTGTATAGAACAAGACCAAAATATGTTGTCATCGTCCGGTCCATAAAGACGGTATTCCGGTTCACGGTCCGGTCCATCGACCCCTGATCCAGGTTTTCCTGTCTACACTGGACATCTGGTAGATCATCAAGTTTCGGGCCGACCAAAGAGCGTCTTTCACCGAGCTGATCTGCCAGCAGCACCGGACGTTTTTTTTTTGTGTTTTTTTTTTGGAGTTCCAAACAATCACACTTTATTTAAACAGTACAATTCCAAATTCAAATACTTTAGGTCAACTGCCCACACTCAGTGATTTTAACCGTGGCTTTTGGTGTTCCATTCATGGTGCCACATCTCTCCATCTTCTTTACCACATCCATTCCTTCTACCACAGATCCAAACACAACATGTTTCCCATCCAACCAGCTGCTCCTTGTGACGCATATGAAGAACTGTGAACCATTTGTATTTGGTCCAGCATTGGCCATGGACAGGATGCCTGGCCCCGTGTGCTTCAGCTGAAAATTCTCATCTTTAAACTTCTCCCCATAGATGGACTTGCCTCCAGTGCCGTCATGTTTTGTGAAGTCGCCACCCTGGCACATGAAGCCAGGAATGATTCTGTGGAACGTTGAGCCTTTGTAACCGAAACCCTTCTCGCCTGTGCATAATGCACGGAAGTTTTCTGCAGTCTTTGGGACAATATCTGGTCTTAGCTCCATCACTAGGCGACCCTGGGGTTTATCCTGAATAGAGATGTCCATAAAAACCTTGGGGTTTTTGCCGGCCATGGTTCTGCAGTTTCCGAGGTCGGAGAAAAACGCAAGCGGTAAGCTGTACACTGCCTTTGTCACTGTGCGACGATGCAGCCAAAAAGCGGAGAAGCGATACCCACAACTGTCCGGACCCTTTCGGATCCTGCTAGTCTTCCCTCTATTAAGTTAGACCGACTGTCTACAGGACACCGATTTATCCTACTTCTCTCCAACGTTTGAAGTAGGTTTGGTGTAATTTCTCTCAATCTTGGACAGAAGTTGTCTTTTTCTCCCTCGTCGCGAAAGCTCTTTTGGAATATAGCTGATCGTGTAAAATAGCTGATATTTCACCAACCAAATGAGAGAGGCGGACCTGGTTTGTATGAATACTCCTCCTCTCAGCTGATAGTCCTGTCGAACTGTTCCGCCCGCCCTCTCTAGCGTCTGATGTTAGTGCAAGCACTCATTTAAGGAGGTATTTCTTAACTTACAGCAAAAGTCTGGAGGAAGAAACGCCCCACGAGAAGGGTGCACCATCTGTGGAGAATTCCCAAGGAAGTTAGGATGCTATATCTTTGAAATAATATACGTTGTAATGAGGATTAATTAATTGATGGTAGTCAAGAGGACTGGGAAAGTTTAAAACTACAAGGTATGCCACAAAAATTGTAAAGAATGTGGGACACATGAGTAAATTATTAAAAATATTGATGGGGTTTTTACAGAAATACAAGCAAAAAGCCAAAAGTAATGTTGGTTTTTGAGGCTGATTGTAAAATTGGGAATGAGAAGGTACAGATTCTAAATAATGAAAATAATAACAGATTGCAAAGGTCTGTAGGGAGAGAGATTTTTTTTATTTTTATCAGTGAAAAAGTACAGGACAAATTTGTAACTTTACAAATGAGTGGCATCAGAGATAGTGGATGCATTGGTTGTAATCTGAGGAGACCGGATGTATGTTCTCAAATTTGTTGAAAATATAAAGATAAGTGGCTTATCAGGTGATGCAGAGTACACAAGAGCCTGCAACGTGATGAGCACAGGTTAAGTGGATGAGCAGGAAAGTGGCCTTTGAAATATAATATAGAACAAAATATGAAGTTGCCTGCCTGCTCTGGAAAGAAGAAAGACAAACCTGATTGTTAAATAGAGAGGTGTTTAGAGAATGTTGCAGTGCAAACTCAATCTCTAGCACACAAAAAGGGTGTGTAGGTTAAACAAATATGCAGAAAGGCCAATGGAATTTTGGCCTTTATTGTAAGGGTTATGGAATACAAGGGTAAGGATATTTTGTAGCAACTTTATTGGGAGCTCGTTAGACAACACCTGGCGTTCTGTGTACAGTTTAGATCTCGTCTTTAATAAAGGACATACTTGAATCAGGGGATTCACATATGGGGACGAGGGGTGAGCGTGTAGGGAACAATGAGAAGTGATCTTACTGAAGCAAGATTCTGAGGGTGTTGTCAGACAAGATGCTGAGACGATGTTTCTCCAAGTGAGGATATCGAGAAAATGGGATATAGTTTGAGTAATTGGTTTCCCATTGATCAGGAGATGAAGACGAATTTCTTCTGCAGGTTGTGATCCTTTGGAATTCTCCACGTTAAGAGTTATGGTAGAGCCATAGAATATGCAATATATTGTAGGCATATGAACTACATGGAAATCTACAGGTGCAGAGAGAGAGTTGGAAAGTGGTGTAGAGGCCAAAACCAGATCAATAATGATCTTATTGCATGGGGTAGTGGGGATGAAGAGCCATTTGGCTCATGCTCTGTTTCTGATGCATTTAACTCAATGGAGCATTGAGAAGTTTTGCAATGTAGACAACGGTTTTGTATTTGATCATAGAGTACAATTGGCAATTAGTCGATGAACAAAGGAAGCAGTGACAGTGAAGAAAGTGGACACCACACATGCTCGTGACTACCCTGATAACATCAAGAGAGAAATATGCATCAATAAGATGTTGAACCATGAAAAGACTGTCGGCTTTTATGGGCATCGTCGAGGCCCATATCCAATACTTGTTTTTGGAGTATTGCAGTGGAGGAGAGCTCTTTGATAGAATAGGTAGGATCTGTGCTTAAACTTAGGGTTTAAAATAGAGAAGTTTGGGGTGAGGGGGGAAGGGTTAAAGATGTTTTGTATACGGATTGGCTAATTGTAATAATTTTGGTTATACCGTTGCTGTCACTTTTACAGATATATTTGTGTGGGTTTTTTAGTAATTGCACCTTTGTGTCCTGAGCTGGAAAAAGCTGGCATCCACTCCCAGACATTCTCCCTATAGAACACCCAGAAAACTAAATTATGGGAGAAATGGAACATCTGAAGTTGTACATAATACATTTCCAGATGTTACGGGGACAAAATAGGACAGGCTTTAAAGTTCAGCATGTAAGCTGCTTCAGTTGTCCTAGGTTTTTTGGTCTGTGGGCTAAATAGGGCATGTTGGAGAATCCATCTACTTGGGCACCTGAGTGAAATGAGGCCTGGGATTTGGGATTAAATTTAAGCGTGATGTAAAATGACATAATTTCAGACAATATTAATGATTTGCGAACTGATCCCAAGTTCAGCCTTTGATTAATGTGATCTGCCTTCCCACAGAGCCTGACGTGGGGATGCCCGAGGCAGATGCTGATGGGTTTTTCCAGCAGCTGATAGCAGGAGTGGTAAGTGCTCCTCATCATTTATCCCTTTGTTTTAAGTGAGTGTTTATGACGTGCAGCAGCAGTTTTCTCTATTTCGACGTACATTACTGAGCATGATCATAGATGGATTTACCTGCCCATGTTTGCTCTCGAAGAGCTTTGTCTGCCAGAATTGAACTAGCACTATAACCAGCAGTAAGGAGGTTAACAGTGCTTTGTCCCAATTTTCAAATGAGATCAATTTTGGAGCTCACCATAGTTCCCTTTGACAGTAAAATGCTGTTCATGGATGGGTGACCTCCCAAAGCATCTTCAGAAGTTTCATCATTCTTCCAGGCCAGCCTTCATACTCAACTTTCATATCGGCACTGGAAGTCTAGTGTGCACCCAGATTAAGTCACAAAATATTCTCTGAACCGATTGTCCAGCAATTGTATCTGACTAATTCTGCCAGAAATCTGTTCCATTTGTACAATTGATATTTTGTGGACTTGGAGAATTAGAAAAAGATGTAAATTCAGAATACCTGATTTATATTTGTCTTTGCCTACTTTCAGGAATATCTTCACAGCAATGGAATTACACACAGGGACATCAAGCCAGAGACTCTGTTACTTGATGACCAAGGTATAAGGATGCAAATCTCTTCACTTTTATTGTGTAATAGAACAAAAATTGGGTATCGTTATGCCTTATTCACAGCATTTGAGACATTTAGACAATAGGTGCAGGAGTAGGCCATTCGGCCCTTCGAGCCAGCACCGCCATTCACTGTGATCATGGCTGATCATCCACGATCAGTACCCAGTTCCTGCCTTATCCCCATACCCTTTGATTCCACCATCTTTAAGAGCTCTATCCATCTCTTTCTTGAAAGCATCCAGAGACTTGGCCTCCACAGCCTTCTGGGGCAGAGCATTCCATACATCCACCACTCTCTGGGTGGAAAAAGTTTTTCCTCAACTCTGTTGTAATTCTTAAACTGTGGCCTCTGGTTCTGGACTCACCCATCAGCGGGAACATGCTTCCTGCCTGCAGCGTGTCCAATCCCTTAATAATCTTCTATGTTTCAATAGGATCCCCTCTCAGCCTTCTAAATTCCAGAGTATGCAAACTCAGCCGCTCCAATCTTTCAACATATGACAGTCCCGCCATCCAGGGAATTAACCTTGTGAACCTACGCTGCACTCCCTCAATAGCAAGAATGTCCTTCCTCAAATTGGAGACCAAAACTGCACACAGTACTCCAGGTGTGGTCTCACCAGGGCCCTGTAGAGCTGCAGAAGGACCTCTTTGCTCTTATACTCAATTCCCCTTGTTATGAAGGCCAGCATGCTATTAGCTTTTGTCAGTGCCTGCTGTACTTGCGTGCTTGCTCTCAGTGACTGATGTACAACAACACCTAGATCTTGTTGTGTTTCCCCTTTTCCTAACTTGACTCCATTTAGATAATAATCTGCCTTCCTTTTCTTACCACTAAAGTGTTTAACCTCACATTTATCCACATTAAGCTGCATCTGCCCTATCACCCAGCCTGTCCAAGTCACCCTGCATTCTCATAACATCCTCCTCACATTTCACACTGCCACCCAGCTTTGTGTCATCGGCAAATTTGCTAATGTTACTTTTAATTCCCTCATCTAAATCATTAATATATATTGTAAACAGCTGCGGTCCCAGCACTGAACCCTGTGGTACCCCAGGGTTTGGGGGGCTGGGTGATACCTATGACATGAAAAGAGGTGATTTTCACCCAAGGTACAGGACACAGAAAACTGGGTGAGCATCAGGAAGTGGAATGAGTTTAAATAGCCATCGCAGAGTACTCTTGTGGTCATCCCCCACAACAAGAGGTGGACCACTTTAGAAACTGTTGGGGGGATTACCTGGCAGAGGAAAGTCAAAGGGGTGAGAGGGGATTTGTTAGTTAGGGGAACAGAACAAGAGCGGACTAATATCCTAGTGGTAAGGCTTGCTAGTGCTAGTGTGGGGGGAGGGGTGATGTGGTTAACATAAGTTGTAGGGGGAAAGGGAGCCAGAATGACAGAACAAATATTGGAGAGGGTGAATTAAACTGAATTGACTTTATTACATACATCCTTCATATACATGAGGAGTAGAAATCTTTATGTTATGTCTCTGTCTCAATGTGCAATGTGTAATTTATAATAAATAGTTTGTACATAAGACAGTCAATATAACAGAGAAATCAATTAATTAGTCTGATGGCCTGGTGGAAGATGATATTCTGGAGCCTGTTGGTCCTTTTGCTGTGGTACCTTTTCCTGAATGTTAGCAGCAGGAACAGTTTGTGGTTGTGTGATTCAGGTCCCCAATATCCTTTGGGCCCTTTTTACGCACCTGTCTCTGTAAATGTCCTGAATAGAGGGATGTTCACATCTACAGATGCGCTGGGCTGTCCACACTGCTCTCTGCAGGTTCCTGCGAATAAGGGAAGTACAGTTCCCATACCAGGCAGTGATGCAGCCAGTCAGGATGCTCTCAATTGTGTCCGTGTAGAATGTTCTTGGGATTTGGGGCTCCACCACAAATTTCTTCATCCATCTGAGGTGAAAGAGGTGCTGTTGTGCTTTTTTCACAACACAGCCAGTATGTACAGACCATGTGAGATCCTTGGTGATGTTTATGCCAAGGAACTTAAAGCTGTTCACCCTCTCAACCACTGATCCATTGATGTCAATCGGGGTTAGCCTGTCTCCATTCCTCCTGTTGTCCACAATCAGCTCCTTTGTTTTTGTGACAATCAGGGAGAGTTTATTTTCTTGACGCCAGTCAGATGTTGTTCAGACCTCACATAGAGTGAGCAATCAAATGTTCGAGCATGGTGCAATGAATGTGCAGAGCTGTGTATATCACAATGCATGAAGCATTGTACGAAATCCAGAGGAGCACAGGACAGGGATTTCTGATATTGTAGCCATTATTGGGACTTGGTTGCATGCAACAGTCTGAGGGATTTAGAGGAACAAATTTGTAGAGAGATCGCAGACCATGCCAAGAAACGAAGGTTGAGTCAGTAAGTGATTTTAACTTTACATATATTGACTGAGACTCCCATACTGTCAAAGGACTAGACGGGGTAGAGTTTGTCAAATGTGCGCTTAGTCAGTATGTAGAATTCCTGATGTAGAAGTGTGCAATGAGCTGTTAGGAAATGATCCAGGGCTGGTGACAGAAGTTAGTGATCATAATGCCATGAAATTCAAAGTAAAGATAAAAAAAATAAAGGTCTGGACCATGGGTTGAGGTTCTAAATTGCAGAAAGGTCAATCTTGATGGTATCAGAAAGGATCTGACAAGTGTGGTTTGGGACAGGCTGTTTTCTGGCAAAGGAGTACTTGGTAAGTGGGAGGCCTTCAGAAGTGAAATTTTGAGGGTGTAGAGTTTGTATGAGCCTGCCAAAATAAAAGTTGAAAGGTAACTGGTGCAGGGAACTTTGGTTTTCAAGAGATATTGAGGCCCGGGATATTTTGTTCCTCGAAATGCCTCAGACTGTTGGGTGCTACCAAAACTCATTAATCAATATCATAATTCCATGCCCTGAGCCCATCTGACTTTTCTTTAGTCATCTGCTGTAGGTTTCTAAAAGCTTCCCAATAGTTTTTGCTCTATATTTTGCCATCCCTTTGGCTTTTCTGTTGGTTCGGCATCTCATTTCAGCCACGGTTGTGTCCTCCTGCCTTTCCAATGCTTCTTTTGGATGTATCGATCACTCAGCTCCCGAATTGCTCCCAGAAATTCCAGCCATTGCTGCTCCATTGTCACTCCTACCTCTACCCCTCCAAACAAGTTTGGCCAGCTTCTCTGTCATAGAAACATGGAGAAGTTCTGTTTGGAAACAGGCTATTTGGCCCATTTAGTCAATGCCAAAAAAAACATTTAAGTTGTCTAATGCAGCTACCTGCACCGGGACCATTGCCCCCCATACCCCTACCATCCAGACCTCCATCTGAACTTCTTTGAAATGGTGAAGCTGACCTCATATTCACCAATTGAGCTGACATCTCATTCCACACACTCACGACCATTTCAGCGAAGAGCTTTTCCACCTGTTCCTGTTAAATTTTCACCTTCCCCACTACCCCACAACTTCTGGTTGTCATCCCACCGACCTCATTGGAAAAGGTTGCTTGCATTTACCCTATCTATACCCTCATAATTGTGTATACTTCTAACGAATCCTCGAAGCAATGTATAATTTCCTTGTTTATGTTCAGAGCCTTATTCAGATGTATAAGATGATGAGGGGCATTGATCGTGTGGATAGCCAGAGTTTTATTCCCAGGGCTGAAATGGCTAACACGAGGGGCCATAGTTTTAAGGTGCTTGGAGATAGATACCGAGGGGCTGTCAGGTGTAGGTTTTTTACACAGAGAGTGGTGGTAGCGTGGAATGCACTGCTGGCTATTTGTGTGAGAGGGTTTCAGTTACTGTGGGGCCAGGTCACAGATTGGAGATGGCAGAAATTCCCCATTCATATAGAGACAGAAAGAGCATCAGAGAATTTGATGATCATTCCAGGTACCAGCACTGTGCCCAGTTAGATGATGATCTCTCCTTCCAACTTGGGTTGAACTTCACTGTAACAGTGTGATGCCAGGTCACACCTTGACAACTCAAGTGATCTCATCTGAAATGTCGTCCTTCACCCATTGATGGATTTTGTAAATCTATTTACAGGTTAAAACTGACAAGGAATTTGTCTACGGGAATGTTGAACACAACACACCAGATTTGTTGTCTCTGTCCAGATATTTAAGAAGTGGAGCAAGGGATTCACTCCATCATCCTTCCTGCTCAGACTGTGGGGAGGGATTCACTCGCTCATCTGACCGACTGGCACGCCCGTCATCTTACACGGGTGAGTTCCCACTCATCTGCTCAGACTGTGGGAATGGATTCACTCAGTCATTTCAACTGAAGGTACATCAGCAAGTTCACACTGGGCAAGGCCATTCACCTGTTCTGTGTGTGAGAAGGGATTCAGTTGGTCTTCCCACCTGTGGACACACCAGTCAGTTCTCACTGGGCAGAGGCTGGTCATCTGCTGAATTTGTGGTGAAGGATTCACTCGGTCATCTGACCTAATGGCTCACAAGCGAGTTCACACCGGGGAGGGACCATTCACCTGCTCGGACTGTGGGAAGGGATTCACTTGCTCATCTAAACTGAAGGTACATCAGTCAGTTCACAGTGGAGAGAGGCCGTTCGCCTGCTCAGACTGTGGGAAGGGATTCACTCGGTCGTCTCAACTGAAGATACATCAAAGAGTTCACACTGTAGAGAGGCCATTCACCTGCTCAGTCTGTGGGAAGGCATTTGCTCGGTCATGTCAACTGAAGGCACATCAGAGAGTTCACACTGGAGAGAGGCCATTTACCTGCTCAGACTGTGGGAAAAGATTCACTCAGTCATCCACCCTAATATCTCACCAGCGAGTTCACACTGGGGAGCGGCTGTTCACCTGCTCGGACTGTGGGAAAGGATTCACTTCATCATATCAACTGAAGGTACATCAGCGAGTTCACACTGGGGAGAGACCGTTCATCTGCTCAGAGTGTGGGAAAGGATTCAGTCAGTCATCCAACCTACAAGCACACTGGTCAGTTCACACAGGGGAGAGGCCATTCACCTGCTCAGTGTGTGGGAAGAGATTCACTCGGTCATCTAAACTGAAGGTACATCAGCGAGTTCACACTGGAGAGAGGCCATTCACCTGCTCAGACTGTGGGAAGGGATTCATTCAGTCATCCACCCTAATGGCGCACCAGCGAGTTCACACTGGGGAGTGGCCGTTCACCTGCATGGAATGTGGGAAGGGATTCACTTCATCATCTCAACTGAAGGAACATCAGCGAGTTCACACTGGGGAGAAGCCATTCACTTGCTCAGAGTGTGGGAAAGGATTCACTCAGTCATCCCACCTACAAGCACACCAGTCAGTTCACACTGGGGAGAGGCCGTTCACCTGCTCAGACTGTGGGAAGAGATTTACTTGGTCATCTCAACTGCAGAGACACCAGCAAGTTCACACTGGGTAGAGGCCGTTCCCCTGCTGTGAATGTGGGAAAGGATTCACTCAGTCATCTAACCTTGTGTAACTCTCACTTCAGCTAGCAGCTTAATATAGGGGGTGATAGCCCCCCAGCCGAGCCAAACTTAAGAAATCTCGTTTGGGAGGATGCTGCGTGATCTGTCCCCTGTTACCATCAGTACCCTGAAATAACAAACAGTACACAATATGTGATTAAACAATTAAGCTTTATAATTCTTACTTTGACTATATGGTTAGTGAAGAACAAAAAGGGCCCACTCTCTCCATTCGCATCTTCGCATCTCTCCCTGGCAAAAGACCACAAGAATCTCTCTTTCAGACTCACAAGAAAGAACATTTCACTCATTGGATTGCTCCGCACGCCAAAACCCTGTTATCTCTAGTCGTAACCTAAACATTGCTGCTACAGAGAAACCATTACCTCAGCAGTGAAACACTGCACCGAGGCCGTTACATTAGCAGTGAAACGTTACAGTGTGTTACACTTGTGACATACTGCTGGGTTCACACTGGGGAGAAAGTTTCAATAAGCTGCATGCTGGATATTTGTCCATCACCATTGCTGAATGCAATTTCGAGACTGACTGTCGGTGCTGAACTCTGTAATTATTACTGCTGCTCACCACGAAAGTTTGAACAAACATGTGACATAAAATATACTGAGCTGAAAATGTGTTGAATAATTTATCCATGTCTTGATCGTTGTTCATCTGCACAAAAACTACAGCTGTCATTTAAATTGTTGTAGCGAACTATAAATTTATTAAAAGCTTTTTATTATTGTCAGATTTATCGAGATAGGGAATGCATCATATTTAGCATGTCATTATTTTATTACCACAGTGTTCTGACAGACGACAACATATTAGGCCAAATAATGCAGAATTTCAGATCGAAAATACACCTCATTGTACTCCGGTAAATCCAATCGTCAGCTGAAGCTCTGAAAGAAATAGTCCTTCAAATCTGTCTGCATTTTAGTCAGGTTGCTGTACTTTCTTCTCGATGAGAGAGGAGACAAGTGAGAATGGTTGAAGTCGGTGTTGGATTTGATTTGAAGTATTTCCCAGGCAACGAGAAGGTAACATGGGCTCCATTAGGTGGCGTTGATTTCCATTAGTGAGGAGCTGCGACCACCTGCGCTCTTGCGATCTCAGGCACAGCCGCTGCCGCAGCAGGATTGCACGCTTCAAGGGTGCATCGATCAGACTTTCAAATAAGTGTAACGGCAATAGATGGGTATACTTTAAAAATAGTAAATTTAAATATCAGATGCAAAGTATAATTGGCAGCAAACTTTACAGTAAAATCCAAATTATTCTTGCTTGCAATTCCAGAACGGTGAAAGCTTACAGCATTACTGACCCAGAGACATTTTTGTACGTAGACCGTGAAATTAGGAATGATGCCCTGCCTGGTGACTTTTCCAGAAAGTTGATTACATTGAAATGGATTTGTAGCATATGCAGACTTCCTTGTTTTTTTTTCCTGAAATGAAACAATATCTCCAGATTCACAGTGTGGAAAAATGCTTACCTTGCAGTTCTGGAGAGGATGGCGTACTTTTATAACAGATTAGCGATTTGAAAACTGAATCGCTTAGCGTTTGAAACTGAATGGTTGCCTTGCATCTTACGGTTGCAAAACGTTGAACATATTACAGGAATAGCAGAAGCACGATGAAGCCAGATGGAGAATTTTAGACCTTCGTTGGCCTCAGACACAGGAACAGAGAATTGGGCTATTGTAAATGTGGTATCTGTATTCAAAAGCGGCAATGAGGAAAAGCCTGATACTTCTTGGTCGGGAAGTTTAAAAGTTTGTGTTAGACAATAGATTGCAAAAAGAAAAGAACGACAACATCAACAACATTTTCCAGGACTGACTATCGTATTGCGTATGCGTGTATTATATATGAGCAGTACATCGTTTGAAAAACATGACGTGAAAGTAACTTGGATGAAATCAAACGAACAACAAAAGTTTATTTTCTCATTTTAAATCAAAAGAAAGAGTATAATGGATTGTTCTTGAATCAAATATGTAATGTATGACCGAAACGTCCAGAGTTAATAGCTTAATTGAAGCAACTTTTTTTGTGTGTTCGAAGCATGATGACGCAACGTGTGTAAGGGTACAGTTGCAAAGTGTTAAATATATGGTATATTTGTGATCATTCATACTCTGTGAATTTGCATTCCGGCCTCAGAACATTACATACTTATCTTGTTCTGATTTATCCTTATTTTATTTTATTTACTGAATTAAAAATAAATATCCTGAATGGTGGTACAACGTCGGTGTCAGAACTGATACAATGTTCAAACTGAAGGCAGAGTAAGTACATTCGTTTGTTTTTTAATGAAGAAGTGTAGTATGTCACCCACATCACTTGATAGTTTCACATATATTGCTAGCAATGAGGGACATTTCCCGGAAAATAGATTATTTTATCAGTGGTATTGATTCTAAGCAGGTTTATAATTTGGTGTAAAAATTGTGCTTTCAAATATCAAAACTGAAACATGATAGTAGACAAGGAGACAAACGAGTCTCAGTTGGAAACTACAAAATAAATAAACAAGATCACAAATTTAGGAGAAAGAGCCATACATTTTTTTTCAAAGGAATTCAAACCTAACAGACTGAGCTGAACGAGCATTTCGGGAGTACAGGCGGCGACAATTATGCGGAGCAGGAGCTGATGATCCCAAATCGGAAAAAAACAAAGATTACAGTTGAGGCCAGTTCATTGGCTATATTTAAGAGGGAGTTAGATATGGCCCTTGTGGCTATGGGGTCAGGGGGTATGGGGGGAAGGCTGGGGCGGGGATCTGAGTTGGATGATCAGCCATGATCATAATAAATGGCGGTGCAGGCTCGAAGGGCCGAATGGCCTACTCCTGCACCTATTTTCTATGTTTCTATGTTTCTATTACATTGGTATCAAGAGGACCGCCTGGCCAGCGTAGCCTCTTTTTCCCGGATGTTTCCTTTCCTATTATTTGATTATTTGTTAAGGGGATTGGAAACCTGGCGGGTGCCGGCACACCGATTTACTCTACGTCTTCAGCACGGCTGCTTTAGACAATATGAACCCTCGTAAGTTTTTGTTTTGTGTGATTCGCCACGTCAGCAAACACCTCTTTAGTCATTTCCATAGATCGGACTGTTTTGGCCATAGACATCTGGCAAGCTATGACCCACTATTTTATTCCAGCGTGGATCAAGTGACAGATTTTGTTTAAAGTTGGTAGTGGAGAAAGCTGACGTCAGAAGCAAAGAAAGTCTGGATGTCAGTGTTAAAGAATTGAAGTGTGATAAGATCAGGGAGCTGACAATCAACCACGTGACTGTGAGGATCGAACATTCAAACTAAAACTCAGTTGTTTTTTTTTCTCTCGAATGTAGTGGACACAAAATTGTGAGCACTGAAAGTGCAGTAGCCTAGGTCGGCAGGTTTGCAATTCAATTTCCGTGTCATGTCCTTATATCAGAATGAAGGTCGACACCTCATGCTAATTTATGCTGAAACTTACTCTTCCAGTAAGCCAATGCTTTCCGTATTAGATTCAGCTGACAGAAAGAAATGATTTCACCACTGAACACAGTTTTAAGCTTCTGTGAGAAGGACCTCTTCCTCCCCCGCTTCAAGGGGAGAATTGCGTATTCTCTGCTGCTAACTGAAATGTTCATTTCCTGCTGCAATGTAATCAAGTGCCATATATTTCTATTGTAAGATCTATAACCGAGGCAATTCCGGGAGTGAAACAGACAGCCTAATGACCGTATATCACTGGTAGGCGGTGACAAACTCAACGGAGACGAGATATGGCCAAAATTAACAATAACAACCATGAAACTGAGAGCTGAGTGTGGTTGGAAACAACAGTCAATGACCTCAAATCGTCATTTCTTTATCTTTGAGATTTAGCAACTTCTTGTCAAGCTATCCATACCTCATTAGAATTGGGATTTAACTTGACTGAATTCATGTTTATTTTTACCGCAGCTGTTGGAGGACACGTTAGCCTTGTGTAGTATTATAGAGCGGGAATAAATGAATGACCGTGGAGATTCATCGCTCAGAGTTTTTTCAGCGAGATCGCAGGCAGCTGGAAGACAGGCTGAATATCACACAGCATGCTTGCAACATTTTACTATGTGAGAAAGACATATTTCATGATCATTGCAGTTATTGGTACCTGGTAAGAGCCTAGGCGAACTAACATTTGGTCTCCATTGTGAGAAGTTTCTGGGCTCATTCAGTTACCGACAATGTTGTGACGCCGTTGTAGCAGTGAATGTAGTTGCAGTTTAACACGTAGCCTTCGCTGAAATACGCCGACAGTTGAAACAGATGTAGAGTGGAAACTCGGGGTGATGGGTTCATTTTGTGGATTCATAACAGACAACTTTGATTTTTCGATGCAAAACCGCTATCAAAGTAAATTCTTATAATCCAGAACGCTCGCCACCTTTACGTATTAATCACTGTTATTTTGTATCCATAATGCAACATGTTTTAAGTTCAAATTTAAAGGTATTGCATTGTGCTTTAAGGAATTGCTGCAATTTTGAAGGAAATGTACGAAGCGAATCACCGGTGAGATCCGGGGAGAGCGGTTGACATCGCTTGTGAACCATCGGGAGTTTCGAAAATTCAAATGAAGGCCTGTGTATATTTTAGAGTGGCAGTCCCCCGCCCTTCTCCCTCCTCACCCCCTCCCCCAACCCCACTCCATCACACACACGCACGTCCCGTTAGTCTCCAGTCCGTTCTGGAGTTGCTGCCGATGTTCAGTGCACCCTGGAGACGGCCCGTACTTGAGCTCGGGCAGAGTTAACAAGGGAGCGTCTCCTCCCTTAGCGAAGATCCGGCCCCAGTCGTGGTGGCCTACAGCCTGGAACAGCCCCTGCCCTTTCGCTCCCATCCACTGCTTCATCAATATGGAGCACGGTATAGCCTCACTTCTATTCCAGGACCCAAAGCACCCTAACCTCTCGGACGTACCGCGGGCTGCTGTTCCAGGCGCTAAGGAATCTGAAGGAGCGGGAGCCTCCTGGGACTGTGTACAAAGGGGCCTCGCTCTCCTTCCAGGCCCATCAGGAGTAGCCGTTGTTTGGGGCGTTTTTCTCGGCCTCGGCTTCTCGAGAAGTGGTGGAAGCTTTACCGAAGGGATTGGGACCTTCCGGACGGACAGAGGGGTCGCGGTAGGCTCTCCCTCCCGCTTCTCCAGCGAGTGGGAGATACTGATAAGCCATTCTGAGGCGTTCGGAGTTGATTGGGTCCTGAGAACAGGGGCCGCGGGGTGGGGTGGGAGCGTTGGACATTTCCCGCAAGTCGGACTGATCAATGAGGCACGCAGTGGAAGGGGGTGTGGGAATCCAGGTTTCCCGGCAGTCGTGGAACCTGCGGTGTTCCTGAACTGAGGATTCAGTGATCTTGAGCTCAGAAGAAGTGTAGCATGAGAGCGCGAGAATATGGATTAGGGCACTGAGGCGCCGCTCCTGGCTGTATGGCCTTAATCTAGCTCGATAGACCACTCTAACTATTTATGGAATAACACAATTCGAGGACTTCAGTAATAAATATGTACTGTATATATATTTAAGTGGCATTCACTTTGTTCCAGCAGCCTCTCTTCGTAAACAAGGAACACACACTAATTCCACAGCTCCGTGCCAGTCTCAAAGTAATCGCACTACGCAACTATTTCCACACACTCCGTTAGTCCCCAAACACATACTGCCCTGTTCATTTCCTACAGCCCCGTGTCAATCCCCAAACCAAGCTTCCTGCCCCGCTTACACCTCAAAGCCCTGTGTCAGTCCACAAATTAATCTCACTGCTCTGTTCACTCCCATCAGCCCTGTGTCAGTCTCGAAAGTTATTAATTGAGGGAAGTGGATAACGATGCCATTAGACTGGAACCTTGGAGCAACAAATCGGGAAGGGGTATGCTCTGTGAAATGCACAACGGAAGTATGGACGTGTTTTAGTCAGCACTTGCATGGGGTTCTGGATATATTTGTCTTTTGAGGCAGAGAAAGGATGGCTATTCGAAGGAGCCATGGTTGACAAAAGATGTCTAACATCTAGCCAAGAGGAAGAAAGAAGCTGACTTAAGGTTTATGAAGTAAGGGTCTGACAGGGCGATAGATAACTACAAAGTAGACAGGAAGGAAGTGGAGAAATGAATTAGGAAAGACAGAAAGGTCTTCAGAATGTCTTTGTGAGAAAAACCCCAAGGCGTGCTAAACGTGTGTGAAGAACAGAATGACTAGAGCGAGGGTAGGACTGGGAGGGATAGAAGACGAAACATGCACCTGGAGTCGGGGCAGGGTGGGGGGGGGGGTAGGATAGTTCCTTAATGAAGATGTTACTTCAATATTCACCAGTCAGAGGGATCTTGCCGCTTATGAGGACAGCATTAACTGGGCAGATCTGCTGGAACATGTCGAGATTAACAGAGAGGATGCGCAAGGGACTTTTGAAAAACATTAGGATAGATAAGTCCACTTGTGTGGTCAGGATAACCCCAGGTTACTGCGGGAAGCGGGTGAAGAGATCTTCGCACCTTGGCAATGATCTTCGTGTTATTATTCACTGCAGAATTAGTGCCAGGAAATTAGAGCATGGAAAGTATTATTCCTTTTGTTCATGGAAGTGAGTAGGGGATGCCTCTGAAGATTATAGTCCAGTGAGTCTTACTTCACTGTTGAAGATGCTTCTTAGAGATAGGACTTATGAAAACCTCTCGAAGCCGAGCTGATTGGGGAAGGTTAGTTTGGCGTTGTGAGGGGCAGATCAAGTCTCACGAGTCTGGTTGACGATGTGACAAATAGTCATAGTCATACCTTATTGACCCCGGGGGAAATTGGTTATCGTTACAGTTGCACCATAAATAATAAATAGTAATAGAACCATAAATAGTTAAATAGTAATAATTATGCCAGTAAATTATGAAATAAGTCCAGGACCAACCTATTGGCTCAGGGTGTCTGACCCTCTAAGGGAGGAGTTGTAAAGTTTGATGGCCACAGGCAGGAATGACTTCCTATGACGCTCAGTGCTGCATCTCGGTGGAATGAGCCTCTGGCTGAATGTACTCCTGTGCCCACCCAGTACATTATGTAGTGGATGGGAGACATTGACCAAGATGGCATGCAACTTAGACAGCATCCTCTTTTCAGATACCACCGTCAGAGAGTCCAGTTCCATCCCTACAACATCACTGGCCTTACGAGTTTGTTGATTCTGTTGGTGTCTGCTACCCTCAGCCTGCTGCCCCAGCACACAACAGCAAACATGATAGCACTGGCCACCACAGACTCGTAAAACATCCTCAGCATCGCCCGGCAGACGTTAAAGGACCTCAGTCTCCGTAGGAAATAGAGACCGCTCTGACCCTTCTTGTAGACAGTCTCAGTGTTCTTTGACCAGTCCAGTTTATTGTCAATTCGTATCCCCAGGTATCTGTAATCCTCCACCATGTCCACACTGACCCCGTGGATGGAAACAGGGGTCACCAGTACCTTAGCTCTCGTCAGGTCTACCACCAGCTCCTTAGTCTTTTTCACATTAAGCTGCAGATAATTCTGCTCACACCATGTGACAAAGTTTCCTACCGTAGCCCTGTACTCAACCTCATCTCCCTTGCTGATGCATCCAACTATGGCAGAGTCATCAGAAAACTTCTGAAGATGACAAGACTCTGTGCAGTAGTTGAAGTCCGACGTGTAAATGGTGAAGAGAAAGGGAGACAAGACAGTCTCCTGTGGAGCCCCAGTGCTGCTGATCACTCTGTCGGACACACAGTGTTGCAAGCACACGTACTGTGCGCATGCGCCGGTCGTGTATGCAGCCTGTTACAGTTGCTCCGTAGTGTCTTACTTTTGAACTTTTGAACTCAGTTATTTGTTGTACTTTTTTCTGACATTAACACGTTGAAGCTGCACCCTCACTAGCACGCTGGACATTGATAAAGGTGGAGAAGCTCATCTGCTATAAATGGACTTCAGTAAAGCAGTTGATAAGGTTCACCATGATGGTCTCCTTCAGAAAGTAAGTAAGCATGTTATCCAGGTAAAGCTTGCTGGTGGATTTGGGATTGACTTGTCCATGGAAGGCAGAAGACGGCATTTTCTCGCTAGAGGTTCTCGCTGTTGACCGGTGGTGTTCGGTGTGGTTCCGTTCCGGGATCCCCTTGTATTAGGGCTTTTTATATAAATGATTTGGATGAGGAAGAAGGGAAGAGTTTGTATCTTTGTAGATGACATGGGGCTTGTTGGAGTTATGGATAGTGTAGAATATTATCCTAGACTACGGCGTCAGGATGCAGAACTGATCTGAGAAATTGCAGATGGACTTCAGCCTCGAATGGTGTGAAGAAATTCACTCTAGAAGGACGAATTTTAAGGCAGAATGCAGGGCTAATGTTCAGATTGTCCGCAGTGTCAAGGAGCAGAGGCATAACGGTCCAAATCCATAGATCCCTCAATGTTTCTTCATAAATTAGAGTAGTTAAAAAGGCATATGCGGTGTCGGACTTCATTAGTCAGGGTCTTGAGTTCAAGAGCGACGAGATAATGATGTAAATCTAAAATCCCTGTTTAGACCACACTTGGAAAATAGTGTTTAGTTCTGAGCGCCTCATTGTAGGAACTATGCGGAAGCTTCAGTGAGGTTGCAGAGGAGGTTTACCAGGAGGGTGCCTGGTGTACAGAGCACATCGTATGAGGACAGGTTGAGCAAGCAAGAGCTTTTCACTTTAGAGTGGAGGATGAGAACTGACTTGATAGGGGTGTACAAGATGAAATGCAGAGGAGAACAAGTGGATAACCAGAGACTTTTCTCCAGGGTGGAGACGGCTGGGATGATCGGGCATAATTTTAAGGTGATTGGAGAATAATAGGGGGAATGCCAGAGGTAAGTCTTTGTACATAGAGATTGAAGAGAGCGTGGAATGATCTGCACTACATTTATCTCTCATCCACGTGCCTATCAAATTTGATGAACACTGAGGCAGATTAAGACCGATGTAAAAGCAATCGGGTTGCTGTCATGGGGAATTTTGACTTCCCCACTAGCAACTGGTTTTTTCTTAGTGCTGCTGATATAGATGTGCCAGCGTTTGTCAGGTACATGCAGAACAGTTTCTTAAACCAGTATTCAGATAACCTAACAAGACGGGGAGCTTGTTCAGAGGAAGCAGGTTCATGGGTCTGGTAAGTGTGATAGAAGACACTGATTATGAATAAGCACATTAATTATTTAATTTAAACATCCTTTAAATTTGAAGAAATCTGGCGACTTTTCATTCAATATTTTCATCTGATCTGATTCTCTTCCAGCTAATTTTTCAGAACCTTGGATTTGATCAGCGAGTCTCTCTTTTTTCAGTTTTTCTCTCAGGCTGGAGAATCCTGGTCTTTTTTTTTCTGTTTAGGATAGTGATTTTTTTTTTTGCTTGCTTTTAATATAAACTTTCTAATAGTCCTTCCTTTCTTCATAAATTGATAAGAGAATGAGTTTACATTCTTTTTTTCTGTATTATACATTCTGTATCAAATTTATACTTTGTAGATCAACACTATGTGTGATTCTGATATTGTTTATTTTACCTTTTGTATGTACTGTTATTGACATATTGTCAGAGATATTCTCCTCCTGTTTGTATACACACTTCTTTTTTTCAAAAACCAATAAAAGGAATGAAAAAAGAAAGAATTATTTATTTACAAACAGTAAAAGGTTCTATCAAATACCTATCTCCCCGCCTCCCCACACAAGTTACACAAGCTACAAAACTATATTCCACAAACAGATACTTCATCTATGCCCCCCGCGTCCCCCGACACAAGTTACACAAGCTACAAAACTATATTCCACAAACAGATACTTTGCCAGGAACGCGCATGGGCCCTTCGATATCTGCAGCAGATTTTCAGTGTTACTTCAGTGTCGACGCTGAGGATGAAAGAGGAGCGAGCCTGCCATACCTGATGTTCTTATATCCCTGAGATACCCGAAGTCGGACACCGGCGCCGTGGCATACAAGGCAACCAATGGCAAGCTGCTACTGCATCATTCATGCGGGCCAATCGATGACCAGCATCTACAGAAAACATGTAAACTAAGTCCTCACATGACAGAGCTGTAGAGAACCTGGTGAGTAATGAGCCTGGCCAGGTGATAAACATTTCACTGAGTAAGCAGTTCAGAAACAGTGAACACAACACCTTAAGGTTTAACATAGCTACAGATCTCTTCCTGTTTACCCAGTATACCTCGGACTTTAGATACAACACTGAGTCCTGCTATCTGCAGAAATTTTCTGTGGGCTCAGTATTATTTGGGTGTATAAGGGGAGGATGGGAAGATGAATACAGGGTCCTGGTGGAGGACTTTGTCAAATGGTGCAAGGCAAATCATCTGCAGCTCCACGTCAGTATGTCAAAGGAGATGGTGATGGAATTTATGAAAACCAAGTCTGTACTGCTCCCTGTTACTACAGCTGATGAGGACGTGGATGTGGTGAGGACCTACAAGAAACTTGGGGTCGACAGATGTGAGTGGAGCACCAACACAGAGGCTGTGTTCAAGGAGCGACAGAGTTGCCTCTACTTCCTAATGAGGCAGTGGCCCTTTGGAGTATGCAGACCTCTCCTTCACATGATCTACCAATCTGTTGTCGCCAGTGCAATGTTCTATGCGGTGGTGTGCTGGGGCAATGACGTCAACACTGTGATGCCAACAAACTGATGAGAAAGTCTGGTTCTATGGTAGGAGGTAAACTGGAAACACTGGAGGCTGTGGTAGGACAAAGGACCCTCCGGATAATCAATTCTGAACAATGTTTCCCACACTCTGCGTGCCACCTTGGCTGAACAGAGGAGCACTTTCAGTAATAGACTAAGTCAACCGCGCTGCTCCAAAAAGCGCTATAGAACGTCACTAAAATGAGTCAACCAGTAGCCGGGGAAGTGATGCCGCTTTCCTGTTAGACTGTTATTAACCTCGGTTAAGCAGAGTTCTGTTTACCAGACCCTGCTATCGCCAACACCCTGTACAATACTTCTATCACTTCTTATCTGGATGGTGCGAACTTGGAAATCTTGTAAGGTTTGACTTGTAAATTTGGACATCTTATTTTTAAGGTTTTGTTCTTTCTTACTTCTCTGCTAATATTTGTATATCTGTACACTTGTACTGTTACTGTGGCACTGAAATGTCCTATCCGTCTCTCTCTAAGGATATGCATGGCCCTGACCAGCCTATTGGCTCAGGGTGTCTGACCCTCCAAGGGAGGAGTTGTAAAGTTTGATGGCCACAGGCAGGAATGACTTCCTATGATGTTCTGTGCTGCATCTCGGTGGAATGAGTCTCTGGCTGAATGTACTCCTGTGCCCACCCAGTACATTATGTAGAGGATGGGAAACATTGACTAAGATGGCATGCAACTTGGACAGCATCCTCTTTTCAGACACCACCGTCAGAGAGTCCAGTTCCATCCCCACAACATCACTGGCATTATGAATGAGTTTGTTGATTCTGTTGCTGTCTGCTACCCTCAGCCTGCTGCCCCAGCACACAACAGCAAATAGTCTCCTCAGGAAATAGAGTACCTTAGCTCTCGTCAGGTCTACCACCAGCTCCTTAGTCTTTTTCACATTAAGCTGCAGATAATTCTGCTCACACCATGTGACAAAGTTTCCTACCGTAGCCCTGTACTCAGCCTCATCTCCCCGCTGATGCATCCAACTATGGCAGAGTCATCAGAAAACTTCTGAAGATGACAAGACTCTGTGCAGTAGTTGAAGTCCGAGGTGTAAATGGTGAAGAGAAAGGGAGACAAGACAGTCCTCTGTGGAGCCCCAGTGCTGCTGATCACTCTGTTGGACACACAGTGTTGCAAGCACATGTGCTGTGGTCTGCCAGTCAGGTAATCAAGAGTCCATGATACCAGGGAAGCATCCACCTGCATCACTGTCAGCTTCTCCCCCAGCAGAGCAGTGCGGATGGTGTTGAGCACACTGGAGAAGTCAAAAAACATGACCCTCACAGGGCTCGCAGGCCTGTCCAGGTGGGCATAGACACGGTTCAGCAGGTAGATGGTGGCATCCTCAACTCCTAGTCGGGGCTGGTAGGCGAACTGGAGGGGATCTAAGTGGCCTAACCATAGGCCGGAGCAGCTCCAGAACAAGTCTCTCCAGTAAGGTGAGTCAGGTGTTTGAGTAAACTCCCACATGGGAGGTTGATCCAGAGTGTTAAGTTGCATGGGATCCATAGGGAACTGTGTTCAGAACTAGTTTGTCCATAGGAGACACTGGGAAGTGGTTGAAGGGACTGATTCTAACTGATTTGTGGATCTTTGTGATCTACATAAATGACCTGGATGAAAATGTACATGGCTGCATCAGTAAATACGTAGATGATACAAAGATTGGCTGACTGGAAATGAATACAGTGGGATATCCTGTAGAACTGTTACAGATATGGGCAGAAAAATGGCAGATGCTCTTTTAACCCAGCCAAATTAGAGGTGCTGCACCTTGGTAGGTCAAATTTAAAAGGAGACAGTACACTGTTCCGGCAAGACCCAAAAGAACATGGTCTCACAAGCAACAAGTTCTGATGAACAGAGGGATCGTGGGGTCCAATTTCATCGCTCTCTGAGAGTAGCTACACAGGTTGATAGGGTGGTTAAGAAGGCAAAATGCATGCTTGTCTTTGAGACCAGGCTCATTACTGCAGCTCTGTCTTGTAAAGGGAGCGGTTTGGGGGTCGTTAGTTTCCTAGTTGGTTGAAAGCCGCTTCTACAATGATGGTCATTGATTGGCCCGTATGAAAGATGCAGCAGCTCTTTTCCGTTGGTTACCTGTTATGCCACGGTGCCAGTGTCCGATTTCAGGTGTCTCAGGGGTATGAGGATAGGCAGTGTGGGAGGCTCGACTCCCTTCTTTCATCCCCAGGCACTCGTGCTCACACTGACATCACAGCCATTGCTGAAGGCACTTTGGGGAAGTCTGCTGAGATATACACAGTGCCACATGCACTCTGAGCTAACTGTCTGTTTGTAAAACATTTAGTTTTCTAGTTTGTGTAACTTAGGAGGGGGTGGTTCTTAGATGTTTGGTTGACATGTTTGAAAATAAGTGGTTTATTTGCTTATTCGCAATGAGTGTCTTCTGTTGCCCTCACCAAACCCGTGAATTTTGACCTTGAGCACAGGAACAGTCAATGGGCAGCCAGCGGGAAGGAGCTGCTGCATCATTCATGCAGGCCAATCAATCACTGGTACAGTAGAAGCGGCTTTTGACCGACAGTGAACTCTCCCATTACATGACAGGGCTTCAACTTGTCTTTGACAGGAACAGTGAATGGACAGCCTCTTCACCCATTCTGTAAATTACTGGCTTCAGACATTCAAAGCAGAGCACTGACTGTAGAAATTATAAATCAGAATATTACTTACAGCACAACAGAACCGAAAGAGTTTTTTTTAAACTGGCTAGTTCCATCCACCTGCACCACAGCCGTCAGACACCTCCCGTATCCAAATTTCACTCTAGAATGAAAATCAAACCTGCATCCAGGACTTCCGTTGGCAGCTCGTTCTACTCTCACCAATGTCTGAGCAAAAAATGTACCCCTCAGATTCGCCAAAAACATTTCACCTTTCAATCTTAACCTACGACCAATGGGGGGGGGGGTGTTGAGGGGAAGACAGGGAGGAGACAGAAGGTGGGCAGGGAGCGGTAAGGAGCAGGAAGAGGACAAAGGGGTGTGTTTATACCATCTTTCAAAAAAAGTGATTGCTTGAAGTTACTTGCTACAAACTTGCTGACTGTACTCTGTACATTCTCAACCACGCTCAGCTCTGATTGACTCTCTTCCTCAAGAAGCCTCTCCCCTCTTTCACCATCTGTG
The DNA here is from genome assembly GCF_030028105.1 of Mobula birostris. Taxonomy (NCBI): domain Eukaryota; kingdom Metazoa; phylum Chordata; class Chondrichthyes; order Myliobatiformes; family Myliobatidae; genus Mobula; species Mobula birostris. Next base: position 59,072,744 of record NC_092382.1, read on the forward strand.
AGATCATAAAAAAACTAAAACGATCTATCAGACAGCTTCTCCACCCCTTCAAACCTGACCATGTTTCCTCTGTTAAGACTCTCTCCTCAGCCCCTTCCCTCTTCACTTTCTCACATCCAGATGTCACCAGATCCGAACCGACTGCAGGAAATGTATAAATCACAGGAGGCTGTACAAACCCGTGTCCTTCTCTGTTGCATGGGTCCCTGACTTCATGTCCACCCCCCCCCCCGCCCCCGCCACCAATATGCACTCGCAGCCCATGTCGGTGACGGCTGTTCCCAGACTTTCGGGCTCTGTAACAAACACAAACTTAACAGCAGAACTAGACAGTGATTAATATGAAGAGGGAATTGCTGTTTCCTGAAAGGACACGCGTGCTGTCTGCCCCAATGGACCAGATCCTCCCTAGTTTGCGATTTAATTTGCCCTCGGACCCATTCACCCCGGGGTCACGCAATGTCAATAATCATAACAAATTCTCCCAGAAGCCCCCCTCCCGCCTGTGGTCCCACACCACTTCCCACCACTTACCCTACATCCATCCATAACCTCGCCCCACTCAGACAGACAGCTCCCCTTCACTTCAATCCCCCTCCCAGCTTGGGAACCACAACTAACTGACCCCGCAGTCCGGGCTCGGGCGTAAAACTCAGATCGGGGCTGCGGCCCTGGAGAGCCTGCAACCTCCAGCCGTTCAGCAGAGCTCCGTCCCGGCCCTTTCCCACTGCCATCGACCCTCGATTTAAACAAACTCGGGATCAGTCAGTTCCTCACCGCCGCCCGAACAGGAACACCACCAACGACACCTGGGGGAGGATCGGACCGCTCCTGCACTTACCAGGAGTTCGCCGCAGCGCCACCCGTGCTCGGAGGTCGCCATGTCGCCAACAGTGGATGGAGGCCCTCGCGGCTCCACCGGTGGTGGAGGTCGCCATGTCGCCAATAGCACGGCGCTATCCATGGTCGGAGGTCGGAGGTCGGAGCGACAACGCAGAAGGTTCGGCATTCCGGCCCTTTCACTTGGACACCCCGACCTCCACATCAACTTCGTCCAGCCGTCTCTGGGTGAACTTTAAAGATGAACAAACATAGTTCTTCTCAGCGATCAACTATCTGAATGATTCCGGCTGCTAAAGGAAGGGTCATCTCAAATTTGTCAGTGTTAATTTACCAGGAGAGACAGTCGAGAGGTTGTGTATACACACCGCTATAATTCTGTTTTAGATTTGGATTCAGGATGAAAACGGTAATTAATTTTGTTATACCACTGAACTTATGAGAAATATCTATTAAGGTGTTTTAAAACACAACCGCACCCCCAAGTGACGTCACACTGGCACCCACACGCGCTCCCCATTCGGGATCTGTCGTCACGTGCGCCACACACGCGCTGAAACGGTTTAACGGCTGAGCAAACGATCATCTGACACCTCCCCCTCCCCCTCTGACAACAGAGGGTTTTGGATCTACTGCAATTCCCATTGGTGCCGGGTGATGTCAATCACTGGTTACACCCAATAGCGGAGGCGGACCCGCCGAGAGGGCGTTACCCTCGCTTACATCATCAACCGCTCCCATTCGAAAGCACCGTCAAAGCGGAACAAATCCCAAAGTAAATGTCCGCTTTCTGATTTATTTCCATTTCCCCCCGAGGGAAGTTGGGGCGTTTGTGAAGCGTCTCCTGAGGCCGGAGTCGCTGACGGTGAGAGAGGGGGCGGACAGGATGTTTGTCCCGGTGGGGACAGGAGGGGCTCATCTGTGGAAATGTCTGAGCCCACGGTGGTGGCGATTCACCACATTGGGGGCAAACACCGGCAACTGTTGACCTATTGCAATGGTCATGGCAAAGTAGGGCTAGGAGTGGTGCTGGTGGTCAACGACGGACAGGCCCGGGGTCTTACTGAATGACAGGACGAGCTGGAGGGGTCGAGTGGCCTGCTCCTGTTCCTGTTGTCTTTGTGTTTACAGAGATGGAATAACCGGACTCTCCCCAGACCTGCAGGATGTCCCAGTCGGTGTTGTAGGGACTGGGGCTTGGAGCCCAGTTGTTCCCAAGCTGTGTCAACAATTTGGCTGAGATACCAAATCCAACATAGAAACGTAGAAAACCTACAGCATGATAGAGGCCCTTCGGCCCACAGAGCTGTCCCCAACATGTAGTTAGCGCAGAAATTACCAAGTGTTACCTATAGCCCTCTCTATTTCTAAACCCCATGTTCCTATCCAGGAAAACACCCTACCATATCCGCCTCCGCCACCGTTCCACGCACTTGGCACTCTCTGCGTAAAAAACAACTTACCCTTGACATCTCTCTACCTGTACATTCCTGAGTGTGTTGTTGAAGGAGAATTTATATTTATATGGCAAAATGATGCAAAATTCATTTCTTTTATTTTGTTTGATACAGAGCTGAATAATCTAACTAATCTACATTTATAAGCACAACTTCAAAGTAATTTTGTTATCAAAGTATGCCTTGTATAATGCTGAGATTCATTGTCAGCATTGCGGACATACATAATCAATCGAAGAGACACAATAGATTCAGTGGAAGACTACACACAACAGGACTGACACAATGTAAAAAAGAGAACAGACTGAGCAAATCCAGAAAATAATAACAATATATAAATAATTGAGCAAAAAATGTCTGAAGCATCAGGTGAAAGGTCCTTGAAGGTGGCTCCATGGATTGTGGGAACGGGTCAGTGATGGGGTGAGTGAAGTTATCTCATTTGCTTCCAGTGTCCAATGGTTGTGGGCAATAACAACCATACTTTATACTTTATTGTCACCAAACAATTGATACTAGAACGTACAATCATCACATCGATATTTGATTCTGCACTTCCCACTCCCTGGATTACAAATATTAAATATTAAAAATAGTTAAAATTAGTAAATATTAAAAAATTAAGTTAAAAAACATAAATAGAAAAATGGAAAATAAGGTAGTGCAAAAAAAAACCAAGAGGCAGGTCCGGATATTTGTCCGGATATTTGGCCCAGATCCGGGTCAGGATCCATTCAGCAGTCTTATCACAGTTGGAAAGAAGCTGTTCCCAAATCTCGCTGTACGAGTTTTCAAGCTCCTGAGCCTTCTCCCGCAGGGAAGAGGGACGAAAAGTGTGTTGGCTGGGTGGGTCGTGTCCTTAATTATCCTGGCAGCACTGCTCCGACAGCGTGCGGTGTAAAGTGAGTCCAAGGATGGAAGATTGGTTTGTGTGATGTGCTGCACCGTGTTCGTGATCTTCTGCAGCTTCTTTCAGTCTTGGACAGGACAACTTCCATACCAGGTTGTGATGCACCCCAGAAGAATGCTTTCTATGGTCATCTATAAAAAATAGTGAGGGTTTAGGGGACAGGCCAAATTTCTTTAGTATTTTCAGGAAGTAAAGGCGCTGTTGGGCCTTCTTGCCAGTGGACTCTGCTTGGTTGGACCAAGTCAGGTCATTTGTGATATTGACCCCGAGGAACTTAAAGCTTTTGACCTGTTCCACTGATGTAAATTGGGTTGTGCGGTCCGCTACTCCTTCTGAAGTCAACAACCAATTCCTTCGTCTTGCTGACGTTGAGGGATAGGTTATTGTCTTCGCACCATGCCACCAGGTTCTTAACTTCCTCTCTGTACTCAAAGTCATCATTACCCGAGATACGGCCTACAATTGTTGTGTCATCAGCAAACTGATATATTGAATTTGATGGAAACTTGGCTACACAATCATGGGTGTACAGTGAGTACAGCAGGGAGCTGAGGACACAGCCTTGTGGGGCACTGGTGCTCAGTGTGATTGTAGAGGAGAGCTTGTCCCCTGTTTTTACAGCCTGCATCCTGGCTGTGGTTGATGTGTGCCATAACCAATCTCTCGAAGCACTTGATAGCAATTGATGTCAGAGCCACAGGTCGATTGTCATTCAGGCATGCCACCTTGCTCTTCTTCGGCACTGGGATTATCGTTGCCTTATTAAAACACGAGGGGATCTTAGACTGAAGCAAGGAGCAGTTGAAGATGTCAGCAAACACTCCAGCTAGCTCATTTGCACAGGCCCGGAGAAACCGTCCTGGGACGCCATCTGGGCCCGTCACCTTCCTTGGATTTATCTTCAGGAAGGCACTTCTATCGTCCTTCTTGGTGACGATGGATCTTGATGCCACCAGGTCCGGTTCATCCGGAGGGAGCGGGACGCTCCTCTTCTGTTCGAATCCTGCGTAGAATACGTTAAGTTCGTCAGGAAGAGAAGCGCCACAGTTATTGATATTCCCAGCCTTTACTTTGCGCCAGTGATCAAATTTAGACCCAGCCATAGTCTTTTGGCATCCCTTTGGTTAGCCTGGGCTTTCAGCTTGGCTTGATATTGACTCTTGGTGCCCTTAACGGCTTTCCGGAGTTCACGCCTGGACTTCATGTAGCGACTGGTATCCCCAGACCTAAAAGCCGCAGCTCTAGCCTTTAAAAGGGACTTGACCTCATAATTCATCCAAGGTTTCCGGTTAGGGAATACCCAGATCGTCTTGCGAGACACGCAGTCCTCCGTGCATTTCCAAATGAAGTCTGTGACAGCTGAGGCATACTCATCGAGGTTAGCTGCCGAGTCCTTAAATACTAACCAGTCCACCGATTCAAAGCAGTCATGAGGGACCTCATCCGTTTCCTCAGTCCAACGCGAAACTACTTTTGACACTGTTTCCTCCCGCTTCAGTTTCTGTTTGTAAGCCGGGAGGAGGAGTACGGCCTGATGGTCCAATTTTCCGAAGTGAGGTCATGGGACGGAACGGTAGGCATCCTTGACTGCTGTGTAGCAGTGGTCAAGTATATTCGGGCGTCTAGTGGGGCAGGAGACATGTTGGTATAACTTTGGCAGCGCCTTTCTGAGGTTGTGATGCTGCTGCAAGTAAGTGTTTCGCTGTGCCTGGAACTCCCTATACTTGTGCACTCGGCAATTAAACTCAATTGAAAGTGAGAAACCTCCTGAGGTTTGAGTAGTGATTGTATCGTCAAGAGGCTTCAGGGTGACAGAGGGAAACTGAGTGGATGGGGACAGGTCAGCTGGCAAGGAGCGGTCACCCACTTCTGCAGCAGACACAGAAACACTGTGTTTATATCGTGAAGGGACTGATGTGCAGTGGGTGGGGAGGGAGGTCAAAGGTATTTACTGGAAGAGTTACTGGGTAAAAGACTGAAAATATCCTCTCACTCTTCCTTGAGCTTTGTTGAGATTGCAGCTAAAAAACTGTGTAAAATCCTGCTCTCTTTTCTCACAGAGGTTCGTTGTGCAAAGAATGAACTACTGGAGCACCTCAGGCAACACACGCAAAACACTGGAGGAAATCAGAAAGCCAGGCATCATCTATGGAAGAGGGGAAACAATCAACATTTCAGGCTGAAATCCTTCATCAGGACTGGACCTCAGCCACAAAGGCAGCATCTGGTGACAGAAATGGTTAGTTGAGATTTTGGGTCGATGCCCTCGCTCTGGACTGTAAGTGGATGGGAGATGACCAGAGAAAAAAGGGCTGAGGTGTGGGTGTTTGACATCAACTATAGAGCGAGAGCTGGATCCAGGAGAGGGGAGGTGAGAAGTTGGAAGTAGTGACAGGGGGATGGAGGTGAGTGTTCAGAGTCACACAGGGCTGTTGAAGATGGAAATTAATTGCACAATGGTTTAAGAAAGAGGTTAGGTAATATTTGTCATAGAGAGCAGAATGAAGATTCTTCATAACGATCCCAGAATGGTGTGGTAATCCCAGAAGAAAGATGAAATGTGGGAACTGTTCCTTTTAGAGAATTGAGGACTGAAAGGTGAACTGATTGAAATGCACAACATCATTAGTGGTTGAAACAGGGGCCACAATAGCAGAAAAGTGGTGGGCTGTTCAGGACTGGGAGGAGGAGAAATGTCTTCCCTCAGAGTATAGTGAATCATGAGACTCAAAGGGCTGTGAAGACTCAGTCAGACTCCTCACATAAGGCAGACGTCACCAGATGAGCAGGGACTGCAGAAAGCACGAAACTGAGGATCGGGCAGAAACCTCAGGCGGCACCTGTGGAGGGAAATGAACAGCTGACATTGCAGACCCAGACTGAGGGTCAGGGGACAGTGAGGGGAAGGGGTGAGGGCAGAGCTGGGAAGATTTAGGTAAGTGTGAGGTGGATCCGGGGGAGGAGAGTGATGAAGGGTGGAAGTAGTAATCGGGCCTGGGAGATCACAGAATAAATTTACTCTGAAATATGAAATGAAATTACACACAGGTCACCATATGCAAACCTGAGATTTGTTTACTTGTGGGCATACACATTAAATTGAAGAACCAGAATAGAATCAATGAAAGACCGTTCCCAACAAGGCCGACAAGCAAACACTGTGATAAAGACTATTGTGCAAATAAAAAAGTGATCCCCTGATGAGGACAGGCTCATGGACGTCTGGGTCCCTCCTCCTGAAGTCACTAATCAGCTCCCCGGTCTTGCTGACATTGAGTGAGATGCTGTTATTGTGGCAACACTGGGCCAGATTTTCAGTTTCCTTCCTACATGCTGATTTGTCACCACACTTGTTTCGGCCTATGCCGGGGCTATCATCAGCAAACCTGAATATGGATCGGAGCTGTGCTTAGAAGGGTAACTTTGAAGGTATGAGACGTGAATTAGCTAAGATAGACTGGCAAATGACACTTAAAGGGTTGACGGTGGATATGCAATGGCAAGCATTTAAAGATCGCATGGATGAACTACAACAATTGTTCATCCCAGTTTGGCAAAAGAATAAATCAAGGAAGGTAGTGCACCCGTAGCTGACAGGGGAAATTAGGGATAGTATCAATTCCAAAGAAGAAGCATACAAATTAGCCAGAAAAAGTGGCTCACCTGAGGACTGGGAGAAATTCAGAGTTCAGCAGAGGAGGACAAAGGGCTTAATTAGGAAGGGGAAAAAAGATTATGAGAGAAAAATGGCAGAGAACATAAAAACTGACTGTAAAAGCTTTTATAGATATGTGAAAAGAAAAAGATCGGTTAAGACAAATGTAGGTCCCCTACAGACAGAAACAGGTGAATTGATTATGGGGAGCAAGGACATGGCAGACCAATTGAATAATTACTTTGGTTCTGTCTTCACTAAGGAGGACATAAATAATCTTCCAGAAATAGTAGGGGACAGAGGGTCCAGTGAGATGGAGTAACTGAGGGAAATACATGTTAGTAGGGAAGTGGTGTTAGGTAAATTGAAGGGATTAAAGGCGGATAAATCCCCAGGGCCAGATGGTCTGCATCCCAGAGTGCTTAAGGAAGTAGCGCAAGAAATAGTGGATGCATTAGTGATAATTTTTCAAAACTCTTTACATTCTGGACTAGTTCCTGAGGATTGGAGGGTGGCTAATGTAACCACACTTCTTAAAAAACGGAGGGAGAGAGAAACCAGGGAATTATAGATCAGTTAGCCTAACGTCGGTGGTGGGGAAAATGCTAGAGTCAGTTATCAAAGATGTGATAACAGCACATTTGGAAAGTGGTGATATCATCGGACAAAGTCAGCATGGATTTGTGAAAGGAAAATCATGTCTGACGAATCTCATAGAATTTTTTGAGGATGTAACTAGTAGAGTGGATAGGGGAGAACCAGTGGATGTGGTATAATTGGACGTTCAAAAGGCTTTTGACAAGGTCCCACACGGGACATTAGTGTGCAAACTTAAAGCACACGATACTGGGGGTATGGTATTGATGTGGATAGAGAATTGGTTGGCAGACAGGAAGCAAAGAGTGGGAATAAACGGCACCTTTTCAGAATGGCAGGCAGTGACTAGTGGGGTACCGCAAGGCTCAGTGCTGGGACCCCAGTTGTTTACAATATATATTAATGACTTGGATGAGGGAATTAAATGCAGCATCTCCAAGTTTGCGGATGACACGAAGCTGGGTGGCAGTGTTAGCTGTGAGGAGGGTGCGAGGAGGATGCAGGGTGACTTGGATAGGTTAGGTGAGTGGGCAAATTCATGGCAGATGCAATTTAATGTGGATAAATGTGAAGTTATCCACTTTGGTGGCAAAAACAGGAAAACAGATTATTATCTGAATGGTGGCCGATTAGGAAAAGGGGAGGTGAAACGAGACCTGGGTGTCATTATACACCAGTCATTGAAAGTGGGCATGCAGGTACAGCAGGCGGTGAAAAAGGTGAATGGTGCTGGCATTTATAGCGAGAGGACTGGAGTACAGGAGCAGGGAGGTACTACTGCAGTTGTACAAGGCCTTGGTGAGACCACACCTGGAGTATTATGTGCAGTTTTGGTCCCCTAATCTGAGGAAAGACATCCTTGCCATAGAAGGAGTACAAAGAAGGTTTACCAGATTGATTCCTGGGATGGCAGGACTTTCATATGATGAAAGACTGGATGAACTAGGCTTATACTCGTCGGAATTTAGAAGATTGAGGGGGGACCTGATTGAAACGTATAAAATCCTAAAGGGATTGGACAGGCTAGATGCAGGAAGATTGTTCCTGATGTTGGGGAAGTCCAGAATGAGGGGTCACAGTTTGAGGATAGAGGGGAAGCCTTTTAGGACCGAGATTAGGAAAAACTTCTTCACACAGAGAGTCGTAAATCTGTGGAATTCTCTGCCTCAGGAAACAGTTGAGGCCAGTTCATTGGCTGTATTTACGAGGGAGTTAGATATGGCCCTTGTGGCTAAAGGGATCAGAGGGTATGGAGGCTAGGCTGGTACAGGGTTCTGAGTTGGATGATCAGCCATGATCATACTGAATGGCGGTGCAGGCTCGAAGGGCCGAATGGCCTACTCCTGCACCTATTTTCTATGTTTAGCCACATGGTCATATGTGTAAAGCAGAGGGCTAAACGCACAGCCTCATGGTGACCTATGCTGATGAGGTTGTGGAGGAGATGTTGCTGCCAATCTAAACTGACTGGGAACAAACTTTTGAGAATCTGCATATCATGAGCTGGTCCCCACCACAAGTAGGAGCTGAGGATTCCAGAAACCATTTCAGAGACTATCCTCTAAAGGACCCCTACATGATTCGTTACTTTTCGATGACTGACATCGGGCAATGATTAATTAACAGTAATAACAATCGATATAAAACTGACCGGCGTCTGCAAGGCAGCCGCCGGAGCGTCCAGTAGCACAAGGGTATATTGAGACCAAATTTGAAACGTATTGTTTAGGTTTGAGGGGGTGCTAGTATTAAATGCCGAGCTGTCGTCGATAAAGAGCATCCCGATGTTTGTACCTTTGCTGTCCAGATGCTCCAGGGTTGAGTGAAGAGCCAGTGAAACGACAGCTACTGCAGCTCTGTTGCACCGAGAAGCAAACAGTCGCGGATATCATGCTGCGCATGCGCTGATCTCCGGCTGGGCGGCCGTTTCCCTCCGTCCTTCCGCATTCAGTGTTACCTCGGTCCGGAGTTTGGGGAAAGTTTTCGCCCGTCGAGAGAGGCTCCCGGCTCACCGGTGAGTATTTGCGCCTGTCGCGGAGTGTTGCTGGTCTGATATTCGGCAGTGTCCCCAGTTCAATTCACCGAACAGAAAAAAACACTCTAAAACGGATAAATTGTACTTTCCGGACGTAGCTCCACTTGTATGAGTTTCTGCCTTGTTGGCCCGTTCGGGCAAGTCAATCAGATACAGATCTGACACACGCTCACGTTTTGTACAGCCTGTGATTCCTGATTCTTACTCTTTATAGTGTTGCCGCCGCCCACTGCAATGGGAGGTTAACAGAAGCCAGATCCCGCCTCCCAAACTTACTGTAATTTAAAAAGTTCACCAGGGCCCTACACGACTTATCCGTCCCTGAATATCCTGCAAACAAGCCACCCCAGATCTACCCCATAAGACAGAGGACCAGAATTAGGCTATTTGGCCCATTGAGTCTGCTCTGCCATTACATCATGGCTGGTCAAATTTTCCTTCTCCCTGTATCCCTTCATGCCCAGACTAATCAAGAATCTATCAAACTCTGCCTTAAATACACATTAAGCCTTGGCCTCCACAGCTGCCTGAGGCAAAGCATTCCACAGATTCATCATCTCTGGGTAACGACATTCATCCTCATCTCCGCACTGAAAGGACGTCCCTCCATTCTGAGGCTGTGACCCCTGGTCTTAGACCCTCCCATAAAACGGTCCCGAGCACTGAATCAGCACTGAATAGCACTGGCATATGTTGTGGAACTTGTTGTTTTGTGTTACATCCGTTAACATTTTCTAGAGTCTGGTAACGTCCAGGATCGCATCAAACTCCTGATGAAATATAGCGGCTGTCATGCTATTTGTAATTGTATCCATATGTTAGGCCCTGCATAGATCTTCAAAGATGTTGACAAACTGAAACTTGAAGCTGCTGGCACCACCCTTCCACTGCTCTTCCCTCTACTTCCCCTTCCTGAAATCCACAATCAATTCCTTGGTCTTACTAATTTGAGTGCAAGTTTGTTGTTTTGTTACTGTTCGACCAGTTGATCTACCTCACAGCTGTACACCTCCTTATCACCATCTGAAATTCTGCCAACAATAGTTGTGCCATTGGCAAACTTCTGGTTGTCCTTTGAGCTGTGCCTAGCCACACAGACGGGTGGAGAGAGAGAGTAGAGCAGTAGGCTAAACACGTATCCTTGAGGTGCACCAGTGTTGACTGTCAGGAAGGAGGAGAAGCTACTTCTGATCCGCATAAACCATAGTCTCCCGATGAGGAAGTTAATAATCCAGTTTCAGAGAGAGGAACAGGGGCTCAGGTTTTTGGTGCTTGTCAATTAGAATGGAGTGTATGTTTGTGATGAACGTGAAACTGTAATCTTTAAAAAGCAGTCTGATGTAGGGTTTACTCTTGTAGTTCCATCTGGCCAACATCTCCCTCATCTTGAACCAAAGATGTTAATCTTAGGATCATTATCCTCCACTCATTCTGTTGACTACACATGGACACCTAGCAGGTGTGCTATGGTCACATTATATACAGATAGAGGTAAAATTTACCTCAGAGGACACTTTCCAGTCCTTGGAAAACTTGTGCCTGCTGTTGATATGTAATACGACTGTCCCACCAATGCATATGGCAAAAAAGACTTGATTACTCACAGGCAGAATAAACAGTTCTCATTGGCACTGAATCTATTAAGTGTTTTCACGACACTTGACAACAATGTGAATCCCTTTCAAAGGGCAGGTTACATTATTCCCCCATTGTGGAATGTGGAACTCTGCAGCAACATAATAGTCATAGTCATGGTCATACTTTATTGATCCCGGGGGAAATTGGTTTTCGTTACAGTTGCACCATAAATAATAAATAGTAATAAAACTATAAATAGTTAAATAATTTACATATTATTATACCAGTAAATTATGAAATAAGTCCAGGACCAGCCTATTGGCTCAGGGTGTCTGACCCTCCAAGGGAGGAGTTGTAAAGTTTGATGGCCACAGGCAGGAATGACTTCCTATGACACTCTGTGTTGCATCTCGGTGGAATGAGTCTCTGGCTGAATGTACTCCTGTGCCAGCCCAGTACATTATGTAGTGGATGGGAGACATTGTCCAAGATGGCATGCAACTTAGACAGCATCCTCTTTTCAGACACCACCATGAGAGAGTCCAATTCCATCCTCACAACATCACTGGTCTTACGAATGAGTTTGTTGATTCTGTTGTTGTCTGCTACCCTCAGCCTGCTGCCCCAGCACACAACAGCAAACATGATTGCACTGGCCACCACAGACTCGTAGAATATCCTCAGCATCGTCCGGCAGATGTTAAAGGACCTCAGTCTCCTCAGGAAATAGAGACGGCTCTGACCCTTCTTGTAGACAGCCTCAGAGTTCTTAGACCAGTCCAGTTTATTGTCAGTTCGTATCCCCAGGTATTTGTAATCCTCCACCATGTCCACACTGACCCCCTGGATGGAAACAGGGGTCACCGGTACCTTAGCTCTCCTCAGGTCTACCTCCAGCTCCTTAGTCTTTTTCATATTAAACTGCAGATAATTCTGCTCACGCCATGTGACAAAGTTTCCTACCGTAGCCCTGTACTCAACCTCATCTCCCTTGCTGATGCATCCAACTATGGCAGAGTCATCAGAAAACTTCTGAAGATGACAAGACTCTGTGCAGTAGTTGAAGTCCAAGGTGTAAATGGTGAAGAGAAAGGGAGACAAGACAGTCCCCTGTGGAGCCCCAGTGCTGCTGATCACTCTGTCAGACACACAGTGTTGCAAGCACACATACTGTGGTCTGCCAGTCAGGTAATCAAGAATTCATGACACCAGGGATAAAACCACCCTTTAACATCACCATCTGTACCCAGTGCTCTGTTGGTCAGTGTAAGACATGTAATGTGACATAAGGGTCCCTTGTCTTCAAGCCATTCTTTTATCTGCCCTCCTGATACCCAGTTTGGTACTTGATATGGATTAAGTTGTAATAAATTTGTGCCAATCATGGCGATTAAGCATGTAGACTATGTGGCACAAATCTCAGTCTTTTGTGTTTCCTTCGTAGTTGAGTCTATATGGTCAGTAACCAGGTTTGTTGTACCTTGAAGGGGCTTCACTGCATCCAGAGTTACCTGGGATACGTCATGAACAATCTGATTAGTCTGGTACTGATCTTGATAACCTTCTCCAGTAATACCGTATCCTGTATTTTCTACTGAAGGGACTGTATTTAGCTTTCTAATTCTACTATATTTAAGGTAGTAACAGTGAGTACCCCTGAGGCATAACCTGCTTCCAGTAATTCTAATCATCGCCGTTTCCTTCTATCAGGTTTAAACTCTCTCCTGCTTCATTGCCTTCCAAGAATGTGAGTGAATAACTGTCTCATTGTAGGCGAGCACCATTATTTTGGTTTGATTAAAATTTACCTGCAGGTGCTGGTATCTTGGTGCCAAAGTGACAAATTTGCTTGCATCTTCTAACACTAATCCCAACCCCTCTGTGTTACCCTGGGCTCTGGTATCATTTAAGTCACTTGAGGGTGTGGGGTGGTGGATGGTTGATTGTCTAGTAGTTTTGAAAAACCTGAAGGGTCCTGGGCCTTGAAAGTATAACTTATCCATGTCCTTTCATGCCCTTCCCATCTACTATCCTGGTGTACGATGTCCTCCTGTGAATATTTTATAATGATTGAAACGACAGTTGAAAAATGCTTGGTGTGACCACCTCAACACAAGCCTCTTATGTGAGTCGCTATCCAGCTCAACGTTCACATGAGTCTGCTCTCACCGTACTGTAACCTTACCATGGCTATCATTACCTGAAAGCTGTTCAGTAAGTGGGCCTAAAAGCTGATAATTATTATTTCCTCTGCGATACTTCATCTTGAGAATTTTATTTCAGATCTGTACATTTGCAACTTTTGGAATTTGGAAGGTTTTTGTCCACGCCCATCACACCATTCTCCCAAGCATAGCACATATTTGAGTCCTCTTTCTCTTTTGGTAGACCCATAAGCCTAACCTGTTGTTCCTTCTGCCTTCCGATCTCACCAGTCTGTGGCAGCCATTCCTGCCCATTTAGCACCTTGCTTTGCAAATCTCCTTCCAACTTCTCTATTTTTGTTTTGATTCAAATGGTCCCTGTAGATAATCTGCTGTCATATCATAATGTCCGTGCTATTCTCCAGTACCTGAAGGTTATCTGCAAGGAAGGCAGAAAATGTTAATATCCTTTACAACTGCATCTCATCCCTACAGTGTCAGGGCAGACTGAACAAATCATTTCGATTCGACCACCCAGCAACAGCTGGATAAATGTGTGTGTTAAAATGGTGGGGCAATTAATGGCAAACTGCTTTTTGAAACAACCTAGTATTTAAATTGGTAATTTGCATGACAAATACTATGATTGCATCATAACTATTTTTAAAGGAAATTCAAATGTAAAAATTACGATGTCTAAAGTCTTGAGCAACATATTTTATGTTCTGTAAAAAGAAGGCACTCTTGTGAGTAAAAACAACTTTTAGGATTGCTCCCCAAATATTCCAATCTTCCAAAATGTTAACTTAAAATTCCTAATTTAACTGTCTACCTATGGGCAATTTCCCTCTGAAATGAGAGGGTCTCATATCTGGAATAGAGATGCAGAAATTTCCGTTACCTTAATCTGGATTCTACATGGCCAGTGTGGAATCTGGGTCTCTATGTGACAGTTTTCATTGAAAAAACATAAAGTAACACTAAACGAAAACAAAGACAGGACAGAACAAAAATCCATGCTGGTAATTTTCTTCTTTCAATACCTTCGTAAGTAACTGCAAAGGTTAGAATGAACAGTTAATTCCCACTATGGAAAACTCCAACATTTCTTTTGGCACCATGTCAGTGCGCATCGGCATTCTTAGGTCCCATTGTTCCACCTCAGACCTCAGTCCCCTAACACAGACTGTGTAAGTTTTAGCCTGGCATGTCCTGTCAAAGTGCAGCACCTTGCAATTGTCTATGTTAAACTCCACTTGTTATTTTTCAAGCAACACACACAAAAAATGCTGGTGAACGCAGTAGGCTAGGCAGCATCTATGGGAATAGGTACAGTCGACGTTTCTGGCCGAGACCCTTCGTCAGGACGATCTGAAAGAAGAGATGGTAAGAGGTTTGAGAGGGGGAGGGGGAGATCCAAAATGATAGGAGAAGACAGGAAGGGAAGGGATAGAGCTAAGAGCTGGAAAGTTGATTGGCAAAACGGATACAAGGCTGGAGAAGGGAGAGGATCATGGGATGGGAGGCCTAGGGAACTTGGTAGTTCTACAGTCATTCTACCCCTCGGCCATTATGTTCTCTAATGAGTCAGTCTATAACCCGGGAAGTGAATATCCCCTTCAGTTAGATTGTTTGAGGCAACTTATTTTTTGTTCTTTTCTTACTTCTCTTCTAATGTTTATGTATCTGTGCATTTGTAATGCTACGGTGCCATTGCAATTTCCTTTGGGGTCAAAAAGTATTGATCTATCTGTCTTAGCCTCAGCTCCACTTTCCTACCTGTTCACAGTAACAATGGAATTGCAAAATAACTGTGAGGACATACTCCTCCCCAGGAAAGTGAAACGTATTCCATCACACACCTGACATGACTGATATGTAAGCAGCTAAAGAACTCTTACAAAAGGTGTCAAAAGATTAGTCTCATGTCTGGGGCTCTTCTTTCGTAGCTCATTCACTGGTGAAACTATGTGCTGTGTGCTGATTTCAATTATTGTATCACATTGCCAATTCATTAGCATGGGCAACATGCTATATTCTCAGTGAAGGTCCACAATTTATTTTTGAAACCTTGCATGTAAGACTGTAGATGGAAACGACAAGCACCATTGTGCATATTTGCACATGAAGCAGCTCCAAATTAAGTACTATGGTGCATATGTTTCCATAGCTGTGAGAATCTCACAAGTCGCAAGTTGTGTTTGAAACTTCGAACACAATTCACTCTCTTTTTCACTATTATAGATCCTAAAACATGAGAATGGAATAAAGCTGCTTTTTCTACAGACCTGTGAGTTGGTTTTTATCTGTTTGTTTCATTTATTGGTTCCATTCCCAGAGCACTCATCCTCCGCTGATTCTTTTATGAGAAATGCACGATTTGAGGAAAATTGCCAAGTATTGACCATTTTTATACATGGCTTTTCAACATTCAAGTTAGTCCAGTAAGCCTAGTAGGTTGTTAAGCAGAGGTATGGCTGATTAGCTCCGATGGAGAATCACAGAACCATCCAACAGTGCTTCTCCTTCAGTCCAAACTAGCAACTGCCAACAAATAATTTTCATTTATATACGCCAGGCCTCATTGAGTACTTTTCTACTAATTAAATTTTCAGTACATATGAACCTGCGATTAAGAAGAAGGGTAATTTAGATGGAAATTTTGTTCCTATTTGACAATGTATTGTAGCGATGGGTTATACCTGTACTTAGAATGAGCCAATGTCCTTCTAGGCAGGACTGGTAGAGCTTCTGAGGTCAATTTAAACTCGGTTGGTCAGGGGATGGGAAAGAGAGTGTTAGGTCAGATGGTGGAGCAGTTGATATAAAGGTCGATGCAATGTTCAGAGAATGATAGGCTGTGGAAAGGGTATCACTGGATGAGTTGAAATGTGTTTAATTCAGTACAATAAGTATTTAAAATAGGAATAATTTAGAACATGTTTCAGTCTGTGCATGATACATGCTATCACCATTACACAGACATGACTGTTAGATGGGCAGGATTGGATGTCTGATGTAGCAGGGTTTATTTGTTTCAAAGGCATATGGAGGGAGGTGAAAGGAGGACAAGTGGAATTGATATCCGTAGCTGCAGAAATGAAGGACATCGGGGGGGAGGGGCATATGGTGTGGATGAAAATCAGAGAAGTGGAAGAGAAATCACTCAGTGTATCCTATGGTCCCAGACCCCCCCCGCCCCACCACCACCACCACCACCACCACCACCAAAAAAGCCCACCAGAACAATGAGAAGCAGGTAAGTTGGCAGGTTTTGGAAAGATGCAAATATCACAGAGTCATTGTCTTTGTTGACTTCAATTTCCCTAATATTGGTTCCCATCTCCTGATTCAAAAATGTTAAATGGGGCACAATATGCTTGGTGTCCAGGAACGTTTCCTGACTTACTATGTGGTTGGGCCAGCTAGACGGTTTGCCATACTGTATCTAGTACAAGGTAATGAACCTGGTTCGGTGACAGAACTTTTCGCAGGTTTCCTTTTCGTAGATGGAGACCAGAACTAGGGAATTAGATTGAGGATGAGAGGGAAAGATTTAAAAGGAATATGAACAGCAATGTTCTTCATGCAGAGGCTGCTGATTATGTGGAGTGAGATGCCGCAGGGAGTGGCAGAAGCGGTTTGCACGAGTACATGGAGGGGCAGGGCATGAAGGGGTGTGGGCCCATCACAGGAAATTGGGACCATCGTGGTGGGCATCATCATCAGCATGGTCTCGTTGGGCCAAAGGGTCTGATTCCGTCGGGTATTGCTCTGTGACTCTATCATTGGGATGCGCTAGATATCACTGGACAGACACACAGACATGATGCAGTAACTGATGGAAATGGGGAAAGCTTGGTCCCTGGGCCAACCGCTACTCTGATATGGGGGATGGTGATACCATCATACTTTGTAAAGTAATCATACTCTCAATGACTGATTTGTCTGCTTGTTGTGTGCAATTCACAGAATCACCAGCAGGTGGAGGTTTCCTGTGCGGGGATAAAAGTGTAAGCAAGAAGACGACAATCAATAATCGTTGGTCAGAATCAGAATGGACACAGGTATAATCACTGGGATCTGTATAATTAAACGTATAATTATAAAAAAGGCCAGTGAAAGAGACATACACGGGTGCTAACGGGAACAGAGAGAAATGCCATCTAATGGGTTCATCAATCCTGTAAAGCGGCCTTGAGCACTGGAACAACCAAACAGGTACAGCACTGCAAATGGTCGAATTAGTCTTCTCCCCATGCAAAGCTTTATGAGGAAAGGGATCAGGAGGCCCTGAATCAGGCGGCTATGGATGAAATGCTGACAGCTTTATGACAACGGTTCTTGTAGGCGATGTAAGAGTCCAGGGAACAGACAGGATCTGTTTCACCAGTAGACTGTTTCTAAAGTGGTAGATTCCTCTACCTTGCAATTATAAAGGTAACATCGGATGATTGGCAGATTTCCAGGAGTTCACAAATGCGAGAGTCTAGTTTGTGTTCTGGAATGGCGTCAGTCAATTTCTCATCAGTTTTCGCTGTTGTTGCCCAGAGGAGATGAGGGAAGTTTCTGTAGTGTGTTTTCCTGGCTGACATGAAGGGGATAGTGAGAGGTGGTGTTGGATCAGGAGACAGCTCTTTGTAGATAAGTTGTATTTGCTGACCTTATGGTCTGTTCTGATGTGTTCTGTTATTCACTGATGAATGTTTGGCCTGAGGACCAAAGGTGAATTGGTTTCGTCAAAAAAATATTTCACGTTATTCGGTGAAATGGGACAGGACTCTGAAGTATATAGAGAAAACTAGTAGACAGTGTGTGAGGGAGGATAGGCAGGGGGCAGAGATCAGGAGTACTCAGACCAAAGATGTAGGGGACAAGGAAGAAAAAGATAACAAAGTTGTTTGCTACATTAAGGATAAAAAGAGAGTAAGAGGTGGAGAGTTTCTTAAATGCATCTATTTTAATGCTAGGAGCATTGTAAGAAAGGTGGATGAGCTTAGAGCATGGATCGATACCTGGAAATATGATGTTGTAGCTATTAGTGAAACCTGGTTGCAGGAGGGGTGTGATTGGCAACTAAATATCCCAGGATTTCATTGCTTCAATGATAGAATAGGAGGGGCAGGTGTTGCATTGCTTGTCAGAGAAAATATAACAGCGGTCCTCTGGCAGGATAGATTAGTGGACTCATCCAGGGAGGCTATTTGGGTGGAATTGAGGAATAGGAAAGGTGTAGTGACACTTATAGGGGTGTATTATAGACCACCTAATGGGGACCAAGAACTGGAGGAACAAACTTGTAAAGAGATAGCAGATATTTGTAGTAAGCATAAGGTTGTGATTGTGGGAGATTTTAATTTTCCACACATAGACTGGGAAGCCCATTCTGTAAAAGGGCTGGATGGTTTGGAGTTTGTCAAATGTGTGCAAGATAGTTTTTTGCAACAATACATAGAGGTAACAACTAGAGAAGGAGCAGTGTTGCATCTCCTCTTAGGCAATGAGATAGGGCAGGTGACGGAGGTATGTGTTGGGGGGCACTTTGGGTCCAGTGATCACAATACCATTAGTTTCAGTGTAATTATAGAGAAGGATAGGACTGGACCCAGGGTTGAGATTTTTGATTGGAGAAAAGCTAACTTTGAGGAGATGTGAAAGGATTTAGAAGGAGTGGATTGAGACAATTTGTTTTATGGGAAGGATGTAGTAGAGAAATGGAGGTCATTTAGAGGTGAAGTGTTGAGGGTACAGGATCGTTTTGTTCCTGTTAGGTTGAAATGAAAGGTTAAAAGTTTGAGAGAGCCATGGTTTTCAAGGGATATAGGAAACTGGGTTCGGAAGAAGAGAGGGATTTACAATAAATATAGGCAGCTTGGAGTTAATGAGGTGCTCGAGGAATATAAATAATGTGAAAAGAATCTTAAGAAAGAAATGAGAAAAGCTAAAAGAAGATACGAGGCAGCTTTAGCAAGTAAGGTGAAAATAAATCCAAAAGGTTTCTACAATTATATAAATAGCAAAAGGATAGTGAGGGATAAAATTGGTCCCTTAGAGAATCAGAGTGGATGGCTATGTGTGGAGCCAAAAGAGATGGGGGAGATTTTGAACAATTTCTTTTCTTCAGAATTCACTAAGGAGAAGGATATTGAATTGAGTAAGGTAAAGGAAACAAGATGGGTAGTTATGGAGTAAACTTAGCAATTATTGGCCTTTGAGTTTGACGTCAGTGGTGGGTAAATTGATGGAAGATATTCCTAGAGATGGTATATATAATTATCTGGATAGACAGGGTCTGATTAGGAACAGTCAACGTGGATTTGTGCATGGAAGGTCATGTTTGACAAACCTTATTGAATTTTTTGATGAGGTTACGAGGAAAGTTGACGAGGGTAAAGCTGTGGATGTTGTCCATGTGGACTTCAGTAAGGCCTTTGACAAGGTTCCACACGGAAGGTTAGTTAGGTAGGTTCAATCGTTAGGCATTAATATGGAAGTAGTAAAATGGATTCAGCAGTGGCTGGATGGGAGATGCCAGAGAGTAGTGGTGGATAACTGTGTGTCAGATTGGAGGACGGTGTGCAGCAGTGTGCCTCAGGGATCTGTACTGAGTCCAATGTTGGTTGTCATATACAAACATTTGTATATTAATGATCTGGATGATGGGGTGGAAAATTGGATTAGTATGTATGCAGATGATACTAAGATAGGTGGTGTTGTGGATAATGAAGTAGGTTTTCAAAGCTTGCAGAGAGATTTAGTTCAGTTAGAAGAGTGGGCTGAAAGATGGCAGATGGAGTTTAATACTGATAAATGTGAGGTGCTACACTTTGGTAGGACTAATCAAAATAGGACATACGTGGTAAATGGTAGGGCATTGAAGAATGCTGTAGAACAGAGGGATCTAGGAATAATGGTGCATAGTTCCCTGAAGGTGGAATCTCATGTGGATAGGCTGGTGAAGAAAGTTTTTGGTATGCTGACCTTTATTAATCAGAGCATTAAGTTTAGGAGTTAGGATGTAATGTTGAAATTGTACAACGCATTGGTAAGGCCAAATCTGGAGTATTGTGTACAGTTCTGGTCACTGAATTATAGGAAAGATGTCAACAAAATTGAGAGAGTACAGAGGAGGTTTACTAAAATGTTGCCTGGGTTTCATCTCCTAAGTTATAGAGAAAGTTTGAACAAGTTATGTCTTTATTCTTTGGAGTGTAGGAGGTTGAGAGGGGACTTGATAGAGGTGTTTAAAATTATGAGGGGGATTGATAGAGTTGACGTGGATAGGCTTTTTCCATTGAGAATGGGGGAGATTCAAACAAGAGGACATGAGTTGAGAGTTAAAGGGCAAAAGTTTAGGGGTAACATGACAGGGAACTTCTTTACTTAGAGAGTGGTAGCTTCCAGCAGAAGTGGTTGAGGCAGGTTTGATGTTGTCGTTTAAAGTTAAATTGGATAGAACCATCCTCACAACATCCACCCGATCTCGGCCTTTCAACATACGATGGGATTCAATGAAGTCGTCATTCATTTTAGTTTGAACAGACCCTGAGCCATCAAACATTCCTCGTACGATAAGCCATTAAGTACTACAATCATTTTCGTGAATGCCCTGTGAACCTTCTCCAAGGTCAGCACATCTTCTTTTAGGTAACGGACCCAAAACTGCTCAAATTACCACTTGTGGGACTACACGTGCCTTAAAATGGCTCGGCACGACAGCTTTTGCTTTTGTATTAGCCGTCTTGAAATGAATGCTAACATTGCATTTTCCTTCCTCCTCACGGATGGAACTTATAAACTAGCCTTCAGGGAATCCTGCTAGAAGACTTACAATTACCGTTGCAACTCGGAGTTCTGAACTTGAAAAGAAGCAATTCCAATACTGTCCCCTGAGAAACACCACCACATCACCAGCGGCCAATTGGAAAATACACCTTTGTTTCCACTCCTTGCCTCCTGCCAATCAGCCAATCGTTTTATGTTTGTATATTTCCTGTGATACCATGAGCTTTTATCTTGTTAAGCAGCCTCTCGATTGTGCAGCACCTTATCAATGGCCTCCTGCATATCTAAGTATCAAACATCTGCTGAATTTCATTTGTCTATCTTCTCAGTTATTTCCTCAAAAATGACAGGAGACTTGTCAGGCAGAGATATTTCCTAAAGGAAACCATGCTGGCTTTGGCCTACTTTACCATGTGCCTGCAAGTACACTGAAACATCATTCTTAGTAATGGATCCCAAGTCCCCAACCACTGAAGTCAGGTAAATGGTCTATAATTTCCTTCTTTTGTCCTCCCTCTCTTCTTAAGGAGTGGAGTGACTTCTGCAATTTTCTAGTCCTCGGACATCATTCCAAATTCTAGTGCTTCCTAAATAATCACTACAAATGTCTCCATAATGTCTTCAGCTGCCACTTTCATGAAATGGGGCATAGCCCATCTGTTCCAGGTGACCTATCTACCTTGTGTTGGGCACATGGCCAAGTCGTTAAGGTGTTCGTCTAGTTATCTCAAGGTCGCCAGTTCGAGCCTCATCTGTGGCAGTGTGTTTGTGCCCTTGAGTAAGGCACTTAATCACACATTGCTCTAGTCTGTGCAAGGAGTGGTGCCCCACACGGACATCCAGTCTGCGCCTTGTAAGGCATGAAAATGCCTGATGCAGGCCTCTCATGGTCTGAGTCGACGTTCCCTCCCCTCCCTATCTACCTTAAGGCTTTTCAACTACCCAACACCTTCTCATTAGTAATAGCAACTACAGTCAATCCTGCCTCGACACTGTACAATTTCGGGAAGACTGTGGTGTTTTCCACAGTGAAGACTGAAGCAAAATAATTATTAAGATTATCCGCCATTTCCTTGTTGCCATTATTACTTCTCCAGTGTCATATCCACTATTACCCCTCTTTCCTGAAGCTAATTGCCTTTGGCTGTCTAAGTGCCAACCATTTTGATTGCCTCCAGGAATGTATTATTATGTCTCGACTCTGTCCTGCCACTGGATCCAGATGGGAATTGTGAAGAGAGAGTGAGGCTGATGCTACGCAACTCTCCCTCACTTAAATCCAAATCAAGCACTAGTCTCGACACCATCATAATGATGTCGAGGTCCTCACCAACATCAACGATGGACGAACAACTATTATGTATGATGCAAATGGTAACGCAAGTCAAATGGTTGGATTGGACTACTTGTGAGTGAATGGGAATGTATAATTGGCTTGGATGTCAGTGCCTCATTACCAGGTTGTTACACATAACAGATAGAGCAGACATTCAAGTCAAAGACCAAAATGTTGCGAAAACATATTCCGGTGGCATAAGACAGAATATCGCAAAATGTTATACAAGTAAAGGATGCCGGACAAAGGTGGAACATTTAAAAAATCATCGGTGACAGAATTGATCAGAACTGAATTGACTTTACTTTTACATCCTTCACACACGAGGAGTAAAAATCTTCAAGTTACGTCTCTGTCTAAATGTGCAATATGCAATCATACTAATTTATAATAACTTATAATAAATAGAACAGTCAATGTAACATAGAATGTAACAACGTAACACTTAAATCAAGCTAATCAGTCTGATGGTCTGGTGGAAGAAGCTGCCCCGGACCCTGTTTGCCCTGGCTTTTATGCTGCGGTACCACTTCCCGGATGGCAGCAGCTGGAATAGATTATGGTTGTTGTGACTTGGGTTTTCAATGATCCTTCAGGCCCTTTTTTCACACCTGTCTTTGTAAATGTCCAGAATCATGGGAAGTTCACAACTACAGATGCACTGGGCTGTCTGCACCACTCTCTGCAGAATCCTGCAATTAAGGGAGTTAGAGTCCCCATAACAGGCATTTCAGGATGCTCTCAATTGTGCCCCTGTAGAAAGTTCTTAGGATTTAGGGGCGCAAACCAAACTTCTTCAACCGTCTGAGGTCAAAGAGGCGTTGTTGTTCCTTTTTCACTGGACAGCTGGTGTGTACAGACCACGTGAGATCTTTGGTGATGTGGAATCTGAGAAACTTGAGGCTGTTTACCCTCTCAATCACAGATCCATTGCTATTAATAGGGTTCAGCCCGTTTCCATTCCTCCTGTAATCCAACATCAGCACCTTTGTTTTTCGCTTTTTTGCAACATTAAGGGAAAGGTTGTTTTCTTGACAACACTGTGTCAGAGGGATGACTTCTTCCCTGTAGGCCACCTCGTTATTGTTTGAGATAAGACGAATCAATGTAGTGTCATCGGCAAATTTAATTAGCAGATTAGAGCTATGGGGGCGACACAGTCATGGGTACACAGAGAATAAGGGCTGATTTATACTTCTGTGTCAATGCGTCGCCGCAAAGCTGATGCAGAACCCTACACGAGAGTTTGTGTTGCTGCGACGCGCACCTCTCCCAAAATGTAACCACGTGTCATGGCAATGCAGAACGCAAGCTGTGATTGGTCCGCTTGGTAGCATCGCATTTCATCCTACGCTGCAATAGGTTCCCATTGGGTGACTGAAGGGCAGGGAAGGAACTCTGGCTGCAATGCTTTCCATAAAGCTTTACAGACCTCCGAAATTATGGAGGACACATTTCGCATGAAAAAAGACGCTCACGTCTTGTTTACCCCGAGACTACTATGAAGCCTTGCGCGGGCAGGTGAGTGCGCATGCGTGAAGTGCGCGAATTGCAGAGCGACGCAGACACACCAACGCACAAGTATAAATGCTCACAACACTCGTAGGCCACTTGCGTAGGTTACGGCGCGCAGTTAACGCAGAAGTATAAACCAGGCTTAAAGGAGCGGACTTAGTACACAGCCCTGAGGGGCTCCTGTGTGGAGAGTCAGAGGGATGGAGGTGGGGGAGCCCACTCTTACCACCTGTCAGCGATCTGACAGGAAGTCCGGGATCCAGATGCACAAGGCAGGGACAAGGCCGAGGTCTCTGAGCTTCCTGTCGAGCCTGGAGGAAATTATGGTGTTGAATGCAGAACTGTAGTCCAAGAACAGCATTCTCACATAAGCATCCTTCTTCTCCAGATGTGTAAGGACGGTATGTAGAACAGTGGCTATTGTGTTGTTGGTCAATCAGTTGTGTTGGCAGGCGAATTGCCTGGGGTGCATTTTAGGTGGTAGGGTTAGTGCAGTTGCAGTCCTCTTAGAGCATTGCGGTGAGTGCGACAGGACGCCAGTCGTTCAGACATCTTACCTTGGTCTTTTTTGGTACAGTGTCAATGGTGGATAATTTGACACAGGAGGGCACTCTACACTAGGAGAGGGAGAGATTAAAAATGTCTGTAAACATACCTGCCAGCTGTACTGCGCACATCTTAACTATTGGCCTTGGGATGCCTTCTGATCCCGCAGCCTTGCGACTGTCCACTCGTTGGAACCATCTGCGTACCAGAGCCTCGGAGATGACCGGGTTGCAGTTTGTAGCCGTGGCTTTCCTGGGAGGCTCAGAGTTAGTGACATCGAACTGAGTGTAAAAGCGACTGAGCTCATCTGGGAGAGAGGCTGCACCACTGCGTTTGGCTTTGAGGTCTGCGATGGTGTGCAACACTCGCCACAAGTCACATGTGCTATTCAGAGAGACTCATGACTCGGTCTTGTCCCTGTGTGTGGTTTCCCAGCCTTGATGGCTTTGCACAGTTTGTAGCTGCTTTTCTTGATCTCCTGCTGATTATTGGCAAGGTAAGGTCTGTGTCGCGCAGTAAATCCTGCTCGCAAGGAACTATTGATCCAGGGTTTCTGGTTTTGAAGGCCCTAACTGGCTTCTGGGGGACAACATCATCGATGCATTTCCCGATGAAGCACGTGACTCTATCCCTAATCTCGAAGAGATCTTCATAAGACCATAAGACAAAGGAGCAGAAGTCGGCCATTCGGCCCATCGAGTCTGCTCCGCCATTTTATCATGAGCTGGTCCATTCTCCCATTTAGTCCCACTCCCCTGCCTACTCACCATAACCTTCGATGCCCTGGCTACGCAGATACCTATCAATCTCTGC
This sequence comes from Mobula birostris, assembly GCF_030028105.1. NCBI lineage: Eukaryota > Metazoa > Chordata > Chondrichthyes > Myliobatiformes > Myliobatidae > Mobula > Mobula birostris. Next base: position 59,097,955 of record NC_092382.1, read on the forward strand.
CTTAAATACACCCAATGACTTGGCCTCCACTGCTGTCTGTGGCAACAAATTCCATAGATTCACCACCCTCTGACTAAAAAAATTTCTAAGCATTTCTGTTCTGAATGGGCGCCCTTCAACCCTTAAGTCATGCCCTCTCGTACTAGAATTCCAATGACATTCCAATGTTCGTCATGGAAGCAATCCTGCAGCATGGAGACCGATTGGTCGGACCAACAGTGGACATCTTGTATCAGTTTCTGCCTGTACGTCAGGAGAAACAGGATCAAACAGTGATCTGATTTTCCAAAAGCTGGGCGTAGGAGAGCTTTGTAAGCGTTGCGGAAGGGAGAGTAGCAGCAGTCGAGTGTGCTATCTCCCCGAGTGCTCACCCAGATGTACTGACAAAACTTTGGAGAGAGTTCCGTCAGCGACGCTCGATTAAAATCACCGGCGATGATGAAGGCAGCCTCTGGGTGTGCAGTCTCCAGCATGTTGATGGTCTTGTACAGTTCCTTAAGAGCTAGGTCAGCATCAGCCTGCGGTGGAATGTACACTGCTGTGATGATAACAGCCGTGAACTGCCTGGGCAGCCAGTAGGGGCTACACAGTGGCGCCAGTTATTCCAGGTCGGGAGAACAAAAGAATTTGAGGGCATGCACATTCCGGGGATCGCTGTAAGCACTTTTGACCATGAAGTATATCCTTCCTCCATTACTCGTCCCAGAGAGGTTTTTTGACTATCTGCCCAGAACAGGGAGAACCCAAAGGGTTCGATAGCGAGGTCTGGTATTTCCATCATCAGCCAGGTCTCCACGAGCCACAAAATGTTACATACCTTTGTTTCCCACTGGTAGAAGATTCTGGCTGTCAGTTCACACAGCTTGTTGTTCAAGGGTATGCGAGGGAGCCTTGGCCGATTAGCACGCAGTCTCAGCCACACCAGGATGCCATCCCTTCTCCCTTGCCTCCGGCGCTTGTTCCGATGCCGTGGCGTTGTCAAGATGAGTCTCCCATGGATCGCGCGAGCAGGGGATCCCAGTGTAGGAAAGGCGGCACCTAGTGGGTAAGTGCCATCTTTCCGATGTACAGAAGTGTCAGTCCATTGTATGTGATGTGACTATCAGCTACTTGAACAGAAAATGCGAAGAAAATTGTAGAAGTTAGTAGTATACTGAAGATTTGGAACAGAGCTCTCAACACGGCCACCGTACGCAGCGTCATCTTTTTGCATCTAATTTTTTAAATCCATCTTGAACAATCGGTCTCCAACCAGATCGCATGCTACGTTTTTTCTTTTCATCTCCCGCTGAACCAAAACCAATCTTATTGTTCCTAATGAAAAAAACCTCCTGCTAATTGATGGCACACATTCAACATCATCCCTTATCTTCAACAATAACCGAAGGAGGCTAAAAGCAAAACAGTCCCCTCCTACAGAACTACCAGACGAAACACCTGCAGTATAACAGCAAAGACGTGAACCAGGGCATTACACATTCATCACAGGAATAAAATGAACGTAATCATTGGAGAATGCATAACCGCATACAACTAAATCTCACTTAACAACGACTCGTGGAGTGATGATCGGCAAGGTCATGGGGACATTTTTTGGAACCACATTCACACAGTATTCCCCACTGCCAGACATGTTCACTGGCTTCAGCAGCAACAACCTATTGAAGATGATTAACTCAGCCCGCAATGTTTATGCATTATCAATAGACACGGTGTTTACTGATCCACTGGGCAATTGTTTCCCATTAAAATTCAGTTTTCCACTGCTGAGTTCGGCTGCACAGAAAGGAAAACATTTCCCCGCCAGTGACATTTATCTGGTTCTGCTCTATGTGGATGAGACTCACCTGAGGAAGAGCAGATATAGATAGACTACAGAACTGTACTTAGCTCAATAACTGCAGATCCTTAGGGACTGTTTGGCTCAATAAGATTGTATCTTGTAACCGACTCTTCTTTCCTACAACCACCCGCTGCACTGTTTGATTTCCTGACTATCTGAGAGAGTGTCGTTCACCCGCAGGTAGGAAGAGACAAAGAACAAGCACTGAGAAATCATCCCAACAGCAGGGCCTATCTCTGTTACACTCGGAGACTGAGCCGTAGATATTGGTCTTCGGTTCAAATGATTGGATTATGGCGTCATAAATGGCAGAGCCAATTGAATCAGCCCCAATCAAAGGACAAATACTCTTTGAATATTTAGTTCAAATGTTGTTAACTGTTCTGCAGTTATCTGCCAGTGTGCTCAAATAGATTATTATCTGTTTGAAGTATATATCAGTCGAAGCAAGCAGCTGAGAAGAAGGGAGTGAGGAAATCAAGTAGAAAAAGTTTTTTTTTAAACACTGCTCGGGGAGAAGGGTCTGCACTGCGCAGGCGCGTGACGTAGTGCGCCAGGGTTTAAAAACAGACCACCATATACAGCGACCATCGTTGTAGCGGCCATCGTCAGAGTGGACTGAGTCAGAGTGGGACGGCTTTGGCTCAACAGGCTTTGGCGAGAACGGGCAGAGGCCAGGGTAGGTTCCCATTAGTTTTTTTGTTCAGATTGTCTAGCGTAGAGAGAATGCCAGGCAGGATGTTGGAATGCTCCTCTTGCAGGATGTGGGAAGTCACGGAGCCCTCCGGTGTCCCTGACAACGACACCTGCAAGAAGTGCATCCAGCTGCAGCTCCTGACAAACCGAGTTAGGGAACTGGAGCAGGAGCTGGAGGACCTGCGGATCATTCGAGAGAATGAGGAGATTATAGATAGCAGCTACAGGGAGGTAGTTACGCCAAAGGAGCAGAGGACAGGTAATTGGGTTACCGCAAGGCGAGGGAAGAGGAAAAGGCAGGCAGAGCAGGGTTCCCCTTTGGCCATTCCCCTCAACAACAAGTATACCGCATTGGATACTGTTGGAGGGGATGAGTTACCTGGGACAAGCTGCAGTAGCTGGATCTCTGGCACTGAGTCTGGCTCTGCAGTGCAGAAGGGAGGGTGGAAAAAGAGGAGAGCGGTAGTGATAGGGGATTCGATAGTTAGAGATACAGATAGGAGGTTCTGTGGTCGTGACAGAGAATCCAGGATGGTTTGTTGCCTCCCGGGTGCCAGGGTCGAGGATGTCTCTGATTGATTGCATGACATTCTGAAGTGGGAGGGTGATCAGCCAGATGTCGTGGTGCACATTGGTACCAATGACATAGCAAGGAAGAGTGAGGAGGTCCTGGAGAGTGAGTATAGAGAGCTTGGTAGGAAGTTGAAAAGCAGGACCTCAAGGGTGGTAATCTCAGGATTGCTACCTGTGCCAGGTGCCAGTGAGGGTAGGAATAAGATGCTCTGGAGGAGGAACAAGTGGCTGAGGAACTGGTGTAGGGGGCAGGGTTTCAGATTTCAGGATCATTGGGATCTCTTCTGGGGCAGGTTGGACCTGTACAAGGGAGACGGGTTACACTTGAACTACAGGGGGACCAAGATCCTTTCAGGGAGGTTTGTTAGTGCTATTGGGGAGGCTTTAAACTAGATTTGTAGGGGGATGGGGAGGTTTTAAACTAGATTTGCAGGGGGATGGGAACCAGAGTGCCAGAGCTGACAGTGAGGCTGGGGTGAAAATAAATGATGTTAAAAGTTCAAGCAAAGCCGCAAATAGAAAGGTTGTGAGTGGTGGTAAAAATCTTCTGAGGTGTATATATTTCAATGCTAGGAGTATTGCGGGGAAGGCGGACGAGTTGAGGGTGTGGATTGACATGTGGAATTATGACGTTATAACAATTAGTGAAACTTGGCTACAGGAGGGGCAGGACTGGCAGCTTAATATTCCAGGGTTCCGATGTTTCAGATGTGATCGAGGCAGAGGACTGAAAGGTGGGGGAGTAGCATTGCTTGTTAGGGAAAATATTACAGCAGTGCTCAGGCAGGACAGATTAGAGGGCTTGTCCACTGAGTCCTTATGGTGGAGCTGAGAAACAGGAAAGGTATGGCCACATTAGTGGGATTGTATTACAGACCACCCATAGTCAACGAGACTTGGAAGAGCAAATCTGCAGAGAGATAGCAGGCAACTGCAGGAAACATAAAGTTGTGGTGGTAGGGGATTTTAATTTTCCATATATTGATTGGGACTCCCATACTGTTAGGGGTCTAGATGGTTTAGAGTTTGTAAAATGTGTTCAGGAAAGTTTTCTAAATCAATATATAGAGGGACCAACTAGAGGGGATGCAATATTGGATCTCCTGTTAGGAAACGAGTTAGGACAAGTGACAAAAGTCTGTGTAGGGGAGCACTTTGGTTCCAGTGATCATAAGACCATTAGTTTCAACTTGATCATGGACAAGGATAGATCTGGTCCTAGGGTTGAGGTTCTGAACTGGAAGAAGGCCAAATTTGAAGAAATGAGAAAGGATCTAAAAAGCGTGGATCGAGACAGGTTGTTCTCTGGCAAGGATGTGATCGGTAAGTGGGAAGCCTTCAAAGGAGAAATTTTGAGAGTGCAGAGCTTGTATGTTCCTGTCAAGATTAAAGGCAAAGTGAATAGGAATAAGGAACCTTGGTTCTCAAGGGATATTGCAACTCTGATAAAGAAGAAGAGAGAGTTGTATGACATGTATTGGAAACAGGGAGCAAATAAGGTGCTTGAGGAGTATAAAAAGTGCAAGAAAATACTTAAGAAGAAAATCAGGAAGGCTAAAAGAAGACATGAGGTTGCCTTGGCAGTCAAAGTGAAGGATAATCCAAAGTGTTTTTACAGGTATATTAAGAGTAAAAGGATGGTAAGGTATAAAATTGGTCCTCTTGAAGATCAGAGTAGTCGGCTATGTGCGGAACCAAAAGAAATGGGGGAGATCTTAAATGGGTTTATTGCGTCTGTATTTATGAAGGAAACTGGCATGAAGTCTATGGAATTAAGGGAAACAAGTAGTGAGATCATGGAAACTGTACAGATTGAAAAGGAGGAGGTGCTTGCTATCTTGAGGAAAATTAAAGTGAATAAATCCCCAGGACCTGACAGGGTGTTCCCTCGGACCTTGAAGGAGACTGGTGTTGAAATTGCGGGGGCCCTAGCAGAAATATTTAAAATGTCAGAGTCTACGGGTGAGGTGCCGAAGGATTGGAGAGTGGCTCACGTTGTTCCGTTGTTTAAAAAAGGATCGAAAAGTAATCCAGGAGATTATAGGCCGGTAAATTTGAAGTTGGTAGTGGGTAAGTTATTGAAGGGAGTACTAAGAGACAGAATCTACAAGCACCTGGATAGACAGGGACTTATTAGGGAGAGTCAGCATGGCTTTGTGCGTGGTAGGCCATGTTTGACCAATATATTGGAGTTTTTCGAGGAGGATACCAGGAAAGTGGATGAAGGGAAGGCAGTGGATGTTGTCTACATGGACTTCAGTAAGGCATTTGACAAGGTCCCGCATGGGAGGTTAGTTAGGAAAATTCAGTCCCTAGGTATATATGGAGAGGTGGTAAATTGGATTAGACATTGGCTCGATGGAAGAAGCCAAAGAGTGGTGGTAGAGAATTGCTTCTCCGAGTGGAGGCTTGTGACTTGTGGTGTGCCACAGGGATCATTGCTGGGTCCATTGTTATTTGTCATCTATATCAATGATCTGGATGATAATGTGGAAAATTGGATCAGCAAATTTGCTGATGATACACAGATTGGAGGTGTAGTAGACAGTGAGGAAGGTTTTCAGAGCCTGCAGAGGGACTTGGACCAGCTGGAAAAATGGGCTGAAAAATGGCAGATGGAGTTTAATACAGACAAGTGTGAGGTATTGCGCTTTGGAAGGACAAACCAAGGTAGAACATACAGGGTTAATGGTAAGGCATTGAGGAGTGCAGTGGAACAGAGGGATCTGGGAATACAGATGCAAAATTCCCTAAAAGTGGCGTCACAGGTAGATAGGGTCATAAAGAGAGCTTTTGGTACATTGGCCTTTATTAATCAAAGTATTGAGTGTAAGAGTGGAATGTTATGATGAGGTTGTATAAGGCATTGGTGAGGCCGAATCTGGAGTATCGTGTTCAGTTTTGGTCACCAAATTACAGGAAGGATATAAGTAAGGTTGAAATAGTGCAGAGAAGGCTTACAGGGATGTTGCCAGGACTTGAGAAACTCAGTTACAGAGAAAGGTTGAATAGGTTAGGACTTTATTCCCTGGAGCATAGAAGAATGAGGGGAGATTTGATAGAGGTATATAAAACTATGATGGGTATAGATAGAGTGAATGCAAGCAGGCTTTTTCCACTGAGGCAAGGGGAGAGAAAAAACAGAGGACATGGGCTAAGGGTGAGGGGGGAAGTTTAAAGGGAACATTAGGGGGGGCTTCTTCACACAGAGAGTGGTGGGAGTATGGAATGAGCTGCCAGATGAGGTGGCAAATGCGGGTTCTTTTTTAACATTTAAGAATATATTGGACAGATACATGGATGGGAGGTGTATGGAGGGATATGGTCCATATCAGGTCAGCAGGACTAGGCAGAAAATGGTTTGGCACAGCCAAGAAGGGCCAAAAGTCCTGTTTTTGTGCTGTAGTTTTTCTATGGTTTCTATGGTTTTCTATCTCAAACTGAATGTTCCTCACCAGCCGGTGTGAAGAGATGAAGAACAAGAGCTCCATCACTGCCACACCGAGAGAATGCTCCTGTCTCTGTTACACTTGGAGACTGAGGTGCATTTTCTGGTCTCTGTGCCAGTTCACTAGTGTCTGTCATCTGAAAAGCCAGACTGAATGGATCGTCGAGTGAGAAGGTGGAGAAGGAAATAACCCAAAACACAGAAGTAGCAGAAGGCCTTTCAGCCCTAACTCTCCTTCTGTCATGCTTTACCAGCTCATGTGACATTTTCCTCAGGGGGTGGGGTGCGGGACACACTCCAGTCCTCATTGAGGTGGTGGAAGTGGTGAGCAGGTTCAACCAATCTGCTTGGCCTCGCATATTTATACATTCACATCAGCGGGTGTACTTGCTTAGGAGATTAAAGAGGAGACTGGAAAATGTCGACAGATCTGAACAGCATTCCAGCTGGTTTCAACACCGGCTAGTATACAGGCTCCAAAGCACAGGATCGACAGAGATTGCAGAAGGTTGTAGACACAATCACTTCTACCACATATCTCACCATCATAGTCATAGCACTGTTACGTACCCTGTAACAGATTAAAGAACCAGCAGAAATGGAAAACACCTTGGAGTCTGGTATTGCTGTTAACTAATGCTATTTTATTGGTAACTACGCAATACAGTAATATAAATTCAGATAAATCAAACAGGTTAGCAAAGTTCATGCATATATAAGTGTGGAAATATAAAAACCAAGCTTCTTCAAGCCTAGGGAGTAAATGGATACAGTCTTACGACGATGGGTAAATGAAATCAGTTCAGTTCGTGGTATTGAGTTCAGTAATGATGGAGAGAGAGAGAGGTGTCGTGGTTGTCTGAGTAAGCCGATGCCATCGATCCTTCCTGTTGTCCTCCGAAACTTCCAAGTTAGCCAAACTTGACCAACTTAAGAGCACCGTCTTCGAGTGATAGTCTACCAATCCAGGCAAAGGTTAGACACACTGGTAGACTCCACAGGGTCTCTCTTTCACGCACTAATAATCACAGATCGATCCCTCACGATCGATCCTCAGTCCCACTCTCGTGGGCACCTGAACAGGATAGTGGTAACTTCACCTTACCTTAGTGCATCTGCGTGTCCTGTGAAACAAGCAATTACGCTAGTTCAGATACTGTTGTGCTGAACACCAGCTGTCCATCAAGTAGCTCCTCCCTTCTCTCTCTGTAGGAACTCAGAAGCTAGCAGTGGCCTTGTAGAAATCCCGATCAAACTGTGAGCAGTCTTTGTCCATCTCTCTCTCTGTCTCACACACACACTCTCACACTCGGTGCTGTACAGCTGTGTGCTCTCTCTTTTTAAAAGCACAATCCATCATGAATAACTCAGGATATCGTCACAGCACAATACCAGGCCCTTTGACCCATATAGTCCACACGAAGTCATTAATCTGCCGAGTCGCATCCACCAGCACCTGTAACATAGAGAGCCCTCCGTATCCCACCCATCCATAGGTTTATTGCTTATTCATTTATTATCAGTGTTCTTTCTTTCTTTGTTGTTTTTGCACAGTTTGTTGTCTTTTGCACACTCTTGGTGTGGTACTTCACTGGTTCTATTATATTTATTATTACAGTGTATAGATTTATTCTGTCACAAGAAAATGAACCTCCGGGCTGTTTTATTGTGATATAAATGTGCAGTGATAATAAATTTAATTTGGAACTTGAAGAGTCCTTCAATGTAATGGATGAAGTAAAGTTGAGAGAACTTATTCCCCCCCCCCAATTCCTCACCCCTTTTGATGCGGCCTATGACTGTGGTGTCATTGGAACTCTGCTTAGCTACAAAATCATAAGTAGAACAAGGAAAAGAAACTTGTTTATTTTAAACTCTCACTTGTACTGAGGAGAATGTGGAACAAATATCATATTTAGCCAGCCACTTTAGGCACAGGTTAATCGAGCAGAAGATGCAACCGCCTAAGGGTACGCTCAATATTCGAGGACAGCTTCTGTCCAACTGTTGGAAGATTCAAGATGCAGGATTGTTTAATGATATTTGCAGCACACAAATGTAAGGGAAAACAAAGTAATTTTTATCTCAGATTCAATGCAGCACAAAAAAACAATAAAATGAAGGACACAATAATTTAAAATAACAATAAATGTAAACACATAAGATAGCTTGTATACATGGATTGGTTGTACATTCATAAGTTGATGCTCAGCGTAGTTGTGTCTGTACATACGGTGACTGACAGGAAATGATAAAGCAGTGGTGATGGCTGTGTGGAGGGGTGAGATAGTGGGTGGGGATGTTGATCAGCCTTACTGCTTGGGAAAAGACAAATATCGGACCCTGTATGACTAGATGGACTCCTGAACTCACAATCAAACTCGTTACGGCCTTGCACCATAATGTCTGCCTGCACCGCACTTTCTCTGTAAATGCAACACTTTATTCCGCATATGCTGGTGGACCACGGCGACCTGTTCTAGGCTGCTCTCAAAACTTCTAAACATTTGGCACTAGTTCTTACCTACTATTATCTATTTATACACACACACACATGCACATACACACACACACACACACACACACACACACACACACACACACACACACACACACACAGCTTCAGCAATCAGATTTCGGAACTGTCCTTGAGCTCATGAACAGGACCTCAGAATTCTTCTTTTATTTGTTTGTTTCCTTATTTATTTACTTTCTTGTTTGTGAATTTATTTATATCGGCAATATTAGTTATTCGTTTCTGTGTTTCTTTCCTCGCTCACTTGTTTATTTTCTTATTCATTTTTCTTGTTTGTTTACTCATTTATTTATTTGTTCATTCATTTGCTTACTTAAGTAAGAAGTAAGTTCATAAATACTTATCTACTTACTGCGGTCTGCGAGCGTTTAGGTCAGCAATGAAGGTCCTGCAAGCACATCTTCACGACGTTAATTGAGTTGCAGCTTCTAAGAGACAGTATTAAGCAACTGAAGCTGCAGCTGGGTGAACTTTGACCAACACAGAAGAATGAGGAGGTGATGGATATGTCACTCCTAAGCTCGAGAAAGCGGGTCCCTGGGTATCTGTCAGAAGATGGAAAAGGGATAGTTGACCTTTGCAGAACGCCCCTGTAGCCTTACCCCTCAATAATCAGTACACTGCTTTGAATACTATTAGAGGGTTGTCTTACCAGAAGGAAGCCGTATATGTCTCCAGCACTGAGTCTGGCTCTGTGGCTCAGAAGAAAATGGGGCGGGGGGGGAGAACAGGAGTGCAATAGTGACAGAAGATTACTTAATTAGAAGAGTAAAAAGGAGATTCCATGGAGGTAAAGGGGACACCCAGATGATAATGTTGCTATCCTATTGCCAGGATCAGGGATATCTCGAATCGGGCCCATGGATTTTTTGTATTAAATCGTACATACTGGTGTCTGCATCTGAGAAAATCGAGGATCCAGTTGAACAGGGAGCTATTTGTGGTGCCTAATGATTTGTTTTGAGGGGGTGCTGAGTTGTACTCAATGTGAACCACTCTCACCTATGCATATTTATTGTACAGTTGTTCCAGTACTTAGTGACCAGCCAATTAAATTACATCTGGTGTCGACCAGCTGTGATGCTGGGCAATTTGGAAAAGAAATACTTCATTCCTCAGGCAGGGGTTCATGTTTTTCATGAGCAAACTCCCGAATCACTCCGTACAATGGATGCTAGTGCAATAAGATGTTAGGCTTTGAGCAGATAACCGCGATATTCTGCGGACCGGTATGACTACAGATTGCCTGAAACAACGTGGTACGTCAGACTGCTGAATGTAGACAATGAAGTCCATAGACTCAGCCAATTAGCCACCCAGGACAAACACTTTATTGGAATAGTATCTGGGGCCAGGCTGCTTTGTCTGTGTGCAAGTAAGGTGAGAACAGTCAGATTTTGGATTTCCGCTAATGTGGTCTAGGGATGAAACAACAGGCATTCTGGATAGTAGTGCATCAGTCGTCGAGTGTGCTGGGTCCTCAGGTGCCGCAGGTGATGTGCTGATGTAGTTGGGCCGAGACTTATTCAAACTACCTGATTAAAGGTGTCTGGCAAAGATATGAAAGCCGTCGCGGTATGTCATTTCTTGCTTCTTTATAATGATATTAAATACGCCCAGTGCTTGCTTGACATCTGCCTTTGGCAGTACATAAATGACAGTGAGGATCACGCCGGGGAACTCCCTCGGTATGTAGGATGGTCTGAGTCTGGAGAACAAGAATGAAACAAGAGCTCTATGTCGGAGCGCCGCTGCTTTGTTCTTGCCTGATGCTGCTGACCGGTCCATCTCAGTGAAACAGAAAACACAATAATCACTTGCTTCCCTCCAATACAGCAATCTTACCTCTAGGTCCTATGACTTACACTCCAGTGAAGGTACATTGGCCAGGAATAAATTGAATGACTGAATTGAGTTTTTTACTTACATCTTTCGTATACATTGTCATTGTCGTAGTCATACTTTATTGATCCCGTGGGAAATTGGGTTTTGTTACAGTTGCACCAACCAGGAAAATAGAGTATAAATATAGCAATGTAAAGCCATAAATAATTAAATAATAATATGTAAATTTTGCCAAATGGAAATAAGTCCAGGACCAGCCTATTGGCACAGGGTGTCTGACCCTCCAAGGGAGGAATTGTAAAGTTTGATGGCCACAGGCAGGAATGACTTCCTATGACGCTCTGTGTTGCATCACATACCTCTCCGTCTGAATGTGCAATGTGCAATTACTTATGGTAAATTATAAGGACTCTCTGAAGAAATCCCTTGGCGCCTGTCACATTGACCATCGCCAGTGGTCTAATCTAGACTCCGATTGCGAGGCCTGGCGACGCACCATTCACCGAACTGTCTCCTCCTTCGAGAACACACGCAGGGCCGGCATTAAGGACAAAAGGAGAGGGAGGAAGAACCGTGACACAGCAGCACCAAACCCAGAACAGAATTTCCCTTGCAGCTGCTGTGGCCGGTCCTGCCTATCCCGTATTGGCCTCATCAGCCACCAGCGAGCCTGCAGCAGACGTAGGCAGCCCCCTTCCTAAATCTTTGTTTGCGAAGCCAAGCCATGATGATGATAATAACACGAACAACAGGACAGTCCATACAATATAGAAATACAATTGTATCAGGGTGAGTTAATCAGTCTGCTGGCCTGGTGGAAGAGGGTGTCCCTGAATCAACAGATTGGTGGATAGATGTAGGATAGAAGATTGGTTTACAAGAGGCGATCTGCGTTTTCAGCTGTATATAGGTTATAAATATCTGTAATTACTGAGCTACTGTGCGTACATTTCTCTAGTTTTTGCACCTTTGTCACTTTACCCTCATACGATTTGCTCTTCCTCAGGTGAGTCTCAGCATTTTACCATCAATGTAGAGCGCAGAAAAATATATGCAGCCATCGGGGGAGAAGCCTTCTTTTCAGTGCGGCCATCAGGGAAGATCTCAAGTGGAAGCTGGACCTTCAATGGGAAAACTATCTGTCAGTGGATCGATCAATTCGTGTCCATTGATAATCCCTATACATCGCGAGCTGAACTATTCACCTCCAATGGGTCGCTACTGCTGAAGTCGGTGAACGAGTCAGACAGTGGGGTGTACCGTGTGAACATGCTTCCAATCCGTGGCCCAAAAACCTTAGCGACCATCACTCTCGAAGTCACTGGTAAGTGAGACTTTGGTCTTGTTCGCTCATTTATTGAAGGGCTGCTCTTTTTTATTTGTTTTATCTCTACTTTCCAACTTACTCTGTTACACTGTAAGTCACTAATCTCTTGAAGGTTTATCTTTTGTTGATTAGGAAATGTTAGCCAATGCATAGGATAACTCTGCCCTACATTTACTATGGGATCTTGCCGGTTAGGCGTCGGCTGGATGGACAAAATAAGATCATGGGGGCTTGTGGGTGTGGAACCCAAGGCCGTGTGACCCTAGCTCAACCTAACTTTCACATCTGGCATGATTACACCAGTTTACTTTAAAAAAGAACTACTCTTCGATACAGAACTTATTTCAATTTTTCATTTGTTACCATTTAGTATTCGAACTGGATTATCTCATTACGCGTTTTGAATCACATTAATTCTTTAATGTGTGTGTGTTTGTGTGAGAGAGAGACTGTATGTGTGTACTTGTGTTTTTGTGTGTTTGGTATTGAGTTGATATCGCTTTGTATGAACTTGTGGGCAGTTTAACCCCTGCCCGTCAGCTGAAGTGTTCTGTGACGCCCCGGAACACACTGCCAACAATGTCACAGCTCTGGAACACAGAAAGACTATTTCAAAATAGACATACAACACAGAAGTTCAGAATCAGAAGATAATCCCACGTTGAAATATACAACGATTAATAGGAAAACAGAGGTTGTGAAAAAATGTGTTTATCGGGGGTGAGAAGAATGTGTTTTGGCACCTGATGAAATTAGCAACCTGATCAAATGTCACGTGTGTAATGGCTCACGTGTTTAACTAGAAAGTTGCTTCTGTTGCTGCTGGCAAGGATGGAGTTCAGGTGAAGGATGCCCATTAGCTTTCAGTGCGAAGCAACTTCCAGAAAATCCATTCAACCACGCTAATTGTCCTGAAAAAAAAACTCATGATACAGCCAGTGCTGTGTAACCTGAGCTTCCAGATTCTGCTCAGCCATTTCAAATAACCACAGAGGAAAAACTTCTCTGGTGATGAAAAGACAAAATAATGCGGATGGCATAACTCTGAACTTAAAAAGACAAATTATCAGAAACATCAGCAAGCTATGCAGAAATTATGGAGAGAGAAATTTAACACAGTAGGCGTTCAGATGGATGACATTTCCTCAGATGCTGTTTTGAGAGATCAATAATGTTCTCAGCAAACCATGTTCTGTTCCTGTTCTGCCTTGGATCTGTGCTCCCAGATTCTCCAGAACGGGAGAATGTACGCACTGTCGCAACTTGACGACAGCCCTGCATCATCAACAGACAAGGTAGATTTGGTCTGAAGTCTCCTGTGTGAGCCTAGAATCTATTAAGTCTTCAGTGTATGTTAAGAATTGAATGCAGACAATACTATACTTTGACAAATCTACAAGACAGCTTTTGGGTTGTTAATGTAATTATTTGCATCCTGTCAGTACCCTTTCAGGGTCACTGTTGTTACAAGTGTGGAAACACAACGATACCAGTGTTGGTTACCAATATACACTCATGTTCAAAAGCTGTACACGCATTTCATTGTTGCTTTGGAACTAGAATTTCATTATTGCGTGAGGAACTTCGCAAAGTTCAATATTCTGGGTTATGCTTGTAGCAACAAAGTCAGACATTTACACCAGTTTCTCTTTTTATCAGCAGAAAAGTATACTGTAGATTGATATAGAGTCATACAACACGGAAACTCATGATATCTATTCCATCTAGGACTTTTGGACTTTTAATTTGTGTGTATTTCAATCAGATGTCCTCTCAGTATTTTAAACTATTAAGACTACACGCCCAGAGGCATCATACATTTCCCACCCTTTTCAGTCCTGGAATCTTCCTTGTTAAGAACAATCCCTATGTTTTTTTTTCAGCTGTGCAGCCCAACGATATCTCTGAGCTGAAAAAAGGCTGAAGAAATGTGCAGTGCTTTCTTCACCTCCCTATCCACATGAGATTCCACCTTCAGGGAACTATGCACCATTATTCCTATATCCCTCTGTTATACTGCATTCTTCACTGCCCTAACATTTACCACGTATGTCCTATTTTGATTAGTCCTACCAAAATGTAGCACCTCACATTTATCAGCATTAAACTCTGTCTGCCTTCTTTCAGCCCACTCTTCTAACTGGCCTAATTCTCTCTGCAAGCTTTGAAAAGCTATTTTTTTTTATCCACAACGCCACCTATCTTAGTATCATAATCTGCATACTTACTAATTCAATTTACCACCCCATCATCCAGATCATTAATGTATATGAAAAACAACATTGGACCCAGTACAGATCCCTGAGGCACACCACTAGTTACCGGCCTCCAATTCTGTGCAGTTTTATGTCAAATACATTGTAAACCTACATAAACTGTGCCATGTGTGCATTCAGTGCGCTCATACTTTTGTCACAGGAAAAATAAATTGCACAACATAAGATTTTTGTGCACACTGACTACTAAAAATTAGAGGTAACATTGTTTGGAGCTGTGACGTTGTGGTCATTACAGAGACTTGCATGGCTCAGGAGCAGGAATGGCTACTTCAAGTGCCAGGCTTTAGATGTTTCAAAAAGGACAGGGAGGGAGGCAAAAGAGGTGAGGGCATGGCACTGTTGATCAGAGATAGTGTCACTGCTGCAGAAAGGAATGAAGTCATGGAGGGGTTGTCTACGGAGTCTGTGTTGGTGGAAGTTAGGAATAGGAAGGGGCCAATAATGCAACATGGTGTTTTTTTTTTGAAAGACCACCCAATAGTAACAGGGACATCGAGGAGCAGACAGCGAGACAGATTCTGGAAAGGAGTAATAATAACAGGGTTGTTGTGGTGGGAGATTTTAATTTCCCAAATATTGATTGGCATCTCTCTAGAGTAAGCGATTTAGATGGGATGCAGTTTGTTAGGTGTGCTCAGGAAGATTTCGTGACACAATAAGCCTACAAGAGGAGAGACTGTACTTGATCTGGCATTGGAAAATGAACCCGGTCAGGTGGTAGGTCTCTCAGTCAGAGAGTATTTTGGAGATAGTGATCACGATTCTATCTCCTTTACCATAGTATTGGAGGGGGATAGGAACAGACAAGTTAGGGAAACGTTTAATTTCAGTAAGGGGAATTACGGTTTTTGTTATTGTGCATTGCGATGTACTGCTGCCGCATAAAGACGGATTTCATGACATATGCTGGTGATACTAATCCTCATTCTGGTTCTGATTTTGTACAGTCAGTGATTCGCTGCTAACATCCACGGCTACTTTATTTATTGCTGCGTAGGATCCATTTAAGAAATGAACTACGCCTCTAATAGTTGTCAAGTTCCAGAAGTGCAAACAGTTTGCTTGCTTCATATCTGGCAACTCTCTCAATCTACTGTGCGATATTACACTTGTAAATGTTTTGAGTTTACCCTCCACCAGCAGTCACTTTACACAGTGCATTCCAGACTGCTTCTGGTATATGGTTGGAAAACGTTTTCCTCAGATCCCTCTGCATTACCAATCCCTTTCCACGACTATTATCTAAATAGTTTACCGTCTCGCACAGTGAGAAAGATGTCCCGTTTTGATTATTTCACTACCAGATGTAATGAAATAGATGCTAATAATGCTTTATCTTGTATATAAGTTTATGCTACACGTATGGTGTTTGAAAAATTGACTGTGCTGAAGCTAAAGTTAAAATGATCAACTTCTGTGCCTCACATTACTGCGTTGTTCAATCACTTTGCTCTGCCATCCATGTGATGGAGACAAATTATTTGTGTTGGTGTTCATTTAATATAATTCCCAATCTGTTGTGCAGTGACTTATCTATAGGAAAACCACACCCGATGTATATCGCGTGAGAACCGGCATAGATTGGGGGACCACTTTGCTCAGTATCTATGCTCCGTCCGCCAGAACAAGCAGGATCTTCAAGTGGCCACCTATATTAATTTGACTTCCCGTTCCAATTCCAATATGTCCGTCTATGGGCTCCTCCAATGTCACGATAGGGCTACACTTAGATTGGAGGAACAATACCTTATATTCTGTTCCATTAGCCTCCAACCTGATGGCATGATCGACTTCTCAAACTTCCAGTAATGCCACCCCCCCCTCCCCCACTGTTGCCCATTCTCTTGTGTGTCTCTCTCATATTATGTCCTTGCCAGCCCATTGCCTCCCTCTGGTGCTCCTATCCACACATTTTTTTTTCTTTCTTCCATGGCCTTCTGTCTCTTTCACCAATCAACTTCCTAGATCTTTTCTTCATCCCTTCTCCTCCAAGTTTCACCTATTTCCTGGCATTTCTCTCACCCCCCCCCGACACACCTTTCAAATCTACACCTCAGCTTTTTTTGTCTCCAGCCCTGCCGACATGTTTCGTCCTGAATCGTCGACTGCACTCCTTTCCGTAGAAGCTGCCTGGCCCGCTGAATTCCTCCAGCATTTTATGTGTGTTGTTCGGATTTCCATCACCTGCAGATTTTCTCTTATTCCAGCTGCATTTCGACAAATTGAAATTAATTGGTATTAGAACAACGACACATCAGTTGCACATTTAAGGTGAAAGCTGATGTAGGAGGATGGCAGGGATCCTGCATTTGATATTAGTGCTAACACCGTAGGAGAGAAGCATCTGTACTAATTCTCCACCTGGTTTGTTAGCTATTCAGTCATATGGGGCAGTAATGTACATAATACAATATTGCATTTGTTGGTGCCATTGATCTACCTAATCGCGATCAGCTGACTCAAGGATTTGGGTAAATCTCCAATTGAATACTATGCAGAGAAGGAAGAAGTTAAAATATGGGTGTCTTAGGAATGTATTTCAGAGAATGACCAGGACACGCTGTTACATTAGCAGTGTGGTCAGTGTTAAGGCTCCAGAGACAACATTATCGTCATGATCGACGATGGGCAGGGAATAGTAATGGTGTCGGCAGCGTGGCCAGCTGTGAGGTTATCATCTCAGTTCAGTGAGCTTAGATCCAGAGTTGCAGTGACAATATCCCATCGGTCAGTGACGTGTTTTCAAAGTTCAGACCATTCTGCATTTTGAATACAAATCCTGTCATCGTTCTGATGTTCCAGCAGTGTACTCAATGTGTCTGGTTGTGTCTGCCACTTTGCAGTTCCAATCTACACAGTGGCTCCACAGGAGGTCAGAGAGGTGAGTCTGAATGTGATTAATGTAAATTTTGGGCAGATTCATCAAGGTTGTGTTTCACATCCTTCCCCATCTGTAGAGACTTCTTCCTTGGAATGTTTACTCGTATTGGAGAAACATTTCATATGGTTGCAAAATCTATAATAATAACATGTACTATTTTCATTTCATAACAACATGTGGCATATTCCATATGTCTGTATGTGCTGAACTACAATGAATTAACTGAATCTATTTCTGAATGCAATTAATGTGATTTGTGATGTGCAATAATACCCTTTGTTGTTGTACACAGCCTGGTTGGAACAACACAAACCTGAACATTTATTTGCAGCATTCTTCACAATATGTTAAAGTGTTTAAGTATGTTCAACAGGATATACATGTATACAAGATATTTAAACAATTATATTGACTATGTCATTGCCAATATGTGAGTTCAGAAAAAGAAGCAGCTGTATAAAGCTGTAAATGAGGTCGACTCGATAGTTTTAGCATCCCTGGTGTGTTTTATCTGCAGCCACTCAACACAAGCAGCACCTCATTTCATATTTTAGGTTTTTTATCCACAAATACACTAAACTATTTCTGGAAAGAATTTTCTGCACTTTGACCAAATAAAAGAGATGCTTCCCTCCGCTAGCCTGCAGTTTGCCCTTGAACACGCTATACCCCAGCTCAGCACACCACCAGCCCCACCCCCACCGATAAAGTTTGTGTGCAGCCATGGGAGCTGGTGGACAATGGCTGTATGAGCCGCTGGTGTATATCGTAAGTCCTGGTTATGCGGCCACTGACAGCAGACGGATAATCTCTGAAGAGTGTTGATTATCGCTGGGGACATCGAACACAGAGACGATTTGTTGCCGTTTTGCTCATTGTCATTAACGATTTTGAAAGATATTGTAGTTGAGATTGTTGTGGTGATTCTGGCATGTGTATGACCTGCACCAATGGTACAGGTTACTCCTGAACCCGAGGTGTCCAATATCCTTGCGGGCAGGTTGGCTGGATTCTTTTTGGTGGATTTAAATTATCTTTTCCCGGGGATGTGAACCGGCGTGATAGTGCTGAAGATGCGGTAGTCAGTTCAGAAACTGAGGCTCCAAACAAGGAAAGGCTGATGATAGGGCAAAATTGCAGTCAAGAGGATGAGTTGAATTATAATAGATGGATAAAATCGAAACAGGTAAATACTGGACTTAAGGTGTTATACTTGAATGCGCTAAGTATGCGAGATAGGGTAGAAGAACTTGTCACACAGTCATAGGTTGGAATAGGTGTATAGGATGTTGTATGAATCACTGAATCATGGATAAATAATGAGCGTAATGTTTCGGATACACAATGTGGCGATAGGACAGTCAAGAGGGTAAAGCGGGCGGCATTGCCCTGTTGATTAAAAATGAAATCAAATAATCAGAAAAGGGTGATACGGGGTCCAAAGGTGTTTAATCATTATAGATCGGGCTAACGAACTGTAAGGGTAAAAGACCCTGATGTACAGACTCCCCAAAGGATGTGGTCTAAAAATTACAATGGGAGAGAGAAAATGCATACCAAAAGGACGATGTTACATTAGTCATGGGAGATTTCAATCTGCAGGGAGCCTGGGCAAATCATCATCATGCTGGATACCAACAGGGGGGATTTCTAGAATGCTTGAAAGATGGCTTTTTAGAGCATCTCGAGGTTGAGCCGACTACCAGATCAGCTATTCTGGATTGGGTGCTGTGTAATGAGCTGGGATTAATTAGAGAGCTTGGTAAAAGGCTGCTTTGGGGAAAATGATCATAATATGATCGAATTCACCCTGATATTTCAGAAGAAGCAGCTAAAGTCAGGTGTATCAGAATTAGGTTTGAATAAAGGTAATTACAAAAGTTTGGGAGAGGAATTGGCCAGAAATGATTTGAAAAGAACACTGCTAGGGATAACAACAGAGAGGCAAGGGCTGCAATTTCTAGAAGGAACTTGGAAGGCACAGGATACATACATCCCAAGGAGGAAACATTTCCAAAACAAAAGATGACACACCCGGACGAAGAAGAGAAGTCAAATCCAACATAATACACAAACAAGAGGCACGTAATAGAGCAAGAGTTCATAGGAAGTTAGAGGATTGGGAAGATTTTAAAAAAACAGCAGAAGGCATTAAGAATTCAAAGGAGGAATACGAAATTATGCTAGCCAATGATATTAAGGAAGATAGCGTAAGTTTCCTCAGATACATAATGTTTAAAAGAGAGGCTAGAGTCGATATTGGACTGCTAGAAAATGACGCTCGAGAGGAAGTAATGGGGATAATGGGATTTGCAGAAGTTCCAGGTGTCAAATGTCAATACTTCTACCTACTAAGTTCCTCTGACGAAACCCCGCCCAATGAACACCCAAAGAATAGAAAAGTTACTACCTGGGAAAGGAGACTACACTGACCAGGTGTTCTTACCTGTCTTGATTTAATCTCCATGTAACCTACCAGCGATGTGTGTTGGTTTACCTGAGGAGAGTTATTGCTCCTTTGCATCGAAGCCTCCCATTTAAAGCCACACTGACTGGTAACTGATGATGAATGTGACGTGTCACCAGCAGAATACTATTTTGCTTCTCCTTTCCCGGAAGGCGGTTCACTTTCACCGCAGGTAAAATGAGACCACAAATAACTAGATATAGCTGCAGAAAAGATTCCAGCCATCCTTCCGACGCCAGTAGGAATTTCATTTTCCTGGTGTCCGGAGCCTTCAGCCCCACTCCCTTCACCCCCCTCCCCCGGTCAACTCCGCAAACTAGTTGGAGTCCCTGGCCCGCTGTCAATCCTGCTGAGACTGCAAATTCGGCGGGAGGAGAGAGAGCAGTGCCCCGCGCGTGCGCAGCCCTCCGGTGAAAAATGATATTGTATCCGTTAAATAGGGACCATGGACAATTCTGATTTGATGGAGACAGACGTGAAAGCACAGAGGAACATCTGGAGAAATTTCTGAAACGCCAGTTCACTGCTGTTGTTACTGCGCAGTCGGGAATCTTCCAGAGGGAAGGCATCAGAATCCTCGGCTTTGCCTGCTGTTGGTGACCGAGATTGAGGTTGAATCGTTCGGATAGAGATGACGCTCAGTACTTGGTGTCAGAGAGCGGATCGGAGGCTCGAAGTTTTCGGATGACTCAGAGTCGGACTGTGGTCGGGCATGGCAGGGAGAGTTTTTCTTCCTCCTCCTGTCTGCGTGAGATGTGGGACATTTGAGAGACTTTGAACTTTTTACTGTTCTCATGGACTTCTTCATCAAGTTATGGTATTGTTGCACTGTTGTAACTATATGTTATAATTATATAGTTTTGTTAGTTTTTTCAGTCTTGGTCTGTCCTGTGTTTTGTGATATCACACCAGAGGAAATATCGTATCATTTCTTAATGCATGCATTACTAAATGACAATAAAAGAGGACTGCATGTCTTCATAATCTAAAAATGATGACTAACTTCATACCCATA
This sequence comes from Mobula birostris, assembly GCF_030028105.1. Taxonomy (NCBI): domain Eukaryota; kingdom Metazoa; phylum Chordata; class Chondrichthyes; order Myliobatiformes; family Myliobatidae; genus Mobula; species Mobula birostris. Next base: position 59,118,865 of record NC_092382.1, read on the forward strand.
CTTTTGCTAGATGCTGCCTTGTAAGCAATGATCCCTATTGATAGCTGTATTTTGTCAGGTCTATGCATTCCTCTGGTATGTATTTTGACTGCAGTAGGCACAGAACCGTAAACATTACGCTATGTCTGAATGTCCCTTTTTACTCATGTACCAGGTTTCCTTATGATGTTCAGAGCTTTGATCTCTGATATCACCCTTTCCACGTCACCGGCTTCTCCAGCCCTCTCCTATTACGTCACTGAGTTCACAAGACCAGTAATTCGAAATGTCGTTGAACCATGCATTTTCGTGCTTTTTCAAAGTTTCAAAGGTTAATGTCAGTGAAATGTATACAATACACATCTTCAAATGCTATTTCTTCGGAGCAATTCACGAAAACAGTGGAGTGCCCCTAAAGAGTGAATGATAGTTAAAGCTCCTCTCTCTCCCACGTGTAAGCAGCAGAAAGCAACAATCCCCTAACCCCATCTACATAAAAACCCACAACAGCAAAGGCACGGACTTGCAGTACTGCAAAGACTACATTGTTCACCCGGCATTCGACATACCACAGGCTCTCTCTCTCCCTAATAAGGGAGAAAAGGTGGTCTCCATTTCACGATGTTAAAAGTCTGTTGCGTCGCTTTTTTTCCAAGCTATGTGCTTAAAGATCTCGAGTTGCTGGGCACACAGTCTTAGATCTTCTATCTTACACTGCACACCAGTCTTCTGCTCGGACACTGACCTCTGAACCCCCCGTCTGCAGAGCCACGAAAATTCAGACCTCCAAAGATGAGCAAAGTTCTTAGGCCGAGCCCTTGGTGTGCCGAATAATGGACAGTTGTGAAACCACGATAGCGGATCCCATTCCCGCAAGGAACCGTAGTCAGCCTGTAACTCCAGGTCAGGGTCTTCAAAACAACCTTGAGGAGGAAAAACGGAGATATTAAAGATGGAAATAGAGCTGTTTCTGAAAAGGCAAGCTTGGAGTTGCCGTTAGGAGTCATTAACGCTCCTATATTCCACCTTCTTATTGTGAAGTTGTTGAATTTCACCGCTCATGGAATAATGACCGTGAGACGCAAATTAAAATATCCCTTTGCAGCGTTAATTTGAATTGTGTTGAATCATTTTCATTGAATTATCGATTCTCAGAAACACCAATAAGTAAAGGTACCAGAATGCCAGCAATTATTCATTAGCTTGTGCGATTTAAGCATTGATTGTTCTCTATTTGCCCAGTCTGTACCTCTCTGTGACTCCAACCCAATCTATCTCATGCTTTAGGATTGTTTACTGTCATTCAGCAGTCCACGAGTGTAAAGGAGAGCAGAACGAATATTGCACGAGTCCGGTGCAGCTGTCAAAAACACATTACTTATAAAAACAGAATAAATATAAATGGAATACTATGAAAAATAAAATTACACGCAGCTATTTAATGTGCTGGTAAATACATAGGATTAACTGTATGCAAACACTGATGGTATGTACTTAAATAGAGGCTGGTTGTGGGAGTATCTGAACATGAGATGACTGACCGGAAATGATAAAGTGACAAAGTGGATGGTCACTAAACTGTGCCTGACTGTCTGAGCGTTGTGCAGCACAATTGCAAAGACTTAAAACAGTATCATACCAATCCACTCCCACTCACCTGGGGTCACAGGGAGAGAAAGTTAGAAACATTTGGATTCCTGGGCAGAAAATGTTCCAGTTGGTCTCATTTTGAATTTATCAGCAAATTACTGAGACAGATGGAAACAAATTTGCTTCTCTGCACAAGTGAGACTCTCAACTATGCATCAACTCTGCAACAGACTACTTAACCAAGCTTGAAAGAGGTGCAGTAATTTTGTCAGAAATCATCAAGGGCAAACGATCAACAGACCTTTCCCTTACAATGCTTCAATTGGAATCAGGTTTATTATCACCGGCATGTGTTGTGAAATTTGTTAACTTAGAAACATAGAAAATTGGTGCAGGAGTAGGCCATTCGGCCCTTCGAGCCTGCACCGACATTTATTATGATCATGGCTGATCATCCAACTCAGAACCCCGCCCCAGCCTTCCCTCCATACCCCCTGACCCCCGTAGCCACAAGGGCCATATCTAACTCCCTCTTAAATATAGCCAATGAACTGGCCTCAACTGTTTCCTGTGGCAGAGAATTCCACAGATTCACCACTCTCTGTGTGAAGAAGTTTTTCCTAATCTATGTCCTAAAAGGCTTCCCCTTTATCCTCAAACTGTGACCCCTTGTTCTGGACTTCCCCAACATCGGGGACAATCTTCCTGCATCTAGCCTGTCCAATCCCTTTAGGATTTTATACATTTCAATCAGATCCCCCCTCAATCTTCTAAATTCCAACGAGTACAAGCCCAGTTCATCCAGTCTTTCATCATATGAAAGTCCTGCCATCCCAGGAATCAATCTGGTGAACCTTCTTTGTACTCTCTCTATGGCTTTCCTCAGATTAGCGGACCAAAACTGCACACAATACTCCAGGTGTGGTCTCACCAAGGCCGTGTACAACTGCAGTAGTACCTCCCTGCTCCTGTACTCGAATCCTCTCGGTATAAATGCTAGCATACCATTCGCCTTTTTCACCGCCTGCTGTACCTGCATGCCCACTTTCAATGACTGGTGTATAATGACACCCAGGTCTCGTTGCACCTCCCCTTTTCCTAATTGGCCACCATTCAGATAATAATCTGTTTTCCTGTTTTTGCCACCAAAGTGGATAACTTCACATTTATCCACATTAAATTGCATCTGCCATGAATATGCCCACTCACCCAACCTATCCAAGTCACGCTGCATCCCCTTAGCATCCTCTTCACAGCTAACACTGCCGCCCAGCTTCGTGTCATCCGCAAACTTGGAGATGCTGCATTTAATTCCCTCATCCAAGTCATTAATATATATTGTAAACAACTGGGGTCCCAGCACTGAACCTTGCGGTACCCCACTAGTCACTGCCTGCCATTCTGAAAAGGTCCTGTTTATTCCCACTCTTTGCTTCCTGTCTGCTAGCCAATTCTCTATCCACATCAATACCTTACCCCTAATACCGTGTGCTTTAAGTTTGCATACTAATCTCCTGTGTGGGACCTTGTCAAAAGCCTTTTGAAAATCCAAATATACCACATCCACTGGTTCTCCCCCATCCACTCTACTAGTTACATCCTCAAAAAATGCTATGAGATTCGTCAGACATGATTTTCCTTTCACAAATCCATGCTGACTTTGTCCGACGATTTCACCGCTTTCCAAATGTGCTGTTATCACATCTTTGATAACTGACTCCAGCAGTTTCCCCACCACCGACGTTAGGCTAACCAGTCTATAATTCCCCGGTTTCTCTCTCCCTCCTTTTTTAAAAAGTGGAGTTATATTAGCCACCCTCCAATCCTCCGGAACCAGTCCAGAATCTAACGAGTTTTGAAAAATTATCACTAATGCACCCACTATTTTTTGGGCTACTTCCTTAAGCACTCTGGGATGCAGACCATCTGGCCCTGGGGATTTATCTGCCTTTAATCCCTTCAATTTACCTAACACCACTTCCCTACTAACATGTATTTCTCTCAGTTCCTCCATCTCACTGGACCCTCTGTCCCCTACTATTTCTGGAAGATTATTTATGTCCTCCTTAGTGAAGACAGAACCAAAGTAATTATTCAATTGGTCTGCCATGTCCTTGCTCCCCATAATCAATTCACCTGTTTCTGTCTGTAGGGGACCTACATTTGTCTTTACCAGTCTTTTCCTTTTTACATATCTATAAAAGCTTTTACAGTCAGTTTTTATGTTCCCTGCCAGTTTTCTCTCATAATCTTTTTTCCCCTTCCTAATTAAGCCCTTTGTCCTCCTCTGCTGAACTCTGAATTTCTCCCAGTCCTCAGGTGAGCCACTTTTTCTGGCTAATTTGTATGCTTCTTCTTTGGAATTGATACTAACCCTAACTTCTCTTGTCAGCCACGGGTGCACTACCTTCCTTGATTTATTCTTTTGCCAAACTGGGATGAACAATTGTTGTAGTTCATCCATACAACCTTTAAATGCTTGCCATTGCATATCCACCGTCAATCCTTTAAGTGTCATTTGCCAGTCTATCTAAGCTAATTCATGTCTTATACCTTCAAAGTTACCCCTCTTTAAGTTCAGAACCTTTATTTCTGAATTAACTATGTCACTCTCCATCTTAATGAAGAATTCCACCATATTATGGTCACTTTTACCCAAGGGGCCTCTCATGACAAGATTGCTAATTAACCCTTCCTCATTGCTCAAAACCCAGTCCAGAATAGCCTGCTCTCTAGTTGGTTCCTCGACATGTTGGTTCAAAAAACCATCCCGCATACATTCCAAGAAATCCTCTTCCTCAGCACCTTTACCAATTTGGTTCACCCAATCTACATGTAGATTGAAGTCACCCATTATAACTGCTGTTCCTTTATTGCACACATTTCTAATTTCCTGTTTAATACCATCCCCAACCTCACTACTACTGTTAAGTGGCCTGTACACAACTCCCACCAGTGTTTTCTGCCCCTTAGTGTTATGCAGCTCTACCCATATGGATTCCACATCTTCCCGGCTTATGTCCTTCCTTTCTATTGCGTTAATCTCATCTTTAACCAGCAACGCCACCCCACCTCCTTTTCTTTCATGTCTATCCCTCCTGAATATTGAATATCCCTGAACGGTGAGCTCCCATCCTTGGTCACCCAGGAGTTAGCAGCAGTTCAATTCTCTATATAATACAGAAGAAAAAGAAATATAATAATAATATCTATTATAGTAAACGTAGACTGAACTGATTAAAAATTGTGCAACAACGGACATAATATATATTAAAAATGTGAGGTATTGTTCACGGGATCACTGTCCATTCAGGAATCGGATGGCAGTGGGGGTAAAATGCGAAAAGAGGATGCCTTTGGTGCTGGAGGTCCATGGAGGTCCTTAAAAATGGACGCTGCCTCTCAGAGACACCGCTCCTTGAAGGTAACCTGGGTAATTTGTAGGCTAGTACCCAAGCTGGAGCGGAAGAAATTTCTCGCCCTCTGCAGCTTCTTTCGTCCTCTGCTGTAGCCCCCTCCCCTGTAGTAGAGAAAGATACAGCCTGTTAGAGTTCTCTCCACAGTATATCTATAGAAGATATTGAGTGTTTTTTTGTTGACGTACCAAATTTCTACAAGCTCCTAATGAAATATGGACGCTGCCTTCCTTCATTGTAGTTACATCGGTATTTTGGGACCAGGTTAGGTCCGCGGAGATCTTGACACCCAGATCACTCTCTCCACTTTGACCCCTCTTTAAGGATTGGTATGCATTCCTTCATCTTACCATTCCCGAAGTCCACAATCAGCTTTTTTTTTGCTTTACTGACGTTGAGTGCCAGGTTGTTGCGGCACCACTCCACATGTTGGCATACCACACTCATGTGCGCCCTTTCGTCTCCATCTGAGATTCTCCCAACAATGGTTGTATCATCAGCAGATTTATAGATGGTATTTGAGCTATGCCCAGCCACTCAGTCATGACGGTAGAGAGAGCAGAGCAGTGGGCTAAGCACACACCTCTGAGCTGCACCATGTTGATCGGCAGCGAGGCGGCGATGTTAAAACCAATCCGCACAGATTGCGGTCTTCTAGTTAGGATCCAATTGCAGAGAGAGGTATAGGAGCCCAGGTTCTGTAACTTCTCAATCAGGATTGTGGGAATGATGTTATTAAATACTGAGCTATAGTCGATGAACAGCATCCTGACAGCTGTTTGTATTGTCCAGGTGGTCTAAGGCCGTGTGAAGAGCCATTGAGATTGCACCTGCTGTTGACCTATTGTGGCGATAGGCAAATTGCAATGGGTCCAGGTCCTTGCTGAGGCAAGTGCTGAGTCGAGTCATGACCAACCTATCAAATCATTTCATCACTGTAGATATGAGTGCTACGGGGCAATAGCCATGAAGGCAGCGCACATTATTCTTCTTTGGCACTGGTATAATTGTTGCCATTTTGAAGCAAGTGGGAACTTCCGTCTGTAGCTGTGAGAAATTAAAATGTCCGTGCATACTTCCACCAGTTGGTTAGCACAAGTTTTCTGCGCCTTATCATGTTCTCCGTCGGCAGCTTCCACCTTTCGGAGGTTCGATTTCTTTAAAGACATCCTAACATCGGCCCCTGACAGACAGATCACAGGGTCACCAAGTCCATCACGGATTGTCACAGCTGTAGTTATATTCTTCCTTTCAATGTGGGCATAGAAGTTTTTGGGTTATATGGTAGTGAAGCATCACTACCATTCATTCAATTGGGTTTCACTTTGTAGGAATTAATTGTTTGCAAACTCTGCCAGAGTTGTCGACATCCAATGTCACCTCCAACATCATAAGAAATTGTCTCTTCGCCCTTGTGATAGCCATTCGCCTCATACTTGGTCCTGTGGTACAGATCTGTGTCGCCAGCCTTTAATGCCACAGATCTAGCCTTCAGCAGACGACGTACCTGATGATTCTTCCACGGCTTTCATTTGGGAATGCAACCTGTCATTGATGGTTTGGGCCCAGTGTTTTAGCTGTCCTGGTTGTTTGGGTTTGAACTAGTCTGGGTGGGAAATAACAAAATAAATGATCTAGGTTGCAAGTCTGGGATGAAAAAAAAACTAAGATAATATCGTTGTGGCCTTGGGCCGAATACAAGTAGAAACTGATGCAGGTCAGTCAGATCAGATTCAGGCAGTGAATTGAAACATAACAGACTGATCTGATAAGGAAAAGAAGAAGAATGGAGAAATGGATGAGTATGGGCAGCGCAAATCTGTGGAGACCAGCCATCGCATAAGTGGATGACTGCATGCAGAAACATGGAGATTACAGCAGGATCCATGATAGGGAGTGCTGTATGCTTCATGAACTGTACCCTATCCATTACATTTTAGAGCATTGGTGCATCCATGACAGGCTGCCATGCAGCTGTTCAATATACTGCATTACGTATTCATAGAAATCTGTCAACATTTTAGATGTGATGAGAAATCTCCGAAAACTGCTAAAACATTGAGGCGCTGCCGTGTTTTCTTCAGAATTGCACTCGTGCTTGGCACAAGACAGTTCCTCCAAACTGATAACATCTAGGTATTTGAAGTCACTAACCCACTCCACTTCTGATTCTCTGATGAGAAATGCCTCAGGGACTTCTGGTTTCCTTCTCCTGAAGGCTGTAATCAATTCCTTAGTCTTGCTGACATTGAGTGAGAACTCTTGCTGGACAGTAACCATCACTCTGGAACGTTCGAACGGAGCGGTTGTACGCCGCCCTACAAAAAGCAATTCTGAATGCGCACATTCACAGGGGTGATCACCAATTCCACCAACGTTTACCAAATTCAGAAATCTGCATTTAACGGGCTGCAACAATTTTAGAGAGTTTCCTCAGCGTCCGTGGTTTCGGCAGGGATCATTTTCTCACTTTCTTCAAGCAGAGCGTTCATGACTGGACGAGTAGCTAGTAGTCATGAGTCAAGCAGCAGCACCGCCACATCCTTTTGGTCAATGTATCCCGCCGATTTTTATTTTATTTATGTAGATATAAAACGGGGAATCACGGACTATTTACTCGGACATCACATCCGTGGGTCATTCTACACACTTGCAGTTTGTAGACATTGGAATTAGAGAACATGTGGTAAATGTCGAAACTGGAACCCAAGTACGGAGGTAAGACAGACTCCATTGTAGGAGAAACAAACTTGGCAACAAAGCCATCTATTCCATCGTCTAAATCAATAATATACAGCAGGAAAAGAAGTGGTCTGAACACCGACCCCTGCGGAACACCACTAGTCACGGGACAGCCAACCAGAAAAGGATTATTTTATTCCCATTCGTTGCGTGATTGAAGGGCTTCCTTTTAGAACTGAGATGCGGGGAAATTACTTTAGTCTGAGGGTGACAAATCTGTGGAATTTGTTGCCACAAGTGGCTGTGGAGGCCAGGTCATTGGGTGCACTTAAGGCTGAGATAGATAGATTCCTGATTAGCCAGGGCATCAAAGCATATGGGGTGAAAGCAGGATTGTGGGGATGACTGGATGAAGTAGATCAGCCCATGATTGAATGCCCTACTTACGCTGCTATATGTTGTAGTCTTATGTTGAAAGGCATAGTCAGAGAAGATGCAGAAAGGATGTTTCCCATGGTGGAAGAGTCTCGGACAAGAGGGCACAGCCTCAGGACAGAGGGGCGTCCTTTTAAAAAGGAGATGCGGAGAAATTTCTTTAGACAAATGGCGGTGAATTTATGGAATTTGCAGCTGTGGAGGCCATGTTCTTGGTTTTATCTGAGGCAGACATTGATAGATTATTTATTGGACATGGCAACAAAGGTTACGGGGGAAGGCCGGGAACTGGGGTTGAGGACGAGATTTTTTAAAAACTGTCAGCCTTGATTGAATGGTCGAGCAGTCTCGGTGGGCCATATGGCCTAATTCTGCTGCTATGTCTTATGGTCTTATGGTGTTATGGTAATAAGATAGAGAAAGAAGTTGTTGATTTGCGATTTTGCCCAGTCCAGAGTCACTGCTCTCTGGATAAAGAAATTTGTCCTCACCTATATTCTAAAAGGACGCCACTCTCTTCTGGGGCTGGTCTTGGACTTTCCCAATATTACAGCCCTTCTCTCCACAACAAATCTAAAAAAGTAATTTCACCATTCGATTGGTTTCAATGAGGTCACAGTCATTCTTTTAAATTCTACTGAATACAGGCCCAGGGCTATCAAATGTTCTTCATGTGACAAGCTATTCAATCCTGGAATCATTTTTGTGAACCTCCTTTCAACCCTCTGCAGTTTCAGCATAGCTTTTCTAAGATGAGGGGCCCAACACTGCTCACAATATTCCCAGTGAGGCTTCACCATTTTTAAAAATAAATAGTCATCATTATATCCTTGGTTCGATATGCTAGTCTCTTGACATGAATGTCTACATTGTATTTGCTTTCTTCACCACAAACTCAACCTGCAAAATAACCGTAGCGAATCCTGCAAAAGGACTCCCAATTCTTTTGCACCTCAGTTTCTTGTATTTTTTCTCCATTTAGAAAATAGTCAACACTTTCATTTCCTTTTTTTTACGAATTGCATTACAGTACACTTCCAAACACTGTATTCCATCTACCATTTATTTGCCCATTCCCCTAATCGGTCAAAGTCCTTCTGTAACATCTCTACTTCCTCGAAACCTCTTCTGTCTTCAGATCACCTGCAAACTTGCAACAAACCATAAATTCTGTCATCCAAATTAATGACATATAACGTAAAAAAGAACCGGACCTAACCCAGACTGCTGGGGACACACCACTAGTCACACGGCCAAGCAGAAGATGCTCCCTTTATTGGCACTCTTTGCACCTTGCCAAACAACTCCTGTTTTATCCATTCTCGATTCATTCCTGTACTACAATGGGCTCGTAGCTGGTTATGCAGCCTTACGTGCGGCATCTTTTTAAAGGTCTTCTGAAAATCGAACTACAGAATATCAACCGATTCACTATTGTCTATTTGTTCTTTCTTCAGAGAATTGCAACTGATCTGTCGGGCAAGATGTTTTGTTGAGAAAACTATGACCTACGACCTATTGTATCATGTGCCACCAAGTATTTTGAGACATCCTTAGTAATAGACTGCAACATCTTCCTAACAACTGAGGTCAGACAAACTAGCCTATAGTTTCCTTTCATCTGCCTCTCTCCCTTCTTGAAGCGTGGAATGGGCATTTGGGATTTTACAAACTTCTGGAACCATTCCAGAATCTAGTGATTCTTGAAAAATCATTATTAATGCCTGTACGATTACTTTAGCCACTTCTTTCAGAACTCTGGGAAGTGCAACACCTGGTCCAGGTGACTACTGTACTTTCAGACCTTTCATTTTCTCAAAACCCTCCTCCCGAGTAATGGTAACTTCATACGCTTCATTACACCTGACACCTGAAACTTCCAACATATTGCTAGTGTTTTCCACTGTGAAAACTGATGCACACTACGTATTGATTTCCATATCCACTCTTAACTCTCTTTTACAGTTTTTGTATCTGAAGAAATAGTTGCTATAGGCTTTAATATTAGTGGATTACTTAGCTCTTGTGAGTGATGGAAGTGAAGGGAACAGTCAAGTCTGTTTCACCTCTAGACAGGCACTGATGTTGAAGACACTCCAAGATTCATTTCTGAAAGTCACCGCCAGATAATTGAAGCATTTCTGGGATTTAAGAGATTGCGTGGTAACAAAGAATTTTGGGATTTGGAAGGACAATCAGCAATTTCCAACTGGTTTTCTGGGCTGCAGTGCAATGGTGATGAAGGGTGTTTTCAGAATCTGTTTCTGGCAGCCGAGCCGAGAACATTACCAGTGTTGAGAATGGCCCAGGAGCAGGAGACAGCTCTTTGTAGAGAAAATTATGTCTGTTTGGATGTTTTAATGCACTAATCAAAGTCTGGGCTGAGGACAAATGGTGAACGTAGTTTTCTAAAAGGATGCTTTAGGTCCTTCTACGCGGAAATAGCACAGAGTCTTTGAGGAATATGAACGAGCAGGAGACAATCATGGAATGAAACAAGGCTATCAGGGGTATGATTAATGTGAATCCCAAGGCATTTCAACTCAGTGACGAGAACACGTAACACACAAAAAGGGAGGGTGTCAGCAGGTCAAGCAGTATCTATGGGGGAAAATGAATAAGGAATGTCTGGGCCGAGACTTTGAATCAGAAACTATCGATACGATCTTCTGTAATTGAAATATTCAATCACAAGCAATCCCCTGCTGAATCTTTTCTGCACTCTCTTCAGTACAAATACATCCATCCGGTTGTATTGTTACTAGAACTACACACGCTGTTCCGACTGACCCAACCAACTTATAAAGTTGTCAGAAGACTTCCCTGCAAGTGTACTCTGTGCTGCAACAAATGATGTCAAAATGTTAACAATTGCCTCCACACATTGCCTACTTGAGCTGCTACATTCACAGACCTTTGCATTTATTAAAAGTTCAAAATTCACTGTGAATTTATTAGCAAAGTACACATCTGTCACCATATACAAGTCTAGGATTAATTTCCCTGTGAACGATCTGGACAATTGGATACAAAAATGACCAGGTGAAAGGAATCAGACAGTTAATAATAGAGAGCTACTCAGATTGTCGGCTTGTGACTAGTGGTATCTATGAATGCTGGATCCACTGTTTGCTATCTGTATTAAAGATATGGGAGATAAAGTTGTTAATGTCATTCTTGCGTTTGCAAATGCTACCAGAATTGCTGGTACATTGGACAATGAAGGGGATTATAAGATCATAAGATATAGGACCAGAATTAGGCCATCTGCCCATCGAGTCTGCTCCAGCATTCAATCATGGCTGATCCTCTTTTTTTGCTTCTCCTCAACCCCAGTTCTCGACCTTCCCTCCGTAACCTTTGATGCCATGTCCAATCAAGAACCTATCACTCTCTACCTTAAATACACCCAACGACCTGTTCTCCACAGCTGCATGTGGGAACAAATTCCACAAATTCACCACCTTTTGGTTAAAGAAATTGCTCCGCATGTCTGTTTTGCCTCAGACTCTCCTACCATGGGAAACTTCCTTTCCACATCTACTCTGTCAAGGCCATTCAAACTTATTATAAATTTACAAGGGGACCGTGGGAAGTGCGCCAAGGAATAGACGCACTTGGAGGGTTGGTCAGAGAGGAGAAAATACTATGTGAGTGTGGTACATGTGGTGTAGTGGGGCACCCTTTACCCCACTACAGGAAATGTACTACCTGAAGCGAGGATTTGTATGATGTGTATTGAAGGAAATGCAGCTGCCCAGATTAAGATAATTTATTTGATGTGAATTAAGGAAAAGTAGTCGCTCAGATGAAGAGAGTATCTCAGAGAAGCGAGAATCATTGACAATCACAGTATTTATTGGCCATATTTGTACTGGATGAGAGGGTGGTTTGGGAGTAAGACTGTGGGGAACTGGTCCTTCTGGTAAACTGATGTCCAGAGCATTGTTATGTCGGTTTTAAAAGATTGGAAGAAAATCCGTATTTTGTAGCTAAATGTAGGTAACACTAAGATTCGAGACATGATTGATTTGCTGCGTAAGGTGACAGCAGTGGAGACGAGGGATATTCGAGTTCGTGTCTACCTTATCCTTTTTAAATTCACAGCTACAGAATCTACAATCTCTGAGCTCCTGGCTCAGTGGGACGAGTATCGACTGTACCAACTAACAAAGTTCTACAGGGACAGACTGAAACAAGCAATTGAAGAAAAGGTTGAAAGACTGGGTTGGATGTTGACAAAGGAGGGACATTTCAGTGCACAAGAAAATGAGGTGAGTATTTCATATATTGTGACATAACTGTTGATATCAAAGGGAATAGTGATAATCGCCTGCACGTTCTAGAATTTACATCTGACTCTGGAAGTTGTATCTCTGGCTTGTCTCCAGCAGATCTGGTTTTAGCTGTAAAAGCCTGTTAAGGTGGGGAGCACAGGGAACTACAGGTTCAGCATACCCTTCTCCTCTTGCACCTGCTGTATTTATCGCTGTGGTATAAGAGTAGGGGCTGCGCATCTGGACTGTTGAGCAGGCATTCAGTCTAAAGTTAACTTCACATATTATCAGGACCATCGGTCAAATTCAGCTGAGCTCATTAACCCAGGATAAATAAAAAACTGGGCTTCATTGCACATACTGAGGGTCGGAAAGCAGCTAGCCACACATGTTCTCACCTCCATCTGAATTCCCCAAAAATGGGTGGCTGACCTTTCATTGAGTTATAGAAAAGTGATGACTGAAACAGGCCCTTTGTCCCATCTAGTCATTGTCTAACCATTTAAACTGCCTACTCCCAACGGCCATAACCTTCTGTACCCCTACCATTCATGTATCTACCCAAAATTCTGGTAACAGTTGAAATTGAACATGCTTGCAACACGCACCGGTAGTACGATCCACTCCCTCGACCCCCTGAGTGGTTCCCCTCACGTTCCCCTTAAAGTTTTCACTTCTCACCCTTAATCGATTACCGTGTGTTGTAGCAAAGCCCGACCTCAGCGGAAAAAGCCTGCTTGCAATCTTCTGATCTGTGCACCTCATAATTTCACATACCTCTATCAAATATCCATGCAACAAATAAAATCTTAACCAATTCAATCTTTCCTTATAACTCAGGTCCTCCAGTCCCGTCAACAACTTGGTTAAATTTTCTCAGTACACATTCAACCTAATATACAGCTTTCCTCTACGTCGGTGACCATGAATGCACACAAGATTCTGAATTCAGTCTCACCAATATCTTATACAGGTTCAATCTAACACTTCTTCTCCTGTATTCCGTATTTTCATTTCTGAAGTCTAATGTGACAAAAGCAGTCTTTAAAATCCTATCATAATCTGCCGCCCCTTTCGCTGAATTATGAAAATGTGTTTCTGGATACCTTTGGTCTGCTACATTCCTTCATTTTCCAACCATTCACTGTGCAAGATCTGCTCTGTGTGAATCTACCATGATGCAACACTTGGCATGTGTCTGCATTGAATTGCATCTGCTATTTTTCAGCCCATTTTCCAGCCGGTCAAGCTGCAAGCCACGATAGCTTTCCACGCTGTTCACTGCACTTCCAGTTCTGGTATCATTTAAATTTGCTGATCCAATTAACCATATTGTCATCCAGATCATTGATATAAATGATAAAGACCGAAAGGCCCAGCACCGATCCCTGCGGCACTCCAATAGTTACAGGCCTACAGTCAGAGACTCAATTATCTACTACACCTCTTTGGCTTCTTCCAGGAAGGCAATGCCTATTCCAATTGACTACCTCCTCCTGAATGCTGAGTAACTGAACTTATTGTGTCATAACCAAGGATCAGCATACCGTAGATTCGGCCATTGCGTTTGTGGAAATGCAGGTGTCATTTCATTATTATTTCATTGTGATGGCATTTAACTCCATTCTTTTCGTCGTAGTGCTTGTCGAGACCTGAGCAAAGCACAGCAATGTTTCGATGCCTGCTTGCATTCGGCCTTGTTTCAGTAGTTGGTCTGTCTAGTAAACTGACTCTGCAGATTAGCTGTATTCATTTTGTGTTCAATTGTTAAATTTCTTCCGGGTTGTTGGCTTCGATTTCCATTTGAGAGATTTACTTAACAGCCCTGTTTGGCCTAGCGTTTATTGTTTTCCTTCCCCTATTGACCAGTTTTATTCAGTCTCCCCCTTCCTCTCCCCCTCCCTCCCTCTCCCCCTCTCCCCCTCTCCCCCCCACCGCTCCTGGGTCATATCTGAAGATACTGACAGCAAGTTGCAATACACAGAGATGGACCCAGCAGAGAGAGAAAAGCACTGACCTTGCCCCTGAGGTTGCTTGAACAGGTAGGGGACAAGCTAGGAGCAATTGAATCTGTTCTGAGTGAAGTTACAGAAGCAATAAGGGTGATAATCTCGTGCCGACAAGTGAGACTCACATGGAGGAACAGTTATCATCCACTGCAGCAACTGTTCAACAGCTCACCGCAGACAATCAGTCAGTTGCCTGCGATTTCCGGACTCACGGACGACGTCCACGAGCTCACTGCAGACAGCCAGTGTCATCTGGCAGCCATTAGGGTTCTCGTCAATTCCGCACCTCAGTCTGCGTCAGTCTCACTCTCAGCATCTCGCAGGTCTTCTTTTTGTGCTGCCCCTACAATGTCTGGTCCTAATATTCCCGCTGTCGGACCTGAAATGACTCATGCATTCAGAACCTGACAGACACCCGCGTCAGAACAGGAACCGTGTTCCTCCACCAGGAAGATCTCGATGGTTGTAAGTATTTTATTACCCAGTGTCAGCTGACATTCAAGCCCGGTTTGATAGTTTTGTTGATATGCGCGAAAGCTTGCGTGTATGGGTCAAACTCCCAGATGGACATCAACTCAGCCTGTTCTCCATATTACGGTAGCAAGGATACCCAGCAGTCCAGTAGTTCCAATGTTTCATTGCTGCAGAGTGAAGGATAGTTTTGCAGCACTGGCTAAGGAGGCTACCCACTGACTCCTGGACCTGTGCCAAGGCAAAGGGGCGGTGAGAGCCTGTGCAGTTAAATTCTGCATTCTTCCAGTCAAGACAGGTTATAATGAGTGATCGCACATCATTGTTTGCCAGCGTGGACAGAACACAGGGGTTCTGAATGGATGTGTAGGACAGTCTAGATGACCTGACTAACCTGGCTATTTGAGTTGATGATGGGTAACTGAGTGGCGCAAGGAAAGTATATTTCAAGCTTCCTACGCTCTCTCTGATCACCATCTTTCACCGCACTCCCTGCTCCTCCCACTCCTTCATCACCCAGCACCCAGTCAACGAAGAAGCCTATGCATGTATGGCGGATGCGCTTGTGTCAGGAAGATCAAAACCAGCGCAGGGGAACAGGTTCCTGCCCCTAATGTGGCTGTACAGGACATCCCAACCGTCCAGTAAAAGAGGACACCCGTCAGCAGGGAGGGAAGTCCTGACGAGTCATTTAAGTATTTCATAAACTTTCTCTAATTATGTAATACTAGCTGCTGCCTTATCGTGGGGGTCTTGAACCCATGACCCCAAGGAGTTTATTGACTGCTGCAGCTGTGAGTCTCATAGACATCTCCATACCTCAAGAGCAACAGCAAAGGAATGGACAGTCAACATCTGCGCTTCAGCCACACATTCTATCGAACCCCACAAACTTGTGCTCAAAGGCGTCCATCGTGAAGAAGTCTCTTTCTATCTGGTTGATTTGCCTGAACAGTCACTGCACTTCGTCTCCACTGGTAATCCTAGCATAAACTACAAATCAATTGGTCTCTGAAAGCACTCCAAGAGTGGGGACTGGCATCCCTGTCTACCAGTCAGCTCAAGCTTCGTTCCATGAATCCTCTCCTGTGTCCGCTAAAGATGTGGACCTGTCTGGAAATAAATATGCGTAACTTCCTGAGTTCTTCAATAAAAAAAGACGGCTACTTCCGTACCCCCACACCGGCCATCCGACTATGCTATAGACCTGCTACCTGGTACTAGCCCTTTCCAGGGCTGATGTTTTCACACTTTCGTCCTGAAATGGTGGCTACAGAGAAATATGTCTGGGAGGCATTGGCTATGGGCTTTATGCATCCGTCAACCTCGCCGGCAGAATCAATCTTCATTGGGAGCAGGAAAGATGACAAGTTCCGTCCCTTCATTGATTATCGGCCCCTGAATAACAACACTGTGAAGAACCGCTACCTTCTTCCACTGCTGACCTCTGCGTTTGAACATCTCCAGGGAGCAACAATGTTGTCCAAAAGTGATCTGTGCAATGCTTACAATCTAGTTCACATGAAAGAAGGAGAAGAGTTGAAAACAGCTGTCAGCACCTCTAATGGCCACTATGAGTATCTGGCGATGCATTTTTGTGTGGCCAACACATCCGCTGTATCCCGGGCCTGAATTAACGATACTTAGGGACATGTTGAAACAGCTTGTGTTCGTGTATTTGGCTGTCATCCTTATCTTCTGCCCCTTTCATTGGGAACACATCTTCTCGCACTTTCAGTAGGTGCACATAGAGCTCCTTGGAAATAGCCTGTACGCCAAGCACGAAACGTGTGAGTTTCATAAAGACCAGGAGTCATTTTTTGGGCTATATGCTTACCGCATCCACTGTTCAAATGGACCAGAATAAAGATCAGACAATTATCCAGAGTTCCAAGATCATCTACAATCAAACAAGTGCAGCACTTCATGCGTGTTGCAAACTTTTATCGCCGCTTCTTCTGGAATTTCGGCTCTATCGCATCTTCCATAAATGCACTCACCAGGCACGTCACAGTCATTCATAGCCAGTGTTGGCATTAGAATTGTCCTCTCTCAGTGCTCTTCTGCGGATAGTCGGCTCTGCCATTGTGTATTTCTTTTTCCTCACTTGACCCTGGCTCAGAGAAACTCTGATGTTGAAACCGGGAACTTCTGGCTGTCAGGGAGTAATGGCAACACTGCCTGGAGGGGCACAACATCCTTTCTTGGTCTGCACAGATAGCAAGGATCTCTCTTAAATTTAGGATGCAAAGAGACTCATCTATCTTCAAGGTCGCTGGAGTCTTTCCTTCGCACAGTTCAATTCCATCCTCACCTATCCTCTCGGCTGCAAGAATACTGAGGCCGACGCTCTCTCCCGGCAGTTCCATGGATCTGAGGGCAATTTCGATACAGAGCCCAATCTTCCTCGCTCATGTATTGCTCCAACGGTGATCTGAAGGATAGAGGCGGAGATGAGGGCCGCCCAACAGTCGGACATAGGCATGGGTGTCTGAACTTCCTTACGGCTGTTCGTCCCTGATGCGGAGCGCCTAACATGTTTAAAGGAGGACACACAAGTCGTCTGGCTGGAGATCCAGCAATGCACTGGACCCAGGAGTTCATAAAGAGACAATTGCAGTGGCCATCTACGTCCAAGGACAGGCAGTATTGTTGTCATCCCCTAGCAGACGAGAGACGCAAGTTAGCAACGAGTTACGTGGGACTGTTTGAATTGGTAAAGGCAGGCAGCAATGTTTTGTATAGATCGCATCTACCAGCATCACTGAAGATTCACCGTGTATTCCATGTCTCCCAGCTTAAACCGTTTGCTACCTCTTCCACAGGCGCAGTCACACAACTTCTCCCTTCTTGTCGGTTGGTAGATGGTTCTCTGATCTATGCTGTACGTCAGCTCCTGGTACCTCGCCCGGTACGTGGTAAAGTTCAGTAGATTGTGGACTGGGAAGGGTATGGTCCAGAAGAACGTACTTGGATCCCGGCGAAAAACATCCTGGACAAGTCGCTTATCCAGGACTTCCAGCACACACAGGTCTGCTGCACCTCAGGAGCCTAGGGAAGTGGTTCCTGTTACAATCACGGATTCGGCAGCTGAGCAAATACAGCAATTGTGCTGATGAATATGCATATGTCAGCTAAGTATTATTTCACTGTGACAGTATTTAACTATTATTTTTCTGGAAGCACAGTACGGTTCGCTGCCTGCTTGCATTCAGTCTTGCATGAGAAATCGGGCAGTCGAGTCAACTGTCTATGAAGACGACCGGTTTTCATTGTTTCCTTTTTTATATGTATTTAGCTATTCCTTTTGGCTGCGGTGTTGGCTTCTTTTTCCATTTGAGAGTAATTGTTAACGGCCTGTTTGATGTAACGTTTATTGTTTTCCTTTTCTTCTAACTTTGTTAACATTGAAGCTTGTGAACTATTGACCCGCTTCAATGTCTGTCTCTTCGTATATGGGCGATATCCAAATGAAGTGATATCTGGTCCGAATGTGCGCCTAGGTCCAGGTGGACCACATCCACTTCTGAGCAATCATCAACATTTCCTGGTAACGTCCTCGAAAAACTCTATAAGACACGATCTACCATGCAGGAATCTGACAACTCATGACACCAGAAATCACCAGGTTGCCCTAAAAGGGCAGATAAAGGACAAACCGGAAAAAAAAAAGAAAACTGTTGACTTGCTGAATATCTACCTAAAGATAGACATGAACATGGTATTTCAGGCCACTGTCCATGGACTTCACAAGCACTGATGGTCATATCCAAGATCTGAACTGTCCAGCCATTTGTGGTATTGGAATATTAAATGATTTACACCCACGACTGATTCTGTTCTCGTTGGGACTCAGTGGATCTGTCTATAATAGACAGGTGTTATCCAAAGCCCGCTGTTCAGTAAAGAGGAGTCGTCTGTAAATATGAAGTTCATCTATAAATTCATCATCTGAATTCTTCAAATTTAGTAGTATGGAAATTACATCTTTAAATCCCTTTCACAACTGCTACTCCTCAGACCTAGTTGTAGTGAAACTGGGATAATTTTCCAATGCAGTGGAACCTCAGGAACTTATGCTGATTCGTTCCATGATTATTGTCCATTATTCCTATTATGCAACATCTTTCCATTTCTCTTTTGATAACCTGTCTTGGAGATCAATCATTCTAACACCAGAATATCACAGCAGTTTTTTGTTCTCAGAACAGTTTCTAAGACCCATTCATTTTTAGTTGCATTATCAATGACCTTCAATCCATCCTAAGATAATATAGTTGAATATGTTTAATTTAGAATTCCCCACTGATCAGTAAGCCCATTGCTGCATTGAGGAAGTGACACAATTTCAGAGCATTAGTGAACAGGCAGTAAAAATCCGAATCCCGAGACAGTCGCCTGGACATTGTGTTGTTTTCACACGTCAATCATAAGACCAGAAGGCATAGAATCATAAATAGGCCATTCGGCCTATCCTCCATTCCATCATTGCTGATTTATTATCTCTCTCATCCCCTGATCCTGCTTTCTCCCGGTAAACGTTGCCAACCTACTAACCTCCACCTTAAATGTACACAATTACTCGATGCCCACAGCTGTCTGAGCAAATAAATGCTACAGATTCTCTACCTCCAGCTAGGGACGTTCCTCCTCATCCATTCTAAATGACCCTCGCTGGCTGTGTCTTCCGGTTCGAGACTCCCCATGACAATAAACGTCCCCATTTTAGTCAACGTTCTCTCCACACCTATTCTATCTGCAACTTTCAACATTCCGTCGGTTTCAATGACATTCACCCTTGTCCTTCTAAACTCTACCGAGTACAGGTGCAGAGTCACCCGCCGCTCCTCATATATTAACCCTTTTATTCCACGGATCATTCTCCTGATTCTCCTCTAGACGTTCTCCAATAGCATCATATCTTTTCACAGATAAGGCTACCAACACTGATCACAATATGAAAGTGACATTCGACCAGTGCCAAAGTATTACAACAGTGGTCTTATATTATAACCCTCCCAAAATAATTGCTAACTTTGTATTTACCGTTCTCAACACCGACTCAATCTGTAGGGTCCCCTGAACTAGGTCTTCCAAGACCCTCTGCAACTCTGAATTCAGAAATTTCTCCCAGATTTGAAAATAGTCTACGTCGTCATTACTTCTACAGAATTGCATGCCCATATACCGTCCTCTAGCTGGCACTGATTTGTCCATTTTTTCAATCTGTCCTTTTGCTTTTATGAACTCCCAACATTCTCAAATGGTTCCTGATCCTGTATTTACCTTCACATTGTCCGCAAACTAGGCCATAAAGCCATCATTCTGTGGACAAAGTCATTGACGTACAATATGAGAAGGAGTGAACCCAGAGCCTACCCCTGCAGAACACAGCTAATCAATGGCATCCAAGAAGAAAAGGCCCTCTTTATTCTCTTCATTCAGCCAAATGTTTAACTGGAAATAAACATGGACTCTCTACCCATGCTGGTATCTTTCCTGTTACACGATTGGTTTTTAATCTTTTTAAGCAGCCTCATGTGCGGTACGTATACGAAGGTCCCATGAAAATCCAGGTAAACAATTTACACCGACTCTCCCATGTTGATCCTGCTTTCTATTCCCTCAAATATTTCCAAAAGATTTGTCAGTCAAGGTTCCCCCTAATAGATTTTGGCCTATTTTGGCATATGTCTCCAAATACCCCGAATCCTTATCGCCAGTAATTGACTGCTAGCATTTTCCTGATCATTGATTAGGTTAATTGCCCATTGTTTCCTTTGTTCTGTCTCCTTCCTTTCTTAAGGTGTGAAGTGACATTTAAAATTTCCAGCCTTCGAGAACGATTCCAAAATCTAGTGATTCTTGAACGATCATTACGACTACCTCCACAATGGTTCTTCATCTACCCCTTTCACAGCCAATATGGTGTCGTCCAGCTGGAACACGTGATACGTCAATCTTTAGTACCTTCTGCTTCCCAAAGACCTTCTGCTTAATAATTGAGAATACATTACTTCTGTGCCCCCCCCCCCCAACATTCACAAATTTCTGGTACATTTCTAATGTCTTCTACAATGAAAACTGATGTAAAATACATGCCGCACTAATATCTTCTGCCAATTCCTTGTCCCCCAAGACTACGACACCATCTACATTTTCCAGCAGTCCGGTATCTACTATACCCTCGGTTTCACTCTTTACATATCTGAAGAACATTTTGAAAAACACCTTTATATTATGAGCAAGCTTACCTTCATATTTCATGTTTTCTCTCGTTGTGACTTTTTTGTTGCCTTCAGTTGATTTATAAAAGCTTCAACGTCCTCCAGCTTTCCACTGCTTTTGCTATATTCGATACCCTTTCCTTTGGTTTTTGCTGGCTTACTCGCCAGCCAGGAGTCCCGGGCTCAGCTGACTCTGGCTGACAGTACCTGATCTGGGCCCTTACCCAGGGTTACAGATCCCACTGCCTTGTGGGAACCTTCGGGAGAAGAGAAGGCTAAGGAGTTAACCCTACACAAATCCGGAGTGGAGCCCCTAAGGTGGTTGGATGACGTATCACGTCACCTCTCGACAGCTCCTGCAGCCAAGCTGATGCCAAATGTACTGCTTCGTATTCCTTTGGACCAGATTCACGAAGCAGAGGGGGATCTTGATGTCTTGGTAGCCCACGATCTCCATATTCATCGCCTAGGTCTTCGCCCGGACTGTTGCTCAAGAACCGGCTTATTCAGCCGCAGCCGACGCTGTTCCACACCCAACCGGGCGCATCCATTGCCTACTTAGACTGACGAGGCCATTATTATTATACTCGCCAGCTATGGATGTTCTTCCTCCCTTTCGAACAAATCTTCATCTTTGGGATGATCTATCCTAAGACTCCAGAAGTGCTCCAAGAAACTAATTTTCCAAAGCTACCTGCAGATTGAAATCCACCATGACTATTTTAACATTGATCTTTTCACATGCATTTTCTATCTCCCGTTGTAATTTGTAATCCACGTCCTAGCTACAGCTTGGAGACCTGTATATAATTTCCATCCTGGTCATTTTACCTTTGTACTTTCTACCTACCCGCAAGGTTTCAAAATCGTCCGATTCGATGTCACCTCTTTCTAAGTTTTTATTCCCAGCAGAGTCAACCTAAGCTCACCACCTATCTGCCTAACATTTCGATATAATATGTATCCTTGGTTGTAAGCACACAGCTATCATCTCCTTTCCGCCATGATTCAGTGATGGTCGCCATCGATTTTCCAACCCTTTTGCTCTCCCCTGCCTTGCGTTCTTGTTGTCACATGTTGTTGCTGTAATGTTGCACGTTGAAAGAGTGAGGAAATTAATCATGTTGCACCTACTGCAGAATGTCAGTAAAGCCCCATTCTTACACCGTATTGATTTAGACTTTCCTTCAGTCAATGACAGAATCCACAGATTTACTATCTGAGATGGCTACCCAGTGACTGCACCTGCTCCAAAGCTTCCGGGACAATGAACATGTCCTTTCCTCCACATGCTCCATCTTTTCTGTCTGCTACAATAAATTCATTGCTTCTCTTTTATAGAAAGTCACTGAACTGACAGAGAAGGGAAACCGTCCAGAGAGTTCCACACTCTTCCTCAGTTTGGTGATGGGGAAAGGCTCGCAGACCCGGAGGATGATGTGGGAATCCTTTGTGCAAATGAGGACTGAGTTACCTGAGTTGGACAAAATACTGAAGGAACTACAGGAGCTCGGTATGTTAAAGCCACACACTGGACACAGTCACATTGAAATACACAGTTTTAAGCATGTTAGGTTTCTTTTCATGAAAGCTTTTGATTTAAACAGGCCCTGATCCACAGGACTACACGAGCGTCGCCCGAGGGTTATCTGAGTTACCCACTCGACTGAAAGGTGAGTGATGGAATGCACAGTTCAATCCACATCTCAAGTGTTAGACTGTGACTTAGTAGAACCTGAGAATCAAAATCAATCAGAATCAGATTTAATATCACTAGAATATGTCGTGAAACGTGTTAACATAGCGGCAGCAGTACAATGCAATGCATGGTAATAAAGAAATAATGAGTTACAGTAAATAGCACCACAGTTAAATATATAACTGAATAATTAAATTAAAGATAATGCAACAACAGAAATCTTATAGAAAAGTGAGGTAGTGTGCATGGGTTCAATGTTCATTTAGGAATCGGATGGCTTAGGGGAAGAAGCTGTTTCTGAATCGTTGAGTGTATGCTCCAGGCTTCTGTACCCCTGACGGTAACAATGAGGAAATGGCATGTGCTGAGTAATTGCGGTCTTTCATAATGATCGCCGACTTTCTGAGGCATCGTTCCTTGAAAATATTTGGATAGTACGGCAGCTGGCATGCATGGTGAAGCTGACTGATTATACATCTCTTTATATCTGTAGTTCAACAAAAACAAACTCCTGGAACCCTCTTTTTTATATTTTTGATCATATCCTTCCGGTTCACGTGTATATCTAGGAGCACCTTCAACACGACTATCATAGTTGCCTGAGTAACCATCCAGGCAGTACATTCTATGAACAAAACAAGCTAACAAACAAATACATAAATCAATAAATTCCTGCATGTTCTTTCAATGGACCCATCTCACCTAAACCAAATGCCCTCTGGTATTAGACACATCACTCCTGGAGAAAAAGTAATGGCTCTCTACTCTAACTTTCTCTCTCTCTCAATCTGATACACCTCTATCAGATCTCTCAAAATATCCACAGTAAACAAACCCAGTTTGTTAAACATCTCCTTGTTGCATATGCAGTCGAATCCAGGCAACATACTGGTGAACATTTCCTTCACCCTCTCCAGTTTTCCGACAGTTTGAGATTAAAAGTGAAATCAATACTCCATGTGCAGCCTACGGGCATACGACCTATGAGCAGAATTAGGCCATCCGACTGATCAAATTTGCTCCACAAATCCTTTCAATCCTATTGTTATTCCTTCTCGCAGTAAACCTTGACACTCTTATAGATCATGACCCAATAAATGTCTGCTTTAAATATACCCAGTCACGTCCTCCACAGCCGTATTCGGCAATAATTTCACACAATTACCACTCGCCAGCAAAGAATTTCTCATTAATTCTGATGAGAGCAGGCACAATTCTATTCTAAGGATGTGCCCCCGGTCCAAAATTCCTGGATTATAGGATACATCTTTTATGTCCACTATATATCTGCCTTCCAATATTAGATGGGTTTCAATGGGATATATCCTATTCTCATAAACTCCTGCAGTAAAATTCTCCTTATTGGGTAACACTTCCATTCATGGAATCATTTTCGTGAATCTGCTCTGCAATGCTAGCACATCCATTTTTTTTCAGAGATTGAGTCCAGCCTGCTCAAGGACGCACTCAGACACATCATTGTGATGTCACCGCGGTCACAGGGTATTTCAGGTCCTTCAACATCCGACACACTGGGGCAACCCAGCCATAAGTGATCAAGCCCCAACTTGTGTCTGTCACATCCACAACCATGTCGAGGCTCGCTTTGATGCCGCTGTGCTATCCTGACGACATTCCTCTTCTGGGATCCTGAGATGCCCAAGCGTCTCTAGGCTGTAGTTCCAACATGACCACCAGTCTAGATGACTGACAGCAGCACTATGTCTGGCCTAAACAAGATCGAGCAAATGTGTTCAGGGAATCAGAGCCGTTTCCCTTGGTCGACACTCAAATGCCAGTCCTTTGGTGTTCTCAGAATGTTGGCAGAAGACATAGGTTGGATGTGAGCCTTAACCCTGCCTCAGTAAAAGCTTTGCTGGACGATGGTGTTTCGCCTGGGCGATGACTATGCGCAAGGTGTCTTCACTGTATTCAGCAGCTGATTGGCGGCAACGATACTCGCCCTGCCCCAGGGCTTTTGAGCAGCAGCTGAGGGTGTGCACCTCTTCCCTCAGCAAAGGGAACACGCAGGTGTTCCGGCCTTGGCCCAGCAGTCAAGTTTCGCTGGGCTTGTCAAGACGACATAGACCGACTGGATCAGGAACGTGATACGGTGAGGTTCAGCTCGCAAGATTTCCCACAACAAGATGTTGCACTCCATTACTTTGTCCCATCTTATCCACGTATGCCGTCAATCTTGCTGGTATGTAGCTCCTCCTCAGCAGTTCGCACTTCTTCCTGGACCAACTGGCGCCTCACTCTTCCTTGCACTTTATCAAAGCGAATTGTCGGGAAGCAGCCCAAGCCCGCCTGCCCTGCATCCCTCTGAGCTCACCAGCACCCAATGGCGCAGCGTGCTTCAGTTTGTTCAGTAGTATCCTCAGATCAATGCCAGTGTGTGAGACCTTCGGGTACCTGGGCTCGTTGTATTGCACCAATAACACCTCGCTCAGATTGTTCATGGGGAGTTTCAATCTGTTTTGCTTCCCGTAAAAGGCGATACTGGTTAGGTTCCGAAGCAAACATAACCGTCATCCTAGGTACCAGCTGATTTTTTTTCCCCGCTGTTGACAGTGGGCCATCAGAGACTAGCAGAGTCCAGTGGATCTGAGGGAGAATATCATGCTGGTAAATCCAGGCCTTGAATTTGTCTGGCAGCCGTGACTTAGCAACAGCAGTCAACCATTTATGCAGCTCTTCTCCGGCTGCTTTGATGGATGTGGATGCTTGAATGCTGTTTCTTCATTGGATGCTGAAGTTTTTCATTCATTTCTTCAATGAAAAACTTGGACCAGGTTTTTCACTGGCTTCTCATATAGCCTTAGAAATTGGGCGCCTTTCAGGTTAAAGCCGAAATTGTCAACTACCTTTCCTGTATTGAGTAATGAATTTTGATTTCTTAGGATTGAAGGTCATCCTTACCCAAGTGTGAGCTTCTCCAGACCCTGGAGGACCCGTCTGCATCCTGGCACTGACCTTGTTCTTACAGTCAGGTCATCCGTGAATGCACTTTCAGATGATTGACGGACATTAGATGTGACTATGTGGCCTGGGCCTCTGCTCTGTACTTCTGCTGACTTGGGCAACATGGTGGTCACCAAGGGGAAGAGTATCACAGACATCCTGTTATGACCACCTTCTCAAGACGATGCCAACCAGTTGTGACTGTCCCAAAGCTGACTCATGGACTGCAATTGCTGTAGTAGTCCAGAAAGAGTTCCCTGTCCAAAATAGGACATAGTCGTTCTTGATGGCGACCTTAACCATCTTAGGCGGTATAGAATTACATGCATTTGTAGATACAGTCAGAGGATGGAAAGATCTCCCTTACCTTCTCATACTGCTTTGATCAATTGAGTGATCACGCCTAGATTCTCTAGGCACCAAGAAACCTATGCTAAACCTGCCCTTTTGCAATGTTGTGATTATTCTGGAGATATTCCGTTCGGCGTTGGGCAACAACACTGAAAAATACCTCCCTTCCACATTGAACAGTAAGATGATTCGAAATTGCTTGATGCTCTTGGTGTTCTCCTCCTTGGAAATTGAGTTACCTTCTGCGAATCTCCATTGGTAGGCCGTTCTCAGAATACTACGAATATGATCTGACCAGTGTTTTGTAAAGCTTGAAAATTACATCCTTGTTATTTCATTGTCTTCCCGAAATGAGTAATACAATTACACATACCTTCCTTACCACTGACAAAATCTACAAAGCAACATTTAGGAAATTCTTCATGAGGACCGCAGAGTAATTTTTCAGCTCTGATTTCTGAATTTTGTCCCCATTTAGAAAATGGTCTACCCCTTCATTCCTCTCCGCAATGTGCATGACCATACAATTTGCTAGACTGTATTCCATCTGCCACTCTTGTGTTGCCCACTCTCCGAATCTATCTGAGTACTCCTACAAGCTTTGCCACAAAGGCATCACTTTGGAGGGCAAACTTTCAGCCTAAATTAATTCTTGTGAAGCTGCAACCTAGCTTTTCAACTAAGATCCTGCACTAATAAATACAAGCAAGCAACATGGCTTCCTTGTCACCCTACCAGCCCTTGAATCCATTTTTTGGGGAAATATGAGCTTTGACCTCAAGATCTCTCTGCTCATTAACACCGTTCATGGTCTTGCCTTTAACAGTGCACTGTATGTTCACGTTCTAAGTTTAAATACTTCATATTTGACCAATTTAAACAACATGATTTCTGCAACATATCTGCAACCAATCTACACTGCACTGTTTCCATTAGTAGTCTTCTACACTCTTCACGATATCATCAATCTTTGCAAACTCCAATCAACATTTTATTTCGGGTATTTTATAAACAAAAATAAATCTGGATATGGCAAATCGCAGTGCACAGTGCTGCAGAACAGCACTTGTCAAAGAACTGCAGCCAGACTAAATCTCAATAACATCTGTCTTCTATGGGGAAGACAATTATAATTCCAAAAGGCCAATTCACCACAGTTCACAAGCATGTTAATTTTCTGCAGGATTGTCAAACGCCCAACTTGAAGTTTGGATGACGCTAATTGCCGTGCATAAAGCCTCCCTGCTTACTGCTTGCGCACCTCAAACATTCTCTCTTCTCCAACTCGCATTGAGCAGCAGATGCAAAGGCCTAAATGTATGTACCACAACTATCAATGACAATTGTAAGTCGGTATTTCTAAGACTACCGAATTGTCACCCACTTTGTTAAAATCGGCTCATAATAATAATAAATATAATAATAAGGTAAATCATATCTCTTACCTAAAGATAGTAGTAGTAGTAGCAGCACCTGAAGTAGTCCTTCAAAATATCATCCTATTAATTGTTTACAAACTATATATAAAATTGTAACATCATGTGATTAATTGGGAAATACAGCTTACTTAAATAAACTCAATATACTTGTTGAAGAGATGAAACGATGGCGTAAGCGCATGAAAGGATGTAAAGAGCATCTAGTAATGATCGATTCTGTAACCTATATCAATCCCTATAGAAAAGCAGAACTCTTTCATGTTGTTATATTGTTATCTTGACCACCATAAAGCATTTATTTCTGACCCACATTCATGGTTAAAAGAAGTTATATTATTATAGAATACATACATATAAGCTACACCCACTTCTTATGAACTTCCTACAACATCTGATGAAAAAGTGACGTACTCTAAACACACTATCTATTAACAACAAAAAATACAGCATTATCAAAATAAACAGAGAGAATTCTCAGGGTGATTCTCTAAGCCCACTATGGTCTTTCGCAGCTTGAATCCCACTCTCCAATTTACTGAATCGCATCAGTAAAATACATATATAATCCGTTACCAGTAAAGCTAACTCAAACAGTGGAACTATTTTAGAAAGGTATCAACATCAACTTTGGACTAGATAAATGCAGAATATTCAATAGATTCTGAGGCGCCATTAAGGAGGCCACACATGCGAGCAGCTCGGTGGAGGTGATCAAATATTCCGGCTATAGACTGCTACAGTTGCAATATACAGCTACCGCTGCAATATACAGCTAATGTTATGGACAACATAGGAAGTAAAATTGTTTTAAGGTGACTAAAAAATCTATCACTACTGAAAGCCCCAAAATTTCGGATAGCAGTCTCCAATCATAGAAAATAGATGCCATGCTGGATTTAATGTCTGGTTAAGGCTTCAAACTTCCACTACCGACTATTCTGCTGGCAAAACTTCAGTCTCTGATAAAGGAAATCGAAGATCTGAGCAAGATTGCTGTACCAGAGGGACATTCGGGTACGTTGTTGTTGTTGTTGTTTTGGTTACACGGAGACTTGGATTTCCGGCTTGGAATCATCGGTACATTTTGTTGGCTTCACATTCGTCTCAATGAGCTGAACTGCTGAGTATTCAAAAGCAGAGGAGGAGCAGTGCACTTCATTATTAAGTCCCCGTGGTGAACAAACGTGGTGGTTTTATCTCACTCATG
The DNA here is from genome assembly GCF_030028105.1 of Mobula birostris. Classification (NCBI taxonomy): domain Eukaryota; kingdom Metazoa; phylum Chordata; class Chondrichthyes; order Myliobatiformes; family Myliobatidae; genus Mobula; species Mobula birostris. The sequence goes on from NC_092382.1 coordinate 59,147,611, forward strand.
CTCACCCGATCTGGAACAGCAAGCGATCAAGCGTCATCCATATTATCTGTCAGGGTGTTTTCAGCCATCATCTTGGTAGCAGTGTATATCCCACCTCTGGCCCGTGTCAAACTGGCTCTAAATGAGCTGATTTACGTAATCAGCAGGAAGGAAACAGCATACCCTGATGCTTTTCCTATCATTTTGGAGGATTTTAACCAGGCCAACTTCAAAAAGTCTCCAAACAATTATCACCAGCATGTGACCTGTGGAAACAGAGGAGCAAAGACACAAGAACACAGTTATACTACCATCAAGAGCAATTACTGTGCCATCCCACGCCCACACTTTGGAAAGTCAGAACACCCGGCTGCACTTCTACTCACTGAGTACAGGCAGAGACTGAAGACCACAGCACCAGTAGAGACGGCCAAGTAGATATGGACAAGGGAGGCACAGGAGCGTTTGCTGGACTGTTTTGAGTCGGCGGGCTGGAATCGATTCAGAGATTTATCATTGACTCTATATGAGTACTCCTCAATTGTCACTAACTTCATTAAAACCTGTTTGGTTGTGTGTGTGTGTGTCTATCAGCACATACTGCAATTGCCCGAATCAAAAGGTATGGATCATACACGAATGAAAAGCCGGAGATAAACCAGGAGATTCGGAGTCTGCTGAGGACTAGATCTGTTGCATTCAGGATTTGCGAATCAGTAGGAGCCAGCTACGACTTACGATTGGCTATCTAAAGAGCAAAATAATAATTATGATTGACGCTGGAGGTGGAAGCGGATGCACGTCAACTCTGGCAGGTTTGCGGTCCATTACTTCCCCCAAAGCAACAGCTAACAACAGGAACAACAGTGATGCTTCACTCCCAGACGAGCTCAACGATCTTCATGCATGCTTTGAAAGGGAAAATAGAACTATAGCTACGATAATTTCCTGTAGCATCAGCGACCCTATTATCTGTCTCGGAGGCTGACGTCAGAAAGTCGATCAAGAGGGTGAACCCTCACAAGCTGGCAGGCCAATCACCACAATAGGTCTACAGCTGATGTGATTTAATTGTCTCGTCTTGCTGCCCTGGGTCCCCTGATAATGCTAATACTTTTGTCAAACTGCTGTTTAAAACAATCATTCCTACAGGTGCATTCAAAAGCTCTAAAACATGAACTTCAGTATCTCCCACTGCAACTGGATGAACAACCTCCTCACTGGAAGACCACAGTCTGTGTGGATTGGAAAAAAAAGTCTGCACTTCGCTGTCAGTCAAAACTGGAGCACTTCAAAGACGTCTGCTTAGCCCACTGCACTTCTCCCTCTCCGAGCCTAAAGCGGTGTGGGTAGGCAAACCTCAAATATCATCTCTAAACTATTACTGGCAGAATTTGAGATAGTGACGATGATGCGTACAGGAAAGAAAGATATGAGCAGTGTCACAGCAGCAACCTTGAACATAACGTCAGTAAGGTCAAATAATTCTTTGTGGACTTCAGAAAGGATAAGACGAAGGAATACGCAATTGTCCTTCTAGATAAATCGAAAGTAGAAAGTCTGAACAACTTTAAGTTCCTGTGAGTCAGCTTCTGTGGGGATCTATCCTGGGCCCAGCATATCTAAATCTTACAAAGAAGGCATGACTGTGGCGGTTCTTCATTGGGAATTGGTGAGTTCTGGGGTGTCACCAAAGACACTAGAACATTTTTCTAAATGTACTGTGGAGAACATTCTAACTTGCTGCATCACCATCTGGTATTGGGAACTTGAGGGTGTGACTGCACAGGAACAAAATTGTTAACACAGACAGCTCCATCATGGGGATACACCTCCCCAGCATCCAGAACATCTTCAAGGAGCGATGCAAAAATCCATATCCACCAGAAAGTGTTCCCATCACTGAGGACATACCCTATTCTCAATGGTACCATCAGGGAGAAGGTACAGGATCTTGAAGGCACACATTACACGATTCAAGAACAGATTCCTATCCTGTGCCATCAGATTTCTGAAAGGGCATTGAGCCGATCAACACAGCCTCGCTTCTTTTATTTCTCTTTTTGCACTGCATATTAATTTAACTTTATATATTCTTACCATAATTTTACCATAGTTTTACTGTTATGTATTGCAATTTACAGCTGCTTCAGAACAATAAGTTTCACGAAGGAAACCCTTTCTGATGGAACCCTGACAAATGATTATCAGCTCATAACTCTGCTGCACCAGAGATCCCAACACACTAGACCGCTGTTAGACTACGATAAGGAAAGCCCATCGTTCCTCCCGAGACCACATTTTAGCAAGTCGGCTCACTTGGTTGTACACCTGCTACCTGCAAAACTCTAGAGATCAAGACAACTCAAGAGGCGGTCGGTGATGGGAGAGAAACGGTTACAGGATTGTCTTGAGTCAGTGAACATGGCCATTTTCAGGAGCTCATCTGATTACATGAACAACTACATTAGGGCCGTTAGGTAGACTTTATTGAAACAGTTACGGATGAATGTGCCCCCACGAAATTGTTCAGGGATTCCCCCAATCAGAAGCCCTGAATGAAAAATGAGATCCGAAATCCGCTTGAAGCCAGATCAGAGGCATTCAAGCCTAGAGATCAAAAATGCCACAAAGGTACAGGTATGATCTCCGGAATGCCATTTCTCGTGCGCAGTCAAGATTCCTGACTAGACTGGAATGAAAGAGCTTTGCTCGACATCTGTGGAAGGGTTTCAATGGCATAACCCACCTAGAAAGTTAAATCTTGCAACATAGTGGTCAGCAGAGCTTCGTTTTGAAGCCTTTCATGTTCGCCTTAATCACCAAAACAGTGAAAAACCATCGCGCACACCAATGTCTACTGAAGGTCCTTTGGTCTCGATATCTGAAGATGACGTGCGGGCTGCCTTCAAGAGAGTGAATCCAAGTAAAGCATCCGGTACGGACGGAATACTTTGTTGAGTGCTGAAGACCTGTACTGACCAACTGGCTGGTGTATTCACCAATATCTTCAACCTCTGGCTGCAGAAGTGTATTGTACCCCCCTGCTTCAAGCACGCTGATGCCGAAGAACGTGGTAGCTTGTCCAAATGACTACTGTCGAGTGGTGCTTACATCCACAGTGATGATGTGCTTTGAAAGACTGATGTTGAAGTATATCAGCTCCTAGCTAAGTGGTGACTTGCATACGCTTTAATTCACCTGTCGAAGCAACAGGTCTACAGCAGATACCTTCTCGTTTGTTCTTCACACAACCCTGGAATATTTGGTCAGAAAGAAATGCATACATCAGAATGTTCTTTATCGATTACAACTCGGCATTTAACACTATCATCTCCCCTAAACCTCTCAGTAAGCTCCAAGACCTGGGCCTCAATACCCCCTTATGTAACTGGATCCTGGACTTCCTCACTTGTAGACTCCAGTCAATGCTGATTAGCAAACACATCTCCACCACAATCTCTATCAGCACAGGAGCACTGCAGAGAAGTGTACTTAGCTCCCTGCTCTATTCGCATTGCTCCTATGTCTCTGTGTTCTGGGCTGTATCAAAGATGAATCACCATACTGGTGGGAGATTGAAAATTTGGCTGAGTTATTTTTTAATAACAACTATCTCTCAATAATACCGATAATATCTGTCAATAATACCAAGGAATTGATTGCAGACCCCATCAGAGGGAACCGGAGTCCTATGAGGCAGTAATCGCCTGTGGCTCAGAGGTGGAGACAGTCAGTAACTTTAAATTCCTGGGTGTCTCTACCTCAGAGGACCTGTCCTGGACACATCATATAAATATATTTCCAAAGAAAGCGCAACTGTGCGTGCGCTTCTTCAGGAGTATATGGAGATTCAGCATGTCATCGAATACCTTGGCAAACTTCTATCTTTCTTTTTCAATCTTTTTATTAGTTTCATAATAAACATACCATAATATTGATACAAAGTTATTGGGAATACATTGTTGCGGTTAACATAGTTAAATAGCCCAGTTGACACATGAGTGTTAAATCTCCCATCGTACAGGATACAGATGAGCAACATAAAACAAAAAAAAGTCTTAAAAAAAATCATGAAAAAAACCTAAATAAATAAATAAATAATATATCCCCCCCAAAAAAACTAACCTAAACAGTGTTAAACAACTAAACTAAGAAAAAAAAGACGGGGCTGTTATGAAACATCATTAAAAAAAAAGTAACCATTAGTGTCGTCGACTCCGTTCCTCTCAACATATATTACAAAAAAATGTCAAATTACATCATATGAAACTGTCGAATAAATGGCCTCCAAGTTTTTTTTCAAATTTAATAGAGGGATCATAAACAACACTTCTAATTTTTTTTCCAAATTTAAACACAACATAGTTTGAGAGAACCAATGAAATGTGGTGGGAGGATTAATCTCTTTCCAGTTCAGCAAAATGGATCTTTGAGCCATTAATGTAAGAAATGCAATCATCCGACGAGCTGAAGAGGTTAAATTACTTGATTCTATTATTGGTAACCCAAAAATGACAGTAATAGGGTGAGGTTGTAAATCAATATTCAGAACAGTTGAGATAGTATCAAAATTATCTTTCAATATTTTTTCAACAAAGGACATGACCAAAACTTATGAGTTAGAGAAGCTATCTCGGAGTGACATCCATTGCATGTAGGATTTATATGAGAATAATAACGAGATAATTTATCCTTAGACATATGAGCCCTACTACTACTTTAAACTGTATCAATGCATGTTTAGCACATATAGAGAATGAATTAACTGATTGAAGAATTTTTTTCCCATTTTTCAAACTTCCATCGATGAGTGATTGAAACTGTATTGACTGGCTGCATTACGGTAATCTGTTCTTACCGTAATTTACAGTATTATTATTATGTACTACAAAATGCCGCTACTGCAGACCAAATACACTCTGTCTGACAGAACCCCTGCCCAATTATCCCCTGTGTGATTGAATGAAATATATCTCGAAATGGGTTAAATTGTGGGCAATGTGAAATTTTATGCTCCTTCAGCAGTAAAGCCAGAGAAATTAATTCAAGTATTAGAAATGTTTTCATAAGGTATAGACATGAACATTAAACATAAACAAAGGTTCAAAAGAGCTTGTGCAACAGAAAACAGAGCAGGATGATAACCCGTGGATGAATGTGAAATATATGGGTACATGAGTTATGAACAAGCACAAAAAATATATCAGAGGTGATGAAGGGAAAACATTCGAGAGAATACAACAAAAGCAATATATATTCTCGCCATACCCATATCAGATTAGATTAGTTTATGAGGACACACAGTCCTCTTTTACTGTCATTTAGTAATGCATGCATTAAGAAATGATAGAATATTTCCTCTGGTGAGATATCACAAAAACCCAGGAGAGACCAAGACTGAAAAATTAACAAAACGACATAATTATAACATATAGTTACAACAGTGCAACAATACCATAACTTGATGAAGAATAGTCCATGGCACAGTAAAAAAAAAAGTTCAAAGTTTCTCGGAAGTCCCACATCTCACACAGACAGGAGAAGGAAGAAAACTCTCCCTGCCATGCCCGACCACAGCCCAACTCTGAGTCGTCCAAAAACTTGGAGCTCTGAACAGCCCTCCGACACCGAGTACCGAGCACCATCTCTATCCGAACGCTTCAACCTCAGCCTCAGAAGTTTATTAACTTATACTTCTGGCATAAAAGCTTGTTTGGAAACTGATAAGGAAATTTACAAAGAAAAAAATAAGAACTGAAATGACAAACTATAAAATACTATGTACACTTGAACGCACTTAGATTAACACTCCCAAGGACAGAAAGAGAAAGTGGAATAACAGACATAAAACTTACACAAGTGCCAGATAAAACTTCTGAGGATATAATTTCATCAGCGAAAACAGGATTCGGCACTCCATACAAGTGTATGCAATTCTGATATTAACACAATAAACATAGCAGATATAAATCTATGAGTAAAAAAGATCAGAAATGCGCTGAACGAGAAGACAAAATTGAAGTACTCTGGAACACCAACAGGATATACATTGTCCCAATAGTAATATCTTCCACTGGCATCATGCCAAAGTGACTGCACAGTACGATTCAAGAATTAGGCCTATAAAACAATATTTATGCACGTCACAAAAAAAAAGTCCGGAAGTTCCGAGCAATTGAGAAATGAGTATTCATGTCCATGTTTGTACCTCAGGGTGAAGCAGCTAGAGCTGAGAAAAAATAAAAATAATACTATTTTATTTCTGGCGCACATTTCATACAGACGATATTGTTCAAACTACATCTCATTTGGATAGACTGCAAACTAGAAAATGAAAGACAAAACCATGTTAGCTTTAAGCAAGGTTCAATTAAAAAGATTCTGAGCTGTCGTTTTAAAGCGACAATTGAGTCTGTATTGCTTATACAGTACTTTCAAACCTCTTAGGTGTGTGTGTGTACCTTCGCATAAGACTCGTGTACTGTACTGTAACTTTAGGTTTTGAATTTTACCGTTTCAGGGCGTTGATCAGAAAAAAGCGGACCTGCTATTTATATTTTGGATTTATACTATATTGTCAACGCTGTTTCCCTGAACTTTTCTGCTCTGTGTTTCCTTGTACAATCTCAATGTATTGATGTAATGGAGTGATCGATATGGATAGCAGACAAAAATTATTTTCATTGTACCTTGGTACATGTGACAATAATAAATAAATTTACCGACTTACTGTCAATAATATAATACCCCACAACCCCTTTGCTCGACTAATCAGTATCAGTTGCCAAGACTTTACCACTCTCTCCCACAAACACACATCACTGAGACGTGTGTGGACTCTCCTAGTCATGACAATACCCTTTCATCTTTCCATCCTTCCTCCATCCCTGCAACTAAATTCTACCAATTATCTGACTTGTCCTTCCCATGTGTTATCGATAGAAACCTCCGTAAATCTCTCCACAGATGCTGCCCTTTTTGACTACTTCATACATATTCTGCTCCTGTTTTCATGCACTGAGCTGTGGACATCTGTGAATCCCAACTGTGCAGCTTTGCCAAAATACACGGAGTCTTGCTCTCAATCTTTCCACACCAGATCAAAAATAACATAAATCTATTAATGATGCAAGCAGTGCTTACAAAATGGTGACATGTTGTTGAAAAGGGAAACGTCCACAGCAGTGCAGGCGGGATTGCAATGGGATATCAGGGGGATGTTCACCTTCACAACGAATTAGTAGAAGACTATGAGGAATCGATATTTGCTGGGACATCCATCGCAGTTGTTTCAGGTGTCCCTGAAAATGTTATTTTCTGACCTAATATCCGTGGAAACATTGAATTAATTCATGTAATCTCAAACACAGAATGTTGAAATGCAGTTAGAAAGTTCTTTGCCAGAGTAGCCATTTAACATTTTGACTATGTCCTCTGTTCCCATGGAAGATGTTCAACAGAAACACAAAGAGCTTCTGCGGGTGCAGACTGAAACATTCAGAGTGAACGCGATCCTGACGAGGGAGAAGATTTTCCAGCTGGTTGATCAATATGCTGAGCTCACGGTCATTTCCAGTGTTCGAGATCGGAGACTGGTAGACAATGAACTGCTGGCAAGAGGTAGAGATCAGGAGGAGTGGAGGGGGAAACATGTCCACAGAGAGATGGAAAAGATCCGGACTGATCAGTTATTCCAAAGCAGCTTTTCCCGGAGTAAATCCATATCTGGGTGTTCAACAGCGGTGGCCGGAGTTGCAGGAATCGGGAAAACAACAATGGTACAAAAGCTTGTCTATGACTGGGCCACAGGGAAAATATACCACAAATTCCAATTTGTCTTCAGTTTCAAATTCCGGGATTTAAACTCAATTAACTGCAGAATAAACCTGAGGGAATTGATTCTGCATCAGTATCCTTACTTTGGAAAGATCCTGAGAGAGGTCTTGAAAAATCCAAAGGGACTGCTGTTTATATTCGATGGTTTGGATGAATTCAAACACAGGATCGACTTCACTGACAGTCGAAGATACACTGAACCTCAGCACCAGTGCCCAGATCCCGAGTGGCGATGTGAAGTGTCTGACATTGTGTACAGTTTAATCCAGCACAAGCTGCTCCCAGGGTGTTCAGTGCTGGTGACCACCCGACCCACTGCGTTAGATTTATTGGAAAAGGCAGGGATCGGTATCTGGGCTGAAATCAAGGGATTTGTTGGTGAGGAAAGAAACAGATATTTCATGCGGCATTTTGAAGATCAGACGGTGGCAGCAGCTGTTTTCAAACACGTGGAGGAGAACGAGATCCTGTACACCATGAGCTACAGCCCCTCCTGCTGCGGTATCCTCGCTCTAGCACTGGGGCCCTTCTTCACAGAACGAGACATGGATCCGCACCAAGCTCCCAAGACCATTACCCAGCTGTATTGCTACTATATTTACAACATTCTGAAAAAGTACAGTGGTGAGATTGAAAACGCCCGTGATGTGTTGCTTAGAGTCGGTCAGTTGGCATTCACAGGAGTGTCCAGGAGGAAGACTGTGTTTATAGATGAAGATTTGATAACTAACAATCTGCTGCCTTCCCAATTCCTCTCTGGACTTCTAATGGAGCTTTTTGAGAGACAGGATTCTGCCGGGAGCGTGGTGTACACATTCCAACACATCGGCATCCAAGAGTTTATAGCTGCACTCGCAAAATTCCTGAATCCGTATCCCGGGGATATTCTGAAATTCCTCACGAAAGCCCACAACTCAACATATGGGCGATTTGAGGTGTTTCTTCGTTTTGCTGCTGGTCTCTCCGCCCCAATGACAGCTCACAGCCTGGTGGAGTTTCTGGGTCCATTTTCTCAGCAAACAACCAGCCGGGTGATTGACTGGGTGAAGGAAGAGGTTAAAAGCCAGAGTGGAAACACAGAGAGTGAAGCTGGTAAAAGGAGCCTCCTGACAACATTGCACTACCTGTTTGAGTCTCAGAATCGTAGACTGACTCGATCCACACTGAGATCTGTGCAAAAGTTTTCATTCAGTGAAATGCGTCTGACCCCGATTGACTGTGCAGTCCTGTCTCATCTCATTGGTATGTGTGGTGCAATAAAATACCTCGACCTCACTCGCTGCCAAATTCAGAGTGATGGAATTCAGCGTCTGGGACCTGGGCTGCACAAATGCAGGAAGTTGAGGTAACTTAATTTATGAGTCATTCTGAACAGTGTAACTGTTCCATTGTGTTGATTCAATGTAAAGGAATATGGGTAAAACTATAGTAAAACAAATTGTGAAGAATTGTGACAAATGGCCCAGGATCGTTCAGTAATTCTCCCGATGAGTGGGTTCTGTGGTTTCTTGTGATTGGTTGTTGGAGAATTCATCTGATCAGCGAAAAACGGCCGTTGGTTTCATGGTAGTAAATCACAGGAATAGTCATGTTTCTCGCTGCCTGTGACACATCAATTGACAACGTTCCTTCTCACTGTTACTCACACCCAGACCCACACTGACTGCAACAGCTTGTTCGGAGCTTCTTGCCTTCATTGTGAAGGGGAGCAAGATACTTCCCCAGTGAGAAACAGAGATATACCTCTGTGAGAGAGACCTCTATCTTCCCCATCAGAACTGCCTGTAAGAAACACTCTTCCCCATCGACCTTCCTTCTGGGGGATCTCTCTTTACCATCCCACCTTCTATCGGGTCTCTCTTTCCCTTCCCCATCCTAGTGTGGGGTCTTGTTTACTCATCCCACTTCCTTCTGTGGGAGCTCTCCTCCCTATCGTCCTCCTCCTGTTAGGCCATTCTTCCCAGTCTTCCTATCTCGGATTGGATCTCCCTTCCCATCCCTAATGCTCCTGTAATGATCACTATTCATGGTCCATCTTCCTACTGTGTGGATCTATCTTCCCAATCCTCCTCCCTCTTGTGAGGTGCCTCTTCCCCATTTTCTTCCTCGTAAAAGAAGTCTGTTTCATAACCCCCTTCCTCCTGTTAGACTTTTTATTATCCCCCTCGCTCCGGTTAGATCTCTCTTCCTCACCCCCTTCTTTCTGTGGGATCTCTCTTCCCCATCCCCTTATGCATCATCCTCTTCTCCATGCTGCCTTCTTCTAGCGATCTGTCATACCCATCAACATTCTCCTGTCGAATTACATCGCCATGATTATGTGGGATCCCTCTTCCCCATCCCCCTTTTTCTGTGGGATCTCCCCACCTAACTTCTTGTGTGAGCTCTCTTCCCCATCTACCTTCCTTCTGTGGAATCTCACTTCTCCATCCATCTTCCTCCTGTTGGACCTCTGTTTCCAATCCCTCTTCCTCCTGTGTGATCTCTCAACCCAATCCCTATTCCTTTGGGATCTCTCTTTCCCATCCCCTTCCTCCTGTGCGACCTCTCATCCCCACTGCTCCTTTCCTCCTGTGGGGTCTCTTATCCCCATTCCCCTTGCACCTGCCGGATCTCTTTCTCATGCCCTCTTCCTCATGTGCAATCTCTGTTCCCATTCCTCCTTCTCCTTGGAAACCCCCTTTCCTATCCTGTTTTGTCCCGTGGGTTCTCTGTTCCACATCCATCGTTCTGCTGTCGGATCTCTCTGCCCCATTCTCCTTCATCATGTTGGATCTTCATCCCCATCACTTCCCTCCTGTGTGGATCTCCCTTCTTATTTAGTATCTTCTGTTAGGGTTCTCTTTCTCCATTACCCATGCACATTGTCTCACCTTTCACCCCTGATCCTCTGACCCTCTCAGTTGAGGGGAATAGGGAAGAGAATTCCCACAGGGTGAAGGGGAAATGCGGTAGACAGATCTGATATTGGGAATTGGGGTATTTACAGGTTTACACATATTAATGATCTGGAGATGGTCAGTCAGGAACACTGACGGTGAGGGAATTGACCAGTGATTTTCTGAGGGGTTTGGTGTTTCCTGAAGTGGCCGAGTGTTGAAATCCTCTTACACCCACGTTTCAATCACTTACTTCATCGACTTCTCTGATCATATTAGACTTGGGGAGAATACTCTGGGAGATCCAGGAGTGAAACTGCTGTCTGCAGCTCTGACCAACCGGGTGTGTAAAATACAGAAGTTGTGGTGAGTACCAAACTGTGGGAGATCGTGTTTCCAGTCATCATGTGTCAGTCACTGAACATGAATGTGATCAGTAATTATGTTACTGACAAACAATAGGTACTTTTGCCGTCTCTTGTCTTTCTGTGTCCTTCACCATCATTCTGTCTCATCTCCAGGCTGTACAATGTCGGTCTCAGAGATTCCGGTGCCGAAGAACTCGTCTCCGCTCTCAGTACAATCCAATCACTGAATGCACTGAACTTGAGCTTCAACTGGCTCACAGACCAATCTGTCCCCGCTCTCCGCCGTCTCGTACTGAACCTCCTGAGACTGGTGTGGATAGGGTGAGTGTTTCTGTTAATGCTCAATGTGATACAATATCAGCAAAGCCGTGTGGTTTCTTCCGATATTTTTCTGTGACTGTTGCTGAAGAATTAACCCAGTTCCCCATTACTGACACTCTTGTGTAATCTGTTTATTCCCTCTTTATTCTTCAATCTGTTTCAGGCTTTGGAGAAATCAGTTCAGTGAGACCGGGAAGAAGGAACTGATGTCTCTGCAGGATTCCAGACCCGGACTGGCAGTGATGCTGTGAAAACTGAATGTGTCAACATCACCGCTCGCGGAATGGGGACGTTTTGGCTGATCTCATACTCCCCCAGCCATTTAACAGCCATCCATTTATTTAATGACGACCCTCCAGACTTAACTCATTAGATGCCGTCTCTTGGTTTCTTTGGAAGGGGGTGGGGCCTGTGGTTGTTGGATAATTACACAAACGGGAAGAGCCCAGGTAGGAGCTCAGCCTGGTCCACCAGTGTGCCGGGCTGGAAATATCCTGCAGAGAATTAGTTTGCTCACTTTGCTAAAGACAGTATATTCTGTAGTCTTTTACACTGAGAGGCCGAGAGATAATGTTGCAGCTATCTGAGACCCTGGTCAGACCCCACTTGGAGTACTGTGCTCAGTTCTGGTCGCCTCACTACAGGAAGGATGGGGAAGCCATAGAAAGGATGCAGAGGAGATTTACAAGGATGTTACCTGGATTGGGGAGCATGCCTTATGAGAATAGGTTGAGTGAACTCGACCTTTTCTCCTTGGAGCGATGGAGGATGAGAGGTGACCTGATAGAGGTGTATAAGATGATGAGGGGCATTGATCGTGTGGATAGTCAGAGGCTTTTTTTTTCCCAGGGCTGAAATGGTTGCCACAAGGAGACACAAGTTTAAGGTGCTGGGGAGTAGGTACAGAGGAGATGTCAGGGGTAAGTTTTTTACACAGAGAGTGGTGAGTGCTTGGAATGGGCTGCAGGCAACTGTGGTGGAGGCGGATACGATAGGGCCTTTTAAGAGACTTTTAGATAGGGACATGGAGCTTAGTAAAATAGAGGTCTATAAGTAAGCCTAGTAATTTCTAAGGTAGGGACATGTTCCGCACAACTCTGTGGTCTGAATTGTGCTGTAGATTTTCTGTGCTTCTATGCTTCTACGTTCATTTACAATGATGATAAATTGACAAAAGCCTCGGTGACCCTGGATCTGCAGTGTCCTCGGAGACTGCACTCAAGTGAGATTTTGTGGCCATCATTTCCCTGATGCAGAGTGATGGTGGTCGTTATCGCCTCTCAGTTAATTGTATGTGCCTGTGAGTGAATCGGGAGCAGATTATTTATTTTCGCACGTTAGCAGGTCACATGTTGTTGAGTTTACATTTGTCATGATGAAATCAATAAACTGCTGTAACATCCTTTCTTCACTTTGAATCTGAATCCTATTGGAGGAGAAACAGTGATCTGAAGTTACTGCTGACCCGCTCACCCTAATACAACAGTGGTCCAGAGATCCTTACACTGGCGTGGCAGCATTTCACTCCAAACTGAGGGTGATCAGTCAAAACTCGTCCCCCTCTTAACCCACACTCTCTCGTGCCTCTTCCTCACTCAGTCTCCTCGATCAACCAACACCTCCTCCCCATTCTGTCCTTACCCAAATCCTCGCATTCCCCTCACTCTCACCCCACCTCTGCTCCCTCCCACACGTCACCCCCTCCCTCCTCATTCTGGCATCCGCGCACTCTTCTCGCTCACCGCTCCGGGTTTGCCACATTCTACCATACAAATGGACCCTTGCACTCCTTGCCCTCACCTCCAGCTCTCTCATGGCTTCACCGAGCGCCGTATTGACCCCGCTACGCTCGCAGTCTCCTTGTACCTGTCCCTGACATCTAACCTCCATGCACATTCTCTGACTTCTGTCCTCCCGCCCCCCCCACTACTCGCTTCCAGACCCTAAACCCTTCCCGATCCTTTATTCATCCTGCTCCACAGATCTCGCAATGGTTTTCAATCTTTTCCCATTCCCCCAGCACCACCACCCAGTTCGCTTCTCTTCTCCTTTGTAATTGCAATTACACTCACTTCGTCGCATGGCACTCTAGACCTTCTGACATTCCGCTGTATTTTTCCGCAGTGGAAACAGATGGAAATTGCATTTAAGATCATCCAATATTTCTCTGACTCCCTCCCCCTCCACCGATAATCCAACCTCCCCAGCATCATTTTCCCGCGGTACAATACCCACTCCCGCCTCTCTTTACACTTTTTAAAATCAGAAAATAGGGTCTTTTATATTACTCGCTAGCTTACCTTCATATTTGATCATTCCTCTCCGAATCATTTTTTTAATTGTCTTTCGTTGGTGTTTAAAACTTCCCATTCCTCTAACTTCCCATTAAGTTTTGCCCTGTCTTTTGTTTTTGTACTTTCCTGGACCTCCCTTGTCTGTCCTAGTTGCCTAATGCTTCCTTTTGAATAAGACTACATCTTTGTGATATATCTAAGCATCACCCTCTGAATTGCTCCGGGGAACTCTAGCTATTGCTGTTCCACCGTTATTACGACTTGTGTCTTTTCCCAGTTAACTTCGGGACTTCATCTATCATGCCTCTGTAATTCTTATTGTTCAACAGCACCGATACATTTTAATTTATTATGTCTCTCCCAAAATAAAGGCTGCATTCTTCCATAGTTTGATCACTTCCTCCTCTTCATCGTCATTATGTGCCGCGTCGTATCACGTGGGCTATCGTGGTCTTTGGCCATTATTCTTCTTGGCATTTTTTACTTCTGCAGAAGTGCTTTGCCATTGCATTCTTCTGGGAATTATCTCTACCTGACTGGCGACCCTACCCATCATCAATACTCTTCAGAGATCATCAGCCTGTTGTTAATGGTTGCATATCCAGGACTTTTAATATGCATCAGCTGCCCACATGACAATCCACATACCGTTCCAATGGCTTCATGTAACGCTGAGTAGCGGCGGGGGAGATCAACAGGCGCCACGACTAGCCCGATGATGACCTGCCAGTTAACGGAAGGAAGGTGGAATTTTTGGTGGTGGTTACGGCGCTCCTTCCTTCCACTATTCTACGCACAGATTGTAACTCTCCATCTTAAATCTATCCATGTGCCCATCTGAGAGTTCCTTAAATATGCCTAATGCATCTGTCTAAGCTAATACCCTCGGCATGCATTACTCACTATAATTATTTAACCTGCCTCTGATATTTCCCATAAACTTTCCTCCAATTACCGTACAAGTGTGCCTATCTTAACATGTCTTAACAGTCCATAATGCATTTCCCTCTGCCACCAGCCTGGGCAGTGCATTCCAGACACCCACTACTCTGGAAAAAATGCCCCTCACACCTCACACAACTTGAATACGTATGCAATGCTAATTGATAATTTTATCCTGGGGAAAAAAGATACTCTCTGTCTACTCTGTGTCGCTTATAATTGTATACACATCTGTCGTGTCTCCTATCAGCCTCCACGGCTGTGGAGAAAGTAACACAAGTTTCTCCAACCATTCGCTATAGCACATGCCCTCGGATACAGACAAATTTCTGGTAAATCTCATCTGCACTCTCTCCAAAGCATCGCCGTCCTTCCTATGGTGGGATAACTCCCATTCTGCTTGTATACTAACTGCCCCTTTGCAGTCATATCACTCATTTCCAATCACCACTGCCAAATGAGTTTTAAACACTCCCTGACTGTTCTAGCAAATCTGCAAACAAGGATATTAGTCTGTCTCCAGTTCCGGTGCAGCCGGTCCTATTGCAGAGGCCAAAAGAGGTGGGAGCTATCCCACTGAGCAAGAAAGCTGAACCCTTACCTTTTGCACCAGTTCCTCAGCCAAACGTTCAATTTGCCAGATCATCCTATTCTTGGCCTTATCAGCGCGTGGCATTTGCGGGAATCAAAAGATGATTACACTGGTCATGTTTTTGTCTATCCACATAGTTTGCAAATTTCTCTTTTTAGGACCCCTTGCCCTTCTGCACCTATGTCACTGACGCCAATATGTACCAAGCGTTTTGGCTGCTCACCATTTCTCCTTTAGAATGCTATATACCCGTCCGAGATATACCTGATCCTGGGACCTGGCAGGTAACATACTGTCCTAGTGTATTTATCACGCCCACCGAATCTCGTGCCTACTCCTCTTACTACGGAATCCCATAGAAATACTGCAGTCATCTGCTCTCCACGCCCCAGATCCCTCCCTTGTGAGCCACCAGCTAGACTCAGTTGCTGTGGCTTCCCCCTGTAGTTCTCTCCAAACACCAACAATATAACGTGGTATACTGATTATTGAGAGGAACAACCACTGGGTTACTCTGCACCAGCTCCCCAATTGTTTTCCATATCCTGACATTCAGCCAGGTACCTGACTCCTGCAACTTAGGTGTAACTACCTCCCTGCAGCTCTGATCGATCACATCCTCAGTTGTACGTATGTGCCGAAGACCATCGAGCTGCAGTTCCAGTTTCTTAACACGTTGTCTGAAGAGATGCACCTGGTACAAGTGTGGTTATCAGGGAAGATGGAGGTCTCCCGGAATTCCCACATCTCTGCCAAAGAACACAGCACAGCCCCTGGGCCATTCTGACTGTCCTTACTATGTACGAACAGATGAAAAAAAGAGAGGAAACTTACCGGATATTAAACTCGCCCAAGATAATTTTCGCCGAAGTACAAAGAATGAAAACGTTCCCACTCTCACCACTCACACAATGGCCGCTTCGCTTGTCCCTACTTCATTTTCATTTGAGCTTTCTAATGAATCGCGATTCAATTGAGCTGGTGGACAATGCCGGAAGTCCGAGAATGCTCCTTTTTGAATCTCACTTACAGACCGGTAAGCTACGTCGTCTGACAGTGCGGATTCGATTGGGTCACTGGAATACCAACAACAGCTCACAATATTCCATGTGTGGTTTGCTCAATGTCTTATAAATCTTCTGCATTATATCATTGCTTCAATATTCTGGTGCTCTTGAAATGAATGTTAATATTGCATTTGTCTTCCTTGCCACAGATAAACCTGCAGGTTACACGTTACAGAATCCTGCACAAAGACTCCCTAGTCCTTTTTCACCACTGATTATTGAATTTTTTCCCCGTTTAGAAAGTAGTCTATGCCTTTATTCGTTCTACCAAAATTCATGGCCATATATTCCACGATACAGTATTCCATCTGCCACAGTTTTTACCCGTTTTCCCAGTCTTCTAAGTCCTTCTGCAGTCGTCCTGCTCTGTCGACACCACCCGCCTCTCCACCTATTTTTGTATCACATGGAAACTTTGCCACAAAACAATCAAATCCGTGTGACAGAAAACGTGGTTCCAATACCGACACCCTTGCGGAACACCACTAGTTCCCGACAGCCAAACAGAAAGATCCAGTTTTATGCACAATCTATGCATCCTGATATTCAGCCATTCTTCTATTCATGCCTCCAACCTGGGCATGAACGACGCTTCAGTTCTTAGCCTCCTCTATATCTGGGATAAGTCACACTCAGAGTGGAGTATCAACATATTATATTCCGTCGGCGTAGCCGCCAACCTGATGGCATGAACTTCTACTCATCGTACCATTATCACTGCCCCTTCCAATTTCCCTCTCTCCTCTTATCTCCTTACCTGGCCAAGAGCTGCCATCTACTGTGCATCACCCTTCCCTTTCGCCTATGTTCCCTCCTATCAAATTTCCACTTATCGAACCCTTATCACTTTCATCAGTCGAGTTCCCAGCTCTTTACTTCACCTCTCCCCATCTCCTGGTATCACCTATCACTTACTACCTTGAACATCCCCGCCACCACCTGCTTCCGCTGAATTTCCAGCTTTTTTGTTCCAGTTCCAATGAAGGGCCTTGGCCCAAAACGTCAACTGTTTACCATTTTCCACATATGCTGCTTGGCATGCTGAGCTCCTCCAGCATAGCATGTGCCTTACTTTTATTTCCAGCATCTGCGGAATTTCTCTTGTTTGTGATTCTATCCCTGCTGCCATCTTTCCTGTAATACCATTACTTCTTATCTGACCGTCCCAAGGTATGTACTGCCTGCTATTTCTTCAAAGAATTACAACAGATCTGCCAGGCAAGATTTCTACTTAAGGGCACAATGTATTTGTATATTTCGCCTATTTCATCATGCGCCTCCAAGTATCGTTAAACTCCATTCTGAAGAATGTACTCCATCATTTTTGAACCGCTGAAGTCAGGCTAACTGGCGTATAATTTCCTGTTTTCGTCTCCCTGAGGATTGAAGTGCCGATTGCAATTTTCCAGTCCTCAGTAACCATTCCAGAATCTACTGATTCATAATGGATCACTGCCAATGCTTCCATAGTCTCTTCAGCTACCTCTTTCAGAGCCCTGGGGTGTAGTCCAGGTGACATATCTCCCTTCAGACATTTCATCTTCCGAAGTACATTCTAAATTGAACCATTGAACCATTATTAATAGCAACTAATTCAATCCTGTCCGCTGACATTTTTTAATATCTCACACCATGATGGTGTCTGCCACGGTTAAAAGTGACTCAGAATACTTATAAAAATCGTCCACCATTTCTTAATTCGCCATGTTGCCTCTCAATCGTCACCCTTTTGCTCTTTCTATAGCTGCAAATATACTTTGGTATCCAAAGACACTTGACGAGAGGAAAGGAGGTAAGGATAGAGAGGAGCGTTCAGCAAGCAGGGGGAGGGAGAAGGTGGCGTCCCGGAGGCAGGGGTATGGAGGAGAGAGGGAGAGAGAGAGAGACAGAGAGAGAGAGATAAATATAAATATAAGGCGGAGCGGCCATGTAACAGAGGACTTTGGAGAGCAAGGAAGCTCCAGAAATGGCAGAATGAGCATACCCCTTGAATATTTACCATCTCTGTCACGTCTGGGACACGCGGGTGGAGAAGCGGTAACAGAGGAATGAGTCATATCACGAAAACGAGGAGTGAGTGAGGGGGACACAGACGTGCAGAGGTGTACAGGTGGATCGCAGAAACTTAGCGGATAACAATCTCATTTGACTTTGAGCGTTGAGAAGTATCAATGGATGGAATCGAAGATAATTATTTTGTTACAAGGGACCACATACATTCCCAACCTCTCAGACCACACTTCTAACGGGACGCCATACACTTGCATTCACTTTCACTTGACTCCTAGCGAAACCCCACCCTTTACCATCCATTCCCACCATGCACACTCACAGCGGCACCACACCCCTTCCCATGCACTCCCCCTATCCGCACGCTCATTGACTCTCACCGCCCGCATACACAAAGTGATCCCACACCATCCCACTCACTCTCACGGTCTAGATACGCATTTCGAACCCACTCCTTCCCATTCACTCTCACCGTCTGCATTCACATGGGGCACCAACCCTTTCCATTCGGTCCAACGGTCCAGGCTCCCTGTGGCCCCAAACCCTTCCCATTCACTCCCATCCTCCGCAGTCCCAAAGGACCGGAACTCTTCCCGTTCACTTCAATGGTCTGCACTTTTAGAGTAACAAAGCCAACTTGATCTGCAGTACATCAAAAAACTACAGACCATAACCGAGCACTTGTGTATCTCACACAGGCTCTCCCACCCACATCCCCAACCCCTCAACCACTGCAAACCGTGAGCGGAACCATAAGACCATAAGACAAAGGAGCAGAAGTAGGCCATTCGGCCCATCGAGTCTGCTCCACCATTTTATATTGAGCTGATCCATTTTATCCTATTTAGTCCCACTGCCCCGCCTTCTCACCATAACCTTTGATGCCCTGGCTACTCAGATACCTATCAATCTCTGCCTTAAATACACCCAATGACTTGGCTTCCACTGCTGCCCGTGGCAACAAATTCCATAGATTCACCACCCGCTGACTAAAAAAATGTTTTCACATTTCTGTTCTGAATGGGCGCCCTTCAATCCTGAAGTCATGCCCTCTCGTACTAGACTCCCCCATCATGGGAAACAACTTTGCCACATCCACTCTGTCCATGCCTTTTAACATTTGAAATGTTTCTATGAGGTCTCCCCTCATTCTTCTAAACTCCAAGGAATACAGTCCAAGAGCGGACAAATGTTCCTCATATGTTAACCCTCTCATTCTTGGAATCATTCTAGTGAACCTTCTCTGTACCCTCTCCACCGTCAGCACATACTTTCTTAAATAAGGAGACAAAAACTGCCCACAGTACTCCAAGTGAGGTCTCACCAGCGCCTTATAGAGCCTCAACATCACATCCCTGCTCCTATACTCTATTCCTCTAGAAATGAATGCCAACATTGCATTTGCCTTCTTCACTACCGACTCAACCTGAAGGTTAACTTTAAGGGAATCCTCTACGAGGTCCCGTTGCATCTCAGAACTTTGAATTCTTTCCCCATTTAAATAATAGTCTGCCCGTTTATTTTTTCTGCCAAAGTGCATAACCATACACTTTCCAACATTGTACTTCATTTGCCATTTCTCTGCCCATTCTTCCAATCTATCCAAGTCTTTCTGCAGACTCTCCGTTTCCTCAGCACTACCGGCCCCTCCACCTATCTTCGTATCGTCAGCAAACTTAGCCACAAAGCCATCTATTCCATAATCCAAATCGTTGATGTACAATGTAAAAAGAAGCGGCCCCAACACTGATCCCTGTGGAACACCACTGGTAACCGGTAGCCAACCAGAATAGGATCCCTTTATTCCCACTCTCTGTTTCCTGCCAATCAGCCAACGCTCTATCCACGTATGTAACTTTCCTGTAATTCCATGGGCTCTTATCTTGTTAAGCAGCCTCATGTGTGGCACCTTGTCAAAGGCCTTCTGAAAATCCAAATATACAACATCCACTGCATCTCCCTTGTCTAGCCTACTGGTAATTTCCTCAAAAAATTGTAATAGGTTTGTCAGGCAGGATTTTCCTTTAAGGAATCCATGCTGAGTTCTGCCTACAGAAACATAGAAAATAGGTGCAGGAGTAGGCCATTCGGCCCTTCGAGCCTGCACCGCCATTTATTATGATCATGGCTGATCATCCAACTCAGAACACCGCCCCAGCCTTCCCTCCATATCCCCTGACCACCATAGCCACAAGGGCCATATCTAACTCCCTCTTAAATATAGCCAATGAACTGGCTTCAACTGTTTCCTGTGGCAGAGAATTCCACAGATTCACCACTCTCTGTGTGAAGAAGTTTTTCCTAATCTCGGTCCTAAAAGGCTTCCCCTGTATCCTCAAACTGTGACCCCTTGTTCTGGACTTCCCCAACATCGGGAACAATCTTCCTGCATCTAGCCTGTCCAATCCCTGTAGGATTTTATACGTTTCAATCAGATCCCCCCTCAATCTTCTAAATTCCAACGAGTACAAGCCCAGTTCATCCAGTCTTTCTTCATATGAAAGTCCTGCCATCCAAGGAATCAATCTGGTGAACCTTCTCTGTACTCCCTCTATGGCAAGGATGTCTTTCCTCAGATTAGGGGACCAAAACTGCACACAATACTCCAGGTGTGGTCTCACCAAGGCCTTGTACAACTGCAGTAGTACCTCTCTGCTCCTGTACTCAAATCCTCTCGCTATAAATGCCAGCATACCATTCACCTTTTTCACCGCCTGCTGTACCTGCATGCCCACATTCAATGACTGGTGTATAATGACACCCAGGTCTCGTTGCACCTCCCCTTTTCCTAATCGGCCACCATTCAGATAATAATCTGTTTTCCTATTTTTGCCACCAAAGTGGATAACTTCACATTTATCCACATTAAATGGCATCTGCCATGAATTTGCCCACTCACCCAACCTATCCAAGTCACCCTGCATTCTCTTAGCATCCTCCTCACAGCTAACACTGCCACCCAGCTTCGTGTCATCCGCAAATTTGGAGATGCTGCATTTAATTCCCTCATCCAAGTCATTAATATATATTGTAAACAACTGGGGTCCCAGCACTGAGCCTTGCGGTACCCCACTAGTCACTGCCTGCCATTCTGAAAAGGTCCCGTTGATTCCCACTCTTTGCTTCCTGTCTGCTAACCAACTCTCCACCCACACCAATACCTTACCCCCAATACTGTGTGCTTTAAGTTTGCACACTAATCTCCTGTGTGGGACCTTGTCAAAAACCTTCTGAAAATCCAAATATACCACATCCACTGGTTCTCCCCTATCCACTCTACTAGTTACATCCTCAAAAAATTCTATGAGATTCGTCAGACATGATTTTCCTTTCACAAATCCATGCTCCTCACGCCTATCTTGTCATATGCCTCCAGGTTCTCTGTAACCTCATCCTTGACAATCGACTCCAACAACTTCCCAACCACCGACGTCAAGCTAACAGGTCTATAATTTCCCTTTTGCTTCCTTGCCCCCTTCTTAAATAGCGGAGTGACATTTGCAATCTTCCAGTCTTCCGGAACCATGCCAGAATCTATCGACTTTTGAAAGATCATCGCTAATGCCTCCGCAATCTCCACAGCTACTTCCTTCAGAACACGAGGGTGCATTCCATCTGGTCCAGGAGATTTATTGACCTTTAGCCTATTCAGCTTCCTGAGTACTTTCTCTGTCGTAATTGTGACTGTGCACACTTCTCTTCCCTGCCACCCTTGAGTGTCCGGTATCCTGCTGTCTTCCTCAGTGAAGACTGATGCAAAATACTTGTTCAGTTCCTCTGCCATCTCCTCATCTCCCATTACAATTTCTCCAGTATCATTTTCTATCGGTCCTATATCTACTCTCACCTGTCTTTTACTCTTTATATACTTGAAAAAGCTTTTAGTATCCTCTTTGATATTATTTGCTAGTTTCCTTTCATAGTTAATCTTTTCTCTCTTAATGGCCTTCTTGGTTTCCTTTTGTAAGGTTTTAAAAACTTCCCAATCCTCTGTCTTCCCACTAATTTTTGCTTCCTTGCATGCCCTCTCCTTTGCTTTAACTTTGGCTTTGACTTCTCTTGTCAACCAAGGTTGCATCCTTTTTCCACTCGAAAATTTCTTCTTTTTTGGAATATACTTGTCTTGCACATTCCTCATTTCTCACATAAACTCCAGCCACTGCTGCTCTGCCGTCTTTCCCGCCAGTGTCTCCTTCCAGTCAACTTTGGCCAGTTCCTCTCCCATGCCACTGTAATTTCCTTTACTCCACTGAAACACCGACACATCAGAATTCGGCTTCTCTTTTTCTAATTTCACAGTGAACTCAATCATGTTATGATCACTGCCTGCTAAGGGTTCCTTCACCTCAATCTCTCCAATCACCTCCGGTTCATTACACAATACCCAATCCAGTACAGCCGATCCCCGAGTGGGCTCAACAACAAGCTGTTCTAAAAAGCCATCTCGCAGACATTCTACAAATTCTCTCTTGAGATCCAGTGCCGACCTGATTTTCCCAATCCACTCGCATGTTAAAATCCCCCACAATTATCATAACACTGCCCTTCTGACAAGCCTTTTCTATTTCCAGTTGTAATTTGTAGTCCACATCCCTGCAGCTGTTTGGAGGCCTATAAATAACTGCCATCAGGGTCCTTTTACCCCTGCTATTCCTTAGCTCAACCTACAAAGATTCTGCACCTTCCGATCCTATATCACCTCTTTCTAATGATTTAATATCATTTCTTACCAATAAAGCCACACCTCCCCCTCTGCCTACCTTCCTATCCTTCCGATACACCGTGTATCCTTGGACGTTCAGCTCCCAGAGACATGCATCCTTTAGCCAAGTCTCAGTGATGGCCATAATATCATACCTGCCAATCTGGAGCTGTACAACAACATCATCCACCTTATTCCTTATGCTGCGTGCATTTAAGTACAACACCTTAAGACCAGTATTTGATACTTTTTGCTTTGATTTCACTGCAACTTTATTGCACTGCAACTCATCCCAATGGCTACACATATGCCCCATCACCTGCCTGTCTTTCCTGACATCTTTACTGCTCACTATCTTAGATTTATTTCTATTTTCCCCTTCCTCCGCTCTATCATTCCGATACTCCAGAACCAGACACTATCTTTTTGATGTTACGGTCTACAGCGTTGCTTCTCCAAGCCTCCCGTTTGGAGGACCGACTGGCTGTCACTCTCGATCAGCTGAGAGAGTGAAAGAGGCACAGAGAATGATAGAGGGGATGGTTCGAGTGCGCAGGCTTTCCTCCGACGGCAGCATGTCAAGGCCGTTCCTGGGGATAGCAAAAGGCCAGGCCGCACGGCAGGTCCGAATATACGCTGACTTTGTCTGGAATCAAAATAATTCTCAGAGTAGCAAAATGGCACAGACTGTCTAACACAACTTCAATAAACGGGAGCACCTTTCTGATAACGCTATGTAGCTGGGCATCAGGGCATTATTGGCGACGCGAGGAAAAAATGGCGTCGAATGTTCCAGTCAGGCATCCCTCCCGAATCTCTAAAAAAAATAATTTGCACACACCGAGGGAAGCAACATCACGCCATCCAGGTGCGCAACCACTGTCTGCAGCGACAGACATGAGAAAAAGTCTGCAGAGAGCGAGTCCCCGTCAACATAACGCCTTCCAAATGCGCAGCCACTGTACGGAGCAGTCGCAGACATGAGAAGGACCCTGTATAGACCCAGTACCCGTCTACAAAACGCCTTCATGGTAGACGCCTACTTATCAGCTGCAGCGGCAGACATGACAAGGAGTTTGCATGGAAGCAGTTCTTGTAAGGTTGCCGGACGTCAAAATCCCACGCAGGCAATGTATATCCTAGTTCACTGACGTCTTCATGGACATCTTCAAAACTTCACAAGTTTTTCTCCGCAGGTATATCAAATCAGCCGGTATGAAATGTTTGCATTCATCTTGTGTGGACTAAAGTGTAAACATAGAACATAGAATAGTGCAGCACAGTACAGGCCATTCGGCCCACAATGTTGTGCCGACCCTGAAACCCCGCCTCCCATACAAGCCCCGACCTTAAATTCCTCCATATACCTGTCTAGTAGTCTCTTAAATTTCACTAGTGTATCTGCCTCCACCACTGACTCAGGCAGTGCATTCCACGCACCGACCACTCTCTGAGTAAAAAACCTTTCTCTAATATCCCCCTTGACCTTCCCACCCCTTACCTTAATGCCATCTCCTCTTGTATTGAGCAGTGGTGCCTTGGGGAAGAGGCGCTGGCTATCCACTCTATCTATTCAAAATCCCACGCAGGCAATGTATATCCTAGTTCACTGACGTCTTCATGGACATCTTAGTGTCGGACGTTGATAATGTTTACAGCTCGGAAGGGCTTGTTTTGTGTGAGGACATACCCAGATGCAGAGGCGGTTCGAGCTGGAAAGGATAGACAGGTTGCAGCAAAGAGGTTTAGTGTCGGACGTTGATAATGTTTACAGCTCAGAAGGGCTTGTTTTGTGTGAGGACATACCCAGATGCAGAGGCGGTTCGAGCTGGAAAGGATAGAGAGGTTGCAGCAAAGAGGTTTAGTGTCGGACCCTGATAATGTTTACAGCTCGGAAGGGTTTGTTTTGTGTGAGGACATACCCAGATGCAGAGGCGGTTCGAGCTGGAAAGGATAGACAGATTGCAGCAAAGAAGTTTAGTGTCGGACGTTGATAATGTTTACAGCTCGGAAGGGTTTGTTTTGTGTGAGGACATACCCAGATGCAGAGGCGGTTCGAGCTGGAAAGGATAGAGAGGTTGCAGCAAAGAGGTTTAGTGTCGGACCCCGATAATGTTTACAGCTCGGAAGGGCTTGTTTTGTGTGAGGACATACCCAGATGCAGAGGCGGTTCGAGCTGGAAAGGATAGACAGGTTGCAGCAAAGAGGTTTAGTGTCGGACGTTGATAATGTTTACAGCTCGGAAGGGCTTGTTTTGTGTGAGGACATACCCAGATGCAGAGGCGGTTCGAGCTGGAAAGGATAGACAGGTTGCAGCAAAGAGGTTTAGTATCGGACGTTGATAATGTTTACAGCTCGGAAGGACTTGTTTTGTGTGAGGACATTACCAGATGCAGAGGCGGTTCGAGCTGGAAAGGATAGAGAGGTTGCAGCAAAGAGGTTTAGTGTCGGACGTTGATAATGTTTACAGCTCGGAAGGGCTTGTTTTGTGTGAGGACATACCCAGATGCAGAGGCGGTTCGAGCTGGAAAGGATAGACAGATTGCAGCAAAGAAGTTTAGTGTCGGACGTTGATAATGTTTACAGCTCGGAAGGGTTTGTTTTGTGTGAGGACATACCCAGATGCAGAGGCGGTTCGAGCTGGAAAGGATAGAGAAGTTGCAGCAAAGAGGTTTAGTGTCGGACGTTGATAATGTTTACAGCTCGGAAGGGCTTGTTTTGTGTGAGGACATACCCAGATGCTGAGGATGCCGCTACTTTTACTTTATACTTTATTATCGCCAAACAATTGACACTAGAACGTACCATCATCATAGCGATATTTGATTCTGTGCTTCCCGCTCCCTGGATTACAAATCGATAGTTAATATTAAAAATTCAAATTATAAATAATAAATAGAAAATATAAAAATGGAAAGTAAGGTAGTGCAAAAAAAACCGAGGTGCAGTTCCGGATATTTGGAGGGTATGGCCCAGATCTGTGTCAGGATCTGTTCAGCAGTCTTATCACAGTTGGAAAGAAGCTGTTCCCAAATCTGGCCGTACCGGTCTTCAAGCTCCTGAGCCTTCTCCAGGAGGGACGAGGGACGAAAAGTGTGTTGGCTGGGTGGGTCGTGTTCTTGATTTCCCTGCTACCCTGCAGGGGTTTGATAAGAGAGCAGACGAGGAAGTTTTAACCCACGAGGTTGAGTTTACTCCAGGAAAGTGGTTGCCAGAGAATAGCTGTGAGGTTCGGGTGAACTGGGACAAGTGGTGACAGCCCAGAAGAGGCAGCTGTTCCGATTGAATGTGTTCAGATTGTGGAAGTACCTGTGACTTCACAAGAGCCTTAAACTTGTGTTAAAGCTCAGTTGAAGTCGGAGGTGTCTGACTTGGTTGGAAAGGAATGCAGTTTCTGTGTGTCAGATGATCTTGGTTCAGTGAATAAGGGGTTAACCTTGATACCAGTGGAATGTGAGGATTTTCAGTCACTTGTATCAGACCGTGTTTTAAAAGTTGGTGAAGAGGTAGAAATTGATGAGGTCAGTGTACTGGAAATAATGGCAAAAGTGCTGTTTCTGGACTTCTGTATAAAGTGCTAGAAAAGGTTGGATTGGTTGCGCGACCTTTGACCCTGTTTGCAGGACAAAGGCCTGCTGAGAAAGGATGTACTACTCTGTTGAATTTTGTTTGAACATTTGAACACCTGCAAGGTCATACTGTTATTCAGGGTGATGTTATGGAAGCAAGTCGAAGGGTAGGTCATAATCAGATGGGTGGATTGTTTGGTCTCTTCCATAATGTATACATAGTTCTCATAAGCCTGATGATGGTGCTGAGTTTAGTAAACAATGGAGGCATGTTGACACCTCTCCAAGGTAAGGTTGATATGGCTGTTCAGCTGATGAGCAGAGCTGCTGTTGGAGCCTATGATAGCAAAACCACAGGTTTAATGTATGATAATGTGATGCAGACTTTTCTACCATCCAGATTTCAGCAGGACTTAGAGGGTAGTAAGGCTGAGAAGAGTAAGGTGTATGAGAAAGGTTTGTCTTTATTGAGGAAGGAATTTACAGAGGAACAGAAGCGAGATTCTGGAATATTGGCTTTAAGGGAGGTGGCTCTCACAGGAGGGGAGGTTCAGAGAGAACCAGTAGGATATTACCTTAAAGATGGGGTGTTGATGAGGAGGTGGAGACCAGCCACAGTGCCTGCAAGTCACGTGGTGGTTTTGAAAGTTTATAGGGCTGAAATTTTAAACATGGCTTACAGTATGCCTTTAGGTGGACCTCGTGGAGTGAGAGAGAAAGTGAACAGGATTATGAAGGAATTTTACTGGTCTAGTTTAATAAAGGATGTTGTGAATTTTAACAGGACTGAGCATACCTGTCAAGTTGAGGGGAAATCTAATCAGGTTATTCAGGTAACACTACTTAAACTGATATCTGCTTTTAGTGAACTTTTTCCTAGGGTCATAGTGGATTGTGTAGGCCCATTGTCAAAGACCGCAGCTGGTTATCAATATGGGCTAACAATTGTGTGTGCTGTGTCCAGGTCCCCTGTAGCAGTGCCTTTTGAAAACACGGAGGCCAAGTCTGTGGTCAAATCATTCAGTAAGTTTTACACACTGGTAGCTTTGCCCAAAGAAATTCACTTTGCCCAGGGCAGTAACTTTACTTTGAGAACGTTCCAAGGTATAGTTAGAGAATTGGAAGCTAAGCACATGGTGTCATTTACATATCACACAGTGTCCAAGGGAGCCTTGGAACGACTCAACTCAACTCTTAAGACCATGATTAAAGCACATTGTGTAAGAAATGGGAAAAATTGGGATGAGGGGTTCCCCTTCCCTTATTTATTGTTGGAGATTCAATTCAGAAGGCAGTGAAGGGTAGTTTGTTAGAACCTGTATTCAGTTTCAGGCCAAAAGGACCTTTGACCCTACTCAGAGAACTATGGTCTGATTTAGAAAAATGTGTCAGTGTGTTCAAGTATGTTTTCAAACTCTGGAAGAGATTTAGTAAGCTTTGTGTCCTTGCAAAGGAAAGTTTACAAAATGGTCGAAACAAAATAAGACATCTGTTTGCTAGAATTGCAGCTGGGAGAATTGTTATGGAACAAAATGCAGTCATGGAATCTGATGATGGAGTGGAAAAACATGTTTATCCACTAAATCTCGTCTCACCAAAATGTCAGAATTCCAGTGTTTTGGAAAATATTACTGATAAGGTCCATCAGTTGGACCCAAAACCACAAAAACAAGTAAAAGCACTAATTGGTATTTTGAAATGGTGCACAGGTGTAGTGCATCACATCATTATAAATTCAGCCCAGCCTATGAAACAGCATCTTCACAGTGAGAACTTCGAGAAAAGTAAAATGGTTGAAGAAGAAATTAGAAACAGGAAAGAAGGAAAGAGAATGGATGACTGTATTGATAGAGAGGGGAAGGCTAAATACCTTATAATGATTGACTTGTTAAAAGGATGCTGGGGTGTTCCTTTAACAGAGAAGGCTAAAGAGATATCAGCATTTGTGACACCATCTACACTGTATGAATACAATCTTTTACACTTCGGGATGAAAAATGCTCCAGGGACATTTCAAAGAATGATCAATTCTGTGATTGGGGGGTGGGGTTTATATCAATGATTTAGTGGTCTGGAATGACACGTGGGAAAAACATATTGCAGCTGTAGAGAAACTGTTTGAGAGACTTTCCAAAACCAATCTTACCATGAACCTTGATGAGAGTGAGGTTAATCATGCTACTGTTATTTATCTTGGCTACGTAGTAGGCCAAGGCCAACTGGCTCCTGTACAGGCCAAGGGCAAGCTACTGCTGAAGTTCCTGTTCCGGCTTTGAGAAGGTTTTTAGGAATGGTTAGGTATTATTGTAAGTTATGTAAGAACTTTGCTGACATCGTTCTCCCCCTAACAAAACCCCTAGGGAAGAGTGAAAGATTTGTATAGAATGACCTTTGCCAGGGGACATTTGAACGTCTGAAAACCATCCTGTGCTCAAAGCACCTGTTTTCTCAAAGCAATTTTCTATAGCAACGGACGCTAGTGACGAAGCTGCTGGGGCAGTACTGTTACAGAAGGGTGTGGATGACATTGAACGTCCAGTAGTTTATTTCACAAAGAAACTTAATGTACACCAGAAAAATTATTCAACTCTTGAAAATGAATTATTAGCACTTATTCTGATCTGACCACATTTTGAGGTCTATGTGCAGGGGCCTCGAAATCTTTCTGTTGCCCAGAGACCACTTGTGGTTTACATGGGTTATAATCTGTGGGTGTTTCCAATTAAGATGAAGGATAAGAATAGAGGGTTGTTAAATTGGAGTCTGATATTGTAGGAAGGTGACTTAAAAATCAAACATGTGAAAGGTACTGACAATATTATAGCTGATTAGTTATCCAGATATTAAGTTGCAAATTATGCACATTTTTGCTGTGTTATCTGATAATTTAACCTGTATTGTTGCAAACTCTGTAATTTACATTTAGTCAAAAAATCGTCTTCGTCATTTTTTCTCCGAGGAAGGGGAGCGTGACGGAATCCTGAAGCATCCCTATGAACTGTGCTTTTGAAAAGAGAGCGAGACAGTTATTTAACACCGACATGTTGCTTTGGAAAGAGAGAGAAAGAGAGAGAAACGATGACTAACTGTTGGACTGCCACTTTAAGAACTGGTTAACTTTTGGATTTCTGCTGAGTCGGAGACAGCGCCGAGCAGCTAGTAAGTTGCTATGGTGACCAAAGGCCACGTTATTTAATGGACACTCGATGTTATGATTTTCGGCAGGTTGTTGGCGCTTCTCAAGGACAGTTCACCTGCTTGTGCATTTCTTCACAGAGATAGGAAGGAGGAGTTATTTGAATGACAGTTGATGTTCAGCACGGGAAGATAAAATAGGAGGTCAGATGATACAGACCTCAGGCACATGTTTGGACACTGAATGAGCATTGTTGTGCCCGCAAGAAAAATGGGTTTTGGAGGATCGATCAGGCGGATCGATCCATCGCTCTTGCAATGGAAGGAGGAAAAGGGTTGACTGGTGGGGAGTTGTCCATGTGCCCACCCTCACCTGGGGGATAGCTCCACCACAGAAAACTGATCCCCTTTGTTGAAGTCACAGTCGGTGACTTTTAAAGGATTTCGAAGCACAGCGAGAAGATCGACGACATCAGCTCACCTGAAGACTCAAATCTCTCCCTCTCTCTCTCCATAACTATTCAACTCAATACCACGAACTGAACTGCACTGAGCTGAACTTTACCCATCATCATAAGACTGTATCTTTTAACCCCTAGACTTAAAGGAATTTGTTTTTTCATACATGTATTTCCACACCTACTGATATACTTACATATAGAATCATTGCTAACCTGTTTGATTTATCTACATTTATATTACTGTTTTGAGTAGTTACTAATAAATATTATTAGTTTATAGCAATACTAGACTCCAAAGTGTTTTCCATCTCTGCTGGTTCTTTATTCCCATCACGGGGTCCGTGACACCAAGCATCCCTTTGATATAAGGAACCCATCCTAATCGACATCACACACACCTGCTACAGATCCTTTACGATGCAATCGAACCTGGTCGTTCTCCAATTTTCGGATCTCAAACTGAGCACCAGTCCAGTCGTTCTTCAAACTAATGACAGTAAGATCATTGGGCACATGTTTTCTCGTACACACACTTCTGCCACCTGCCCTGTCTCATTCCCTAAGAGGGGGGCTGGTATCTCGCTCTCTCTAGTTGGGACTGCTATATAATTTTTTAGAAAACTTACTTGAACATATTATGCAAAGTTTACCCCTTCCAACAATTTACAGTATCCGAGACGCATTCATCACGTGGAAAATTAAAATTATCTTCAATCACAACCTTATTTCCCTTTCAACTATCGGAAATTTCTGCAAATGTTTTCCTCTAAATCCCGCTGATCTTTGATATAACCTGAAAAACATGATCATGAGTTAGTTTGTATTCTGTCCTTCTCATATAGACTCGTTATAGAAGACCTCGAGGTGGTCCTGCATGAGCACTGTTATGGCATATTCCATGACGAGTAACGGCACCGTTTTCCCTCATAAATATCCACCTCTCCATTCGTTATGAAACAATAGAACCTCGGAACAGTGAACTTCGAGCTCTGCCCTCTAGCATGTAATTGTCACTAATGGTCGCACATCAGAATCCACGTGCTGATCCAACATATAATATCACTGCCTTACCAACAATGCTCATTGTACTGAAATAGAGGCAACTCAGAATATTTGTCCCAAAATGCGCAAATCTTCGGTCATGTCTTTGCATGTAGGCCTAAACCCTACTTTCCCCACAACTATTTCACCAGCTATCCTGGCACACGGGTTTCCATATTTCTGCAGCTTTCGTTCAATTGTCCATGAGTAGGACCGGAAACCCTTACTGCAAGGATAATCGTCCCAATGCAGTTGATGTGCAATCTGTCTCCGTTGGAAATGTCCTAGCTTCTGTGGAGGAGACTCCAAAGATCCAAACCTCTGTAGTTCTCTCTCCTGCACTATCTGTTGAGCCACATGCTAAACTGTGTTATGTTCATATTCCGAGCGTCTGGGGCATTTGGCATGGTTACAGATCCTGAGATAATCAACCTTGAGGTCTGGTCCCCTATTATATCACCTAACAACCTAAACTCACTTTGCAGGACATGGTCACACTCTCTGCCCGTAGCATTGATACCCCCGGGAACCACGACCTCATGCTGCTCGCCCACTCCCGTTCCCACTTAAGAATGCTATGGACATTATCCAAGATTTATCCAACACTGGTAAGCCTGGAGGTTTATGATCTTCGAATATCGTTTTCGTTCACAGAACCTGCCTGTCCCTATAAACATTGAATCCCCTGTCATTACTATCTGTCTGTTTCCATTCTGTTCT
Source organism: Mobula birostris (assembly GCF_030028105.1). Lineage (NCBI taxonomy): Eukaryota > Metazoa > Chordata > Chondrichthyes > Myliobatiformes > Myliobatidae > Mobula > Mobula birostris. The sequence continues at coordinate 59,179,530 of NC_092382.1, forward strand.
GTGTCAGACAGTCAGACCCGGTGGCTTTGTTTTGCTAGGGCGTCACTCCTCACAGTATCTGAAGTGAGATACTTGTTATTGAGGGGAAGTTTCCCATGGGTTCTCTGTTCTGGTTGCTGATCCTATTTTCATCCCATGACGGTCACACACTTCTTCATCCCCTGCGCCGCAGGTGTGTTGTCCTTCACTGCTTTCAGTTGATCTCTGTAAATCTCTGCCAAAGTTAATGACCACATTCTTTTCTACCTGAATGCCCTATCGATCACCCTGCAGCTGTTTCCTGGTCTGCTCTGTTGACTTGAACACTGTCCTTCTGCTTCAGGGAACAGGTCTCTCGCTTATTCTTAGGTCACAGCAGAGTCGCAACCCTGCCCAACAATGTGCTCAGGAACTTCTTGAACGCCTACTTCACATTCACCTCTGCCACCGCACGTCCATACTCGGTACTAACCAGTATCTCTGAATAGACCTTTGAAATTACCTCCTCTAAAGTACATGAACTCTGATGATACGCATTTCAACGCTGCCAAATTGATACTGACTCACAGTTCTACCTATGCCCCTCATAATCTCATGAATCTTTCTCAAATATCCACTCAGTTTTCGCGGTACCAAACATAGCAACTGATTTTATCCAAATTCCCCGACAGCACATGCCTTCTAATTCAGGCATCATCTGCTTCATTATGAGATCCTCCACATGCTTGCTGAGATGGAGCGACCAGACCTAAATGCAATACTCCACTGCCGCCTCACTGGAGCTTCATAAAGATACATCATAAACTCCCAATCTCTGGATGGTCAGTTCTTTCACTAACAATGGCAAATACCCCCCATGCCTTCTTTACTACCCTGTCTACATGTGTAGACATTTTCATGGCAGTATGAACTTCGATACCAATATCGGTCTTCGCGTAAACATTGTTAAGTGTCTCGACACGAACATTATGCTGCCTCTTTGGATTTCGTGACAGAAAGTGCAAAAGTTCATAATTGAACTGATTGAATTCCGTCCTGACGAAGGGCCTCGGCCCGAGACACCCACTATTGTTTTCCACAGATGGTGCTATAGATGCTGCTGCCCGGCTGAGTTGCTCCAGCATTCAGTGTGTGCTGAGTGTGAAATGTTGCACCTTCTTTAGGAGAGTGCAAGGAGACGATACACTATTAAGGGCAAGTTCATTGCAGAAGTTGCCGGGGGCCCTTGCAGAGATATTTAAATCATCCTTAGCGACAAGAGAGATGCCCGCGGATTGGAGGATAACCAATATTGTTCCACAATCTAAGAAATAATCTAAACATAAACCAGAAAGTTAGAGGTCTGTTATCAGTTGTCGGAAAGTTATTGGAAGGTATTCTGAGGGACTGGATATATGAGTATTTAAACAGGCATGGACTTTGTTCGTGGTAGGTAATGTATAACCATGTATAAGCAGTCCATGTCTATCCAAATTCTGACTAGGGATCAGTGCTAGGTCCGTTGTTATTTGTCATCTATATCAATGATCTAGATGATAATGTGGCCACAGCGAGGAAGGTTATCATAGCTCGCAAAGGGAACTGGATCATCTGGGAAAAAATGGGCTGAAAGTGGCAGATGGAATGTAATGCAGACACGTGCGAAGTGTTGCACTTTGGTAGCACCATCCAAGGAAGGTCTTTTAAAGTGAACGGTCGAGTACTGAGGAGTGTGGTAGGACAAATTGATCTGGGTATACGGATCCATAATTCGTCGAAAGTGGCGGCAAAGTAGTTAGGATCGTAAATATAGTTTTTTTTTGCAAATTCGGTTTCATAAATCAATGTATTGATTTGTGCAATGTAAGAAAAAATCCTGGAAGGTATCACCTGCACTCACTTCAAATGATCACTTCATCACCATAATGCGGTGAGCTAGACTGCAGCACCGTGACGTTGCAATATAACGACCCAACATTTCAGTTCTAGGCCCAGAATTACAGACACAATCATGTCGCCAATCTTCTTCATCGCGCAGTTAATCATCTCTCATAGAAAGGGCAACCTTCGTGGAACTATAGTATTGGCTTTCCTCGGTGCAAACAATTTACTCTGTGTATTTACTGCTTACGTTACTGGAAGCTCCAAAATTCATTAACGCTAATTTGTTCGAATTAAATTCCATCTGCTAGTGCTCCAAATTTACAACGTATCCAGGGGGAATTCTATGCAATACTCCACTGAGTTTCAGATTGAAGTCCATTCGTGAATTTGCAATTTATTATGTTAATTAAAAATCTGGGATTGAACGCAGAGCAGAATTTTCGATATTGATTGTCAAGATCAGACGCCAAACATTGATCAGTAGGGCGACCCGTTAGCTACCTATTGCTGATAGGGAAACGATCTCTCAGTTTGTCCGCTCAGTTTCTATAGATAGCTGTCTGTGATTTTCGATGCTTCTTCACGGAAGAAAATGTATAACAGTGAATAAACTGTAATTTAATCCGCGATTTATGCCGAGTGTGATTGCTAGGTCCTTGTCTCCCCGTCTCCCCGTCTGCGTGTCTCCCCATCCTCTCGCGGCCGTGGTCGATCCACTCCACAGACCTTGTTTCATCCTTGTCAACAGACCATATAATAACAATCTATTGTGTGTAAACATCAAAGTTGAAACTTTCCTTCCTGAGGCGCAACAATCAGGCTTCCAGAGAAATGGGTGGTAAGCGATAAATACAGTGAACAGAAACTCGGTCTATCTCAGTTCCTTCCGTATCCACCTGACACAGAATGCAAGAAACTGTGATACCTCATAAAGGAATAGGATTAGTGAATACATGCGAAACACGGAAATCACGATGAATCGCCAGTCCTGAAACCGAGTTTCGATCTGAAATGCCGACATTCATTTTCCCCTCTACGGATGCTGCCCTATCCGAGTCCTCGACGTGATTGTGTACTGCTGTGGGAAACTTGACCTTGGCTGGGGTATTGCGTCGGACAGCAGGCCTAGTACTGCACGGAGTGCAAGCAAGATACCAGGCGGTAACCTCCATTTACACCGGAGAAGCGAGTGTACCTCTGAGTGAAGACAAGGTACCAGGCGGTAACCTTCATTTACACCGGAGAAGCGAGTGTACCTCTGAGTGAAGACAAGATACCAGGCGGTAACCTCCATTTACACCGGAGAAGCGAGTGTACCTCTGAGTGAAGACAAGGTACCAGGCGGTAACCTCCATTTACACCGGAGAGGCGAGTGTACCTCTGAGTGAAGACAAGGTACCAGGCGGTAACCTCCATTTACACCGGAGAAGCGAGTGTACCTCTGAGTGAAGACAAGGTACCAGGCGGTAACCTCCATTTACACCGGAGAAGCGAGTGTACCTCTGAGTGAAGACAAGGTACAAGGCGGTAACCTCCATTTACACCGGAGAAGCGAGTGTACCTCTGAGTGAAGACAAGGTACCAGGCGGTAACCTCCATTTACACCGGAGAAGCGAGTGAACCTGTGGGTGAAGACAAGATACCAGGCGGTAACCTCCATTTACACCGGAGAGGCGAGTGTACCTCTGAGTGAAGACAAGGTACCAGGCGGTAACCTCCATTTACACCGGAGAGGCGAGTGTACCTCTGAGTGAAGACAAGGTACCAGGCGGTAACCTCCATTTACACCGGAGAAGCGAGTGTACCTCTGAGTGAAGACAAGGTACCAGGCGGTAACCTCCATTTACACCGGAGAAGCGAGTGTACCTCTGAGTGAAGACAAGGTACCAGGCGGTAACCTCCATTTACACCGGAGAAGCCAAGTGTACCTCTGAGTGAAGACAAGGTACCAGGCGGTAACCTCCATTTACACCGGAGAAGCCGAGTGTACCTCTGAGTGAAGACAAGGTACCAGGCGGTAACCTCCATTTACACCGGAGAAGCGAGTGTACCTCTGAGTGAAGACAAGGTACCAGGCGGTAACCTCCATTTACACCGGAGAAGCCGAGTGAACCTCTGAGTGAAGACAAGGTTCAAAATAGATTTTACAAACAAGACATAAAGCATTGAGCGGGTGTAAAGGACGATATAGTGGTGGAGGGCTAATGGTCGGAGAGTTAGAGATTCACGGCCTTTAAAACGTCAAAGAATCAGTGTTTGTCATTTGGAAGGCACTAACTAATAACGTAGATTCACCAGGAGTCTTTGAAGGCAGCTACATACGCAGATCATGTTGCGATTAGATGGAGCTTTGGAACCGGGGCAGGGAGCAGAGATATCCAGTCTGCTCAGAGAGTTGTCAGCGCATAGAAGATGGGGCAAATGACCACAATTCAGTCGCGATCAGTGATTGGTCACTTCCCAAAACCTGACCCTTTCTCTTTTTAGTCTCCTTTCTCCATTCATAATCAGCACAATTTCACTTTATCCTCTTGGTAATAGCGGATTAGTTTATTGGAGATTTCTACTGCCGACAGGAGACCCGTGAAATGTCGTACGAGAGGCATCGTCTCAAGCATTGACATTTATCCAGTCCGGAGGGGGTGAGCGGTCAGTTAGATAACTGTGTGTGTGTGTGTGTGTGTGTGTGTGTGTGTTGTTAGTAATCTGCGTTGCTGCAGATGTGGAAGTTGATAGTGGAAGAGTGGGGTCTGTGGTGGCTGATCGAAAGGGTTTACTTAGTGCCAGGGATCTGATGGTGTCTATGGGAGCGGCTTATGTGTAGTTATGGGGCCAGAGAATCGTTAGGCCTTGTTTCGCTGGAGGTGCAGGTGTGGTGTTGGTGCGGAAGTATGGGGACGGTTTCAGGTCCGGTGGGTGAGATACAGGCTGAGTGTGTGGGCGAATGTGGTGTACGAGAGTGGTGTGTGGTCAATGTCAGACGCCTCGGAACTCTGGGGTCTTTTCAGGAGGCATGGGCGCTGTGTGAACTGCTGTGGAGGAGGGTACTCAGAGAGAATATGCGAGGCATGTCGTCATTGGAAAAGTTGAGACCTGGGGGTCAGTGAGAAATAATCGGCAGGTTGAGTGGCCAATACTCTGACAAACTGCTGTGATGGTGTGTGATTACTGAGGACGTGGAAATGTGACGTCATTAGGGGCTCTTGGATGTGCTGTGGTGCTGTTTGTAATGTGGAAACAGTGTAGCTTCAATAGCAATTAGTGGGGTGTCGCGTCATTCTGGACGTGCCGATGTGGCATCAGCAGGAACTATAGGGGACGTGTCGGAAGGTGGAGGAATTCTGTTGTCAGAGATAACATATGGGAAGTTGTGTGACCACTCGAGGTTGTGGGGTCATTGGGAATTGTGCTTATGAGTGGGGTCAGAGGAACTGCTGAGAGAGGTGGTCAATGGGGGGATTACGCAATCAGGGTTAATGGGACGCCGAGGCTGCAGGGGTGCATGCTGTTGGATCTGATGATATCACTGGGAGAAGCTGACAGAGATGATCAGATTCATTGCCATATGTTGATCGGGAAGAAGTAGATTTAGGAGGAGGATTCGATGATGTAGTGTGTGGTCTTTGGGTATGTGTAAAACGTGTGGGATTCATAATTTCAATGCGAAGGCACTGTGATGACGGAATGGACTCACTGGGATTTGTGTGGGAGGGTTCGGCACAGCAGGACGGGCTGCTGGGAAGACGCGTGGTTATTGAGAGCTGGCGGAGAAAGGGTGTGTTCAATTACAGAGCATGGTGAGGAGGAATAGTCAGTGGTGGAGAATTGTGGAGAGACCGGTTTCAATGGGTACAGCTGATGCTGAATCGTTAGGTAATTTGATGAGGCTAATGGAGGAGCTAATCTGTCTCTGGAGGCCTATGTGATGCCGAAGGTGGGGTCGGTCTGTGTGGCCACTTGGAACCATGTGCAGTCAGTTGGAGAGTGCGGTGCAAGAGGTCTGTTTTATTATTGGGAGTCAAAATATAACATGACGCTGTCATCAGCGCTGAATTTCATCTGTCATATTCCCCATTAGTCCGACAACCTACCTAAATATCACAGTTATGCTCCTCCAAACTTTTCCCGCTCCATCTACTTTGACTCTACCCTGCAAATTTTCATAAAACCCTGGCAAATTCCTTCACAGTTTTTCATCTTCCACGGATAATCTAACCCTCACTCCAATCTTTCCATATCACTGAAAGGTATTGTTCTTGGCATTCAATCACAAACAAGCGAAAATGTGCAGATGCTGGAAATCTGAGCAGCACACACAAAATGCTGAAGGAACTCAGCAGGCCAGGCAGCATCTCTGGAAACATGTACAGTCGACGCTTCGGCAGGACTTAAACCTCGGCTGTACTCTTTTCCGTAGAATCTCTTAGCATTCAAATTAGATGTTTCTCCTTTCATTGGCAAGAGAAATATTAGCATTAATATTAAAGCTTAACGCTGATTTATTTTGCAAAAGCGAAGTTAAACGGGACACGTAGCTGTACTAAAGACCATGACCAATACGGAAACCAGTCATCTTCATATCAGTAAGTGACGGATGACTGCCGCCTTCCGGAATAGTTAGATTGCCGCTTGTTCTATTCGTTCAATGAGCTGACAGGTCCGTCTCATTTGTTTTCATATCCCTCCTCAGACCGGCCAAGCCTGCAATTGTACCAGAAGTGGATCAGCTGCACGAACTTCCTTCTGAAACTTTCATATCGTCCTATTCACGAAATAAGGTGGAAATGCTTTTTACGTCATTTATTTAGCACACATGCACAACCAAGCAAAGGTTCTGGAAATATGAATCCAATGAAACAATATCCCCTGCCCACTTGGTCTGGAAAGTTAGTTCCACGACGACAGGGGATAGGGCAGGAACTGGATACTGATAGTGGATGATCAGCCATGATCACAGTGAATGGCGGTGCTGGCTCGAGGGGCCGAATGGCCTACCCCTGCACCTATTGTCTATTGTCTATTGACAGGTACATTTCATTTGGGACTTTGGGAAATCTCAGCTGTGCAAACCTACAGGCCGGTCTGCTCCGGTCCAACAACAACAACGACTTTCACTGCCAACTGATGTTTACAAGTGAACCTTTCACTTCATTTACCATTGGGATTTGATATCGTTGCCGCCTGTGTCGGCGATCCGCACCAAGTAAAGAGAGGAAATGGATTGAGGGGTTGAACAATGGCATTGTAGAACAAGGCACCGGAAACATAACTGCAGGAGAGCGACTGACTCCGGAAAATCTGGATTTAATTTGTTTCATCTGTCTTCAGTGCCGCAGGAGTTCCATTGGTAATAATGACTGTTATACATTCTCCAGGTTTGCTCAACTTCTGTCCGTTTTAATCTGCGAAAACTGTGTAATGGAATTGGTTTACATGTATTGGCAACACACTAGCACTCCCTAATTCCAAATACTACCCTGCGGATAAAACTATTGAGGGGGTCTCCATTACCACTGACGGATCTTTTGCTCAAATTGTTGTATTTTTAATGAGGATTCTTCGCTGACTGACGTTTAGCGCCATCGATCACTTTGCAGCTCTGTAGCAGATTGCGCCCGGATCATCTTACCGGGTGATCTTTGAAGTAGAATTATCAAGCGTGCAGGGGGGATACCCAGGAACTTTCAGTAGCTTCAGAATTTCAAATCTGTCTCCCTCATCAATATAAAAGTGAGACACGGCTTTGTCGGTTGGAGACGGTATTCTCACTGTTAGAAACAAATACCAAATTCATCTATCTGCATTTTAAAGCAATAGTCAAACACTGATTTCAGCTAACAGCAGAAGTGAATTCTGGAATTTGCTGCACATCAGGTTTTAAACATTTTAAACGGAACTGAACGTACAACAAATCTGCCCTTTCTGTGACATTTTTTTTTACAAAAGACCAATATGAAATAAAGCGATACAACATATGGAGGATGCAGACACAAGGGAATCTGCGGATGATGGAATTTCAAGCAACACACACAAAAATTGCTGGTGAACGCAGCAGCCCAGGCAACATCTATAGGAGGAGGTACAGTCGACGTTTCGGGCCGAGACCCTTCGTCAGGACTAACTGACAGAAGAGATAGTAAGAAATTATCCATTAGGCCACACGGTCGTGTTATGTGAGAAAGGCCGAGGGGAAAAACAGGAAACTGCTGCAAAGAGTTTAGAACATATAACATAGAATAGTACAGCACAGTACAGGCCCTTCGGCCTACAATGTTGTGCCGACCCTCAAACCCTGCCTCCCATATAAGCCCCCATCTTCAATTCCTCCATATACCTGTCTAGTAGTCTCTTAAACTTCACTAGTGTATCTGCCTCAACCACTGACTCAGGCAGTGCATTCCACGCACCAACCACCCTCTGAGTTAAAAACCTTCCGCTAATATCCCCCTTGAACTTCCCACCCCTTATGTTAAAGCCATGTCCTCTTGTATTGAGCAGTGGTGCCCTGGGGAAGAGGCGCTGGCTATCCACTCTATCTATTCCTCTTATTATCTTGTACACCTCTATCATGTCTCCTCTCATCCTCCTTCTCTCCAAAGAGTAAAGCCCTAGCTCCCTTAATCTCTGATCATAATGCATACTTTCTAAACCAGGCAGCATCCTGGTAAATCTCCTTTGTACCCTTTCCAATGCTTCCACATCCTTCCTATAGTGAGGTGACCAGAACTGGACACAGTACTCCAAGTGTGGCCTAACCAGAGTTTTATAGAGCTGCATCATTACATCGACACCCTTAAACTCTGTCCCTCGACTTATGAAAGTTAACACCCCATAAGCTTTCTTAACTAGCCTACCCAACTGTAAAACAACTTTTAGCGATCTGTGGACATGTACCCCGAGATCCCTCTGCTCCTACGCACTACCAAGTATCCTGCCACTTCCTTTGTACTCTGCCTTGGAGTTTGTCCTTCCAAAGTGTACCACCTCACACTTCTTCGTGTTGAACTCCATCTGCCACTTCTCAGCCCACTCCTGCATCCTATCAATGTCTCTCTGCAATCTTTGACAATCCTCTACACTATCTACAACACAACCAACCTTTGTGTCATCTGCAAACTTGCCAAACCACCCCCCCCGTCTACCCCCACATCCAGGTCGTTAATAAAAATCACGAAAAGTAGAGGTCCCAGAACAGATCCTTGTGGGACACCACTAGTCACAATCCTCCAATCTGAATGTACTCCCTCCACCACCACCCTCTGCCTTCTGCAGGCAAGCCAATTCTGAATCCACCTGGCCAAACTTCTCTAGATCCCATGCCTTCTGACTTTCCGAATAAGCCCACCGTGTGGAACCTTGTCAAATGCCTTACTAAAATCCATATAGATCACATCCACTGCACTACGTATAGAATTTTTTCCTGCCAGAGATAAAACTACTCTTATGCAGTGATTTCATCCCAGGTGAACATTCGACCATTGTTGTTAATATCCCTCTATTCATTCCTGCTTTGGGATGTTCTTTTAAATTCAATATTCTCTTTCTGTCACTCAGAAAGGAAATCTAAAAGGCACACACCACTATCCTTTGCGGCTGCGTTATATTATGGGATTGGAATAAGTGAAAATGGTCCACCACATTAAATACGTTATTGATAGAGTGAACTCGAATTGTTTTTAGGTATTTCAGCCGTTGGTTTGGTATTCCCGAACCGAGCAGCCATGTGTATGTTTCGGGTAAGCGTTAGGATGTTCGGGTCTGCGGCTGCGCACAGCCGGGCGTGCCGTCAGCGCGTCATAAAGTGGTAGTTATCGCGTTATTGCATTTGCCCAAAACAGGAAAAATCGTCATTCTGAACCAGATGGCAAATTCCTATAATATCTGTTTACTTGAAATCAAGCAACATGATAACAAAGCTATTGAAATTTTATTTAATACAACATTAGTTTATTTCATTTTACAACTCAAAACATTCAGAGTTTCTCCGAGTTACAGAGCACGGAATCGATACTTATGCCGCAGCACGTCCATAGCGTTTAAAGTGCCTGAATTAGTTATTTCCATGTTTCCTGTGGTTCGTACAAATCTCTTTAAACTGTCCTTATCCACGTCCATGAATTCTGGTAAGCACGGCGAGCAAAGTTAATTGACATAGAATCTGAACACAAATGTTTTGACGATAAGCAGAGTCTGTAAGTGCTCTGAAGAAATTCAGAACTTAGAAACAAGAGAGCAGAGTAGACGAGGTGGCCGAGAGGTTAAGGCGATGGACTGCTAATCCATTGTGCTCTGCACGGCTGGGTTCGAATCCCATCCTCGTCGCGACATGTTTATCTGGGAGACTCTTTGTTGAATCTGTCACTTTAAAACATCCAAGCTCCAACTTCTGTCACAGGGACGCCAGACGGTTTGTCATATAAGTCATGAAAAACAACATTCATCATTAGTTTATCGCCAAATTTGTCCTCAATGCCACAAGATATACTGTAGGAGCAGGATTAGGCTATTCGTCTCATCGGTGTTTCTCCGCTATTCCATCACGGCTGAGGACTTACCTTGAGTATTGTCAACAGTTTTGGGTCCCCCATCTCAGAAAACTTTGGAGAGAGTCTAGAGGAAGTTCACAAGAATAATTCCAGGAATGGAAGGGTTATCATACGAGAAACATTTGATGGCTCTGGGTTTGTACTCGCTGGAATTCAGAAGGATGAGAGGAGGATCTCATTGAAACTATTTGAATGTTGAAAGGACTAGACAGAGTAGATGTGGAAAGGGTGATTTCCATGATGGGAGAATCTAGGACAAGAGTGCACAGCGTAAAGATAAAGGGGCTCCCTTTCAAAACAGAGATGCATAGAGATTTCTTCACCCAAAGGGTGGTGAATTTGTGGTATATATTGCCACATCCAACTGTGGAGGCCAGGTCGATGGGTGTACTTAAGGCAGAGATTGGTAGGTTTCTGATTGGACATGGCATCAAAGGATACGGGGAGAAGGATGGGGACTGGAGTTCATGAGGAGAGAAGAAAAAGTATCAGCCATGATTGAATGGTGGAGCAGAGTCGATAGGCCAGATCGCCTAATTCTGCTCCTATGTCTTATAGTCCTGTGGTCATACATATTATCAGTCTCAACCCGTTTCCCTTGCCTTCTCCTCGTCACATTTGACAACCTTATTACCTGTCCACCTCCTCAACTGCCACTTTAAGTATGCCCAATTACTTGTCATTCATGGCTACTCGTGGCAATAAATTCCACAAACCCATAACTTCAAGCTACAGAATCTGCTTCTCTAAAGGGACGTCCTTATCTGAGGTTGTGCCTTCTGGCCCTCGACTCTAGCACTACATCAAAATCCTCTCCAGGTCCATTCTAACTCGACCTGTCAATATTCGATAGATTTCAATGAGATCCCCGACTCATTCTTCCAAATTCCAGCGACCAAAGCCCACGGTACTAAAATATTCCTCGTACATAACTCTTTTATTCCGGGCATCATTCTCGTGACAGCCCTCTGGACTCTGTCCAATGCCGGCACATCCGTTTTAGATAAGGGATCCAAACCGTTCACCATATTCCAACTGCGGCCCCACCGAAACCTTATAAAGGCTCAGCATTACATATCCGTTTTTATTTTCTAGTTCTCTCAAAATAAATGCTGACACTGCATTTACCTTTCTTATATCTGTCTCAAACTGGCAATTAACCTCTAGAGAATCCCGCACTAGGCCTCTGAACTCCTGTTACACCTCTTCTTTTCTGATTTGTCCCGATCAGAAAATAGTCTTTACCTTTATTGCTCCTAACAGAGCGTATTTCCATACAATTCCCTGCAGTACAGCCCATCTGCCACTTCATTGCCTACTCTCTTCACCTGTCCAAGGTCTTCTGCAAACTTTCTGCTTCCTCAAGACCATGTACCCTACAATCTATGTTTGGGCAACACACATAAAAGTTGCTGGTGAACGCAGCAGGCCAGGCAGCATCTCTAGGAAGAGGTGCAGTCAACGTTTCAGGCCGAGACCCTTCGTCAGGACTAACTGAAGGAAGAGCGAGTAAGGGATTTGAAAGTTGGAGGGGGAGGGGGAGATCCAAAATGATAGGAGAAGACAGGAGGGGGAGGGATGGAACCAAGAGCTGGACAGGTGATAGGCAAAAGGGATACGAGAGGATCATGGGACAGGAGGTCCGGGAAGAAAGACAAGGGGGGGGGGGTATCCCTTTTGCCTATCACCTATCCAGCTCTTGGCTCCATTCCTCCCCCTCCTGTCTTCTCCTATCATTTTGGATCTCCCCCTCCCCCTCCAACTTCAAATCCCTTAATCAGTCTTCCTTCAGTTAGTCCTGACGAAGGGTCTCGGCCTGAAACATCGACTGCACCTCTTCCTAGAGATGCTGCCTGGCCTGCTGCATTCACCAGCAACTTTTATGTGTGTTGCTTGAATTTCCAGCATCTGCAGAATTCCTGTTGTTTGCGTTTTTAAAATCTACGTTTGGATTGTCCGCAAATTTGGCCGCAAAAGCACCAGTTTCATCAACCGGATTCATTGACATATGATGCCCTAATTCTGACTAGTCCCCTTTATTCTCACTGTCTGCCTCCACCCAGTCAGCCATTCATCTATCTATGGCGGTATCTTTACTGTATTATGAGGAACGTTTATCTTTTTTAGCAGACTCCTGTGCTTCACTTTGTCAACGACCTTCTGAAAATCCAAGTAAACAACATTCAGTGACTCTCCTTTGTTTATTCTGCTCCAATTTATCTCTCAGTATGTTTCGTTCCGCGCTCCACAGACCCTCGATGGACAAGGGAGGGAACTGCTGCAGGCAGGCACAAGAGAGGGCGCGCTGAGGTCAGAGTTCAGCTGCGGAAAATGCCTGAGAGGTCAAACGCCCTACTCTGAATTCAATAAACCAGCAGCCAGACCTGAGAATTAAGTGACCCAGTGAATTTAATGTCCCTAGTCTTTCCATCACTTACTGAAGAGATGTATCTATCAGTTAAATATGATGGATGCAAATTCATCCGCGGGAAATGGCCGTGATGTCATATGATTGGTGCTGTGATTTGGTTACTTACTGTTTCCAGTAAGAACGGTCATCTGAAGGGGAAGGGCGCGTCTATGTTGCTGTCGCATTTGACCGGTAGTTATCTCTGGGAAGTGTAATCTCGGCACAGCTGCTACTTTGCCGATTGCTGTAATGGTGCAACTGAGTGCAACTGTTGAAGACAGTTTTATTATCGGGCTGACTCTGAGACCAGTGCGGCTCCAGGCAGCTGGGCCAAAGTTAAAACCAGGAGAGGGAAAATGTCTCGGATTCAAAAGGAAAAAAAAATGAAAAATGTGTAATAGTTCATGATATTTCACAGCGTCCTTCCTTCTGCTGCCTCTGAGTAATACCTCCACAGCGGTCTTCGTCCTGAGCTGTGACTGGAGTTTATAGTGTGACAACAAACTGGTCCCAAGCTGAAGAATAAATCGAAGCGCCGACACCAACCGAATCGAACCAACTGCAGGTTGCGATTCCTCTCTGCAGTAGACCAATTTTTCTAGAGAAAACGTGGCCACTGCTATGGTGCTCTGAATTAATAATTTTTGACTCGGAACACATGTTACAAAGACTCATTGATGTAAAATGAGTATTTGCGTGTTTGAAGAAAAGCGTGATGAAACAGGGTGTAGCATAAAGGGTGAAGTTCAGGTTATGAGTGTGTTATCATCTGAAGGTGTGTTCAAGGTGTGTTTACCTACTGTTACGGTTCATAAAATTTTAACGAGTTTATTCGCTGAAGCAGGTCTAAGGCCGCTGATACCACAGAACACATTGACAAATGAAAGATCCAGCTAATTTTATGTTCAGGAGTTTTCTATCGACCTCTGACGCAGAACGGTAAGCGTATGTATAAAATAAATTAGACATCAGGGAAATTCACAAGCGAGAATGGTCGTAATTTGATATGATTGCTGCTGGGATATGGTAACGTGTTTCCAGTGTGTGAGTAGTAAAGTGAAGGAGAAGGGGGTTCTTAATCTGCTGTCGACTTTGACCCGTAGCTATCTGGGAGAGATGGTAATTTCGGCATGTTTCTCCCCAACTGGCCCATTATTCCAACAGACCACCATCAGACAACTGCTAAAGCTGGCTGTATAAACGGGCTAACTTTAAGATCAGCGCAAGTCTACGCGATGGGAAAGCAGTTAAGTCTGGAGAAAGGAAGGATCCAGTGTTCATAAAAATATATATATTCCAAAGGCAAAATATATGATCACACCTAACAGAGTTCTTCCGTCTGCGGTGCCTGTGCAGTAAACACGCAGCGGTCTTTGCCCTGAGCTGTCACTGGAGTTTATAGTCTGGCAATAAACTGGGCCCAGGGTGAATAATAAATCAAAGCGCCGACACCAACCGAATGGAACCAGGATGTGGGTTGTGATCGCTCTCTGGAGCAGATCAAATTTTCCAGTGGAAGTTACTCATTGCAATTGTGCACTGTCGTAGTAGCTCGGGTTGGAACCGTATGTTAGAAATGCGCATTCAAGCGATACAAATGCTTTAACATGAGCGTTGTGGAACAGGATGTGGCGTTACGTGCTGAAAAGTGTGCTGTTTAGGTTTATGAGAGTGTTATCAACTGACCCTTGCTCAGGGTGTGTTCCCTCACAGTTAGGGCACATAAAATTCAGCTCAAACACGAGGAATTCTGCAGATGCTGGAAATTCAAGCAACACACATCGAAGTTTCTGCTGAACGCAGCAGGCCAGGCAGCATCTCTCGGAAGAGGTACAGTCGACGTTTCAGGCCGGGACCCTTCGTCAGGACTAACTGAAGAAGGAGCTAGTAAGAGATTTAAAAGTGGGAGGGGGAGGGGGAGATCCAAAAAGATCCAAAATAAAATTCAGCTGCTTCGATAGGATGGGACCAGACTCAGGAGTTGAGCACGAGGTAAGAACAGAGACTATACGGGGAAAAGTCACGGTGTTTCAATGCGCCCATTCGTCGCGGCAATGCGTCTAGTGTTACTACCAGATCAATACGGTCTCTAAAATCGCACGGGGTGTTGGATCTGTTTTTTTCTGTATGCGTATTTTTTTTTTTAGCAATAACGGGGTACAGCAGGCAACGGTATTTAATACAAACTTTCTCCAAGTAAATTCACTGGCTGTTGACAAAAACATACCAAAGTGCAGACACAGTGGGCGCTTTATTATGTTCGTTCTGTACCTAATGAAGTGGAAACTGAGTGTATGTTCCGGACCTTCTGCTACTGTTGCTCGTCCAGTTCAATGCTCGGTATGTTACCCGTTCAGTGATGCTGCACTGCACACTACTTTTATAACGTGTGCATATTTGATTTGCTGCCGGTTTCCTATCAGACTGAATCAGTCTGGCTAATCCCCTTGATCTCTCTCATTAGAGCGGGTTCTCGCCCAGATAACTGCCTGTTTCCGCCTGGCCGGTCTCCCTGATCTCTCTCATTAGGGCGATGTTCTCGCACACTTGATTTGTTGTTTTTTTTTTGGCTTTTGTTTTTTGCACGATTCTCTGTAAACGGAACAATTTGTGCGTGAATGTCCCAGGAGCTGAATAGTTTCTGAGATATTGGCACCAACAATCCTCCCACGGTCAAAGACACTTCGATCACTTTTGTTCCCCATCTTGAAGTTTCCCCTGAACACCCTTCATACGTATTGACCATGCCTGAATGTTTTTACGTTTTGAGCTGCTGCTACATGATTCACTGGATCGCATTGACGAGCTGGTATACATATCCACCGAATAGAGTGGCTAATGGTTGTATTTCCTATTCAGACGGCCCTCCCCTATCTCTAATATGAGCATTTATGAGATCTGGACCTAATTATTCCCGATGCCCCTCTTTTCAAAAACATAGCCAATTAACGGTCCAATTCTGTGCGAGGCGTCGCGGCATAAAACCATAAAATATAGGACCAGAAGTAGGTCATTCGGCCCCTCGATTCTGCTCCGCCATTCAATCGTGCGCTTCTCCACTTCATCCACTCACGCCCACTCCCTCGCTTTCACCCCAAAACCTTTAATGCCCTGGCTAATCAGGAACCTGTCTATCTCTGTCTTAAATACACCCAGTGACTTGGCCTCCACAGCCGCTTGTGGATTTCCACAGATTTACCACCCTCCGATTAAAGTAATTTCTCTGCATCTCAGTTCTAAAAGGACGTCCTTTAATCCTGAAGTCATGCCCTCTTGTCCTAGCATCCCCAACAATTGGGAAATAACTTTGTCATCTCTAAACTTTTCAGTCCTTTTAACATTTGGAATGTTTCTATGAGATCCCCCCTCATTCTCCTGAACCCCAGGGAATACAGCCCAAGAGCTGCCAGACGTTCCTCCTACAGTAACCCTCTCATTCCTCGAATCATTCTACTGAATCTTTTCTGAACCCTGTTCAATGTCAGTATATCCTCTCCATAATAAGAAGCCCAAAATTGCACAATATGCCAAGAGTGGTCTTACGATTGCCTTATAGAGCCTCAACATCACATCCCTGCTCTTATAGAAACCATAGAAACTGCAGCATAGAAACAGGCCTTTTGGCCCTTCTTGGCTGTGCCTAGTCATTTTCTGCCTATATTCTACACCTCTAGAAATGAATGCCAACATTGCATTCGCCTTCTTCACAACCGACTCAACCTGCAGGTTAACCTTTCGGGTATCTTGCACAAGGACTCCCAAGTTCTTGGCATCTCTGCATTTTAATGCTTTCCCCATCTAAATAACAGTCTGCCCGTTTATTTCTTCCACCAAAGTACATGATCATACACCTTCCAACATTGTATTTCATTTGCCAATTCTTTGCCTATTCCCCTAAACTATCTAAGTCTCTCTGCATGCTCTCTGTTTCCTCAACACTGCCCATTCCTCCATCTATCTTTGTACCATCGGCAAATTTAGCCACAAATGACAATAAAAGAGGACTGCGTGTCCTCATAATCTAATCTAATCTAAATCCCTTAATACCATAGTCGAAATCATTGACATACATCGTAAAAAGTAACGGTCCCAGCACCGACCCTGTGAACTCCACTGGTAACCGGCAGCCAGCCAGAAATGGATACCTTTATTCCCACTCTTTGTTTTCTGCCGACCAGCCAATGCTCCATCCATACTAGTAACTTCCCTGTAATTCCATGGGCTCTTACCTTGCTAAGCAGCCTCATGTGCGGCACCTTGTCATAGGCCTTCTGAAAATCCAAGTACACCATTTCTACTGCCTCTCCTTTCTATATCCTGCTTGTAATTTCTTCAAAGAATTGCAGTGGGCTTGTCAGGCAGGATCTTCCTTTCAGGTAACCATGCTGGAAACCATGCCTGTCTTGTCATGTGCCTCCAGTACGCCGTAATCTCATCCCTAACAATCGATTCTAACAACTTCCCAACCACTGATATCAGGCTAACAGGTCTACAGTTTCCTTTTCTGCTGCCTCCCACCCTTGTTAAGTAGCGGAGTAGCATTTGCAATTTTCCAGTCATCCGGTACAATGCCAGAATCTATCGATTCTTGACAGATCATCGTTAACGCCACCGCAATCGCTGGAGCTACTTTCTTCAGAACCCGTGGGTGCATTCCATCAGGTCCAGGAGATTTATCCACTCGCAGACCATTAAGCCTCCTGAGTACTGTCTCAGTCGTAAATTTCGCTGCACGAACCTCACTTCCCTGACACTTTTGAATGTCCGGTGTGTTGCTGACGTCCCGGTGAATTAATCTGAGCTCATTAATCCGGTCAAAACCGAATACAGTAAATGCTGGGAGAGCGGGGGCGGGGTGGGGGGAGTTGTGGAGAAGCGTGTCGACTGACAAACCCATCTTTTTGTTTATGATTATCAAGTGGAAGTAATATTTACTCCGGAGTGTACATTTACCCACAAAAACAATTACGGACTCAAAGAGATCCGAATCGGGAGACCCAGTACAAGGTAGGTTACTGAGAAATATATATTTCAGTCACAAAACCAGAAATTTGAGAATATTGGAAATCAAGAGCAACACACACAAAACTGAGCAGGTCAAGCAGCATCTCGGGAGATGAATAGGAAATCGACGTCCACATGAAACGTCTCGGATCTGAAACGTCGACCGTAATATTCCTCTCCATAGAAGCTGCCTTATCCGCTCAAATCTTCCAGAAGTTTGTGTGTGCTGCTCTCTAACTTTCGGTGAAGGTATTCCTATGAAATACAGTCATCTCACAGTTGCACGCAACTGTTCAATAAACTTCAGATATTGCCGTATTGTTGTCCGGATAACTAAGAAATCACGTGGCCTTAGATGTATTATTTCTCTGTTCGGTTGTCTATGATGAGAGTCTCCCTTCATTGTCTGCGAGCTGCAAGGAGAGTTATTCACACTACGCAACACCACCACAACCATAACAAGTCCGCACGGTCCCCCTATCCCTAGACCGCGTGTCGTCCCGATCCCCAGGTCAGTGATTTTATCAAGGTCTGGTGACTGCCATTCGGCAGTCAGAGTGTCATCTCGGGTGCAGACGCAATGAAGCGAGATAAGGGACGTATCGAAGTTATGCTCCATGCTGTCAGTTTCATACTCTATCTAATAAAACATTGAAGATTGTCGCATTAGGGAAATCGAATGGTATTCCAATAGTCTTGCTTAATTTTGCAGGATTTTTTTTTACAGTCAATTGAGGAAATTCTTATCCATTAAATAATTAAAATAAATCTTCGGTGAGGGAAATGTGAAACGTAAACAGAGTATACTGGAAGTTTTCAGCAGATTGGGGAACAGCTGTGGACAGGCTCAATTCTGATTATGGTCCCTCGACCTGAAAAAAAGTATTACACCGTCTGTCTTGTTGAATAATTCCAGCATTTAAAATTATTTTGAAGATTTTTTGTAAAACTTGCTGTATTGGATGTAACGATCCAATGGTAACCAGTTGATATGCTCCAATAAATCTTGACAGCAACTTAGGCGCTGAAGACCTGCCGGTGAAAATATAGTGGTTTAAGGCAAGACGTCGTGATGCTGTACGCGGGACTGGCTTTCCACATTGCCTGAAACAAGATATGTAGTCTTGCCAGTGACGTCAATACTTCGTAATTTAAAAAAAAATGGAAGGAGACTCTGAGAATCAGGTGTGATGGAGAAATGTGTACAATTTGGCGAAGTGAGGAATAGATGTGCCAAGGTCAGCAGAAGTGTTTGAGCACTCGCTGCTGTACCAGATGTCCATTGATCACCATAGCGCCACTAGTGGTCGGAGGGCACAAGCTGTATGTGTTTCCTGCTCAGGACCTCCAACCTGTATTGCCGTTCTGTTGACTTGACAAGCCAGTGTGACACCTCACTCTTGCTCATGTCACGGGATTGCCTGGAAAAGCACGGGCATCTCATCCAGTAATCCGGCCATAAAGTATCTTCCAGAAGTTGTCTGGGTGTGTGCAGAAGGATCAAGCCATATCATGATTTCATTGGAAAGGACTATGTTTTTGGCAGTATGTTGTTCTGTACAGATATCAGCTTTCTCCTTTATACCTAAATTAATACCGGACCCTACTCTTGATTTTGTTTCTTGCAGAGAACTAGAATCTGTTAACACCTGTCTTCACAATGGCTGATGGAGCCAGCGAGGGTCGAGACTCAGAGGCGTCAACATCAGAAAAACACCCGGGTACGCAGCCATCCTGTCATTTCCACCAAAGTGGCCAGTCGTATATTTGTTATTCGTACTGTATCTGCCAGGTATTTCTCAACTTCCTGGACAAATTTAAATCTGTCGCAGCCTGTCTCTTCGATTCTCGCCTTCCATCCAGATTTAGGTCATTCAGAAACATGGAGATGTTTCATTTATTTCCCTCGTGGAAATAGCCTTTCTGAATATCTCGGGTCCTGGCATTGATTCCGGTGGTACCACTCCTCACTCCTTGCCATTCGGAAAACAATCAATTTATGCCTAATCTATGTAATTCGACCAACAAATTCGTGTCTGTATCATTACTTTATCCGCAACCCCTCGTGGTTTACGCTTGCCTGATAATCTGTAATGCGTGATTTTACTGAAAATCCTAATATTCTACATTCGCTGGTCTCTCCTTATATATTCTGCTAGTTGCATCCTCAAAAGTATTGCAAGGGGTTCAGCCAGTGTGATTTCTGTTTCACAAAGTGTTGTTGAATTCGTTAGGCCTTTTGAATTTTCTCCTGATACAGCTTCTACAATGGCCGAGAATTGTTCACATCACTGATGTCAGGCTAAGCAGAATATTGTTCCTAATCTTCGTTTTAACTTCCACTTTCACAGACCTGTGTAATGTTAACCACCTCAAACCAT
The DNA here is from genome assembly GCF_030028105.1 of Mobula birostris. Lineage (NCBI taxonomy): Eukaryota > Metazoa > Chordata > Chondrichthyes > Myliobatiformes > Myliobatidae > Mobula > Mobula birostris. The sequence continues at coordinate 59,199,713 of NC_092382.1, forward strand.
TCAGCTCAAGAAGTAGGTAAATGCAGGTGGGATTAATGAGAATTGAAATATACTGAAGTCGATCTAAGGTGCAACTGCACGCAATACTCCAAACAAGACCTCACGAACGACTCATACAGCTCCAATTTCTCTACTCAGTAGCTAGGTTAACAAAATTAAATGTTCCGGGACTCTCTTTAATACCCTGTCTCCACGTGACGCCACTATCAATTAATTAAATTCCTTGGAGTTGGATCTATATTTCTCAGTGCCATGTCTTTCGCTGTGTAAGTCCTTCCTTGATTTGTGCTTCAAAATGGTAACACCTGTGTGTGTCTATTTCTGATTGTGTTTGGTAACATGGTGCACCGACCTTAGGTTCTGGATGGAAAGGTGTTGAGCAATAAAGGTTGGATAATGTCTTTAGTTTCCTTCGCTTCGCTCCACAGGTCCGAGCTCAGTAATCACCGAGCTCCTGGCAAACTGGAACGATTTCACGCTTCTGCAGTTGATTGACTTCTACCGGGACAGGCTGGAGCAGGCGATGGAAGGAGTGGTGCACGGAATGAGCCTGGCGTTAACGTTCGAGAATCAGTTCAGTGAAGAGGAACATCGGGTAAGTGAGCGAGAGAATGGGTTTGAATGTTCACACATCATAGGTGTCCAAAATCTGACTCATCGGATATTAAAGCAGATAAATGAACAACTGGGAAATAAATACTGAATATACAAAAAGTTTGCATGCAAAAGTTTGGGCACCCTTGGTCAAAATTTCTGTTACCGTGAATAGTTAAGCGAGTAAAAGATGACCTGATTTCCAAAAGGCATAAAGTTAAAGATGACACATTTCTTTAATATTTTAAGCAAGTGTTTTTTTTTTTAAATTTCTATCTTTTACAGTTTTAAAATGACAAAAAAGTAAAAGGGCCCCAAGCAAAAGTTTGGGCACCCTGCATGGTCAGTACTCAGTAACACCCCTTTTGGCAAATATCACATAATGTAAACGCTTTCTGTTTGGGGGACTTTCGCCCATTCGTCCTTGCAAAAGACTTCTAGTTTTCTGAGATTCTTGGTCTGTCTTGCGTGCACTGCTCTTCTGAGGTCTATCGACAGATTTTCAATGACGTTTAGGTCGGGGGACTGAGAGGGCCATGACAAAACCTTTAGGTTGCGCCTCTTGAGGTAGTCCATTTTGTATTTTTGAGGTGTGTTTCGGATCATTATCCTGTTGTAGAAGACAGACGGTGTGATGTTTGCTTCCAGAATTTTGCTGGTATTTAATTGAACTCATTCTTCCCTCTACCAGTGATACGTTCCCCGTGCCATTGGCTGCAACACAAGCCCAAAGCATGATCGATCCACCCCCGTGCTTAACAGTTGGAGAGGTGTTCTTTTCATGAAATTCTGCACCCTTTTTTCTCCAAACATAACCTTTGCTCATCGCGGCCAAAAAGTTCTATTTTAACTTCATGTTTCCAAAATGCACCAGGCTTGTTTAGGTATAAACAACAGGAATTCTGCAGATGCTGCAAATTTAAGCAACACACATCAAAGTTGCTGGTGAACGCAGCAGGCCAGGCAGCATCTCTAGGAAGAGGTGCAGTCGACGTTTCAGGCCGAGACCCTTCATCAGGACTTGCTTAGATGTTCCTTTGTAAACTTCTGACGCTGAATTTTGTGGTGATGACGCAGAAAAGGTTTTCTTCTGATGACTCCTCCATGAAGGTCATTATTTGTGCAGGTGTCGCTGCACAGTAGAACAGTGCACCACCACTCCAGAGTCTGAAATATTTTCCTGAAGGTCTTTTCCAGTCAAACGGGGTTTTGATTTGTCTTTCTAGCAATCCTACGATCAGTTCTCTCGAAAGCTTTCTTCGTCTTCTTCCAGACCTCAACTTGACCTCCACCGTTCCTGTTAACTGCCATTTCTTAATTTCATTATGAACTGAGGAAATGGCTACCTGAAAACGCTTTGCTATCTTCTTATAGCCTTCTCCTGCTTTGTGGGCATTATTTGTTTTAATATTCAGAGTGCTGGGCAGCTGCTTTGAGGAACCCATGGCTGCTGATTGTTGGGAGAAGGTTTGAAGGTTCCTGGTATTTATAAAGCTCTGAAATTTGCATCACCTGGCCTTTCCTAACGATGATTGTGAACAAACCATAGCCCTAACAAGCTAATTAAGGTATGAGACGTTGGTAAAAGTTATCTGAGAGCTCAAATCTCTTGGGGTGCCCAAACTTTCACATGGTGCTCCTTTCCTTTTTTTCACCCTAAGATTGTACAAAACAAAAATAATACACTAATCTTGTTTAAAATGTTGCAAAGAATGTTTTATCTTTAACGTCATGTCTTTTGGAGATCAGTTCATTTTCTACTCACTTAACGATTCACAGTAACAGAAATTTTGACCAGGGGTGCCCAAATTTTGCATGCCCTGTACAATCACAAAATTATGAATCTGCACCAATGACAGAAAAGGGGTGAAAATATCCCCCGGGCTGGTGGGTGATTGCTCATTTTCACAGCGAGGGAAGCGGGTAACTGTTGTATAGGCTTAACATAATGGACATTAAATAGAAATATGATACGGTATTTCGGTTTAGGACGATTGCAGAGCGTGACCGTAGGATTTCAGTGAAAACCTGGGCATCATCTGAGGGTGTCACAGGAACTCGACAGTGTTCTCGTTTGGGTGGAGGTGCTTGTGTTATAATTTGTAACTGCAAACTGTGTCTTGCGTGGTACACTACCATGTTGTGATGTTGTGATGTAATCACTGAAGAAACGCCACCAGAAAAGAAAATGGAAATACAGTGGGTGCCAGCCGCCGTCATGTTGGATACTGGCAGACTGAGAAGATTAATCGGATCATCTTTTCTGTAACTTCTCTGAGACTGAACACGTGTTATGAAAAAAGCTTCTTGACTTCTTTGTTCATCTGCTTTATGATAAATCATATTTTATGATTTGTTATTGACACTGTCAAATCTGATGAGGAATTATTTATGGGTTGGAATCATTGTAACAAAGTGGTCACAGACCAGCCAGGATCTCATTGACTGGTGGGCCAGGTTCACGGTGAATGCCCCTCTCTGTGCTCTGCTCTGAATGTACAGCCCATCTCCAGAGAGGATCGGCATCTGGCCGTGTGATCCCGATAAAGGGAACATCGCTTACTTCGCATTCTCTGTGAATCTGGCAGTCCCCAATATGTTCATTTCTGCACCCCACAGAAAGTCTCTGATCTCGCTGATAAGGGAGAGTTGGCGGATGGTTCTAAACTCCTCTTGAGCCTGGTGATTGAGAGAGGCTCCCGCGCCCAGAGGGTGATGTGGGAATCGTTTGTGAAAATGCGGAATGGCGTCCCAAAGTTGGACAAAATACTTAAAGAAATACAGGAATATGGTGAGATAATAGTAGAGATTAATGTCAATTCGGATTCAAACAATGCACACTCTATAATTCTGATTTCACCAAACTGTTTAAAATTAAACAGGTTGTGCACCGTACGAGCGATCAGACCCCGCTCAAGGTTTACGGGAGATCCCCAGTGAGCTGAAAGGTAGGTGAAGAAAATGCTGTTTCCACCAACCGCTGACACTTGCGCAGAACGGTCATGTTGATGAGTCAAGGGGGTTTGACCAGGTAAATGTTGTCACTGTGACACAGTACATACTAAGGCACATAGAAACATCGTCTCCTGGAGGAAGAGTTTTCAGAGGACATAATGAGGAACGAGGCTGAGAGTTGGGACTTGAGGAAAGGGGTGACTCCTCTCTGGTGTGTGGAACTACAGCTGCCTCCACCGGGGTCAGAGCAGACAAAGGAGCAATCCGGTGGAGGGGAAATCTGGGAAACCTCTGCACCCCAAAAGGTCAAAACCTCACCCTACATGCCTCTCTCCCCCTTCCCCACTGCCGAACATCCCTCATCCTAATTCATTTCTCTAAACTCCGTCAGTCCCCACAGATAATCTGTTCTTCGAGTTGGACATCGATTGAAGTTCTAGTCACAGAATACCAGCAACAGCTTCCCTTTAAACAGAAAACCAGGTCATATTCCAACTAACCTGTCCAATCCCAAAAAAGCAACTGCAACCCAGTCTGTTTATATCTGTACTCTCTTAATGCAAACAGTGGGAAGTCCATCAGGAGACAGTGGAGGTGAGGGTAGGGTGGGGGGACAGTGAGGGTTGAAAAATCTACAGAACTGAAATTCATGTCTGCCTGTGGTGTGTGATGGAAACTGTGGACGGGTAAGAGCTGTCAATTAGGTCAGAGAAACCCAGTGTTGTGTTAATGCGACGAGGAAGCTGAGAAGAAATGAAAAAATCGGGTTGCACCTGAATCCTAGGGGGACCAATATCCTGGCAGGGAGATTAGCGGGGGCTACTGAGGTGACTTTAAACTAGAATGGTTTGGGGGTGGGAATCAAATTAAAGAGGCTAGGCGTGAGGAGGTTAGTTCACAACAGCGGGCTGGGAACCAGTGCAGAGAGACAGAGGGGTGTAAAGTGAGGGTAGAAACAAAAAGTACTATGGAGAAAAGTAAAAGTGGCAGGCCGACAAATCCAGGGCAAGCATTAAAGAGGGCCACTTTTCAGCATGATTGTAAAAGGACTAAGAGAGTTGTAAAAGAGCGCCTGAAGGCTTTGTGTGTCAATGCAAGGAGCATTCGTAATAAGGTGGATGAATTAAAAATGCAGATTGTTATTAATGATTATGATATAGTTGGGATCACAGAGACATGGCTCCAGGGTGACCAGGGATGGGAGCTCAACGTTCAGGGATATTCAATATTCAGGAGGGATAGACATGAAGGAAGGGGAGGTGGGGTGGTGTTGCTGGTTAAAGAAGAGATTAACGCAATAGAAAGGAAGGACATAAGCCGGGAAGATGTGGAATCGATATGGGTAGAGCTGCATAACACTAAGGGGCAGAAGACGCTGGTGGGAGTTGTGTACAGGCCACCTAACAGTAGTAGTGAGGTCGGAGATGGTATTAAACAGGAAATTAGAAATGTGTGCAATAAAGGAACAGCAGTTATATGGGTGACTTCAATCTACATGTAGATTGGGTGAACCAAATTGGTAAAGGTGCTGAGGAAGAGGATTTCTTGGAATGTATGCGGGATGGTTTTTTGAACCAACATGTCGAGGAACCAACTAGACAGCAGGCTATTCTGGACTGGGTTTTGAGCAATGAGGAAGGGTTAATTAGCAATCTTGTCGTGAGAGGCCCCTTGGGTAAGAGTGACCATAATATGGTGGAATTCTTCATTAAGTTGGAGAGTGACATAGTTAATTCAGAAACAAAGGTTCTGAACTTAAAGAGGGGTAACTTTGAAGGTATGAGACGTGAATTAGCTAAGATAGACTGGCAAATGACACTTAAAGGATTGACGGTGGATATGCAATGGCAAGCATTTAAAGGTTGCATGGATGAACTACAACAATTGTTCATCCCAGTTTGGCAAAAGAATAAATCAAGGAAGGTAGTGCACCCGTGGCTGACAAGAGAAATTAGGGATAGTATCAATTCCAAAGAAGAAGCATACAAATTAGCCAGAGAAAGTGGATCACCTGAGGACTGGGAGAAATTCAGAGTTCAGCAGAGGAGGACAAAGGGCTTAATTAGGAAGGGGAAAAAAGATTATGAGAGAAAACTGGCAGGAAACATAAAAACGGACTGTAAAAGCTTTTATAGATATGTGAAAAGGAAAAGACTGGTAAAGACAAATGTAGGTCCCCTGCAGACAGAAACAGGTGAATTGATTATGGGGAGCAAGGACATGGCAGACCAATTGAATAATTACTTTGGTTCTGTCTTCACTAAGGAGGACATAAATAATCTTCCAGAAATAGTAGGGGACAGAGGGTCCAGTGAGATGGAGGAACTGAGCGAAATACATGTTAGTAGGGAAGTGGTGTTAGGTAAATTGAAGGGATTGAAGGCAGATAAATCCCCAGGGCCAGATGGTCTGCATCCCAGGGTGCTTAAGGAAGTAGCCCAAGAAATAGTGGATGCATTAGTGATAATTTTTCAAAACTCGTTAGATTCTGGACTAGTTCCTGAGGATTGGAGGGTGGCTAATGAAACTCCACTTTTTAAAAAAGGAGGGAGAGAGAAACCGGGGAATTATAGACCGGTTAGCCTAACATCGGAGGTGGGGAAACTGCTGGAGTCAGTTATCAAGGATGTGATAACAGCACATTTGTAAAGCGGTGAAATGATCGGACAAAGTCAGCATGGATTTGTGAAAGGAAAATCATGTCTGACGAATCTCATAGAATTTTTTGAGGATGTAACTGGTAGAGTGGATAGGGGAGAACCAGTGGATGTGGTATATTTGGGTTTTCAGAAGGCTTTTGACAAGGTCCCACACAGGAGATTAGTGTGCAAACTTAAAGCACACGGTATTGCGGGTAAGGTATTGGTGTGGGTGGAGAGTTGGTTAGCAGACAGGAAGCAAAGAGTGGGAATAAACGGGACCTTTTCAGAATGGCAGGCGGTGACTAGTGGGGTACCGCAAGGCTCAGTGCTGGGACCTCAGTCGTTTACAATATATATTAATGACTTGGATGAGGGAATTAAATGCAGCATCTCCAAGTTTGCGGATGACACGAAGCTGGGTGGCAGTGTTAGCTGTGAGGAGGATGCTAAGAGGATGCAGGGTGACTTGGATGGGTTGGGTGAGTGGGCAAATTCATGGCAGATGCAATTTAATGTGGATAAATGTGAAGTTATCCACTTTGGTGGCAAAAATAGGAAAACAGATTATTATCTGAATGGTGGCTGATTAGGAAAAGGGGAGGTACAACGAAACCTGGGTGTCATTATACACCAGTCATTGAAAGTGGGCATGCAGGTACAGCAGACGGTGAAGAAGGCGAATGGTATGCTGCCATTTATAGCGAGAGGATTTGAGTACAGGAGCAGGGAGGTACTACTGCAGTTGTACAAGGCCTTGGTGAGACCACACCTGGAGTATTGTGTGCAGTTTTGGTCCCCTAATCTGAGGAAAGACATCCTTGCCATAGAGGGAGTACAAAGAAGGTTCACCAGATTGATTCCTGGGATGGCAGGACTTTCATATGAAGAAAGACTGGGTGAACTGGGCTTGTACTCGTTGGAATTTAGAAGATTGAGGGGGGATCTGATTGAAACGTATAAGATCCTAAAGGGATTGGACAGGCTAGATGCAGGAAGATTGTTCCCGATGTTGGGGAAGTCCAGAACGAGGGGTCACAGTTTGAGGATAGAGGGGAAGCCTTTTAGGACCGAGATTAGGAAAAACTTCTTCACACAGAGAGTGGTGAATCTGTGGAATTCTCTGCCACAGGAAACAGTTGAGGCCAGTTCATTGGCTATATTTAAGAGGGAGTTAGATATGGCCCTTGTGGCTACGGGGGTCAGGGGGTATGGAGCGAAGGCTGGGGTGGGGTTCTGAGTTGGATGATCAGCCATGATCATAATAAATGGCGGTGCAGGCTCGAAGGGCCGAATGGCCTACTCCTGCACCTATTTTCTATGTATGTTTTCTATGTATGTTTTCTATAAAAAAATGTTGAGATAAATTAAATTGCGCCAGACTAATGAGAAGCTCACTTCATCCATAAGCACATTGCATCTGTGAAAATGAAGCCTTGGGCATTGCAAGTGCTCAGAGTCCGAAAAGCTTCATATTCACAGACAGTGTTGTATCATCCAACTGCACATCTAACAGAGGAGAGGGCGAAGGAAAGACAGATATTGCAACAGTTATTAATCTTACAGTAGCCCATGTTGTATCTCAGTATTCGAAAGTCTTCATCAGAGACATGAGGGATCCCTTCCAGTGTCCTGGTTCAGCGTCTCTCATTTCCAAGAACAAATTCCAAATCTGTTATTGTTCTTATAGGACCTGAGATAGGCTAATTAGGAACTTTAGAAAGACCTCTCAGTCTCTGTCACTTCCGTAATTATTGTTTCGGTCCATATTCTGCCACCAAAACCCCTCAGTTTCCTTGCACCACTGACTTAGTATATCTCTACAAATTGCCTGCAAAATTATTCTTCAATGTTCTTCATGCTGCTTCCCAAGGGAACAGATACAGCTGTAGAATTCTCACACCGACTTAGAAACATAGATACATAGAAAACCTACAACACAATGCAGGCCCATCGGCCCTCAATGCTGCGCCTAACATTGAGTAATGTCAGTTACTTCAGAAATTACCTATGTTTACGCATAGCCCTCTATTTTTCGAAGCTCTATGTACCTATCCAGGAGTCTCTTAAAAGACGCTATCGTACCCGTTCCCACCACCGGCAGACCATCCCAAACACTTACCACTCTCTGCGTAAAAAACTTACCCCTGACATCTCCTTTTTACCTACTTCCAAGCACCTTAAAACTATGTTCTCTCATGCTAGCCATTTCAGCCCTGGGAAAAAGCCTCTGACTATCCACACGATCAGTGCCTCTCATTATTTTGTACAGCTCTGTCAGGTCACTTCTCATCCTCCAGAGAGAAAAAGCCGAGTTCACTCAACCTCTTCTCAAAATGCATGCTCCCTAATCCAGGCAACATCCTTGTAAATCCCCTCTGCACCCTTTCTATATTTTCCATATTCTTCCTGTACTGAGATGACCAGAACTGAGCACAGTATTCCAGGTGGGGTCTGACCAGAGTCCTATGTAGCCGTAACATTACATCTCGATTCTTAAACTCAGTCCCACGGTTGATGAAGGCCAATGCACCGTATACCTTCTTAATTACAGGGTCAACCTGCGCAGCAGCTTTGAGTGTACTGTGGACTCGGACCCCATGATCCCTCCGATCCTCCACACTGCCAAAAGGCTTACCATTGATATTATATTTTGCCATCATATTTGACCTACCAATATAATCCACCTCACGCTTATCTGGGTTAAACTCCATCTGCCACCTCTCTGCCCAATTTTGCATCCTATCGATGTCCCGCTGTAACCTCTGACAGCCCTCCACACTATCCACAACTCTCTCAAGCTTTGTGTCATCAGCAAATGTATTAATCCATTACTCCACTTCCTCATCCAGGTCAATGATAAAAATCACGAAGTGAAAGGGACCCCGAACAGATCCCTGAGTCATCGACCTCCATGCAGAATATGAACCACCTACAACCACACTTTGCCTTCTGTGGGCAAGCCAGTTCTACATCCACAAAGCAATGCCCCCTTGGATCGTATGACTTCGTACTTTCTCAATAAGCCTTGCATCGGGTACCATGTCAAATGCCTTGCTAAAATCCATTATACTGTATATCTACTGCTCTACCTCATCAATGTGTTTAGTCACATCCTCAAAAAAAATCAATCAGGCTCGTAAGGCACGACATGCCTTTGATAAAACAATGCTCACTATTCCTAATCATATTATGCCTCTCCGAATGTTCATAAATCCTGCCTCTCAGTGTCTTTTCCATCGGTCTACCAATTCCTGAAGTAAGATTCACTGGTCTATAATTTCCGGTGCAATCTCTACTCCCTTTCTTGAATAAGGGAACAACATCTACAAACCTACAACCCACTGGAACCTCTCCTGTCTCGATTGATGATGCGTTGATAGTTGCCAGAGACTCATCAATCTGCTCCGTCGCCTCCCGTAGTAACCTGAGGTGCATCTCGTCTGGTCCCGGAGACTTATCCAAAAGCTCCAGCACGTCCTCTTTCTTCATGTCTGTATGCTCGCCAAGATCCTTTTCCGTAGTGAATACTGAAGCAAAGTGCTTACTAGGAACCTCTGCTATCTCTTCCGGTTCCATACTCAGTTTTCCACTGTCACACTTGATTGGTCCTATTCTCTCTTATCATCTTGCTGTTCACATACTTGTAGAATGCCTTGGGTGGTTTCCTTAATCTTTCCCGCCAAGGCCTTCTCATGGCCCCTTCTGGCTCTCCTAATTTCATCCTTAAGCGCCTTCCTGCTAGCCTTATAATCTTCTAGGTCTCTAGCATTGCCTAGATTTTTGAACCTTTCGTAAGCTTTTCTTTTCTTCTTGACGAGATTTTCAACAGCTTTTGTACACCACGGTTCCTGTACTCTACGCACCTATGCAGAATGCCACGCAAATATCCCCTGAACGTTTGCCACATTTCTGCCATACATTTCCCTGAGAACATCTGTTCCCAATTTATGATTCCAAGTTCCTGCCCAATTACTTCATATTTCTCCTCACTCCTAACTTGTCTGTTCCTACCCCGCTCTAATGCTATGGTAAAGGAGACAGAATTGTGATAACTATCTCCAAAATGCTATTCCACTGAGAGATCTGACACTTGACCAGGTTCATTTCCCAATACCAGATCAAGTACAGCTTCTCCTCTTGTAGGCTTATCTACATATTATATCAGGAAACCTTCCTGAATACACCTAGCAAACTCCACCTCATCTGAAGCCCTTGCTCTAGGGTGATTGCAATCAATATTTTGGAAATTAAAACCTCCCGCCACGCCAACCCGGTTATTCTTGCATCTTTCCAGAATCTGTCTCCCCATCTGCTGCTCGATGTCCATGTTACAATTGGGTGGTCGATAAAAAAACGTCCAGTAGAGTTATTGACCTCTTCCTGTTTATAACTTCCACCCACAGAGACTCAGTAGGCAATCCCTCCATAACTTCCTCCTTTCCTGCAACCGTGACATTATCTCTGATCAGCAGTGCCACGCCCACCCCTTTTGTATTCCTCCCTGTTCTTTCTGAAACACCTAAATCCTGGCACTCTAGGTAACCACTTCTGAACATGCAATAGATACTCCCCTGGATCTTTGAAGAACAACTTCTCTACTAGTTTGCCATTCTCTAATGTAACTGTTTATGCAATCCATGCTTTCCTACGTTCCCTGTCTCACTCGAATACGTTGAATGAATGACTACTGAGAAAACATGCCTGCATCGTTTAGCGCCAGATCACCACTGTTTTCCTCAGAACTCTCAACTCTCTAAGAAGATGATATAAACGGTATTTGCTGGCCCCGGATACATGGTGAAGACTAAAATGTCATTTTCAAGATCCGTTACACAATAAACCCTTATGTAGAGTATACCTGTTATTTGGAAACCCCACACACCCCTGGCAGGATCCTAATGCGCTGTGAAACCCTGCACATCTCTGGCAGGGTACTGACACACCGCTAGACACCACACACCCCTGGCAGGATCCTAATGCGCTGTGAAACCCTGCACATCTCTGGCAGGGTACTGACACACCGCTAGACACCACACATCCCTGGCAGGGGCTGACACGCTGCGAGACTCCACAAGCCTCTTGCCGTCTACCTACACGCTGCGAGATGCCATACACTCCTGCAAGAGCCGTCACACAATGTGAAACCCTTTAACTACTTTACAAGGCTCTGGAACACTCTGAGGTCCCGCACACTCCTGTCAGGATCCTGACATACCGTGAGGTTTCACATTCTTCAGGTGTACTTTCACTGCAAGTAACTTTCCCACACCTCATCCAGACCAGGTCCTACATTGACATCGGCTATCCCTTATTTCAGGACGGGCTCGGGTTTCAGTGGGAGAGGTTTCGGGAACAATGAACACAACTCAAGTTCTGAGATGGTTATGAATAAAGAGAGGTCTGCAGCTTAGGTGATACACAGGGTGGGGATGTTAAATTGGGGAAGGCAGATTAAATGGTAGAAGTCAGGTGAGGAGCAACTGTTACAGGGCAAATCTCCGTCTGGTGAGAGTCGATATATATCAGCTGATCAGAATTTCGAACCGGCATGTTCCAAAGAGGATTAGAGCATAGTTTGTCACCGTCCCGTGACCGTGGCGGGAAATGTTGTGAATTTAGTCTGCAAATGAAATATATGCTTTCTGAAGCTGAGGTGAGACAATGAGTAATGGAGAGGGAAGAAATGTCTCAAAGAGTCCAGTGGGGTATCGTCGTGGCTATCCCTCGAGGTCGAGGATGATGGTCTTCATTCTGAAGAAGTGGCCCCCAGAGCGAAGACGCCTGTGCGTGAATTTGTTTAACGAATACTTGATGTTGCACTCCAAGAAGCACACAATACTTCACAAATCAACCAACTGATTCCAATGGCATGGAAACCACGACGATTGGAGCTGGCGGATTTGTTGCAGCCTTCATCCGCCTTCACAGCCGTTGAGTGGGGTATAGATCAGTTGCAGAGGAGGGTGGGCAAATAGCAGATGGAGTTTAATCCAGAAAAGTGTGAAGGTATGGGGGATGTTTAAAGTAGCTGGCAGACGCTAACATCATTGAGGTGTAGAGGGAGTTTGTTGTCAATGTCCGTAGCTCGCTAGGTGTGACAACACAGGTAAATGAAGAAGATATGATCACATAGTTCACTTCATTGTACGGAGCACTAAGTCTATCGAAGCTTTAGGTTACAGATGTATAAAACTTTGGTTTGGCTGCACTTGGAGAATTGGTTCAATTCTGTCGGTCCATTACAGGAAGGATCTGGAGAACTTGGAGAAGAGAGTTTTACCAGATGCTACCGGGATTGGAAATGATCCTGCTTTTCAAAATTTTAGTTCAATTTGAATAATAGATCTGTAGCATCCACTCTCTCCCTTTCTCCAGAGCAGTGGTGTGCCTTGGGGATCGGTTTTGGGATCCCTACTGTTCGTGATTTTTATAAATGATCTGGATGAGGAAGTGGAGGGATGGTTTAGTAAATCTGCTGATGACACGAAGCTTGAGGGTGTAGTGAATAGTGTGAAGGGCTGTCAGAGATTACAACGAGACACTGATGGGATGCAAATCTGGGCTGAGAAGTGGCAAATGGAGTTTAACCCAGATAAGTGTGAGATGGTTTATTTTGTTAGGGCAAATATGATGGCAGAATATAGAATTAATGGTAAGATTCTTGGAAGTGTGGAGGATCAGAGGGATCTTGGGGTCCGAGTTCATAGGACACTCAAAGCTGCAATGTAAGTTGACTCTGTGGTTAAGAAGGCATATGGTGCATTGGCCTTCATCAGTCGTGGGATTGAGTTTAAGAACCAAGATGTAATATTACAGCTATACAGGACAGTGGAAAGAGCCCACTTGGAGTACTGTACTCAATTCTGGTCGCCTCAGTACAGGAAGGACGTGGAAACCATAGAAAAGGTGCAGAGGAGATTTACAAAGATGTTTCCTAGATTGGGTAGAATGCCTTACAGTATGAGTGTGCTCGGACTTGTTTCCTTGGAGCGACGGAGGATGAGAAGTGACCTGATAGAGGTGTACAAGATAATGAGAGGCATTGATCGAGTGGATAGTCAAAGGCTTTTCCCCTGGGCTGAAATCGCGAGCACGAGAGCGCATAGTTTTAAGGTGCTTGGAAGTAGGTACAGAGGAGATGTCAGGGGTAAGTTTTCTTTCGCAGAGAGTGGTGAGTGCGTGGAATGGGCTGCCGGCGATGTTAGTGGAAGCGGAAACGGTAGGGTCTTCTGAGAAACTCCTGGATGGCGACATGGAGCTGAGAAAAGTAGAGGGCTATGGATAAAGCCTAGGTAATTCTAAGGTAGTGACATGTTCGGCACAGCTTTGTTGGCTGAAGAGTCTGTATTGTTCTCTAGGTTTTCTATGTTTCTATGTTTTTATTCTCCCTGTCCTGCTGAGTATTTCCCGTGTATACTGTTTAGTGGACATGAGACTGCAGATCTGCAGGCCCGGACATTCTTCTGGATGATCTCGGTGAGTTGTCCAGCATCCGTGGTATAGTAGGGTGAATAAATTATTTATGTTTGATTAGAAACGCTGATTGTCTGAGTCAGCTTTGCGAGACCTTGACAGCTGACCCCCACCACCCCTACAACGTTGCTGATCGACATGCAGTAGGTTTCTTTTGTTTTATTCTGTTACGTACCCCGTAACTGGGTTGCCAAACCAGCAGAAATGGACCACTTAGTTGGAGTCTGGTTTAACAGAAATTAATAAAGCTTTATTAAAGAAATAAGTAACACAGTACTCTAATCGTAAGGATGTAAATGAAACAGGTTAGCAATGATAATACACACGTGTACACAGAACTAGGGTAACAGGAATCAACCAAGCTCTATCGCAGTCTAGGGGTAAAATGATCAGTCTCAAGTGACGCAGAGTTCAGTTCAGCTTAGTACAGTTTGCAGTAATCGCTGTTGTGCCATTGGAGAGAGAGAGAGAATGCAAATTTTGATTCAAACAGACCTTTGATGTTCTTCGCAGTTAGCTTTCGGGCGAACCCTTTTATGTCTTCTGTGGTTCACCGACTGTGATCCCTCCATTCTGGATACGACCGTTCTTCCGCGGTGAACCCGGCACCCAGGCAAGGGTGGACGCACACACCAGGTTCCCGCCGATCATTCCTTTTCACCCTGTCAGTCTATGGTCGGTTCCCTCGAACCAGACCTCCAACTTTAACCAACTTGTGGAGGCACAACGCTCTTCCAGGGTCTCGTTATCTCGTGATCTCGTGGTGTGTGTCATGCCTTAGCGAACCTGTTCTTTTTATCTCCCTGCTGGGGTATCGCCTGTCCATTAAACTTCAAACAGTTCAGGTTCAAAGCAATCGATCTGTCAATATCTGAAATGTCTTTCTTTCTCGTTAATCTCGCTCTTCTCTCTTATTAGCATTTTAAATGTTTCTCCATTGTTCCCCTTATCTCTCTCATCAGCATCAATCTTCTGATAACTTGGTTTTTCGTCACAATTCTGAATCACTGCAACCAAATTTACTTTAGTGTATGAACATATTCTGATAAATTAAATTGATACAAGAGCTTTGTGCTGCACTATTTGTTGTTTACTAAGTTCTGAGTTGAGGCGTCTAACATTTTGACTCTTTCTCTGTTCCCATGGAAGATGTTCAACAGAAACACAAGGAGACTCTGCGGGCACAAACAGAAACACTGAGAGAGAACACGATCCTGATGACGGAAAAGGTGAATGTTTTCCAGCTGGTTGATCGATACGCTGAGCTCACGGTCATTTCTACTATTCGTGATCGGAGACTGGTGGAACACGAGCTGCTGGCGAGAGGCAGAGACCACGAGGAGTGGAGAAAACAACATCTCCGCAGAGAGCTGGAAAAACTCCGGACTGATCAGTTGTTCCAGAGCAGCTTTTCCCAAAGAAAATGCAAATCTGGGAGTTCGGCAGCATTGGCTGGAGTCTCGGGGATAGGGAAAACAACAATGGTGCAAAAGATTGTTTATGACTGGGCCACGGGGAAAATATACCAACAATTCCAGTTTGTCTTCAGTTTCAAATTCAGGGATTTAAACTCCATTAACTGCAGAGTAAACCTGAGGGAACTGATTTTGGATCAGTATCCTTACTTTGGGAATTTCCTGAGAGAGGTTTGGAAAAACCCAGAGGGATTGCTGTTTATATTCGATGGCTTGGATGAATTCAAACATAAAATTGATTTTGCTGACAGTCGGAGAGATACAGAACCTCAGCACAAGTGCCCAGATCCCGAGTGGTGGTGTGAAGTGTCGGATATTGTGTACAGTTTAATCCAGCACAAGCTGCTGCCAGGGTGTTCAGTGCTGGTGACCACCCGCCCCACTGTGTTACATTTATTAGAAAAGGCAGAAATCAATGTCAGGGCTGAAATCCTGGGATTTGTCGATGAAGAACGGAAGGAATATTTCATCAGGCATTTTGAAGATAAGACGGTAGCAGAAGCTGTTTTCAAACACGTGGAGGAGAACGAGATCCTGTACACCATGAGCTACAACCCCTCCTACTGCTGGATCCTCGCTTTGGCACTGGGACCCTTCTTCGCAAAAAGAGACAGGGTCCCACAGCAAGTTCCCAAGACCATAACCCAACTCTATTCCTACTATATTTACAACATCCTGAAAAACTACGGCCGTGAGATTGAGAACCCCCGTGACATGTTATTCAGGGTTGGTCAGATGGCCTTCAGAGGTGTGTTTGACAAGAAGATTGTATTTACAAATGGAGATTTAATCAACTACAATCTGAAGCCTTCCCAGTTCTTGTCTGGGTTCTTGATGGAGCTTTTGGAGAGAAAGGATTCTCCCCGATGTGTGGTGTACACATTCCCACACCTCACCATCCAGGAGTTTGTAGCGGCACTCGCACAGTTTATGAATCCACATCCCGGGGATATTCTGAAATTCCTCACTGAAGCCCACAACACAACAGATGGGCGATTTGAGGTATTTCTCCGTTTTGTTGCTGGCCTCTCCTCTCCAATGACGGCTCGGGGCCTGGAGGAGTTTCTGGGACCATTTCCCCGTCAAACAACCTGCCGGGTGATTGACTGGGTGAGGGAGGAGGTTAAACGCCAGAGTGGAAACACGAGGAATAATGGTGGTAAAAGGAGCCTCCTGAACACACTGCACTACCTGTTTGAGTCTCAGAATCGTGGCCTGGCTCAGGCCGCACTGGAATCTGTGGAAGCACTTTCATTCAGTGGAATGACACTGACCCCGATAGACTGCGCGGTCCTGTCTCATGTCATCGGACTCTGTGATACAATAAAACATATCGACCTAGTTGGCTGCCACATTCAGTGTGAAGAAATCCAGCGGCTGGTACCTGGGCTGCACAAATGCCAGGAGTTGGGGTAACTTCACTTATTTCTCAGTCTGATCTGTGAAAGTATTTCATTATTTTGTTTTAATGTAAAGGTAAAGCAGATTATGAGTTTTTGTGACAAATTAATAGACAATCGGTCAGTAAATCAAGAACGGGAGTGCCCTATGGTTTCGTGTATAGAGATGTTGGAGACTTCAGATGAGCGAACAATGGCCGTTGGTTTAATGGTAGTAAATCACATGAATGGCCGTGTTTCTCGCTGCATGTGACACGTCAATTGACAATGTTCCTTCTCACTGTTACTGACATCGACACCGACACTGACTGCAGCAGGTGTGACGGATCTGCGCACCCTCTTCCCGATGAAGTACAAGAGAGGATCAGAGGAATGTCCCAGTGAGAGGGAGAGAAATACCCGAGATTATCCTTCCCAACCCCTCTCCCCGCGTGTGACTATCACGATCACTCCAACAGTGTGACTTTGTTCACTGCCAGATACCCAACACTCATGTGGGCATCACCTCTTCCAATTGTGGGGTTCAATTCTGACCAACCCTCCCCGTGCGATCTACGTCTGCATCACATCCTCTTGTGGAATCTTGCTTCCCCATCTGCCTTACACCTATGGGATCTCTCTTTTTCATCCGCCTTCCTCCTATGGGATCTCTCTTCCCCATTCCCTTTCCTCCTATGGGATCTGTCTTTGCCATATCCGCTTCATCTTGTGGGATGGCTCTTTACCTATCTTAATTCATTGTGGGATCTCGCTTCCCTATCCCACTTCCTCCTTTGGGATCTATCCTCTGCATACATTTTTCCTCCTGTGGGATCTCTCTTCTCCATTCTCCTTCCTCCTGTGGTAATTATCCACTCAATCCCCCTTCCTCCTGTGGCAACTGTCTTCCACATCCCCCTTCCTCCTGTGGGATTTCTTTTCTCCATTCCCCGTCCTCCCATGGAATCCCTCTTCTCCACCCCCCTCGTCCTGTGGGGATATCTCTTTCCCATCTCCCTTCCTTCTGTGGCATCTTTCTTCTCTATTCCCCTTCCCTCCCGTGGTATCTCTATTCCCCATCTCCCTTCCTCCTGTGGGATTACTCTGCCTATCCCTTTTGCCCTGGCGGGCTTTTCTTCCACCATCTCCCATGGACACGTTCTCATCCACAACTCTTCCTCCCTGTGGGACTTTTTCCAGCCCTTCAACGCTGCAGCTTTCTACCATCTCGTCAGGATTTTTTTTCCAAACGTCGGGGACTGAGACAGAATATAGAAAGTTTACAGAGTCACACCGACAGGCTAAATTACTAACATTCGGAGCTGGCCAGTGAGGGACATTGACAGTCATGTGAATTGGTCAGTGATTTACTGAAGGGTTTAATGTTTCCTGAAATACCGGGTGAGAGGAATTCCCTCAGAACCACTGTCTGAATCAATTTGTTCATCAATTTGTCTGTTTGTGTTTAGACTTGGGATGAATAAACTGGGAGATTCAGGGGTGAAACTGCTGTCTGCAGCTCTGAGGAATCGAGAGTGTAAAATACAGACACTATGGTAAGTGTCAGAAAGGGATATTGCGGTTATAGTCACTGGGTATCTGACACTGAACATTAAGGTGATCAGTAATGTATTACTGATAAACACTGGGAATTTCTACCGTCTCCTGTCTCTCTGTGGCCTTTACCCACACTCTCCCTTTCATCCACAGGCTGAGCAATGTCGGTCTCACAGATTCTGGTGCCGAGCATCTTGCCTCCGTTCTCAGCACAAACCCTTCACTGACGAAGCTGAACCTGAATGAAAATGAACTAGGAGATTCAGGGGTGAAACTGGTGTCTGAGGCGCTGACGAACTCGGAGTGTAAAATGCAGAAACTGTGGTAAGTGTAAGACTGTGGGAGATTGTCTTTACAGTCACTGGGTGTCTGACGCTGAACATTAATGTGATCAGTAATTGTCTTATTGGTAAACATTCGAGATTCATAGCGTCCACTGTCTCTCGATGTCCTTCACCCTCACTCTCTCTCATCTCCAGGTTGTACAAGGTCGGTCTCACTGATGCTGGTGTCGATGATCTCGTCTCCGCTCTCAGTGCAACCCAATCACTGGCAGAGCTGGATCTGGGATCAAACTCGCTCACAGACCAATCTGTCCCCACTCTTCGCCGCCTCATACTGGCCCTCCCGAATCTGGAGCGGATCTGGTGAGTGATTGTGTTCATATTCAATGTCATAAAATATCAGCGGATCCGCCGGGTTTCCGCTTGTGTTTGTCTGTGAATGTTGTTGAAACATTAACCCTAGTCCTCTGTTGCTGACACTGTTGTGTAATTTGTTATTTCCTCTTCATTCTTCCATCTGTTTCAGGCTGTGGGACAATCGGATCAGTTGGACCGGGGAAGAGGAACTGAAGTCTCTGCAGGAACTCAGATCCGGACTGAGTCTGATACTGTGAACATCTGAATGTGTGCACATCCCCACCCACAGTTTGACAGACTCTCCGCCCACCCCCTCCCCCGCGCCTTTAATGGACCGTGACAGATTTAATTCCCAAAGTTTCTGACGGACCCCGTCTCCAGCAGCGCGCACTGTGACGTCAGAGTCAGTTCCAGAGACGTAATTCCACCTCCGGATCAGCGGAACTGCCTCCGATGTATGTTCAGTCCGGAGAGCGCCCCCAAGTGATGCCCTGGGTAATTACACAGACAGTAAGAGCCCAGAGGCAGTGCTCATGGGTCACCAGTCCCGGGATGGGGTAATCCGGGGAGTGAATCCTTTTGCCCACTTTGCTGAGGACGGTACATTCCGCAGTGTGACCGAAATAATAATGTTAAATTGACAAATACCCACAACCTCAAATTGAAAAACAAACTGTACCTCACATGTCCTTTAGAATTATCCCCATCTGATCTTAAATTCATGGCCCCTTCTACTGGAAATTTCAACCCTGAAGAAAAGATACTGTCTGTCTTGTATATCTGTGCCGCTCATAAACTTAGAAACATCAATCAGATCTACTCTCAGCCTCCTCCGCTCTAGTAAATAAAAACAGTCGCTGTTTGTCTAAACTCCCGTCGTCGCGCATGCTCTCTAATCCAGGTAGCACCCTTGTTAATATTTTCAGCAGCCTCTACAAAGACTCGACATCCTTCCTCTAGTGGGGCCACCAGAGTAAATGCATTACTCTGGGTGCGACCACACTTTGTTAAGCGCTCCACCTTTCTTGTAATACCACGAGCATTTATCTTATTCAGCAGCCTTATGTGCAGCACCTTATCAAATGCCTTCTGAAAATCCAAATAAACAATATCCATTAACTCTCCTTTGTCTGTATTTGCTGTTATTTCCTCAAAAATTGCATCAGGAAAGACAGATTTCCCTCTCAACCACAATCTCCTGTCTTATCACCATATCCTTTCATGCTCTGACTAATCAAGATTCTGTCAACCTCTGCCTTAAATATAACAGATCACCTGTCCTCCTTAGACATCTGTGGCAAAGAATTTCACATATTCTCCACGTTCTGAGTAAACATATTCCTCCTCATTGTTCTAAATTGACTTCCTTCAGCCCCCTCTATTAGGAGGCTGTGTTTTCTGGTCTCAGACCTCTTCCATCCACCTCCATATCATGAGAAACATCCTCTCTACATCCACTCTATCAAAGCCGTTCAATATTCGATAGGTTTCATTGAAGGTCCCAATCATCCTTTTAAATTCCAGTGATTAGCTTCCCAAAGCACCAAAACCTCCTCCTATGACAAGCCTTTCCATTCCGGAATCATTTTTGGGAATCAGTAAATGAAACAGTGTAACTTGGCAAACACCATGCCTGTTCCCTCAAACTCTCAGGGAGACTCTCTCTGTCTGGTTAGAATCACTGAGCACAGCAGTAAGAGTGTAAATAAGTGGAGAGGACTTTGGAGGTCATTCTTGAGTGGGAGATATTAGTGACCAGTGTTGGAGTATTTAAGTTAAGGATAACAGAATGACATGGTGGAATAGTGGTTAGCATAAGCTTTAAGATTGCGTTTCAATTCCGGCCACTGCCCGAAAGGAGCCTGCACACTTTCGCTGTGGGAGCTTCCTCTGGCTGCCCCGGTTTCCTCCCACATTCCAAAGATGCACAGGTAGGGTTACTGAGTTGTGGATATGCTGTGTTGGCACCGAATGCATGGCAACACTTGCGAACTGCCACGGCACCTCTCCAACGCAAACAACGTGTTTCCCTATATGTGTCAATGCACATGTGACAAATACGGCTGCTATAGTCATTGTTATCTCTGTGGGGGCTAAGGGCACAGGAAATGCATACACTCGCCCGAGTCCCAACTCCCTCTGTCACCTCAGTCTTGTTTGTCACTATTACTCAAAGCTCTCACGTGGCTTCTCACCTGATGTTGTCTCTGTCTCTGATACAGGGAGTCGATCAATCACAGTCTATCAGCTTCCTCTAACACACCGGACATTAGTAAGACTGTGGGCTCTGACAAATTAAACTTTAATGCACAACGAGTGTTGAAGAGCATCCACGTGATGTACCAAAAAGAGATCAAAAATTGATCACTTCTGGAAGTAAACTTCTTTATATTGAGCCTCAGCAGATGGGCAAGATCTTAAATCAATATTTATCCTGCTTTTTTTTCATTGTAGAGAATGATGCAAAACTTAAAATAGTCAATGCAAATGGTTTTGTGATAGTCTACATCATAGCAGAGGAGGTGCTAAATATCTCAAAATGTATTGAGAAATCTCCAGGCCAACAGCACTGTTGGAATGGAGGGAAATGGGAGAGAACTGGCTGAGATGTATGCATCACTAAAATAGGTGATGTGGAAAACAGTGAACATGGTATCGGGACTTGCAGAGAGATCTTGATCATCTCTTGATGTGATCAAATGAATGGCAGATGGAGTATAATTCAGATTAGTATGTTATTTCATTTCGTCAATAATTGAGAATAGGACTTCCAGGAGGCTGAGGAGGTGATAGATAGGACATAGAGTCACAGGAAAGTATAGCACAGAAACAGGCTGTTCGCCCCATTGAGTCCATGCTGAACCACTTAAAGTGCCCACTGCCATCAACCTGTACTGGGACCATAGCCATCCATACACATACCATCTGTGTACTGATTCGAACTTCTCTTAAACGTTGAATCGGGTTCATATGCACCACTTATGCTGGCAGCTTATTCCACACGCATGCAACCCTCTGAGTGAAGAAAGTTTCCCTCGTGTTCCCCTGGACATTTTCACCACTCACCATTAACCTAAGACCTCAATTGTAATCTCACCCAGCCTTAGTGAAAGAAGCCTGCCGGTATTTATGCTATCTATACCTCTCATAATGCTGTATACCTGTATCAGGTCTCCTCTCAATCTTCTACGTCCCAAGGAATAAAGTCCTAACCTAGTCAATCTTTCTTTCTAATTTAGATCCTCCAGATCCAGCAACAGCCCTGTAGATTGTCTCCGTACTCTTTCAACCTTGCTGACATCTCTCCTACAGGTCAGGTGATCAAAGTTGCACACAATACTATAAGCCAGGCTTACACAACTTCAACACAACAAGACTTTGATTTATGAAGGCCCATCTGCCGTTGTATTCCCAGATTATTTTGCTCTACCACAATCACCAGTGCTCTATTGTTCACTGTGTGAAACCTACCCTTGTGAGGACTTCAGGGTTACATACCTTCTGCCTGATAGTATCTGTGAAAAGATGGCATGGTCTTGATGTTTGATGATAGACGTTGCCTTCTTGAGTAGCACCTCATGTAGAAACTAGTGACAGTGGGGAGGGGTGTGTCTGTAATGTATTGATCTGAGTCATCCACTCTCCCCAGCTCCTTACATTCCTGAACATTCATACTGCCTTGTACAACTTTATTTTTGGACCATCCTCTCTCAACTAGAGCGATTGTTGTGCATGAAAATACCGGCACGTCAGCAGTTTTGGAGATGCTCAGACTGCCCCATGTGGCACCAACAATTATTTCACTGTCATACTCTTTGATCACTTTCTTCCCCATTCTGATGTTTGGTCTGAACCTTTTGACCATGTTTGCAGGCACTTTTGCATTGAGTTGCTGACTCAAAATTTGCTGTTTAAATATTTGCATTAACAAGCAGATGTACAGGTCTACCTAATAAAGTGGCAAATGAATATGTGAAAAAACAGGACACTACGAGCATATTGTTTGAACAACATTACAAATGTGAAGAATACAATGTACTGTATATTTTTTGTGAATAAATTTTGCATGTCAAGTTTTAGAAAAAAATCTAAACGGAGAAAATTTGAGATGAACATATTACAGAGAGATTGAAGTGTTATTGCGAATAAAATAATATCAAGTGAACATGAAGCTGCAGCAAACAATCAGGAAGGTAAAGGACATTTTGTCATCATTGTGAGGGGTTAGAGTTTAGAGGACTACTATTACACAAAGGAGGATGTGTGACGTCACCTGGAATATTATGTCCTGCTTTGGTACCCTTATTTAAACAAAAGTAGAGACTAGCATTGAAGGTTGATGAGAAGAGATTCACTCAGCTGATTACTGGGATGAGAAGGTTGTCCTTCCCTGAGGAGCTAAAAGACCTGTGCAGTTTGGAATTTAGAGTAATGAGGGGTGATCTTACTGAAATTTGGAAGGTCCAGAGGGAGATAATAGTGTAGATGTTGAGAAGTTCCCAGGGGTGGGTATGACTCAAATAAGGTGGATGTGGTAACAAGTTGTGTGGTCATTTATAAGTGACGTACATTGGTATTTCTTCTCACTGTGTTAAATCCAGAATCTTAAACACTGGGGTTATGGAATGAAATGGATCAATCTGTGAAGGAATGGAGATTTGAGAGCTTTGTGGAGCTGGTTCAGGAGAGGAGGTGAGGCCAGGGACAAATCACCCAGATCGATTTGAGAACTGGGTCAGGGTTGAGGAGCCCAGTGACCCAGTCAAGCTCCTGATCTGTTGTGTGTTCTCGTGTGGAGGTGCTGGTGTCTCATGATGTACTTCAAGAGCAGAGGAACACGATGGACAGTGTTGCAGAATTTAAATCACAATAATAGTGACAGGGATGGGACAGCAGTGATAACTCAGTGGAGAGTAAGACCCGAGGAAGTCTTCACCCTCCAGGTTTCAGCTCCACCTCTCACCTCAGCCTGGTTTCCATCTGTTGTTCAGTGTTCCCCTGTGGCACCTCACCAGATGTTGCCTCTGTCACTGACAAGAGTCCATCACTCTCGGTCTGATACCTTCCTGTAATAGATCCGTCATTAGTAAAATCTGACCAGTGGAACTCTGCCCACCTTAGATGCTCAGGTCCATCTCTCACCCTGAGGGAGTTCACTCAGTCTGGCCTCTTGCTAATGAAATACCCTCCCTCTACCTCAGGACCTCCTTTAATTACCATGATGGACAATGTAGAGGGTGCTTTACTCTGTCTGGCCACGGGAATGTGAGATGGGAGAGTGTGGAGGGAGCTTCACTATATATCTAATTGTGGGAGTGTGCGATGGTATTGTGTAGAGGCAGCTTCACTGTGTCTGACAGCGATATTGTGTGATGGGGCCTGTAGAAACAGCTTCACTGTGTCTGACCCCAGGATTGTGTGATGGGATATTGTGCAGGGAGCTGTTCTCCTTGTCTAATCCCTAGGAGTGTGTGATTGGACATTGCAGAGGGAGCTTCACTGCGTGTCTGTTTCCGGGCGTGTGTGATGGGACCGTGTAGAAGTAGGAGTTCCCAAACTGGGTCCAGGTACCCTCAGTTAGTAGGAGAGGTCCATGGCAGAGAAAAGCTGGGAACGCAAACACGAGGAAATCTGCAGATGCTGGAATTTCAAGCAACACACAGAAAAGTTGCTGGTGAACGCAGCAGGCCAGACAGCATCTCTAGGAAAGATAGAGTCGACGTTTCGGGCCGAGACGCCTGATAAAGGGAGCTTCACTGTCTGAGTGCGGGAGTGTGAACAGAGGGGACTTTACTGTCACTGATGTGTAACCCAGCAGAGGGAGGGAAGACCCGGACACCCACTCACCCACAGAGGGACGGGGACAGGGGTTCAACATCAATTGCCCTGTCTCCCAGTAACCTCTTCCCCTGTCACTGATGTGTAACCCAGCAGAGAGACGGAAGACCCGGACACCCACTCACCCACAGAGGGACGGGGACAGGGGATCAATATCAATTGCCCTGTCTCCCAGTAACCTCTCCCCTCTGCTGAGCTCCGAGATCTCTCCGTCATTGATCGGGGAGCCCCGCCCACCGCGCGATCATCGCGCTCCGCCCTCCGCCCTCACCGTTAGTTCCTGACCGCGCGAGCTCCAATCGCTCTCTGCCATTGGCCCATGGCTCCGCCCACGGCGCGAGTTTTCAACTCGCTCCAGCATTGGTCAATAGCCCCGTCCACAGCGCGAGCTCCAATCTCCCTCCCCCATTGGTCAATAACACCGCCTACGGCGCGAATTCCAATCGCACTCTACCATTGGTCAATTACCCCGCCTACGGCACGGGCTCCAATCTCTCTCTGCCATTGGCCCATGGCTCCGCCCAAGGCGCGAGATTTAATCACGCTCCACCATTGAACAGTCGCCCCGCCCACAGCGCGAGCTCCAATCTCCATCCACCATTGGTCAGGAATTCTTGTCGGTTGCGTGAGCTCCGCTCGGCGCTTTTCATCCGTCTGGAAAACTCCGCTCAGTCTGACCGAGTCCGAGCAGCTTCTGAGGGGAGGGAGTGTCCGGTGTTTAGTGAGGGTCTCGGGGTGAGAGAGTGTCCGGTGTTTAGTGAGGGTCTCGGGGGAGGGAGAGAGTCTGAGGTGAGGGAGTGTCCGGTGTGTAGTGAGGGTCTCGGGGGAGGGAGAGAGTCTGAGGTGAGGGAGTGTCCGGTGTTTAGTGAGGGTCTCGGGGGGGGCAGTGAGTCTGAGGGGAGGGAGTGTCCGGTGTGTAGTGAGGGTCTCGGGGGAGGGAGAGAGTCTGAGGTGAGGGAGTGTCCAGTGTTTAGTGAGGGTCTCGGGGGAGGGAGAGAGTCTGAGGGGAGGGAGTGTCCGGTGTTTAGTGAGGGTCTCGGGGGAGGCAGAGAGTCTGAGGAGACGGAGTGTCCGGTGTGTTGTGAGGGTCTCGGGGGGAGGGAGAGAGTCTGAGGTGAGGGAGTGTCCGGTGTTTAGTGAGGGTCTCGGGGGGTGGGAGAGAGTCTGAGGTGAGGGAGTGTCCGGTGTGTAGTGAGGGTCTCGGGGTGAGAGAGTGTCCGGTGTTTAGTGAGGGTCCCGGGGGAGGGAGAGAGTCTGGGGGGAGGGAGAGAGTCTGAGGTGAGGGAGTGTCCGGTGTGTAGTGAGGGTCTCGGGGGACGGAGAGAGTCTGAGGTGAGGGAGTGTCCGGTGTTTAGTGAGGGTCTCGGGGGGAGGGAGAGAGTCTGAGGTGAGGGAGTGTCCGGTGTTTAGTGAGGGACTCGGGGGAGGGAGAGAGTCTGAGGTGAGGGAGTGTCCGGTGTGTAGTGAGGGTCTCGGGGGGAGGGAGAGAGTCTGAGGTGAGGGAGTGTCCGGTGTGTAGTGAGGGTCTCGGGGGAGGGAGAGAGTCTGAGGTGAGGGAGTGTCCGGTGTGTAGTGAGGGTCTCGGGGGAGGGAGAGAGTCTGAGGTGAGGGAGTGTCCAGTGTTTAGTGAGGGTGTCGGGGGAGGGAGAGAGTCTGAGGTGAGGGAGTGTCTGGTGTTTAGTGAGGGTCTCGGGGGAGGGAGAGAGTCTGAGGTGAGGGAGTGTCCGGTGTTTAGTGAGGGTCTCGGGGGGAGGAGAGAGTCTGAGGGGAGGGAGTGTCCGGTGTTTAGTGAGGGTCTCGGGGGGAGGGAGAGAGCCTGAGGTGAGGGAGTGTCTGGTGTTTAATGAGGGTCTCGGGGGAGGGAGAGAGTCTGAGGTGAGGGAGTGTCCGGTATTTAGTCAGGGTCTCGGGGGAGGGAGAGAGTCTGAGGTGAGGGAGTGTCCGGTGTTTAGTGAGGGTCTCGGGGGAGGGAGAGAGTCTGAGGTGAGGGAGTGTCCGGTGTTTAGTGAGGGTCTCGGGGGGGGGCAGTGAGTCTGAGGTGAGGGAGTGTCCGGTGTGTAGTGAGGGTCTCGGAGGATGGAGAGAGTCTGAGGGGAGGGAGTGTCCGGTGTTTAGTGAGGGTCTCGGGGGAGGGAGAGAGTCTGAGGTGAGGGAGTGTCCGGTGTTTAGTGAGGGTCTCGGGGGATGGAGAGAGTCTGAGGTGAGGGAGTGTCTGGTGTGTAGTGACGGTCTCGGGGGAGGGGAGAGAGACTGAGGTGAGGGAGTGTCCGGTGTTTAGTGAGGGTCTGGGGGGAGGGAGAGAGTCTGATGTGAGGGAGTGTCCGGTGTGTAGTGAGGGTCTCGGGGGAGGGAGAGAGTTTGAGGTGACGAAGTGTCCGGTGTTTAGTGAGGGTCTCGGGGGAGGGAGAGAGTCTGAGGTGAGGGAGTGTCCGGTGTTTAGTGAGGGTCTCGGGGTGAGAGAGGGTGAGGTGAGGGAGTGTCCGGTGTGTAGTCAGGGTCTCGGGGGGTGGGAGAGAGTCTGAGGTGAGGGAGTGTCCGGTGTTTAGTGAGGGTCTCGGGGGAGGGAGAGAGTCGGAGGTGAGGGAGTGTCCGGTGTTTAGTGAGGGTCCCGGGGGGAGGGAGAGAGTCTGAGTTGAGGGAGTGTCCGGTGTTTAGTGAGGGTCTCGGGGGAGGGAGAGAGTCTGAGGTGAGGGAGTGTCCGGTGTGTAGTGAGGGTCTCGGGGTGAGAGAGTGTCCGGTGTTTAGTGAGGGTCCCGGGGGAGGGAGAGAGTCTGGGGGGAGGGAGAGAGTGTGAGGGGAGGGAGTGTCCGGTGTTTAGTGAGGGTCTCGGGGGATGGAGAGAGTCTGAGGTGATGGAGTGTCCAGTGTTTAGTGAGGGTGTCGGGGGAGGGAGAGAGTCTGATGTGAGGGAGTGTCTGGTGTGTAGTGAGGGTCTCGGGGGAGGGAGAGAGTCTGAGGTGAGGGAGTGTCTGGTGTTTAGTGAGGGTCTCGGGGGAGGGAGAGAGTCTGAGGTGAGGGCGTTCTCCGGTGTGTACTGAGGGTCTCGGGGGAGGGAGAGAGTCTGAGGTGAGGGAGTGTCTGGTGTTTAGTGAGGGTCTCAGGGGAGGGACAGAGACTGAGGTGAGGGAGTGTCTGCTGTTTAGTGAGGGTCTCGGGGGGAGGGAGAGAGTCTGAGGTGAGGGAGTGTCCGGTGTTTAGTCAGGGTCTCGGGGGAGGGAGAGAGTCTGAGGTGAGGGAGTCTCCGGTGTTTAGTGAGGGTCTCGGGGGGGGCAGTGAGTCTGAGGTGAGGGAGTGTCCGGTGTGTAGTGAGGGTCTCGGAGGATGGAGAGAGTCTGAGGGGAGGGAGTGTCCAGTGTTTAGTGAGGGTCTCGGGGGAGGGAGAGAGTCTGAGGTGAGGGAGTGTCCGGTGTTTAGTGAGGGTCTCGGGGGAGGGAGAGAGTCTGAGGTGAGGGAGTGTCTGGTGTGTAGTGAGGGTTTCGGGGGAGGGAGAGAGTCTGAGGTGAGGGAGTGTCCGGTGTTTAGTGAGGGTCTCGGGGGAGGGGAGAGAGTCTGAGGTGAGGGAGTGTCCGGTGTTTAGTGAGGGTCTCGGGGGAGGGAGAGAGTCTGAGGTGAGGGAGTGTCCGGTGTTTAGTGAGGGTCTCGGGGGAGGGAGAGAGTCTGAGGTGAGTGAGTGTCCGGTGTTTAGTGAGGGTCTCGGGGGGTGGCAGTGAGTCTGAGGTGAGGGAGTGTCCGGTGTGTAGTGAGGGTCTCGGAGGATGGAGAGAGTCTGAGGGGAGGGAGTGTCCGCTGTTTAGTGAGGGTCTCGGGGGAGGGAGAGAGTCTCAGGTGAGGGAGTGTCCAGTGTTTAGTGAGGGTCTCGGGGGAGGGAGAGAGTCTGAGGTGAGGGGGTGTCCGGTGTTTAGTGAGGGTCCCGGGGGAGGGAGAGAGTCTGAGGGGAGGGAGTGTCCGGTGTGTTGTGAGGGTCTCGGGGGGAGGGAGAGAGTCTGAGGTGAGGGAGTGTCCGGTGTTTAGTGAGGGTCTCGGGGGGAGGGAGAGAGTCTGAGGTGAGGGAGTGTCCGGTGTTTAGTGAGGGTCTCGGGGGAGGGAGAGAGTCTGAGGTGAGTGAGTGTCCGGTGTTTAGTGAGGGTCTCGGGGGGGGGCAGTGAGTCTGAGGTGAGGGAGTGTCCGGTGTGTAGTGAGGGTCTCGGAGGATGGAGAGAGTCTGAGGGGAGGGAGTGTCCGGTGTTTAGTGAGGGTCTCGGGGGAGGGAGAGAGTCTCAGGTGAGGGAGTGTCCAGTGTTTAGTGAGGGTCTCGGGGGAGGGAGAGAGTCTGAGGTGAGGGAGTGTCCGGTATTTAGTGAGGGTCTGGGGGGAGGGAGAGAGTCTGATGTGAGGGAGTGTCAGGTGTGTAGTGAGGGTCTCGGGGGAGGGAGAGAGTTTGAGGTGACGGAGTGTCCGGTGTTTAGTGAGGGTCTCGGGGGAGGGAGAGAGTCTGAGGTGAGGGAGTGTCCGGTGTGTAGTGAGGGTCTCGGGGGAGGGAGAGAGTCTGAGGTGAGGGAGTGTCCGGTGTTTAGTGAGGGGCCCGGGGGAGGGAGAGAGTCTGAGGTGAGGGAGTGTCCGGTGTTTAGTGAGGGTCTCGGGGGAGGGAGAGAGTCTGAGGAGACGGAGTGTCCGGTGTGTAGTGAGGGTCTCGGGGGAGGAAGAGAGTCTGAGGTGAGGGAGTGTCCGGTGTTTAGTGAGGGGCCCGGGGGAGGGAGAGAGTCTGAGGTGAGGGAGTGTCCGGTGTTTAGTGAGGGTCTCGGGGGAGGGAGAGAGTCTGAGGTGAGGGAGTGTCCGGTGTGTAGTGAGGGTCTCTGGGGAGGGAGAGATTCTGAGGTGAGGGGGTGTCCGGTGTTTAGTGAGGGTCTCGGGGGAGGGAGAGAGTCTGAGGTGAGGGCATGTCCGGTGTGTACTGAGGGTCTCGGGGGAGGGAGAGAGTCTGAGGGGAGGGGGTGTCCGGTGTTTAGTGAGGGTCCCTGGGGAGGGAGAGAGTCTGTGGTGAGGGAGTGTCCGGTGTTTAGTGAGGGTCTCGGGGGAGGGAGAGAGTCTGAGGTGAGGGAGTGTCCGGTGTTTAGTGAGGGTCCCGGGGGAGGGAGAGAGTCTGAGGGGAGGGAGTGTCCGGTGTTTAGTGAGGGTCTCGGGGGAGAGAGAGCGTCTGAGGGGAGGGAGTGTCCGGTGTTTAGTGAGGGTCTCGGGGGAGGGAGAGAGTCTGAGGTGAGGGAGTGTCCGGTGTGTAGTGAGGGTCTCGGGGGAGGGAGAGAGTCTGTGAGGGAGTGTCCGGTGTGTAGTGAGGGTCTCAGGGGAGGGAGAGCGTCTGAGGGGAGGGAGTGTCCGGTATTTAGTGAGGGTCTCGGGGGAGGGAGAGAGTCTGAGGTGAGGGAGAGTCTGGTGTTCAGTGAAGGTCTCGGGGAGGGAGAGAGTCTGAGGTGAGGGAGTGTCCGGTGTTTAGTGAGGGTCTCGGGCGGAGGGAGAGAGTCGGAGGTGAGGGAGTGTCCGGTGTTTAGTGAGGGTCCCGGGGGAGGGAGAGAGTCTGAGGGGAGGGAGTGTGCGGTGTTTAGTGAGTGTCTCGGGGGAGGGAGAGCGTCTGAGGGGAGGGAGTGTCCGGTGTTTAGTGACGGTCTCGGGGGAGGGAGAGAGTCTGAGGTGAGGGAGTGTCCGGTGTGTAGTGAGGGTCTCAGGGGAGGGAGAGAGTCTGCGGTGAGGGAGTGTCCGGTGTGTAGTGAGGGTCTCGGGGGAGGGAGAGCGTCTGAGGGGAGGGAGTGTCCGGTATTTAGTGAGGGTCTCGGGGGAGGGAGAGAGTCTGAGGTGAGGGAGTGTCTGGTGTTTAGTGAGGGTCTCGGGGAGGGAGAGAGTCTGAGGTGAGGGAGTGTCCGGTGTTTCGTGAGGGTCTCGGGGGAGGGAGAGAGTCTGAGGTGAGGGAGTGTCCGGTGTTTAGTGGGGGTCTCGGGGGAGGGAGAGAGTCTGAAGTGAGGGAGTGTTCGGTGTTTTGTGAGGGTCTCGGGGGAGGGAGAGAGTCTGAGGTGAGGGAGTGTCCGGTGTTTAGTGAGGGGCCCGGGGGAGGGAGAGAGTCTGAGGTGAGGGGGTGTCTGGTGTGTAGTGAGGGTCTCTGGGGATGTAGAGAATCTGAGGTGAGGGGGTGTCCGGTGTTTAGTGAGGGTCCCGGGGGAGGGAGAGAGTCTGAGGGGAGGGAGTGTCCGGTGTGTTGTGAGGGTCTCGGGGGGAGGGAGAGAGTCTGAGGTGAGGGAGTGTCCGGTGTTTAGTGCGGGTCTCGGGGGGAGGGAGAGAGTCTGAGGTGAGGGAGTGTCCGGTGTTTAGTGAGGGTCTCGGGGGAGGGAGAGATTCTGAGGTGAGGGAGTGTCCGGTGTGTAGTGAGGGTCTCAGGGTGAGAGAGTGTCCGGTGTTTATTGAGGGTCTCGGGGGAGGGAGAGAGTCTGAGGTGAGGGAGTGTCCGGTGTTTAGTGAGGGTCCCGGGGGAGGGAGAGAGTCTGGGGGGAGGAAGAGAGTCTGAGGGGAGGGAGTGTCCGGTGTTTAGTGAGGGTCGCGGGGGATGGAGAGAGTCTGAGGTGATGGAGTGTCCAGTGTTTAGTGAGGGTGTCGGGGGAGGGAGAGAGTCTGATGTGAGGGAGTGTCTGGTGTGTAGTGAGGGTCTCGGGGGAGGGAGAGAGTCTGAGGTGAGGGAGTGTCTGGTGTTTAGTGAGGGTCTCGGGGGAGGGAGAGAGTCTGAGGTGAGGGCGTTCTGCGGTGTGTAGTGAGGGTCTCGGGGGAGGGAGAGAGTCTGAGGTGAGGGAGTGTCTGGTGTTTAGTGAGGGTCTCAGGGGAGGGACAGAGACTGAGGTGAGGGAGTGTCTGCAGTTTAGTGAGGGTCTCGGGGGGAGGGAGAGAGTCTGAGGTGAGGCAGTGTCCGGTGTTTAGTGAGGGTCTCGGGGGAGGGAGAGAGTCTGAGGTGAGGGAGTGTCAGGTGTTTAGTGAGGGTCTCGGGGGGAGGGAGAGAGCCTGAGGTGAGGGAGTGTCTGGTGTTTAATGAGGGTCTCGGGGGAGGGAGAGAGTCTGAGGTGAGGGAGTGTCCGGTGTTTAGTCAGGGTCTCGGGGGAGGGAGAGAGTCTGAGGTGAGGGAGTGTCCGATGTTTAGTGAGGGTCTAGGGGGTGGGGCAGTAAGTCTGAGGTGAGGGAGTGTCTGGTGTGTAGTGAGGGTCTCGGAGGATGGAGAGAGTCTGAGGGGAGGGAGTGTCCAGTGTTTAGTGAGGGTCTCGGGGGAGGGAGAGAGTCTGAGGTGAGGGAGTGTCCGGTGTTTAGTGAAGGTCTCGGGGGAGGGAGAGAGTCTGAGGTGAGGGAGTGTCTGGTGTGTAGTGAGGGTCTCGGGGGAGGGAGAGAGTCTGAGGTGAGGGAGTGTCCGGTGTTTAGTGAGTGTCTCGGGGGAGGGGAGAGAGTCTGAGGGGAGGGAGTGTCCGGTGTTTAGTGAGGGTCTCGGGGGGGGGCAGTGAGTCTGAGGTGAGGGAGTCTCCGGTGTGTAGTCAGGGTCTTGGAGGATGGAGAGAGTCTGAGGGGAGGGAGTGTCCGGTGTTTAGTGAGGGTCTCGGGGGAGGGAGAGAGTCTGAGGTGAGGGAGTGTCCGGTGTTTAGTGAGGGTCTCGGGGGAGGGAGAGAGTCTGAGGTGAGGGTGTGTCTGGTGTGTAGTGAGCGTCTCGGGGGAGGGAGAGAGTCTGAGGTGAGGGAGTGTCTGGTGTTTAGTGAGGGTCTCGGGGGAGGGGAGAGAGTCTGAGGTGAGGGAGTGTCCGGTATTTAGTGAGGGTCTGGGGGGAGGGAGAGAGTCTGATGTGAGGGAGTGTCCGGTGTGTAGTGAGGGTCTCGGGGGAGGGAGAGAGTTTGAGGTGACGGAGTGTCCGGTGTTTAGTGAGGGTCTCGGGGGAGGGAGAGAGTCTGAGGTGAGGGAGTGTCCGGTGTGTAGTGAGGGTCTCGGGGGAGGGAGAGAGTCTGAGGTGAGGGAGTGTCCGGTGTTTAGTGAGGTGCCCGGGGGAGGGAGAGAGTCTGAGGTGAGGGAGTGTCTGGTGTTTAGTGAGGGTCTCGGGGGAGGGAGAGAGTCTGAGGAGACGGAGTGTCCGGTGTGTAGTGAGGGTCTCGGGGGAGGGAGAGAGTCTGAGGTGAGGGAGTGTCCGGTGTTTAGTGAGGGTCTCGGGGGAGGGAGAGAGTCTGAGGTGAGGGAGTGTCTGGTGTGTAGTGAGGGTCTCTGGGGAGGGAGAGAGTCTGAGGTGATGGAGTGTCCGGTGTGTAGTGAGGGTCTCGGGGGAGGGAGAGAGTCTGTGAGGGAGTGTCCGGTGTGTAGTGAGGGTCTCAGGGGAGGGAGAGCGTCTGAGGGGAGGGAGTGTCCGGTATTTAGTGAGGGTCTCGGGGGAGGGAGAGAGTCTGAGGTGAGGGAGTGTCTGGTGTTTAGTGAGGGTCTCGGGGGAGGGAGAGCGTCTGAGGGGAGGGAGTGTCCGGTATTTAGTGAGGGTCTCGGGGGAGGGAGAGAGTCTGAGGTGAGGGAGTGTCTGGTGTTTAGTGAGGGTCTCGGGGAGGGAGAGAGTCTGAGGTGAGGGAGTGTCCGGTGTTTCGTGAGGGTCTCGGGGGAGGGAGAGAGTCTGAGGTGAGGGAGTGTCCGGTGTTTAGTGAGGGTCTCGGGGGAGGGAGAGAGTCTGAAGTGAGGGAGTGTCCGGTGTTTAGTGAGGGGCCCGGGGGAGGGAGAGAGTCTGAGGTGAGGGGGTGTCCGGTGTGTAGTGAGGGTCTCTGGGGATGTAGAGAATCTGAGGTGAGGGGGTGTCCGGTGTTTAGTGAGGGTCCCGGGGGAGGGAGAGAGTCTGAGGTGAGGGAGTGTCCGGTGTTTAGTGAGGGTCTCTGGGGAGGGAGAGAGTCTGAGGTGAGGGAGTGTCCGGTGTTTAGTGAGGGTCTCGGGGGAGGGAGAGAGTCTGAGGTGAGGGTGTGTCTGGTGTGTAGTGAGCGTCTCGGGGGAGGGAGAGAGTCTGAGGTGAGGGAGTGTCTGGTGTTTAGTGAGGGTCTCGGGGGAGGGGAGAGAGTCTGAGGTGAGGGAGTGTCCGGTATTTAGTGAGGGTCTGGGGGGAGGGAGAGAGTCTGATGTGAGGGAGTGTCCGGTGTGTAGTGAGGGTCTCGGGGGAGGGAGAGAGTTTGAGGTGACGGAGTGTCCGGTGTTTAGTGAGGGTCTCGGGGGAGGGAGAGAGTCTGAGGTGAGGGAGTGTCCGGTGTGTAGTGAGGGTCTCGGGGGAGGGAGAGAGTCTGAGGTGAGGGAGTGTCCGGTGTTTAGTGAGGTGCCCGGGGGAGGGAGAGAGTCTGAGGTGAGGGAGTGTCTGGTGTTTAGTGAGGGTCTCGGGGGAGGGAGAGAGTCTGAGGAGACGGAGTGTCCGGTGTGTAGTGAGGGTCTCGGGGGAGGGAGAGAGTCTGAGGTGAGGGAGTGTCCGGTGTTTAGTGAGGGTCTCGGGGGAGGGAGAGAGTCTGAGGTGAGGGAGTGTCTGGTGTGTAGTGAGGGTCTCTGGGGAGGGAGAGATTCTGAGGTGAGGGGGTGTCTGGTGTTTAGTGAGGGTCTCGGGGGAGGGAGAGAGTCTGAGGTGAGGGAGTGTCCGGTGTTTAGTGAGGGGCCCGGGGGAGGGAGAGAGTCTGAGGGGAGGGAGTGTCCGGTGTTTAGTGAGGCTCTCGGGGGAGGGAGAGCGTCTGAGGGGAGGGAGTGTCCGGTGTTTAGTGAGGGTCTCGGGGGAGGGAGAGAGTCTGAGGTGATGGAGTGTCCGGTGTGTAGTGAGGGTCTCGGGGGAGGGAGAGAGTCTGTGAGGGAGTGTCCGGTGTGTAGTGAGGGTCTCAGGGGAGGGAGAGCGTCTGAGGGGAGGGAGTGTCCGGTATTTAGTGAGGGTCTCGGGGGAGGGAGAGAGTCTGAGGTGAGGGAGTGTCTGGTGTTTAGTGAGGGTCTCGGGGGAGGGAGAGCGTCTGAGGGGAGGGAGTGTCCGGTATTTAGTGAGGGTCTCGGGGGAGGGAGAGAGTCTGAGGTGAGGGAGTGTCTGGTGTTTAGTGAGGGTCTCGGGGAGGGAGAGAGTCTGAGGTGAGGGAGTGTCCGGTGTTTCGTGAGGGTCTCGGGGGAGGGAGAGAGTCTGAGGTGAGGGAGTGTCCGGTGTTTAGTGAGGGTCTCGGGGGAGGGAGAGAGTCTGAAGTGAGGGAGTGTCCGGTGTTTTGTGAGGGTCTCGGGGGAGGGAGAGAGTCTGAGGTGAGGGAGTGTCCGGTGTTTAGTGAGGGGCCCGGGGGAGGGAGAGAGTCTGAGGTGAGGGGGTGTCCGGTGTGTAGTGAGGGTCTCTGGGGATGTAGAGAATCTGAGGTGAGGGGGTGTCCGGTGTTTAGTGAGGGTCCCGGGGGAGGGAGAGAGTCTGAGGTGAGGGAGTGTCCGGTGTTTAGTGAGGGTCTCTGGGGAGGGAGAGAGTCTGAGGGGAGAGAGTGTCCGGTGTTTAGTGAAGGTCTCGGGGGAGGGAGAGAGTCTGAGGGGAGGGGGTGTACGGTGTTTAGTGAGGGTCCCGGGGGAGGGAGAGAGTCTGAGGGGAGGGAGTGTCCGGTGTGTTGTGAGGGTCTCGGGGGGAGGGAGAGAGTCTGAGGTGAGGGAGTGTCCGGTGTTTAGTGAGGGTCTCGGGGGGAGGGAGAGAGTCTGAGGTGAGGGAGTGTCCGGTGTTTAGTGAGGGTCTCGGGGGAGGGAGAGATTCTGAGGTGAGGGAGTGTCCGGTGTGTAGTGAGGGTCTCGGGGTGAGAGAGTGTCCGGTGTTTATTGAGGGTCTCGGGGGAGGGAGAGAGTCTGAGGTGAGGGAGTGTCCGGTGTTTAGTGAGGGTCCCGGGGGAGGGAGAGAGTCTGGGGGGAGGGAGAGAGTCTGAGGGGAGGGAGTGTCCGGTGTTTAGTGAGGGTCGCGGGGGATGGAGAGAGTCTGAGGTGAGGGAGTGTCTGGTGAGTAGTGAGGGTCTCGGGGGGAGGGAGAGAGTCTGAGGTGAGGGAGTGTCCGGTGTTTAGTGAGGGTCTCGGGGGAGGGAGAGATTCTGAGGTGAGGGAGTGTCTGGTGTTTAGTGAGGGTCTCGGGGGAGGGAGAGAGTCTGAGGTGAGGGCGTTCTGCGGTGTGTAGTGAGGGTCTCGGGGGAGGGAGAGAGTCTGAGGTGAGGGAGTGTCTGGTGTTTAGTGAGGGTCTCAGGGGAGGGACAGAGACTGAGGTGAGGGAGTGTCTGCAGTTTAGTGAGGGTCTCGGGGGGAGGGACAGAGTCTGAGGTGAGGCAGTGTCCGGTGTTTAGTGAGGGTCTCGGGGGAGGGAGAGAGTCTGAGGTGAGGGAGTGTCAGGTGTTTAGTGAGGGTCTCGGGGGGAGGGAGAGAGCCTGAGGTGAGGGAGTGTCTGGTGTTTAATGAGGGTCTCGGGGGAGGGAGAGAGTCTGAGGTGAGGGAGTGTCCGGTGTTTAGTCAGGGTCTCGGGGGAGGGAGAGAGTCTGAGGTGAGGGAGTGTCCGATGTTTAGTGAGGGTCTAGGGGGTGGGGCAGTAAGTCTGAGGTGAGGGAGTGTCTGGTGTGTAGTGAGGGTCTCGGAGGATGGAGAGAGTCTGAGGGGAGGGAGTGTCCAGTGTTTAGTGAGGGTCTCGGGGGAGGGAGAGAGTCTGAGGTGAGGGAGTGTCCGGTGTTTAGTGAAGGTCTCGGGGGAGGGAGAGAGTCTGAGGTGAGGGAGTGTCTGGTGTGTAGTGAGGGTCTCGGGGGAGGGAGAGAGTCTGAGGTGAGGGAGTGTCCGGTGTTTAGTGAGTGTCTCGGGGGAGGGGAGAGAGTCTGAGGGGAGGGAGTGTCCGGTGTTTAGTGAGGGTCTCGGGGGGGGGGGCAGTGAGTCTGAGGTGAGGGAGTCTCCGGTGTGTAGTGAGGGTCTTGGAGGATGGAGAGAGTCTGAGGGGAGGGAGTGTCCGGTGTTTAGTGAGGGTCTCGGGGGAGGGAGAGAGTCTGAGGTGAGGGAGTGTCCGGTGTTTAGTGAGGGTCTCGGGGGAGGGAGAGAGTCTGAGGTGAGGGTGTGTCTGGTGTGTAGTGAGCGTCTCGGGGGAGGGAGAGAGTCTGAGGTGAGGGAGTGTCTGGTGTTTAGTGAGGGTCTCGGGGGAGGGGAGAGAGTCTGAGGTGAGGGAGTGTCCGGTATTTAGTGAGGGTCTGGGGGGAGGGAGAGAGTCTGATGTGAGGGAGTGTCCGGTGTGTAGTGAGGGTCTCGGGGGAGGGAGAGAGTTTGAGGTGACGGAGTGTCCGGTGTTTAGTGAGGGTCTCGGGGGAGGGAGAGAGTCTGAGGTGAGGGAGTGTCCGGTGTGTAGTGAGGGTCTCGGGGGAGGGAGAGAGTCTGAGGTGAGGGAGTGTCCGGTGTTTAGTGAGGTGCCCGGGGGAGGGAGAGAGTCTGAGGTGAGGGAGTGTCTGGTGTTTAGTGAGGGTCTCGGGGGAGGGAGAGAGTCTGAGGAGACGGAGTGTCCGGTGTGTAGTGAGGGTCTCGGGGGAGGGAGAGAGTCTGAGGTGAGGGAGTGTCCGGTGTTTAGTGAGGGTCTCGGGGGAGGGAGAGAGTCTGAGGTGAGGGAGTGTCTGGTGTGTAGTGAGGGTCTCTGGGGAGGGAGAGATTCTGAGGTGAGGGGGTGTCTGGTGTTTAGTGAGGGTCTCGGGGGAGGGAGAGAGTCTGAGGTGAGGGAGTGTCCGGTGTTTAGTGAGGGGCCCGGGGGAGGGAGAGAGTCTGAGGGGAGGGAGTGTCCGGTGTTTAGTGAGGCT
The DNA here is from genome assembly GCF_030028105.1 of Mobula birostris. Lineage (NCBI taxonomy): Eukaryota > Metazoa > Chordata > Chondrichthyes > Myliobatiformes > Myliobatidae > Mobula > Mobula birostris. The sequence continues at coordinate 59,237,049 of NC_092382.1, forward strand.
CTCGGGGGAGGGAGAGCGTCTGAGGGGAGGGAGTGTCCGGTGTTTAGTGAGGGTCTCGGGGGAGGGAGAGAGTCTGAGGTGAGGGAGTGTCCGGTGTGTAGTGAGGGTCTCGGGGGAGGGAGAGAGTCTGTGAGGGAGTGTCCGGTGTGTAGTGAGGGTCTCAGGGGAGGGAGAGCGTCTGAGGGGAGGGAGTGTCCGGTATTTAGTGAGGGTCTCGGGGGAGGGAGAGAGTCTGAGGTGAGGGAGTGTCTGGTGTTTAGTGAGGGTCTCGGGGGAGGGAGAGCGTCTGAGGGGAGGGAGTGTCCGGTATTTAGTGAGGGTCTCGGGGGAGGGAGAGAGTCTGAGGTGAGGGAGTGTCTGGTGTTTAGTGAGGGTCTCGGGGAGGGAGAGAGTCTGAGGTGAGGGAGTGTCCGGTGTTTCGTGAGGGTCTCGGGGGAGGGAGAGAGTCTGAGGTGAGGGAGTGTCCGGTGTTTAGTGAGGGTCTCGGGGGAGGGAGAGAGTCTGAAGTGAGGGAGTGTCCGGTGTTTTGTGAGGGTCTCGGGGGAGGGAGAGAGTCTGAGGTGAGGGAGTGTCCGGTGTTTAGTGAGGGGCCCGGGGGAGGGAGAGAGTCTGAGGTGAGGGGGTGTCCGGTGTGTAGTGAGGGTCTCTGGGGATGTAGAGAATCTGAGGTGAGGGGGTGTCCGGTGTTTAGTGAGGGTCCCGGGGGAGGGAGAGAGTCTGAGGTGAGGGAGTGTCCGGTGTTTAGTGAGGGTCTCTGGGGAGGGAGAGAGTCTGAGGGGAGAGAGTGTCCGGTGTTTAGTGAAGGTCTCGGGGAAGGGAGAGAGTCTGAGGGGAGGGGGTGTCCGGTGTTTAGTGAGGGTCCCGGGGGAGGGAGAGAGTCTGAGGGGAGGGAGTGTCCGGTGTGTTGTGAGGGTCTCGGGGGGAGGGAGAGAGTCTGAGGTGAGGGAGTGTCCGGTGTTTAGTGAGGGTCTCGGGGGGAGGGAGAGAGTCTGAGGTGAGGGAGTGTCCGGTGTTTAGTGAGGGTCTCGGGGGAGGGAGAGATTCTGAGGTGAGGGAGTGTCCGGTGTGTAGTGAGGGTCTCGGGGTGAGAGAGTGTCCGGTGTTTATTGAGGGTCTCGGGGGAGGGAGAGAGTCTGAGGTGAGGGAGTGTCCGGTGTTTAGTGAGGGTCCCGGGGGAGGGAGAGAGTCTGGGGGGAGGGAGAGAGTCTGAGGGGAGGGAGTGTCCGGTGTTTAGTGAGGGTCGCGGGGGATGGAGAGAGTCTGAGGTGAGGGAGTGTCTGGTGAGTAGTGAGGGTCTCGGGGGGAGGGAGAGAGTCTGAGGTGAGGGAGTGTCCGGTGTTTAGTGAGGGTCTCGGGGGAGGGAGAGATTCTGAGGTGAGGGAGTGTCCGGTGTGTAGTGAGGGTCTCGGGGTGAGAGAGTGTCCGGTGTTTATTGAGGGTCTCGGGGGAGGGAGAGAGTCTGAGGTGAGGGAGTGTCTGGTGTTTAGTGAGGGTCTCGGGGGAGGGAGAGAGTCTGAGGTGAGGGCGTTCTGCGGTGTGTAGTGAGGGTCTCGGGGGAGGGAGAGAGTCTGAGGTGAGGGAGTGTCTGGTGTTTAGTGAGGGTCTCAGGCGAGGGACAGAGACTGAGGTGAGGGAGTGTCTGCTGTTTAGTGAGGGTCTCGGGGGGAGGGAGAGAGTCTGAGGAGAGGGAGTGTCCGGTGTTTAGTGAGGGTCTCGGGGGAGGGAGAGAGTCTGAGGTGAGGGAGTGTCAGGTGTTTAGTGAGGGTCTCGGGGGGAGGGAGAGAGCCTGAGGTGAGGGAGTGTCTGGTGTTTAATGAGGGTCTCGGGGGAGGGAGAGAGTCTGAGGTGAGGGAGTGTCCGGTGTTTAGTCAGGGTCTCGGGGGAGGGAGAGAGTCTGAGGTGAGGGAGTGTCCGGTGTTTAGTGAGGGTCTCGGGGGGGGGCAGTAAGTCTGAGGTGAGGGAGTGTCTGGTGTGTAGTGAGGGTCTCGGAGGATGGAGAGAGTCTGAGGGGAGGGAGTGTCCAGTGTTTAGTGAGGGTCTCGGGGGAGGGAGAGAGTCTGAGGTGAGGGAGTGTCCGGTGTTTAGTGAGGGTCTCGGGGGAGGGAGAGAGTCTGAGGTGAGGGAGTGTCTGGTGTGTAGTGAGGGTCTCGGGGGAGGGAGAGAGTCTGAGGTGAGGGAGTGTCCGGTGTTTAGTGAGGGTCTCGGGGGAGGGGAGAGAGTCTGAGGTGAGGGAGTGGCCGGTGTTTAGTGAGGGTCTCGGGGGAGGGGGAGAGTCTGAGGTGAGGGAGTGTCCGGTGTTTAGTGAGGGTCTCGGGGGAGGGAGAGAGTCTGAGGTGAGTGAGTGTCCGGTGTTTAGTGAGGGTCTCGGGGGGGGGGCAGTGAGTCTGAGGTGAGGGAGTGTCCGGTGTGTAGTGAGGGTCTCGGAGGATGGAGAGAGTCTGAGGGGAGGGAGTGTCCGGTGTTTAGTGAGGGTCTTGGGGGAGGGAGAGAGTCTGAGGTGGGGGAGTGTACGGTGTTTAGTGAGGGTCTCGGGGGAGGGAGAGAGTCTGAGGTGAGGGAGTGTCTGGTGTGTAGTGAGCGTCTCGGGGGAGGGAGAGAGTCTGAGGTGAGGGAGTGTCCGGTGTTTAGTGAGGGTCTCGGGGGAGGGGAGAGAGTCTGAGGTGAGGGAGTGTCCGGTATTTAGTGAGGGTCTGGGGGGAGGGAGAGAGTCTGATGTGAGGGAGTGTCCGGTGTGTAGTGAGGGTCTCGGGGGAGGGAGAGAGTCTGAGGTGAGGGAGTGTCTGGTGTGTAGTGAGGGTCTCGGGGGAGGGAGAGAGTCTGAGGTGAGGGAGTGTCTGGTGTTTAGTGAGGGTCTCGGGGGAGGGGAGAGAGTCTGAGGTGAGGGAGTGTCCGGTGTTTAGTGAGGGTCTCGGGGGAGGGAGAGAGTCTGAGGTGAGGGAGTGTCCGGTGTTTAGTGAGGGTCTCGGGGGAGGGAGAGAGTCTGAGGTGAGGGAGTGTCCGGTGTGTAGTGAGGGTCTCGGGGGAGGGAGAGAGTCTGTGAGGGAGTGTCCGGTGTGTAGTGAGGGTCTCAGGGGAGGGAGAGCGTCTGAGGGGAGGGAGTGTCCGGTATTTAGTGAGGGTCTCGGGGGAGGGAGAGAGTCTGAGGTGAGGGAGTGTCTGGTGTTTAGTGAGGGTCTCGGGGGAGGGAGAGCGTCTGAGGGGAGGGAGTGTCCGGTATTTAGTGAGGGTCTCGGGGGAGGGAGAGAGTCTGAGGTGAGGGAGTGTCTGGTGTTTAGTGAGGGTCTCGGGGAGGGAGAGAGTCTGAGGTGAGGGAGTGTCCGGTGTTTCGTGAGGGTCTCGGGGGAGGGAGAGAGTCTGAGGTGAGGGAGTGTCCGGTGTTTAGTGAGGGTCTCGGGGGAGGGAGAGAGTCTGAAGTGAGGGAGTGTCCGGTGTTTTGTGAGGGTCTCGGGGGAGGGAGAGAGTCTGAGGTGAGGGAGTGTCCGGTGTTTAGTGAGGGGCCCGGGGGAGGGAGAGAGTCTGAGGTGAGGGAGTGTCCGGTGTGTAGTGAGGGTCTCTGGGGATGTAGAGAATCTGAGGTGAGGGGGTGTCCGGTGTTTAGTGAGGGTCCCGGGGGAGGGAGAGAGTCTGAGGTGAGGGAGTGTCCGGTGTTTAGTGAGGGTCTCTGGGGAGGGAGAGAGTCTGAGGGGAGAGAGTGTCCGGTGTTTAGTGAAGGTCTCGGGGGAGGGAGAGAGTCTGAGGGGAGGGGGTGTCCGGTGTTTAGTGAGGGTCCCGGGGGAGGGAGAGAGTCTGAGGGGAGGGAGTGTCCGGTGTGTTGTGAGGGTCTCGGGGGGAGGGAGAGAGTCTGAGGTGAGGGAGTGTCCGGTGTTTAGTGAGGGTCTCGGGGGGAGGGAGAGAGTCTGAGGTGAGGGAGTGTCCGGTGTTTAGTGAGGGTCTCGGGGGAGGGAGAGATTCTGAGGTGAGGGAGTGTCCGGTGTGTAGTGAGTGTCTCGGGGTGAGAGAGTGTCCGGTGTTTATTGAGGGTCTCGGGGGAGGGAGAGAGTCTGAGGTGAGGGAGTGTCCGGTGTTTAGTGAGGGTCCCGGGGGAGGGAGAGAGTCTGGGGGGAGGGAGAGAGTCTGAGGGGAGGGAGTGTCCGGTGTTTAGTGAGGGTCGCGGGGGATGGAGAGAGTCTGAGGTGAGGGAGTGTCTGGTGAGTAGTGAGGGTCTCGGGGGGAGGGAGAGAGTCTGAGGTGAGGGAGTGTCCGGTGTTTAGTGAGGGTCTCGGGGGAGGGAGAGATTCTGAGGTGAGGGAGTGTCCGGTGTGTAGTGAGGGTCTCGGGGTGAGAGAGTGTCCGGTGTTTATTGAGGGTCTCGGGGGAGGGAGAGAGTCTGCGGTGAGGGAGTGTCTGGTGTTTAGTGAGGGTCTCGGGGGAGGGAGAGAGTCTGAGGTGAGGGCGTTCTGCGGTGTGTAGTGAGGGTCTCGGGGGAGGGAGAGAGTCTGAGGTGAGGGAGTGTCTGGTGTTTAGTGAGGGTCTCAGGGGAGGGACAGAGACTGAGGTGAGGGAGTGTCTGCTGTTTAGTGAGGGTCTCGGGGGGAGGGAGAGAGTCTGAGGTGAGGGAGTGTCCGGTGTTTAGTGAGGGTCTCGGGGGAGGGAGAGAGTCTGAGGTGAGGGAGTGTCAGGTGTTTAGTGAGGGTCTCGGGGGAGGGAGAGAGTCTGAGGTGAGGGAGTGTCCGGTGTTTAGTCAGGGTCTCGGGGGAGGGAGAGAGTCTGAGGTGAGGGAGTGTCCGGTGTTTAGTGAGGGTCTCGGGGGGGGGCAGTAAGTCTGAGGTGAGGGAGTGTCTGGTGTGTAGTGAGGGTCTCGGAGGATGGAGAGAGTCTGAGGGGAGGGAGTGTCCAGTGTTTAGTGAGGGTCTCGGGGGAGGGAGAGAGTCTGAGGTGAGGGAGTGTCCGGTGTTTAGTGAGGGTCTCGGGGGAGGGAGAGAGTCTGAGGTGAGGGAGTGTCTGGTGTGTAGTGAGGGTCTCGGGGGAGGGAGAGAGTCTGAGGTGAGGGAGTGTCCGGTGTTTAGTGAGGGTCTCGGGGGAGGGGAGAGAGTCTGAGGTGAGGGAGTGTCCGGTGTTTAGTGAGGGTCTCGGGGGAGGGGGAGAGTCTGAGGTGAGGGAGTGTCCGGTGTTTAGTGAGGGTCTCGGGGGAGGGAGAGAGTCTGAGGTGAGTGAGTGTCCGGTGTTTAGTGAGGGTCTCGGGGGGGGGGGCAGTGAGTCTGAGGTGAGGGAGTGTCCGGTGTGTAGTGAGGGTCTCGGAGGATGGAGAGAGTCTGAGGGGAGGGAGTGTCCGGTGTTTAGTGAGGGTCTCGGGGGAGGGAAAGAGTCTGAGGTGAGGGAGTGTCCGGTGTTTAGTGAGGGTCTCGGGGGAGGGAGAGAGTCTGAGGTGAGGGAGTGTCTGGTGTGTAGTGAGCGTCTCGGGGGAGGGAGAGAGTCTGAGGTGAGGGAGTGTCCGGTGTTTAGTGAGGGTCTCGGGGGAGGGGAGAGAGTCTGAGGTGAGGGAGTGTCCGGTATTTAGTGAGGGTCTGGGGGGAGGGAGAGAGTCTGATGTGAGGGAGTGTCCGGTGTGTAGTGAGGGTCTCGGGGGAGGGAGAGAGTCTGAGGTGAGGGAGTGTCTGGTGTGTAGTGAGGGTCTCGGGGGAGGGAGAGAGTCTGAGGTGAGGGAGTGTCTGGTGTTTAGTGAGGGTCTCGGGGGAGGGGAGAGAGTCTGAGGTGAGGGAGTGTCCGGTGTTTAGTGAGGGTCTCGGGGGAGGGAGAGAGTCTGAGGTGAGGGAGTGTCCGGTGTTTAGTGAGGGTCTCGGGGGAGGGAGAGAGTCTGAGGTGAGGGAGTGTCCGGTGTTTAGTGAGGGTCTCGGGGGAGGGAGAGAGTCTGAGGTGAGGGTGTGTCTGGTGTGTAGTGAGCGTCTCGGGGGAGGGAGAGAGTCTGAGGTGAGGGAGTGTCCGGTGTTTAGTGAGGGTCTCGGGGGAGGGGAGAGAGTCTGAGGTGAGGGAGTGTCCGGTATTTAGTGAGGGTCTGGGGGGAGGGAGAGAGTCTGATGTGAGGGAGTGTCCGGTGTGTAGTGAGGGTCTCGGGGGAGGGAGAGAGTTTGAGGTGACGGAGTGTCCGGTGTTTAGTGAGGGTCTCGGGGGAGGGAGAGAGTCTGAGGTGAGGGAGTGTCCGGTGTGTAGTGAGGGTCTCGGGGGAGGGAGAGAGTCTGAGGTGAGGGAGTGTCCGGTGTTTAGTGAGGGGCCCGGGGGAGGGAGAGATCCTGAGGTGAGGGAGTGTCTGGTGTTTAGTGAGGGTCTCGGGGGAGGGAGAGAGTCTGAGGAGACGGAGTGTCCGGTGTGTAGTGAGGGTCTCTGGGGAGGGAGAGATTCTGAGGTGAGGGGGTGTCCGGTGTTTAGTGAGGGTCTCGGGGGAGGGAGAGAGTCTGAGGTGAGGGAGTATCCGGTGTTTAGTGAGGGGCCCGGGGGAGCGAGAGAGCCTGAGGGGAGGGAGTGTCCGGTGTTTAGTGAGGGTCTCGGGGGAGGGAGAGCGTCTGAGGGGAGGGAGTGTCCGGTGTTTAGTGAGGGTCTCTGGGGAGGGAGAGAGTCTGAGGTGAGGGAGTGTCCGGTGTGTAGTGAGGGTCTCGGGGGAGGGAGAGAGTCTGTGAGGGAGTGTCCGGTGTGTAGTGAGGGTCTCAGGGGAGGGAGAGCGTCTGAGGGGAGGGAGTGTCCGGTATTTAGTGAGGGTCTCGGGGGAGGGAGAGAGTCTGAGGTGAGGGAGAGTCTGGTGTTTAGTGAGGGTCTCGGGGAGGGAGAGTGTCTGAGGTGAGGGAGTGTCCGGTGTTTAGTGAGGGTCTCGGGGGGAGGGAGAGAGTCTGAGGTGAGGGTGTGTCCGGTGTTTAGTGAGGGTCCCGGGGGAGGGAGAGAGTCTGAGGGGAGGGAGTGTCCGGTGTTTAGTGAGGGTCTCGGGGGAGGGAGAGCGTCTGAGGGGAGGGAGTGTCCGGTGTTTAGTGACGGTCTCGGGGGAGGGAGAGACTCTGAGGTGAGGGAGTGTCCGGTGTGCAGTGAGGGTCTCGGGGGAGGGAGAGAGTCTGAGGTGAGGGAGTGTCCGGTGTGTAGTGAGGGTCTCGGGGGAGGGAGAGCGTCTGAGGGGAGGGAGTGTCCGGTATTTAGTGAGGGTCTCGGGGGAGGGAGAGAGTCTGAGGTGAGGGAGTGTCTGGTGTTTAGTGAGGGTCTCGGGGAGGGAGAGAGTCTGAGGTGAGGGAGTGTCCGGTGTTTCGTGAGGGTCTCGGGGGAGGGAGAGAGTCTGAGGTGAGGGAGTGTCCGGTGTTTAGTGAGGGTCTCGGGGGAGGGAGAGAGTCTGAAGTGAGGGAGTGTCCGGTGTTTAGTGAGGGTCTCGGGGGAGGGAGAGAGTCTGAGGTGAGGGAGTGTCCGGTGTTTAGTGAGGGTCTCGGGGGAGGGAGAGAGTCTGAGGAGACGGAGTGTCTGGTGTGTAGTGAGGGTCTCGGGGGAGGGAGAGAGTCTGAGGTGAGGGAGTGTCCGGTGTTTAGTGAGGGGCCCGGGGGAGGGAGAGAGTCTGAGGTGAGGGAGTGTCCGGTGTTTAGTGAGGGTCTCGGGGGAGGGAGAGAGTCTGAGGTGAGGGAGTGTCCGGTGTGTAGTGAGGGTCTCTGGGGAGGGAGAGATTCTGAGGTGAGGGGGTGTCCGGTGTTTAGTGAGGGTCTCGGGGGAGGGAGAGAGTCTGAGGTGAGGGCATGTCCGGTGTGTACTGAGGGTCTCGGGGGAGGGAGAGAGTCTGAGGGGAGGGGGTGTCCGGTGTTTAGTGAGGGTCCCTGGGGAGGGAGAGAGTCTGTGGTGAGGGAGTGTCCGGTGTTTAGTGAGGGTCTCGGGGGAGGGAGAGAGTCTGAGGTGAGGGAGTGTCCGGTGTTTAGTGAGGGTCCCGGGGGAGGGAGAGAGTCTGAGGGGAGGGAGTGTCCGGTGTTTAGTGAGGGTCTCGGGGGGGGGAGAGCGTCTGAGGGGAGGGAGTGTCCGGTGTTTAGTGAGGGTCTCGGGGGAGGGAGAGAGTCTGAGGTGAGGGAGTGTCCGGTGTGTAGTGAGGGTCTCGGGGGAGGGAGAGAGTCTGTGAGGGAGTGTCCGGTGTGTAGTGAGGGTCTCAGGGGAGGGAGAGCGTCTGAGGGGAGGGAGTGTCCGGTATTTAGTGAGGGTCTCGGGGGAGGGAGAGAGTCTGAGGTGAGGGAGAGTCTGGTGTTTAGTGAGGGTCTCGGGGAGGGAGAGAGTCTGAGGTGAGGGAGTGTCCGGTGTTTAGTGAGGGTCTCGGGGGGGGGCAGTGAGTCTGAGGTGAGGGAGTGTCCGGTGTGTAGTGAGGGTCTCAGAGGATGGAGAGAGTCTGAGGGGAGGGAGTGTCCGGTGTTTAGTGAGGGTCTCGGGGGAGGGAGAGAGTCTGAGGTGGGGGAGTGTCCGGTGTTTAGTGAGGGTCTCGGGGGAGGGAGAGAGTCTGAGGTGAGGGAGTGTCTGGTGTGTAGTGAGCGTCTCGGGGGAGGGAGAGAGTCTGAGGTGAGGGAGTGTCCGGTGTTTAGTGAGGGTCTCGGGGGAGGGGAGAGAGTCTGAGGTGAGGGAGTGTCCGGTATTTAGTGAGGGTCTGGGGGGAGGGAGAGAGTCTGATGTGAGGGAGTGTCCGGTGTGTAGTGAGGGTCTCGGGGGAGGGAGAGAGTCTGAGGTGAGGGAGTGTCTGGTGTGTAGTGAGGGTCTCGGGGGAGGGAGAGAGTCTGAGGTGAGGGAGTGTCTGGTGTTTAGTGAGGGTCTCGGGGGAGGGGAGAGAGTCTGAGGTGAGGGAGTGTCCGGTGTTTAGTGAGGGTCTCGGGGGAGGGAGAGAGTCTGAGGTGAGGGAGTGTCCGGTGTTTAGTGAGGGTCTCGGGGGAGGGAGAGAGTCTGAGGTGAGGGAGTGTCCGGTGTGTAGTGAGGGTCTCGGGGGAGGGAGAGAGTCTGTGAGGGAGTGTCCGGTGTGTAGTGAGGGTCTCAGGGGAGGGAGAGCGTCTGAGGGGAGGGAGTGTCCGGTATTTAGTGAGGGTCTCGGGGGAGGGAGAGAGTCTGAGGTGAGGGAGTGTCTGGTGTTTAGTGAGGGTCTCGGGGGAGGGAGAGCGTCTGAGGGGAGGGAGTGTCCGGTATTTAGTGAGGGTCTCGGGGGAGGGAGAGAGTCTGAGGTGAGGGAGTGTCTGGTGTTTAGTGAGGGTCTCGGGGAGGGAGAGAGTCTGAGGTGAGGGAGTGTCCGGTGTTTCGTGAGGGTCTCGGGGGAGGGAGAGAGTCTGAGGTGAGGGAGTGTCCGGTGTTTAGTGAGGGTCTCGGGGGAGGGAGAGAGTCTGAAGTGAGGGAGTGTCCGGTGTTTTGTGAGGGTCTCGGGGGAGGGAGAGAGTCTGAGGTGAGGGAGTGTCCGGTGTTTAGTGAGGGGCCCGGGGGAGGGAGAGAGTCTGAGGTGAGGGGGTGTCCGGTGTGTAGTGAGGGTCTCTGGGGATGTAGAGAATCTGAGGTGAGGGGGTGTCCGGTGTTTAGTGAGGGTCCCGGGGGAGGGAGAGAGTCTGAGGTGAGGGAGTGTCCGGTGTTTAGTGAGGGTCTCTGGGGAGGGAGAGAGTCTGAGGGGAGAGAGTGTCCGGTGTTTAGTGAACGTCTCGGGGGAGGGAGAGAGTCTGAGGGGAGGGGGTGTCCGGTGTTTAGTGAGGGTCCCGGGGGAGGGAGAGAGTCTGAGGGGAGGGAGTGTCCGGTGTGTTGTGAGGGTCTCGGGGGGAGGGAGAGAGTCTGAGGTGAGGGAGTGTCCGGTGTTTAGTGAGGGTCTCGGGGGGAGGGAGAGAGTCTGAGGTGAGGGAGTGTCCGGTGTTTAGTGAGGGTCTCGGGGGAGGGAGAGATTCTGAGGTGAGGGAGTGTCCGGTGTGTAGTGAGGGTCTCGGGGTGAGAGAGTGTCCGGTGTTTATTGAGGGTCTCGGGGGAGGGAGAGAGTCTGAGGTGAGGGAGTGTCCGGTGTTTAGTGAGGGTCCCGGGGGAGGGAGAGAGTCTGGGGGGAGGGAGAGAGTCTGAGGGGAGGGAGTGTCCGGTGTTTAGTGAGGGTCGCGGGGGATGGAGAGAGTCTGAGGTGCGGGAGTGTCTGGTGAGTAGTGAGGGTCTCGGGGGGAGGGAGAGAGTCTGAGGTGAGGGAGTGTCCGGTGTTTAGTGAGGGTCTCGGGGGAGGGAGAGATTCTGAGGTGAGGGAGTGTCCGGTGTGTAGTGAGGGTCTCGGGGTGAGAGAGTGTCCGGTGTTTATTGAGGGTCTCGGGGGAGGGAGAGAGTCTGAGGTGAGGGAGTGTCTGGTGTTTAGTGAGGGTCTCGGGGGAGGGAGAGAGTCTGAGGTGAGGGCGTTCTGCGGTGTGTAGTGAGGGTCTCGGGGGAGGGAGAGAGTCTGAGGTGAGGGAGTGTCTGGTGTTTAGTGAGGGTCTCAGGGGAGGGACAGAGACTGAGGTGAGGGAGTGTCTGCTGTTTAGTGAGGGTCTCGGGGGGAGGGAGAGAGTCTGAGGTGAGGGAGTGTCCGGTGTTTAGTGAGGGTCTCGGGGGAGGGAGAGAGTCTGAGGTGAGGGAGTGTCAGGTGTTTAGTGAGGGTCTCGGGGGAGGGAGAGAGTCTGAGGTGAGGGAGTGTCCGGTGTTTAGTCAGGGTCTCGGGGGAGGGAGAGAGTCTGAGGTGAGGGAGTGTCCGGTGTTTAGTGAGGGTCTCGGGGGGGGGCAGTAAGTCTGAGGTGAGGGAGTGTCTGGTGTGTAGTGAGGGTCTCGGAGGATGGAGAGAGTCTGAGGGGAGGGAGTGTCCAGTGTTTAGTGAGGGTCTCGGGGGAGGGAGAGAGTCTGAGGTGAGGGAGTGTCCGGTGTTTAGTGAGGGTCTCGGGGGAGGGAGAGAGTCTGAGGTGAGGGAGTGTCTGGTGTGTAGTGAGGGTCTCGGGGGAGGGAGAGAGTCTGAGGTGAGGGAGTGTCCGGTGTTTAGTGAGGGTCTCGGGGGAGGGGAGAGAGTCTGAGGTGAGGGAGTGTCCGGTGTTTAGTGAGGGTCTCGGGGGAGGGGGAGAGTCTGAGGTGAGGGAGTGTCCGGTGTTTAGTGAGGGTCTCGGGGGAGGGAGAGAGTCTGAGGTGAGTGAGTGTCCGGTGTTTAGTGAGGGTCTCGGGGGGGGGGGCAGTGAGTCTGAGGTGAGGGAGTGTCCGGTGTGTAGTGAGGGTCTCGGAGGATGGAGAGAGTCTGAGGGGAGGGAGTGTCCGGTGTTTAGTGAGGGTCTCGGGGGAGGGAAAGAGTCTGAGGTGAGGGAGTGTCCGGTGTTTAGTGAGGGTCTCGGGGGAGGGAGAGAGTCTGAGGTGAGGGAGTGTCTGGTGTGTAGTGAGCGTCTCGGGGGAGGGAGAGAGTCTGAGGTGAGGGAGTGTCCGGTGTTTAGTGAGGGTCTCGGGGGAGGGGAGAGAGTCTGAGGTGAGGGAGTGTCCGGTATTTAGTGAGGGTCTGGGGGGAGGGAGAGAGTCTGATGTGAGGGAGTGTCCGGTGTGTAGTGAGGGTCTCGGAGGGAGGGAGAGAGTCTGAGGTGAGGGAGTGTCTGGTGTGTAGTGAGGGTCTCGGGGGAGGGAGAGAGTCTGAGGTGAGGGAGTGTCTGGTGTTTAGTGAGGGTCTCGGGGGAGGGGAGAGAGTCTGAGGTGAGGGAGTGTCCGGTGTTTAGTGAGGGTCTCGGGGGAGGGAGAGAGTCTGAGGTGAGGGAGTGTCCGGTGTTTAGTGAGGGTTTCGGGGGAGGGAGAGAGTCTGAGGTGAGGGAGTGTCCGGTGTTTAGTGAGGGTCTCGGGGGAGGGAGAGAGTCTGAGGTGAGGGTGTGTCTGGTGTGTAGTGAGCGTCTCGGGGGAGGGAGAGAGTCTGAGGTGAGGGAGTGTCCGGTGTTTAGTGAGGGTCTCGGGGGAGGGGAGAGAGTCTGAGGTGAGGGAGTGTCCGGTATTTAGTGAGGGTCTGGGGGGAGGGAGAGAGTCTGATGTGAGGGAGTGTCCGGTGTGTAGTGAGGGTCTCGGGGGAGGGAGAGAGTTTGAGGTGACGGAGTGTCCGGTGTTTAGTGAGGGTCTCGGGGGAGGGAGAGAGTCTGAGGTGAGGGAGTGTCCGGTGTGTAGTGAGGGTCTCGGGGGAGGGAGAGAGTCTGAGGTGAGGGAGTGTCCGGTGTTTAGTGAGGGGCCCGGGGGAGGGAGAGATCCTGAGGTGAGGGAGTGTCTGGTGTTTAGTGAGGGTCTCGGGGGAGGGAGAGAGTCTGAGGAGACGGAGTGTCCGGTGTGTAGTGAGGGTCTCTGGGGAGGGAGAGATTCTGAGGTGAGGGGGTGTCCGGTGTTTAGTGAGGGTCTCGGGGGAGGGAGAGAGTCTGAGGTGAGGGAGTGTCCGGTGTTTAGTGAGGGGCCCGGGGGAGGGAGAGAGCCTGAGGGGAGGGAGTGTCCGGTGTTTAGTGAGGGTCTCGGGGGAGGGAGAGCGTCTGAGGGGAGGGAGTGTCCGGTGTTTAGTGAGGGTCTCTGGGGAGGGAGAGAGTCTGAGGTGAGGGAGTGTCCGGTGTGTAGTGAGGGTCTCGGGGGAGGGAGAGAGTCTGTGAGGGAGTGTCCGGTGTGTAGTGAGGGTCTCAGGGGAGGGAGAGCGTCTGAGGGGAGGGAGTGTCCGGTATTTAGTGAGGGTCTCGGGGGAGGGAGAGAGTCTGAGGTGAGGGAGAGTCTGGTGTTTAGTGAGGGTCTCGGGGAGGGAGAGTGTCTGAGGTGAGGGAGTGTCCGGTGTTTAGTGAGGGTCTCGGGGGGAGGGAGAGAGTCTGAGGTGAGGGTGTGTCCGGTGTTTAGTGAGGGTCCCGGGGGAGGGAGAGAGTCTGAGGGGAGGGAGTGTCCGGTGTTTAGTGAGGGTCTCGGGGGAGGGAGAGCGTCTGAGGGGAGGGAGTGTCCGGTGTTTAGTGACGGTCTCGGGGGAGGGAGAGACTCTGAGGTGAGGGAGTGTCCGGTGTGCAGTGAGGGTCTCGGGGGAGGGAGAGAGTCTGAGGTGAGGGAGTGTCCGGTGTGTAGTGAGGGTCTCGGGGGAGGGAGAGCGTCTGAGGGGAGGGAGTGTCCGGTATTTAGTGAGGGTCTCGGGGGAGGGAGAGAGTCTGAGGTGAGGGAGTGTCTGGTGTTTAGTGAGGGTCTCGGGGAGGGAGAGAGTCTGAGGTGAGGGAGTGTCCGGTGTTTCGTGAGGGTCTCGGGGGAGGGAGAGAGTCTGAGGTGAGGGAGTGTCCGGTGTTTAGTGAGGGTCTCGGGGGAGGGAGAGAGTCTGAAGTGAGGGAGTGTCCGGTGTTTAGTGAGGGTCTCGGGGGAGGGAGAGAGTCTGAGGTGAGGGAGTGTCCGGTGTTTAGTGAGGGTCTCGGGGGAGGGAGAGAGTCTGAGGAGACGGAGTGTCTGGTGTGTAGTGAGGGTCTCGGGGGAGGGAGAGAGTCTGAGGTGAGGGAGTGTCCGGTGTTTAGTGAGGGGCCCGGGGGAGGGAGAGAGTCTGAGGTGAGGGAGTGTCCGGTGTTTAGTGAGGGTCTCGGGGGAGGGAGAGAGTCTGAGGTGAGGGAGTGTCCGGTGTGTAGTGAGGGTCTCTGGGGAGGGAGAGATTCTGAGGTGAGGGGGTGTCCGGTGTTTAGTGAGGGTCTCGGGGGAGGGAGAGAGTCTGAGGTGAGGGCATGTCCGGTGTGTACTGAGGGTCTCGGGGGAGGGAGAGAGTCTGAGGGGAGGGGGTGTCCGGTGTTTAGTGAGGGTCCCTGGGGAGGGAGAGAGTCTGTGGTGAGGGAGTGTCCGGTGTTTAGTGAGGGTCTCGGGGGAGGGAGAGAGTCTGAGGTGAGGGAGTGTCCGGTGTTTAGTGAGGGTCCCGGGGGAGGGAGAGAGTCTGAGGGGAGGGAGTGTCCGGTGTTTAGTGAGGGTCTCGGGGGGGGGAGAGCGTCTGAGGGGAGGGAGTGTCCGGTGTTTAGTGAGGGTCTCGGGGGAGGGAGAGAGTCTGAGGTGAGGGAGTGTCCGGTGTGTAGTGAGGGTCTCGGGGGAGGGAGAGAGTCTGTGAGGGAGTGTCCGGTGTGTAGTGAGGGTCTCAGGGGAGGGAGAGCGTCTGAGGGGAGGGAGTGTCCGGTATTTAGTGAGGGTCTCGGGGGAGGGAGAGAGTCTGAGGTGAGGGAGAGTCTGGTGTTTAGTGAGGGTCTCGGGGAGGGAGAGAGTCTGAGGTGAGGGAGTGTCCGGTGTTTAGTGAGGGTCTCGGGGGGAGGGAGAGAGTCTGAGGAGACGGAGTGTCCGGTGTGTAGTGAGGGTCTCGGGGGAGGGAGAGAGTCTGAGGTGAGGGAGTGTCCGGTGTTTAGTGAGGGTCTCGGGGGAGGGAGAGATTCTGAGGTGAGGGAGTGTCTGGTGTGTAGTGAGGGTCTCTGGGGAGGGAGAGATTCTGAGGTGAGGGGGTGTCCGGTGTTTAGTGAGGGTCTCGGGGGAGGGAGAGAGTCTGAGGTGAGGGAGTGTCCGGTGTTTAGTGAGGGGCCCGGGGGAGGGAGAGAGTCTGTGGGCAGGGAGTGTCCGGTGTTTAGTGAGGCTCTCGGGGGAGGGAGAGTGTCTGAGGGGAGGGAGTGTCCGGTGTTTAGTGAGGGTCTCGGGGGAGGGAGAGAGTCTGAGGTGAGGGAGTGTCCGGTGTGTAGTGAGGGTCTCGGGGGAGGGAGAGAGTCTGTGAGGGAGTGTCCGGTGTGTAGTGAGGGTCTCAGGGGAGGGAGAGCGTCTGAGGGGAGGGAGTGTCCGGTATTTAGTGAGGGTCTCGGGGGAGGGAGAGAGTCTGAGGTGAGGGAGAGTCTGGTGTTTAGTGAGGGTCTCGGGGAGGGAGAGAGTCTGAGGTGAGGGAGTGTCCGGTGTTTAGTGAGGGTCTCGGGGGGAGGGAGAGAGTCTGAGGTGAGGGTGTGTCCGGTGTTTAGTGAGGGTCCCGGGGGAGGGAGAGAGTCTGAGGGGAGGGAGTGTCCGGTGTTTAGTGAGGGTCTCGGGGGAGGGAGAGCGTCTGAGGGGAGGGAGTGTCCGGTGTTTAGTGACGGTCTCGGGGGAGGGAGAGACTCTGAGGTGAGGGAGTGTCCGGTGTGCAGTGAGGGTCTCGGGGGAGGGAGAGAGTCTGAGGTGAGGGAGTGTCCGGTGTGTAGTGAGGGTCTCGGGGGAGGGAGAGCGTCTGAGGGGAGGGAGTGTCCGGTATTTAGTGAGGGTCTCGGGGGAGGGAGAGAGTCTGAGGTGAGGGAGTGTCTGGTGTTTAGTGAGGGTCTCGGGGAGGGAGAGAGTCTGAGGTGAGGGAGTGTCCGGTGTTTCGTGAGGGTCTCGGGGGAGGGAGAGAGTCTGAGGTGAGGGAGTGTCCGGTGTTTAGTGAGGGTCTCGGGGGAGGGAGAGAGTCTGAAGTGAGGGAGTGTCCGGTGTTTAGTGAGGGTCTCGGGGGAGGGAGAGAGTCTGAGGTGAGGGAGTGTCCGGTGTTTAGTGAGGGTCTCGGGGGAGGGAGAGAGTCTGAGGAGACTGAGTGTCCGGTGTGTAGTGAGGGTCTCGGGGGAGGGAGAGAGTCTGAGGTGAGGGAGTGTCCGGTGTTTAGTGAGGGGCCCGGGGGAGGGAGAGAGTCTGAGGTGAGGGAGTGTCAGGTGTTTAGTGAGGGTCTCGGGGGAGGGAGAGAGTCTGAGGTGAGGGAGTGTCCGGTGTGTAGTGAGGGTCTCTGGGGAGGGAGAGAGTCTGAGGTGAGGGAGTGTCCGGTGTTTAGTGAGGGTCTCGGGGGAGGGGAGAGAGTCTGAGGTGAGGGAGTGTCCGGTATTTAGTGAGGGTCTGGGGGGAGGGAGAGAGTCTGATGTGAGGGAGTGTCAGGTGTGTAGTGAGGGTCTCGGGGGAGGGAGAGAGTTTGAGGTGACGGAGTGTCCGGTGTTTAGTGAGGGTCTCGGGGGAGGGAGAGAGTCTGAGGTGAGGGAGTGTCCGGTGTTTAGTGAGGGGCCCGGGGGAGGGAGAGAGTCTGAGGTGAGGGAGTGTCTGGTGTTTAGTGAGGGTCTCGGGGGAGGGAGAGAGTCTGAGGAGACGGAGTGTCCGGTGTGTAGTGAGGGTCTCGGGGGAGGGAGAGAGTCTGAGGTGAGGGAGTGTCCGGTGTTTAGTGAGGGGCCCGGGGGAGGGAGAGAGTCTGAGGTGAGGGAGTGTCCGGTGTTTAGTGAGGGTCTCGGGGGAGGGAGAGAGTCTGAGGGGAGGGGGTGTCCGGTGTTTAGTGAGGGTCCCTGGGGAGGGAGAGAGTCTGTGGTGAGGGAGTGTCCGGTGTTTAGTGAGGGTCTCGGGGGAGGGAGAGAGTCTGAGGTGAGGGAGTGTCTGGTGTTTAGTGAGGGTCCCGGGGGAGGGAGAGAGTCTGAGGGGAGGGAGTGTCCGGTGTTTAGTGAGGGTCTCGGGGGAGGGAGAGCGTCTGAGGGGAGGGAGTGTCCGGTGTTTAGTGAGGGTCTCGGGGGAGGGAGAGAGTCTGAGGTGAGGGAGTGTCCGGTGTGTAGTGAGGGTCTCGGGGGAGGGAGAGAGTCTGTGAGGGAGTGTCCGGTGTGTAGTGAGGGTCTCAGGGGAGGGAGAGCGTCTGAGGGGAGGGAGTGTCCGGTATTTAGTGAGGGTCTCGGGGGAGGGAGAGAGTCTGAGGTGAGGGAGAGTCTGGTGTTTAGTGAGGGTCTCGGGGAGGGAGAGAGTCTGAGGTGAGGGAGTGTCCGGTGTTTAGTGAGGGTCTCGGGGGGAGGGAGAGAGTCTGAGGTGAGGGACTGTCCGGTGTTTAGTGAGGGTCCCGGGGGAGGGAGAGAGTCTGAGGGGAGGGAGTGTCCGGTGTTTAGTGAGGGTCTCGGGGGAGGGAGAGCGTCTGAGGGGAGGGAGTGTCCGGTGTGTAGTGAGGGTCTCGGGGGAGGGAGAGAGTCTGAGGTGAGGGAGTGTCCGGTGTGTAGTGAGGGTCTCGGGGGAGGGAGAGCGTCTGAGGGGAGGGAGTGTCCGGTATTTAGTGAGGGTCTTGGGGGAGGGAGAGAGTCTGAGGTGAGGGAGTGTCTGGTGTTTAGTGAGGGTCTCGGGGAGGGAGAGAGTCTGAGGTGAGGGAGTGTCCGGTGTTTCGTGAGGGTCTCGGGGGAGGGAGAGAGTCTGAGGTGAGGGAGTGTCCGGTGTTTAGTGAGGGTCTCGGGGGAGGGAGAGAGTCTGAGGTGAGGGAGTGTCCGGTGTTTAGTGAGGGGCCCGGGGGAGGGAGAGAGTCTGAGGTGAGGGGGTGTCCGGTGTGTAGTGAGGGTCTCTGGGGATGTAGAGAATCTGAGGTGAGGGGGTGTCCGGTGTTTAGTGAGGGTCCCGGGGGAGGGAGAGAGTCTGAGGTGAGGGAGTGTCCGGTGTTTAGTGAGGGTCTCTGGGGAGGGAGAGAGTCGGAGGGGAGAGAGTGTCCGGTGTTTAGTGAGGGTCCCGGGGGAGGGAGAGAGTCTGAGGGGAGTGAGTGTCCGGTGTGTTGTGAGGGTCTCGGGGGGAGGGAGAGAGTCTGAGGTGAGGGAGTGTCCAGTGTTTAGTGAGGGTCTCGGGGGAGGGAGAGATTCTGAGGTGAGGGAGTGTCCGGTGTGTTGTGAGGGTCTCGGGGTGAGAGAGTGTCCGGTGTTTATTGAGGGTCTCGGGGGAGGGAGAGAGTCTGAGGTGCGGGAGTGTCCGGTGTTTAGTGAGGGTCTCGGGGGAGGGAGAGCGTCTGAGGGGAGGGAGTGTCCGGTGTTTAGTGACGGTCTCGGGGGAGGGAGAGACTCTGAGGTGAGGGAGTGTCCGGTGTGCAGTGAGGGTCTCGGGGGAGGGAGAGAGTCTGAGGTGAGGGAGTGTCCGGTGTGTAGTGAGGGTCTCGGGGGAGGGAGAGCGTCTGAGGGGAGGGAGTGTCCGGTATTTAGTGAGGGTCTCGGGGGAGGGAGAGAGTCTGAGGTGAGGGAGTGTCTGGTGTTTAGTGAGGGTCTCGGGGAGGGAGAGAGTCTGAGGTGAGGGAGTGTCCGGTGTTTCGTGAGGGTCTCGGGGGAGGGAGAGAGTCTGAGGTGAGGGAGTGTCCGGTGTTTAGTGAGGGTCTCGGGGGAGGGAGAGAGTCTGAAGTGAGGGAGTGTCCGGTGTTTAGTGAGGGTCTCGGGGGAGGGAGAGAGTCTGAGGTGAGGGAGTGTCCGGTGTTTAGTGAGGGTCTCGGGGGAGGGAGAGACTCTGAGGTGAGGGAGTGTCCGGTGTGCAGTGAGGGTCTCGGGGGAGGGAGAGAGTCTGAGGTGAGGGAGTGTCCGGTGTGTAGTGAGGGTCTCGGGGGAGGGAGAGCGTCTGAGGGGAGGGAGTGTCCGGTATTTAGTGAGGGTCTCGGGGGAGGGAGAGAGTCTGAGGTGAGGGAGTGTCTGGTGTTTAGTGAGGGTCTCGGGGAGGGAGAGAGTCTGAGGTGAGGGAGTGTCCGGTGTTTCGTGAGGGTCTCGGGGGAGGGAGAGAGTCTGAGGTGAGGGAGTGTCCGGTGTTTAGTGAGGGTCTCGGGGGAGGGAGAGAGTCTGAAGTGAGGGAGTGTCCGGTGTTTAGTGAGGGTCTCGGGGGAGGGAGAGAGTCTGAGGTGAGGGAGTGTCCGGTGTTTAGTGAGGGTCTCGGGGGAGGGAGAGAGTCTGAGGAGACTGAGTGTCCGGTGTGTAGTGAGGGTCTCGGGGGAGGGAGAGAGTCTGAGGTGAGGGAGTGTCCGGTGTTTAGTGAGGGGCCCGGGGGAGGGAGAGAGTCTGAGGTGAGGGAGTGTCAGGTGTTTAGTGAGGGTCTCGGGGGAGGGAGAGAGTCTGAGGTGAGGGAGTGTCCGGTGTGTAGTGAGGGTCTCTGGGGAGGGAGAGAGTCTGAGGTGAGGGAGTGTCCGGTGTTTAGTGAGGGTCTCGGGGGAGGGGAGAGAGTCTGAGGTGAGGGAGTGTCCGGTATTTAGTGAGGGTCTGGGGGGAGGGAGAGAGTCTGATGTGAGGGAGTGTCAGGTGTGTAGTGAGGGTCTCGGGGGAGGGAGAGAGTTTGAGGTGACGGAGTGTCCGGTGTTTAGTGAGGGTCTCGGGGGAGGGAGAGAGTCTGAGGTGAGGGAGTGTCCGGTGTTTAGTGAGGGGCCCGGGGGAGGGAGAGAGTCTGAGGTGAGGGAGTGTCTGGTGTTTAGTGAGGGTCTCGGGGGAGGGAGAGAGTCTGAGGAGACGGAGTGTCCGGTGTGTAGTGAGGGTCTCGGGGGAGGGAGAGAGTCTGAGGTGAGGGAGTGTCCGGTGTTTAGTGAGGGGCCCGGGGGAGGGAGAGAGTCTGAGGTGAGGGAGTGTCCGGTGTTTAGTGAGGGTCTCGGGGGAGGGAGAGAGTCTGAGGGGAGGGGGTGTCCGGTGTTTAGTGAGGGTCCCTGGGGAGGGAGAGAGTCTGTGGTGAGGGAGTGTCCGGTGTTTAGTGAGGGTCTCGGGGGAGGGAGAGAGTCTGAGGTGAGGGAGTGTCTGGTGTTTAGTGAGGGTCCCGGGGGAGGGAGAGAGTCTGAGGGGAGGGAGTGTCCGGTGTTTAGTGAGGGTCTCGGGGGAGGGAGAGCGTCTGAGGGGAGGGAGTGTCCGGTGTTTAGTGAGGGTCTCGGGGGAGGGAGAGAGTCTGAGGTGAGGGAGTGTCCGGTGTGTAGTGAGGGTCTCGGGGGAGGGAGAGAGTCTGTGAGGGAGTGTCCGGTGTGTAGTGAGGGTCTCAGGGGAGGGAGAGCGTCTGAGGGGAGGGAGTGTCCGGTATTTAGTGAGGGTCTCGGGGGAGGGAGAGAGTCTGAGGTGAGGGAGAGTCTGGTGTTTAGTGAGGGTCTCGGGGAGGGAGAGAGTCTGAGGTGAGGGAGTGTCCGGTGTTTAGTGAGGGTCTCGGGGGGAGGGAGAGAGTCTGAGGTGAGGGACTGTCCGGTGTTTAGTGAGGGTCCCGGGGGAGGGAGAGAGTCTGAGGGGAGGGAGTGTCCGGTGTTTAGTGAGGGTCTCGGGGGAGGGAGAGCGTCTGAGGGGAGGGAGTGTCCGGTGTGTAGTGAGGGTCTCGGGGGAGGGAGAGAGTCTGAGGTGAGGGAGTGTCCGGTGTGTAGTGAGGGTCTCGGGGGAGGGAGAGCGTCTGAGGGGAGGGA
This sequence comes from Mobula birostris, assembly GCF_030028105.1. NCBI lineage: Eukaryota > Metazoa > Chordata > Chondrichthyes > Myliobatiformes > Myliobatidae > Mobula > Mobula birostris. Next base: position 59,257,105 of record NC_092382.1, read on the forward strand.
GTGTCCGGTATTTAGTGAGGGTCTTGGGGGAGGGAGAGAGTCTGAGGTGAGGGAGTGTCTGGTGTTTAGTGAGGGTCTCGGGGAGGGAGAGAGTCTGAGGTGAGGGAGTGTCCGGTGTTTCGTGAGGGTCTCGGGGGAGGGAGAGAGTCTGAGGTGAGGGAGTGTCCGGTGTTTAGTGAGGGTCTCGGGGGAGGGAGAGAGTCTGAGGTGAGGGAGTGTCCGGTGTTTAGTGAGGGGCCCGGGGGAGGGAGAGAGTCTGAGGTGAGGGGGTGTCCGGTGTGTAGTGAGGGTCTCTGGGGATGTAGAGAATCTGAGGTGAGGGGGTGTCCGGTGTTTAGTGAGGGTCCCGGGGGAGGGAGAGAGTCTGAGGTGAGGGAGTGTCCGGTGTTTAGTGAGGGTCTCTGGGGAGGGAGAGAGTCGGAGGGGAGAGAGTGTCCGGTGTTTAGTGAGGGTCCCGGGGGAGGGAGAGAGTCTGAGGGGAGGGAGTGTCCGGTGTGTTGTGAGGGTCTCGGGGGGAGGGAGAGAGTCTGAGGTGAGGGAGTGTCCAGTGTTTAGTGAGGGTCTCGGGGGAGGGAGAGATTCTGAGGTGAGGGAGTGTCCGGTGTGTTGTGAGGGTCTCGGGGTGAGAGAGTGTCCGGTGTTTATTGAGGGTCTCGGGGGAGGGAGAGAGTCTGAGGTGCGGGAGTGTCCGGTGTTTAGTGAGGGTCCCGGGGGAGGGAGAGAGTCTGGGGGGGGGGAGAGAGTCTGAGGGGAGGGAGTGTCCGGTGTTTAGTGAGGGTCTCGGGGGATGGAGAGAGTCTGAGGTGATGGAGTGTCCAGTGTTTAGTGAGGGTGTCGGGGGAGGGAGAGAGTCTGATGTGAGGGAGTGTCTGGTGTGTAGTGAGGGTCTCGGGGGAGGGAGAGAGTCTGAGGTGAGGGAGTGTCTGGTGTTTAGTGAGGGTCTCGGGGGAGGGAGAGAGTCTGAGGTGAGGGCGTTCTCCGGTGTGTAGTGAGGGTCTCGGGGGAGGGAGAGAGTCTGAGGTGAGGGAGTGTCTGGTGTTTAGTGAGGGTCTCAGGGGAGGGACAGAGACTGAGGTGAGGGAGTGTCTGCTGTTTAGTGAGGGTCTCGGGGGGAGGGAGAGAGTCTGAGGTGAGGGAGTGTCCGGTGTTTAGTGAGGGTCTCGGGGGAGGGAGAGAGCCTGAGGTGAGGGAGTGTCTGGTGTTTAATGAGGGTCTCGGGGGAGGGAGAGAGTCTGAGGTGAGAGAGTGTCCGGTGTTTAGTGAGGGTCTCGGGGGGGGGGGCAGTGAGTCTGAGGTGAGGGAGTGTCTGGTGTGTAGTGAGGGTCTCGGAGGATGGAGAGAGTCTGAGGGGAGGGAGTGTCCAGTGTTTAGTGAGGGTCTCGGGGGAGGGAGAGAGTCTAAGGTGAGGGAGTGTCCGGTGTTTAGTGAGGGTCTCGGGGGAGGGAGAGAGTCTGAGGTGAGGGAGTGTCTGGTGTGTAGTGAGGGTCTCGGGGGAGGGAGAGAGTCTGAGGAGACGGAGTGTCCGGTGTGTAGTGAGGGTCTCGGGGGAGGGAGAGAGTCTGAGGTGAGGGAGTGTCCGGTGTTTAGTGAGGGGCCCGGGGGAGGGAGAGAGTCTGAGGTGAGGGAGTGTCCGGTGTTTAGTGAGGGTCTCGGGGGAGGGAGAGAGTCTGAGGTGAGGGAGTGTCCGGTGTGTAGTGAGGGTCTCTGGGGAGGGAGAGATTCTGAGGTGAGGGGGTGTCCGGTGTTTAGTGAGGGTCTCGGGGGAGGGAGAGAGTCTGAGGTGAGGGCATGTCCGGTGTGTACTGAGGGTCTCGGGGGAGGGAGAGAGTCTGAGGGGAGGGGGTGTCCGGTGTTTAGTGAGGGTCCCTGGGGAGGGAGAGAGTCTGTGGTGAGGGAGTGTCCGGTGTTTAGTGAGGGTCTCGGGGGAGGGAGAGAGTCTGAGGTGAGGGAGTGTCCGGTGTTTAGTGAGGGTCCCGGGGGAGGGAGAGAGTCTGAGGGGAGGGAGTGTCCGGTGTTTAGTGAGGGTCTCTGGGGAGGGAGAGCGTCTGAGGGGAGGGAGTGTCCGGTGTTTAGTGAGGGTCTCAGGGGAGGGAGAGCGTCTGAGGGGAGGGAGTGTCCGGTATTTAGTGAGGGTCTCGGGGGAGGGAGAGAGTCTGAGGTGAGGGAGAGTCTGGTGTTTAGTGAGGGTCTCGGGGAGGGAGAGAGTCTGAGGTGAGGGAGTGTCCGGTGTTTAGTGAGGGTCTCGGGGGGAGGGAGAGAGTCTGAGGTGAGGGAGTGTCCGTTGTTTAGTGAGGGTCCCGGGGGAGGGAGAGAGTCTGAGGGGAGGGAGTGTCCGGTGTTTAGTGAGGGTCTCGAGGGAGGGAGAGCGTCTGAGGGGAGGGAGTGTCCGGTGTTTAGTGACGGTCTCGGGGGAGGGAGAGAGTCTGAGGTGAGGGAGTGTCCGGTGTGTAGTGAGGGTCTCGGGGGAGGGAGAGAGTCTGAGGTGAGGGAGTGTCCGGTGTGTAGTGAGGGTCTCGGGGGAGGGAGAGCGTCTGAGGGGAGGGAGTGTCCGGTATTTAGTGAGGGTCTCGGGGGAGGGAGAGAGTCTGAGGTGAGGGAGTGTCTGGTGTTTAGTGAGGGTCTCGGGGAGGGAGAGAGTCTGAGGTGAGGGAGTGTCCGGTGTTTCGTGAGGGTCTCGGGGGAGGGAGAGAGTCTGAAGTGAGGGAGTGTCCGGTGTTTATTGAGTGTCTCGGGGGAGGGAGAGAGTCTGAGGTGAGGGAGTGTCCGGTGTTTAGTGAGGGTCCCGGGGGAGGGAGAGAGTCTGGGGGGAGGGAGAGAGTCTCAGGGGAGGGAGTGTCCGGTGTTTAGTGAGGGTCTCGGGGGATGGAGAGAGTCTGAGGTGATGGAGTGTCCAGTGTTTAGTGAGGGTGTCGGGGGAGGGAGAGAGTCTGATGTGAGGGAGTGTCTCGTGTGTAGTGAGGATCTCGGGGGAGGGAGAGAGTCTGAGGTGAGGGAGTGTCTCGTGTTTAGTGAGGGTCTCGGGGGAGGGAGAGAGTCTGAGGTGAGGGCGTTCTCCGGTGTGTAGTGAGGGTCTCGGGGGAGGGAGAGAGTCTGAGGTGAGGGAGTGTCTGGTGTTTAGTGAGGGTCTCAGGGGAGGGACAGAGACTGAGGTGAGGGAGTGTCTGCTGTTTAGTGAGGGTCTCGGGGGGAGGGAGAGAGTCTGAGGTGAGGGAGTGTCCGGTGTTTCGTGAGGGTCTCGGGGGAGGGAGAGAGTCTGAGGTGAGGGAGTGTCCGGTGTTTAGTGAGGGTCTCGGGGGGAGGGAGAGAGCCTGAGGTGAGGGAGTGTCTGGTGTTTAATGAGGGTCTCGGGGGAGGGAGAGAGTCTGAAGCGAGGGAGTGTCCGGTGTTTAGTCAGGGTCTCGGGGGAGGGAGAGAGTCTGAGGTGAGGGAGTGTCCGGTGTTTAGTGAGGGTCTCGGGGGGGGCAGTGAGTCTGAGGTGAGGGAGTGTCTGGTGTGTAGTGAGGGTCTCGGAGGATGGAGAGAGTCTGAGGGGAGGGAGTGTCCAGTGTTTAGTGAGGGTCTCGGGGGAGGGAGAGAGTCTGAGGTGAGGGAGTGTCTGGTGTTTAGTGAGGGTCTCGGGGGAGGGAGAGAGTCTGAGGTGAGGGAGTGTCCGGTGTTTAGTGAGGGTCTCGGGGGAGGGGAGAGAGTCTGAGGTGAGGGAGTGTCCGGTGTTTCGTGAGGGTCTCGGGGGAGGGAGAGAGTCTGAGGTGAGGGAGTGTCCGGTGTTTAGTGAGGGTCTCGGGGGAGGGAGAGAGTCTGAGGTGAGTGAGTGTCCGGTGTTTAGTGAGGGTCTCGGGGGGGTGCAGTCAGTCTGAGGTGAGGGAGTGTCCAGTGTTTAGTGAGGGTCTCGGGGGAGGGAGAGAGTCTGAGGTGAGGGAGTGTCTGGTGTTTAGTGAGGGTCTCGGGGGAGGGAGAGAGTCTGAGGTGAGGGCATGTCCGGTGTGTACTGAGGGTCTCGGGGGAGGGAGAGAGTCTGAGGGGAGGGGGTGTCCGGTGTTTAGTGAGGGTCCCTGGGGAGGGAGAGAGTCTGAGGTGAGGGAGTGTCCGGGGTTTAGTGAGGGTCTCGGGGGAGGGAGAGAGTCTGAGGTGAGGGAGTGTCCGGTGTTTAGTGAGGGTCCCGGGGGAGGGAGAGAGTCTGAGGGGAGGGAGTGTCCGGTGTTTAGTGAGGGTCTCGGGGGAGGGAGAGCGTCTGAGGGGAGGGAGTGTCCGGTGTTTAGTGAGGGTCTCGGGGGAGGGAGAGAGTCTGAGGTGAGGGAGTGTCCGGTGTGTAGTGAGGGTCTCGGGGGAGGGAGAGAGTCTGTGAGGGAGTGTCCGGTGTGTAGTGAGGGTCTCAGGGGAGGGAGAGCGTCTGAGGGGAGGGAGTGTCCGGTATTTAGTGAGGGTCTCGGGGGAGGGAGAGAGTCTGAGGTGAGGGAGTGTCCGGTGTTTAGTGAGGGTCTCGGGGGGAGGGAGAGAGTCTGAGGTGAGGGAGTGTCCGGTGTTTAGTGAGGGTCCCGGGGGAGGGAGAGAGTCTGAGGGGAGGGTGTGTCCGGTGTTTAGTGAGGGTCTCGGGGGAGGGAGAGCGTCTGAGGGGAGGGAGTGTCCGGTATTTAGTGAGGGTCTCGGGGGAGGGAGAGAGTCTGAGGTGAGGGAGTGTCTGGTGTTTAGTGAGGGTCTCGGGGGAGGGAGAGCGTCTGAGGGGAGGGAGTGTCTGGTATTTAGTGAGGGTCTCGGGGGAGGGAGAGAGTCTGAGGTGAGGGAGTGTCTGGTGTTTAGTGAGGGTCTCGGGGAGGGAGAGAGTCTGAGGTGAGGGAGTGTCCGGTGTTTCGTGAGGGTCTCGGGGGAGGGAGAGAGTCTGAGGTGAGGGAGTGTCCGGTGTTTAGTGAGGGTCTCGGGGGAGGGAGAGAGTCTGAAGTGAGGGAGTGTCCGGTGTTTAGTGAGGGTCTCGGGGGAGGGAGAGAGTCTGAGGTGAGGGGGTGTCCGGTGTGTAGTGAGGGTCTCTGGGGATGTAGAGAATCTGAGGTGAGGGGGTGTCCGGTGTTTAGTGAGGGTCCCGGGGGAGGGAGAGAGTCTGAGGTGAGGGAGTGTCCGGTGTTTAGTGAGGGTCTCTGGGGAGGGAGAGAGTCTGAGGGGAGACAGTGTCCGGTGTTTAGTGAAGGTCTCGGGGGAGGGAGAGAGTCTGAGGAGAGGGAGTGTCCGGTGTTTAGTGAGGGTCCCGGGGGGAGGGAGAGAGTCTGAGGGGAGGGAGTGTCCGGTGTTTAGTGAGGGTCTCGGGGGAGGGAGAGAGTCTGAGGGGAGAGAGTGTCCGGTGTTTAGTGAGGGTCTCGGGGGAGTGAGAGAGTCTGAGGAGAGGGAGTGTCCGGTGTGTAGTGAGGGTCTCGGGGGAGGGAGAGCGTCTGAGGGGAGGGAGTGTCCGGTGTTTAGTGAGGGTCTCGGGGGAGGGAGAGAGTCTGAGGTGAGGGAGTGTCAGGTGTTTAGTGAGGGTCTTGGGGGAGGGAGAGAGTCTGAGGTGAGGGAGTGTCCGGTGTTTAGTGAGGGTCTCGGGGGAGGGAGAGAGTCTGAGGTGAGGGAGTGTCCGGTGTGCAGTGAGGGTCTCGGGAAAGGAGGGAGAGAGTCTGAGGTGAGGGAGTGTCCGGAGTGTAGTGAGGGTCTCGGGGGAGGGAGAGAGTCTGAGGTGAGGGAGTGTCCGGAGTGTAGTGAGGGTCTCGGGGGAGGGAGAGCGTCTGAGGGGAGGGAGTGTCTGGTGTTTAGTGAGGGTCTCGGGGGAGGGAGAGAGTCTGAGGTGAGGGAGTGTCCGGTGTGTAGTGAGGGTCTCGGGGGAGGGAGAGAGTCTGAGGTGAGGGAGTGTCCAGTGTTTAGTGAGGGTCTCGGGGGAGGGAGAGAGTCTGAGGTGAGGGAGTGTCCGGTGTGTAGTGAGGGTCTCGGGGGAGGGAGAGAGTCTGAAGTGAGGGAGTGTCCGGAGTGTAGTGAGGGTCTCGGGGGAGGGAGAGCGTCTGAGGGGAGGGAGTGTCCGGTGTTTAGTGAGGATCTCGGGGGAGGGAGAGAGTCTGAGGTGAGGGAGTGTCCGGTGTGTAGTGAGGGTCTCGGGGGAGGGAGAGAATCTGAGGTGAGGGAGTGTCCGGTGTGTAGTGAGGGTCTCGGGGGAGGGAGAGCGTCTGAGGGGAGGGAGTGTCCGGTGTTTAGTGAGGGTCTCGGGGGAGGGAGAGAGTCTGAGGTGAGGGAGTGTCTGGTGTTTAGTGAGGGTCTCGGGGGAGGGAGAGAGTCTGAGGTGAGGGCGTGTCCGGTGTGTAGTGAGGGTCTCGGGGGAGGGAGAGAGACTGAGGTGAGGGAGTGTCTGGTGTGTAGTGAGGGTCTCGGGTGGAGAGAGTCTGAGGTGAGGGCGTGTCCGGTGTTTAGTGAGGGTCTCGGGGGAGGGAGAGCGTCTGAGGGGAGGGAGTGTCCGGTGTTTAATGAGGGTCTCGGGGGAGGGAGAGAGTCTGAGGTGAATGAGTGTCTGGTGTTTAGTGAGGGTCTCGGGGGAGTGAGAGAGTCTGAGGTGAGGGAGTGTCCGGTGTTTAGTGAGGGTCTCGGGGGAGGGAGAGAGTCTGAGTTGAGGGAGTGTCCAGTGTGTAGTGAGGGTCTCGGGGGGAGGGAGAGAGTCGGAGTTGAGGGAGTGTCCGGTGTTTAGTGAGGGTCTCGGGGGAGGGTGAAATTCTGAGGTGAGGGAGTGTCCGGAGTGTAGTGGGGGTCTCGGGGAATGGAGAGAGTCTGAGGTGAGGGAGTGTCTGGTGTTTCGTGAGTGTCTCGGGGAGAGGGAGAGAGTCTGAGGGGAGGGAGTGTCCGGTGTTTAGTGAGGGTCTCGGGGAGAGGGAGAGAGTCTGGTGGGAGGGAGTGTCCGGTGTTTAGTGAGGGTCTCGGGAGGAGGGAGAGAGTCTGAGGTAAGGGAGTGTCCAGTGTTTAGTGAGAGTCTCGGGGAATGGAGAGAGTCTGAGGTGAGGGAGTGTCTGGTGTTTAGTGAGGGTCTCGGGGGAGGGAGAGAGTCTGAGGTGAGGGAGTGTCCGGTGTTTAGTGAGGGTCTCGGGGGAGGGAGAGAGTCTGAGGTGAGGGAGTGTCCGGTGTTTAGTGAGGGTCTCGCGGGGAGGGAGGGAGTCTGAGGTGAGGGAGTGTCCGGTGTTTAGTGAGGGTCTCGGGGAGGGAGAGAGTCTGAGGTGAGGGAGTGTCTGGTGTTTCGTGAGGGTCTCGGGGGAGAGAGAGAGTCTGAGGTGAGGGAGTTTCTGGTGTTTAGTGAGGGTGTCGGGGGAGGGAGAGAGTCTGAGGTGAGGGGGTGTCCGGTGTGTAGTGAGGGTCTCTGGGGATGTAGAGAATCTGAGGTGAGCGGGTTTCCGCTGTTTAGTGAGGGTCCCGGGGGAGGGAGAGAGTCTGAGGTGAGGGAGTGTCCGGTGTTTAGTGAGGGTCTCTGGGGAGGGAGAGAGTCTGAGGGGGGGAGAGTGTCCGGTGTTCAGTGAAGGTCTCGGGGGAGGGAGAGAGTCTGAGGAGAGGGAGTGTCCGGTGTTTAGTGAGGGTCCCGGGGGAGGGAGAGAGTCTGAGGGGAGGGAGTGGCCGGTGTTTAGTGAGGGTCTCGGGGGAGGGAGAGAGTCTGAGGGGAGAGAGTGTCCGGTGTTTAGTGAGGGTCTCGGGGGAGGGAGAGCGTCTGAGGGGAGGGAGTGTCCGGTGTTTAGTGAGGGTCTCGGGGGAGGGAGAGAGTCTGAGGTGAGGGAGTGTCAGGTGTTTAGTGAGGGTCTTGGGGGAGGGAGAGAGTCTGAGGTGAGGGAGTGTCCGGTGTTTAGTGAGGGTCTCGGGGGAGGGAGAGAGTCTGAGGTGAGGGAGTGTCCGGTGTGCAGTGAGGGTCTCGGGAAAGGAGGGAGAGAGTCTGAGGTGAGGGAGTGTCCGGAGTGCAGTGAGGTCTCGGGGGAGGGAGAGAGTCTGAGGTGAGGGAGTGTCCGGAGTGTAGTGAGGGTCTCGGGGAGGGAGAGCGTCTGAGGGGAGGGAGTGTCCGGTGTTTAGTGAGGGTCTCGGGGGAGGGAGAGAGTCTGAGGTGAGGGAGTGTCCGGTGTGTAGTGAGGGTCTCGGGGGAGGGAGAGAGTCTGAGGTGAGGGAGTGTCCAGTGTTTAGTGAGGGTCTCGGGGGAGGGAGAGCGTCTGAGGTGAGGGAGTGTCCGGTGTTTAGTGAGGGTCTCGGGGGAGGGAGAGAGTCTGAGGTGAGGGAGTGTCTGGTGTGTAGTGAGGGTCTCGGGGGAGGGAGAGAGTCTGAGGTGAGGGAGTGTCCGGTGTTTAGTGAGGGTCTCGGGGAGGGGAGAGAGTCTGAGGTGAGGGAGTGTCCGGTGTTTAGTGAGGGTCTCGGGGGAGGGAGAGAGTCTGAGGTGAGTGAGTGTCCGGTGTTTAGTGAGGGTCTCGGGGGGTGCAGTGAGTCTGAGGTGAGGGAGTGTCCGGTGTGTAGTGAGGGTCTCGGGGGAGGGAGAGAGTCTGAGGTGAGGGCATGTCCGGTGTGTACTGAGGGTCTCGGGGAGGGAGAGAGTCTGTGGGGAGGGGGTGTCCGGTGTTTAGTGAGGGTCCCTGGGGAGGGAGAGAGTCTGAGGTGAGGGAGTGTCCGGTGTTTAGTGAGGGTCTCGGGGGAGGGAGAGAGTCTGAGGTGAGGGAGTGTCTGGTGTTTAGTGAGGGTCCCGGGGGAGGGAGAGAGTCTGAGGGGAGGGAGTGTCCGGTGTTTAGTGAGGGTCTCGGGGGAGGGAGAGCGTCTGAGGGGAGGGAGTGTCCGGTGTTTAGTGAGGGTCTCGGGGGAGGGAGAGAGTCTGAGGTGAGGGAGTGTCCGGTGTGTAGTGAGGGTTTCGGGGGAGGGAGAGAGTCTGTGAGGGAGTGTCCGGTGTGTAGTGAGGGTCTCAGGGGAGGGAGAGCGTCTGAGGGGAGGGAGTGTCCGGTATTTAGTGAGGGTCTCGGGGGAGGGAGAGAGTCTGAGGTGAGGGAGTGTCCGGTGTTTAGTGAGGGTCTCGGGGGGGAGGGAGAGAGTCTGAGGTGAGGGTGTGTCCGGTGTTTAGTGAGGGTCTCGGGGGAGGGAGAGCGTCTGAGGGGAGGGAGTGTCCGGTGTGTAGTGAGGGTCTCGGGGGAGGGAGAGAGTCTGAGGTGGAGGGAGTGTCCGGTGTGTAGTGAGGGTCTCGGGGGAGGGAGAGCGTCTGAGGGGAGGGAGTGTCCGGTATTTAGTGAGGGTCTCGGGGGAGGAGAGAGTCTGAGGTGAGGGAGTGTCTGGTGTTTAGTGAGGGTCTCGGGGAGGGAGAGAGTCTGAGGTGAGGGAGTGTCCGGTGTTTCGTGAGGGTCTCGGGGGAGGGAGAGAGTCTGAGGTGAGGGAGTGTCCGGTGTTTAGTGAGGGTCTCGGGGGAGGGAGAGAGTCTGAAGTGAGGGAGTGTCCGGTGTTTAGTGAGGGTCTCGGGGGAGGGAGAGAGTCTGAGGTGAGGGGTTGTCTGGTGTGTAGTGAGGGTCTCTGGGGATGTAGAGAATCTGAGGTGAGGGGGTGTCCGGTGTTTAGTGAGGGTCCCGGGGGATGGAGAGAGTCTGAGGTGAGGGAGTGTCCGGTGTTTAGTGAGGGTCTCTGGGGAGGGAGAGAGTCTGAGGGGAGACAGTGTCCGGTGTTTAGTGAAGGTCTCGGGGGAGGGAGAGAGTCTGAGGAGAGGGAGTGTCCGGTGTTTAGTGAGGGTCCCGGGGGGAGGGAGAGAGTCTGAGGGGAGGGAGTGTCCGGTGTTTAGTGAGGGTCTCGGGGGAGGGAGAGAGTCTGAGGGGAGAGAGTGTCCGGTGTTTAGTGAGGGTCTCGGGGGAGGGAGAGAGTCTGAGGAGAGGGAGTGTCCGGTGTGTAGTGAGGGTCTCGGGGGAGGGAGAGCGTCTGAGGGGAGGGAGTGTCCGTTGTTTAGTGAGGGTCTCGGGGGAGGGAGAGAGTCTGAGGTGAGTGAGTGTCCGGTGTTTAGTGAGGGTCTCGGGGGGGTGCAGTGAGTCTGAGGTGAGGGAGTGTCCGGTGTGTAGTGAGGGTCTCGGGGGAGGGAGAGAGTCTGAGGTGAGGGCATGTCCGGTGTGTACTGAGGGTCTCGGGGGAGGGAGAGAGTCTGAGGGGAGGGGGTGTCCGGTGTTTAGTGAGGGTCTCGGGGGAGGGAGAGAGTCTGAGGTGAGGGAGTGTCCGGTGTTTAGTGAGGGTCTCGGGGAGGGAGAGAGTCTGAGGTGAGGGAGTGTCCGGTGTGTAGTGAGGGTCTCGGGGGAGGGAGAGAGTCTGTGAGGGAGTGTCCGGTGTGTAGTGAGAGTCTCAGGGGAGGGAGAGCGTCTGAGGGGAGGGAGTGTCCGGTATTTAGTGAGGGTCTCCGGGAGGGAGAGAGTCTGAGGTGAGGGAGTGTCCGGTGTTTAGTGAGGGGTCTCGGGGGGAGGGAGAGAGTCTGAGGTGAGGGAGTGTCCGGTGTTTAGTGAGGGTCCCGGGGGAGGGAGAGAGTCTGAGGGGAGGGTGTGTCCGGTGTTTAGTGAGGGTCTCGGGGGAGGGAGAGCGTCTGAGGGGAGGGAGTGTCCGGTGTTTAGTGAGGGTCTCGGGGGAGGGAGAGAGTCTGAGGTGAGGGAGTGTCCGGTGTGTAGTGAGGGTCTCGGGGGAGGGAGAGAGTCTGAGGTGAGGGAGTGTCCGGTGTGTAGTGAGGGTCTCGGGGGAGGGAGAGCGTCTGAGGGGAGGGAGTGTCCGGTATTTAGTGAGGGTCTCGGGGGAGGGAGAGAGTCTGAGGTGAGGGAGTGTCTGGTGTTTAGTGAGGGTCTCGGGGAGGGAGAGAGTCTGAGGTGAGGGAGTGTCCGGTGTTTCGTGAGGGTCTCGGGGGAGGGAGAGAGTCTGAGGTGAGGGAGTGTCCGGTGTTTGGTGAGGGTCTCGGGGGAGGGAGAGAGTCTGAAGTGAGGGAGTGTCCGGTGTTTAGTGAGGGTCTCGGGGGAGGGAGAGAGTCTGAGGTGAGGGGGTGTCTGGTGTGTAGTGAGGGTCTCTGGGGATGTAGAGAATCTGAGGTGAGGGGGTGTCCGGTGTTTAGTGAGGGTCCCGGGGGAGGGAGAGAGTCTGAGGTGAGGGAGTGTCCGGTGTTTAGTGAGGGTCTCTGGGGAGGGAGAGATTCTGAGGGGAGACAGTGTCCGGTGTTTAGTGAAGGTCTCGGGGGAGGGAGAGAGTCTGAGGAGAGGGAGTGTCCGGTGTTTAGTGAGGGTCCCGGGGGGAGGAGAGAGTCTGAGGGGAGAGAGTGTCCGGTGTTTAGTGAGGGTCTCGGGGGAGGGAGAGAGTCTGAGGAGAGGGAGTGTCCGGTGTGTAGTGAGGGTCTCGGGGGAGGGAGAGCGTCTGAGGGAGGGAGTGTCCGGTGTTTAGTGAGGGTCTCGGGGGAGGGAGAGAGTCTGAGGTGAGGGAGTGTCAGGTGTTTAGTGAGGGTCTTTGGGGAGGGAGAGAGTCTGAGGTGAGGGAGTGTCCGGTGTTTAGTGAGGGTCTCGGGGGAGGGAGAGAGTCTGAGGTGAGGGAGTGTCCGGTGTGCAGTGAGGGTCTCGGGAAAGGAGGGAGAGAGTCTGAGGTGAGGGAGTGTCCGGAGTGTAGTGAGGGTCTCGGGGGAGGGAGAGAGTCTGAGGTGAGGGAGTGTCCGGAGTGTAGTGAGGGTCTCGGCGGAGGGGAGAGCGTCTGAGGGGAGGGAGTGTCCGGTGTTTAGAGAGGGTCTCGGGGGAGGGAGAGAGTCTGAGGTGAGGGAGTGTCCGGTGTGTAGTGAGGGTCTCGGGGGAGGGAGAGAGTCTGAGGTGAGGGAGTGTCCAGTGTTTAGTGAGGGTCTCGGGGGAGGGAGAGAGTCTGAGGTGAGGGAGTGTCCGGTGTGTAGTGAGGGTCTCGGGGGAGGGAGAGAGTCTGAAGTGAGGGAGTGTCCGGAGTGTAGTGAGGGTCTCGGGGGAGGGAGAGAGTCTGAGGTGAGGGAGTGTCTGGTGTTTAGTGAGGGTCTCGGGGGAGGGAGAGAGTCTGAGGTGAGGGCGTGTCCGGTGTGTAGTGAGGGTCTCGGGGGAGGGAGAGAGACTGAGGTGAGGGAGTGTCTGGTGTGTAGTGAGGGTCTCGGGTGGAGAGAGTCTGAGGTGAGGGCGTGTCCGGTGTTTAGTGAGGGTCTCGGGGGAGGGAGAGCGTCTGAGGGGAGGGAGTGTCCGGTGTTTAATGAGGGTCTCGGGGGAGGGAGAGAGTCTGAGGTGAATGAGTGTCTGGTGTTTAGTGAGGGTCTCGGGGGGAGTGAGAGAGTCTGAGGTGAGGGAGTGTCCGGTGTTTAGTGAGGGTCTCGGGGGAGGGAGAGAGTCTGAGGTGAGGAGGTGTCCGGTGTTTAGTGAGGGTCTCGGGGGAGGGAGAGAGTCTGAGTTGAGGGAGTGTCCAGTGTGTAGTGAGGGTCTCGGGGGGAGGGAGAGAGTCGGAGGTGAGGGAGTGTCCGGTGTTTAGTGAGGGTCTCGGGGGAGGGTGAAATTCTGAGGTGAGGGAGTGTCCGGAGTGTAGTGGGGGTCTCGGGGAATGGAGAGAGTCTGAGGTGAGGGAGTGTCTGGTGTTTCGTGAGTGTCTCGGGGAGAGGGAGAGAGTCTGAGGGGAGGGAGTGTCCGGTGTTTAGTGAGGGTCTCGGGGAGAGGGAGAGAGTCTGATGGGAGGGAGTGTCCGGTGTTTAGTGAGGGTCTCGGGAGGAGGGAGAGAGTCTGAGGTGAGGGCGTGTCCAGTGTTTAGTGAGAGTCTCGGGGAACGGAGAGAGTCTGAGGTGAGGGAGTGTCTGGTGTTTAGTGAGGGTCTCGGGGGAGGGAGAGAGTCTGAGGTGAGGGAGTGTCCGGTGTTTAGTGAGGGTCTCGGGGGAGGGAGAGAGTCTGAGGTGAGGGAGTGTCCGGTGTTTAGTGAGGGTCTCGCGGGGAGGGTGGGAGTCTGAGGTGAGGGAGTGTCCGGTGTTTAGTGAGGGTCTCGGGGGAGGGAGAGAGTCTGAGGTGAGGGAGTGTCTGGTGTTTCGTGAGGGTCTCGGGGGAGAGAGAGAGTCTGAGGGGAGGGAGTGTCCGGTGTTTAGTGAGGGTCTCGGGGGAGGGAGAGAGTCTGAGGTGAGGTAGTGTCCGGTGTGTAGTGAGGGTCTCGGGGGGGAGAGAGTCTGAGGTGAGGGAGTTTCCGGTGTGTAGTGAGGGTCTCGGGGGAGGGAGAGAGTCTGAGGTGAGGGTGTGTCCGGTGTTTAATGAGGGTCTCGGGGAAGGGAGGGAGTCTGAGGTGAGAGAGTGTCCGGTGTTTAGTGAGGGTCTCGGGGGAGGGAGAGAGTCTGAGGGGAGGGAGTGTCCGGTGTTTAGTGAGGGTCTCGGGGGAGGGAGAGAGTCTGAGGTGAGGGAGTGTCCGGTGTGTAGTGAGGGTCTCGGGGGGAGGGAGAGAGTCTGAGGTGAGGGAGTGTCCAGTGTTTAGTGAGGGTCTCGGGGGAGGGAGAGAGTCTGAGGTGTGGGAGTGTCCGGTGTGTAGTGAGGGTCTCGGGGGAGGAGAGAGTCTGACGTGAGGGAGTGTCCGGAGTGTAGTGAGGGTCTCGGGGGAGGGAGAGAGTCTGAGGTGAGGGAGTGTCCGGTGTGTAGTGAGGGTCTCGGGGAGGGAGAGAGTCTGAGGTGAGGGAGTGTCTGGTGTGTAGTGAGGGTCTCGGGTGGAGAGAGTCTGAGGTGAGGGCGTGTCCGGTGTTTAGTGAGGGTCTCGGGGGAGGGAGAGCGTCTGAGGGGAGGGAGTGTCCGGTATTTAGTGAGGGTCTCGGGGGGAGTGAGAGAGTCTGAGGTGAGGGAGTGTCCGGTGTTTAGTGAGGGTCTCGGGGGAGGGAGAGAGTCTGAGGTGAGGAGGTGTCCGGTGTTTAGTGAGGGTCTCGGGGGAGGGAGAGAGTCTGAGGTGAGGGAGTGTCCGGTGTGTAGTGAGGGTCTCGGGGGGAGGGAGAGAGTCTGAGGGGAGGGAGTGTCCGGTGTTTAGTGAGGGTCTCGGGGGAGGGAGAGAGTCTGAGGTGAGGGTGTGTCCGGTGTGTAGTGAGGGTCTCGGGGGAGGGAGAGCGTCTGAGGGGAGGGAGTGTCCGGTATTTAGTGAGGGTCTCGGGGGAGGGAGAGAGTCTGAGGTGAGGGAGTGTCTGGTGTTTAGTGAGGGTCTCGGGGAGGGAGAGAGTCTGAGGTGAGGGAGTCTCCGGTGTTTAGTGAGGGTCCCGGGGGAGGGAGAGAGTCTGAGGAGAGGGAGTGTCCGGTGTTTAGTGAGGGTACCGGGGGAGGGAGAGAGTCTGAGGGGAGGGAGTGTCCGGTGTTTAGTGAGGGTCTCGGGGGAGGGAGAGAGTCTGAGGGGAGAGAGTGTCCGGTGTTTAGTGAGGGTCTCGGGGGAGGGAGAGCGTCTGAGGGGAGGGAGTGTCCAGTGTTTAGTGAGGGTCTCGGGGGAGGGAGAGAGTCTGAGGTGAGGGAGTGTCAGGTGTTTAGTGAGGGTCTCGGGGGAGGGAGAGAGTCTGAGGTGAGGGAGTGTCCGGTGTGCAGTGAGGGTCTCGGGAAAGGAGGGAGACAGTCTGAGGTGAGGGAGTGTCCAGTGTGTAGTGAGGGTCTCGGGGGGAGGGAGAGAGTCTGAGTTGAGGGTGTGTCCGGTGTTTAGTGAGGGTCTCGGGGGAGGGAGAGAGTCGAGGTGAGGGAGTGTCCGGTGTTTAGTGAGGGTCTCGGAAGGAGGGAGAGAGTCTGAGGTGAGGGAGTGTCCGGTGTTTAGTGAGGGTCTCGGGGGAGGGAGAGAGTCTGAGGTGAGGGAGTGTCTGGTGTTTCGTGAGGGTCTCGGGGGAGAGAGAGAGTCTGAGGGGAGGGAGTGTCCGGTGTTTAGTGAGGGTCTCGGAGCGAGGGAGAGAGTCTGAGGTGAGGGAGTGTCCGGTGTTTAGTGAGGGTCTCGGGGGAGGGAGAGAGTCTGAGGTGAGGTAGTGTCCGGTGTGTAGTGAGGGTCTCGGGGGAGGGAGAGAGTCTGAGGTGAGGGAGTTTCCGGTGTGTAGTGAGGGTCTCGGGGGAGGGAGAGAGTCTGAGGTGAGGGTGTGTCCGGTGTTTAATGAGGGTCTCGGGGAAGGGAGGGAGTCTGAGGTGAGAGAGTGTCCGGTGTTTAGTGAGGGTCTCGGGGGAGGGAGAGAGTCTGAGGTGAGGGAGTGTCTGGTGTTTCGTGAGGGTCTCGGGGGAGAGAGAGAGTCTGAGGGGAGGGAGTGTCCGGTGTTTAGTGAGGGTCTCGGAGGGAGGGAGAGAGTCTGAGGTGAGGGAGTGTCCGGTGTTTAGTGAGGGTCTCGGGGGAGGGAGAGAGTCTGAGGTGAGGTAGTGTCCGGTGTGTAGTGAGGGTCTCGGGGGAGGGAGAGAGTCTGAGGTGAGGGAGTTTCTGGTGTGTAGTGAGGGTCTCGGGGGAGGGAGAGAGTCTGAGGTGAGGGTGTGTCCGGTGTTTAATGAGGGTCTCGGGGAAGGGAGAGAGTCTGAGGTGAGGGAGTGTCCGGTGTTTAGTGAGGGTATTGCTGGTGGGAGAGAGTCTGAGCTGAGGTCGTGTCCAATGTTTAGTGAGGGTCTCAGGGGGGAGGGAGAGAGTCTGAGGTGAGGGAGTTTCTGGTGTGTAGTGAGGGTCTCGGGGGAGGGAGAGAGTCGGAGGTGAGGGTGTGTCCGGTGTGTAGTGAGGGTCTCGGGGGAGGGAGAGCGTCTGAGGGGAGGGAGTGTCCGGTATTTAGTGAGGGTCTCGGGGGAGGGAGAGAGTCTGAGGTGAGGGAGTGTCTGGTGTTTAGTGAGGGTCTCGGGGAGGGAGAGAGTCTGAGTTGAGGGAGTCTCCGGTGTTTCGTGAGGGTCTCGGGGGAGGGAGAGAGTCTGAGGTGAGGTGGTGTCCGGTGTTTAGTGAGGGTCTCGGGGGAGGGAGAGAGTCTGAAGTGAGGGAGTGTCCGGTGTTTAGTGAGGGTCTCGGGGGAGGGAGAGAGTCTGAGGTGAGGGAGTGTCCGGTGTTTAGTGAGGGGCCCAGGGAGGGAGAGAGTCTGAGGTGAGGGGGTGTCGGGTGTGTAGTGAGGGTCTCTGGGGATGTAGAGAATCTGAGGTGAGGGGGTGTCCGGTGTTTAGTGAGGGTCCCGGGGGAGGGAGAGAGTCTGAGGTGAGGGAGTGTCCGGTGTTTAGTGAGGGTCTCTGGGGAGGGAGAGAGTCTGAGGGGGGAGAGTGTCCGGTGTTTAGTGAAGGTCTCGGGGGAGGGAGAGAGTCTGAGGAGAGGGAGTGTCCGGTGTTTAGTGAGGGTACCGGGGGAGGGAGAGAGTCTGAGGGGAGGGAGTGTCCGGTGTTTAGTGAGGGTCTCGGGGGAGGGAGAGCGTCTGAGGGGAGGGAGTGTCCGGTGTTTAGTGAGGGACTCGGGGGAGGGAGAGAGTCTGAGGTGAGGGAGTGTCAGGTGTTTAGTGAGGGTCTTGGGGGAGGGAGAGAGTCTGAGGTGAGGGAGTGTCCGGTGTTTAGTGAGGGTCTCGGGGGAGGGAGAGAGTCTGAGGTGAGGGAGTGTCCGGTGTGCAGTGAGGGTCTCGGGAAAGGAGGGAGAGAGTCTGAGGTGAGGGAGTGTCCGGAGTGTAGTGAGGGTCTCGGGGGAGGGAGAGAGTCTGAGGTGAGGGAGTGTCCGGAGTGTAGTGAGGGTCTCGGGGGAGGGAGAGCGTCTGAGGGGAGGGAGTGTCCGGTGTTTAGTGAGGGTCTCGGGGGAGGGAGAGAGTCTGAGGTGTGGGAGTGTCCGGTGTGTAGTGAGGGTCTCGGGGGAGGGAGAGAGTCTGAGGTGAGGGAGTGTCCGGAGTGTAGTGAGGGTCTCGGGGGAGGGAGAGAGTCTGAGGTGAGGGAGTGTCCGGTGTGTAGTGAGGGTCTCGGGGGAGGGAGAGAGTCTGAGGTGAGGGAGTGTCTGGTGTGTAGTGAGGGTCTCGGGTGGAGAGAGTCTGAGGTGAGGGCGTGTCCGGTGTTTAGTGAGGGTCTCGGGGGAGGGAGAGCGTCTGAGGAGAGGGAGTGTCCGGTATTTAGTGAGGGTCTCGGGGGAGGGAGAGAGTCTGAGGTGAGGGAGTGTCCGGTGTTTAATGAGGGTCTCGGGGGAGGGAGAGAGTCTGAGGTGAATGAGTGTCTGGTGTTTAGTGAGGGTCTCGGGGGGAGTGAGAGAGTCTGAGGTGAGGGAGTGTCCGGTGTTTAGTGAGGGTCTCGGGGGAGGGAGAGAGTCTGAGGTGAGGAGGTGTCCGGTGTTTAGTGAGGGTCTCGGGGGAGGGAGAGAGTCTGAGGTGAGGGAGTGTCCGGTGTGTAGTGAGGGTCTCGGGGGGAGGGAGAGAGTCTGAGGGGAGGGAGTGTCTGGTGTTTAGTGAGGGTCTCGGGGGAGGGAGAGAGTCTGAGTTGAGGGAGTGTCCGGTGTTTAGTGAGGGTCTCGCGGGGAGGGAGGGAGTCTGAGGTGAGGGAGTGTCCGGTGTTTAGTGAGGGTCTCGGGGGAGGGAGAGAGTCTGAGGTGAGGGAGTGTCTGGTTTTTCGTGAGGGTCTCGGGGGAGAGAGAGAGTCTGAGGGGAGGGAGTGTCCGGTGTTTAGTGAGGGTCTCGGAGGGAGGGAGAGAGTCTGAGGTGAGGGAGTGTCCGGTGTTTAGTGAGGGTCTCGGGGGAGGGAGAGAGTCTGAGGTGAGGTAGTGTCCGGTGTGTAGTGAGGGTCTCGGGGGAGGGAGAGAGTCTGAGGTGAGGGAGTTTCCGGTGTGTAGTGAGGGTCTCGGGGGAGGGAGAGAGTCTGAGGTGAGGGTGTGTCCGGTGTTTAATGAGGGTCTCGGGGAAGGGAGGGAGTCTGAGGTGAGAGAGTGTCCGGTGTTTAGTGAGGGTCTCGGGGGAGGGAGAGAGTCTGAGGTGAGGGAGTGTCTGGTGTTTCGTGAGGGTCTCGGGGGAGAGAGTGAGTCTGAGGGGAGGGAGTGTCCGGTGTTTAGTGAGGGTCTCGGAGGGAGGGAGAGAGTCTGAGGTGAGGGAGTGTCCGGTGTGTAGTGAGGGTCTCGGGGGAGAGAGAGAGTCTGAGGTGAGGGAGTTTCCGGTGTGTAGTGAGGGTCTCGGGGGAGGGAGAGAGTCTGAGGTGAGGGTGTGTCCGGTGTTTAATGAGGGTCTCGGGGAAGGGAGAGAGTCTGAGGTGAGGGAGTGTCCGGTGTTTAGTGAGGGTATTGCTGGTGGGAGAGAGTCTGAGCTGAGGTCGTGTCCAATGTTTAGTGAGGGTCTCAGGAGGGAGGGAGAGAGTCTGAGGTGAGGGAGTGTCCGGTGTTTAATGAGGGTCTCGGGGAAGGGAGAGAGTCTGAGGTGACGGAGTGTCCGGTGTGTAGTCAGGGTCTCGGGGAGGGAGAGGGTCTGAGGTGAGGGAGTGTCTGGTGTTTAGTGAGGGTCTCGGGGGGGAGGGTGAGTGTCTGAGGTGAGGGTGTGTCCGGTGTTTAATGAGGGTCTCGGGGGAGGGAGAGAGTCTGAGGTGAGGGAGTGTCCAGTGTGTAGTGAGGGTCTCGGGGGGAGGGAGAGAGTCTGAGTTGAGGGTGTGTCCGGTGTTTAGTGAGGGTCTTGGGGGAGGGAGAGAGTCGAGGTGAGGGAGTGTCCGGTGTTTAGTGAGGGTCTCGGAAGGAGGGAGAGAGTCTGAGGTGAGGGAGTGTCCGGTGTTTAGTGAGGATCTTGGGGGGGTGGAGAGAGTCTGATTTGAGGAAGTGTCTGGTGTTTAGTGAAGGTCTCTGGGAGGGAGAGAGTCTGAGGTGAGGGACTGTCCAGTGTTTAATGAGGATCTCGGGGAGGAGATAGTCTGAGGTGAGGGAGTGTCTGGTGTTTAGTGAGGGTCTCGAGGAAGGGAGAGAGTCTGAGGTGAGGGAGTGTCCGGTGTTTAGTGAGGGTCTCGGGGGAGAGAGAGAGTCTGAGGTGAGGGAGTGTCTGGTGTTTAGTGAGGGTCTCGGGGGAGGGAGAGAGTCTGAGGTGAGGGAGTGTCCGGTGTTTAGTGAGGGTCTCGGGGGAGGGAGAGAGTCTGAGATGAGGGAGTGTCCGGTGTTTAGTGAGGGTCTCGCGGGGAGGGAGGGAGTCTGAGGTGAGGGAGTGTCCGGTGTTTAGTGAGGGTCTCGGGGGAGGGAGAGAGTCTGAGGTGAGGGAGTGTCTTGTGTTTCGTGAGGGTCTCGGGGGAGAGAGAGAGTCTGAGGGGAGGGAGTGTCCGGTGTTTAGTGAGGGTCTCGGAGGGAGGGAGAGAGTCTGAGGTGAGGGAGTGTGCGGTGTTTAGTGAGGGTCTCGGGGGAGGGAGAGAGTCTGAGGTGAGGTAGTGTCCGGTGTGTAGTGAGGGTCTCGGGGGAGGGAGAGAGTCTGAGGTGAGGGAGTTTCCGGTGTGTAGTGAGGGTCTCGGGGGAGGGAGAGAGTCTGAGGTGAGGGTGTGTCTGGTGTTTAATGAGGGTCTCGGGGAAGGGAGGGAGTCTGAGGTGAGAGAGTGTCCGGTGTTTAGTGAGGGTCTCGGGGGAGGGAGAGAGTCTGAGGTGAGGGAGTGTCTGGTGTTTCGTGAGGGTCTCGGGGGAGAGAGAGAGTCTGAGGGGAGGGAGTGTCCGGTGTTTAGTGAGGGTCTCGGAGGGAGGGAGAGAGTCTGAGGTGAGGTAGTGTCCGGTGTTTAGTGAGGGTCTCGGGGGAGGGAGAGAGTCTGAGGTGAGGTAGTGTCCGGTGTGTAGTGAGGGTCTCTGGGGAGGGAGAGAGTCTGAGGTGAGGGAGTTTCCGGTGTGTAGTGAGGGTCTCAGGGGAGGGAGAGAGTCTGAGGTGAGGGTGTGTCCGGTGTTTAATGAGGGTCTCGGGGAAGGGAGAGAGTCTGAGGTGAGGGAGTGTCCGGTGTTTAGTGAGGGTATTGCTGGTGGGAGAGAGTCTGAGCTGAGGTCGTGTCCAATGTTTAGTGAGGGTCTCAGGGGGGAGGGAGAGAGTCTGAGGTGAGGGAGTGTCCGGTGTTTAATGAGGGTCTCGGGGAAGGGAGAGAGTCTGAGGTGACGGAGTGTCCGGTGTGTAGTCAGGGTCTCGGGGAGGGAGAGGGTCTGAGGTGAGGGAGTGTCTGGTGTTTAGTGAGGGTCTCGGGGGGGAGGGTGAGTGTCTGAGGTGAGGATGTGTCCGGTGTTTAATGAGGGTCTCGGGGGAGGGAGAGAGTCTGAGGTGAGGGAGTGTCCAGTGTGTAGTGAGGGTCTCGGGGGGAGGGAGAGAGTCTGAGTTGAGGGTGTGTCCGGTGTTTAGTGAGGGTCTCGGGGGAGGGAGAGAGTCGAGGTGAGGGAGTGTCCGGTGTTTAGTGAGGGTCTCGGAAGGAGGGAGAGAGTCTGAGGTGAGGGAGTGTCCGGTGTTTAGTGAGGATCTTGGGGGGGTGGAGAGAGTCTGATTTGAGGAAGTGTCTGGTGTTTAGTGAAGGTCTCTGGGAGGGAGAGAGTCTGAGGTGAGGGACTGTCCAGTGTTTAATGAGGATCTCGGGGAGGAGATAGTCTGAGGTGAGGGAGTGTCTGGTGTTTAGTGAGGGTCTCGAGGAAGGGAGAGAGTCTGAGGTGAGGGAGTGTCCGGTGTTTAGTGAGGGTCTCGGGGGAGAGAGAGAGTCTGAGGTGAGGGAGTGTCTGGTGTTTAGTGAGGGTCTCGGGGGAGGGAGAGAGTCTGAGGTGAGGGAGTGTCTGGTGTTTAGTGAGGGTCTCGAGGAAGGGAGAGAGTCTGAGGTGAGGGAGTGTTTGGTGTTTAGTGAGCGTCTCGGGGGGGTGGGGGGGAGGGAGAGAGTCTGAGGTGAGGGTGTGTCTGATGTTTCGTGAGCGTCTCAGAGGGAGGGAGAGAGTCTGAGCTGAGAGAGTGTCTGGTGTTTAGTGAGGGTCTTGGGGGAGGGAGGGAGTCTGAGGTGAGGGAGTGTCCGGTGTTTAGTGAGGGTCTCGGGGGAAGGAGGGAGTCTGAGGTGAGGGAGTGTCCGGTGTTTAGTGAGGGTCTCGGGGGAGAGAGAGAGTCTGAGGTGAGGGAGTGTCTGGTGTTTAGTGAGGGTCTCGGGGGAGGGAGAGAGTCTGAGGTGAGGGAGTGTCTGGTGTTTAGTGAGGGTCTCGAGGAAGGGAGAGAGTCTGAGGTGAGGGAGTGTTTGGTGTTTAGTGAGCGTCTCGGGGGGGTGGGGGGGAGGGAGAGAGTCTGAGGTGAGGGTGTGTCTGATGTTTCGTGAGCGTCTCAGAGGGAGGGAGAGAGTCTGAGCTGAGAGAGTGTCTGGTGTTTAGTGAGGGTCTTGGGGGAGGGAGGGAGTCTGAGGTGAGGGAGTGTCCGGTGTTTAGTGAGGGTCTCGGGGGAAGGAGGGAGTCTGAGGTGAGGGAGTGTCCGGTGTTTAGTGAGGGTCTCGGGGGAGAGAGAGAGTCTGAGGTGTGGGAGTGTCTGGTGTTTAGTGAGGGTCTCGGGGGAGGGAGAGAGTCTGAGGTGAGGGAGTGTCTGGTGTTTAGTGAGGGTCTCGAGGAAGGGAGAGAGTCTGAGGTGAGGGAGTGTTTGGTGTTTAGTGAGCGTCTCGGGGGGGTGGGGGGGAGGGAGAGAGTCTGAGGTGAGGGTGTGTCTGATGTTTCGTGAGCGTCTCAGAGGGAGGGAGAGAGTCTGAGCTGAGAGAGTGTCTGGTGTTTAGTGAGGGTCTTGGGGGAGGGAGGGAGTCTGAGGTGAGGGAGTGTCCGGTGTTTAGTGAGGGTCTCGGGGGAAGGAGGGAGTCTGAGGTGAGGGAGTGTCCGGTGTTTAGTGAAGGACTGGGGTGTGGAAGAATGTCTGAGATGAGGGAGCTCCAAGGTCAAGCAGCTCCCTTGTGTATACACGGACTGAGGGTCATCCCTGAGGTGGACATTCTGAAAAATGTGTTTAAGGTGAGAGAATGAGGGAGGAGGAGGCCCTTATTCATTGATCAGCTAACCTGCCCAGTGCAAATGGAGGGAGGGTCTGAGGTTAGGGAATTCCTTAAGATGTGATAGATTGAGGGAACCGACCTCCTCAGCTCCTCTGGGAACAGAGAATTTGCAGGGACACTTGGATCCTCATTGTGGCCAAAGCTCACTCCCGTCATGCTCTCCCTCTCCTCCACTCCTACTCCAAGCTCATCATCTGGGATGTCGGAGCTCCTGTCATGCAGTGAGAGACATGGGCCGAGCAAGGGATTGAGGGTGAGGGTCTAATTTAGGATTAATGAGGGAGCTCATGGTAATGGAAGGAGGTCCTCAGGTAGTGCAATGGTTTAATGATGAGGGAGGTCCTGAGGTAGAGGGAAGGTTTTTGAGGGAGCTTCTTAGGATGAGGTACAGACTGCGTGAGCTCTCTCAAGTGAGGGATGGACTTGAGCATCTGAGGTGGGCAGAGTTCCAGTGGTCAGAGACCACTGATGACGTGTCTGTTACAGGAAGGTATCAGACTGAGAGTGATGGACTCTTGTCAGACGCAGAGACAAAGTCTGGTGAGGAGCCACAGGGGAACACTGACCAACAGATGGAAACCAGGCTGAGGTGAGAAATGGAGTTGAGACTGGGAGGCTGAACGTTTCACCTGGTCTTACACTCCACTGAGTAATCATTGCTGCCCTATCACTTTCACGATTATTGTGATTTAAATTCTACAACACTGCCCATCGTGTCCCTCTGCTCTTGAAGTACATCATGAGACACTTGCACCTCCACACAGATCAGGAGCTTGACTGGGTCACCGGTCTCCTCAATGCTGACCCACTTCTCAAATCGATCCGGGGTATTTGCCCCTGGCCTCAACTCCTCTCCTGAGCCAGCTCCAGAAACCTATCAAATGTCCATTCCTTCACTAACCCCAGTGTTTAACACTGTGAGAAGAAATACTGTGTACATCACTTTTAAATGACCACACAACTTGTTACCACTCCCCCTTATGTGAGTCGTACCCTCTGCTGAGAACTTCTGAACCTCTACACTGTCATCTCCCTCTGGAACTTTCAATATTTTATATCACATACCCCGTAACGGGTTAAAGAACCAGCAGAAGTAGAAAACACTTTGGAGTTTGGCACTAATATTATTTATTAGTAACTATGCAATACAGTCATTTAAGTTCAGATATATTAAACAGGCGAACAGAGATTATATGTATGGAAGTGTGGAAATGTAGAAACCAGGCTTCTTCAAGCCTCGGGGTAAATCGATACAGTCTTACAATGATGAGTAAAGTTCAGTTCATTTCGTGGTGTTGAGTTGAGTAGTGATGGAGAGAGATATTTGTAATCCAGGGTAAATGTCAAGAGAAGGCAATTACATTGATATTCCACAGATTCCACGACAGCAATACAAAAGAGCAATAGTAGGTTTTATCCCTGATGTTGTTCCATTCCACACATGAAGAATCACTGACAGTGATCTTCAACGAATATCCTTTCAACACAGGTGGTGAGTCAGTCAGTGGGTGCCATCCCGAATCCGGGGTTGGTGGCTATGCACCTCCATCTTCCTCGATCTTGCGACAGCACCGAGTACAGCCTCTCCTCCAGTTTGATCTCACTGGCCGCCTTGGCACCGCCCACTGCTGCCCTGCCGAACTTGAGCCCGAAGCCATGTCACAAGTGGAACCACACCCGAATTCAGCTAAGGGCCATTCCAAAGTGGTGGCCACAGGATACTCAAACAGAATCCACAAATGGATTATCACCAACAGTGGCTTATCACTAAGGGGACCCTCTTCAAGGGAACCAAACCCAAACACACAACATGATTGCCACTTATCCATTTCCACAACATAGGAAATAATTTCAACAGTAATTTGCCACGGGGGTGCCTTTCTTCAGTGAACTACCACACCCAAACAAGGGTAACACACAAGTGGTATTCACAAAGGTACTCCCCTCACCAGAGAACCCACTCCTGTGGATTCACTACGTGACAGTCACACCTTCAAATTCGAATGGAACTCAAACTCACCCTTATGGGCTACTTAGAGAGTCCAAGTCTTTGTCACTTGGTTTCTTCTGTTTCAAACCTTCCTCTCCCCTCTTCTCTTCCTTTAAATTCACCGAATGTGACCACAAATAAGGAGACCGTCTTCTGTGGGTGAGTTATCAACCCAGGTGAGGGTTGGACACACAAATAACTCCCCACCAGTCACACTTTTTCCACACTGCGAGGGCGACTGATCAATCCTCTAAAAACCCACCTTTCTGTGGGCTCAGCAAAGCTCATCCCGTGTCCAAAACCATGTGTCTTTCAGTCTATCAGCTGACCTTCTATTTATCTCACCATGCTGAACACCAGCTGTCCATCAAGTAGCTCCTCCCTTCCCTCTGTATAGGAACACACAAGCTGGCAGTGTCCTTGCAAAAGTGTAAACATACTGCAGAGAAACCATAACACCATCTCAAAGCAGTCTTCGCCTCACTCTCTCTCAATAACAAGGTGTTTGTGTTGTACAACTCTCTCTCTCTTTAAAGGTATAGTCCATAGAAAATATGAACCCCAGGGGTACATAACGATAAAATCACCCCTCATTACTCCAAATTCCAAACTACACAGGTCTAAAACTTTTAGCCCCTCAGGGAAAGACAGCCTTCTCATCCCAGGATTCAGCTGAGTGGATCTCTTCTCATCTACCTTCAATGCTAGTCTGTACTTTTGTTTAAATAAGGGTACCAATGCTGGACGTAATGTTTCAGTTGTGTTCACACAACCTCCTTTGTGTGACATTAGTCCTCTAAACTCTAACCCCTCACAATAATTGCAAAATATCCTTTACCTTCCTGATTGCTTGCTTCAGCTTCATACTCACTTTATAGTGTTTCATTCGAAAGAACACTTCAGTCCCTCTGTACTCTGCTCATCTCAAATTCAATCCGGGTAGAGTTTTCAAAAATCTGACATGTAAACTTTATTTGCAAAATATATCCATGAAATATACTACAGTACATTGCATTCTTCACGTTTATAATGTTGTCCAAACAATACGCTTGTAGTGTCTTGTTTTCCACACACTCAGTGGGCACTTTATTTGGTACATCTGTTCATTAAAGCAAATAATGCATTATTTGTATTATTTGACAATCTTCCCTGTGGATTGTCACCTTGTCGTGGTGGAGAAGCACGTGTGGTCCTGTGATCCCGAGAGCAATGCCGTCTGGAGTTATGCTCCTGGTAGGGTCACCCATGGCGGTAAGGACGAGGGTGAGGTCCCCGACAAAGAACAATCCAACCAAGACCTCAATGGTGGAACAGGCGGATGAAGTTACTTCAAACTCAATGGCTGTGAAGGCGGATAAAGGCTGCAACAAATTCATCAGCTCCTATCATCGTGGTTTCTGTGGCATTGGAATCAGTTGGTGGATTTGTGAAGTATTATATGCTTCTTGGAGTGCAACATCAAGTACTCATTAAACAAATACATGCACAGGCATCTTCGCTGTGTGGGCCACTTCTTCAGAATGAAGACCATCATCCTCGACTTTGAGGGATAGCCATGATGAATGCAAATATCTAATCAGCAAATAATGTGGCAGCAACTCGATGCATAAACACATGCAGACATGGTTCATTTGTTCACTTTTTCAGATGAAACATCAGAATGGGGGAAAATGTGATTGAAGTGACTTTGCCCATGTAATGATTGATGGTGCCAGATAGGGTGGCTTGAGTATATTGGAAACCACTCAGCTGCTGTGATTTTCATGTACAACAGTCACTTGAGTTTAAAGAGAATGGTCTGAAAATAAAATTAAAAGTATATTTAATTTCAAAATATGTATGTGTTGTACATCCTTGAGATTTGTCTCCTAACAGGTTGCCATGAAACAAAGAGCCCTAACAGAACCTATAAAAAAAAATCATTGAGCACCCAATGTTCAATAAAACCACGAATCATATAAACAATATATGCAAGCAAATAAAGTTCTGATCTGACGTCCACAAAGAGTCCGTTCCCAGACCCTCAGTTCAGCACAGAGCGGAATCTGTGTCGTGGAGCAGCAAACTGAACAGGTCTGTTCTTCACCGCAGGCCCCTGACCTCTTCAATCTGACCTGGTGCCAAAGTCGTCATCCAAATCCTGCAGCCTCTATTCAGCCTGTACCCAACCTTTCCGATTAAGCATGGCCCTTAAATTGTCATCCAGGTATCAGGTTCAGTCATCTCGGACCATCATGGGGCCTGGAACCAATATTTCCAACATGTCCGGACCTAAATTGTCATCTAAACTCTGGATTCTATCAACTTAATCAGCTCTGGGGTCTAGAAGCTGTCGCCTTCGAATCTACCTGTACCCGTCCTTTCAAATTCAACCCAGTGTAAAAATCGATTGAATCTCAGGTCTACCTCACTCTCAATTCCTCCATCTCCGCCACTTCTACTCTCAGAATGAGGCTTTTCACTCCAGAATGAAGGGGCTGTTCTCCTTTTTCAAGGAAAGTGGCTTCCCTTCCTCCACCATCACCTCTGCCTTCATCTGTCTCTCTTCCATTTCACCCATGTCTGCACTTACCCCATTCTCTTGCCACCCTACCAGGGATAAGGTTCCACTTGTCTCTATGTCCAGCACATAATTCTCTAAAACTTCCGCCACCTCCAACTGGATGCTACCACTAAACACATCTTTCCCTACCCTCACTTTCTGCTTTCCGCAGGATTCACTCCATACGCTACTCCATTGTCCATTCGTCCCTCCTGACACTTTTCCTTGCAAGCAGAACAAGTGCTACATCTGTCCCTACGTCTCAATCCTCACTACCATTCAAGGCCCCAAACAGTCCTTCTAGGTCAGCTGACACTTCCCCTGTGAGTCTGTTGGGGTCATATACAATGTTCATTGATCTTGGTGTGCTCCTGTATATAGATGAGATCCAACGAAGATTGGGAGACAACTTCTTCAAGCATCTACGCTCAGTCCACCAGAACAAGCAGTATCTCCCAGTGGCCACCCATTTTAATTCCACTCCCCATTCCCATCTTGATATGTCCATCCATGGCCTTCTCCACTGTCCTGAAAAGGCCACACTTTGGTTGGAGGAAAAGCACCTTATATTCCATTTGGGCACCCTGCAACCTGATGGCATGAACATCGATTTCTCAAACTTCCCAGAATCACCCCTTCTCCATTTCCCATCCCCTTTTCCCTCTCTCATGTTATCTCCTTGCCTGCCCATCACCTCTTTCTGGTGATCCTCCCTGCAACCCTCTTTATCTCTTTCTTCCATGGCCTTCTATCTCTTTCACCAATCAACTTCACAGCACTTTGCGTAATCCCTTCCCCTTCCCATTTCACCTGTCGCCTTGTGTTTCTCTCACCTCTACCCCCACCTTTCAAATCTCCTCCTCAGCTTTTTATCTCCAGTCCTGCCCAAAATGTTGACTTTTTTTTCACCCTGAGAAGCTGCCTGGCTTGCTGAGTTCCTCTTGAATTTTGTGGGTGTTGCTTGGATTTCCAGCATCTGCAGGTTTTCTGTTGTTTGTGGTGTCAGTGTAATGTGTTCCATGCACAAAACACTAATGTCACTCAATCACAAAGCAGTACAGCACAGGGATGGTCCATTTGACCCACGATATCTGTAATTACCACGTTGCCAGTCTGATCTAACCCCACCTTCCTCTACAAAGTGCATATCTGACACTGTGCTGGTGTGGAAGGATCAATCCTGCAGTCTGTCTCTCACTCTCTGTCCATTACAATCTGTGTACAGTGTGACAACATGGACACAGACACAGCTTGTGGCTGAGGAGGTAATTGATCATAGATTAATTAAGAGTCTTGACCCGAAACATTGATTGTTCATTTCCCTCTGCAGATGCTGCCTGACCTGCTGAACACCTCCACCATCTTTCCTGTTGCTCCAGATTCCAGCAGTCTGATGTTGTGTTTGTGAGAGGAAGCTGACAGCGAGTGAATGAAAGACTCTCTGTGTCAGACCCAAGGACAACCTATCTGGTAAAAAGCCACAGGATGGTATTGAGCAACATTTGAAAACAAGGCCATGGTGAGAAATGGAGCTGAGAAACAGAAATAGATTTTTTAATACTGACATTTGTGCAGAATGTTTTATGATGGCATAACAGTGCAAGACATAAAAATTATTATAATTTACAAAATAAGTCAACAATACCAGCGATGAATATTCAGGTAGTGGTCATGGGACTGGAAAAAAAGCTTTCATTTCCTCTGATCTTACTGAGATTTTTTTGTTGTCTATCAGGTGTTGAAAGCCACAGTTGCAAATTCACCCACAGAGATAAGTGAGAGAATTTCCTGGAATAGGGTGGTGATGTGGTACAGAGAGCGAGCATCAGAGAGAAGGGGAGGGAGGGGGACAAAGTGAGATATATATGCCATGCAGTTTCTGGGGCTTAATATTCTATTTCCCTGCAAAACTTTACAAATTATTCACTCTTGCTTGTGTTGTGATTCGTGATAGAACCATAGAACACTACAGCACAGAAAACAGACCATTCAGCCCTTCTAGTCTCTGCCAAAACTTTATACCGCTCATCCCATTGGCCTGCATCCGGTCCATAACCCTCCATACCTCTTCCATCCATATACATATCCAATTCTTAAAACGCAAGAGTGAGCCCGCATTTACCACGTCAGATGGCAGCTCGTTCCACAATCCCACCACTCTCCAAGTGAAGAAGTTCCCCCAATGTTCCCCGTAAACATTTCCCCTTTCACTCTAAAGCCATGTCCTCTCATATTTATCTCTCCTAATCTAAATGGAAAGAACCTATTTACATTTACTCTGTCTATACCCCTCATAATTTTGTAAACCTCTATCAAATCTCCCTTCATTCTTCTACGCTCCAAGCAATAAAGTCCGAACCTGTTCAATCTTTCCCTGTAACTCAACTCCTGAAGACCTGGCAATATCCTAGTAAATCTTCTTTGCACTTTTTCACTCTTGATCTAATGTGAATATCAGTGTGCTTAACTCTGCACTGTTCTGTTCTCCTGTTTGCCACCAGATGCCAACAGAGTGAGAACAGAAAGGGTTCACATCATTGACATAGGTAACATCTGATGAAAGTTCACAGGGTAAAACATGAGGCATTCATATAAAGCGATGTGTTGAGGGTGTGATGGGGAGAATGTAAGAGTGAAAGACAGTAAGAGGTAAAAGAGGAGGGAGAGGTGCTGAGCGTCATACAACACAGAAACAGGCACTTTGGACAACTGACTACATGCCAACCATCAAACACCTTGAACACTGACCCTACGCTAATCCCAGATTATTGTCTCCACCTTCCTGGGAGGCTGTTTTCTGTGTTCATTTAATCTACTGATCAGTGTGTGGATTGAAATCAGCAGCCATGCTCTAGAGTCTCCTCCTGTGGCCCCTCCATGTCATTATTTAAGGAGACAACACGCTAGGAGCAAGAGGACTTTGCCCTGCATCTCAATTTGAGGCTGCCACTACTGGTCAATCCATCCCTGTCCCACACCAATGCAAAGTACGGAGAAGCCTATTAAAAGTGGTGGATACAGCCCAGTCCCAGGGAAAAAGGTCTCCTTGCCATTGAGCACATTTATAAGGAGTACATACACAAGAAAGCCGCATTCATTATCAAGGACCCCAACATTCAGACCATTCTCTCTTCACATTGCTACCATTGAGCGGGAGTACAGGAGCCTGAGTTAGCACACAACCAGATCAAGGACAGTTATTACCCTTCATCCGTCAGGCTGCTGAAGCAATGTGGATAACTTCAATGATAAACTAATTCCACAACCTTTGGACTCACTTTCAAGGACTCTAAAGTTCACGTTCTCAGTTTCATATATTGATCTATCAAACTACAGTGCCTTCTATAAGTATTCACCCTCCCACATTTTGGTCACATAATTGAATATTACAACCAGGGAGCTTGATCAATTTAACTCAGAATTCTTATTTGTAAGTCAGATGCTCCTTTTTTCTTAATAGAGGCCAAAACCAGAGAGAATTGGAAAGCATAAAAAGCTAAAAGTTCAAAAGTTCAGAAGTGTTTATTCAACTTTGCTCAATATTTAGTTAAACCACCTCTCACAGTTATTACAGACAGGAGTTTATTTTTTGGAGAAGTCTCTTTTTAATTTCCACAAGGTGATAGAGCAAGGTTTGCCCACTCCTCCTTGCAAAATTGCTCAAGCTGTGCCAGATTAGTGGGGAGCAGCGGTGGACAGCAATCATGATGTCTTGCTAGAGATGTTCGATTGGGTTAAGGTCAGGAAGCTGACTGGGCCATGCAGGGGCAACAATTTTATTCATTTGAAGCCACTTCATGGCTGCTCTGACAGTGTGCTTTGGGTTGTTGTCCTAATAAAAGACTAACCTCCTCACCAGTTTAAGCTTTCTGGCAGAGCCAAACAGATCTCTCTGTATTTAGCAGTAGTCACCTTCCCAGCAATCCTGACCAGATTTCCAGACCCTGCACCTGAAAAGCATTCCCATGGCATGATGCTACCTCCACCAGTTTGTCTTTTACTTTGAACTTGGAAACAACTATAAAACGTGCAGCACATACAGGCCTTTTTGGCCCATCCAGACCATGCTGACCATCAAGTACCTGTCTATACTAATTAAGCACACTTAGTTCATCACCTCCTGTGCCTTGTTGATTCAAGTGCTCATCCAGGTAATACTCTCTCAGGAACTGCATTCCAAACTCCGAAGACCCTCTCTGTGAAGATATAGACCTGAAATCTCCTGTGAACCTCTGACTACTGACCGTAAAACTGCCCCCTCTGGTAATAACTATCTGGTCTGAGAATGACCACTGGTGACATCTTGGGGGCATCTGCTGGACATTGTGAAAAGTGACGGAGATCAGCCAGAGATCATTGTTCACCTTGGTGTTAGTAACAGGGGAATGAGATGTTGCAATGCCTGCTTTGGGAGTTGGATTGATGGTTAAAGAGTACCAGGTTTCCAAGTCTATAATCTCTGTGCCACGTGCGCTGAGTATAGAAATACAAGGATTGGTCTATAAATGTGTGGCTGAAGGGATGTTTCAGATGAGCGGACTTTCAATTCAAGCTGCTTTTGGAAAAATATATGGTTTTTGGAAGGGGTGGAGCAGGCAATTTTTTGATAATAAGACATGACTTGGAAAATCATAGACACAAGATTCTGCAGATGCTGGAAACCCAGATCAACACATACAGAATGCTGGAAGAACTCAACAGGTCAGGCAACATCTATGGAAAGGAAAAACAGTTGACATTTCTGGCCTGAAACTGAGTGGACCAATATCATTGTGAGCAGGTTTGCTGGAGCTCTTGTGGAGGGATTGAATTACTTTGGCAGAGAAATGGAAACCGGAGTGATAAGGCTGAGGATGGGGTAGATGGTATACAAGTGGATATGGTGTATGGCTGAGACAGTGAGGAGGGACAGTCAAATCAAGTTTATTGTTATCAAAATTGATTCACGTATACTGTCAAATAAGGCAAGATTTCTCTGGACCAGGGTGCCAAACACATGAGTAGACATAGAACACACAATATCTTCGGAAAGTAAGAAAAAAAATCTGCAAATGAATTAGTTATAAATGCACAAAATAAAGTGCATAAATTAAATATTGTCGGGTAAGGAACCAATGAACTGGTGATACTTGGAATGCATTGTGGCAGTGAGTTCAGAAGCCTAATGGTCTGAGGGAACAAACTGTTTCCATCCTGACTTTACTTGTCTTAATGCATCAGAGTTTCCTGTCTGATGGTAGTAAGTCAAAGAGGATGTTGGACGGATGGTGGGATCCTTAATAATTCTAAGGGCTGCATGTATGCAGCATTCCTGATGGCAGGGAGACCCCTATGATAATCTCCG
Source organism: Mobula birostris (assembly GCF_030028105.1). NCBI lineage: Eukaryota > Metazoa > Chordata > Chondrichthyes > Myliobatiformes > Myliobatidae > Mobula > Mobula birostris. The sequence continues at coordinate 59,288,838 of NC_092382.1, forward strand.
ACGTTCTCACAGTCCTTTGTAGGGACCTCCTGTCTGACGCTCCGCTGTTCCCATACCAGATGGAGATGCAGCTGTAAAATTCTGCTGATGGTGGGTGCTCACACACCTGAATCTCCTGAGGAAGTGGAGACGCTGCTGTGCTGCCTCGTTCAGGAAGGTGATGTTGAGAGAACAGGTGAGGTTACCTATGATGGGAAATCCCAGGAACCTGGTGCACAGAGGAGTCATTAATTTTCAGGGGGGGGTTGGTTCATTTGCACCTTCCTAATATCCACAGTCTTTTCATTGGTCTTCTCCATGTTCAGGCTTAAGTTGCTGTTCTCACACTTCCACTCCACTTCCTGTCTGTACTCTGACTCATTATCATTACTGATGAGGCCACAACCACTCCTGTGTTATCTGGAAACTGGATGATACGGTTTGAGCTGAATTCTGAAATACTGTCGTCCATCAGCAGTGCGTAAGCACATCACCCTGGGGTGCAGCAGTGCTCAGGGTGGTGGGACTAGAGATATTGCTGCCCACATGCACTAACTGTGACCTTTCCATTGAGAAGTCCAGGAACCAGTTACAGATGGAGGTGTTCAGACCCAGCGAGGACAGTTTCCCAATCAGGGTCTGGGGTATAATGGAGTTAAACACTGAACTGGTCTCACAGCCTCGCACTTTCCAGGTGGGACAGGGCAGAGACTATAGAATCATCAGTGGATTGATTCAAGCAGTACGTAAACTGGAAAGTTTCCAATCTAGCCGGAGAAAGGCTCTAATGCTCTGCATGACCAGCTACTCAAATCATTTCATAATGGTTCATGGTAATGCCACTGGCGAATAGTCATTTAGGGAGGTTACTGTCACCTTCTTTGTCACTGAGATGACATTGCCATCTTGAAAACCGAGGGGAAAATGGACTGCTCCAGGGAGATGTTGAATATATCCGTAGCACCTCAGTTAGCTGGGTTGCCCAGTCTTTCAGAATCTGACCTGCCATATCATAGGGTCCTGCAGCTTTGCGTGGGTTGCCTTTAGCCACGGTCTTCCTCACCTCAGCTTCAGCCAGACAGAGTGTCTGCTCCCTTGTGTGCTTTTCTCGCCAGCACTCAGTTCTGTGCATCAGACTGGGCAGAAACGACATTCAGCCTGTCAGGGAATGAGGCATCCTTATCACGGATGCACGGGGTAGACGTGTCTGTAATCCTCTGAATTCCGTGCCACATGTGCCTCGTTTCTCTGGTATCACAGAAGTGGTTCCACATTCTCTGACAATTCTCCGGTTTTGCCTTGCTGATGGAGTGGAAAGCAGGGTTCCTGTTTCCCTGAGAAGTGTCACGTGTCCTGATTTAAAGGCAGAATCACAATCCCTCATCGATGCATGGATCTCTGCAGTAAGCCATGGCTTCTGATTTGTCCTCACATGGATGTATTTTGTGATGATAAAATTCTCAGTTCACCTCTCTGTGTTAGCTGGTCACAGAATCCACATATTCCTCGATGCTAACGTGGTTGCCATAGGTAGCAACCTTTCTGAACATTCTCCAGTTCATGTTTTCATAGCCATCCTGCAATGCTGAAATTGCTCCCTCGGAACTGGTTTGGCCAGTTTGATCAGTGGTCTGTATGCGGGCATTAGCTTAACAGATAAATGATCTGAGAGCCCAGTGTGGGGAGGGAAAACAGCTTTAAATGCACTAGGTATGTTAGTCTAAAGGAGGTTTAGCGCACTTTCACCGCTGGTAGCAAAACCAGAATAGTGGTGGAATTTAGGCAGGTGACAGGTTAAAATTGCAGTCCATAGGACGATTAGATTTAGACCATAAGACTGCCGACAATGGGCTAGGATGAAGTTTGTCTTCAAACTAAATATTAGGCTCCACATTTCAGCAATTTAGAACAATGGAGGAGAAAGTAAAAGGGAAGGAGAGTTCAAGAGAGGTGTCAAAGTTCTCCCAAATAAATAAAAAGACAAAAAAGTTAGAAACTGATATAAATTTTACTGATGGTAATATGTGGGTAAAATTGAAAAAGGGTGATGAATACAGCACTGAATGTGTTAACTTTGAATGCTCACACTGTAGGAATAATGTCGACAATCTTGTAGCACAGTTAGAAATTGACAGGTATGAATGACATGGTGAATCACACAAAAAGCAGGACGAGTCAGCAGGCCCAGCAGCATCTATGGAAAAAAGTACAGTTGTGGCTTCTGGCCACCAAAGGCTCCTGTACCTTCTAGCTGATAGCAGCAGTGAGAAAAGAGCTTGGCCTGGATGGTGATTAATGCTAATTCTCTGTAGCAACACTTCTTGTAGCTGTACTCAATGGTTGTGAGAGTTTTACCTGTGATATGTAAATTATTCTAAGAAATAAATCCAGGACCAGCCTACTGGCTCAGGGTGTCTGACTCTCCAGGGGAGGAGTTGTAAAGTTCGATGGCCACAGGCAGGAATGACTTCCTATGATGCTCAGTGCTGCATCTCGGTGGAATGAGTCTCTGGCTGAATGTACTCCTGTGCCCACCCAGTCCATTATGTAGTGGATGGGAGACATTGACCAAGATGGCATGCAACTTGGACAGCATCATCTTTTCAGACACCACCATCAGACAGTCCAGTTCCGTCCCTACAACATCACTGGCCTTACGAATGAGTTTGTTGATTCTGTTTGTGTCTGCTACCCTCAGCCTGCTGCCCCAGCACACAACAGCGAACATGATAGCACTGGCTACCACAGACTCGTAGAACATCCTCAGCATCGTCTGGCAGATGCTAAAGGACCTCCGTCTCCTCAGGAAATAGAGACGGCTCTGATCCTTCTTGTAGACAGCCTCAGTGTTCTTTGACCAGTCCAGTTTATTGTCAATTCGTATCCCCAGGTATTCGTAATCCTCCACCATGTTCACACTGACCCCCTGGTTGGAAACAGGGGTCACTGGTACCTTAGCTCTCAGGTCTACCACCAGCTCCTTAGTCTTTTTCACATTATGCTGCAGATAATTCTGCTTACACCATGTGACAAAGTTCCTACCGTAGCCCTGTTTTCAGCCTCATCTCCCTTGCTGATGCATCCAACTATGGCAGAGTCATCCGAAAACTTCTGAAGATGACAAGACTCTGTGCAGTAGTTGAAGTCCGAGGTGTAAGTGTTGAAGAGAAAGGGAGACAAGACAGTCCCCTGTGGAGCCCCAGTGCTGCTGATCACTCTGTCGGACACACAGTGTTGCAAGCACACGTACTGTGGTCTGCCAGTCAGGTAATCAAGAATCCATGACACCAGGAAAGCATCCACCTGTATCACTGTCAGCTTCTCCCCCAGCAGAGCAGGGCGGATGGTGTTGAATGCACTGGAGAAGTCAAAAAACATCAAGAAGTCAAAAATCTTGTAGCACAGTTAGAAATTGACAGGTATGACAGGTGGATCACACAAAAAGCAGGACGAGTCAGCAGGCCCAGCAGCATCTATGGAAAAAAGTACAGTTGTTGCTTCCGGCCACCAAAGGCTCCTGTACCTTTTAGCTGATGGCAGCAGTGAGAAAAGAGCTTGGCCTGGATGGTGATTAATGTCAATTCTCTGTAGCAACACTTCATGTAGCTGTGCTCAATGGTTGGGAGGGTTTTATCCGTGATGTACTGGGCCAAACCCACTACCTCTTGTTGGGTTTTCTGTTCAAACGCATTGATGTTCCCAGACCAGGCCGTAACACAGCCAGTCAGCACACTTTGCACCACACAACTACAGAACTTTACCAAGGTTTTTGATGACTTGCCAATTCTCCACAGACTTCTGAGGAAGTAGAGGTGCTGTCATGCTTTCTTCACAATTATCTCTCTATAATGAGTCCAGGACAGATCTTCTGAGATAGAGACACCAGTAATTTAAAGTTACTGATGCACACCCTCTCTGATCCGCCAGCGATTACTGGCTTATTGACCTCTGGTTTCCCTCTCCTGAAGTCTATTATCAGTTCTTTGGTCTTATTGACATTGTGTGAGAGATTGTTGTTAGGACATGACTCAGCCAAATGTTCAGTCTCCCTCTTGTATGCTGATTCATCACCAACTTTGATACAGCTCAGAACAGTGGTGTCATCAGCAAACTTGTATATGGTGTTGGAGCTGTACTTTGCCACAGTCATAGAGTTCTGAGAGAGAATTGGCACTTGAGTTCATAATGGACCACTGGAAAATGATGCTGGTGGGGTCGTATGAAAGAAATGGCAGATGAACTTGATGAGAGCATTGCATCAGTCTTCACAGTGAGAGAAAACAAAAGCTAGCAGTGTGCCAGAGGTCTGGGAGTTTTAGGGAACAGGAGGAGTGCCATTGCCATTACAAAGGGAAAAGTGCTTGGCAAACTCTAATATCTTCAGATGGAAAAGTCACATGGACCAGAGGGACTATATTCCAGATCCCTAGGAGAGGTTGCAGAAGAGTTAGTGGAAGCATTGTTAATAAGCATTCAAGAATCACTTGATACTGGCGGGGTCCCAGAAGGCTAGAAGATTATAAATGTCATTCCACTCTTTAAAAAGGGAGGAAGGCAAAAGAAAAGTTGTTATAGGCCAGTTAGCCTAACCTCAGTGGTTGAGAAAGTGTTGGAGTTCATTATTAAGGAGGAGGTTTCGGGGTACATAGTTTAATGATAACATAAGTCAAAGTCAGCATGGTTTATGTGAAGGGAAAGCTTCCCTGACATATCTGTTAGAGTTTTTTGAGGAAGTAGCAAGCAGGATGGATAAATGAAAGGCAGAGAAAGTCATTAAGTTGGATTTCCAGAAGGCATTTGATAAGGTGTCACACATGAGACTGTTTAAACAAATAAACTCCTAAGACATTACAGGAAAAATACTGGCACGGGCAGAAGAATGGCTGACAGACAGGAGACAGTGAGTGGGAATAAATGGGGCCTTTGCTGGATGGTTCCTCAGTTGTCAGTACTGTGACCTCTACTTTTCACATTGTTTGTCAATGATCTGGGTAATGTAAGTGATAGCTTTGTGGCAAAAGCTTGTAGATGATACAAGATAGGTGGAGGGATAGGTAGTGCTGAGGAAGCAGGACTTAGACAAATTGAAAGAATGGGCAAAAAGTGGCAGATGAAATACAGTGTTAGGAAATGTACAATAATACGTTTTGGTAAAAGGGACAGTAGTGTGGACTATTATCTAAATGGGGAGAAGTCTGAAACACCAGAGGTGCAGAGGGACTTAGGAGTCCTGATGCATGATTCTGAGAAGCTTAATTCATAGCTTGAGTCTGTGGTAAAGAAGGCAAATGCAATGTTGGCATTTACTTCAAGGGAAATAGAATATAAATGCAAGGAGATAATGCCGAGCTTTTATAAGACACTCGTCAGGCTGAGCTTGGACTTTTGTTGACAGTTTTGGGCCCCATATCTCAGTAGGGATGTGTTGTCATGGGAGAGAGTCCAGAAGAAGTTCACATGGATGATTCCTGGAATGAAGGGGTTAACATTTGAGGAGTGTCTGGCAGCTTTCGGCCTGTACTCACTGGAAATTAGAATGCCTGGGGAGCTCATTGCAATCTATCAAATGTTGAATGGACTAGATAGGGTGGATGTGGAGAGTATGTTTCTTATGTGGGGGCATCTAGAACTAGAGAGCACAGCCTCAAAATTGTGGGGCGACCTTTTAGAACAGGGGTAAGGAGGACTTTTTTTAGCCAGAGTGTGGTGAATGCTCTGCCACAGACTGCAGTGGAGGCCAAGTCTGTGCGTATATTTAAAACAGAAGTTTGTTGTTTCCTGACAGCTCAGGGCATCAAGGAATATCACGAGAATGTAGGTGTAGGGGGTTGAGAGGGATCTGTCATGCTGGAATGGTGGAGTAGACTCGATGGGCTGAATGGCCTAATGCTGCTCCTATATCAACTGGTCTTATGGTCTTATAGGATTGGGAAGATGTAGAATCCTTGTGGGTGAAGTTCAGAAACTGCAAAGGTAAAAAGCTCTTGACGGGAGTTATATGCAGACCTTTGAGCAGTAGCTAGGATGTGGGCTACAATTTACAACAGGGGATGGAAATGTCACGTAAAAAGGGTAATGTAATAATAGCCATAGGGTTTTCAATTTGGAGGAAGACTGGGGAAATCAGGTTAGTGCTGGATCCCAAAAGAAGGAATTTTTAAGATGCCTGCGAAGTAGCTTGTGGTTGAGCACACTAGGGTAAAGTCTGGATTTGGTCTCGTGTAATCAGACTGTGATCATAATATGATAGAATTTACCTTGCAGTTTGAATGGGAGGGGAGAAGCTAAAATCAGATGTATCAATACTGCAGTGGAGTAAAGGGAACTACAGAGGCATGAGAGTGGGCCTGGACAATGTGATTGGAAAGGGACATTAGCAGGAATAATGTCAGAGCAGCAATGGCGGGAATTTATGGGAGTAATTCAGAAGGAACAGGGTAGATAAATATCAAAGTTTCAGAAATACTGTGAAGGGAGGATGAGGCAACTATGGCTGAAAAGAGGACGTCAAAGACAGTATAAAATCAAAAGAGGGCAATCAGTAAAACAATAATTAGGAAACTAGAAGATTTTAAAAACAAAGTGAAAACAATTAAAAAATGGTAAGATAAGAGGAAATCAGAAGATTAATTAGCCAATAACATAGAAGAAGATACCAAAAGCATTTTTCAGATATACGAAGAGTAAAAGAGAGGCAAGTGGAAAATGACGCTGGAGAGGTCGTAATGGGGAATAAGGAAAGGTGGACAAACTTAATAATTATTTTGCGTTGGCTTTCACTGTGAAATATACCGTCACTATCCCAGAATATCGAGTGTTGGGGGCAAAGAGAGTGTAGTTGATGTTACTAGGAAGGAGGTACTTGTGTAGCCGACAGGTCTGAAAGTAGCAGAAATGTTTGAGGAGGGGTTAGTGGTGATCTTTCCATAGAAACCACAGAAAAACTACAGCACAGAAACAGGCCTTTTGGCCCTTCTTGGCTGTGCCGACCCATTTTCTGCCTAGGCCCACTGACCTGCACACGGACCATATCCCTCCATACACCTCCCATCCATGTATCTGTCCAATTTATTCTTAAATGTTAAAAAAGAACCTGCATTTACCTCCTCTGGCAGCTCATTCTGCAATCCCACCACTCTCTGTGTGAAGAAGCCCCCCCTAATGTTCCCTTTAAACTTTTCCCCCATCACCCTTAACCCATGTCCTCTGGTTTTTTTCTCCCCTTGCCTCAGTGGAAAAAGCCTGCTTGCATTCACTCTATCTATACCCATCATAATTTTATATACTGTACCTCTATCAAATCTCCCCTCATTCCTCTATGCTCCAGGGAACAATCTGTAGACTCTGAACTGGCTTCAGGGGAATGAAAAATTGTAAATGTCACTCCACTCTTTAATGAGGAAAATTTAAAAAACAGGAAATTATAGGCAACAGGAAACACACAGATTGACAACAAAGGTCTGTTCATTTCACTCACGCAGGTATAACATGTTGAAAACCACAGATGCAAATTCATACAGAGGCAGAAGTGACAGGAGTTCCTGGAACAGGGTGGTGAGGTAAATAGGAGGACAGTAAGCCAGAAATTCAAGAGTGTTGGGGACAGAGTGAGCGTGAGTGCTTCAAACACCATCTATAAATGTGCGGTTTGCAGAAATGTTGGCAGAATTTTAATGATGACCAAGTGGTGTACAGCAGGCAGATAGACTGGCTAGTCAGCTAGAAAGAGACAGAAAGATTAATAGAAAACTGGAAGGGGGATTTCAAGAGAGATGCCATGCAGTGTGTTGGGCTGAATATTCTGTTTCCCTGCAAAACATTCCAAATTATTTGCTCTTGCTTTTGTGGGCGTTACAGATGTAATAGGAACATCCCTCTGGTAATTCTGCCCTGTTCTGTTCTCTTATTTGTTAAAGGATGCAGACAGAGGGAGAACAGAGGGGTTTCACATCCTAGAACAGGTAACATTTGGTAAAACATCGCACATTGAAACATGATGCATTGGTACAAAGTGAGATGTTGAGGGGAGTGAGAAAGTGTAAGACAGTAGAATTGAGAGAGCAAGAGAAGGAGTCACAGACTCATGCAACACAGAAGCAGGCCATGGTGGATTTCACTTTGCAGGTAGATGAGGAAAATCATGTTGGTACTGGATCTAAAAGAAGGCAATAGCAGAATGCCTACAAGATTGCTTTTTATAACAACATGTGGTTGTGCCCAGCAAGGAAAAGGCAGCTCTGGATTGGGTATTGTATAATGAGCCAGTGATGATAACATAACAGAATTCACCCTGCAGTTTGAGAGGGAGAAGTGAAAATCAGATTATCATCGTTACTGTGGAGGAAAGGAAACTGCTGAGGCTTGATAAAGGAGGTAGCTGAAGTTTATTGGAGGGCAACACTGGCAGGGATGATGGCAGAAATGCAACAGTTGGAGTTTCTGGGTGCAATCTGGATGGCCCAGGATAAAGCAATCCCAAATGCAATGTGGTCTAACGGAAGGTTGAGCTGACAAGGGAAGTCAAAGAATGCATGAAAAGAAAACACAAGGCATGCATAGCAAAATTGCTGTTAAGGTATAGGATTGGGAAGTTTTTACAAAGCAACGGAAGGCAAAATTAAAATGCAGTAAGGGGAGAAAAGTGAAATATGAGGGTAAGCTATCCAATCCTATAAAATTGGATGCAAGGAGATTTTTTCAGATATATAAAGAGTAAAAGAGTAGTGAGAGTGGAGATCGGACCACTGAAAAATGATACTGAGAGGTCGTAAAGGATGACAAAGAAATGATGAATGAACTGAAAATGTATTTGGTGTCTGTCTTCACTGCAGAAGACAGTGTGGCAGAATTTGGGAGTGTCAGGGGGTAATCACTATCTGGAATGGAATGAGGAGGTGGTACTCTACTGGATCAGAAAAAGCTGCAGGCAATTGCAAATAGCCTACTCCTTCCAACGTGTTCTCTCCCCACCAGTGAGGACATCTTGAACAGGTAATGCCTCAGTAAGGCAACATCCAGCATTAGGGAATCCATCACTCAGGGCATGCCCTCTTCTCATTGCTACCGTCATGGAGGAGGTACTGGAGCTTGAAGACACACACTCATTTGTTTTAGCAACAGCCTCTTCCACACGGCCCACCAACGTCAGCTTTATGAATGGACCATGAACTCATGTACTCCATCTGTTTTCTTTTTCATATTTTGGCTCTTTTTTTGCTCTACTAACTTAAATACTATGTATAAATGCATTGTATTTTACAGTGTTTAATTATTATTGTGTTACATTGGACTGCTGCCACAATACAACGAATTTCACAATGTATGACAGTGATATTAAACCTGATTCTGCTGTTACCAAAGAGAAGGTGCTTACATTTCTAAAAGAGGTAGCTGAAGGGTTTAAGGAGGCATTAGTAATGGTCTTTCAGAAATCACTCGATTCTGGGATAATTCAGGAGGACTGGAAATTTGCAAATGTCAGAAGACAAAAAATTATAGGGCAGTTAGCATGACTTCAGTGATTGGTAAGATGTTGGTTTCATTATTAAGTATGAGATTTTGAGGAGCTTGAAGGCACATGATAAAATAGGATGTCATCTGTATAGTTTCCGTAAGGGGAATTCTTGCCTGACAGAGCTGTTGGAGTTCTTTGAGGAAATAACAGGCAGGATAGACAAAGGATGGTCAGAAGATGCTATTTACTTGGATTTTCAGTTGGTTTTTAAAAAGGTGCTGCAAATGAGTCTGCTAAACAAAATAAGAGCAGAGGAACTATATCAGTGAGATGGATGATTGGCTGATTGGCAGAAGACATTGAGTGGAAATAAAGGGGATCTTTCTGGTTGGCTGCTGGTGACTAGTGGTGTTCCACAGCGGTTGGTATTGGGACTATTTATTTTCACATTATATTAGGGTCAGGTCACTCGTCTGAGTGCTACTGGTACCGTGTAACTCAGTACTACCTTTCGCATGGTCAGGTGGTCGGCGACTAAACCGGCTCCCCTACCAGTTGCCTGGTGAGGAGGGTGGCTAGACACCCTGCAGGATGAATAACAAGACCTGCCAAAGGGCGGACAAACCCTATTATAGGGTCAACGGCCATCTTGCAAACATGTGCCGTGAAGTGCGGAAAGGGCATCCCTTGCATCAAATGTTGGTCCAGCCATTCATCTTCAGAAGTTTTCTGATGACTCTTCCATAGTTGGATGCATCAGCAAGGGAGATGAGGCTGAGTACAGGGCTATGGTGGGAAACTTTGTCACATGGTGTGAGCAGAATTATCTGCAGCTTAATGTGAAAAAGACTAAGGAGCTGGTGGTAGACCTGAGGAGAGCTAAGGTACCGGTGACCCCTGTTTCCATCCAGGGGGTCAGTGTGGACATGGTGGAGGATTACAAATACCTGGGGATATGAATTGATAATAAACTGGACTGGTCAAAGAACACTGAGACTGTCTACAAGAAGGGTCAGAGCCGTCTCTATTTCCTGAGGAGACTGAGGTCCTTTAACATCTGCCAGATGATGCTGAGGATGTTCTACGAGTCTGTGGTGGCCAGTGCTAACATGTTTGCTGTCGTGTGCTGGGGCAGCAGGCTGAGGGTAGCAGGCACCAGCAGAATCAACAAATTCATTCGTAAGGCCAGTGATGTTGGGGATGGAACTGGACTCTCTGATGGTGGTGTCTGAAAAGAAGATGCTGTCCAAGTTGCATGCCATCTTGGACAATGTCTCCCATCCACTACATAATGTACTGGGTGGGCACAGGAGTGCATTCAGCTAGAGACTCATTCTACCGAGATGCAGTACAGAGCATCATAGGAAGTCATTCCTGACTGTGGCCATCAAAGTTTACAACTCCTCCCTTGGAGGGTTAGACACCCTGAGCCAATAGGCTGGTCCTGGACTTATTTCCATCTGATGTAATTTACATATTATTTAATTATTTATGGTTTACATTGCTATATTTATACTCTATTCTTGGTTGGTGCAACTGTAACGAAACCCAATTTCCCTCGGGATCAGTAAAGTATGTCTATCTATCTATCAATCACTGCTACAGAACTTCCCCCAGCCGTCTTGGAGCCCACCATGCCTCTGGATCTGGGAGGGGATGTCGAGAGGGTGGGTCTGGACCTGTGCAACCCTCTACCCATTCACACACACGCTGTTCCTTTCTGAGAGGTGGGGTTCCACCCCACTAGCTGACTGAAAGGAACCATCATCATCCTATGGGATGGATAGCCAGAGAGAGAGATGTCACTGTTATGGATGATAGCTTTGTGCACCGTTTGTGGATGATAAGTGGAGGGACAGGTAGCTTTGAGGAAGCAGGATGTCTGCAGAAAGACTTGGATTAGGAGGATTGACAAGGTGTCAGATGGAACACACTGTAATGAATTATGTGGTCATACACTCCAGTAGAAGGAACAAAGGCATAGACTATTTTCTAAATGGAGAGAGAATTCAGAAATCAGAGAAGAAGCTGAGAACACTGGAGCTCAAAGTGAGACCTTCTTCCCATGTAGTCTACGCCAAACTATTAATCTGCCTTGTCCAATCAAACTGCAACAGGCCTAGAGCCCTTCAAACCCCTCCCACTCTACACTGTACTTTACCAAATTTCTCTTGAATGTTGAAATGGAACCCACATCCAGCACTTCCAATGGCAACTTGTTCTATACTCTTGCCACGCTCTCAGTGAAGAAGATTCCACTCATGTTCCCCTTAAATATTTCAATCGCTGTTTACCTTTACCCTATCTATAACCCTCATAATTGTGTATACACTTATCAAATCTCCCTTCATTCTCCTACACACTCAGGAATAAATTCCCAACCTTTCCAAACATATCCTATAATTCAGGGCCTCAAGTCCTGTCAACATTGTTGTAAATTTTCTCCAGTTCTAGTCTCACCCAGCTTGCATTTACCCTATCTATACCTGTCACAATTGTCTTTACCTTTATTTCCTGTTGTAAATCAGGTCTTCAACTCCTGGTAACAGTCTTGTAAATTTTCTCTGCATTCCTCAAATCGTATTGGTATCTTTTCTGTGAGTAGCTGAACAGAACTACTATCTACCTATATGTGACCCTATCTACCTTTGATGTTACTTTCAAGGAATTATGGATGTGTATTCCCGGTTCCCCCTGTTCTGGGACATTCCTGAATGCCACTATGTAAGTCCTACCCTGGCCTATCCTACCAAAGTGCAACACCTCAGACTTGTCTGGATTAAATTGTTTCTGACAGTTTTCAAACTATCCTTCTCTAATCAAATATTTATATATCTGGTCCCTTAGAATATTTTCCAATAACTTACCCACTGCTGATGGCAGGCTGACTGGCCTGTAATTTCCTGGTTTATTATTTGAATCTTTTTTAACGGGACAACATTTGCAATCGTCCAGTCCTCTGACACTCACCTGATGCTGAGCATATTTTCAATGTCTCTGCTACGGCCCCTGCAAATTACTGCTGTAGCATTCCACAAGGTCCGAGGGAACACATTGTCAGATTCTTGGGGGTTTATACACCCTAGTTTGCTTCAAGACAGCAAACGTCCCCTCCTCTCTAATCTGAAACAGTCCTTGCTTTGCTTCACTGTCTGTCTCCAGAGTAAATACAGATACAATATATCCATTTAAAATCTCCCCCTACGCTTTTGGCTCCATGCATAGAAGATCTTCATGAGGACCATTTTTTTTTCCTGCTGTCATTTTGCTCTTAATATATCTGTAGATCCCTTTGGGATTCTCCTTCACCTTTCTGCTACAGCAACCTCATGCTTTCTTTTAGTCCTCATGATTTCCTTGTTAAGCCATCTCCAGCATTTCTTCTTCTCCTCAAGTACCTAATTTTTTCCTTCCCCTACTTGCTAAGCTCCCCTTTCATCTTCTTACCCAGGACCTGAATATCTCTTGAAAGCCAAGGTTCCCAAAACCTGTTATATTTACCTTTTATTTTGACAAGAACATATAAACTCTATAGTCTCAAAATTTCACTTTTGAGGTCTTCCCACTTAACAAACATGCCTTTGGCAGAAAGCAACCTGTCCCAATCTACACTTGCCAGATCCTTTCTGATAACATCAACATTAGCCTTTCTCTGATTTAGAATATCAACCTGAGGACCAGACCAAATCTGCTCCTCAATTGTCTTGAAACTAATGGCATTATTAAGCGGTTGGTGGTAACTGGCTGGCATCAGCACCGGACTTCGAGGTGACTTGTCCCAGGTTCAAATCCAGTTTGCTTCTGTGCTATCACAACCTTGTGCTTCTTGGAACAGTCTGCGATCTCTACAAATGTACTCTAAATCCAACTGACTATTGAGTGGTCTGTAATCCAATCCCTTTAATGTGGTCACGCATTTCTTATCCCTTTGTTCCATCCATATAGCCTCAGTAGTCAAGCTCTCCATCCTGTCCTGCTGGAACACAGCCGTGACAGTTTCCCTGACTAGTAATGCCCCCGCTCTCCCTTTAATCCCCCCTACTCTGTCCTGGCTAAAACAACAGAACTCTGGAATATTGAGCAGCCAGTCCTGTTCCTCCTGCAACCTATTCTCACTACAGGTTCATGATTCCACATGCTGGTCCAAACCCTGGGCTCACTTGCTGCTTCTATCATACTCCTTGCAATGAACCTTAAATTGAAATATACAGAACCCAGGACATTAACCTCTCATGCTCAACCTTTTGATACCTGACTTTGTATCTCCAACTCGATGACCAACACCACCCCCCCATACAATAAATATCAATGTGCCATTTGCTTTCCTAACTAATGCTGCCCCTTCCTGCAGTCTGAGATAAGCACCCTGTGGTGGTTCAGTGTGACTGCACACTTACTTCTGTGTGTAAAAGTCTCTGAATCTTTCATAAAGTTCTCTCTCAATTTCTTCTCAGTAACAGGCCCTGAATACAGACCATTGCCAACCTGACTGGGGGTTTACCCTGTATCTACTCTGATGAATGTGTGCTGTCCATTACAGATGATATACAGCTTCCACTCCACAATTCTGACCTATTTTAAACCTGACAACAGTAATCCTGTGACTATTTTGTCTCCAGCACCTCTGTCCATTCCTGTTTTACTGCTCAAAACTGACCAATCACTGAACCCATGGTTGTAAGAGGAAGTTATTGACTGGGAACAATAGGCTGTTCATTGCAGAGGCTCAGGCTGTTTGTTTGCTTTGCATAATTTTCCCAAACATTCATCAGCTGTTGCACTGATCAGCTCAGACTTCATTGCTTCGAGAAGCCGGTGCGGATAGTAGTCGACCTGTCGCTGAGCCTGACACTGCTCATAGCAGAGAGTGAGGAGGTTGTAGGTGGTCCCATCTCCCTCCAGTCACACATCTACACCTCATCGGGAGTCACACGTGAGTAGACATCCTCACACATGCTATAGAACTTGAATTTTGTCTTGTGCTCTGTTTGCATATGTGTGTGTTGCACAGGGACAGTGTGTGGGGGTGGGGGAAGAGAGAGTGTAAATAAATTAAAGCTGATGAATCTCCTCTGTCTCATCCATGTGTGAGGGTTTCATGAAGCAATTCCTCAGCTCTATCTAGGGTTTCAATGAGGGAGCCCTCGTCTCTGTCTGTGGGGTCCGAGTGAGGGATATCTCACCTCCATCTGTGGCATCTCAGTGATGGAGAAAAGGAGATGAAACCTCTTACTGTGGGGTTTCAGTGAAAAAGATCTCACCTTTGTCATGAAGGAGAAAACATAGAAACATAGAAAATAGGTGCAGGAGTAGGCCATTCGGCCCTTCGAGCCTGCACCGCCATTTATTATGATCATGGCTGATCATCCAACTCAGAACCCCACCCCAGCCTTCCCTCCATACCCCCTGATCCCCGTAGCCACAAGGGCCATATCTAACTCCCTCTTAAATATAGCCAATGAACTGGCCTCAACTGTTTCCTGTGGCAGAGAATTCCACAGATTCACCACTCTCTGTGTGAAGAAGTTTTTCCTAATCTCGGTCCTAAAAGGCTTCCCCTCTATCCTCAAACTGTGGCCCCTCGTTCTGGACTTCCCCAACATCGGGAACAATCTTCCTGCATCTAGCCTGTCCAATCCCTTTAGGATTTTATACGTTTCAATCAGATCCACCCTCAATCTTCTAAATTCCAACGAGTACAAGCCCAGTTCATCCAATCTTTCTTCATATGAAAGTCCTGCCATCCCAGGAATCAATCTGGTGAACCTTCTTTGTACTCCCTCTATGGCAAGGATGTCTTTCCTCAGATTAGGGGACCAAAACTGCACACAATACTCCAGATGTGGTCTCACCAAGGCCTTGTACAACTGCAGTAGTACCTCCCTGCTCCTGTACTCGAATCCTCTCGCTATAAATGCCAGCATACCATTCGCCTTTTTCACCGCCTGCTGTACCTGCATGCCCACTTTCAATGACTGGTGTATAATGACACCCAGGTCTCATTGCACCTCCCCTTTTCCTAATCGGCCACCATTCAGATAATAATCTGTTTTCCTATTTTTGCCACCAAAGTGGATAACTTCACATTTATCCACATTAAATTGCATCTGCCATGAATTTGCCCACTCACCCAACCTATCCAAGTCACCCTGCATCCTCTTAGCATCCTCCTCACAGCTAACACTGCCACCCAGCTTCGTGTCATCCGCAAACTTGGAGATGCTGCATTTAATTCCCTCATCCAAGTCATTAATATATATTGTAAACAACTGGGGTCCCAGCACTGAGCCTTGCGGTACCCCACTAGTCACCGCCTGCCATTCTGAAAAGGTCCCGTTTATTCCCACTCTTTGCTTCCTGTCTGCTAACCAATTCTCCACCCACACCAATACCTTACCCCCAATACCGTGTGCTTTAAGTTTGCACACTAATCTCCTGTGTGGGACCTTGTCAAAAGCCTTTTGAAAATCCAAATATACCACATCCACTGGTTCTCCCCTATCCACTCTACTAGTTACATCCTCAAAAAATTCTATGAAATTCGTCAGACATGATTTTCCTTTCACAAATCCATGCTGACTTTGTCCAATGATTTCACCGCTTTCCAAATGTGCTGTTATCACATCCTTGATAACTGACTCCAGCAGTTTCCCCACCACCGACGTTAGGCTAACCGGTCTATAATTCCCCGGTTTCTCTCTCCCTCCTTTTTTAAAAAGTGGGGTTACATTAGCCACCCTCCAATCCTCAGGAACTAGTCCAGAATCTAACGAGTTTTGAAAAATTATCACTAATGCATCCACTATTTCTTGGGCTACTTCCTTAAGCACTCTAGGATGCAGACCATCTGGCCCTAGGGATTTATCTGCCTTCAATCCCTTCAATTTACCTAACACCACTTCCCTACTAACATGTACTTCGCTCAGTTCCTCCATCTCACTGGACCCTCTGTCCCCTACTATTTCTGGAAGATTATTTATGTCCTCCTTAGTGAAGACAGAACCGAAGTAATTATTCAGTTGGTCTGCCATGTCCTTGCTCCCCATAATCAATTCACCTGTTTCTGTCTGTAGGGGACCTACATTTGTCTTTACCAGTCTTTTCCTTTTTACATATCTATAAAAGCTTTTACAGTCCGTTTTTATGTTCCCTGGCAGTTTTCTCTCATAATCTTTTTTCCCCTTCCTAATTAAGCCCTTTGTCCTCCTCTGCTGAACTCTGAATTTCTCCCAGTCCTCAGGTGAGCCACTTTCTCTGGCTAATTTGTATGCTTCTTCTTTGGAATTAATACTATCCCTAATTTCTCTTGTCAGCCACGGGTGCACTACCTTCCTTGATTTATTCTTTTGCCAAACTGGGATGAACATTTGTTGCAGTTCATCCATGCAACCTTTAAATGCTTGCCATTGCATATCCACCGTCAATCCTTTAAGTGTCATTTGCCAGTCTATCTTAGCTAATTCATGTCTCATACCTTCAAAGTTACCCCTCTTAAAGTTCAGAACCTTTGTTTCTGAATTAACTATGTCACTCTCCATCTTAATGAAGAATTCCACCATATTATGGTCACTCTTACCCAAGGGGCCTCTCACGACAAGATCGCTAATTAACCCTTCCTCATTGCTCAAAACCCAGTCCAGAATAGCCTGCTCTCTGGTTGGTTCCTCGACATGTTGGTTCAAAAAACCATCCCCCATACATTCCAAGAAATCCTCTTTCTCAGCACCTTTACCAATTTGGTTCACCCAATCTACATGTAGATTGAAGTCACCCATTATAACTGCTGTTCCTTTATTGCACACATTTCTAATTTCTTGTTTAATACCATCTCCAACCTCACTACTACTGTTAGGTGGCCTGTACGCAACTCCCACCAGTGTCTTCTGCCCCTTAGTGTTATGCAGCTCTACCCATATCGATTCCACATCCACATTCCACATTCCACAGGCTTATGTCCTTCCTTTCTATTGCGTTAATCTCTTCTTTAACCAGCAACGCCACCTCACCTCCCCTTCCTTCATGTCTATCCCTCCTGAATATAGAATATCCCTGACCGTTGAGCTCCCATCCCTGGTCATCCTGGAGCCATGTCTCTGTGATCCCAACTATATCATAATCATTCGTAACAATCTGCACTTTCAATTTATCTACCTTATTACGAATGCTCTTTGCATTGACACACGAAGCCTTCAGGCGCTCTTTTACAACTCTCTTAGCCCTTATACAATTATGCTGAAAAGTGGCCCTTTTTAATGCTTTCCCTGGAATTGTCGGCCTGCCACTTTTACTTTTCTCCTTAGTACTTTTTGCTTCTACCCTCACTTTACACCCCTCTGCCTCTCTGCACTGTTTCCCATCCCCCTGTAGTGAACTAACCTCCTCACGCCTAGCCTCTTTAATTTGATTCCCACCCCCCAACCATTCTAGTTTAAAGTCACCTCAGTAGCCCCCGCTAATCTCCCTGCCAGGATATTGGTCCCCCTAGGATTCAAGTGTAACCCGTCCTTTTTGTACAGGTCACGCCTGCGCCAAAAGAGGTCCCAATGATCCAAAAACTTGAATCCCTGCCCCCTGCTCCAATCCCTCAGCCACGCATTTATCCTCCACCTCATCGCATTCCTACTCTCACTGTCGCGTGGCACAGGCAGTAATCCCGAGATTACTACCTTTGCGGTCCTTTTTCTCAACTCCCTTCCTAGCTCCCTATATTCTCCTTTCAGGACCTCATCCCTTTTCCTACCTATGTCATTGGTACCTATATGTACTACGACCTCTGGCTCCTCACCCTCCCACTTCAGGATATCTTGGACACGATCAGAAATATCCCGGACCCTGGCACCAGGGAGGCAAACTACCATCCGGGTCTCTGGACTGCGTCCACAGAATCGCCTATCTGACCCCCTTACTATCGAGTCCCCTATCACAACTGCCCTCCTCTTCCTTGCCCTACCCTTCTGAGCTACAGGGCCAGACTCTGTGCCGGAGGCACGACCACTGTTGCTTCACCCGGGTAAGCTATCCCCCCAACAGTACTCAAACTGGAGTACCTATTGTCAAGAGGCACAGCCACCGGGGTACTCCCTATTACCTGACTCTTCCCCTTCCTCCCTCCTAAAGGAGATCCACCTCTGCCTGTGGGGTTTCAGTGAGGGAGGGAGGTATCTATCCCACTATAGATCGATATCCATTTTGATCCTCAGTTCCCATT
Source organism: Mobula birostris (assembly GCF_030028105.1). Taxonomy (NCBI): domain Eukaryota; kingdom Metazoa; phylum Chordata; class Chondrichthyes; order Myliobatiformes; family Myliobatidae; genus Mobula; species Mobula birostris. Next base: position 59,307,479 of record NC_092382.1, read on the forward strand.
AGTACTTACACTTTGTCCTCAGCCTCAGTGTACCATTTCTCACTGAGTTAATTCCAATCTTTCATTTTCAGAATGTTACCGGCTGAACTGACCATTTTTCTGCTGCTCCTGGGTTCTCTGGGTGAGTAATGTGTTGTAGGGACAAACTGCATGCTGTGTACAGTAAGAGGAAGTAGATGTTATTTATTGTTTCTGTAGCTGAGCAGAGACAGCCTGTGTTTGATGGGGAAAAGTACTGCAGGACATGGGGAACATTATGAAGCCAGTTTGACCCTGAAACATACAGCATTAAAGTTGGTGATCAGAAGCATCCAGATACCCGGTTCGATAAACCAATATTAGGGAATGCAGGGAGATGGGGAGGCAGAGATCTTTCAGCAGAGAATTTCAGGCTTGAAGACAGGAGAAAGCATGGCTGGCAATGCAGTGTTGTTCCCTTAGTAGACTCTATGAAGTATTTAAATGTTGATGGAGTCCACTTACATTTTCACTTGTTGGTCGTATTCATATAGTTAAAATGATGATTTTACCGAAATTTTTATATTTATTTCAGAATATTCCTCTTTTTTTGACCAGGAAGTTTTTTGATCGGATTGATTCTATTATTTTATCTTTTATTTGGAATAATAAAAGACAAAGAATTAGTAAATGTCACTTACAAAAATTGAAAAAGGATGGAAGTCTTGCTTTGCCTAATCTAAGAATGTGTTATTGGGCTGTTAATGTGTGATATGTCTTTTTGGTTTACTGGGTTGATAAGAGTGATCGGCCAATTTGGGTAGACCTGGAACTGAAAGTTGTAAAAGAGTTTTATTTAACCTTGTTATTGGGAGCTCCTTTACCTATGCAATTCGTTAAAGTTGTTAGTTTAAACCTATATCCTGTGATTCAGTATTCTTTACAAATTTGGCTCCAATTCCACAATTTTTTTAATCTTAAAAAATTTAAACTTTGTAGTTTAATTTACTGAAATTACTTCTGTAAGCCTTCTTTGAGTGATCCAATTTTTTTACTTTGGGAAAATAAAGGTATTAATTCTTTTTTGGATTTATTTAAAGAAGATAGATTGATGTGTTTTGAACAATTAATTGATAAATATTCTCTTTCATACTCACACTTTCTGCAATACCTTCAAGTAAGACATTTTTTACAAAAATATTTAAGTAAGTTTCCTTACGTATTGGAGGCTGACCTGTTAGATACTATTATGAGTATGAATCCTTTGATTAAGCGTTCTATTGGAAGAATTTATAATTTATTAATGGGATAAGCGTCCTTTGTCTAAGATTAAACAGGATTGGGAAAAGGAACTTAATTTGGCTTTTATGCTGGAGGATTGGGTGCGGATTTTGAAGTTGGTTAACTCTTCTTCAATTCATTGATTTAATTTAAAACTGTACCTTGTTATCATTTGACAAAGGAGAGACTTTCTAAAATATTTTCTAATGTTGTTAGTCATTGTGATAGATGTAAAACTGAGATAGCGACACTGACACATTTTTTAGTCTTGTTCTATATTGGAACAGTTCTGGAAGTCGATTTTTCAGCAATTTCTAAAGCACTTAAAATTAATTTACAACGTAATAAATTAACTGTGCTTTTTGGAATAATTCCTCAAAATGTTCATGGTATTTCCGTGTCTGACCAACATGTTATTGCATTTGTTACATTGATAGCTAGGAGGGCCATTTTGTTGAAGTGGAAGGATACATCAGCTCCCACTTTGTCACAATGGTTCTCTCAAGTGATGCTATGTCTTAGTTTGGAGAAAATTAGAAGTCGAACCTTTGAACCTTTATTTGATTTTGAGAAAAGATGGGGCTCATTTGCTCATTATTATCATTTGAGTTAATTGATATAATTTTTCCACGATCTAATTGTAAATTTTTTAGTATATTTTCTTTTCTTGCTGGTGGTTTGATGTTTATTTTTAGAAGCTTTTTGTATGATACATGACTCTGGGGTCGTACACCTAATGGGTTCCTTTTTTTCTCACTTTTCTGCTTAGTAGATTTTTTTGTTATCACAAATTTTCTTTCAATCTTTAAGATAATGTCTTTTTTGAGACATTGTAAGTGTTGTTACTTCAATGTACTCGTTATCTTTCCTGTATAATATAACAATAAAAAGATTTAAAAAGAAAGAAAGAAAGGTAATGCAGTGATTACACTCCAAGAGGCTTGAACTAGAGGGAGTGTTAAGAGGCTGGAGGTGATTACGCTGGGAGGAAGTGGTGAGGCGATGTTGGGATGTGAAAGCAAAGTTGGGTTGTACGTTACTTAACCAGATTAGTGAACACAGGGATGGTTGGTGAAGGAGCCTTCGGACAATTTCAGGTACAGCCAGCAGAGTTTGTGAAGGACAGAGTGGGAGGTAGCTGAAGATGTGAATGAGAGATGGACTGACGCAGAGGCTGAGCTGGGTGACATCACAGAGGCTGAGCTGGGTGACGTCACAGAGGCTGAGCTGGGTGATGTCACAGAGGCTGAGCTGGGTGACATCACAGAGGCTCAGCTGGGTGATGTCACAGAGGTGATTGTCACGGTGGGGAGAGGTGCGACTGGAGCCACATCTGTGACTGCAGCAGACCCGCTGGCTGAGGGAGAAGCCCCAGGAAGGGAGGTACCTGTGCTCCTGGGCAAGGCTTGAGGAAGGACCATTGGCAGTTCCAGTGACTCAGTTCAAACCTGACCTTCATGGAGTTTGCACGGTCTCCCTGTGACCACGTGGACTCAAAGGTTCTCTTGTTTCCCTCTCATGCCAGAGATGTTCACGTTTGGTTCAGAGTGAGGCAACATCTGTGGATAGGAACAAAGAGTTGATGTTTCAGTTCAGGACTCTTTATCAGGAATGCAGGTTTGATTGGTTAACTGGCCACTGTAAATGGTTCTTTGTGTGGTGGTGGGTTAGATCCTGGGGGGAGGTGTTGGGTACATCTGGATGATGAAATGTGAATAGTGTTGGACTGAGGTAAGTTTGTGTTTTATGATCAGTGTTCACTCTGTGAGCTGAAGATCCACTTTCTGTGCAGGATATACTGTATAAAAGCTGGAGCTTGATTGGTGAGATTCAGACAGGACTCTTGCCGTTAGTCTGGGGGCATCTCTGGCCAGGTCACCTTCAACCTGATGCATGAACATTGATTTCTCCTTCAGGTATTTTATTTTCCTCGCCCCTTTCCTTTTCTTTCATTCCCTAATCTGGCCTGTAACCTCCTTTCATCACCTGCCGATCACCACCCCCTGCTGCCTCACTGTACTTCACTTTCTCCCATGATCCCTTCTCCTTCCCTATCAGGCTCCTTCTTCTCCAGCCCATTCCCTTTTCCACCCCCATGGCTTGACCTATCATCTTCCAGCTAGTCCTAACTTCCATCCCCACCTCCAGCCCCACCTTTTCTATTCTGGCATCTTCCTTTCCAGCCCTGAAGAAGAGTTTCAGTTCTAATGGTCGACTGTTTATTCATTTATATCAATGCTGACTGACCTGATGAGCTCCTCGAGCATCATGCATGTGTTGTTCTTGCAATCAGTGTCACTTTATACACGCAGCATCCACTATATTGGGTACAGAGTGTATCTGATAAAGCGGAGACAGGAGTAGGACCCAGAATAGCCTTCTGCTGCTGCAGTCCAAACACGTCTAGGTTTGACGTGTTGAGAGATGCTTTCCTGCACACTGCTGTTGTGACATGTAGTTATATGAGTTACTGTCCCCTGCTTGTCAGCTTGAACCTGTCTGACCATTCTATGGCCACTTTCATCACCAAGGCACTTTCGCCGACAGAACTGCTCCTCACTGAATATTTATTTTGCTTGTTTTTGCATGATTCTCTGTAAACCTTAGAGACTGATGTGTGTTAAAATCTCAACCTTTTCTGAGAGTCTCAAACTATCCTCTCTGGCACCAATAATTCCACGATCAAAGTCATTTAGATCGCATTTCTTCCCATTCTGATGTTTGGTCTGACCAACAACTGAACCTCTTGACTCTGCTTTTATGCATTGAGTTGCTGCTACATGATTGGCTAATTAAATGTTTGAATTGACGAGTTAGTGTTCAGACGTACCTAATAAAGTGGCCACTAAGTTTATCCCCAAAGACTTGGTCAACGTGGCCGTCTGAATTCCACTAATTCACCACACTCTGGCTAAATAAATTCCTCCATATCTCTGTTCTGAAGAGAGATCCCCGTATTCTGAGGCTGTGCCTTCTGGTCCTAGACTCTCCCACTGTGGACATGTCTCTGTGTCCAGTCTATCAAAGCCTTTTCGTATTTGATAGGGCATATAATGGGACTTATCAATGGACACATGGATGGTAGAAGAATGGAGGGTTACGTTGACTTGCTCAGGCTTGTCCTGAAGTTCGTGTCCAGAATTGCTACCTCTCCTGTTGGTTTTGTTATGCTCGATTCAAGAATGGTCTCTTGGGTGGATTCCAAGAGCTCTACTGATTCTGCATCCCTCCTGTGGTCCTAACCCAATTAGTGACAGGATAATTGAAACACCCTGTCTTCACACAGCTCATAAAGTTGCCAATGCATTTATTCTTTGATCTTCCACTGATGTTGAGCAGCCTGTTGTGCACCTCACAATGTGTATGGCCATTTAATCTTTCCCATTTTAACCAGAATGGCCGTGCAGGCACGCGATGACCTTCGTCTGGTCAGGGAGAGTGAGGAGGTGATAGAGAGGAGCTGCAGGCAGGTGGTCACGCCGGGGCCACGGGAGGCAGACAAGTGGGTCACGGTTAGGAGGGGGAAGGGGAAGAGTCAGGTAATAGGGAGAACCCCGCTGGCTGTGCCCCTTAACAACAGGTACTCCTGTTTGAGTACTGTTGTGGGGGGGACAGCTTACCCGGGGGAAGCGACAGTGGCCGTGCCTCCGGCACAGAGTCCGGCCCTATAGCTCAGAAGGGTAGGGCAAGGAAGAGGAGGGCAGTTGTGATAGGGGACTCGATAGTAAGGGGGTCAGATAGGCAATTCTGTGGACGCAGTCCAGAGACCCGGATGGTAGTTTGCCTCCCTGGTGCCAGGGTCCGGGATATTTCTGATCGTGTCCAAGATATCCTGAAGTGGGAGGGTGAGGAGCCAGAGGTCGTGGTACATATAGGTACCAATGACATAGGTAGGAAAAGGGATGAGGTCCTGAAAGGAGAATATAGGGAGCTAGGAAGGGAGTTGAGAAAAAGGACCGCAAAGGTAGTAATCTCGGGATTACTGCCTGTGCCACGCGACAGTGAGAGTAGGAATGCGATGAGGTGGAGGATAAATGCGTGGCTGAGGGATTGGAGCAGGGGGCAGGGATTCAAGTTTTTGGATCATTGGGACCTCTTTTGGTGCAGGTGTGACCTGTACAAAAAGGACGGGTTGCACTTGAATCCTAGGGGGACCAATATCCTGGCAGGGAGATTAGCGGGGGCTACTGAGGTGACTTTAAACTAGAATGGTTGGGGGGTGGGAATTAAATTAAAGAGGCTAGGCGTGAGGAGGTTAGTTCACAACAGGGGGATGGGAACCAGTGCAGAGAGACAGAGGGGTATAAAGTGAGGGTAGAAGCAAAAAGTACTAAGGAGAAAAGTAAAAGTGGCAGGCCGACAATTCCAGGGCAAGCATTAAAAAGGGCCACTTTTCAGCATAATTGTATAAGGGCTAAGAGAGTTATAAAAGAGCGCCTGAAGGCTTTGTGTGTCAATGCAAGGAGCATTCGTAATAAGGTGGATGAATTGAAAGTGCAGATTGTTATTAATGATTATGATATATTTGGGATCACAGAGACATGGCTCCAGGGTGACCAGGGATGGGAGCTCAACGTTCAGGGATATTCAATATTCAGGAGGGATAGACATGAAGGAAGGGGAGGTGGGGTGGCGTTGCTGGTTAAAGAAGAGATTAACGCAGTAGAAAGGAAGGACATAAGCCGGGAAGATGTGGAATCGATATGGGTAGAGCTGTGTAACACTAAGGGACAGAAGACGCTGGTGGGAGTTGTGTACAGGCCACCTAACAGTAGTAGTGAGGTCGGAGATGATATTAAACAGGAAATTAGAAATGTGTGCAATAAAGGAACAGCAGTTATAATGGGTGACTTCAATCTACATGTAGATTGGGTGAACCAAATTGGTAAAGGTGCTGAGGAAGAGGATTTCTTGGAATGTATGCGGGTTGGTTTTTTGATCCAACATGTCGAGGAACCAACTAGAGAGCAGGCTATTCTCGACTGGGTTTTGAGCAATGAGGAAGGGTTAATTAGCAATCTTGTCGTGAGAGGCCCCTTGGGTAAGAGTGACCATAATATGGTGGAATTCTTCAATAAGATGGAGAGTGACATAGTTAATTCAGAAACAAAGGTTCTGAACTTAAAGAGGGGTAACTTTGAAGGTATGAGACGTGAATTAGCTAAGGTAGACTGGCAAATGACACTTAAAGGATTGACGGCGGATATGCAATGGCAAGCATTTAAAGATTGCATGGATGAACTACAACAATTGTTCATCCCAGTTTGGCAAAAGAATAAATCAAGGAAAGTAATGCACCCGTGGCTGACAAGAGAAATTAGGGATAGTATCAATTCCAAAGAAGAAGCATACAAATTAGCCAGAGAAGGTGGCTCACCTGAGGACTGGGAGAAATTCAGAGTTCAGCAGAGGAGGGCAAAGGGCTTAATTAGGAAGGGGAAAAAAGATTATGAGAGAAAACTGGCAGGAAACATAAAAACGGACTGTAAAAGATTATATAGATATGTAAAAAGGAAAAGACTGGTAAAGACAAATGTAGGTCCCCCGCAGACAGAAACAGGTGAATTGATTATGGGGAGCAAGGACATGGCAGACCAAGTGAATAATTACTTCGGTTCTGTCTTCACTAAGGAGGACATAAATAATCTTCCAGAAATAGTAGGGGACAGAGGGTCCAGTGAGATGGAGGAACTGAGCGAAATACATGTTAGTAGGGAAGTGGTGTTAGGTAAATTGAAGCGATTGAAGGCAGATAAATCCCCAGGGCCAGATGGTCTGCATCCCAGGGTGCTTAAGGAAGTAGCCCAAGAAATAGTGGATGCATTAGTGATAATTTTTCAAAACTCATTAGCTTCTGGACTACTTCCTGAGGATTGGAGGGTGGCTAATGTAACTCCACTTTTTAAAAAAGGAGGGAGAGAGAAACCGGGGAATTATAGACCGGTTAGCCTAACATCGGTGGTGGGGAAACTGCTGGTCTCAGTTATCAAGGATGAGATAACAGCACATTTGGAAAGCGGTGAAATGATCGGACAAAGTCAGCATGGATTTGTGAAAGGAAAATCATGTCTGACGAATCTCATAGAATTTTTTGAGGATGTAACTGGTAGAGTGGATAGGGGAGAACCAGTGGATGTGGTATATTTGGATTTTCAAAAGGCTTTTGACAAGGTCCCACACAGGAGATTAGTGTGCAAACTTAAAGCACACGGTATTGGAGGTAGGGTATTGGTGTGGGTGGAGAGTTGGTTAGCAGACAGGAAGCAAAGAGTGGGAATAAACAGGACCTTTTCAGAATGGCAGGCGGTGACTAGTGGGGTACCGCAAGGCTCAGTGCTGGGACCCCAGTTGTTTACAATATATATTAATGACTTGGATGAGGGAATTAAATGCAGCATCTCCAAGTTTGCGGATGACACGAAGCTGAGTGGCAGTGTTAGCTGTGAGGAGGATGCTAAGAGGATGCAGGGTGACTTGGATAGGTTGGGTGAGTGGGCAAATTCATGGCAGATGCAATTTAATGTGGATAAATGTGAAGTTATCCACTTTGGTGGCAAAAATAGGAAAACAGATTATTATCTGAATGGTGGCCGATTAGGAAAAGGGGAGGTGCAATGAGACCTGGGTGTCATTATACACCAGTCATTAAAAGTGGGCATGCGGGTACAGCAGGCAGTGAAAAAGGCGAATGGTATGCTGGCATTTATAGCGAGAGGATTCGAGTACAGGAGCAGGGAGGTACTACTGCAGTTGTACAAGGCCTTGGTGAGACCACACCTGGAGTATTGTGTGCAGTTTTGGTCCCCTAATCTGAGGAAAGACATCCTTGCCATAGAGGGAGTACAAGGAAGGTTCACCAGATTGATTCCTGGGATGGCAGGACTTTCATATGAAGAAAGACTGGATGAACTGGGCTTGTACTCGTTGGAATTTAGAAGATTGAGGGGGGATCTGATTGAAACGTATAAGATCCTAAAGGGATTGGATAGGCTAGATGCAGGAAGATTGTTCCCAATGTTGGGGAAGTCCAGAACGAGGGATCACAGTTTGAGGAGTGAGGGGAAGCCTTTTAGGACTGAGATTAGGAAAAACTTCTTCACACAGAGAGTGGTGAATCTGTGGAATTCTCTGCCACAGGAAACAGTTGAGGCCAGTTCATTGGCTATATTTAAGAGGGAGTTAGATATGGCCCTTGTGGCTACGGGGGTCAGGGGGTATGGAGGGAAGGCTGGGGCGGTGTTCTGAGTTGGATGATCAGCCATGATCATAATAAATGGCAGTGCAGGCTCGAAGGGCCAAATGGCCTACTCCTGCACCTATTTTCTATGTTTCTATGTTTCTATGTTACTCCATGTATACTTCCAGTGAATATGGCTCAAACTCTTTGTATTTCATCTGAAATTTGTAATTCAGAATGTTTGGTGGTTTCTTCTCCCAACGCTAAGGCATGACACTATCATAAGCCCGTCAGAAAACTTGGTCTCATTTGTTCATCATATTTCTTTTCCTGATCACATCCATTACAATATGAACAATTGAGACAAGACACAAAAATGTTTTGTTTCTCTCTGCCATAATCCTTGTTACCTCTGCCTTCCCCACTCATATCGCTGCCTTTGGCTAATTCCTCTGTACTCCCATATCCCTGTGTCTTATTGAAGGCTCTGAGCTGCAGATCGGAGACTTCAGAATGTTGATTCAGGCTGATTTGTGGAACAATACTGACTTAATTATACAGAGATATGGACACATTAGAGTCTTTCACCATGTTACAGGAAAATTAGAAAACATAATGCATTGTCCAGTAAATTAATTCAAAAAAGAAACACATTGATTTTAGTCACCCCATTGTTTTTGCAGTTCAGAAATTAATCACTGTTCTTCCGCATTTCTAATCAGTGCACTCAGTGTACGTAAAGGTTTGAGATGATATTATTTGAATGAAGTGTTTTCATACTGAAACCTGAGTTCTGTGAGGGTTTCTAACCTGTTGTTTTATTCTGGCAGTTACTGTTTGATTGTATGCCTGAGATCATCAGTTTTGTTTCTGACTTTTAAGTACCAATGTAAGCTTCTCTGTGACAGACTGAGCTGCCTGCTCACAGGGAGTTAGTTGGGGCTTTGAATGTTCTATAAGAGCAAAAAACATTGGAGCAGAATTAGGCCAGTCAGTCAGTCGAGTCTTCTTCACCACTCCATCATGGCTGATTTATTATCCCTCTCAATCCCATACTCCTGCCTACTCACCATAACCTTTGATACCCTGACTAACCAAGAACCTATCAACTTCCACTTTAAATATACTCAGTGACTCGGTCTCCACAATCATCTTTTGAAATGAACTCCACAGATGCACCACCCTCTGGCTAAAGGAATCCCTCCTCATTTCTGTTCTAAATGAATGTTGCTCTATTCTGAGTTTGTCCCTCGTGGTCCGAGACTCCACATCCACGCTATCTAGGCCTTTCAATATTTAAGAGGTTTCAATGAGATCCTAGCTCGTTTTTTCTAAACTCCAACTAGAAAAGCCCAGAGTTATCAAATGCTCCTAATACATTAACCCTTTCATTCCCAGAATAAATCTTGGGAACCTGCTCTCGATCCTCTCCCACGCCAGCATATCTTTTCTTAAATAAGGTGCCCAAGACAGCTCTCAATCTTCCAAGATTGGCTAAGCCTCCATATCTCATCCTTGTTCATATATTCTAGCCCTCTCGAAAAGAATGGTAACAGTTCATTTTCCTTCCTTACCACCGACGCAGGATGCAAGGTAACATTTCGGGAATCCTGCACAAGGACTCACAAGTCCCTTTGCAGTTCTCATTTTTTTTAAAATTTTCTTCCTGCTTATAAAATTGACTATGCCTTTATTTCTTCTACCAAAGTGAATGAGCATACACTTCCCTACATTATTCTATCTGCCACTTCTTTGCCCATTCCCCCAATGTGTCTAAGTCCTCCTATACACTCCCTGCTTTCTCAGCATTACCTGTCCTCCACGTAGCTTTCTATTCTCTGAAAATTTGGCCACACAGCCATCAGTTCTATTATCCAAGTCATGGCCAGATAATGTGAAAAGAAATGGTCCCAAAACTAACCCTTGTGGAACACCACTAGTCATCAGCAGCCAGTCAAAAAGGCCCTGTTTATTCCATTTTTTGCCTGCTTCAAGTCAGCCAATATTCTATCCACGTTAGTATCTTTCCTGTAATGCCATGGGCCCTTATCTTGTTAAGCAGATTCATGTATGGCAGCTTGTCAAAAGCCTCTGTTAATTCAAGTAAACAACATCCATTGATTCTCCTTTCATCTATCCTGCTTGCTATTTCCTCAAAGAAGTCCATCAAATTTGTCTGGCAATATTTCCCCTGAAGTAAACCATACCGACTTTGGCCTACTTTATCACATGCATCCAACATCTTCCCAACCACTGAAGTCATGCTAACTGGCCTTTGATTTCCTTTGTTTTGTCTCCTTCCCTTCTTAATGAGTAGATAGAAAATTGTGATTTTCTATTGCTCCACAAACATTTGAGAATCTAGTGATTCTTGAAAAATCAATAGTAATTCCTCCACAATCTCTCACTTGCCTCATTCAGAACCCTATAGTTTAGCCATCTGGTCCAGGTGACTGATCTACCTTCAAACCTTTCGGCTTCCCAAGCACCTTTTCCATAGTAATGGCAACTCTCTTCTGTCCCCGACACTCTTAATGTTCTGACGCAAAATACTCATTGAATTCATCCATCATTTCTATGTACCTCATTATTACCTCTCTGGTGTGTCATGTTCCCTGTGATGGGTTAAAGATCCAGCAGAAATGGAAAACACTTTGCAGTCCAGTATTGTTACTAACTAGTAATATTTATTAGTAACTACGCAATACAGTAATATAAATACAGATAAATCAAATGAGTTAGCATTGATTATATATAAGGAAGTGTGGAAATATATGAAAACCAAGCTCCTCCAAGTCTAGGGGTAAATAGATAGTCTTACGATGATGAGTAAAGTTCAGTTCAGTTTGTGGTATTGAGGTGAGTAGTGATGGAAAGAGAGAGAGGGAGAGATTTGAGTCTTCAGGTGAACTGTCGCCGTCGATCTTCCCGTTGTCACTGACTGCGACCACAACAAAAGGGACCGTTCTTCTGTGGTGGAGCTATCAACCCAGGCGAGGGTTGGACACACAAATAACTCCCCACCGGTCACACCCTGTTCACACTGTGGGAGCCACTGATTGATCCTCCAAAAACCCACTTTTTCTGTGGGCAACAACGAAGCTCATACAGTGTCCAAAATCACATGTTCCAGATCTATCATCTGACCTTCTGTATATCTCCCCATGCTGAACACCAACTGTTATTCAAACAGCTCCTCCCTTCTCTGTCTGTAAGAACGTACAAGCAGACAATGTCCTTGTAGAAAGTATAAACAAACTCTGAGCAGTCTTCATCCTTCTCTCTCTCTCTCTCTCTCTCTCTCTCTCTCTCTCTCTCTCTCTCTCTCTCTCTCTCTCACACACACACACACACACACAAGATGTCGGTGTTAAATAACTCATCCTCTCTTTTCTTAAACACAGTTCATAGGGTTAATCATAGGGGTAATTTAGGATCCTGTCACAGGTGTTATTTTCCAGTGGTCTAATATCCATTCTTACTTTTACTCTTTATATATCTCACAAACTCTTTTGGTATGCTCTTTGATAGTATTTTCAATCTTACCTTCATATTTCATCTTTTCTCACATTTTTTTAGTTGACTTCTGTTGATTTTTGAAAGTTTCCTCATCCTTGATCTTCCAACTAATGCCTGCTCTATTACATGCCCTTGCTTTTGCTTTAATGCTGCCTTTAACTTCCCTTGTCAGCCACGGTTACCTCGTTCTCCCTTTAGAACACTTCTTCATGTTTAGAATGTATCTATCCTGCCCCTTCCCAAATTACCCCCAGAAACTCACATTCCCTGCATGGCCACGTAGTTTGTTCCTGGTTCTCCTCTTTCCTTCCACATCACAAAGACTTGCAGGAATGGAGTTGGGTGGGAGGTTGCAAAGGCTGAATGATCAGTGAATATTAGATAAAAACAGGTCATCATTCTGTCCCTCATTTACAGCCTCCACCACCGGTGATCCATGTGAAAATCACACCATCCTGGATCAGCCCTGGAGGAGCTCGAATTGCTCTGAAACTCGGTGCAGTGGTCGGTGGATGGATGATGGAGACCTTATGGAAGGATGGTACAGATTTAGCAGGTGAGATCCGTGAGCTTCAGCGGCTCCTGCTGCCACTTGCATCTCCTGGGTTCCTAGTTGCTTCCCAATGGGATGTTATCAGTGAATTCTCCATCATCTTCCTGGCTGTTTCTATATTCCATGTGTGAACTAACAATATAAATTGCCTTCTAAATTCCCCAGCCAAAGCAAATGTATCAGTTGGTGGGGTAGAGATATTCAAGGAGGTGTACGGCGGTCCTTTCCTCTGCTAGCCTGCAGGTCACCCTTGGGCAAGGTGTCCCACCTGCTTAGACCTCACACCCCCTCCCCCCCACCAATCCGGGACACATGAAGCTCGTGGAGCTGGTAGTGGACGGTAGTATGAGCAGTTGGTGCATATCACGGGTCCTGGTTATGCGACCACTGATGCCAGATAGACAATCTCTGAAGAGTAGAAGGAAATGGAAAATCACTTCTGCAGAAAGGTTTCTGAAGAACAATCGGCCACGTCAAAAAACACCACACATAATAATAACAGAAACAATGTAAATGAATCAGTTGTGTTTGGTGGGTGTTTTTTGGGTAGAAGAGGTAGTGAATGGTGCTCAAAGGATCGGTCCCCAAGGATACAGTCTGAAACTGATGGGCTAAATTGTTTCCTTCTGCATTTATTATGCATATGATGAGGATAAGATGTGTTAGGATGAGTCATGCAGAGAAGCGAGGGATGTCACTTCTTTGGGTGGCCAGGCTGTGGGTACAGAGAAGATGAAAATCTCACTCATCTTTGAGGAAATGGTTATTCATTCAAGACTTTGGAAGGGGCAGAGGACAAATGGAGTTTCCTGTGATCTGACCAGAGCTGGGCAGTGTGTGGGTATAATAGACCACAGTTCCTGGTCTGGGACTGACTCTCTGATCATTGTTTCAGTCACGGCAATGTGAAGATCCCCGAGACTACGGTTCCATTCTTTCACTGCTCTACATGGAGTCCAGGCTGGTTAAAAGGTAGGTTTACAAGAATTTACCACAGTGATTATTGAGTTGGGCAAGATTGACAATGTCATTCTCTTATGACCCAGAGAGCTATGTTGGCTGGAGTCAGGGCTTTAGTTGGCTGCAGTAGGGTAAACAGCAGAGTTCACTGAGGGGTTTCCTCACAGTTATTCAGTCTCCACTCCAGTTGTGGATCTTTATGGAGTCCAGAGGAGGGGCGGCTTTGCAGGACTGTTGTGGATCAACCTTCTTGACCCTCTTACAGACTGAATATAGCACCACTTCATTCAAAGTTCTTCTTTGGTTAAAAATTCTCTTTTGCCGTTCACGACGATCGTGTTTCAGGCAGCAACGAAAGCCCTCCATTGCCCAATTCCATCTCCAAATGGCCTGTTTCCATTCCGATATCCTATGGTCTTATGGACAGGGATTCACAACCTTTTTTATGCTATGGACCCCTCTCATTAAGACCAAAAGAGATAGGAGCAGAATTAAGCCATTTGGCCCATGGAGTTCGCTCCACCATTCAATCATGGCTGATCCTTTTTACCCTCCTCTGCCCCACTCCCCGGCCTTCTCCCCATAACATCTGATGCCATGGCTAATCAAGAATCTGGCAAGCTCTACCTTAAATACATCCAGTGACCTGACCTACACAGCTGCCTGAGGAGGGTCTATGGCCCTCAGGTTGGGAACCCCTGTCCGAGGACATTACCAGCATGAAGTGACCTCAGGGTACGTGGATTGAGGGGAGTGGAATGTGAACTTTTGACTGAGAATGGAACGGTCCTTGTGTTGTGAGCCACTGTGCTTTAGCAGGTACTGATATCGTTCCCGGCTGTACCATGGGAGCAGATTCATTTTACAGTGATTGTAAACCTCATTCCAGATCCCCATCCCGATGTGGGAGCAGGTTCATTTCATAGTATTTCCAACCCTCATTCCAGGTCCCCATCCAATGTGGGAGTGGGTTCTTTTCCCAGTGTTTGTAAACCTTATCCCAGGTCCACATCCCAAGATGGGAACGGGTTAATTTCACTGTATTTCCAAACCTCATTCCAGGTCCCCATCCCAACGTGGGAGTGGGTTCTTTTTTTCACAGTGCTTGTAAACCTCATTCCAGGTTCCTTGCCCGATGTGGGAGTGGGTTCTTTTCCCAGTGTTTGTAAACCTTATCCCAGGTCCAAATCCCAACATGGGAATGGGTTCATTTCACAGTGGTTGTAAATCTCATTCCAGGTCTCCATCCGGACATGGGAGTGGGTTCATTTCATAGTGTTTATAAATCTCATTCCAGATCCTCATCCTGATGTGGGAGCAGGCGAAGTGAACAGGACCATCTGTTTCAACTGGGTCAAAGATAACACACAGAAAGACACTTGCACTAAGCAAATGGACATCACTATCAAAAACTGCACGGCTTACTTTGTGTACAAGCTGAAGCCAACACCGGGCTTATATAGTGTGTATTGTACAGGTATGCTGCTCTTCATATTGGCTCTGTACATCTGTGTGACTGCGTGAAACCCAGTGAATTTCTGGACCATCCAAGTCTTTCAACAGCCAGAGTGCACTGAATTTTCCAGTGGAACATCAGTGATCAGCTCACTTAGTTTTCCCTGACTCCCAGTATGAAACAAGATGCTGTGTTGGAACTCAATGCCTTGACCATTAAAAACAGGCATTCCATAAGTCACCTTAACCATCTTATCGGCCTGTGTAGCCACTTGTAAGGAGGTACAAACCAAGATCCCAATATCTCTACGCTCAGCAACAATGCTGAGGACCTTACCCTTAACAGTGTACTGTCTCTTTCCTGTATCAGTTTGTCTGAAAGTTTCAGGGATTGAAACTTTGTGAAAATTTAAAGGAATCTGAGATACAGCAGTTTTATTGAACCACGTTTAACACAGTTAAAGCACACCAAGCACTCCAGCAGAAAACATCAATGAAGGATGACTATTAGGCAGGAACTTTGTCCTGATATCCATGTACACTAATAGCTAAACTAGGAGAGGGTGGCTGTTCCCTGCAGGGCTTCCTACACTGGAGTACAAAATGCGAATGTAGGTCTTGTTTCCTGGTGTGGGAGATCATTGTCAGAGTGAACACACAGAATGGGAGCTGAAGCAGAGGCTGTTCTTTGAGTTTAGTGGACACCATAGGACTGTAAGATATAGGAGAAGAAATAGACCATTTGGCTGATCGAGTCTGCTCTGCCATTTCACTGTGGCTGATCCATTTCCCTTTCAGCTCCAATCTTCTGCCTTCATGCCCATAATCTATCAACCTCTGCCTTAAATATACCCAATGACGGCCTCCACACCCTACTGTGCCAATGAATTGCACCTATTCTCTACTCTCTGGGCGAAAGAAATTCCTCCTCATCTCCGTTTTAAAGGTTGAACAAGTTGGGTCTTCATTTGAAAGACTGAACAAGTTGGGTCTTTATTCTTTGCAGCGTAGAAGGTTGAGGGGGGACTTGAGAGAGGTATTTAAAATTATGAGGGGGATAGATAGAGTTGACGTGGATGGGCTTTTTCCATTGACAGTGGGGGAGATTCAAACAAAAGGACATGAGTTGAGAGTTGGGGGGGCAAAAGTTTTGGGGTAACATGAGGGGGAACTTCTTTACGCAGAGAGTGGTAGCTGTGTGGAGCGAGCTTACAGCAGAAGTGGTTGAGGCAGGTTCGATGTTGTGATTTAAAGTTAAATTGGACAGCTATATGGACAGGAAAGGAATGGAGGGTTATGGGCTGAGTGCAGGTCGGTGGGACTAGGTGAGAGTAAGAGTTCGGCATGGACTAGAAGGGCCGAGATGGCCTGTTATATGGTTATAAATGGGCAAATTGTATTTGTATTTATTTTATTTCTTCCATCCAAGGGACTAAACACCTTTATGTTGCATCTTCAGCGCATTGTACAAGCTATAAAGAAGGGAAATGTGGGAGGATATTGCCCAACACTAGCACTGTATATTTCAAACAAGAGAAAATCTGCAGATGCCGGAAATCCAAGGACCACACACAAAATGCTGGAGGAACTCGGTGGGCCAGACAGCATCTGTGGAAATGAGTACAGTCGACATTTCAGGCTGACACCCTTTGGCAGGACTGGAGAAAAATAGATGAGAAGATTTAAAAAGTGGGTGGAGGGGAGAGATATAAACACAAGGTCACAGGTGAAACCGGAAGGGGAGTGATGAAGGAAAGAGCTGGGAAATTGATAGATGAAAGAGTTACAGGGCTGGAGAAGTGGAAGTCTAGGAGAGAATGGAAGGCCATGGAAGAATGAAAAGAGGAGGAGAATCAGAGGGAGGTGATGGGCAGGCAAGGAGAGAGGGAAAAGGGGATGGGGAAAACATCGACTGTAATTTGTTTCCATAGACGTTGCCTGGCATGCTTAGTTCCTCCAGCATTTTGTGAGGATTGCATACCTAAATGTTGTGTATACATGTATGTACAGTCAGATCAATGTACCATCAGATATCCAATCAGATCAATGTAAAGCTGATTGCCTGGTGAGAGAATCTGTCCCGGATCCTGTTGGTCGTGGCCTTAATGCTATGGTACCGTTTGCCAAATGGCTATTCTGAGGCTGTGCCCTCTGTTCTAGACTCCCCTACGACTGATCACATCCACTGAGACGGGCTATGGTGACATCACTGGCAGTGTTTATCTCTGCTTTATTTTACTGTTTCAGGATTGATTTTTTTTAACTCTTATTTGTGGGGCAGTAGATTGTCATGGTGCATTTGAACACTAATTACGTTGGTGAGTTATAGACGATTGTTGCAGGGACACCAGCCTTTCGGTCCATTAAGAATGTGCTGACCCATTCTCATCAATGCTGCATAGATTACAGTTCGCTCTCCCTACATGCGCGTCACTCGACCATATACCAGAGCAGTATATGGTGGCTTTTTAATCTACATATTTAAAAAAAAAGCACCAGGTGAAATGTGGTTACTAACAGAAGGTGGCAAATATGAGAGATGACCGGGTTTAAAATTGGTTCATTAGCCTTCCCAAGGGGAAGGGAAGAAATGGGAGGTCTAAGTGCTGAGGTGAAAGGGGGTGGTGATAATGACAATCATGAGTGATTGTCAGCCCGGTAACAAAGGATAGCACAGCATTTTACAGTACCTTTAACCCAGGTTGAGCAAGGTTCACCAGAATGATTCTGGGAATGAAGGGGTTAACATACGGGGAGCATTTGGCAGCTTTGGGCCTGTTGTCACTGGAATTTAGAAGAATGCAGGGGAATCTCAATAAAACCTGCCGTGTGTTGATAGGACTAGATAGGGTGGATGTGGAGAGGATGTTTCCTCTGTGGAGGTATCCAGATCTAGAGGACACAGCTCAAAATTGAGAACAGAAGCAAGGAGGATTTTTTTAGCCAGAGAACGGTGGATCTGAAGAATGCTGTGCCACAGACTGCAGAAGTTGGTAGTTTCCTGATTGGTCAGGGTGACAAAGGATATGGTGAGAGGGGCTCCGGGATCAGCCACGATACAACGGCAGAGCAGACTAGATGGGGTGTATGGCCTAATCCTGCTCCTATATCTTCAGGTCTTATGTTGCCTGCAAGAGCGTGTACGTTCCTCCTGTGACAGCACGGGTTTCCTCGAGTGCTCCAGATTCCTCCCATGATCCAAAGATGTACCGACTGGTCATTGTAAATTGTCCCACAGTTGGGCTCAGGTTAAATTGAGACATGCTTGCTGATGCAGAATGATGGGGTGGAAAGGCCCCTCCACACTGTATCAAAACAAAATAAAAATGGAAACATAAATAAATAAAATCTGAGAATAGGAGAGAGACGTTGGAATGGTGGAGGAGAGACAGAGAAGAGTAGCAAAGCGATGGACAGGATTGAGGAGAGGTTGCAGGAGTGTGGCAGGGAACAGAGGTGGGCTGATGGGTGAGAGGAAGAGTGTGGATGGCACTTGTTACAGGGGAGAGAGCGCTGGGGGAGGGTGAAGCTGGGGATGAGGATAACACGGGGGAGTGGTGGTGGGAAGTGGTGACATGGCCCTCAGGACTTTGATCAGCATCAGAGTGCAGAATGCAGGTGGCCATTTTAGCAGAAATTGATGATGGGGCTTCCTGCATTACCACAACTCTGAGTGCAGTTGACTAACATTCACCAGTACACCCAGAGAGAATGGCTGGGCTGCTCTTCCTGTTCCCCATCAGTTTCTCACTGGTGTGAGTTTGTGGGTGTGATGGACCAAGTGCAATGGAGCCAAGTTGTGGAATGAGGCAAAGTTTCCACCATTTATTTGTGGGATTGATCACTGATTGGAGAACAAGACTGTTGTTTGTCCTGTGGGGATGGTGGAACTGGGCTGTGTGATTAAGATGTTCTGTGATATCAGGTGAACCTAAAAACTATTCATTGTCACCCTGTCCCTCAGTTACAGACTCCGCACTGGGTGATCCGTGTGTAAATTACAACATCTTGGATCAATCTTGGAGGAGAATGAATTCTCCCAGCACGAGTGGAGAATGTATGTCTGACAGGAATCTTGAAGAAGGATGGTACAGATTCAGCAGGTAATGAGGGAATAATGACTTCAAACCCAGCATGAAGGGAGATTGAAGGGTGTGGGAAGGGGAATTGCTGGAAGACCAGATTACCGGTCGTTACAATGGGGCAGCGGGCAACTGTAGGGATAAGAGGGCTGACACATTCTGCACGGAGTGAGTGAGTGACCTGGAGCGAGAAATGGAAAATGGAGATGGAGAATTAAAAGAGAAAATTAGATGGCATGGGGGAAGGTTGAAGACAGACAGGGTGAGGATAGGGTTCAATTCTCAAAGTGAATCCTCTGCCTCAATTTAGGAATCCATTCTCCAATTGTTATTTCAGTTCCGGCAGATGGAAAATCCCCGAGACAGCAGTTCCACAGGGTTGTTGCTGCAGGAAGAGACAAGGCTGGTTGGAAGGTAGGCTCAGAGTTCACAACAGTTGGGCTTAATTTTCCTTTCAGGAGGGTCAGAATGATGACCCAGGTCTCTGCACAGGCGTGTAAGCATGGACACTGATCTCCAGGTCTGTCAAAGATGCTTCCCAAAGTCACTCAAACCATACACTGGCCCTGAATCCAAATGCAGTCTGGCAGTGGAGTGTCACCTTCTCGTTCTTCTCTGGCGGTGGCGTTGTGGGTCTGCCTGCTGACCACCCTGAGACTACGGACTGGAACAACTGGGTTCCTGATTCAGCTGTGGATTCACTTTCGTAAACTTCAATTCAGAATGCCATCTGCTTACTTTTATTGTTTGCAACATTGGATTGTTGACAATCTTTTTTTAAAAAACAGGTTCTATAGTTTTTTTCTATTGTTTGGGATTGCCTGTAAGGAAACAAATCTCACAGTTCTTTACAGTGCGCATATTTTGCTATTAAATGTACTTTGAGCTTTGACATCACTCCAGATCAGACCCAGGAAAGATTTTGTGGCTCCATTGCTTGCAGTAGAGGAGCAGTTCCCAAGCAGCCCGGCCTGTCTCAGGGCACCCAGAGATCATGAACTAATAGAGTTATTGAAAGTGATGCTGTTTCTATTTCAAATCATGTAAACTCGGCTTTTCATTGCTGATTATCTGTCTTTAATTTGTGCTCTCTTAATCTGTGTGTTCCAATTTGTTTTTATGTTAAATTTATATTTAAATTGTTTGTATTTTAAGATTAAATGTAAAATGTTTTCTCAAGTACAGAAACACATATATTTATAATATTTGCAGTAAGTATGGTCAGGGTATGTTGTAAGTAAAAATAAAATCAAAATTAATTTCTTTACTTTGTGATAAGTGGAGGTCCCTCACATTTCAACTCTGCACTGGAGAAACATTGAGAGGCTGTAAACAAGGTCAGGTCCCTCAATATTGAGCAGTACCAGAACTTTACCGTTGTCCTTCACCACAATATGATTTCAAGACCAGTGAATGTCTCTGAATATCAGTGAATCTCAATAGTCTTTGACTTTCTTATCTGGTTAGCCTGGGTAGTGGCTTTGTCGCCGTTTACTCCTCAATCACACTTCATTTACTTATGCACACCACAGTTCTGAAGTTTGAACACAGCAATGCCATTTCTGTATGGAAATTGACCAGTGGTTACAGATATTGACCAAATGGTAACATTGTGTTTGTTCAAACCCCTATTTGCATGATGAATCTCTAATCACACAACAATAATACATATATTAATGATCAATACAATCTATGCATTAAAAAAAGGCATCTGTTAGTCTTGCGAGACCATGGATCTACACCTGGAAAGTCTTCACTCTCCAGGGCGCAGTCCTGGACAAAGTTGTATGGAAGACCGTCAGTTGCCCATGCTGCAAGTCTCTCCTCTCCACGACACTGATGTTGTCCAAGGGAAGGGCATTAGGGCCCATACAGCTTGGCACCAGTGTCATCGCACAGCAATGTGTGATTAAGTGCCTTGCTCAAGGACACAACACGCTGCCTCAGCTGCTGCTCGAACTCACGACCTTCAGATCACTAGTCGAATGCCTTAACCACTTGGCCATGTGCCCATACATAAAAGACCCATAATACTCAGAATTAATATACAGTAACTAGAATCCTTCATTTGCATTTTTGTAATGTGAAATGGCTCCAGCCACCAGCTGTGCAAAGGGAAGCTATGGTCTTCAAAGATTTCTCTTCAGAGACTCATCTTGCTCTATCCCACTTTATCCTCCGTTGGCTCTACACTTTAACTTCCTTCATTGCTCCCTCTTTCACCATTCACCCACTCCTGTTTTCCTCTCTCATCTCACCTCCTTACCTGCCCATTACCTTCTGGTGCTCCTCCCCGTTCCCTTTCTTCAATGGGCTTCTGCCCTCTCCTGTCAGATTCCCCTTTCTCCAGCCCTTTATCTCTTTAAGCAATCGACTTCCCAGCTCCTTACTTCAACCCTCCCCCTCTCCCGGTTTTACCGATCACCTACAACCTTGTTCTTCTTCCTCCCTTCCCCCACCTCACTGTTCTATCTTCTCATCTTTCTTTTCCCCAGTCCTGATGAAAATTCTCGGCCTGAATCACTTACGCTTTTCCATAGATGCTGCCTGGGCTGCTGAGTTTCTCCAGCATTTTCTGCACGTTGCATAAACTACCTTTGCCTGAACACTACCTTAACCCTTGCCTTGCTGCATCTTCCAATGCTTCCCTGACTGCCAGGGTAAACCTGGAGAACTACAAGCCCTTAGCTGCTGGAGCCAACTTCAGAGAGTGAACTGATCTTGTTTATTTTGGTCCTGTATTATGGTTAACTGCAATAAGTATTTAACAAGTGACCATCTCTCTGTGAAACAATGTTTTGTTTGAAATGTGATCATCTGGCCTGGTGGTGCATCTTCACCAGCTGTCCAATGTGCATCAGGGGTGATACTGGAGTTTCTAGTCCAAGCCCTGGGCCCACAGGCTCTCACCAGCAGGAGCTGGTCTCGGGGACCTGGATCTGTAGCAGGGAGTTTGGATTGCAGGCTGGGGTGGTAACAGCTTGCTATTGACTGAGGCCAGAGCAGATCATGGGTGAATCTGAAACCTGCATTAGAATGGTCCCCATTCACATTCCCCATGGCGCTGGGTACACTTTACTATGTTTGCCGTCTGGTAAGATGGCAGCACACAGATGCAGAGCCAATAAAATCTGTCTTTTTTAAAACATCTTTTTCATTTACTAGCTGGGCATTCAGAATTTCTTCAAGTACTGCAGGTCTACTCCATCAGCGTGTTGCTCCTTGGTGGAGGATCTGGACTTGTTGGGTCCGTGTTGCTGTCAGAGTTGGTTTGCAAAGGTGGTGTGCAGTCTAACAGCCTGTGATAGGGTTTTAGTTGTTTCTCCGATAATCACAAGGCCCTGTTGGACATTGGTAATATGGAATGCTGAATGTCTGGTTCACTGGTTTATTGGGGGATCAGCTGTAGTGAGGACCGGGCATCATGCTGTGGTGTCGCCTGTTTGCATCCGTCCAGGAGAGAGACATCGGAGTCAGTGCCGGAGACGGTGTGACGTGGTGACCATGTTGGCATCGGTGCTGCCCTCCAGTGGCCACTCAGTGGAAGATGAGCTGGACTGGGTTCGACTGCATATTGCTGCGGGCTTGCTCTTGCCAACACATTCATGGGCTCGGGGAATTGGGCTGTATTATATTATTGAGTGATTGTATGTTTAACTGCTATCTGATATATATGTTATACGTGCCTTGTGCTGTGTATTTCTGTTGGCACTGTTTTCTTTCACTTTGGCCCTGGAGTAACATTGTTTTTTTGGCTGTATTCATGGATGGTTGAATAATAATTAAACTTGTATTAACCTTATTCCAGGTTCCCATCCCGCTGTGGCAGAGGGGGAGGTGATGAGAAGAGTTTGCTTCACCGAGAATGGAAACACCAATCCTGAATCTGGTGTGAGTGGACAGGGCGCAAGTCAAAACAGCAACGCTTGTCTGGACATTAAGATCAAAAATTGCATTGGCTACTTTGTGTATCTGCTGAAGCCGACACCTAGTAATCACACTGTGTACTGCACAGGTATGTCACTGCTCTCATTCACACAGAGGTGTCAGGGGTGAGGGGAAATTCTGTGATATCCTGAGTTATCAGTACCCGTAATGGACTCTGCCCCGTACGTCCCTCTGAAGCAAGCTGCCCAGCATGTACAGTTTGATGCAGAGGTTGTCTGCACGTGTGGCTGGATCCTTACAATTATACTGTCATAATTTGTTACAGGTAAGTCTAAAATCCAAGCAAGAGAGTGCTTCCTCGTACATGGATTCTGCACATTCAGTTTTACCATTGCATCTTTTCTTTGATGGAGAGACTCATAGTTCCAACATGAACACTGAACAATTGCCTTCTGTACACGTCATGTCAGAATCACAATCCAGTTTATTATCACCAGCATGTGTCGTGAAATTTGTTAACTTAGCAGCAGCAGTACAAGACAATATGGAAAGAAAAAAAATAAAAGAATCAATCAATTCCAGTAGTATGTAGATACATAATTAAATGATCAAAGAGGCAGGTAGTTTTGAGAAAGTACAGAGTTGAGAGAAGGACTCAGATGGATTAGGAGAATGGGCAAAGAAGTGGCAGATTGAATACAGTGTCGGGAAGTGTATGGTTACGTACTTTGTTAGAAGAAATGAAAGGTTCTCTCCATTTTCAGCATGGAGTGAAAATTCAAAAATCTGAATTGCACAGGGACTTGGGAGCTTTTGTACAGGATTCCCAAAAGGTTAATTTTCAGGATGAGTCACTGGTCAGGAAGGTAATACGATGTTACCACTCATTTCAGGAGGACTAGAATAGAAAAGCAAGGATATAATGTTGAGGTTTTATGAAGCACTGGTAAGGCATCACTTGGAGTATTGTAATCGGGTCTGGGCACCTTATTTTAGAAAGGATGTGCTGAAACTGGAGAGGGTTCAAAGGAGATTAATGAAAATGATTCCAGGATTGGACGGTGTGTCATAGTGTTTGATTGCTCTGGGCCTGCATTCACTAGAATTTAGAAGAATGAGGGGTGACCTAATTGAAACCTATCTGCTTTTGAAAGTGGATATGGTAGGGATGGTTCCCCTGGTGAGAGAGCCCAGGACCAGATGACACAGCCTCAGAACAGAGGGTCTCCCTTTTAGAACAGAGATAAGGATGAATATCTCCAGTCTGTGAGTGGTGAATCTGTGGAATTTGTTGACACAGATGACTCTGGAGACAATCTTTACATATATTTAAGGCAGAGGTTGATCGATTCTTGATTGGCCAGGACACAAAGGGATATGGGGAGAAGGCAGGAGAGGAAAAATGGATCAGCCACCTTGTAATTGTGGAGCAGTCTCAATGGGCCACGTGGCCTAATTGTGCTCCTCTAGCTAATGATCTTACATCAGAGGTAGATAAAACTAGGGAATGTGCAGCAGTGGTTTAGAGGGTTTGTGAAGCAGATCTTAACCCCTGGAGCAGCAAATGCTTGGAATGCACTGCCTCAGAGAGTGGTTGCTGACAGAACTTCTGTGTCCAGCTGAGTAAGAATCATTTCAGCAAAGAAGGGCCGTGGACCAGGTTAGGACTGATAGGACTGAGGGGTGGGCACTGTCAGTATGGATGTTTATACACAGCATGATTCAGTTTTACTGCCACCAATTCAATAAAGAGAGCTGGAAGATGAAACTGCACTGACAGTGTTTATGTGAGTAGGTGATCATTATTTTGGAGTGTACACCTGAGGTTGGTGGAGTGGGGGTGAGTTACAAGAGGCATTAATTTCAACACTGTTAATGAATAATGCTAATTAAGATTATTGTTTATACCATTGACACTGAGCATACTCCTGCTGCAGTTTCCACACTTGGTGGTCCGTGTGTAAATCACACTATCCTGGATCAGCCCTGGAGGAGCACGGATTGTTCATCGGAAGAATGCAGTGAATACATGGATGATCAAACCTGGACAGAAGGATGGTACCGATTCAAGAGGTAATGGGAGGAGACAATTAAATTAATATCAGTCAATCAAATGGAGAATATGCTGGGAACAAGGGGAATGTAAAGGGAAATTTGTTTATTTTCTTACAGTTATGTGGCAGAGTCCATAAACATCCTTGTGTCTGGGACAGAGAATGGATAAGGTTGTCTGGGATCATCATGTAGAAAAGAATGGATACACAGGGTCTTGAGTTATTATTGAAAGAAATGGGACAAGTTGTGGATACATAGAGATGTCGGTATCAGTCAAACAGGGAGTGGGATCATCAGTCACAGGCATGGAACAGGGAGTGGGTGCAGGAAGTCTGAGATCTGGCAGAGACTAAATGTGGGAAGTGGGAAGCTCACAATCCCTTTCCTTGGTGATGGGGCATTGATGATACAGAGAAAAGCACAAAGTATAAAAGGGACACCACATGGGAAATGCTGGAGAAACTCAGCAGATCGACGTCTTTGATGAGGAATGAATACTCACCATTTTAAGCCAGGACCCTTCATCGGGACTGGGAAGAAAGGAGGCAAAATCCAGTTTAAGAAGATGTGCAGGGGGGATTTAAGTGGAGAACAAGCTGGAAGGTGATAGATGAGGCCAGGAGATGTGGAAGGTGGGGACGATGTGAGAAGCTGGGATTGAAGTCAGCACACCATCGCAGACTTCAAAGCTAAACGCAGTGGAGTTTCCAACATTGCCGCCCCTCTCCCAGGTGAGCAACATATTTTTTGTGCTTTATTTGATGTTGCCAATTCTGAGCCCCTGAAGAGAGCAGCTGATGTGACCGGCAGCTTGGTCATCTGAGGCCGAAGTACGCAAGTGTTTCCAATGAGTGGACAGTCGCACAGCTCTAGGTCCGGACGTCTTCCCAGGGCGAGTACTCAGGATGTACGTGGCACAACTGGCAGGTGTGTTTACAAACATTATTAATCTCTCTCCCAGTGTGGAGTATCTTCCTGCTTCAAAACATCCACCATTGTTCCGGTACCGAAAAGGACCAAGACAACATGTCTGAACGTCCTGTTGCATTCACCTCAAGAGTAAGCAAGTTTTTTAGTGGCTGGTCAAGGACTACATCTGCAGCATGTTACCACCCACACTGGACCCCCTACAATTCACCTACCCACACAACTGATCAACAGATGATGCAATAGCCACAGCTCTACACACGGTCATTACACACCTGGAGAAGAGGGATGCTTGTGTGAGAATGCTGTTCTTGGACTTCAATCAGCATTCAACACCTTAATTCCCTCCAGGCTCAACAAGAAGCTCAGAGACCCCAGCCTTCACCCTGCCTCGTGTAGATAGATCCTGGATTTCCTGTCAGATCGCTGGCAGGCGGTAAGAGTGGGCTCCCTCACCTGTGCCCCTCAACACTGATGCCCCTCAGGGCTGTGTCGTAAGCCCCCTCCTTTACTCTCTGTATACCCATGGCTGTGTCAAAAATCACAGCTCCCATCTGCGAATTAAATTTTCTGACGACACTACAATGATTGGCCTGATCTCAAATAATAACAAGGTAGCCGTCAGAGAAGTAGCCGACTGGTGGCGTAGTGGCGTCAGCGCTGGACTTCAGGGAGAAAGGTCCAGAGTTCATTTCCAGCCGGCTCCCTTGCACGCTTTCCATCCGTGCTGGGTTGAGCGTCGAGCTAGAAACTCGACCTCGTAAAAAAAAAACCTGGTGAATGCTACAGAAACGCCACATGATGAGCAATCACCAAAAAGATCAGTGCAAAAAGCTTGTCATGACGGCACCCCAATGACTCCACCAGGAGTTAACGGCATTCTTCTTCTATAGAGAAGTCATAATCCTGACACAGCGGTGACAAGAAAACATCCTCTCCCTCAAGTCGCTAAAACAAAGGAGCTGGTTGTGAACCACAGGAGGAATGGAGACAGGATAACCTCTATTGACATCAATGGAGCTGGGGTTGAGAGGGTGAACAGCTTTAAGTTCCTCGGCATAAACATCACCGAGGATCTCACATGGTCTGTACGTACCGGCTGAGTGGTGAAAAAGGCACTTTCATCTCAGATGGCTGAAGAAGTTCGGTATAGGCCACCAAAATCTCAAGAACTTTCTATAGGGGCACAAAAGAGAACATCCTGACAGGCTGCATCTCTGTCTGGTATGGGAACTGTATTCCCTCAATCGCAAGACACTACAGAGAGTGTTACGGACAACCCAGCGCATCTGTAGATGTAAACTTTCCACTATTCAGGACATTTACAAAGACGTGTGTAAAAAAGGCTTGAAGAATCATTGGGGAACCAAGCCACCCCAACCACAAACTGTTCCAGCTGCTATCATCTGGGAAACGGTACCGCAGCATAAAAGCCAGGACCAACAGGCTCCAGGACAGCTTCTTCCACCAGGCAATCAGACTGATTAATTCATGCTGACACAACTGTATTTCTATGTTATTTTGACTGTCCTGTTGTACATACTATTCATAAATTACTATAAATTGCACATTGCACATTTAGACTAAGACGTAATGTGAAGACTTTTACTGCTCATGTATATGAAGGATGCAAGTAATAAAGTCTATTAAATTTGATGGTTAGAAGAGCCAGAGGAAGAAGGAATCTGATGGGAGTGGACAGTGCAGTAAAGGGAACGAGGTGGGGAGGCAGAGGGAGGTGGTGGCATTGACATGAGGCAAGGGAGGAGAGAAGAGGGCAATTTGGCTACAATCTATTTCTGTTTCCTTCCAGTTCGGATGAACGTTCTCAGATGAAGAGGTCATGAGTTTATTGCCACCAGATGCTGTATTTATTATCTGCATTTGTAGTCTATTTACAATTCACAATCCTGATGTTTACTTTGTACCTTATACTTTATTGTCACCAAACAATTGACACTAGAACGTACAATCATCACAGCGATATTTGATTCTGCGCTTCCCGCTGCCTGGATTACAAATCGATAGTAATTATTAAAAAAAACAAATTATAAATCATAAATAGATGGAATATAAGGTAGTGCAAAAACACCGAGAGGCAGGTCCGGATATTTGGAGGGTACGGCCCAGATCCGGGTCAGGATCCGTTCAGCAGTCTTATCACAGATGGAAAGAAGCTGTTCCTAAATCTGGCCGTCGAGTCTTCAAGCTCCTGAGCCTTTTCCCGGAGGGAAGAGGGACGAAAAGTGTGTTGGCTGGGGGGTGTCGTGTCCTTGATTATCCTGGCAGCACTGCTCCGACAGCGTGCGGGTAAAGTGAGTTCAAGGACGGAAGATTGGTTTGTGTGATGTACTGCGCCGTGTTCACGAACTTGTGCAGCTTCTTTCAGTCTTGGACAGGACAACTTCCATACCAGGTTGTGATGCACCCAAGAAGAACGCTTTCTACAGTGCATCTATAAAAATTAGGGTTTTAGGAGACAGGCCAAATTTCTTTAGTTTTCTCAGGAGGTAAAGTTTAGCGATCCCGTTTACAGTTACTGTTCTAAAGATTTGCTAAATATGCCTGCAGATAAAGAACCTCAGGATTGTATGTGGTTACGGTATGTACTCTGATAATAAATTTTACTTTGAACCTTGCCTAACTTACTAAGTTTCTGCAGCACTTTATGAGTGTTGCTCAGGATTTCCTGCATCAGCAGAATATTTTATGTCAAATATCAAACAGTGCTTCCTGAGATTAGGGAGAATATCAAACCGATGGAATGGGCTCCAGTTCCTGCTCATTCTCTCAGTGGATGCTCAGTTGAGACGTTGATGCTTTCTTTTCCAGTTCTGGGGGCTGGAGGATTCCTGAGACTGCTGTTCCAACGTACAAGTGCTCCGGGACAAGTCCAGGCTGGTTAAACGGTAAGGTCATCGTGTGCAACAGCAGGGCTTGGTTACTTTTCAGGTAGGGCAGACTCGACACAGAAACAGGTCTCGACATCCCTGAGAAATGCTCCCCACAGTCATTTAAGTCATGTTGCAGTTCTGGTCCCACGTGGAATCTGACAGTGGTGCATCGGCTTCCTGGAGATTCCTGGTACATGTAGCTGGTCTCTGGATCTGCCGGTCAAGCCCACTCCAGATAAGACGCAGTGCAATTTCAGTGAAGGAGCAGCACCCAGGGAGTTGAGTGTAATCCACAGCAGCCCACAGTTCATGAGGTAATTCATAAGTCAATGTAATTTCTCAATGAATCTGTAATGTCTATCAAGGTTCTCAGTCATCCAGGTCATTGCATTTCAAGCAGTTGCAAATTAAGGCAACTGGACTTGCTGTGTTTTCTGGAAGACATTTCACCACTCATCCGAGAGGCTTCTTCAGTTCTGATCCATGGTGGGCAGTTTCCCATCTTTTCAACTCTGAGGTGTTTAAAGGTATAGCGATCATATGGGGGTTGTTAAGAGTCGTAGGGGTAATGAGGGGATCATTAGTCTTACTTTTGCGTGAATAGATGTGTGCTGGCATAGACACGTTAGGACTGTATTGTGAGTAGTGATATGTGGTGTTGTACCCAACCTTCTCTGTTCAGGGATGGGTTTTCCAGATTGACGAAGATGGCTTTAACCCATCTTTCCAATCACCCATCCTTCTGGCCTTGTTATCAAAGGGGTTTCCTTGTCCTTTATGTGTAGACATACAGCTGTGTCTTTATTTGAGGTGTTAGCCCTCCTACGTTGGGCCAGCCACTTGTGAAGTGGTTGTTTTGTCTCACTGATATACAGATCTGTGCAGTTCTCATTGCTTGATACAATACTGTTCTGTCTGTGTTTGGGTGTAGGATCCCTGAGGTGGATGAGTTTCTGAGTATGTTTGTAAGTCTGAAAAGCACAGGGACTTGTTTTATTTTCTTCTAGACGACACAGCTAGTCCAGTTGCCTTGATTTATTACTACTTGATAAAACTTCAGTGTTTTCAGTTAAACACAGTCCTTAGTTTCCATGTTGCAATTATTTTAAAATTCATGTTTCTTTTCGAAGTCTATGTTATGTTTAAATTTGAACATATCTGACAATTATAAACAACTTACCACCACTGCAATTTTTATCAGTTCTGTATATTTTCCAAGCTTGCAGATGTCCCTGATTCACTTTGGAGATATTCAACAGTGGGTCAGTTTGCTAATAGTTTCATCATTGTCAAGCACCAGAAGAGGGACTTGTGTTTCATGGGACAGGGACCCACAAGGTTTCATCAACAAGAGCTTTCCTCTGAGACTAGGTGTGGCTGTGGGGAGGACAGCAGCTCACACTGACCAAGCCTGGTCAGACAAAGTGGGTAGTGAACAATGGATTTACAGTGGGTCTGGTTGCACATTTCCTATTGCAATGTGGAGACAGGTATATTACGGAATGTTCACAAACCCCATTCCAGGTCACCATCCCAGCGTGGGAGAGGGGGAGGTCAACAGGACTGTCTGCTTCAGCTGGGAGCAAAACAACTGCAATACAAATCGGGCAATCAAGATCAAAAACTGTGGTGCTTTCTTTGTCTACTGGCTGAAGCCGACACTCTGCTGTGACAAAGTTTATTGTACAGGTACGTTACCAATCTCCATTAACACATTGGGGGGGGGGGGCGGGAGAAGTTATTTGGAAATTTTGAGACATGCCAAATGATCAAAACACACAGCTTGCTGAGTATTCCAGTCTTTCGCAAGATCAGTGGATCATCTCAGTCATTTCCCCTGTACCCATTCTGCAAGTCAGTCTGCCATGTCAGAATCTCATTCTCCTGGTCTGACATGTAACATCCTCTGCTACACCGAGACGTGACACGAACCATCCACTATCTGTGCCACATGAGTGCTGAGCACCAATCTCGAGTCAACCCCTCCTCCCATGAGGACCAAGTAGACCCCTCCATAAGTCTGAGGACATCCATCCTCCCCTTCTTTCACTTCCACTCTAGGTAAAATCTAGAGTGATGGCCCATCCTCCAACCCTCAGACTGAGCAACATCTCTTATTCCCCAACCAAACCCCGATTCAGAACATATCATAAAGAAGAGATAATCTGCAGCTACTGGAAATACAAGCAATACACACAAAATGCTGGAGGAACGGCAGGGCAGGAAGTGTCTATGAAAAAAAGTACAGTCGACGTTTCGGGCCAGGACCCTTTGGCAGGACATATCTTTCCCTCTTTCCCCTTCCCAAGAGGGATAAGTGATGTCTGAGATGTGAAAGGAAACCGGATGGTCACGTGCAGCTTCTTCACAGATATCATCAGAAGTTAGAATTGATGCCTGGTTGCAAAGCATCTGAGCCAGCAGCTCTTATAAGATACAAGAGCAGAATTAGGCCATTCACCCACTGTGTCTGTTTTGCTAGTTAATCATTGTTTCCTTATTTTCTTTCTCAAACCCATTCTCCTGCCTTCTCTCAGTAACTTTTGGCACCCTGACTAATCAAGAATCTATCAACCTCCACTTTAAATATACCCAATATCATCGCTCCACCACCATCTGTGGCAATGAATTTGCAAGATTCACACCATCTGAGTAAATAAATTTCTCATTATCTCTGCTCTAAATTGACACCCCTCTCTTTAGATGCTTGTCCCGGACTTACACCAAATAGGAACCAACCTCTCCACATCCACCCTATCTATACTTCTGATAATCCATAGGTTTTAGTCCACTAATCACTGGCAGCAAACAAGAAAAGGTCCCCTTTTATTCCCACTCTGCCTCCTTCCAGTCAGCCAATTTTCTATATATGCCAGTATCTTTCCTGTTGGGCACTGAGCCTCATATGTCGTATCTTGTCAAAGGCATTTTGAAAATCCAAATAAACAATCACTGACTCTCTTTTGTCTGACCTACCTGTTATTTCCTCAACAAAAATTCCAAAAGGTTTGTCAGACTACATTTCCTCTAAAGGAAACCATGCTGGCTTCTGCATATTTTATCTTGCCCCCAGATATCTCAGACTCATCTTTATAATGGACTGGAACATTTTCCCACCACTGAAGTCAGGCTAACTGGCTTCCAATTTCCTTTTTTTTCTGTCTCTCCCTTCGTAAGGAGTGGAGTGACCTTTGCAACTTTCTAGTCCTCCAGAATCATTCCAGAATCCAGTGATTGCTGGAAGATCACAACTAGTACCTCCATAATCTGCTCAGCTACCTCTTTCAGAACCCTGAGGTGTTATCCACCTGGCCCAGGTGACTTACCTGCCTTCAGATGTCTTCTCCTTAGTAACAGCAACTGCATTCACTTCTGCCCCCTGAAACTCTAGTTTCTGGCACGCTGGTAGTGTCTTCCACAGTGAAGTCTCACACAAAATGCTTATTAAGTTCAGCCAGCATTTATTTGTCCCCCATTACTGCTTCCCCAACACAATTATCCAGTTGTCCAATATCCACACTCACCTCTCTTTTACCACTTTATTATCCAGATCATTGATATTGATGACAAAATACGATGGGCTCAGCACCGATCCCTGCGGCTCTCCATTAGTGACAGGACTTCACACAGAGAGGCAGCCATCTACTTCCACTCTCTGACTTCTTAGATTTTCCCTGAAAGTCAATGTCTAATTCAGTTTCCTGCCTCAACTTGACTGCACTGCGGCTGAACCTTCTTGACCAAACTCCCATGTGGGAACTTGTCAAGTGCCTTGCTAAAGTCCATGTAGACAACATCCACTGCCCTGCCTTCATCACCTTCCCTGGTAACTTCCTCGAAAACTATATAAGATTGATTAGACTCGATGTACCAGAGTGAAAGCATGCTGACTATCCTTAATCGGACCACGTTTATCCAAATACTCGTATACCTAGTCCATTAGAATAGCTTCCAATATCTTTCCCACTACTGATACCAGGCTCACCAGTTTATAATTTCCTGTTTTAGAGAACATGTAGAAAACCTAAAGCACAATACAGGCCCTTCAGCCCACAATGTTGTGCCGAACATGTACTTACTTCAGAAATTACCTAGGGTTAGCCATAGCCCTCTATTTTCTAAGGTCCATGTAGCTCTCCAGAAATCTCTTAAAAGACCACATCATATCCACATTCACCACCGTCACTGGCAGCCCATTCCACGCACTCACCACCCTCTGTGTAGAAACAAACAAACAAACTTGCCCCTGACATCTCCTCTGTACCTACTTCCAAGCACCTGAAAACTGTGCCCTCTCGTGTTAGCCATTTTAGCCCTAGGAAAAGGCCTCTGATTATCCACATGAACAATGCCTCTTATCCTTTTGTACGCCTCTATCAGGTCATCTCTCATCCTCCATCGCTCCAAGGAGAAAAGACCAAGTTCACTCAACCTAATCTCATAGGGCTTGCTCCCCAATCCAGGTAACATCTTTGTAAGTATCCTCTGCACACTCTTTATAGTTTCCACATCCTTCCTGTAGTGAGGTGACCAGAACTGAGCACAGTACTCCAAATGGGGTCTGACCTGTGACCTGTAACATTACCTCTCGTCTCTTAAACACAATCCCACGGATGATGAAAGCCAATGCACTGTATACTGCCTTAACCACACAGGTTTATTTTTAAATCTTTCCTTAAACATTCGCTATGCTCTAATCCTCCAGCACCTAACCTGTTGCGAAGGATGACTTAAAGATTTCTGCTAGCGCCCTAGAGATTTCTGCATTTGCCATCCGCAGGGTCTAAAGGAACACCTTGTCAGGCCCTGGAGATTTATCAATCCTTATTTTCCTCTGAAGAACAAATACCTCCTCTTCTGTAATCTTTGAGCAGTGGCCAGTCAGAGAGTTGAGAAGCTGGAGAGGGCACAATTCACTCAGCTTTGCTGATCAAGTATTAAGGGCAGTGACACAGCAGTATTTTGGAGCTTGGAGCAGCGTCCAATCAGATAGATTAGAAACTTGAGAGGATGTAAAGCACTCGGTATTAAAAGCAACAACACGTGGTGTCTTTTTTGATACTTTGAGTAGCAGCCAATCAACGTTCGGGTTTGATTAGCAAGAACAAATTGAAGTAAGGCAAGTGCAAGTGGAGCAGCCATCATTGGAGTGGACAGAGTTAGAGTGGCGATCTCGAGGCTTTAGCTCTGTGTGAATTCGGAAAAGAAGAGAATTCAGACAGGGAAGGCAAAAAAAAATGTGGATCGGGCTATTTTTCCCCCTTCTTTACATTTGCTCAGTTAGAACAGTAGTGATGCCAGGCAGGACAGTGGAAAGCTCCACTTGCCGGATGTGAGAAGGCAGGGAAACGTCCAGTGTCCCTGACGACTACAACTGCCAGAAATGCCTCCAGCCGCAGCTTCTAACAATCTGCGATAAGGAGTTGGAGCTGGAACTGGAACTGGATGAACTCTGGATAATTTGGGAGGCTGATGGTGTGATAGATAGGACAGATGGAGAAGTAGTTACACCTCAGGTGCAGGGCACAGGAACTGGGTGATAGTCAGGAAGGGGAAGGGGGTTAAGGAGCCAGTGGCGAGTACCCCTGTGACCAATCCCTCAACATCAGGTGTATCATTTTGGATATTGTTGTAGGGGGAGGGCAGAGGAAAGCCTCTCGAACCAAGTCTGCTTCTGAATTGAAGTGACATTATTTCTTACATCCTTCACATCAGGAGTAAAAATATTTATGTTGTGTCTCCATCTAAATGTGCAATTCTAGTAATTTATAATAATTTATCATAAATAGAACAGTCAAAATAATATAGAGTATGCTCATATCAGCATGACTTCATAAGTTACTCAGAAGAGAAGTGGAGGGAAGAGGTGAGTGTGATAGGGGATTTGTTATCTAGGGGAACAGAAAGGAAGTTCTGTGGGCAAGAACGAGATTCCTGGATAGTTAGTTGTCTCCAGAGTTCCAGGGTCAAAAACAACTTGGATCAAATGTTGAGCATCCTTAAGTGGAAGGGTGAATATCCAGAGGTCGTGGTCCATATAGGTACCAGTGATGTGGGAAGGAAAATTGATGTGATTCTACATTGGAAGTTCAGGGAGTTAGATGCTAATTTAAAGGGCAGGACCTCCAGGGTTGTAATCTCAGGATATCTACCTATGCTGTGTGCTAGAGAGGCAAGAAATTGGACAATTATAGAGTTTAACATGTGGCCAAGGAGTTGCTGTTGGATGGAGTTCACAAGATCTTTGGATCATTAGGCTCTCTTCCAGGGTAGGTGGGACAATTTGCACTTGAACTGGAAGAGGACTAATATCCAAGTGGGAAGGGTTGTTAATGCTGTACCTCTGGTTTAAACTAGAGTTGCGGGTGATGGGAACCAGAATGCCAGAACAGTTAGTGAAATGTTCTGGAGGCCCATGTTGATAAGATAAAATCAGGAATCAATAGGTTGAGTATAGTGCAATTCATGTCCTGAGCTGCAGATATTTCAATGCAAGAAGTATCATAGGAAAGGTGGAAGAGCTCAGGGTGTAGATCCACACCTGGAATTATTTCCTGGGGCAGGTCATGCCTTGCTAACTGGAATGAATTTTTGAGGATGTAACAAAACACATTGATGAAGATAAAGCAATGGATGCAGTGTATATGGACTATAGTAAGTTATTTTGCAAGGTTCCCCATGCGAGGCTCATTCAGAAAGTAATGAGGCATTGGATCCAAGCATCCCTTGCTTTGTGGATCCCAGAACTGGCTTGCCCACAGAAGGCAAAGTGTGGTTGTGGATGGTTCGTATTCTGCTGGAGGACAGTGACCAGTGGTGTCCTGCAGGAATATGTTCTGGGACCCCTTCTCTTTGTGATTTTTATAAATGACCTGGAAGTAGAGGGGTGGGTTAGTAAGCTTGCTGATAACACAAAAGCTGGGAATGTTGCAGGTAGTCTGGAGAGTTGTCAGAGTTTTTATTGCAACATCAGTACCTTGCAGAACTGGGCTGAGAAGTGGGAGATGGATTTCAACCCCGATAAGTGTGAAGCTGTTCATTTTGGTAGGTCAAATTTGAAGACAATATTAATTTAAGACTCTTGGCTGTGTGGAGGATCAGTGAGATCTTGGGGTCCTTGTCCATAGGACACTCAAAGCTGCTGTGCAGATTGACAGTGTTGTTAGGAAGGCATATGGTGCGTTGGCCTTCATCATCCGTGGGATTGAGTTCAAGAGGCGTGAGGTAATGATTCAGCTTTTCAACACCACTTCAACCCCAAGTGTCAGACACCACTTGAAGTACTATGTTCAGTCTTGGTCACCTCACTACAGGAAGGATGTGGATACTATAGAGAGAGTGCAGAGGAGATTTACAAGAATGTTGCTTGTATTGGAGAGCATGCCTTACAGGTTGAGCGAACTTGGCCTTTTCTCCATGGGTTGACAGAGGATGAGGGGTGACCTGGTAGAGGTGTAAGATGATGAGAGGCATTGATCATGTGGATAACCAGAGGCTTTTTCGCAGGGCTGAAACATCTAACATGAGGGGGCATAGATTTCAGGTGCTTGGAGGTAAGTACAGGGGGGATGTCAAAGGTATTTTTTTCACACAGAGTGCTGGGTGTGTGGAATACACTGCTGGTGAAGGTGGTAGAGGTGTATACAGTAGAGTCTTTTAAGAGACTCTTAGATAGGGACATGAAGCTTAGAAAGTGGGCAATGTAGTAGGGAAATTCTCGGCAGTTTCAGGTGTAGATTATATGGTTAGCAAAACATTGTGGACCAACAGGTCTGTAATGTGCCGTGGATTTCTATGTTCTTTGATATTGTAGCCAGCAGTGAGACTTGGTTGCAGGAAGGACAGGACTTGAAACCAATATGAAAAATTCCAGATAATCCAAAGGATATCAGTTGATCATAACAAATACAAGCTGCAAAGAAGATAACAAGTAAACATTCCAATCAAACACTTCCCAATCTTCTAGCATCTCACTAAGTTTTGCTATATTCTCCCAATAGTGTAATTCAAATTTCTGGGATAAATCTTTTCAGTGCCTTTGAAATGGGTCCCAGAAACCCCAGCTGTTGTTCTGCATTCAGCCCTGCTTGTTTCTGCTTAATCTCTCTTCCTTTCCATGTGTTGGGATTAATGCTATCCATCCTCAGGGTATGATAGTGACATGGACGTATGTGGAAAGTATGAAGTGAGGATGTTGAGTGCCTTGTAGTGACTCGGAGTGAGCTGTGCTGAGAGAATGAGGACACGTTGTTATTGGAAAGTTTCAGTCTGGTGTCAATCATTGTTGACAGATGGCCTGAAATGCTAATTTTGTTCCTCTTCTCACAGATGAAGACTGACCGATTTAAAATTCATGTGTTTTCTGCTTCAGTTCTAGTTCCCATCACCTGCAGTTCTGTTTTTATTGTCAGTTGTTCTCTTCAGTTTAATTTCATTCCAACTGGGTGGTCAATTGTCTGTTCCTCTATTCCCACTATTTGCCCCTGTTTATCACAGATCCAGCATCTGTACCAACTCTACAACCCACGGGGACAACTTCTCAGCCAAGCAATGATTCATACACGATCATGGACCCAGAGACATGCCCAGGTAACAGTGGTGGGGATTTGCTTTAAACAGGCTCCTCTCTGAAATCATCATCAGATTCAACCAGGATCATGGAGAGCGTGGCATTGACTGAGGGAAGCATGGTGATAGAGTGCCTGAAGGAAGAGGGGTGAATTGAACTGAATTGACTTTATTTCATATATATTTCACATACATGAGGAGTAAAATTCTTTACGTTATGTCTCTGTTTGAATGTGCAATTTATAGTAAATTACAATGAATATTATGTACAACGGGACAGTCAATATAACATAGAATTACAATTGTATCAGCATGATTTAATCAGTCTGATGGCCTGGTGGAAGAAACTGTTACGGAGCCCGTTAGGCCTGGCTTCTATGCTGCACTAATATTTCCTGGATGGTAACAGCTGGAACAGTTTGTGGTTGGGGTGAGTCGTGTCCCAATGATCCTTTGGTCCCTTTTTACACACCTGTCACTGTAAATGCCCTGAGTAGTGCGAAGCTCACATCTGCAGATGCACTGGGCTGTCCGCACCACTCTCTGCAGAGTCCTGCGACTGGGAGAAGTACAATTTCCAGACCAGGCAGTGACACATCCAGCCAGGATGCTCTCAATTGTGACTCTGTAGAGAGTTCCTAAGATTTGGGGACAGCCAAACTTCTTCAACCGTATGAGATGAAAAAGGCGGTGTTGTGCTTTTTACCACACAGCCCGTATGTACAGAGCATATGATGTTCGCGGTTATGTGTATACCGAGGAACTTGAAACTGTTCACCCTTTCAACCACAGATCCATTGATGTCAATATGGGCGAGTCTATGTCCGTTCCTCCTGTAGTCCACAACCAGCTCCTTTGTTCTTGTGACATTGAGGGAGAGGTTGTTTTCTTCACACCACTTCTCTGTAGGCTGCCTCATTACAATTTAAGATAAGGCCAATCAATAGAGTATCATCTGCAAAATTAATTCGCAGATTGGAGCTGTGGGTGGCAATAGTCATGGATGTATAGAGACCAGAGGAGGGGACTTAGGACACAGCACTGGGGGGCTCCTGTGTTGAGGGTCAGAGGGGCAGAGGTGAGGGAGCCCAAACTTACCACCTGCCGGCAATCAGACAGGAAGACCAAGATCCAGCTGCACAAGGCAGGGTGAAGGCTGAGATCTCTGAGCTTCTTGTCAAACATGTAGGGAATTATGGTGTTGAATGCTGAACTATCCCCCTTCTCCAGATGTGTAAGGGCAGATGTGGCTATTGCATTATCTATCAATCGGTTGTGATGATAGGTGAATTGTAGGGGCTCCAGTGTGAGTGGTAGCATGCTGCAGATATGGTCCCTGACTGCATCTCATAGCAATTGAGGAGAGTGTGACAGGACACAAGTTGCTCAGACATTTTACTTTGATCTTTTTAGGTACAGGGATGGTGGATGTTTTGAAGGAGTAGGACACCATACACTGGGAGAGGGAGAGAGTAAAACTTTGTTCAAACACACCAGCTAGTTGTGCCATACACACTATGAGTGCCAGCCCTGAGATGCCGTCCAGTCCTGCAGCCTTGCGGATGTCCACTCATTGGAAGCAACTGCATCCTTTAGACTTAGAGATGACCAAGTTTCAGGTCGTATTGGTGGCTCTCCTTAGTGTTGCTGACATTGAACCGAGTGTGAAAAAGATTTAGCTCATCTGGTAGAGAGGCCAGCGATGATGGCGGCACCGCTGCTTTTAGTTTTGAAGTCTGCAATGGTGTGCAGAGCTTCCCATAAGTTGTGTGTGTTTTGGTGGAGAGTTGTGTCTGGATCTTGTCCTTGTATTGAATTTTTGCTACCTTGATGACTTTGCGGGTTTGTAGCTGCAATTCTGGAGTTACTGATGGCAAAAATCTCTGTCTCACAAGTTGACTGCAGACCGCATGTAACTGTTGATGCAGGGTTTCTGGTTTAAATAGACCCTGACTGATTTGTCAAGGATAACGTCCTCGCTGCACTTCTGGATGAAACTCATGACCCCCTCTATGAACTCGGAGACATCCTCATCACAAAAGACATTCCATTTAACGTCATCAGTCCTGAAGCATGGAGACCATCTGGTCGGGCCAACAGTCGGTGGTTTTCACTATGGCCACCTCTTGTCACCACTTCTGCCCCGTACACCAGCAGACACAGGATGGAGGACTGGTCAGACTTCTCAAGTGGATGGAGAAGTGCTTTGTAGATGTTGCAGAAGAGGGGGTCGCAGTGCTCGAGTATGCTATCACCCCGAGTGCTCACCTGGACGTGTTGAAAAACCGCAGGGAGACTTTAGTCAGTGACGCTCGATTAAAGTTTCCAGTAACGATGAAAGCAGCCTCCAGGAGCATACAGTCTCCAGGGTGCTGATGGTATCATACAGTTCCTCGAGAGCCAAGTCAGTATCAGCCTGTGGCGGAATATGCACAGCTGGGTTAATAACAGTCGTGAACTCTCTCAGCAGCCAGAAAGGTCTACACTGCAGCACAAAGTACTCCAGATCCAGGCAACTAAAGGATTTGAGGGTCTGCACATTCTGGGGGTTGCACCAAACATTATTGAAGGAGTTTTAGACCTGACGACTTGAACAGGGATAACCCAGAGGGCTCAATGGTGTGATCCTCTATATCCTCCGTCCGCCAGGTTTCCACAAAACACAAAACGTTACATTCCCTTGTTTCCTGCTGGTAGGAAATTCTGGCTCTCAGTTTGCACAGCTTCTTTTTCAGGGACTGAATGTTAGCCAGTATGCGAGGGAGCGATGGCCAATTAGCACGCTGTTGAGACCAGAATGTCAGTCCTCCCTGGCTTCCGGTGCTGCTTCCAAGGTAGTGACGGTGTAATAAATGAGCCTTCCATTGATCATGTAAGCAGGGTTTTCCAGTCTAGAAATGATGGCACATTGTGGGTAAATGCCATCTTCCCGATGTTCAAAAGAGTCAGTCGGTCATATCTGACGTGACCAACCAGCTTCTTGAACAGGAAGTGCAAAGGACATTACAGACATGAGCAGTGCACTGTACAGTTGGTACAGAGTTCGCATCATGGTTGCATAAGCAGCACAATCTTGTAACTCTCCAGTGAGGGAGGAAGCAATGGGTTGAAGGAGTGAGTAAGGAGAGAGGAAGATACTGAAGGAAGACATATGATCTAGGGTCCGTGGGGCGATTACAGAGGACTGATGAGCAACAAAAAAGACTGTTGCATGATGAGCTTGACCAATGGGAATGGAGACAAGTATGTAGGTTCCCCATGAGCATGGGTGTGGGGAGGTGCCACTCGGTCTGGTATGTGAGTGACCGGGATGAACAGAATGTCGTGCATTGAAATAAACTTGAAGTGAAATGAATGTACAGATGCTCTGATTAATTGAGTGACTGGAGCATACAGAGTCAGATCTGAGTATCCCTGGATGTTGCATCCTCGAGGATTATACCGAAGAGACTGACGAACAGGCAAGGAGTGAATCAGAGTGTGGATGGCGGGAATTGTCAAAGAGTGTTATAGCCATCTTTTGGACAGATGGAGCTGTTTTGGATGGGATGATAAGTCAGCTGAGTAGGATACGGAATGCAATGACTAGTGTTTGGGTAGGTGCTGTATAACTTTACATGAAAGGGTGTGATAGGCATGTGTTGGTACGTGGGTGAGCAGGATGAACAGAAGATCATACCTTCATATAAACATGCAGTGAAATAGACAATAGATAATAGGTGCAGGAGTAGGCCATTCGGCCCTTCCAGCCAGCACCGCCATTCACTGTGATCATGGCTGATCGTCCACAATCAGTATCCAGTTCCTGCCTTATCCCCATAACCTTTGATTCCACTATCTTTAAGAGCTCTATCCATCTCTTTCTTGAAAGCATCCAGAGACTTGGCCTCCACAGCCTTCTGGGGCAGAGCATTCCATATATCCACCACTCTCTAGATGAAAAAAGTTTTTCCTCAACTCCGTTCTAAATGGCCTACCCCTTATTCTTAAACTGTAGCCTCTGGTTCTGGACTCACCCATCAGCAGGAACATGCTTCCTGCCTCCAGCATGTTCAATCCCTTAATAATCTTATATGTTTCAATAAGACCCCCTCTCAGCCTTCTAAATTCCGGAGTATACAAGCCCAGTTGCTCCAATCTTTTGACATATGACAGTCCCGCCATCATGGGAGTTAACCTTGTGAACCTACGCTGCACTTCCTCAATAGCAAGAATGTCCTTCCTCAAATTTGGAGACCAAAACTGTACACAGTACTCCAGGTGTGGTCTCACCAAGGCTCTGTACAACTGCAGAAGGACCTCTTTGCTCTTATACTCAATTACCTTTGTTATGAAGGCCAGCATGCCGTTAGCTTTCTTCACTGCCTGCTGTACTTGTATGCTTGCTTTCAGTAACTGATGTATAAGAACACCTAGATCTCGTTTTACTTCCCTTTTTCCTAACTTGACTCCATTTAGATAATAATCTGCCTTCCTGTTCTTACCACCAAAGTGGATAACTTCACATTTATCCACATTAAACTGCATCTGCCATGCATCTGCCCACTCACCCAACCTGTTCAAGTCACCCTGCATTCTCATAACATCCTCCTCACATTTCACACTGCCACCCAGTTTTGTGTCATCGGCAAATTTGCTAACGTTACTTTTAATTCCCTCATCTAAATCATTAATATATATTGTAAACAGCTAGGGTCCCAGCACTGAACCCTGCGGTACCCCATCACCTGCCATTCCGAAAGGGACCCGTTAATCGCTACTCTTTTTTTCTGTCAGCCAGCCAATTTTCAATCCATGTCAGTACTCTGCCCCCAATACCATGTGCCCTAATTTTGCCCACTAATCCCCTATGTGGGACTTTATCAAAAGCTTTCTGAAAGTCCAGGTACACTACATCCACTGGCTCTCCCTTGTCCATTTTCATAGTTACATCCTCAAAAAATTCCAGAAAATTAGTCAAGTACGATTTCCCCTTCATAAATCCATGCTGACTTGGACTGATCCTATTACTGCTATCCAGATGTGTCGTAATTTCATCTTTTATAATTGACTCCAGCATCTTTCCCACCACCGACATCAGGCTAACCGGTCTATAATTCCCTGATTTCTCTCTTACTCCCTTTTGAAGAGAGTGACAACATTAGCCACCCTCCAATCCACAGGAACTGATCCCGAATCTATAGAACATTGGAAAATGAACGTATGTATGCAGGGGATTATTGACTTACATAGAGCAGAGGGTCAGATATGAGTATCCCTGGATGTTGCATCCTCGAGAATTGTTCTGAGTGATGAACGTACAGGTAAGGAGTGACTCAGGGTGGGTATGAATGGAAATTGTCAAAGAGAGTTCTAGCCATCACTTGGAAAGATGGAGATGATTTGTTTGGGACAGCTGAGTGAACCTCTGATTGGAGGAGTAAGTGGAATGCAGAGACTGGCGGTTGGGTGAGTGGTGTATAACTTCACACTGCGGCTGTGATGGGCATTTTCTGGGGCGATGGAAGGTTGGTTTTGATGAATCCTGTAACTTCCACTATCACAAGCAAACTCAATACTTCCTCTCTGGCACTCACCATGTGTCCCTGATTTAAAACAGATTCAGGGTCTAATGGGAACGGTAGGGTACAGAGCAGGTCTTTGTCCACAGTCACGTAACCACCTACAGGAACATTTGTTAGCAGTAGGGGTTGTAGAGATGGAGCCTCCCAAAAGTCTCTGCAGTCGAGCTTCCTCTGGACTGTGTTACCGGAACTATAGAGAAGTTTCTTGGGCACTGAAAGATCTGAATGCAGATAAGTCCTCTGAAATAGTGTACCTGCAGAGTTCTGGAAGAGATAGCTGAAGAGACTGTGGAGGTATTTGTAATGATCTTTTAAAAATCATTACATTCTGGAATGGTTCTGGAAGACTGGAAAACGACAAATGTCATGCCACTCTTCAAGAAGCTGGAGAGGTAGAACAAGGGAAACTATAGT
Source organism: Mobula birostris (assembly GCF_030028105.1). Taxonomy (NCBI): domain Eukaryota; kingdom Metazoa; phylum Chordata; class Chondrichthyes; order Myliobatiformes; family Myliobatidae; genus Mobula; species Mobula birostris. The sequence goes on from NC_092382.1 coordinate 59,350,774, forward strand.
CCAGTTATTCTGACCTCATTGGTTGGGAAGATGTTGGATGACCATATGTGTGGTTAATTGTCTCTTCCACTGTTCTCACCATGTATCCCTGTTTATTACAGATCCAGCATCTGTACCAACTCGACAGGCAGAGGGGACAACACCTGAGCCAAGTGATGATTTGTCCCCGATCACAGACCCAGACACAAGCTCAGATATCACTTGTGGAGATGTGTGTTTTACACAGACTTCCCGCTGAAATTATCAATGAAGGGATTCAATCAGAACACAGGGACTGACTGAGTTGTGTGATGGAGTGGCTGAGGGAGATGGTTGACAGAGTGGGCGAGGGGAATGTGTGCTGAAATGGCTGAGTATGAGTGGTGTCGGAGGGTCAAATGGTGTTTGAAGAGACAGAGAGGGAAGGGTTGATAAGGGTGTGACCAATTGGAATGAACGCATATGTCAGTATTTCCAGCCTTGGGATTCAACTAGAATCCGGTGGCTGATTGAGAGGATATTGGTGATGGAATGACTGAAGGGGTGGGTGATGGAGAGACAAAGGTGGGTGGGTGACTGATGGCGGGGGTGGTGGAGTGACTGAGGGGTGTGGGTGACAAAGTAAACGAGTGAGATGGGTGACAGATGGTCCGAGGACAGAGGTGACTGGGATGGCAGCAAGGGTGTGGAGGAGATTTGGGAAAGTATTGAGGGAGCAAGTAAAACAGTGTTGCGTGGTGGGTCTAACCAATGGCAATGGACAAAAGTATGTAGGTTTTCAATGAGCACTGGGGGTGTCGGATGCCACTGGGCCCGGTACATGGGTGAGCAGGATGTCCAGAATGTTGTACTTTCCGATAAACGTTGTTACGTACCCCGTAACTGGGTTGCCAAACCAGCAGAAATGGATCACTCAGTTGGAGTCTGGATTACTAGAACTAAGAAAGTTTTATTAAAGAAACAAGCAACACAGTACTCTAATCAAAACGATAATAAATGCAACAGTTCAGCAATGATAAACATACATGTACACAGAATTAAGATAACAGGATCAATCAAGCTCTATCGTTGTCTAGGGGTAAATGACCAGTTTCAAAGTGACGCAAAGTTCAGTTCAATTTAGTTCAGTTCAGTTCGCAGTAATCGCTGCCATGGGAGATGGACAGTGGGGGGGAAGGAGAGAGAGAGCAAAACGAATGAATATTCAAGGTTTCCAGACAGACCTTCATAGTCAGCTTTCGGGCGAGTCCTTTGTGATGTCATCTGAGGTCACCGACCGTGACCCCTCGGTTTCCAGATACGATCGTTTCTCTGCGGTGAACCTGGCACCCAGGCAAGGGTGGACACACATCAGGTTCCCGCCGATCGTGCCTTTCCACCCTGAGCGTCTATGGCTTGATCCCGTGACCAGCCGTCCAAAAACTTCCCACCGGTTTGTGAGAGACGCACCGCTTCCAGGGTCTTGTTACCTCGGGGTGTCGTGTGTGTGTCGCCTTAGCGAACCTGTCCCTTTTTATCCCCCTGCTGGGGTATCGCCTGTCCATCACTTCAAACAGTTCAGGGTTCAAAGGGGGAGCCGATCTTGACAGTTCTCCTTCCCCTTCATTAACATCTCCAAATGCTGCTCCATTGTTTTCCTTATCTCTCTCTCTCCTGAAGACAGGTGGCAGACCGACTGCTGATCCCACTGGTGCCAGCACAGGACAGATACATCTTAATCTATGTGTATTCTTGTCACAACGTGAAGTGAAATTATAGAGTTACCATAGCACAGAGGCCTAGATATGAGTATCCCTGGGTGTTCTGTCCTCGAGAACTGTTCTGAGTGACTGACGTACAGGCAACGAGTGACACAGAGTGGGTATGGAGGAATATTGACAAAGAGCGTTATCACCATCACTTGGACAGATGGAAGTGAATTGTTTGGATTGACTTAGGACAGCTGAGCGGACCTCTCATTGGAGGAGCAAGTCCCTGTAGTGGAGCTTTGACTTTCTGTGTTACCAGAACTAGAGAGAAACCTCTTGGGAAACTGCAACGTCTGAATGAGTTTGGTCATCTGGACTAGATAGTGTACCCCCAGAGTTCTGGAAGAGGAGACTGAAGAGATTGTGGAATTATTTATAATGATCTTTCAAGATTCATTAGAATTTGGAATGTTTCTGAAAGACTGGAAAATTACAAATGTCACTCCACACCTCAAGAAGGTAGAGAGATAGAAGGAAGGAAACTAAAGGCCAGTTTTTCCAGCCACAGTGGTAGCGAAGATGTTGGAGGTCCAAATGGGTGGTCAATTGTCTGTTCCTATGTTCCCACTATGTACCCCTGTTTATTGCATATCCAACATCTGTACCAACTCCTCAAACTGAGTGGATAACTCTTAAACCAAGTGACAATTTGTCCATGATCATGACACAAGCTCAGGTATAAGTTGTGGGGATCTGTTTTACATAGAATCCCCTTTGACATTATCGTCCAATGGTTTCAACGAGAATTCAGGATTGAGGGAAGATGGGTGACTGAACAGCCGAGGGAGTCAGGAAATCGACACGAACATGTTGGTTTCCCGTGAGGAGTGGGGCTGGGGGAGGCCACTGGGCCTGGTACGTGCGTAAGCGGGAAGAAGGTCATGAATTCAGACGAACATAAAGTATTTGGGGATAATTGAGCGACCGTAGCAGATAGGGTCAATTCTGAATATCGTTGGTTGTTCCATCCTTGAGAATTATAGTGAGGTGGCTAATGTACAGGCAAAGAGTGACTCAGAGTGGGAAGAGAGAAATTGTCAAAAATTGTCAACATATTTTGGAAACTTGGAAGTTGGGATGTCTTAGGACAACGGAGCAGACATTGGAGAACACTAAGGGGCAGAAAACGCTGGTTGGAGTTGTGTACAGGCCACCTAACAGTAGTAGTGAGGTCGGAGATGGTATTAAACAGGAAATTAGGAATGTGTGCAATAAAGGAACAGCAGTTATAATGGGTGACTTCAATTTACATGTAGATTGGGTGAACCAAATTGGTAAAGGTGCTGAGGAAGAGGATTTCTTGGAATGTATGCGGGATGGTTTTTTGAAATAACATGTCGAGGAACCAACTAGAGAGCAGGCTATTCTAGACTGGGTTTTGAGCAATGAGGAAGGGTTAATTAGCGATATTGTCGTGAGAGGCCCCTTGGGTAAGAGTGATGATAATATGGTGGAATTCTTCATTAAGATGGAGAGTGACATATTTAATTCAGAAACAAAGGTTCTGAACTTGAAGAGGGGTAACTTTGAAGGTATGAGACGTGAATTAGCTAAGATAGACTGGCAAATGACACTTAAAGAGTTGACAGTGGATATGCAATGGCAAGCATTTAAGGATTGCATGGATGAACTACAACAATTGTTCATCCCAATTTGGCAAAAGAATAAATCAAGGAAGGTAGTGCACCTGTGGCTGACAAGAGAAATTAGGGATAGTATCAATTCCAAAGAAGAAGCATACAAATTAGCCAGAAAAAGTGGCTCACCTGAGGACTGGGAGAAATTCAGAGTTCAGCAGAGGAGGGCAAAGGGCTTAATTAGGAAGGGGAAAAAAGATTATGAGAGAAAACTGGCAGGAAACATAAAAACGGACTGTAAAAGCTTTTATAGATATGTTAAAAGGAAAAGACTGGTAAAGACAAATGTAGGTCCCCTGCAGACAGAAACAGGTGAATTGATTATGGGGAGCAAGGACATGGCAGACCAATTGAATAATTACTTTGGTTCTGTCTTCACTAAGGAGGACATAAGTAATCTTCCAGAAATAGTAGGGGACAGCAGGTCCAGTGAGATGGAGGAACTGAGTGAAATACATGTTAGTAGGGAAGTGGTGTTAGGTAAATTGAAGGGATTGAAGGCAGATAAATCCCCAGGGCCAGATGGTCTGCATCCCAGAGTGCTTAAGGAAGTAGCCCAAGAAATACTGGATGCATTAGTGATAACTTTTCAAAACTTGTTAGATTCTGGACTCGTTCCTGAGGATTGGAGGGTGGCTAATGTAACCCCACTTTTTAAAAAAGGAGGGAGAGAGAAACCGGGGAATTATAGACCGGTTAGCCTAACGTCAGTGGTAGGGAAACTGCTGGAGTCAGTTATCAAAGATGAGATAACAGCACATTTGGAAAGCGGTGAAATCATCGGACAAAGTCAGTATGGATTTGTGAAAGGAAAATCATGTCTGACGAATCTCATAGAATTTTTTGAGGATGTAACTAGTAGAGTGGATAGGGGAGAACCAGTGCTTTTGACAAGGTCCCACACAGGAGATTAGTGTGCAAACTTAAAGCACACGGTATTGGGGGTAAGGTATTGATGTGGATAGAGAATTGGTTAGCAGACAGGAAGCAAAGAGTGGGAATAAACGGGACCTTTTCAGAATGGCAGGCGGTGACTAGTGGGGTACCGCAAGGCTCAGTGCTGGGACCCCAGTTGTTTACAATATATATTAATGACTTGGATGAGGGAATTAAATGCAGCATCTCCAAGTTTGCGGATGACACGAAGCTGGGTGGCAGTGTTAGCTGTAAGGAGGATGCTAAGGGGATGCAGGGTGACTTGGATAGGTTGGGTGAGTGGGCAAATTCTTGGCAGATGCAATTTAATGTGGATAAATGTGAAGTTATCCACTTTGGTGGGAAAAATAGGAAAACAGATTATTATCTGAATGGTGGCCAATTAGGAAAAGGGGAGGTGCAACGAGACCTGGGTGTCATTATACACCAGTCATTGAAAGTGGGCATGCAGGTACAGCAGGCGGTGAAAAAGGCGAATGGTATGCTGGCATTTATAGCGAGAGGATTCGAGTACAGGAGCAGGGAGGTACTACTGCAGTTGTACAAGGCCTTGGTGAGACCACAACTGGAGTATTGTGTGCAGTTTTGGTCCCCTAATCTGAGGAAAGACATCCTTGCCATAGAGGGAGTACAAAGAAGGTTCACCAGATTGATTCCTGGGATGGCAGGACTTTCATATGAAGAAAGACTGGATGAACTAGACTTGTACTCATTGGAATTTAGAAGATTGAGGGGGGATCTGATTGAAACGTATAAAATCCTAAAGGGATTGGACAGGCTAGATGCAGGAAGATTGTTCCCGATGTTGGGGAAGTCCAGAACGAGAGGTCATAGTTTGAGGATAAGGGGGAAGCCTTTTAGAACTGAGATTAGGAAAATCTTCTTCACACAGAGAGTGGTGAATCTGTGGAATTCTCTGCCACAGGAAACAGTTGAGGCCAGTTCATTGGCTATATTTAAGAGGGAGTTAGATATGGCCCTTGTGGCTACGGGGATCAGGGGGTATTTAGGGAAGGCTGGTGCAGGGTCCTGAGTTGGATGATCAGCCATGATCATAATAAATGGCGGTGCAGGCTCGAAGGGCCAAATGGCCTACTCCTGCACCTATTTTCCATGTTTCTATGTTTCTATGTGGAATGCAGTGATTCATGGTTGGATGAGTTCTGTTTAAGTTTCCATGACTGCTGTGGTGGGCATTCGCTTGTGAGATGGAAGGAAGGTTTCGGTGATTCCTGTCATCTCTCCTATCACAAACAGCTCAATACTTTCTCTCCTAAACTCATAAAGTGTCCCTGATTTAAAACAGATTCACGGTCGCTTGGGTGCAGTAGGGTTCAGGGCAGGTTTTTGTCATCAAACCCATAAATAACTACAGGTACATCTGTCAGTGTTAGGCATTGTAGAAATCAATCCTCATAGAAGTTTCTAGGGTGGAGCTTCGACCAGTCTGTGTTACCAGAACTAGATAGAGAAGATTTTTGGGAAACTGAAAGGTCTGAATGTAAATGAAACATCTGAATGAAATGGTGTAGCCCCCAGAGATCTGGAAGAGGAGGCTGAAGAGATTGTGGAGGCATTTGTAATGATTTTTCAAGAATCCCTAGATTCTGGAATGGTTCTGGAAGACTGGATGATTAGGAAGGGTGTGAGGAAGAAGGAAGGAAACTATCGGCCAGTTATTCTGATCTCAGTGGTTGGAAAGATGTTGGAGTCCCATATGGATGGCCAATTGTCTGTTCCTCTGTTCCCACCATGTACCCCTTTATATTACGGATGCAGCATCAGAACCAACTCCGCAACCTGAGGAGACAACCCATGAGACAAGCGATGATTTGTCCACAATCACAGACCCAGACACAAGCTCAGGTATCAGTTGCAGGGATGTGTTTTACACAGCCTCATCCCTGAGACTGACATTGAAGGGATTCTACCAGAATCAAGAGACTGACTGAGGGGTGATGGGTGACAGAGTGACTGAGGGAGATGGGTGATAGAGTGACTGAGGAGATGGGTGACAGAGTGACTAGGAAGATTAGTGCAAGAGTCACAGAGGGAGAAGGGCGACGAGTGACCAAGAGAGATGGGCAACCAAGTTACCGAGGGAGATGGGCGACGGAGTGACTGAGGGGAGAGGGGTGAGGAAACAATTAAGCGTGTAACATAACAAGTCTGACCAATTGGAATGGACACAAATATCTAGGTATTCTGAGCTTTGGGTTTGGCGGAGACCACTGGGCCTGGTACATGGGTGAGCGGGACATGAACAAAATACCATACCTTCGTATAAACATGAAGTGAAATGAATGTACAGATGCAGAGGATTATCTTACATAGCACAGAGGGTCAGATATGAGTATCCCTGGATGTGGCATCCTCAAGAATTGTTCTGAATAACAGACGTACAGGCAAGGAGTGACTCAGAGTGGGTATGGAGGGAAATTGTCCAAGAGAGTTCTAGCCATCACTTGGAAAGACGAAAATGATTTGTGTGGGACGACTTAGGACAGCTGAGTGAATCTCTCATTGGAGCAGCATGTGGAGTACAGTGACTGGTGTTTGGGTGAGTGGTGTATAACCTTACATTGTGGCTATGATTGACATTTGCTGGTGCGACGGAAAGTGGGCTTTGATTCCTGTAATCTCTACTATCACAAGTGAGCTCAATATTTCCTCTCCTGCACACACCATGAATCCCTGATATAAAACAGGTTTAAGGTCTTTTGGAAACAATGGGGTATAGAACTGGTCTTTCTCACAATCCCATAACCATTTACAAGCACATTTGTCAGCGTAGGGTTTGTAGAAATGGAGCCTGGTAAGTCTCTATGGTGGTACTTTGAATGCCTGTGTTACCATAACTGGAGAGAAGCTTATTGGGAAACTGAAAGGTCTGAATGTAGATAAGTCACCTAAACTAGATAGTGTTCCCCCAGAGTTCAGGAAGAGTTGCTGAAGAGATTGTGGAGGTATTTGGAATGATCTTTCAAGAATCATTAGTTTATGTAATGGTTCCAGAAGACTGGAAAATTACAAATGCCACGCCACTCTTCAAGAAGGTAGAGACGTAGAAGAAAGGAAACTATAGGCCACTTAGTCTAACCTCAGCCGTTGGAAAGAATTTGGAGTTCCAATAGGGTGGTCAATTGTCTGTTCCTCGGTCCCCAGCACGTACCCCTGTTTATTACAGATCCAACATCTACAACAACTACACAAACTGAGGGGACAAGTCCTGAGCCAAGCGATGATTTGTCCACCATCACGGACCCAGGTACAAGCTCAGGTATCAGTTGTGGGGATGTGTTCTACACAGAATCGTCACTAAAATTATCATCGAATGTATTCAGCCAGAATCAAGTGACTGACTGAGGGGAGATGGGTGACAGTGTGGCAGAGGGGAGATGGGTGACATTGTGGCAGAGGGAGAAGGGGAGCGGAGTAGCTGAGGGATCTGTGTGACGGAGTGGCCAAGGGATATTGGTGACTGAGGTGCTGAGAACAGAGGGGTGTTGGAGGGCCAAGAAGGTGTGGGATAGATAGAGGGAAGAGTGTTAAGGAAGCAAGTAAAATAATGTTGCATGACGGGACTGACCAATATGAATTGACACAAATATCTAGGACTTCCGAGCAGTGGATGTTGGGGAGGCCACTGGAACCGATACGTGGAACAGCAGGATGAACAGAAGGTCATGTGTTGTGTTACGTACCTCATGGATATCTTGTGACTGTCTTATGACCATGATGTAATTGAATATCTGATGAGCATGAGGTTATGGTCTTGTGGAGGTCACATGATGTAATTTTCCCACCGATGTGAGGTCACGTGATGAATTGTTCACCACAGGTATATAAGGGGAGACCCCTGGTGATGCAGTTCGTTTTTCCATTTCAGTTTTGTGTTTGTTACTCTGTATTGCTGCGTATCTGTCTTATGACACAGTACATTTTTAAACCAGAGTTTTACTTTCTATTTTAAGGTAGAACCTTTGTGCTGGCAGTTTCGACAATATCCACCAGGATGTTTTGTTTTAGTTTTACCTTTGCAGTTTAATATTGGAGAGTGAAGATCTTTATAAAAGTACAAACCTGAAGGATTGAGAAAAGTTGGTGTCATTCAACAGTTTCATAAAGGATCAACCTTTATTGAATCTTTGTTGAAGAAAAAGTGACCTGCAACTGAGATATCCCCTGCTGAAATAGGAAGCATAGTGCCGTGTTGATTCTCCAGAGGAAAAGGCCAGTTCCTTTAAACTATTTTATTTCTGTCGTCGTGAATCCTGCGGACGAGGCAGGTTCCGGCTTGGATCAGCTGTAGTGTCACGTCTTTGAGGAATTCTTTACTTCAGGAAAGTCTCTCCTAATTGACTGCATAAATCTCTTGAACTTTTGAATTTACCACTTTAAGAACTGTTTTTGCACTTACCCTTTTAAGATCTGTTCCGGAGTTGCGTATAGCAGTTAACTTCCAGTTAATCGTTTGAATATGTTTTTGCTATTGTTGATCAGAGTTTAATAAATGTTTGTTTTTATAAAACCTGACTCAATTGATATGCATTGTTGCCGGTCATGTGACAGTTGTGAGAAATCTGAAGTGAAATTAATGTATAGATGCTGGGACTAATTGTGTGACTGTAGCATATAGGGTCAGATCTGAGTATGCCTGGATGTTACGTATAAGACAATTGTTCTGGAGTGTCTGATGTACAGGCAGGATTGTCTCTCACTGTGAATGGAGGGAATTGTCAAAGAGCCATCTAGTAGAAAGATGGAGGTGATTTGTTATGGACAACTTAGTTCAGCTGTGCGGCCCTCTCATGCGAGGAGGATGTGGGGTTCACTGACTGGTGGATTGATGAGTGCTGTATAAGCTTACATGGTGGAGCACAATTTGGCCTGTGATGGCATGATTGAATGCTGATTTTGGTGATTCCTGTAGGTCATCCCATCACAAACTTGCTCAATACTTCATTTGCAACCCTCACTATGTGTCCCTGATTTTGTCCACAGTCCCAGGACCACCTACAGGAGCATTGTCAGTGGTAGGGGTACTAGCAATTGAGGCTGTCCCATGTGACTGTGGTGGAAATTTGAATGTCTGTGTTTCCATAACAAGAGAGGATGCTTTTAGGAAACACAAAGACATGAGTGTAGATAAATCACCTGGATCAGATAGTGTACACCCCAGAGTTCTAGAAGAGGTGGCTGAAAAGATTATGCAGGCACTAATAATGATCTTTCAAGAATCACTGGATTTTATATGTTTCTGGAAGACAAGAAAATTACAGATATCATTCCACTCTTGAAGAAGGTAGCGAGGCAGAAAGAAGAAAACTATAGGCCTGTTATTCTAATCTCAGTGGTAGGAAAGATGTTGGAGTCCCAAACCAGTGGTCTATTGTCTATTCCTTTGTGCTCACCACGTACCCCTGTTTATTTCAGATCCATCATCTGTACCAACTCCACAAACCGAGGGGACAACTGCTGAGCCAAGTGATGATTTGTCCACAATCACGGACCAGGGTACAAGCTCAGGTATCAGTTGTGGGGATGTGTTGTACACAGACTGTTCTCTGAAATTATCATCCAATGGATTCAACCAGAATCAAGGGACTGACTGAGCGGAGATGGGTGATGGAGCGACCGAGAGGGACGGGCGACAGACGGACCAAGGAGAGACGGGTGTGGGATGGCTCAAATGATGTGGGAGAGACCGAGGGGAGAGTTGAGGGAGCAAGTAAAAGATGGGTCTGACCAATTGGGATGGGCTTGGGGTTTGCTGTGAACAATGGAAATTGTGGAGTTCACTGTGCCCGGGTGAGTGGGATGGGTGACTGTAACATTCAATGGTAATGGAGGGCCCGAGGGAGATGGGTGACGGAGTGGCAGAGGGGAATGGGTGATGGATTATCTGAAGGGGATATGTGTCAGAGTGACCAAGGGAGGTGGGTGACTGAGTGGTTGAGGGAGATGTGTGATGGAGTGGGTGAGGGAGATGGGTGTCAGGGTTACCCAGAGAGGTGTGTGACGGAATGGCCGAGGGAGATGGGTGTCAGGGTTACTGAAGAAGGTGGATGAATGAGTTGCTGAGGGAGATGGGTGTCGGGGTTACTGAAGGAGGTGGGTGAATGAGTTGCTGAGGGAGATGTGTGTCAGGGTTACTGAAGGAGGTGGGGGAACAAGTTGCTGAGGGAGATGGGTGTCAGGGTTACCCAGAGAGGTGGGTGAATGTGTTGCTGAGGGAGATGTGTGTCAGGGTTACTGAAGGAGGTGGATGAATGAGTTGCTGAGGGAGATGGGTGTCAGGGTTATTGAAGGAGGTGGGTGAACGAGTTGCTGAGGGAGATGGATGTCAGGGTTACTGAAAGGTGGGTGAATGCGTTGCTGAGGGAGATGTGTGATGAAGATGCTGAGGACAGAGTTGTGAGGGAAGGCCGAGACTGTGTGGGAGTGATCGAGGGAGAGTGGAGTGGAATCAAGTGAAAGAGTGTTGCGTGACGGGTCTGACCAATTGGGATGGACACAGATATCTAGGTATCTCGAGCAGTGAGTGTTCAGGAGGCCACTGCGACTGGTATGTGGAAATGCGGGATGAACAGAAGGTCATGCGTTTTGATAAAGATGAACTGAAATAAATGTACAGATGCTGGGATAATTAAGTGACGTAGCATACCGGGTCAGATCCTAGTAGCCCTGGATATTACAGCTTAGAGAATTGTTCTGGAGTGTCTGACGTACAAGGAAGGATCGACTCAGAGTGGAGGGAATTGAGGGAATTGACTCAGAGTGGATGGAATGGAGGGAATTGTCAAAGATCCATCTGGTAGAATGATGGAGGTGTTTTGTTATGGACAACTTAGTCTGCTGAATGGACCTCTCATGCGAGGAGGATGTGGATTGCAGTGACTGGTGTTTGAGTGAGTACTGTATAACCTTACATTGTGGAGAATGATGGGCCTGTGATGGCATGATGGAATGCTAATTTTGGTGATTCCTGTAGGTCGTCCCATCACAAACTTACTCAATATTTCCTCTCCAAACTCACCATGTGTTCCTGATATAAAACACATTCAGCGTCTCTTTGGAACAGTCAGGTACAGAGAATGTCTTTGTCCACAATCCCATAACCATCTACAAGCACACTGTCAGTGGTAGGAGTGTTAGAAATTGAGGCTGTCCCATGTCTCTGTGATGGAAATTTGAATATTTGTGTTTCCATAACAAGAGAAGAGTTGCTTGGGAAACAGAAAGGTCTGAATGTAGATAGATCACCTGGACCAGACCCAGAGTTCTGGAAGAGGTGGCTGAAGAGACTGTAGAGGGATTAGTCATGATCTTTCAAGAATCACTAGATTCTCTAGATTCTACATGTTTCTGAAAGACAAGAAAATTACAGATGTCACTCCACTCTTGAAGAAGATAGCGAAGCAGAAAGGAGGAAACTATAGGCCTGTTATTCCAATCTCAGTGGTAGGAAAGATGTTGGAGTCCCAAACCAGTGGTCTATTGTCTGTTCCTTTGTACTCACCATGTGCCCTTGTTTATTTCAGATCCATCATCTGTACCAACTCCACAAACCGAGAGGACAACTGCTGAGCCAAGTAATGATTTGTCCACAATCACAGACCAAGATACAAGCTCAGGTATCAGTTGTGGGGACATGTTGTACACTGACTGCTCTCTGAAATTATCATCCAATGGATTCAACCAGAATCAAGGGACTGACTGAGCAGAGATGGGTGACGAAGCAGCCGAGGGGGAAAGACGACAGACGGACCAAGGACAGATGGGTGTGGGATGGCTCAAATGGTGAGGGAGAGACTGAGGGGAGCGTGTAGAGGGAGGAAATAAAAGTGCTGCATGATGGGTCTGACCAGTCGGGATGGGCTTGGGGTTTGCTGTGAGCAATGGGGATTGTGTTCACTGTGCCTAGCACCTGAGTGAGTGGGATGAGTGACTGTAACATACAGAGTCAAATCTCACTATCCCTGGGTGTTTCATAACCATGAATTGTTCTTGAGTGTATGATGTATTGGCAAGGATTGACAGTGTGGGAACAATTGAAAAAAGGGTTCTAGCCATCTGTTCGAAAGATGAAGGTGATTTGTTTGGGATAACTTGGGATCGCTCATGGCAGGAGGATACAAAATTCTGAGCCTGGTGGTTGGGTGAGTCGTTACATTTTCGGGTGTGATGTGCCTTTGTTGGTATGTTGGAAGTCTGGTTGTGGTGATTGCTGTAGGCTCGTCCCATCACAAGTTAGCACAGTACATCCTCTCCAACACATATTCATTGTCTCTTGGGAATATTAGGGTACAGATTTATGACTTTGTCCACAATCGCATAACCATCTACAAGTGCATTGTCAGTGGTAGGCGTGGTAGAAATCGATTTTATTGCAAATCACAATGGTGGAGCTTTGACAAAAACTGTGTTACCATAATGAGAGAGGAGGTTCTTGGGAAACTGAAATGTCTGAATGTAGATGAAACATTTGAACAAGATGGTGTACCCCCAGGGTTCTGGAAGAGGAGGCTGAAGAGATTGTGGAAGGATTGGTAATGATATTTCAAGAATCACTAGATTCTGGATTGGTTCCGGATGACTGCAGAATTACAAATGTAACTCCACTCTTCAAGAAGGTAGAGGGATAGAAGGAAGGGTACTACAGGCCAGTTGTTCCGGCCTCAGTGACTGGGAGATGTTGGAGTCCCAACGCGGTGGGCAATTGTCTGTTCCTCTATTCGCACTATGTGCCTCTGTTTATTACAGATTCAGCATCTGTACCAACTCCGCAACGCAAGGGGACAACTCCCGAGCCAAGCGATGATTTGTCCACAATCAATGACCCAGATACAAGCTCAGGTATCAGTTGTGGGGATGTGTTTTACACAGACGCCTCTCTGCAATTAACATTCAACAGTAATGGAGGGCTCGAGGGAGATGGTTGATAGAGTGACAGAGTGGGCTGGGTGACGGAGTGGCAGAGGGAGATGTGTGTCAAGGTGACCCAGAGAGGTGGGTGACGGAGTGGGCAACGGGTACGGGTGACGGAGTGGGCGAGGGTTATGGGTGACGGAGTGGCTGAGGGTTATGGGTGACGGAGTGGCCGAGAGAGATGGTTGTAAGGGTTATTTAAGCAGGTGAGTGAACGAGTGGCTGAGGGAGATAGGTGATGAGGGTGCTGATGACAGAGGAGTGTGGGAAGGCTGAGCAGGTGTGGGAGTGACTGAGGAGAGAGTGGTGAGGAAACAAGTAAAGAGTTTTACATGATGGGTCTGAACAATTGGACTGGAAACAAATATCTAGGTATTCTGAGCATTGAGTGTTGGAGAGGCCACTGGGACTGGTACATGGAACTACGGGATGTACAGAAGTTCATGCTTTGTGATAAACATAAAGTGAGATGAATGTACAGATGCTGGGGATAGTTGAGTGATCGTAGCATGCAGGGTCAGATTTCAGTATCCCTGGATGTTACATCCTAGAGAATTGTTCTGTAGTGTCTGACGTACAGGCAAGGATTGACTCAGATTGGGAAAAGAGCGAGTTGCCTAAAGGCCATCTAGTGGAAAGCGGGAGGTGGTTTGCTATGGATGACTTAGTTTAGCTGACCAGACCTCTCCTGTGAGGAAGATGTATATTGCAGTGACCGGTGGTTGGGTGAGTGCTGTATAAACTCACATAGTGGAGCACGATGGGCCTGTGATGGTATGACGGAAGGCTGGCTGTGGTGATTCCTGTATCTGGTCCATCACAAGCTCGCCCAGTAAATCTTCTCCAACACACACCATGTGTCCCTGATTTGAAACACATTCAGGGACTCTTTGGAGCAGTAGGGTACACAACACGACCTTGTCCACAATCCCAGAAACATCCACGAGCACGTTTGTCAGTGGTAGGGGTGATAGAAATAGAGCCTCCTGCAAAACACAATGATGGAACTTCGACTGGACTGTGTTACCATAACTAGAGAAGAGATTCTTGGGAAGCTGAAAGGTCTGAATGTAGATGAGACATCTGAATGAGATCATGTATTCCCAGAGTTCTGGAAGAGCAGGCTGATGAGTGTGTGGAAGGATTGGTAATGATCTTTCAAGAATCACGAGATTCTGGATTGGTTCCGGATGACGGCAAAATTACAAATGTAACTCCACTCTTCAAGAAGGTAGAGGGGCAGAAGGAAGGATACCAATAGGCTGGTCCTGGACTTATTTCCTGGCATAATTTACATATTGCTATTTAACTATTTATGGTTTTATTACGATTTATTTATGGTGCAATTGTAACGAAAACCAATTTCCCCCGGGATCAATAAAGTATGACTATGACTACAAGCCAGTTATTCTGGCCTCAGTGATTGGGAGATGTTGGAGTCCCAATGGGATGGGCATTTGTCTGTTCCTCTATTCACACCATGTGCCCTTGTTTATTACAGATCCAACATCTGTACCAACTCCACAAACTGAGGGGACAAGTCCTGATCCAAGCGATGATTACTCCACAATCACGGACCCAGATACAAGCTCAGGTATCAATTATGGGGATGTGTTTTACAGTGACTCCTCTCTGCAATTAACATTCGATGGATAGAACCAGCATCAAGCAGCTGACTGAGGGATGATGGGAGATGGAGGGCCCGAAGGAGATCGGTGCGAGTGCCAGATGGGGATGGGTGATGGATTAGCTGAAGGAGATATGTGTCAGCATGACCAAGAGAGGTGGGTGACTGGGTGGTCGAGGGAGATGTGTGCCGGAGTGGATGAGAGAGATGGGTGTCAGGCTTATCCAGAGAGGTTGGTGATGGAATGGACGAGGGAGATGTGTGTCAGGGTGACTGAAGGAGGTGGATGAATGAGTTGCCGAGGGAGATGGATGTCAGGGTTACTGAAGGAGGTGGGTGAATGAGTTGCTGATGGAGATGGGTGTCAGAGTTACTGAAGGAGGTGGGTGAACGAGATGCTGATGGAGATGGGTGTCAGGGTGACTGAAGGAGGTGGATGAATGAGTTGTTGACGGAGATGGGTGTCAGGGTTACTGAAGGAGGTGGGAGAATGAGTTGCTGAGGGAGATGGGTGTCAGGGTTACTGAAGGAGGTGGGTGAACGAGATGTTGATGGAGATGGGTGTCAGGGTGACTGAAGGAGGTGGATGAATGAGTTGCCGAGGGAGATGGATGTCAGGGTTACTGAAGGAGGTGGGTGAATGAGTTGCTGATGGAGATGGGTGTCAGAGTTACTGAAGGAGGTGGGTGAACGAGATACTGATGGAGATGGGTGTCAGGGTGACTGAAGGAGGTGGATGAATGAGTTGCTGACGGAGATGGGTGTCAGGGTTACTGAAGGAGGTGGGAGAATGAGTTGCTGAGGGAGATGGGTGTCAGGGTTACTGAAGGAGGTGGGTGAACGAGTTGCTGAGGGAGATGGGTATCAGGGTTACTGAAGGAGGTGGGTGAACGAGATGCTGAGGGAGATGGGTATCAGGGTTACTGAAGGAGGTGGGTGAACGAGACGCTGAGGGAGATGTGTGTCAGGGTTACTGAAGGAGATGGGTGAATGAGTTGCTGAGGGAGATGTGTGTCAGGGTGACCGAAGGAGGTGGATGAATGAGTTGCTGAGGGAGATGGGTGTCAGGGTTACTGAAGGAGGTGGATGAATGAGTTGCTGAGGTAGATGGGTATCAGGGTTACTGAAAGAGGTGGGGGAATGAGTTGCCGAGGGAGATGGGTGTCAGGGTTACTGAAGGAGGTGGGGGAATGAGTTGCCGAGGGAGATGGGTGTCAGGGTTACTGAAGGAGGTGGGTGAATAAGTTGCTGAGGGAGATAGGTGTCAGGGTTACTGAAGGAGGTGGGTGAACGAGATGCTGAGGGAGATGTGTGTCAGGGTTACTGAAGGAGGTAGGTGAATGAGTTGCTGAGGGAGATGGGTGTCAGGGTTACTGAAGGAGGTGGGTGAATGAGTTGCTGAGGGAGATGGGTGTCAGGGTTACTGAAGGAGGTGGGTGAATGAGTTGCTGAGGGAGATGGGTGTCAGGGTTACTGAAGGAGGTGGGGGAATGATTTGCTGAGGGAGATGAGTGTCAGGGTTACTGAAGGAGGTGGGTGACGGAGTGGCCGAGGGAGATGGATGTCAGGGTTACTGAAGGAGGTGGGTTAACGAGATGCTGAGGGAGATGGGTATCAGGGTTACTGAAAGAGGTGGGGGAATGAGTTGCCGAGGGAGATGGGTGTCAGGGTTACTGAAGGAGGTGGGGGAATGAGTTGCCGAGGGAGATGGGTGTCAGGGTTACTGAAGGAGGTGGGTGAATAAGTTGCTGAGGGAGATAGGTGTCAGGGTTACTGAAGGAGGTGGGTGAACGAGATGCTGAGGGAGATGTGTGTCAGGGTTACTGAAGGAGGTAGGTGAATGAGTTGCTGAGGGAGATGTGTGTCAGGGTTACTGAAGGAGGTGGGTGAACGAGATGTTGATGGAGATGGGTGTCAGGGTTACTGAAGGAGGTGGGTGAATGAGTTGCTGAGGGAGATGGGTGTCAGGGTTACTGAAGGAGGTGGGTGAATGAGTTGCTGAGGGAGATGGGTGTCAGGGTTACTGAAGGAGGTGGGGGAATGATTTGCTGAGGGAGATGAGTGTCAGGGTTACTGAAGGAGGTGGGTGACGGAGTGGCCGAGGGAGATGGATGTCAGGGTTACTGAAGGAGGTGGGTTAACAAGATGCTGAGGGAGATAGGTGATGGAGATGCTGAAGACAGAGTTGTGAGGGAATGCCGAGAATGTGTGGGAGTGACCGAGGGAGAGTGGAGTGGAATCAAGTGAAAGAGTGTTGCGTGACGGGTCTGACCAATTGAATGGATATAAATATCTAGGTATTCCGAGCAGTGGGTGTTCAGGAGGCCACTGCGACTGGTATGTGGAACTGCGGGGTGAAAAGAAGGTCATGTGTTTTGATAAACATGAACTGAAATGAATGCACAGATGCTGGGATAATTAAGTGACCGTAGCATACAGGGTCAGATCCCAGTATCCCTGGATATTACAGCTTAGAGAATTGTTCTGGAGTGTCTGACGTACAACGGAGGATTGACTCAGACTAGGAATGCAGGGAATTTTCAAAGATCCGTCTGATAGAAGGATGGAGGTGTTTTGTTATGGACGACTTAGTCAGCTGAATGGACCTCTCATGCGAGGAAGATGTGGATTGCAGTGACTGGTGTTTGAGTGAGTATGTATAACCTTACATTGTGGAGAATGATGGGCCTGTGATGGCATGATGGAATGCTAATTTTGGTGATTCCTGTAGGTCGTCCCATCACAAACTTACTCAATATTTCTTCTCCAAACTCATCATGTGTTCCTGATATAAAACACATTCAGCGTCTCTTCGGAACAGTCAGGTACAGAGAATGTCTTTGTCCACAATCCCATAACCATCTACAAGCACACTGTCAGTGGTAGGGGTAGTAGAAGTTGAGGCTGTCCCATGTCTCTGTGGTGGAAATTTGAATATTTGTGTTTCCATAACAAGAGAGGAGTTGCTTGGGAAACAGAAAGTTCTGAATGTAGATAGATCACCTGGACCAGACCCAGAGTTCTGGAAGAGGTGGCTGAAGAGACTGTAGAGGGATTAGTCATGATCTTTCAAGAATCACTAGATTCTACATGTTTCTGAAAGACAAGAAAATTACAGATGTCACTCCACTCTTGAAGAAGATAGCGAAGCAGTAAGAAGGAAACTATAGGCCTGTTATTCCAATCTCAGTGGTAGGAAAGATGTTGGAGTCCCAAACCAGTGGTCTATTGTCTGTTCCTTTGTACTCACCATGTGCCCTTGTTTATTTCAGATCCATCATCTGTACCAACTCCACAAACCGAGAGGACAACTACTGAGCCAAGTAATGATTTGTCCACAATCACAGATCAAGATACAAGCTCAGGTATCAGTTGTGGGGACATGTTGTACACTGACTGCTCTCTGAAATTATCATCCAATGGATTCAACCAGAATCAAGGGACTGACTGAGCAGAGATGGGTGACGAAGCAGCCGAGGGGGAAAGACGACAGACGGACCAAGGACAGACAGGTGTGGGATGGCTCAAATGGTGAGGGAGAGACCGAGGGGAGCGTGTAGAGGGAGGAAGTAAAAGTGCTGCATGATGGGTCTGACCAGTCGGGATGAGCTTGGGGTTTGCTGTGAGCAGCGGGGATTGTGGAGTTCACTGTGCCTAGCACCTGAGTGAGTGGGATGAGTGACTGTAACATACAGAGTCAAATCTCACTACCCCTGGGTGTTTCATAACCATGAATTGTTCTTGAGTGTATGATGTATTGGCAAGGATTGACAGTGTGGGAACAATTGAAAAAAGGGTTCTAGCCATCTGTTCGAAAGATGAAGGTGATTTGTTTGGGATAACTTGGGATCGCTCATGGCAGGAGGATACAAAATTCTGAGCCTGGTGGTTGGGTGAGTCGTTACATTTTCGGGTGTGATGTGCCTTTGTTGGTATGTTGGAAGTCTGGTTGTGGTGATTCCTGTAGGCTCGTCCCATCACAAGTTAGCACAGTACATCCTCTCCAACACATATTCATTGTCTCTTGGGAATATTAGGGTACAGATTTATGACTTTGTCCACAATCGCATAACCATTTACAAGTGCATTGTCAGTGGTAGGCGTGGTAGAAATCGATTTTATTGCAAATCACAATGGTGGAGCTTTGACAAAAACTGTGTTACCATAATGAGAGAGGAGGTTCTTGGGAAACTGAAATGTCTGAATGTAGATGAAACATTTGAACAAGATGGTGTACCCCCAGGGTTCTGGAAGAGGAGGCTGAAGAGATTGTGGAAGGATTGGTAATGATATTTCAAGAATCACTAGATTCTGGATTGGTTCCGGATGACTGCAAAATTACAAATGTAACTCCATTCTTCAAGAAGGTAGAGGGATAGAAGGAAGGGTACTACAGGCCAGTTGTTCCGGCCTCAGTGACTGGGAGATGTTGGAGTCCCAACGCGGTGGGCAATTGTCTGTTCCTCTATTCGCACCATGTGCCTCTGTTTATTACAGATTCAGCATCTGTACCAACTCCGCAACACAAGGGGACAACTCCCGAGCCAAGCGATGATTTGTCCACAATCAATGACCCAGAAACAAGCTCAGGTATCAGTTGTGGGGATGTGTTTTACAGAGACTTCTCTCTGCAATTAACATTCAATGGTAATGGAGGGCCCAAGGGAAATGCATGATGGAGTGACAGAGTGGGCTGGCTGACGGAGTGGCAGAGCGAAATATGTGTCAGGGTGACCCAGAGAGGTGGATGTTGGAGTGGGTGAGGGTGATGGGTGACGGAGTAGCCGAGGGAGATGGTTGTAAGGGTTATTTAAGCAGGTGAGTGAACGAGTGGCTGAGGGAGATAGGTGATGAGGGTGCTGATGACAGAGGAGTGTGGGAAGGCTGAGCAGGTGTGGGAGTGACTGAGGAGAGAGTGGTGAGGAAACAAGTAAAGAGTTTTACATGAAGGGTCGAATGGACACAGATATCTAGGTATTCTGAGCAATGGTGTTGGAGAGGCCACTGGGGCTGGTACATGGAACTACGGGATGTACAGAAGGTCATGCATTGTGATAAACATGAAGTGAAATGAATGTACAGATACTGGGGATAGTTGAGTGATTGTAGCATGCAGGGTCAGATTTCAGTATCCCTGGATGTTACATCCTAGAGAATTGTTCTGTAGTGTCTGACGTACAGGCAAGGTTTGACTCAGATTGGGAAAAGAGCGAGTTGCCTAAAGGCCACCTAGTAGAAAGTGGGAGGTGATTTGCTATGGACGACTTACTTCAGCTGACCAGACCTCTCCTGTGAGGAAGATGTGCATTGCAGTGACTGGTGGTTGGGTGAGTGCTGTATAAACTTACATAGTGGAGCACGATGGGCCTGTGATGGTATGACGGAAGGCTGGCTGTGGTGATTCCTGTATCTGGTCCATCACAAGCTCTCACGGTACATCTTCTCCCACACACACCATGTGTCCCTGATTTGAAACACATTCAGGGACTCTTGGGACAGTAGGGTACACAACACGACCTTGTCCACAATCCCAGAAACATCCACGAGCACGTTTGTCAGCGGTAGGGGTGGTAGAAATAGAGCCTCCTGCAAAACACAATGATGGAGCTTTGACTGGACTGTGTTACCATAACTAGAGAAGATATCCTTGGGAAACTGAAAGGTCTGAATGTAGATGAGACATCTGAACGAGATTGTGTACCCCCAGATTTCTAGAAGAGGAGGCTGATGAGTGTGTGGAAGGATTGGTAATGATCTTTCAAGAATCACAAGAGTCTGGATTGGTTCTGGATGACTACAAATTTACAAATGTAACTCCACTCTTCAAGAAGGTAGAGAGGCAGAAGGAAGGAGAATACAAGCCAGTTATTCTGGCCTCAGTGACTGGAAGATGTTGGAGTCCCAACGTGGCGGGCAATTGTCTGTTCCTCTATTTGCACCATGTGCCTCTGTTTATTACAGATTCAGCATCTGTACCAACTCCACAAACTGAGTGGACAACTCCTGAGCCAAGTGATGATTACTC
Source organism: Mobula birostris (assembly GCF_030028105.1). Lineage (NCBI taxonomy): Eukaryota > Metazoa > Chordata > Chondrichthyes > Myliobatiformes > Myliobatidae > Mobula > Mobula birostris. Next base: position 59,371,657 of record NC_092382.1, read on the forward strand.
CACAATCAAGGACCCAGATACAAGCTCAGGTATGATTACTCCACAATCAAGGGCCCAGATACAAGCTCAGGTATCAGTTGTGGGGATGTGTTTTACAGTGACTCCTCTCTGCAATTAACATTCGATGGATAGAACCAGCATCAAGTGGCTGACTGAGGGATGATGGGAGATGGAGGGCCCGAAGGAGATCTTTGCAAGTGGCAGAGGGGGGTGGGTGATGGATTAGCTGAAGGAGATGTGTGTCAGGGTTACTGAGAGAGGTGGGTGACGGAGTGGCTGAGGGAGATGGATGTCAGGGTTACTGAAGGAGGTGGGTGAACGAGTTGCTGAGGGAGATAGGTGATGGAGATGCTGAGGACAGAGGGGTTTGGGAAGGCCGAGAATGTGTGGGAGTGACCGAGGGAGAGTGGAGTGGAATCAAGTGAAAGAGTGTTGCGTAACGGGTCTGACCAATTGGAATGGACACAAATATCTAGGTATTCTGAGCAGTGGGTGTTCAGGAGGCCACTGGGACTGGTATGTGGAACTGTGGGATGAACAGAAGGTCATGCTTTGTGATAAACATGAACTGAAATGAATGTACAGATGCTGGGATAATTAAGTCACCGTAGCATACAGGGTCAGATCCCAGTATCCCTGGATATTACAGCTTAGAGAATTGTTCTGGAGTGTCTGCCGTACAAGGAATGATTGATTCAGAGTGGGAATGCAGGGAATTGTCAAAGATACATCCGGTAGAAGGATGGAGGTGTTTTGTTATGGACGACTTAGCTGAGTGGACCTCTCATGCGAGGAGGATGTGGTTTGCAGTGACTGATGTTTGAGTGAGTACTGTATAACCTTACATTGTGGAGACTGATGGGCCTGTGATGGCATGATGGAATGCTGATTTTGTTGATTCCTGTAGGTTTTCCCATCACAAATCTACTCACTACTTCCTCTCCAAAAGTGTTCCTGATATAAAACACATTCAGCGTCTCTTGGGAACGGTAGGGTACAGAGAATGTCTTCGTCCACAATCCCATAACCACCTACAAGCACACTGTCAGTGGTAGGGGTGGTAGAAGTTGAGGCTGTCCCATGTCTCTGTGATGGAAATTTGAATGTTTGTGTTTCCATAACAAGAGAGGGGGTGCTTGTGTAACAGAAAGGTCTGAATGTAGATGGATCACCTGGACCAGACCCAGAGTTCTGGAAGAGGTGGCTGAGGAGATTGTAGAGGGATTAGTCTTGATCTTTCAAGAATCACTTGATTCTACATGTTTCTGAAAGACAAGAAAATTACAGATGTCACTCCACTCTTGAAGAAGGTAGCGAAGCAGGAAGAAGGAAACAATAGGCCTGTTATTCTAATCTCAGTGGTAGGGAAAATGTTGGAGTCCAAACCGGCGGTCTATTGTCTGTTCCATTGTTCCCACCATTTACCCCTGTTTATTACAGATCCAACAGCTGTACCAACTCCACAAACCGAGGGGACAAGTCCTGAGCCAAGTGATGATTTGTCCACAATCATGGACCAGGATACAAGCTCAGGTATCAGTTATGGGGATATGTTTTACACAGTCATCACTCTGAAATTATCATCCAATGGATTCAACCAGAATCAAGTGACTGACTGAGCGGAGATGGGTGATGGAGGGATCGAGGGAGATTGGTGATAGATGGAGGGATCAAGGGAGATTGGTGATAGAGTCACCATGGGAGATGGGTGATGGACGGGCTGTGGGAGACCGATGACAGATGGACCAAGGACAGAGGGGTGTGGGATGGCTCAAAGGGTGTGGGAGAGACCAAGGGAAGAGTGTTGAGGGAGCAAGTAAAAGTGTGTTGCATGATGGGTGTGACCAATCGGGATGGTCTTGGGGTTTGCCCTGAGCAGCGGGGGGATTGTGGAGGTCACTGTGCTTGGCACACGGGTGAGTGGGATGCACAGGAGCTTGGTTGTTCAGATAATATGATTTGAAATCAACTTAAAGGTGCTTTGGATAACTGAGTGACTATAGCATACAGAGTCAAATCTCAGTATCCCTGGACGCTGCATCCCTGGAGAGAATGACACATTGGCAAGGAATGAGAGAATGGGACTGGAGAGATTGACCAAGAGGGTTCTAGCCATCTGATCGAAAGATGGAGGTGATTTGGTTGGGATGACCCAGGATCTCTCATGGGAGGAGGATGCCAAATGCTGATTGTGGTGGCTGGGTGAGTGCTGGATAACCTAACATGATCGGGTGTGATATGCCTTTGTTGGTACGTTGGAAGTCTGGTTGTGATGATATCAGTTATCTCATCCTGTCACAAACTAGCATAATACTTCCTCTCCAACACTCACCATGTGCCCCCGATTAAAACATATTCAGGGTCTCGTGGGAACAGTAAGTCAAAGAGCATGACTTTGTCCACAATTGCATCACCGTCTGCACCACATTTGTCAGTGGTAGCGGTTGTAGAAATGGAGCCTCCTGCAAATCACAATGGTGTAGCTTTGACTGAGCTGTGTTACCATCACTAGAGAGGAGGTACTTGGGAAACTGAAAGGTCTGAATGCAGATGAGACAGATGAACGAGAGTTCTGGAAAAGCAGGTTGAAGAGATGGTGGCGGGATTGGTAATGATCTTGCAAAAATCACTAGATTCCGGAATGGTTCCAGATGGCTGTAAAATTACAAATGTATTTCCACTCTTCAATAAGGTAGAGAGGCAGAAGTAGAGAAAATATAGGCCGGTTATTTTGACTTCAGTGATTGAGTAGATGTTGGAGTCCCAACTGGGTGGTCAATTGTCTGTTCCTGTGTTCCCAACATGTGCTCATTTTTATTGCAGATCCAGCCTCTGAACCAACTCCACAAACTGAGGGGACAACTCCTGAGCTAAGCGATGATTTGTCCACAATCAAGGACCCAGATACAAGCTCAGGTATCAGTTGTGGGGATGTGTTTTACAGAGACTCCTCTGCAACTAACATTCAATGGATTCCACCAGCATCACACAACTAAATGAGGGGAGATGGATGGTGGAGTGGCAGAGAGGGATGCATGATTGAGTGGCTGAGGGGGATAAGTGATGACATGCCTGAGGGGAATGGGTGACGTGTATGGGAGACACCGAGTGAGAGGGGTGTGGAACCAAGTAAAAGTGTTGCATGGTGGGCTAGATCAATTGGAGTGGACACAAATATCCACTGTGCAGTGACTGTTTGGAGGCCATTTGGTTTGGTACATGGGTAGAATAGAAGATCATGTGCTGTGGTAAACATGAAGTGATATGAATGTACAGATGTTTGGGATAATTGAGGGGCTGCAACATTTAGGGTCAGATCTGAGTATCCCTGGATGCTGCATACTAGACACTTGATCTGGTGTGTCTGACGTATTTGGAAGATGTGACCTAGATTGGGAATGGAGAAATTATCAGAGGCTTTGAGCCATCTGGTAGAAAGATGGAGGAGATTCGTTTGGGATGACTTCGGATATCTCAGGGGAGGAAGATGCGGTCTGCAGAGACTGTTGGTTGGATGAGTGTTGTCTAACCTTAATGTCTGGGCGTGATGGACGTGTGTTGGTACGATGGAAGGCTGGTTGTGGTGATTACTGTTGTCTCCTCCCATCTCAAGCTAGCACAATACATCCTCTCCTACACTCACCATGTGTCCCTGATTTAACACACATTCCCTCTCTTGGGAACAGTAGGGTGCAGAGCATGACTTTGTCCACAATCCCAGAACCATCTACAAGCACATTTGTCAGTGGGAGCTGTTTTAGAAATGGAGTCTCACCCAAGTCTCTGTGGTGAAGCTGTGGACTGGTCTGTGGGATGAAGTGAATAATGTCCCAGGTTACAAAACCTCTCCTTATAACTTTGATACTGAAATCCAGGCAAATGTCTTGAGAATATTTTACACAGTCTTTCTGTGAGTGCATGGACTGGGCTGACAGCAACAGTGGTGGAGGTAGATACAATGGTGTCTTTTAAGAGACTCTTGGACAGGTATATGGAGCTCAGAAAAATAGAGGGCTATGGGTAACCCCAGGTAATTTCTCAGGTAAAGACATGTTCGTCATAGCTTGTGGGCCAAAGGACCTGTATTGTGCTGTAGGTTTTCTGTGTTTCTACGTTTCTCGTTTGATGACATCTTTCCGAAAACAGGATGGACGAAGCTGTGAGCCTGTTATTCTGAGTGCAGCCTCATCACCATCTCATAGCACTACAGCATAACTTGTCACCTCCTTTGGTCAATGCCCTGATTGATGAAGGTCAGCATAATATGCAAACAGGTGAACCATCTGGCAAACTGTATTTTCCGTATTTGAGGAAATATCCATTCTTGCAAAGAAAAATAGGAAAACTCTTCAAACTGCATGGAAGCTCATTGGAAGCCAGTCTAGTATGAAATAACTTTGAATTTTTAAAGCTCTGTAGAGGTGGTAACTGAGTTTCCTCACCACAGCTCATAGGTGAATATGCTATTATTATTAATCTGAACATGCATCTGATGCTGTTTAACATTCAGGATCACTTAAGTAACCCGGCCGGTTCTCATCATTCTGAGTGAGGTGGTAGTTTTGCATCAATGTATCTTTTCAGGGAGATTTTCTCTGACAGTCTTACTTACTCACACAAATATGCTGCATTTATTCAAGTCTTCAGTTTCACATTGATGGACTGATGGTTGAGTAATTGCCTGTCATGTCCTTAAAACCATAAGGCATCTGGGAATGTACCCACTGGAACTCAGAAGAATGAGGGGGGATCTCATTGAAACCTATCGAATGTTGAAAGGCCTCGAAAGAGTGGATGTGGAGAGGATGTTTCTTTTGGTAGGGGAGTCTTAGACCAGAGGACGCAGACTCAGAATAAAGAGATTTCCACTTAGAACATATTGAAGAGGATTTGTTTTCAGCAGAGAATGGTAAATCTGTGAGTTTTTTTTATCACGGGTGGCTTAGGACGTCAAGTGATTGGGTATAGTTTCGGTAATGGTTCATCAGGGCATGAAGACAGAAGTTTGTAGCTGAGCATGAAATGTATCAGCCATGATGAAATGAAGCATAATTGATGGGCCAAATGGCCTAATTCTGCTCGAATGGTTGTATAAGAGCATAATTAGGCCATTTAACCCATTATGTGTGCCCCATTCCATTAATGCTCTCAACTCCATTCCCTGCCTTCTCCCCATAACGTTTGACACTGGAATAAACAAGAGTCTATCAGCCGCGTCTTCAACTATACTCAATGACGTGACTACCACAGCCGTCCATGGCAACGAGTTTCACAGAAACACCCACCTGCTGGTTGAAGAACATCCTCCTTATTTTATGTTATTCATTTATTTAGTGATACTGAGAGGAGGAAGCCCTTTCAGCACTTTGAGCCATGATGTCCCAGCCAACACCGACAAACCTGATTATTCCTAAACTAATCATGGGACAATTTACAATGGCCAATTATCCTAAACGGCATGTCTTTTGACTGTGGAATGAATCCTGTGCACCCAGGGAAAACCCACGCATTTCACAGAGAGGACACAAAAACTCCTTACAGAATGGCACCAGGGTTGATCTCCAAACTCCAGAATGTTCCGTGCTGTAATATTGTAGAGCTCACCACTACGCTACTGTGACGCCCATCTCTGTAGTAAATGGACATTCCTCAAGTCAGATGTTTAAAAGATCATTACTAATGCTTGCACAATCCTTTAGGCTGCCTCCTTCAGACCCCTTGGGGTGTAGTCCATCTGGATCAGGTGAATTTTCTACCTTCAGACATTTTCTCTCCAAGCACCTCCTTCACCCGACACTCTCAAATTTGTGGCATACTGCCTCTGTCTTCCACAGTGAAGACAGACACAAAATAACTTCTTTGTCCCACGTTACTACCTCCCAGTGTCAGTTTCCAGCATTCTGATACTAGCCCTCATTTCTCGTTTCCTGTTTATACAGCTGAAACTTCTGGGATCTTCGTTTATATTATTGAATAGCTTTCCTTCATATTTCAGCTTTTCTCTTATATTTTTTTTAGCTGCCTTCTTGTTTGTTTTCAAAGTTTCCTAATCATCTAACTTTCCACTAATCGTTGCTACGTTATATGCCCTCTCTTTTCCTTCAATGCATCTTTGACTTCCCTTGTCACCCACAGTCGTCTCGCCCTTCCTTGAGAGTACTGCTTCATCTTTGAGATGTATCTATCTTCACCTTCAAAAGTGCCTCGAGAAACTCTTGCAATTCTTTTTCTAAATTCTCTCTCTGCTACTATCCCCTTTCAATCAACTTTCACCACCTCCTGTCTCATGCCTCTGTAATTCCCTCTACTCTGCTGAAATATGGATTCATCTGACTTCATTCTCCTTCTGAAACTGTAGGGTAAATTCTTTCACATCATGAACAGTGCCACGTAAGGGTTGTTTACCGTCATCCACTCATGCAATACTACCATCATCCAATTCCTGCTTTGTGAATGGGAGATATGTGACACTGGGAGTTATCCAGAGATTACTGCCTTGCTCTTCAGCCTCTTCCATAATTCCCTATACTTTCTGTGCAGGCCCCCTTCCCACTTTCTGACTGCTCACAATCCCTCCTGAAAATATTTTGCAGTCTCTCTGAGCCATCCTTGATCCTAGCACCTGGAAGACCATCCTGTTGCCATAGAATTTGCTGTCAGTCCCTGAACGATTGAGTGTCCTACCACCATTGCTCAACTTGAATTTACCCTTTCCCTCTGAGCCTTAGAATCAGCCACATTGCCACGACCTGGTAGATGTGACTGTGCTTTGATAGGTCATCCCCCCAACAGTATCCACAGGGTGCTGTATGGCACAGCCACTGGGGAACCGTGTACTATCTGCTTACTCCCCATAGATCTCCAACTGATCAACATTTTACAATCTGAAGGTTGCACACACCTCAGTGAAAGTTTCATCGAAGAGGTTTTCAGCCTCCAGGATGTTCCAGAGTACGTCTGGCTCAATTTCCTTGATCTCCTCAGTCAGGACCTCAAATTGGACTTCCTGCAGATGTCGAGTTCAGGGAGTCTCTAAGGTATGCGGAAATCCCATATAATACAGGAGGAACATTCCACTGCCTAAGCTATCATCCTGCCTACAATAGTGATATCTTTGACTCTTAACATCTTAAGCTTAAGTTCTGCAATCAACTACATGATTTCAAACAACTCAGAACCTTAGCCTCTGCCTGTTGAGTCAAAGCCTGACCATTCTTACTCCAACAATGGCTGCTCTGCTTATACTTCGTTTCTTTTTGTTGACCCTTGAAAAGTCACCAACAATCCAGGTGATTTTCTGCTCAACACACATGTCCTATCAGGTCTCGGTCACATTTAAAAGCTGGTGCATAAAGTCTACAAGGAACCAGCTCCAACTCTCTCAGTGACTTTCTGCTCGTAGGCATGTCCTGACTTGCCCCTTTTGCTTTTTAAACCTGGCACGTGAAATCCACAAAAAAAAACTCAGATTCACTCTGTGATCTCCCACTCAGCAGATATAAGTAGGAAGAATAATAGTTACGCCTGGAGGAGAAGAATAAGGAAAGTGAGATGGGACCCATGCCAAGATGCAGGGTGAAGAAAACAGGAGTAAAAGAAAGGACTAGGTCTGGGATTGCCCATGTGCACAGTGATGTCCTCAGGCTCAGGAGTGATCAGTGAGGATTACTGCAAGGAAATGTGGCTCCCACATTTCTTCCCTGAAATTCATCCCCGCCCAGAAGGAGGGTAATATCAATTGTTTGTGTGGGAAAGATGGTGAAGGTAAGAGGGATAAAATGAAGCCAGTTCTCTGCTCCACAAGCATCTCTCCCAGCCCAATGACTATTCTCAAAGTCCTCACCCACAACTCTCTCTGTTGTTTTATTCCAGATCCCCAGATATCCACAAGTGAAGAAGCTGGAAAATCATCAACTGGAGGACACAACCAGGAACCATCATCTGTCCCAATGGGAGATACATCGACAGGTACCAAATCCTGTGTCTGTGGGGTTCAATCAGTCTCTCCCATTCTCTCACCAAGAATGTCTCATGGGTTAATTCACCTGCTGGACATCCAGTGTAGTGCACAGTATTGCCAAAAGTTTGAAGCCCTGTATCTCAGGAAAAAAATGTTGTTATTGGAGAGAGTCCAGAGGACTCTACACAGGACCCTGCTCTGTAGGGTCCAGAGGGTGACTCTAGGAATGAAGGGATTGATATATAAGGAGCATCTGGCATCTTTTGGCCTTTGGTACTCACTGGAATTTGGAAGAATGCAGAGGGATCTAATTAAAACCTACCCATTGTTGAAAGGACTAGTAAAGATGTATGTGGAGAGGATGTTTCCTATGGCAGCGGTGTCCAGAACTAGAAGGCATAACCTCAAAAGTGAGGGGCAACCCTTAAATAGAGCAGAGGTAAGGAGACATTTTTTTAGCCAGAGGGTAGTGAATCTGTGTGGTGCTGCTCTGCCATAGACTGCTGTGTAGGCCAAGACCATGGGGATACTTAAGTGAAAATTGATAGTTTCCTCATCAGTAAGGGCAGCAAAGATTATAGCGAGAAGGCAGCTGTACAGGGTTGAGTGGGATCTAGGATCAGCAATGATGGAATAGCAGAGCAGATTCAAAGGGGTGAATGGCCTAATTCTGTTCCTGTGTCTTATGGTCGAATTGTAGAGGTGAATGACATCAGGTTTTCATTTCCCTCCTTGGCCACATTTCATCATTGTCTGAGATCAGTCAAAGCAATGGTCTGGACTTCCTGGAGGTTCATTCTGTTTCATGCTGAAAGCAGTGACAGTTGTTTAGGAGAGCAATCTGGTCGTGCAAGAGTAAATGCCATAGAGTCTTAAAGATTTCACCGCAGTTGGAAAGCATGCATTCCCCCAACTCCTATCTCACCCTGAGGCTATATTTTAGTGATTGTAGTCTGTCGAACTGTTATGTTCCTTTTTTATTTTATTGTCTACATCTGCTGACTTCCAAAGGTAAAGGACACAGTGTGTCAACAACTACAGGACCCATCTAAGAAACATCCTCTTCCCAAGGGAAAGAAACTTGCTCAGGTATTGTGTGTGTGCATGTGTCTGTGTGTGTCTGTCAGGGTGGCGGGGGGTTAATGCAAGTTGGTTTGCTGGAGGGCCCTCAGTCAGATTTGGTGCCCAGTGACATCATGTGTAATCTACCCACAGGATGCAGGAAGAAATACCATATTTGCACATTGTTGGAGGAACTTCTCTGAAACTATGTTATTCCTTGTGTAAATATCACAGCATACACTCCGCTTATATTTTCTCAGCCCATAGCTCCTATTCTGCACCCTCACTCTTGTTCTTTGATGGTCTCTATATCTTCTTGCTGTATACCCCACACCTCATTCCAAACGCTTCCCATTGCACCAGACTGCCTTTTTGTGGCAGTCCGTACATCTTATTTGTGAAGATCAGTTAATCCCATTAGTTGTATCCAAAATTAGACTCAAATGAGACCCCTCCCTGTCACCTGCCTTTACCCCTTCTCATCCATCCCCGTCCATTCAACCTTCTTGCCCTGCTGAGCCTCCTTTACATTTCAGTGCAGATCATGATGTGCTGCATTCTCTGGCAATGTGATTTCCAATCCCACCTTCACAATCCCCCATACTTTGGGTGTCGCTGCCTCTGGGTCAGGCCAGGTGGAAATGTAACTCAAAACTGCGTTAATCTTCCAGTCAATGGACTCCCAACAAAGGAGGAGTGTGAAAAGATGATTAACACGGCCCTAGTATTATATGTTGGACAGAACAACCTGGAAAACTCCAAGGAGTATCTCCATCAGGTGAGAGGTTTATTCCACATTTATTCTGGTTTGAAGATTCTGACTAATGTAGCTGTGGTTGTAGCTCCCCATCCCAGTGAGCCTGAATTTTCCCCTCCCATTCCCAGTGACCACCGTTTCTCATTGAATGGTGGATATCCATCCTCTGTGAGGAACAGTTGCTGCTCCCAGTTTGCCATTTGTAACTAACATTGTTTCCCAACCGCAATCAAAGTTACTTAAACTCTCCATCAACACAGATTGAATGTCTCACCTTTTCATAGTTTGAATTTCCCCCATCAGCCTTACTCCTTCACTCCCAGATACCACTGAGATTTCTGTTGTAGGGGTTCAGTGCAATCATATTTGGGTGTTGATTTGGACATGCGTCTCTGCCAAGTGAGGTGTTAGGGTGCTTCTTTTCTCTGGTGGCCTGCAGGCCACCCTCGGATAAACCCACAGATTAAGGTCACATGAAACCATGGGTGCAAGCGGTGAATGGTTGTATGAACAGTTGGTGCAGATCACAAATCCTGATCATGCAACCCCAGGCAGACAAGATCTGAAGTTCATTGATACTGCCCAGAAGAAGGCAGTAACAAAGCACTTCTGTAGAATAAGATGGTATTGCTTCACTGGTGGGAGGTGGGGGCTGGGGGTGATGTTTTTGCTAAAGCAGGTAGGGGGAGTGGGTGAGAGTACTGTTGATGGTTTTGCTGATGTTTATACATGGGAGGGTGAGGAGGGTTTTGGGGTTTAAAATTTTCTGTCTGTCTTTGTGTTTTTTTCTGTTTTTTGAATGACTGTGGGGAGTAAGACTTTCAGGTTGCATAGATCATCACATACTGAACTATTACACAATCATGATCATGAACTGGCATGATGATGATGGTGAGTGGAATCATCTCAATAAAGAGCTCCCATTTTTTTAAGATAAGAATTCTCAACATTAATCGAGGAATCAATGGACCACAGGTTGAGGACACTTGAGCTAGACTGAGGGAGGTGAAAAGTATTCCCTGGTTTCTTTGGTTGGAGGCAGCATTCCATCTGAGGAAGAAGGGGCTAGGGTTTGAATATGAGGACTGAAATAGAAATTTTCTTCTGTCCAGTTAAAGGACAATGTAATCCTTATTTAAGAGGAAGGCATTACCCCTAATATGGAGCAGAGACTGCCACGCTTTTGGAGGAGGGGAAATCTCCTGCATGTGTCCAGCGTGGGGCCTTCAATGTTTTGGAAGAAGAGATGCCGGGGTGTGACAGGAAAAATCATTCTCCTGGTGATTTCCATGGAGATTTCCATAAATCCTCAGCAAAGGGTGTCCTTTAGTGGGAAGGAATTTCCTCTGGTAGGGGTAGATTTGTATATTGATTGACGAGGAATGTGAACAGTCCAATTCAGAAGGAATGGATTTCTGCCAGGGTACAGTGAATGTGGATTTCCCCTGCTAGGGGTAGATTTGTATATTGATTGATGAGGAATGTGATCAGTCCGATTCAGAAGGAGTGGATTCCTGCCAGGGTACAGTGGATATGGTTCCTGGTGTGAAGAGGAAGCAATCTCCTGATGTTCGGTGACAGAGTCTGTGGGTGATGGGGGGGAGGTGTGAGGGGTGTCTCTGAGTCATCATCCCCACATAGTGCTGTCTAACTCTGTTTCTTCATCTGTTCCTCACCATCGACTGCCCTCGTCAATAGGTTAGATGCCGAGAGAGTAGGTCTGTCTTGTCCAAGTGCAAAGGTTACACAGAACAGAAGGAAAAGAATTGATACTCTGGATCCTGAATTACGATCATTCAATGTATCACTGGACAATGGGAGCTGTTGCTGATGATGTGGTACTGTGGCAGGAAATTTGGGATGATAGTGAGAAATATAAGCTGAAATTGTATGATTATCCGTTTAGCTTTTGCATTCTCTCGAAGTTATTGTTAAACCAATTGTTCTTTCGTTCTGCCAATTGCAGAGAGTGCCCGGTGACCAGTGAACCCCAATGCTTTTCAGAATGCTACCTGCCTTACTCTGTGAGGACAGATGTTGCTCTTAATTTCCTTCAGTAATTACTTCAGTTCTCCATTATTGTGGTTAACCTTCCCACATATTCAGAGTTTTCCATTCCAGAGTCAGTCCTGCTTCCTCATTCCCTGATACCGCAGAGTTTCCCTTCACATTTCTGCCAATGATATCTCGACTCAGCTCCGGTTGCCATAGTTTGGTGTTGGTGGTGACCACTTTATAACTTTTCTGGTGTTTAATGGCATGGTTTTCCCTTCACTTTGAGCAGATTAGGTTCCTCTGATTTGCAGAGTAGGAGGTTATCCGTGTACTAGTTGAAGTGTTTCCTTCAATTTTGGAGGGACAATTATCTCCCAATTTGTGTAAAGGAAATTACAGTTCTACTGGATTTGCAAATGCAATATGCAGTTATGGGTGGGCTATTGATGGGAATCCAACTCTTTTGAATTTTGGATTTCCTGTGGTGTAGAAAGATGGGTGAGAATGCACACAAAAAAAAAAAAAACTGGAAACACCCTTCAGAACAGGCAACACTGGGAAGGACAACCAGACTTAATGCTTCATCTCAAAGAACCTTTGTTGGAAGTATAAAGGAAACAGGAAAGTATGGGGAAGACAAGTGTGGCTCTATTTGAGAGACGAGAATACATTGCAATGAGAAAGGCAGTCTGATGTAGGAAAATTAATTTACCTGTCTGGAGGGGCTTATGGAATATCCTATATTAAGGGAGTAGGAAATACTCCCTTGTTTTTTTTTCTGGGGAGGAGGTTTATGGAATATGCTATATTGAGGGAGTAGGAAATACTCCCTTGTTTTTTTTCCTGAATAATTGGTTTGAGATGGAGATCTGTTTTCTCCTGAGTCAAGGGAAATTGGAATACGTATTCCGTAAGAAGGAGTTAAATTACATCTAGTTTTTAAAATTATTATAAACAGGTTTCCTCCATCTAACACACAGACACCCCAAACATGACTTGCTCTGCTCACTCACCAGGAACTCCAGTGACGGCAATGACCGTGTACAATATTTTCTGCACAGTGCCGTACCTAACCCACATTTCAGACATTTTGTCCATCCAGTGATTTGACCCCAGACACCACAGACGATCTCTATGAATAAAATATTGTCTGTGATTTGAAATACCACTTAGCCACTCCAAAGTGACAGATTTCAACAGATTTAAAAATAAAGATTTTGAACAAGCCATTACATCACACGAGTGTAATCCCTGCACTGACAGATTGTGATTAATTTAGTGAATTATTTTAGGTACTATTTGTGTGAATTGGTTTGTTCCAACAAAGATTTGTGTCTGATTACAGAGGAAAAGATAGTCTTGTATGCAGAGTGAGGGATCTTCACAGGTTTGGAAAACAGGATTCCTTGGTGTGATGTGGAAGTTGATTCCCCTGGTGTACACACAGGGAGATTTCCATGAACCGTGAGGGAGGGGTGTTCTCTAGTGTTTTGGAAGGTGATTTGCTCTGGTGAGGGAAAAGTTGGTTGGTGATTAATGAGGAACATGAATAATCTGATTTGGAAGCAATTAAGTCTCGCAGTGTTTTGGGGATGTGGGTCTTGGTGTGAAGGAAGGGGATTGTCTTGGTGTTAAGCGATGGATTTCTGTGGATGATGGTGAGTGGAGGGAAGCTCCCTGCTGTCTGGCTGGGGGTCATGAGCCCACGAGTGCAAATTAACCATGTTTCTTCACCCATGGGTTTCTTCACCCATTTCTCATCATCAATTGCCCTGATCCACAGATACGTGAGATGCTGATAGAGCAGACACCCTGTAAGTACTTCCTGTCTAAGTGCAGAAGATAAACAGAACAGAGAAAGCAGGAAGATGGAAAAGAGTTGATACAGAAGATACTGGATTATGGTCATGAATGTATTATTCTATTCAATGTATTGATGGGGTAGGGATGGGGTGGGACAGTGGGGTAATCTAAGTAAAAAATGCATAATTATCCAAGCAGTCTTTCTTCTGCATTTCCTACATCTTTTTGATAAACAAGTTATTCTTTTCCAATTTTAAAGTAAATTCTATTATTAAACCACATATATATTACCATAAACAATCCTGAGATTTACTTTCTTGCATATCAATAGAATAACAATCATAACCAAATCAATGAAAGACCGCCCAACTAAGGTGTTCACCAGAGTGCAGAAGACAACAAACTGTGTAAATACAAAATGAAGAGATGATCATAATAAATAAAAATGTGCTGAATATTGAAAACATGAGATGAAGAGCCCTTGAAAATGTATCAATTGGTTCAGGAAACATTTCACTGATGGACGAGGTGAAGTTGAGTAAAGTTATCCCCTTTGGTGCAAGAGCCTGATGGTTGAAGGGTGGTAACTGTTTCTGAACCTGTCCTTGATGTTAGTTGTTCCTGTTGACAGCGGCAGCTTTCCTGCCATAGCACTTCATGTAGATGTGCAGAATAGCTGGGAGGCCTTTATCGCTGACTGATTAGGCTGTATCCTTTACTTTTTGTAGGATTTTTTGTTCAAGTACATAGGTGTTTCCATTCTGCAAAGGCCAGTAAGTTGTCAATGATGGAATGCAAGGACAGATACATTCATGATATTCTTATCTGTTTCAGTAATTGTGTCTGCATCTGTTGATACAAGGTATATGTTCCCGTTTTACTTCAGTGTGACATTATGCTCATTTATCTACGTTGTGAAAGTCAATGTACTAAAGACACAGAATAATGCACAAATGTTTCCAGATAACTTTATGACAATAGGAACCAATCTAAATAGATTGCAGATAACATAATATATGGTGGCCATGTCCATCGGTAGGATAGTCTTGGGTTACAGGATGATATTGATTACTGGGGAAAATCGACAGAAAAACTTGCCCCACTCTTCTTGAACTCTCCCTCCCATCCCCTGCATGATCACAGACTCCTTGGTTAATGGTTTTGGCTGTTAAGAAAAAAGAAGTTGGCAACCCTGGTCTACATGATAATTTCTCCATAATTTTATCAAGTTCTATCAAGATTCCCCTCAGCCCCGAACATACCAATAAAAGCCCATGATTGTTGAAACTCTAAACTCTGTTTATAAACCTTGGGACAGGCAGCATCCTGGTAAATCTTACCTGTACATTTTGAAAGTCACCTTAGGGAGATTGGAATTGCACAATTGTATTCCAAGTGGAAACCGGAACGTTTCATGGAGCTGCTGTTGACCTCCAACCAATAACAACAGGCGTGTCAATAAAAACAGGCCTTCGCCATTTTGTTGACTTGCATACCTTTGTTCACTTTTAACCTATTCTAAAATCAAACTGAACTCTTCCTGCATGGTCGTTAAATATTTAATGGGGTAGTAAGTCCGGAATTTGATTGTAAATAAGGTGGGGCACTAGAAAACTGATTGAATGAGGATGAACCAATCAGGATGGATGGACGATGGAGACCATGCTGTCTCCCTTTTTTGGGGATATGCTCCCATGGTGGAGGGGGTGGGTAGGTTAAGCATCTGCTACTCGTTGTCCAAGGGTGACCTGCAGACTAGAGAAGGGAAGGAGCACATCAGGAAGAAGCGTGTGTACTACCCTTGTGGGGTTCAAGTTTAGGGGTTCAGGCTCAGGTGTTGTAGGAAGGATCTTTGTTTCGTCAGCCACTCCTGTCACCACTCACAGTCCTGGCAGTGAGGCAGTGGGATACATGTGCTTAAACACCTGGGAGGGTAGCGGATAACAGTCTATTAATCCCGAGCTTCTAAATAATCTGGAATAAACCAGCAATGGCAGACAAGAAGATCAATGCGCCTTGATGTACCTTGCAAGATTGGTTTATTGTTGACACCTGTACCGAGGGACAGTGACAGTCTTGTCTTGAGTACCGTACACAACAATCAGAACACTACACTGTGCACTGCGGTAGAACAAGGTAAATCAATAACAGAACGCAGAATCGAGTATAACTGCCTCAGATAAAGAGATAAAGTGCAGTGCAGTTAAACAATAACGATATTGTGGCGCACCGGACGGCAACTTGTTAAACGGCAATACGGAGTCGAACAGCGATTCCCGCCACGACTCAAAGTTTCTTCTCATCGAGGTCGTCCGAGTGCGCGCTCTTGTCACAGAATCTTCTTGGAGCCAGCAAAGCGCTGGATCACTCAAACCATCTCCAGGCTGTAAATCGCAGCCTTTACCTGTCCCAGAAACACATTAAAGATAAAAAAAAAACAGACATAAAAGAAGTAAAAAATATATATATATTCGTGTCCTATGAGAGAGATGTCGACCGAGAGAGCGTTTCTCCAGCATTTGTGTCTGTTTTGGAAGAAGATGGTTGGATTCTAATCCAGGATCATTCCTCCCCCGAAGTCCAGTGCGGATGCCACTACATCACTGGCCAGATGGACAATAAGGTGCAAGATGCTAATCCAGTACATTGAGGTCGAGTCCATCTAGTTATAGTAGGGATATTCTTATCGCATAAGAATATTATAAAACGTAATCATTGTCCTTATAACAGACTGTCCATGAGCCTGGCAGTGTCAGCTTTCAGGCTTTAGTATCTTCTGTCCAGTTAGAGGGGAGACAGGATGTCTGGGGTGAGTGATTATACTGGCTGCTCTACAAGGCAGTGGGAAGTGAAGACAGAGTCCACGGAGGGGAGGTTGGTTTCCGTGACATGCTGAGATGTGTTCGTAACCCTCTGCAGTTTCTCACAGTCACAGGAGGAGTATTTTGCTGTACCAAGCCATGATATCAGGATGCTTTCCGCCAAGGTCAAGGTGGATGTGGCTACAGGGGCGTGGGCTGCCACATTTACCTGTCTGGATAGGGGGAGGAAATTGCGATGTGGCCCCACAGATGTTTCCATGGCCTGTGGTGGGGAGGTGGGTGATCTTACGTCTGGCTCTGTGTATGAACCTCTCAGTCCACGACGGGAGTCCAGCTCCTTGTGTTCGAGGGAGGAAGTGCTGTGGCCGTTCACTTCGGCTGATCACTGTATCCACCTGTCCCGGTGCAGAACAAACATCCTCCAGCAGTTCTCCCACCTATTGCTTGTCGGAACATCGCAGACTCCGCCCACCCGTAGGTTCCTCTTGACCGGAAAACTCTGGTTTTCTATGGAACTCTGGTCAGATTGCACGTGGGGTATTGCATTTAGTTTCGGTCGCTCCATATCAGATGAATGCCGAGGATTTGGAAAAGGCATAGAAGAGGTTGTAAGGAGGACCTTTAGGAGGGGATCTAGAAGGTGGAGTTGCACAAAGTTGGATTGTTCTTTCCGGAGTGGTGGGAGCCAAGGGGAGAACTGAGAGGATCATTATTGTCATAAAAGGAAGTGATGTTACAGCTTTATCAATCTCTGGTTAGGTTGCATCTGGAGTTTGCAGTCGCCCCATTACAAGAAGGAGGCCAAGGCTTTGGAGAGGGGAAAGAAGAGGTTTATAGGGAGGAGATCTATAAGGAGGATTTGCAAGAACTTGTGTTATTCTTTCCAGAATGGCAGCTACCAAGGGGAGATAGAGAGGCCTATAAGAGTCATAAATGCGGTAGGCAACTGTGATCTTTCTCACAATATCAAAATACCGTATAACAGAGGACACACAGTTAAGGTGAGAGAGGAAAATGTTCAAAGGAGGTCTGCGGAGAAATGTTTAATATAAAACAAAGCCGAGAGTTGCGGTTTCTGGAATGTATTTCTAGCTTGGTAGTGAAGGCAGTGGTGTGTTTCAGATTCTGTGATAGACAAACAAACACACAGAGAAAGGATGGATATAGACAACACGCAGGCAGGGTGATTAGTATAATTAGGCATCATCGGCTAAATCATATCAACCCAACATCACAGACTGAATTGTCTCTTCCTGTCCTACAATGTCTAACTGGAGAAATAATCACTGATGAGGGAAATTTATTTTCCACTTCATGTTGAATATCAGTTCCTTCATTCTGAGTCTGTGACCGATGGTAATAGAATTCTCATTCAGGGGAAACGTCCTCCCAGCCATCGGTCCGAATTATCTGGAAGAATCCATCAATTCTCCTCACAATTCCAGAAAATACAGGCCTAGCTCATTCACTCTCCCCTCACACAGACAGCTTGCTATCTCTTGAAGCAGTCAAGTCAGTGTGAGGAACTGTGATTAGACCTGGAAATAATATTCAATGTGCATTCAGGCAGAGGGATTAGTTTAATGAGGCTTAATTACGTCAGCCCAACATCACAGACCAAATAGCCTTCTCCTTTCCTGCACTGCTGTATGTTTTAACTGGAGAAAGAATCACTGATTAAGGACATTTGCTTTCCACTCCTTCCTGAATATCCATTCCTTCATTCTGGGACTGTGACACATGGTATTAAAATTATCATTCAGGGGAAACATTCTCCCTGCAATTGGTCTGAATGATCTGAAATAAGCCAGCAATTCTCCTCACAATTCCGGAGAATACAGACTCAGTCTCCCCGCACGCAGCAAGTGTGTCCTCCCAGGAACGAGACCTGTCAGCGTGAGGAATAGTCTCCGCACCCTCTCTTCAATAGGGATAACTTTCCCAAGGAAATGCGACAAAACCTGGAACTAATATTCAACGTACATTCTCACCACACCCTGTAGGACCCCTCCCAGTCAGACATCTCTATACCTCTTCTCCAATCCTCCTGTATCACGGCACAGAATATCATTTGGCTCCCTAATTATTTGTGATACGTGAACGTTAACTATTAGTGATTTTTTGACAAGGACTGTCAGGTCCCTATGAACCGGTCACTCTGTCCCCATGTAAATGTGGATTTTCTAGTTTGTTCCTCTGGGAATGAATGGCCTCGCATTCCCCCATATTCTGTCTGTCTGCCACATCTTCACTCCGTCACTTCTGTCTGCATCCCCAAACTCTCGCTGCGTCCTTCTCAAACCTTGCCTTTCAGCTCTGTACAACAGCCAACATGGATATAATAAAGTTGGTCCTCACATCCAAATCGCCAATGTAGACTATGAACAGCTGGGGTCTCAGCCACAAACCCTGAGTCACCTAAATGTTGAACGTGTTCCATTTACTTCCTCTATCTGACCTTCACCTGCTGACTAATTCTCACACAGGCATAGTGTCCCGAACCCCATGTGCTTATCCGATCCTTTCTTAGGTTCTTCCAATAGCACATTCATCAGCTCTCAATTAAACGTCTGTTTGTCCAATCCTGAATCCACACTGACTCTGCCAGCCCCAGTGAGTATTTGGGGACTTGGTCTGTGTCTCTACCTGTAAGATACTGATACACAATTCAATGGGAATATTACCCATCTGTGGTTCAGTGTAACCGTTGTATTGGTGACCTGTGTCGGGGTCTTGGGTTCAGTGTGGGACTGAATCTGAATATCTCTGCTGTCTGAAACTGTGGAACTGATGAGCTGTCAGTGTCTCTGTGTTCTGTAACATACCTTGTGTGTCAGACAGGAGCGGCTGATCTGGTGCCTCGACAGGAGGGAATATGGTAGTTGATTGCAGTTTGTTTTTCCAGTGGGTACGAGAAAGAAACTCGGTCAGTGAGGGAGAGGTAAATGTCATGTGGTTCTGTGAAGCGGCCGTTGCAGCCTGTGCCATTGTCAATCTGTCGGTCTGACTCTCTCTCTCTCTTTCACACATATATAACATTGCATCTGATGCTTGTCTTTCTTTCATTCACGTTCAGCTATCCTGCATCAATTCACCTCCCAATTTATTAGATTATGAAGACATGCAGTCCTCTTCTACTGTCATTTAGTAATGCATGCATTAAGAAATGATACAATATTTCCTCCGGTGTGATATCACAAAACACAGGACAAGCCAAGACTGAAAAAAACTGACAAAACTACATAATTATAACATATAGTTACAATAGTGCAACAATACTGTAACTTGATGAAGAAGCCCATGTGCACAGTAAAAGTTCAAAGTCTCTCAAATGTCCCTCATCTCACGCAGACGGGAGAAGGAAGAAAAACTCTCCCTGCCATGCCCGATCACAATCCGTCTCTGAGTCATCCGAAAGCTTCGAGACTCCGAATCAGCTCTCCGACACCAAGTACTGAGTGCAATCTCTGTACGAACGATTCGACCTCAATCTCGGTCGCCAACAGCAGGCAAAGCCGGGGATTTTGAGTTCTTCCCTCCGGAAGATTCCCGACCGCGCCATAACGACAGCAGCGAGCGAGTGCTTCTGAAATTTCTCCAGATGTTCCCCTGTGCTTTCACGTCCGTCTCCATCAAATCAGAATTTAGAGTCCTGTTTTTAATATTTAAGCGGTCTTCGCATTCCTTTGCCGATCGAAGCATTTCTTTGTAATTTTCGTTTGATCTCTTGCAGGTTTGAGATGCTCTTAAACGCCTATTACATCAGTAACATGTCAAAATTCTCCGCAGAGCTTTGCCAGCACTTTGTGTGTGTTGCCTTGAATTTCCAGCATCTGCAGGTTATCTCATGTTTTGTACATCAGCATCGTGATCATCTGATCACTGCCATCCCGTATGTGTGTGTGTGTGTGTGTGGCCAGGATGATGTCGAACGTGCAAAACCGCAGGGACAGAAGTTGGGAGTCGGACGTGTCGTTGAACTCTGTTTACAAATGGATAATTAGCGAAGACAAAATTGAAATCTGTAAATGTGGCTGCTTCGGGTCTTTGTCAATAGAACTCCGACATTCTTTTCAATAGAACACACATCAAAGTTGCTGGTGAATGCAGCTGGCCAGGCAGCATCTCTAGGAAGAGGTACAGTCGACGTTTCAGACCGAGACCCTTCGTCAGGACTAACTGAAGGAAGAGTGAGTAAGAGATTTGAAAGTTGGAGGGGGAGGGAGGGGGAGATCCAAAATGATAGGAGAAGACAGGAGGGGGAGGGATGGAGCCAAGAGCTGGACAGGTGATTGGCAAAGCGGATATGAGAGGATCATGGGACAGGAGGCCTAGGGAGAAAGAAATGGGGGAGGGGGAAGCCCAGAGGATGGACAAGAGGTATAGTGAGAGGGACAGAGGGGGAAAAAGGAGAGAGAGAGAAAAAGAATGTGTGTATATAAATAGATAAATAACGGACGGGGTACGAGGGAGAGGTAGGGGATTAGCGGAAGTTTGAGAAGTCAATGTTCATGCCATCAGGTTGGAGGCTACCCAGACGAAATATAAGGTGTTGTTCCTCCAACCTGAGTATGGCTTCATCTTTACAGTAGAGGAGGCCGGGAATAGACATATCAGAATGGGAATGGGACGTGGAATTAAAATGTGTGGCCACTGGGAACTCCTGCTTTCTCTGGCGGACAGAGCGTAGGTGTTCTGCGAAACGATCTCCCAGTCTGCGTCGGGTCCCGCCAACATATAGAAGGCCACATCGGGAGCACCGGACGCAGTATATCACCCCAGCTGACTCACAGGTGAAGTGTCGCCTCACCTGGAAGGACTGTCTGGGGCCCTGAATTGTAGTGAGGGAGGAAGTGTAAGGGCATGTGTAGCACTTGTTCTGCTTACAAGGATAAGTGTCAGGAGGGATATCGTGGGGGCGGATGGGGGCCGGGGTGGGGGTGGGGGGACGAATGGATAAGGGAGTCGTGTAGGGAGCGATCCCTGCAGAAAGCAGAGAGTGGAGGCGGGGGCGAGGGGGGGGGGGAGGGAAAGATGTGCTTAGTGGTGGGATCCCGTCGGAAGTGGCGGAAGTTACAGAGAATTATATGTTGGACGTGGAGGCTGGTGGGGTGGCAGGTAAGGACCAGGGGAACCCTATTCCTATTTGGGTGGAGGGAAGATGGAGTGAGAGCAGATGTGTGTGAAATGGGGGAGATGCGTTTGAGAGCAGAGTTGATGGTGGAGGAAGGGAACCCTCTTTCTTTAAAAAAGGAGGACATCTCATTCGTCCTGGAATGAAAAGCCTCATCCTGAGAGGAGATGCGGCGGAGACGGAGGAATTGCGAGAAGAGACAGGGTGAGAAGAGGAATCGTCCAGATAGCTGTGAGAGTCAGCAGGGTTGTTTCCACTGCCACATGTCCAGTCCTGGTATTCAGCATTCTCGGATTGGAATCGAAACCAGCCTCTATGGATTCTGAAATCTGGATCTAAAAATAAACCGCTGTAGGATTCATCGATAGACCTCAGTGGGTCACGCAGATTTCCTTTCTCGAGGTGAGTAACCGCTGAGGTAATGCCTAGGAATTTAGAAGTGCTTGTCTTCAGTCGGCTGAATATTGACATCAGAGACAATGAATGGTGTTCAATTCCCATGTTTATTCAAGTGACTGTTGTCAGTTCGTCAGCGGCATAACCGTATCTCTGGAGACTGATCCTTTGTATAAATCAGAGCCGTTTTGAATGCATTAGCTCAGAGTTGCTGAAGGAGCTGTGAGTTCAGAAGCAAGACAATTGGCAGATTATTCCTGAAATGGGGTATCCAGTCCTTTTGCGGATAGGAGAAGTTTACTATCCATTTATTTCAGCCTTTGGAATTCCCGGTAAGCCGCCGTATCAGCTGCCGTTGGTGGGAATTGAAGTTAAATGCCAACGTAGTGATCGTTTCTGTCGCTGGTTTCCACGGTCACATGCTCAGTCCCAGTGTTCGGCATTCTCGGAATGGAATCGAAACCAGCCACTGTGGATTCTGATGTCTGGATCTAAAAATAAACGCTGTAGAAATCATCGGTGGACCTCAGTGGGGCAGGCGGATTTCTTCCAGCGGTTTGTGTTTCAATGATGTAATGCTCGGGTCTCTGTGCTTTTGGTCTCGAAGCAGCTACACTGCATTTGCCAATATTGTGTTTATACTGCTGTGGAGATTTTAACAATTGCTTGTCTGCATTGGTATGTCAGCGGTCGTGTGAGCCACGTGTAATGATCAAACCATCGATTAGTGATAACGATTTAGGAAATGTGATGAGTTCCATGTTGCAGCATGGAACTTGAGGATTTTTAGTAAATGTGTGCGGTGTGACAGAAAATAAAACAGTTGATGGACAACACAATGACGTCGCTGCTGATCAATACTGTGAAGTGTATTCTATCATATCCACATCTGACCCCTCTACAGACATTGCACTGCGTCACCGAGTCTGCTACTGGACGTTGAATACCTCTCCCCGGCTTCGTTGTGATGGATTCAGTCGGAGGCTTCGAGTATATCTGTGAGACTGTATCAGTCTACGCTGTGACTGCTGCCTCGGACAATGTTCTGTTGTAAAATCAGCGAGGTGAGAAATGCTGGTATAGGGAACAAACACGGGGCATGCTGGAGGCACAAAGTAGCATCTATAGAAAGAGAAAGTCGTGTCATAGGGGCTCTCTGTAAACAGTTCAAACAAAATACACGCTAACTGCTTTCCCACATATTCTATTTTGCCTGGATGAGTGGTTCCGGGATTTCCTGTTTCTGTTTCGTCCTTCGGCTATTCTGTCGCTGACAGGGAGTTGCATGGAAGTTGATGATTGTCTAATGCCAGAATCCCGCCATCAGCGTCCAGATTTATTAATTTCATTCATATCAGACGCGGATGACGCCGATAGAAAATGTTTCAACCAGTACTGACTCTGAGGTTACCTTGCTTTATCTTTCCGCTGCCTCTTCACATTTTGGTCATCAGAAAGGAATCTGAATTCAAATCATTTGGCTTTATTTTTATGCATAAACTCAGTCAGCTCTTCGACATTTCTTCACCCTTCTACCGCTAAATGCAGCATTAAAGTCCAAATATTACATGATCCCCGAAAACTGCTGCATTGGGTTCTGCTCAGTTTTTTCTCAATTTGCTATTTCCTGTCTCTCTTCCAGCGAACCTGGTGGCGATCGTGATCCTTTCCCGGGGGAAGTGCGGTCTCTCCAAATGTGTTACTCGCTACCTGGTGGGAATGGCAGCGGCCGATCTCCTGGTCGTTATCTCGCAACCGCTGTTGATGTGGACTGCTTGGATTTATTTTCCACAATCATTCCTGTTCATTACTCCTGTGTGCAGTCTCGCCAGATGGTTGATTTTTGCGAGCACCGCGGCCTCTGTCTGGCTAACTGTCGCTTTCACCGTCGATCGATTTGTGGCTATTTGCTGTGAGAAGCTAAAAACAAAATATTGCACCGAGAGAACGGCGGCTGTGGTTATCGGGACAGTGAGTGTGCTGGCCTGTTTGGAGAATGTCCCTTGGGGCTTTACTTCTGAACCTCTTGTAATAATTGATGGTGTTCCCTGGTATTGTGTTCCTACATCGAGCTACAAATACTCTTCTTCATGGGCGGTATTTGAGATGCTTCACCGCATTTTTACCCCTTGTGTCCCATTCTTTCTGATTTTGTTGTTCAATATTCTGACAGCCAGGCGGATTCTAGTGGCCAGTCGAGCCCGCAGAAGGCTCCGGGGACAAAAGAGTGGAGAGAATGACAAGGACCGGGAGATGGAGAACCGACGCAAATCCATCGTTTTGCTCTTCAGCATAACCGGTAGTTTCATATTGTTGTGCGGAACACGTTTGGTATTTTATATCTATCAACGGATTTCAATGAGTTTTGTTTATTATTCTGTCATGCATCCTGTTTACATTGTACAAGAGACATCGGGAATGCTTCAGATCATCAGTTCCTGCACCAACACGTGCATTTACGCCCTGACTCAGAGCAAATTCCGACAGGACCTCAAGAATGCGGTGATATACCCACTGAAATGGATTTTGAAACTCATTCAGCGGATATAAATAAATGCTGTGCAGTGGTACAATTCAGCTGCTTTCATGTCCCTATTCTGTACTCCCACTTGTGAGCAAACGGAAACAATACGATGAACAGAGTTACAAACAAAGCATGAGAAACTCGGTCGATGCTCGAAATACAGAACGCACACGAAATCATGAAGATTGTCGGCCCGAATAGTTGAATGTTTACTTTTTTCCAAAGTTGCCCCCTATCTGCTGAGTTGCTCCAGCATTTTGTGTGTGTTGCCTTACCGTTATAAAACAGCTATTTACAGCCGATCCCGACGGCACCAGTGGCCTCAGCATCCCAGAAAAATCCCCTTTGCATCTCACCCTCGCCACACTGAAATTGAATCCTGAGGCGAACCTGTCACCCCTTCTTCCCGATTCTGACAAAACTGTCTGTTTTTGGAGTATAATTTCGTCGGTATCAAGCACTCCTGTTCCCATCATTACCTGTCCTTTCCTTCGCGATCTTTTTCTCTTCTGTCTCTACTTTTGCTTTTGTTTTCCCGTTTGAACTAACTTTCAGTGTCAGAATTTTAGCTCTCAGAGAAAGAGTTGCGGGGGCGGGAGGTGTGGTTGAGTGGAAGAGGAGATGCTGTGAACCCAGAACAAAAGACACAGTGAAGAAACTGGGAACTGATATGGTCTAATCCTACACATAGTGCTGGAGAAAAGCTTCAGCTCAGGCAGCAGAGAGAGAGAGAGAGAGAGAGAGAGAGAGAGAGAGAGAGAGAGAGAGAGAGAGAGAGAGAAGAAAAAGAAAGAATGAATATCCAATTCTGCCCAAAATGTCCACAGTTTACTCTTCTCCATAGATGCTGATGTCCACAGTTTACTCTTCTCCATAGATGCTGATGTCCACAGTTTACTCTTCTCCATAGATGCTGATGTCCACAGTTTACTCTTCTCCATAGATGCTGATGTCCACAGTTTACTCTTTTCCATAGATGCTGATGTCCACAGTTTACTCTTCTCCATAGATGCTGATGTCCACAGTTTACTCTTCTCCATAGATGCTGATGTCCACAGTTTACTCTTCTCCATAGATGCTGATGTCCACAGTTTACTCTTCTCCATAGATGCTGATGTCCACAGTTTACTCTTCTCCATAGATGCTGATGTCCACAGTTTACTCTTCTCCATAGATGCTGATGTCCACAGTTTACTCTTCTCCATAGATGCTGATGTCCACAGTTTACTCTTCTCCATAGATGCTGATGTCCACAGTTTACTCTTCTCCATAGATGCTGATGTCCACAGTTTACTCTTCTCCATAGATGCTGCCTGGTCTGCAGAACTCCTCCAGCGTTTTGGATTTCTAAAATCTGCAGAGCTCCTCTTGTTTGTGTTTGGTCTAATCCTAGTCAGTGTCAACGAGATGTTCGGCTGTGCCAACACAGAACCGACCCTGGACAAAGAACAAGCGAATAATGGTTGAAAAGGACAGTGTTACAGAAACAGACACTTGATAATTAATGGAACAGAGGCTCAGTTAATTTTGAACTCATGCAACTGGAAAATTGGAGGATCTCTCTAAACAAACGCGATCAGGGATATTATTGTTTATACAATTAGAAAGGTGATGAGAGTAGTGGCAGTTTGTATTCAGATATTACATACTCCAGACAAAACTGAATTGAGGAATCAATCTGAATCATTCAGTGGTTGGTCCGTGATGTCAATTAATGTTCATTGTGAGGGGATGATATCTAAATATAAACTCTAAATGTAAGGTTGGTTAAGACGGGTAATAGGTAGTGAGGATAACCCTGTTAATTGTATAACCATGACTCCTGGCATTAATGAAGGCTAAATATTTGAAGGGAATTCTTCGCGATAGGGTTGACAAATATTTGTAGAAGCATAATTAGAGACAGTCAAATGGCTTTGTGAGGGGAAGATCATGCCTTACGCACCTGAATGACTTTCTGAGGGGTTGACAAAACAAAGGCTAGAGTGGTGGACGCTGTATGTATGGAATTGAGTGAGGCGCTTGACAAGAGCCCCACAATAGATTCACCCAGAACGTCGGGAGGCATGGGACTGATGGAAACTCAGCCGCCTGGGTTTGGACTTACCTTGCCCAGTGAGTATGGGACTGGCAGTAGGTGGGGCGTTTCCAGGAGATCTACTTTTTCTCATATTTGTAAACGACTTGAAAGAGGAAGTGGATATGTGGGTTGGTAACTTGCAGTTTGAAGCTCCACGTAGCGTAGCGCTTAGAATCAGACTATTCCAGCTCGGGGCACTGGAAATCAGAGCTCAATGCCGGTGTTTTGCTGGAAGGAATTTGTACTAAATCCCCGTCACATTTATGGGTTTTCTCCCAAGTTAAAAAAGGAAACAAAACTTAGCGATTAGGCTAGAGTAACGTTGAGGTTGCTGGGCGCTGCGGCTCATTGTTCCTCACTTCATCTCTAATTGAATCAAGGACACCTATGTGCTGCAGCTGTGGATAGTGTAGAATTTCATCATAGGTTACAATGGGACGTCGACACGGTGTAGAGCTGGGGTACGATGTGATAGATGGACTTCCATGAGTAACAGTACGAGCTGATACATAATAAAAATTCAAACTGGATTACAGAGCACAAATGGCAGATTTTATCGTAGTGTGGAGGATCAGGGGAGTCGTGCTATGCAAGTCTATAGATCCCTCAAAATTTCCAAACAAGTTAATTGAGTAGCTAAGAAGGTTGATGGTTTAAGAACTGGCAACTCCGGAAAAGTGATCTCACTATTACTTCCCGTATCACGGGCTTAAGAGGGAAAAGATGCTAAGGAAGAACAGGTAAATGTGTGGCTAACAATTTGTGCAGGAGGAAGGGCATCGTATACACATATTATTGGGCTCTCTTCGAGGTTTGGTGGACTGGTGTAAGAACATTGGTTTTACACCTGCACTGAAAGGGAGTTGATATTCTAACTGGCAAGTTTGATGTATCTGCCCTGGCATTAACATGTGGCATGTGCAGGCCTGGTCTTGGGGGTTGGGCGGGAGAGTGGGAAATGGAACTGCAAGTGAGTAAGTAGGATTGAGTAAAAGGTAGAGACGAGGTCAAGGAATGCCAAAATGAAGTCCAGCCAGGACCCCGTTAATGAGCCCGGTGTCTCCGAGGGGCTGAAGTGAGGTTATGTCAGTAAAGGTGTGTAACACTTAAGACAGACGTACTTAGAACCTGGATTAGTACGTGACACAGTGAGCCAGATATTGCAGAGCTCTGGTTGAGAGAAGGTCAGGGCTGGTCGCTAACCATTCCAGAATTCAGATGATTCAGGCAATCCAGAGGGTGAGGTGGTGGTGTGGGTGTGGGGGGTCCTGAACTGCTGATCAGGCAGAATTTCAGAATGTCCCAGGTCCGAGATCATCCCATAGGCTTCATCAGTAACATGATGCAGGTAGAGCTCAATAATAAGGAATGTGCAATCGCTCTGATGGTGTTCTACCTGCAGCCTGTAAGAGAGAGCAACAGACAGGTCGGGAGGTTATGGGCTGATGTAAAAGCAATCATGCAGTTATTGCGGGTAAATAATCACTCCAACATTACTGGCATTCCCTTATCCCTTGAGGATGGATGGGGCTTTGTGGTTCAGATGGGTCCTGGAATGCTTCCTGAAAGAGTATTTAGATGGACGACCAGGGAGGGAGACGGGCTTGACTTAGTAGTATCAGTAGTATAATTCTGGAGGTTCGCAAACAGTTTTTGATAAGGATAAGACTGGAGCTGCAGGGGGATAAATGTAAATTCGGTGAAGGATAATGACAGTAGAATTGGGCATCGACTTGCAAACCAAATTATCCCCAAACTAGAATCATTCCAACCATTCACAGGATGACAAAATATGTGTACACCCCCAAATCTGCACACTCCTCTCATATAAATGTGTACCTCAAATCCAGCGACACCCCCAAATATGCGTGTACCCCCAGAACTGAGTGAAAAACATTCTAAGGAACAGGATATATAAGTCAATCGTTATATGGTAAACTGGATTTTCAGATGACACCTGGATTCGGAGTGTGAGTGGACAGCGAAGTAGGTTATGAAAACTTTTAGCGTGAGTGAAGCAGCTGGAAAAACGGGCTGAACATTTTGAAGTTGGAACTTAATGTGAAATTCCATCGAGTTGGGATCTAGTGTGAGCTGTTGCACTTTGGCAGGACCTACCAGGGCAGGACTTATACAATTAGTGGAAGGTAATTCAGATGTGCAGGAGAGCAGAGGGTTCTGAGAACACAGTTTCAAAATTCCTAGATAAGGTCACGAGGAGAATCTTTGCACACACGCCTTCATATATCAGAGTACCGAGTACACGAATTAAAATGTTATGTTGAAGTTGTGTAAGACGTTATTGAGGATCAGCGTGGAGCATTATGTATAGTTCAGATCACATATCTGCAGGAAAGAGATCAATAAACTTGAAAGATTACAGAGATAATTTATAATGATGTTTCAGAAATTGAGGGGTTGAGTCAGAAGGAGAGAATCAATAGGCCTATTCTCTCCCAAACTGACGCACTCTCCCCTCAAGTTAGGTGAGACTGGAACAAGAGTTCATATTTTAAAGGTGAAAGTAGACCACGAGAGGAAGCTTCTTCACTCAGAGGGCGGTATGAACGTGGGATGAGTAGCCGGAGAAAGTGGTGAATGCAGGCTCAATCACAACATTTAGGAGACACTTGAACGGGTAAATGGATGGGAAGTATATGAAAGGCTATGGTCTTAATGCAGGTCGTTGGGACCAGACCAGAAAACAGCTCGGCAGAGATTGGAAGAGCCAGAGAAAATGTTTATGTGTGTGGTGTTCGATAACACTACATCTAATCCCGAAGAATCCTCTCCAGTAAGTTTCATACCCCGAAGTGTGACTCAGAAGTTGATATTTTCCAGGATAACCCATCCCCTTTTATGAATAATGGAATACCATTTATCTCCGCTTTTTGGGTATCTTGCTTGCAGCTACAGAGGAGAGGTCCTCAGAGTTGTAATCTCCCGCTTCTCCAAGTAATCTGTAAGTATATCCCGCCTGGCCCTGGAAAATTATCCACCCTAATGCTCTTTAAGAGACAAAACACTACCCCCTTAGAGGTCCTGTACTTAAACAAATTTAAAAGACACTGTTGGTAACTACAGGATAGAAAAGGTTCGATCAACGACTCTTACGGCACGGAAAAGTCTCTTCAGACCCAATGCCTTGTGACTGAGATGTACATTCAGGCAAATTGCCGTCCCAGGGCAAACGGGACAAACGCAGGCAGATGGAAATGTTTTGGATGGCACCAGAACGCTATGGAGGGGTGGGCCGAAGGGCCACTGTCAATGCTGTAATGGAAATGTTGTCGCTGAAAGGTCGACTCTACTCCTCTCGATAGATCCGGCCTGACCCGCTAAGTTCCGTGAAAATGCTGCATTCAGCTCTGGTTAGCATTCTATATCAATGATACTTTGTGCTGGAAGACTGCAGAGGAAGTTGACCAGGACTGGGGCTTACGTCATGGGGAAGATCAGTATGTGTTGATATACTGTGTTGATCTACAAGGGGGTTTGGGATCCCAGTTCATTACTCTCTTTAGGTGCTGCACAGGGTGAGGGGTTGCTGCGAGCGACGTAGGGCCTGCTTGTCTTTAGCAGTCGAGGCACTGAGTTCCAGGGTCAGGTAGTTATGTTGCAGTTTTATAAATCTCCAGTTTAACCACATCCTGAGTATTGGATTCTATTATTGGAAAATTGTGGGGGTTTTGAACTGAGAGTCGAAGAGCCTTAACAGGATGCTTCCTTGATAAGGAGAGATTAGACAGTCTTGGGATATTTTATCTGGAGCGGCAGAGGCTGAGGGAGGCCTGATTGAAGTTCATAGGAACATGAAAGGCACCAACATCGTGGACAGCCCGTTTTTTTTCTTTTCGCTGAACATGAGACATGAAATAACTAATACCAGAGGGCATGTATTTAAGATGGAAGGCCAGCGAAATCAGCATGGCGGTTGTTGTCAGATCTGTGCCTGGACGAAAGGAGCAAAAAATCAAGCAGTTTGTAGGTTGGGGGAAGAGGCAGAACGAGCCTCTTGTTGGATTTGGAGTAGGCGAGAGGAGGGGAGCTGGAAGCCAAGAGGAGATGGGCAGTGATTTGGCCACCACTGCCGGCCCATCAACTGGAGAGTGTCGTGGTTAAGGGTCGAAACACTCTGTGAAGGTTGGGAACCACCTGATGACATCTGCTCCTGGCTGAAGGCTACGGATACCTTATAAGGTAACTGGAGAATGCATCCTAACAGGTATATGTAACAAGGTGAAAGGGGGAAAACTACTGGTGAGAGAATTTATTGGGCTAATGATAATGTGTGACTGATGAAAATGGAGCATTATGAACTGTAAATTCAGAATCGCCGCTCTGAGAAACGATTCTCACATGGCCACGGAAATAAAAGACATTCAAATATCTGAGTCCGCGTGTTGTTTTGTATTCTCCGACAATATCACTATTTGAGTCCGAACGTGATTTGACTTGGCCTGACAAATTTGGCGACGAGGATGGGAGCCTTTAAACGCGATATAGTGAACCCTTGACCGAGAATTTGGCCCCTCGGACTGCGCCAGAAAAGGTTGTCCCTCACCAGCCGGTGACCAGTGTACCTGCGTTCGGGTAAGAAAAAGAAGGAAACTGCGAGAAGGGACAGGGAACCATGAAATTTAAAATTGCTTTAAAATAAAACTGATCCATTTTGGGACCCAGATGTTCGCTGTTATATTCAATGGATTGTACAAGTGTATAACTGAGGCGCGCGAATGTTGCAACATCTGTTAAGTACACTTTAATTCTGAAAAGTGTTGGGTTACCGTCCTAGTAGGTTGGTGGACCCCTCTAAAGGTAAACCGGCGAGAACCGCGCCTCACGAGCGACGCCCGAGTGATCCTAAAACGAAAGTACCGGTAAACGACACCACGATGTAGAAAGTCGAAAAGTACAAGACAAAGAATTTGTTGGTTTCCTGCAGGGTCGCCCGCTGATAAGGTTTGGTTGAGAACAGGGGATAGCATGTACTCTGTCACATTTTCTAGTGAGTTATATGCTTGGAGTCAAGGGGATTGGACTTGTGGCGGTGCTTTCGATTTGCTAAAACTAAAATATTAGACTTCGATTACATGTTGTGGTTTACTAACAAATGGGACACCAACAACTTACAGCTGAACGCAAGAAAGAACATATTTCTAACAAATGAATCATGATTTCGAGGACTGGCGCTCTCTGCGTCGGCTATTGTTTCCGCCGAGGAGCCGGGTCAGAATGGTTCCCCGAATTAACACCTATTCGTCGGGAACAGACAGGTCAGAAAACAAAAAAAAAACAAAGGGAACAGGAGCAGAAGCAGCAGATAGATCTACTGGAGAAGATATCAGTGAGTTTCCCCAAAAATTGTGGGGGAAATCACAATTGTAAAGCCCTGGGTCGCGCCTGTGGTATAGAATACCGTTAATTAATCTCCTAACCCGCTAAGACAACCAACTGGCTCACACAAACTTGTCAAGTTTTCCAGCTCCTGCCCGGGGATTTGCGCGCACTCCTCAGTGTTACATATGGAACTTCTTGGGGAGGGACACACAGTAGGTTCTCCAGTCCCAGACAGACGTCCGAACGTGACTGGAAACCAGGTCGGGCGGGCGATGTAAGACGAGCCATGGGTCGCTAAGGTAATGGAACCCATTTTAATGACGGCCCGACAGCACGGGGAGTTTTGCGAACTTTCCCGAAGTCTACATATAAAAGGCGAATCCCTTTCGGACATTATAGCTCGTTTTAAGGATACCTGGTAGTCCAATGCTGGCAAACTCCTAGACCATCAGAATACCCAGCTGGCAGTGTAGACTTTTCTGAACTGCCTCCGACCTGCGATTGCCCAGTCCTTTCAGTTAACTAATCTTAATTGGCAGACCCAGCAATTATTATTAAAGTTTCTATAAATGAAACATTCTTGAGATTTTTCACTCCCCACCCCCCCACCCCAAATCGGTGTGCAAATATATTTGCCAACATACCCCTAAATTTGTGCACATTCCTAAATCAGCACGCACCACAAAATCCTTGTGGAATCCCAAATCTGTGTCGGCTTCCAAATTCACGCAACCCGCAAACTCGCTGACATCTCCACATGCACATTAGATTATTCTTGAGCAAAATAATTTCAAACAGATCACAATCTATCTGCTTCCACCTTATAAAACAGTAAGAACAAAGTTTATAATTGAAAGTGCTTTAATTAATAAAATATCGGAAGTAAAGGAATGTTGAGATTTGTCACAACTCCACATACAACGGCTCCCACAAATCCGTGTGCAGCCCCACTTGCCTGTGCAATCCCATCTTGTTAAAATGATTCTTCTTTGAAAATCAAATGTGCATACGTGGGTGTCAGCTGGGTTGGTGGTGCATACGGTCTGAGGGTGCTTACAGATTTGGGGATGTCGGTCGATTTTGAGTTGTAACGAATCTCAAGGTTGTTTCATTGATCGGTACTTCATTAATAAATACACATTTAATGTTCTTCTCTGCTGTTACTATGACTTTTTAAGATGGAGGTTGCTACTGAGTGGACTATTTGAAATTATTCCTCCTCTGGGATAAGCTGATGTATATCTGGAGGGTGTTGGCGGGTTCGCAGTGAGCAGCGTTATGGGTGTCCATCCGTATTTGTGAGTGCATCTCGATTTGTGGGTCTGGGTGGATTTGGGTTAATGACAAATATCAAGGTTGTTTCGTTTAGAGATACTTTAATAAATAATGCACTTCAACAGCGAACTTTGCTCTTGCTATTTTCAATGTGGATTCAGCCATCTTGTGAAAAAGATCGAAATGATTCTTGCTCCAGGATAAACAATCGTACTTGCAGGAACGCACTCGTATTTGAAGGTGCACAGACATTTGGAGATGTTCACGGCGAGATTGAGTACACATGGATCTGGGGATGTCTCAAGGTCTTTTTGATATTTCAGTCGACTTAGCTGAATATTAAGTTGAAAAAATGGCTCTTAAATAATAAACAAATGTATGTATTTTGTTTTAAAATCCCGTGTAAGGAATGAGGTAAATAAGTCAAAAATCACATGTGATTCTTCCTTGGTGTGTGTAAAATAAGAAATGCAAAACAGCGGTTCTGAAACAGCGCATTAGCTTAGGACGTGTTAATTTTTATAAGAGAGAAAGACTATCAGCCTTTCTAGAAAAGGGGTTCCCTTGGTAGCCGGGAGTGGCGAGTAGACAAGAGCGGCAGACATGTGGAGAGGAGGAAGACAGAAGGTGAGGGAGAGAAAGTCAGAAACAGAGTCAGAGAATGATGGAATTAACTGTCGGCAACTGGGTTCCCTCCAGCACAGTGTGGATCAGATCACCGAGTGGCCGCTAAGTATTCATTGCACACAGTCTTACTGTGCCTTTACACGTGGCTGATTAGTATTTCTCATGTCATTCTGATATAGTAGTAGATTAATAATCTTCAACATGTGTACTCTGTCTCACTTTACTGCGAATTCTTCATGCTGTTAAATCAGAAAGAAACAAGGAAAAAAATAACCCCTTACTGTCGATACCCGTATACCATACAAGAGGCCAGGACGCATTCATACATACATTACTACTCTCCGGCAGCTGATGCAATTCCGCTGGGTGAAAAAAGTCGATGTGACAGAGAACACTTAAATCTAGGAGCATCAGCACCTTTCTATGAAATGACTTTGTATTTATTGGCAAGCAAAGGTGACGCTGTCCGTTTGTACAATTTACCCTCCATTGAAAATCACACAAAAAACAAAAGACACCAGTGCTCTAAATCGGTTATTCGGTTTACTTTATTATGTTTCTCCTCTTTATGTGCCTTCTTGCAATGTTTCCTGTTCTTTAACAGTATCTGCCTTCATATATTATTTGAAAATCTTTGGAAACTGGTGTTATTTTCATTTCCCTGAATAATGTCATGGCATATTTGTGAGACTGCAAAGATCGAACGGGAACTAGTGAAACACGTCTCTTCTTGACTGTTATTAATCTCTGTTGTGGTTTGCAATGAGCTCCTCTTAAAGCTTAGAAATGTAGAAACAGCAGAACGGGCACGTTTATTCACAATGGTCACCGCAATAAATTTGACAGAATGGTGTTCAAAGCGGTAAGCTTTTGATTAAAAGCGTACACGTTGCAATAAAACATATTTCTTCGTCACACAAAACATCAGGCAAGCACAGTTGTGCACAGCAGGTGTCGAAGTAAAGGTATTCTTAGATTTCTTTTGTCGGCACCATTACCTCCAGCCACTAAATACAAGCGGCACATAGTTCTTTGTCTGCTAATCAACTGAGCAGTGATCAGATTTAGATTTGTGCATATAAATCACACATTTCAACAAATTCTTTTTACAGATGTGTAACCCTGTGCGATAAACACTCGTTTTCCCTGCTGTGCTCGGAGTGTAACCACGTCTGATGTGATGATAACGATAAAACACAGCGAGCGTTATTCCCCAACAGCATGTGTTTACTGATATTCTAGTGTAAAAAAATATATCTAGGTCTCCCATCAATGGTACCAATCCTGAGCCACTGACTCTGCAGTTTTGTATCTTGCTCAAACAGCTGTTATATTTGCCTGCATGTGAGCGGCCATTGACAATCGAATATATTATGAATATTTTCATATTTGCCTTTCGTAACCCGTGACAATGGGATCACTGATAATTGGACATCATCTTTAGTCGAATAGCTCTGCTGAGTGAATTGTTTAAAGACAGAGCTTCGCACTGCCAGTGACGGTGTTGGAGTAGCAGCGACATTACTAGTGTGGAACATAATGAGATTGAGCAAGCCGCTTAGTTATCCTTGCGGAGAGTGATGGGACTGGATATGCAGTGTGATTATCACTGTGGTCAGGGATGTGGATTTGATCAGTCGTGACTCTGTCAGTCTGGTCAGAGATGTGTCTGGATCTGCAATGATAACAAGGAATAGCATATTTCCCTCAGCAATCAGGATTCTGAAAGGGCATTGAACCCAACAATACTCCCTCACTACATGTTGTCCTCTTTTTTCACTAATTAAATTTAGTTTTTTTTTTTACATATTATCTTCCAACTGTGACTTACAGATTTTATTATTATGTATTGCAACGCATATCGACACATTTCACGACATATGCCGGTGATATTCAACCTCATTCCGGTTCTGATTTTGTACACTCTGTGATTCGCTTCTAAGATTCGCGGCTGCTCCATTTATTACTACTCGGGTCCATTTCAGGAATAAACTATGCCTCTGATAGCCGTCACGTTCCAGAAGTGCAAACGATTTTTCTCCTTCAGATCTGACAACTTTCTCTATCTACTGTGCAATATTACACTTGTAAATGTTTTGAGTTTACACTCTAACACGAATCACCTTATTCAGAACATTTGAGATTCCTCTGACATATGTTTGGAAGAGTTTTTCCTCAGATCCTTCTGTATTACCAATCCCTTTACACAGTTCTATTGTCGAAATACTCTCCCGTCTCATCGGGTGAGAAAGCTGTCCGGTTTTGAGTATTTCACCACCAGATGCAATGAAGAAGATATTGATTATGACTTATCTTGTGCGTAAGTCTATACTACACACGCGGAGTTTGAAACATTGACTGCACAGAAGCTAAAGCTGAAATTAGCAAAATGTTTTCCACCAAGTTGCATTACTGCTTTGCTCAATCGCTTCGCTCCGTCGTCCGAGCTATAACACAAGTTATTTCTGTTGGTGTCTGTTTCATAGAATTGGCAATCAGGTGTGCGGTGGCTTACCTATATAGATTCCAGGCCAGATGCAGTTTAATAATTTGCAATCTATTGGCACTATAATAACGACATATGGGCTGCACGTTTAAGATAAAAGCCGATGTTCGGGCTAGGCGCTGATCCTGCACCTGAGATTAGCGCTGAATCTACAGGACAGTAGATGGAGCAATAATGTAGAGCATCTATTGACGCCTTTGATCAATATAATCGCGATCATCTGACTGCAGGGAGCTCTCACTTGATAATTCTCAACTTGGATTCCACGCAAAGTGGAGGAATTTAAAATATGGGTGCCCTGACAATGACCAGGACACGCTGTTACATAACCAGTACTGTCAGTGTTAAGGCCACAGAGACAACAACATTATCATCATGGTCAACGGTAGTAATGACGCGGCAGCTTGGCCTGCAGTGAGATCATCCAGTCAGCTGAGCTGAGTTCCAGAGAAGCAGTGACAACACCAGGGTGTTCAGTGACGTGCTTTGAAAGTGCAATCCATTCTGCGTATTGAATACAACAGCCCGTAGCGGTTCTGACGCTCCAGCATTACACTCAATGTGTCGGCATCGTGCCTGCTGTTCTGCATTTCCAATGCAGGGAGTGGCTCCCTGGAGGTCGGAGAGATGAATCTGACCGCGTTTAGTGGAGACTTCGGCCAGATTTATCAAGGCTGTGTTTTACATCCGTCCCCATCTGCAGAGTCCTTCTCCGTAGAATATTGACTCCCATTGTAGCAAACATTTCAAATTATTGCACAATACTTAGTAATAACATGTCGTACTCTCATTTTATACCAGCATATGGCGCATTCCATATTTCTACATGTACTGAACTACATCTGTTTCTGACTGCAGTTAATCTGATTTGTGATGTGCAATAATTCTCTTTGTTGTTGTACACTGCCTGGCTGGCACAGTACAAACCCCAACATTTATTTGCAGCACTCTTTGCAATATGTTGACGCGTTTAAACATGTGAAACGTATGTTTACGTGCATACAGGATATTTTAATAATTATATTCACAATGTTATTGCCAGTATGGGAGACCAGAAATAAAGAAGCAGCTGTATAAAGCTGAAAGCGATGTAGACTTGGTATTTTTCGGTTCCCTGGTGAGTTCTGTTACCTGCACCTCTGAACACAAGCTGCATCACTTTTCATACGTGATGCTCTTTATCCACTAATCCACTGAAAATTGTTCAGAATTATTTTTGTGCAGATAGACCAAATAAAAGAGATGTACGCGGCTCCTTCCCTCTGCCAGTTTGCAGGTTACTCTTGAGCATGGTTCGCCCACCTACTTAAACAATTACTCTGCTTCTCCCTCCGCCCGACAGATCAGGGGGACATGCAGTCTTGGGACTTGGTAGAGTATGGCCGTATTTGCAGCTAACGTACATCACAGGTCCCGGTCATGCGACCACTAGCACCAGGCTCTGAAGAGTGTAAGTCATGCCTCGGGTCCTCAGTTAAGGGACGATTTGTTGGCTTTTTGGTCATTGGCATTAATGTTGTGAATGAGTTAGTTGTTGAGACTGTGGTTGAGATTCTGGGGAGGGTACGACCGGTACGAGAGGGATGGGTTACAACTGAACCCGAAGGATCCAATATCCTAGCGGGCAGGTTGGCCTCAGTTGCTCGGGTGGGTTTAAATTAATTTGTTACAGGAATGGGAACCTGCAAGATGGTGCTGAAGATGCAGTCGTTGGTTTACAAGCAGAGGCAATGTATAGAGAGACTCCTTGAAAGGAAAGGCCGCTGATAGGACAAAATTGCAGTTAGGAGGACGAGTTGCAACATCAAAGCGGGAAAAATCGAAGTGTCAGAATCAAGGAATGTTGGTGTGACATTGAATGCACGCAGTACACTGGATATGGTAGAGGAACTTGTAGCACAGTTACTCATTGTCATACATGCATATGCAAAACGGAATCATAGTTGAAAGAAGTTTATAGCTAGGAGATTAATATCAAGGATACACATTGTAGCAAGGGACAGGCAGGAAGCTAGAGGGGGCGGCTTTGCTCTGTTCTGCAAGATTAAAGCAAATCATTTAAAAGAGGTCCCATAGGATCAGAAGGTGTTAATTCATTGTAGATAGATCTATGATCGAATTCATCCTGAAATTTGAGAAGGAAAAGCGAATATCAGATGTATCAGAACTTCAATGGAGTAAATGAAATTACAGAAGCATGAGAGAGGAATTGGCCAGAATTGATTGGGGGGAAAAGACACGAGC
Organism: Mobula birostris; assembly: GCF_030028105.1. NCBI lineage: Eukaryota > Metazoa > Chordata > Chondrichthyes > Myliobatiformes > Myliobatidae > Mobula > Mobula birostris. Next base: position 59,410,182 of record NC_092382.1, read on the forward strand.
AGACATGGCTACAGAGCAGCAGTGCCTGCAATTACGGAAAGGATTTAGAAGGCACAGGATTCGTGCGTCACAAGAGAAGCGGTATTGTAAAGAAAAACATGACAAACTGTGTCGAACAAGAGAAGAGAAAAACAACTTAATATCCAAAAATTAGGCACATAAAAGAGCAAGAATTAGTGGGGTTAGATGATTGGGACGTTTTTAAACATTCAACAGAAGGCAACTAAAATGTCAATAAGAAGGCATCGAAGGGATGCAAAATAACGCTAGCCAACAATATTAAAGACGGTACCCACATTTTTTTAGATATATAAAGTGAAAGAGAGTGACCAGACTGGACATCGGACAGCTGGAAAACGATGCTGGACAGATAGTAATGGGGAACAATGAAATGGCGGACGCGCTGTAACATTTTGCATCAGTTTTCACCGTGGAAGACAGCAGCAGTGTGGCAGAAGCTCCAGATGTCAGGATTCATAAGTGAAACCAACACTCTCCCCAATAATCCCAAAATCAGAGTTGCTAAGTATATAATGTTCTGCATACGTGCGAGTAAATTTCCTGTCACATTACAAGTACTTCAATGCTACGTGATCTATCATGGCAACAAACGTTCAGTAGTCTCTTCATTATAGTAGCACATTAGGTGGTGCATGGCGTTTCTGAAGTTGTTAATGTTGGGGAAAATTTGATAGACCGGGGAATACTATATACAGCACTGAACGGACCATTTGGCGCACAATGTTTGCCGACTTTGACACTAAGTTCCGCTTTTATTTTCAAACGGATTGCACACAAAAATGAACCTGAGATTCACGTGAGAAAAATGTCACCAATAATGGACATAACTACGTGTTGGGAAAACACTCCATCACATTCGATCCCTCCAAGTGTAAATATTTTGAAGACTAATAATAACACAGCGAGTTTTTCAGTCAACGGACTGTGCCATTCCCGATATTATAGCGAATAGAATATAAAAGTTAATGCTGAATGCTTCTGTATTCCTCTGTCATATCCGTAAATATCTCTCCTCAGATCTCTAGATTATCAAGCTCATAACAACTTCTCGGACAATTCTGTCCGCGGCATCGGTAGTATTTTGGTCTGAAAGGGATTGGAAACGTCATCATTACTGTCAATGGGTTTTGTCGATTGTAGCTTGGATTAGATTAGATTATGAGGACAGAAATCCTCTTTTATTGTGATTTAGTAATGCATGCATTAAGAAATGATACAATTTGTTCCTCCAGTGTGATATCACAGAAACACAAGACAGACCAAGACTAAAAACTGACGAAAACCACATAATTACAACATACAGTTACAACAGTGCAAGCAATACCGTAATTTGATAGAAGAACAGAACACGGACACGGTAAAAATAAAGTCTCTCGAAAGTCCCATCATCTCAGGCAGACGGTTGAAGGAAGAAAACCCTTCATGCCAAGAGCTTCCAGCGCTGCAAACTTGCCGATGCAGCATCCTGGAAGCACCTGACCACAGTCCGACTCCGAGTCCGTCCGAAAACTTCGAGCCGCCGACCAGCACTCCGACAACAAGCACCGAGCACCATCTCTACCGAGCGCTTCGATCCCGGCCTCGGCAACAGACAACAGGCAATAGGCAAAGCCGAGGATTTGGGGCCTTCCCCTCGGAGACTCTCGATCGCACAGTAGCATCGGCAGCGAAGCAGGCATTTCAGAAGTTTCTCCAGATGTCCCTCCGTGCTTTTCACAACTGTCTCCATCAAATCAGGATTGTGCACGGCATCCTACTTCACAAATACGATATCAATTCGGAGCGGCCGCGCGCACTGCGTCACGCCGTCATCTTCTTCTCCCCCTGATGGATAATCAGTATTTCATTTCTTGCAAGGGAGTGGACACTGGAAATGCAGTCTGTTACCATTGTGGTCTCCGTTGTGCTTGAATAACCAGTGTCCGTGTGGAAATAATGTCTGGAGGATGGTGACAGTAATAGGGGGGGCTTGTGGGCAACGACCAGTAAACAATAGAGTCGCGCAGAAAGCGATCTTTGGAAACCGGACATGGGGGAGGGAAAGTCCTGCCGGGTGGTAGAGTCGCTATGGAGATGGTGGAAGTTATAGAAGCTATCTTGAATGAGGAGGCACATTGCGTGTTACCTGAGGACCAGGAGATCCCATCACTTCTGTTATTTTGGGAGGGATGGAGTGTTTTACCTGCGTGAAATGCGACAGGGAGTGGTGATGGCACCTTCGATCGTGGTGAAAGAGAATCTCCATTTACTGTAAAATGACTTGAGAGGAAAGTCTCATCTATGCAAATGATAGCACTTTTGCCAGTATCCGTGCGGCAGGAGGTATCGTCAAGATAACTGTGACAGACAGTAGCTTGGCTTTGTAAAATATTTCGTTAGATAATCTGTCTCTGGAATTTGGGACAGAAAGATCGATAGATGAGAGAGATGTCAGAATGGAAACAATCTAATCTGAGGTCCATGTGGGAAGTCGTAGGCAACGTAGATGAAAATGACGAGATCAGCGAGGCTGCAGGAAGCATCTCCAATTGAGTCGTCAATGGACTCGCGGCACCAATTCAGTCGTCTCTGTAGGGGGTGAACGGGTTGTTTCGGGAACACAGACGCCCTCGGAGGACTATGGCCTTGCAGGTGGATCAATGTATCCGGGCGGCCAGAAGGAATGCACGGTGGAACCATGGGGCAAAATTCACTAACATCCGTAGGGCAGTGATGGGAAGACAGGCCGGCGAATGAGGATAGAGCACTGCGGCTATGTAAGGGAGCCTTCTATGTAATTGCCGCGGAGGTGTGAGTGGAAGAAGGATAGCGCCGGACCCAGAGGAACAGAAAGTAACCGCAATGTATGGGACGTAAATTGGGTCAGACCGGAGAAACCGCTAATTCACGACTTCCTCACAACAATGACAGCAAGCGCAGAATTTACCATATTCTGTAGCTGCTCCCTGAACTTGGTCTGTGTAACGGCGTAAAGGGCCGTGTTTGTACAACACCTCAGAAGCTGCAGAATGATGCCCAGCTCTCGCAGCGATTCGGGCGGACGCACAGAGTTGATAAAATCATTCAGCCGATACCACGCAGAATAAACAGTGAAAGGTGCCCATAGCACGATGAAATTCCCCGAAGTGATCAGCAATAAAACGAGGCATATCCTGCGTTTCTCCATCTCCGGGTCTCTGGCATTCTGTCCATTGCCGGGAACCCTGACTCTCCTGCGACCTCTGCTGGTGACTAAGACGTGCCTGGCGGTGAAACCGTTCGTTACTAGAACCAGCACAAATGTCAATACAGGGTCGAGGAAGTAATAAAATAGGTCAATTTGAGTTATGAAACTGAAAACAAGAACTCTCTGTGAACAAATGAATGGGTTGATTGTCCACGTGCAGTTCTCTGAGAGCCGAAAACACCAATAAATATTCTTTAAACCCCTGATCACAGTCACTGTCCCCAAAACCACGGCCACAGTTTTCCCGGTGCAATATTTTGTTTTCAGTTTCTGGCAATAAATGGCGACAAATCGATCAAAGGTGAACGTGACGGTGAACCAGACCGAACAGTCGGAGACGGTGTAAATCAGAGCAGCGTGGATATTACACCGTGGTCATTGAGCGGAAGAAAGCGCCGATTGGCATGTGCGTAAGTGGAACCTTGCTCAGTATCAGATCCAGGATAAGAACCAGCAGATCCGCCACGGCCATGGCAACCAGCTAGCATTTGACAACTCTGGAGAGGCCACACTTTCCCCGAGACAGGATGAATATGGTCACTATCTCTACTAGAAGCAGCAGCAGAGAGGTTTTATTTTTTCTGACGGGAGGCGGAAATGCGTGCCCTGTAGTGGCCAAATGTGGTGGAGGACCCGTTTGTTCTTCATGGCGTTCTCGGAGACGATTGTCCAACCAGGTGGACAGGGAGATCAGGGAATCCGGGCTGTCAGTGTCATCTCTTGCCGCTAGCTTGTTTTTCACCATGTCAATGAGACCGTTCCGAAATACGTTTTGAAGTGCCTTATTGTCGGCCGCTAACGTCCGGAACTCCACGAAATATTCGGCAACGCTGCGTGAGCCCTGGCGGAGTGTGAGTAGGCGCTTAGCCGTATCTGTACCACGGACGGAGTCGTCAAAGATCTTTCTCATTTCCGCGATAAAGGTGGAAAAAAAGAGCAGATATCCGGTTAATTATATCAAACAGCTGTAGCCCACGCTAAGTCACTTCCCCGCAACAACCCCATGATATAAGCAATCTTTGACGTATCCGTGGAGTACGTGGATGACGGCTGCTATAACACCAAGGAGCACTGCAGAAGGAAGACCCGGCACTTTCCCAAATCCCCAGCGTAGTGCTCTGGTTCAGGTTCGTGCGGCTATCTTGATGGTGATGTTGCTGATGCGTTGGGTGTTGGCACTACAGGCTGTCTGGGCTGGTTAGACAGAGTTCCAGGAGTGGGTAAAATACACGGTCCACCTGGTCACCGATCTTCGTTACGTCAGCAGGGAGAACGGACGTTCGCCATGACCTCCTGGAGGAGTTGGTCATGCAAACCCAGTTGGGAGCCCTGGTTGGTGAGGTCTTGTTGCAGGGTATTCGTGTCTGCTCCGTCCATAGTGGCCAGATCTTTCTGTTGCAACGAATGAGGCGACACAGGCACGGAGATTTAGTTAGGATGCAGACGTGAACGGCAAACAGGAAGGAGAGCAGGAAGGCAGAAGACGGACAGAATTTATCTTGACTCGGAGCGTAGAGAGAGAAACGGCTGACAAAATCCTTCTTAGCACGGAGAGACGGAGTTACGCAGGCAAGCCTTGGTGCTGAATTAACACTTTAAAAGACTTATTTTGACGCGGGGAGGCTGGGTTTCACAGGTAAGCCTCTGAACTGGAGTTGAACTTAGAAAACTGATCCTGACACGAAGAAATTCAGTTTCACAGGTAATTTTCGATACTGGGCAAAACCTAGAACATACAGCCTTAAGCGGGAAAAGTTATTTACCACACCCTCAAAACCAACAATCTGGCAACTACTGGTTGTAACGCCGGAGTTCTCATGCTGCAGGTCCTGATGGAAACCAGGTGTGCCGTCATCAAAGAGAATTAGGAGCAAGTGGGAAACTGACGGTCGGAATTGTGGCACTATCAAAGGAAATTAGGAGAAAATAGGGAATTTACGATCCGGACCCTGACATGCACATTGTATCGAAAGGAAAGGCATGGAAGCAAAGCGCACAGCGCACTTCTGTTGGTACAAAACTAAAATCTAATCATTAGAAAGAGAGTACATATGGTCAGATGATGTTGTATCTTTATTCGTAGGGCTAAGGAACAGCAGGGTAAAATGACCCAGATGGGAGTTATTTAAAGATCCCCAAACAGTGGCTAAGATTGAAAATGCATGGCAAAAGTGTAGTGTTACGACAGACGTGAGGTATTTCAATATGTAGAAAGACTGGGAAATCAGATTTTCCAAAAACGCTTCCAAGAGGAGACATTTCTAGTATGCTATGATATGGCTTTTTCGAGCGGCTGGTGGTTGAGCTCACTTGGGGATCAGTTATGCTGGACTGGCTGTTGTGCAGGGAAGAGAAATTGATTAGATAGCTTAACGTAAAGCAACCTTTAAGGTGGTAAATACGGAGGATAGGTAGAGAGATTTACCGATGCATTATTGATTCCAAAGAAATTTACAGATGTCACATTAATATTACAAGTGCTCAGATACACAAATATTAGAGGAGAGGTACGAAGGAATAGAAGTAAGTACCTCAAAATATAAACTTTCCAGGAATTATAAATCAAAGATGACAATATTCGCAAGATTTACAAGTTTACACTGATAAGATGGTAGTGCAAGATTTGCTGTGAATTTATACAATAGTGGTGCACATTCACACAGTCCAAATAATAAGCGACGGTAAAATTCAATAGTATTGCAGTCAGTGTCCACCATACCTGGGAATGGTAAATAGTGCTCAAACTGAGCTCTGTCGAACAGAGTTTAACAACAGTCTAACAGGAAGGGACATTCACTTAGAGAATTGTGAGCAATTTTGTGTCTCTTTCTTATAAAGATATGCTGACATTGCGGAGGTCAATCAAAATGATTCCGCCTTTGAAAGGCTTGTCATATGAGGGGCATTATATGGCTCTAACCCTGTACTGTGTCATTCAGAGGAAGAAGGTTGAACCCCTGCATCAGCAAGGACCCGTTGCAATTTACCTATCGCCAGCAATAGGTCTTCGGTAGATGCAATTTCATTAGCTCTTCACGCTGCCTCTGACTATCTGGACAGCACAAACAACAAAGATGCTGTTAATCGACAATATCTCAGCATGTAATACCATCACTCTCACAATCCGGATTGAAAAGTTGCAGAACCTGGTCCTCGGTACCTCCCTCTACAACTGGATCTTCGAATTCCTAACTGGAAGACCACAATATTTGCTGATTGATGATAAAATCTCCTACTCGCTGACGATCAACACTGGTGCGCCTCAGAGTTGCGTGATTAGCCCACTGCTCTAAAATCTTTAATGCTCAAATACCGTCTATAAATTTGCTGATGACACAACCATTTTCTGGTAGAACCTGACATGGAAACGAGAGGGCGTTCAGGAGCGAGATGTCCCAACTGGAAGAGTGGCGTCGTAGCAACAACCTTGCACTCAACGTCAGTAAAACCAAAGAGCTGATTGTGGACTCTGGAAAGGTAAGACAAAGGAGCACTTTCCAATCCTCAGAGAGATCAGAAGTGGAGAGAGTGAGCATTGTCAAGTTCCTAGGTGTCAAGATCTCTGAGGTTCTAAACTGGTTCCAACATATCTATGCAGTTATAAACAAAACAAGAAAAAGACCATACTTCATTCGGAGTTTGAAGAGGTTTGATGTGTGAACAAGTACAAATGCAGTTTAAAAAAATCCTCTTTAGATGTACCGTGACGCGCATTCTGACAGGCCACATCGCTGTCTGGTATGATGGTCGGGGGTTGTGGGGTGGTGGTGCTGTGCTACTGCACAGGACCGAAAGTATCTGCAGGCGGTTGTAAATCTCGTCGATATCATCTTGGGTACCAGCCTAACAAAGTACCCAGGACATCTTCAGGGAGCGGTGTCCCAGAAAGGCAGCGTCCGGTATTAAGGACATCCAGCACCCAGGACAAGCCATTTTTCCACTGTCACCATCCAGGAGCTACAGAAGCCTAAAAACACACGCTCGGTGATTCAGGTAATTTTCCTCCCTTCTGTCATCCGATTCGTAAATGGGCATTCAACCCGTAAGCACAACCTACTTTTTAATATCTTATTTCTCTTTTTTGCACGATTTTTAACTGTAATTGATGTACTTATGCCTTTGTTGCTATTATTATAATTTATTATATTCGTTATGTATTGCATTGAAATGCGGCTGCTACTTTCACAAATTTCACGACACATGCTGGTATAACGGCCTTTGCCGCAACTGGCTCCCGTTGCCTGGGGCGAATGGCCGTCGACCCCGCCAACAGTGCAATTGCTTTGGTGCGGATACGGTGTGAGGCACCCAGTGATCAGCCACGACACAAATATCAAACAATATGCCAAGTGCGAGTAAAGATTTATACGTTATAGCAAGTTTTGGTGATGGGTTAGTGGCAACAGCTAGAAGAAAATGTGCCCCGTTAGTAACATATCAGTCCTGTGCGCATAATATTTTAATACTTTGGAGCTCACGCCTCCGATTCCATCCACAACGTCTTTCCGAGACTCCGGCCACCATCCGAACCCCCGAGGTCCGGTATCTGCCGCCCTGGAACCGCTATCCGTTCCCCGCACGTCTGTCCTGTCGGCTCGCCTCCCGAAAAAGCCCGCGCTCCTCAACTCAGCACACATATACAAGATAACATAACATGACTTGCATTGGCTAGCAAATGAAGACAATTTCCATTATCACTACGTATATTCCAAACACGCTGTACAGAGAACACCTTGCTCAGCATTTAACAGTACGAGAAGCCATTTTGGTAATAAGCAATTAACAGTTAACTGTCCATCTAGTATTACTGAGAACCCTACATTCTCCCCCCACCGAAGTAAGTCATGCCGTCATGACATTCAGATAATTCGCCACGCCTTCCTGCAAAACAAACAGCCCAATCCACGTGCAGAAAGCAGGGAAATAACTTCCCAAAACAGTAGAGATCACACCCTGCTCCCCGGGTGCAACATAGGCCAACTTCTCCGGGGGGTTCCGACTTCTATGAGACCTACGTATCCCCGCTTCTGACTCTTCCGCCTCGGAGACTATAGGGGACCTTTTGAAACTACGAGGCGAACCCACCCCCGAGCGGTCACCCAAACCCCTCTGCGCCTCGGAACCCTCTATCTCTGGTTCAAACCCTACATACTGTCCTTCAGCGCCCTGCAGTACCACGGACTGCCTATCACTAGCCCCCCTTACCCCGTCTAACACAGTGGGGAAATGCCAGGACTCTCTTCCTCGATCACGGGAGTATAAGCGAACGGCAGAAGGTACCAACCATCCCAGTCATCATCCTCCGAGTCAGTATCCCGCACAGGGGCTGGACCTGGGCCCGTCTCTCCCGGGGTAGGCACGTCCTCCACCCTGCGGGGACGCAGAGTCCTGATACTGGGTGCAGCCGCCGCTTCAAGCTCCCGTTTTATCTGTACGTCTTGCCCCAGGGGCAAAAGGTGATTCTGATGGAGAATCTTGACAGGCCCCTTTCTATCCTCGGGCCGGACCCGGAAAACCGGTAAATTTGGCATCTGACTCTCCACCACATAGGGCGTGGCTGCCCAGTGATCAGCCAATTTGTGCTTTCCAGTTAATCCCAGATTCCTTATGAGGCTTCGTTCTCCCGGTAGGAGTTGGGAGAACTTTACTTTCGTGTCATATCTCCTCTTATTTCCCCGATTCTGCCGGACGGCCGCCTCCCCGGCTAACTCGTAAGCCCATTTCAGCTCTTTCCTCATATCAGACACATACTTCAAATAAGGCGTCGGCGATGCCTCACCCGCATCAGTCCCGAAACAGAGGTCAATGGGCAACCTGGCTTCGCCCCCAAACATAAGATAATAGGGGCAGTAACCAGTAGCTTCATTCCGTGTACAGTTGTAACGGTGAACCATTTGCCTAATATGTCGACTCCAGCGGTTCTTTTTGCTGATCTCCAGGGTCCCGATTAAACATCTCCGGCTGGGGACCGCCCTGCGGATGATAGGGCGTGGTCCTCGATTTCTCAACCCCGAGCATGCCCAGTCAGTCATAGATGAGTTTACTCTCAAAGTCCCGTCCCTGGCCACTATGTATCCGCCGGCGAAAAATATTCTCTCATTGCATCTTCGCCACTGTAGTCGCTCCCTGATCCTTGGTAGGAAAAGCTTGAGCATACCTGGTGTTTTGGACCGTGGTGACCAAAATATTCGTCGTGTTGCTGGCATCGGGTTCTATGGCCACGAAATCCATGCACGTCAGGTCAAACGGCCCCGCAATCTGCAAGTGGGACAAAGGGACAACCTGCCCAGGCAGCGAATTCCGCCGTATGCAGGATTAGCAGTACTCTTCGACTTCCGTCCTCATTCGGGGCCAGTAAAACCGGTCCTTGGGCAATCCTTAGGTCTTTTCCACCCCCAGATGTCCAGAGCCATCATGGAGGGACTTCAAGACAACCTTCCGATACTTCTCAGGCAGGACCAGCTGCCAACACCGAGGTCGGTCCGAGAGTGACCTTACCCGCTATAAATTTTTGTTTTTCAAACTCAACCGTAGCTATTCGCTCAATAACAGAAACACTGAAACGTGTTCAGTCTTCTCCGCCTGTGTCACATCCCCCTCTTCCACGGCGTGCCAGACAGGGCCAATGCCCGGGTCATCTCGCTGAGCAGCGGCCACTTCCCCAGGGTTTAACTCCGGCAGCTGCGTGGTCTTCAGAGCAGTCAGATCACTGTAAACTAGGGGCACGGCGTCATTGGACGCCCCGAATGAGACCACTGCTCGATCTGGCCCCTCCTTCTCCTCAGCTTGCACAGTGACAGCAAACTGGCACATCTCCTTCACCCTGGATGCAGGAAGACTCTCCCACTCCGCGTACTTCTTCAGTTCCTCATGCCTCCGTCGGGACAGAGCATCCGTATCGACATTCCGGCTCCCGGGGCGGTACTTCAGGCTGAAATCATATACAGACAAGGCTGCCAGCCACCGACGGTCTGTAGCATCCAGTTTATCCACCACCGCCCATTTCAACGCCAGCAACTCCAACTTTTGAGTGGGATAGTTCCTCTCCAAAGGTGACAAACACTGGCTGACAAATGCCACAGGCCTCAGGCCAGCGCCCTGATCCTGATATAGAACGGCCCCTAACCCTCATGACTGGCGTCAGTGTGTAGCACGTAGAACAATCGGGGGTTTGCAAAAGCCAGCACCGGCGCCTGAGTCAGCATCTCCTTCAGTGACAGAAAAGACGCTTCACATTTGTCATCCCATCTCTGTCCGAAGGGCTCTGACGGGTTCAAATATTCTCCCATCTCCCGTCCTTCCCCCACCCCCCTCTGTGCCAGGGGAGGGTAGCCACGCAGAGGTTGGTTCAAGGGATGACTCACCTGGGCGTAGCCCTTCACGAATCTCCGGTAGTACCCATAGAACCCTAGGCACGAACGCAGAGCACTCACGGTCTGGGGCCTTGGCCAGGTGGTCACTGCTTCGATCTTAGCCGTGTCCTTCGCTACACCATTTTGCGAGATAATGTGTCCAACATGGCTAACAGAACTGGCACTTGTCCAGGGAAAGCTTCAACCCTTCCTGCTTCAGCCGGTTGAGCACCTTCAGTATTCTCGCTTCTTGTTCTTCCAAGATGGATCCAAATACTGAGTCATCCAAATATACTAACATTTCGAGCAGGTTCCTATCTCCCACTGTCTTCTCCATGACCCTCTAGAAGGTGCTAGGGGCCCTCGATATGCCCTGGGGCATCCTTTCGAAAAATCCCAGAGGGCAAATGAAGGCTGTATTCTCCTTATCGGCCTCACTCATCGGGATGGTAATATCTAGTTCTCAAACCCACTTCGCCCCACTCAGACAGGCCAGCGCGTCTTCGACCCGGGGTCTGTGTTCTGATCAACGACCCTGCGCCTGTTCAGTGTTCTATAGTCCACACACATATCAACCTTCCCATTCTTCTTCTGGGCCACTACGATAGGAGAGGCATAAGGGCTTCGGGACTCTGTAATGATCCCAGCCTCCTTCAACTTGCCCAAATGCTGCAGCACGTCTTCCACATCTGCAGCAGCCAGTCGCCACGATCTTTCACTAAACGGAGTATCCTCAGTTACCCGTATGGTGTGGTGAATGCTCTTGGAACAACCCACATCAAACTCGTCAGTGGAAAAAAAACACCCGTTAGCGTCAACATCTTCTGCACCAGCCTCCGCTTCCAGCCTTCCTGGACAAGTGATGCCCCAAAGTTAAAAGCTTTCAGCGGTCAACTTAGGCCCTTGGCCCAACAGCAATCTCCCAACTGGCCTCACGGGGGTGCTATGCATCACCATCATGGGGAACAAATGTTCCAGAGGCATCTCTCGCTTAAAGGTGACATCCCGTTTCGTAGTGTTCCTGACGAACACCACCAGCCTGCGTGCCTGCACCACCGAGGGCTTCTGCAACTCGGGTCGCATCAGCACCCCAGCCGGGAATCTTGACTCCTCCTTGAGATCTTCCGGGATGTCGACTAAAAAGGCTTCACCCTCAGGCACTCCCGGGAATCTAGGGATCCACTTCACTCTCGCTATTTCACCTGGAGTACCACCCTGGGCTTCGACTTGGCACACCATACAGTGCATCGTTCACACACCGCGTCTAGCCCAGGGCGACGCAACACTTCCTCAAAAGCAGCTCGGAACACTGGGTGCACTGACAGGGTCTCCAAAAAGTCTTCACCTGCCTTCTCCTTACAGGCTCCCAGGAGTCTCCGCACAGTAGGGGTACTGGACCCCACCAGAATTGACACCCCCCCCCCCGCCTCACCGGGGTCTGGGTAAACCAGTACCAGGGCCTCATGAGCCTCAGACACCCCCACCTCAGCTTCCAGGAACTCCAGTTTCACAGACAAATAGCCATCGTACGGGTAATCACCATCACTGATACCCCAAATTTCCAGTGCACTGAAAGGAGTAAATGGTAAATGCGCCAGCTCCTGATCGTAGAACGACCGGTACAGTAATGTGACCTGCGACCCGGTGTCGAGTATGGCTTTTACATCTATCACCTCTATCCGCATCGACACGCCGGATCGGGGTCCCACCAATCCTTCGGGGATAGGGACTTTTCCTCTCCAGGATCCCGCCGAACATTGCTGGGAACGGATTTTCCCAGAGACTCCAGTCTGTTCTAACTGAGTCTCTTCTAACTTTCCCGACACCTCCTTCCTCCTGGGACACCGGTGGGCACTCCCTCCGAGGGGCTCTCTGCCGTTCACATTCCCGCCTGAAGTACCCATGTTCCCCGCAGTTATAGCACACGCCTCGCCTCGCAGGACGCCGTCCTCCGCCTGACCTCAGTACCGTCCGTCCCTTCAGAGAGGGGCCTTCTCCACTAGTCCCCTTCTGCGACCCCATTATGTGTCTCTCGCGTAGATCTGGCCCCGGTCATTTCACCACAAGGAGCTGCTACCGAGGACGGCACCGTACTAACGAGGCCCTCTTCCCCTCCCAACGCGTCCTCCTCCTCCCTTACCTCTCTGAGCAACTGAACAAAAGACGGGGGTGCGGGGGGACACGCTCTACGGGACTGCCGGAGGCTCCCAGCGATCACATCATGTCTCTGCGTGCCCCTGGGTACCTGGTCAATCCTTATCCGATCCATCTCATTCCCTTGAATAACCACCCCCGCCCCCGGGGCCTCAAGCAATTTAGCCTTCGCTCCAGCCGGAAAGGGTACTCAGAAAACTTTTCCCCTTTCTCCTGACGCAGATTCTGAATCCCCCCTAAAAGCTCCAGCGTGCCCCCCGTTAGCCCAAAAGGCTCCTCTAATGCTTCTAGACCCTTGTGGAGGCCCCAGGTGCCACTGAGACACTGAGGGTTCAGACGACGAATGCTTCCAGACACCCCATCCAAGAAGCCAAGGGCTGGTTAACTTCCACGCCTTTTACCACCTCAGCTGCCCCCCTTCTCAAACTTTCTCCCAATCTGTGCCGCTTCTCCTCCTCAGGACACTGCCACTCACCGAGCAGCTGAGAGGTATGTTCTATCCAGGTCTCATCATCATCTTCCCTTTCGGGGATGTGGGTCCTTCCTGAGGAAATTCTTAACTGCTGACGCGGACCCACCGCCTTGTTCACCAGGGAGTTAATGGCTGAGGCCAACTCAGAGCCTTCCCGCTTCCGTGGGGAATGAGAACTGTGACGAAAGAGGGTTACAAAAAGTACAAATAGATTAAGATGTTCCTGGCACCAGTGGGATCAACAGTCGATCTGCCACCTGTTTTCAGGAGAAACAGAGATAAATAAGACATGGAGCAGCATTTGGAAATGTTAATGAAGAGACGAGAGAGTTTAACGGAAGGAGACACCGGTCTGGGTATAGTCAAGATCGGCTCCGTTTGAACCCTGAACTGTTTGAAGTGATGGACAGGCGATACCCCAGCAGGAGGATAAAAAGGGACAGGTTCGCTAAGGCAGGACACACACGACACCAGGAGGTAACGAGACCCTGGAAGCGGTGCGCCTCCCGCAAGTCGGTGGGAGTTTTTGGAGGGCTGGTCGCGGGACCAAGCCATAGACGCACAGGGTGGAAAGGTACGATCGGCGGGACCTGGTGTGTGTCCGCCCTTGCCTGGGTGCCAGGTTCACTGCAGAGGAACGATTGTATCTGAAACGGAGGGGTCACAGTCGGTGACCTCAGAAGACATTACAAAGAGCTCGCCCGAAAGCTGACTGCGAGGAATATCGAAGGTCTGTGTGGAATCCGTTTTGAATATTCATTCGCTTTCTCTCTGTCTCTCACGGCACGGCAGTGATTACTGTGAACTGAACTGAACTCAATTGAACTGAACTTTGCGTCACTTTGAAACTGGTCATTTTCCCCTAGATGACGATAAAGCTTGATTGATGCTACTATCCTAGCTCTGTGTACATGTGTGTTTATCATTGCTGAACTGTTGCATTTATTATCCTTTTGATTAGAGTACTGCGTTGCTTATTCCTTTAATGAAACCTTCTTAGTTCCAGTAATCCAGACTCCAACTGAGTGGTCCATTTCTGCTGGTTTGGCAACCCAGTTACGCGGTACGTAACAGAACCAATTACATTCTCCAAATCTGACCACTCCCTTCCTTCATCCTTCAAAACCGATTGACCCTCTCGCTAAAGTCTCCGCCCCTACCTTCGGGCAACTCCTCTGGCGTCCCTTCAAACCCTTCCTCCGTGACAGCGTGCATGCCCCATCTGACTCCCGTTGCAGAGGGTGATTAGCCGTCGATTCTGCCAAAAAGTGCAAATGCTTTGCTGCGGATACTGTGTGAGGCTCCGAAATGTCAGCCACGACACAAACATCAAATAATATACAAAGAGCAAGCAAAAAATATACTTTACAGTAATACTTGGTGATGAGTTAGTAGAAACAACTATTGAAAAGGCGCCACACAGGTAAACCTATCAGTCTTCTGCACATAATATTTTAATACGTTGGAGCTCACACCTCCGATTCCATCCACAACGTCCTTCCGAGACTTCGGCCACCCTCCGGACCCCGGAGGCTCGGTATCTGGCGCCCTGGAAACGCCGGCTCCGCACGTCCGTCCTCTCCGCTCGGGTCCTGAAAAAGCCCGCGAGCGCCAGCTCAGCTCACACAGACAAGGTAGCATAACATAGATAACTTCCATTGCTTAGTTCCTCCGTTATCAATAAGTATAACTGAAACCTCTCAGCTACAGAGAACATGACCCAATAGTTAGCATTACAAAGAAGTCATTTCATTATAACACCTTAGAGAAGCCATTTTATAATAAGCAGTTAACAGTTAACGGTGCAGTTAATATTATCGAGAACCCTACGCTCATCTGTGAATTCAATTAAATTCGTGAAGCACATTCAAAATTCCAGGAATTTTATTATTGACAGCATTGACCAAATCTGAGGGAAAGCAATAAACTGAGTTTTCTGCTCCATATACCAAGTGATTGCTCGCTATGATTGGCACAATGATATTACAACTTGTTACACATCAAGTAACAATTTGGGTATCAGATTAATTAGTCTTGTGTAATATTAGAAATCCTACACTAATCAATAGAGTACTGGCTACATGTGATGGCATTCATAGCCAGAGGATTCGAGCACAGGAGCAGGGAGGTACTACTGCAGCTGTGCAAGGCCTTGGTGAGACCACACCTGGAGTATTGTGTGCAGTTTTGGTCCCCTAATCTGAGGAAAGACATCCTTGCCATAGAGGGAGTACAAAGTAGGTTCACCAGATTGATTCCTGAGATGGCAGGACTTTCATATGATGAAAGACTGGATCGACTAGGCTTATGCTCGTTGGAATTTAGAAAATTGAGGGGGGATCTTATTGAAACGTATAGAGTTCTAAAGGGATTGGATAGGCTAGATGCAGGAAGATTGTTCCCGATGTTGGGGAAGTCCAGAACGAGGGGTCACAGTTTGAGGATAGAGGGGAAGCCTTTTAGGACCGAGATTAAGAAGAACTTCTTCACACAGAGAGTGGTGAATCTGTGGAATTCTCTGCCACAGGAAACAGTTGAGGCCAGTTCATTGGCTATATGTAAGAGGGAGTTAGATATGGCCCTTGTGGCTAAAGGGATCAGGGGGTATGGACAGAAGGCAGGTACAGGGTTCTGAGTTGAATGATCAGCCATGATCGTACTGAATGGCGGTGCAGGCTCGAAGGGCCGAATGACCTGCTCCTGCACCTATTTTCGACGTTTCTATTTACGAGTAGAAGTATTGCTGAACCTGTTGCTATGGGACCTGACGCTCCTGTCACTCCTTCCGGACAGCAGCATGGAGAAGTGAGCATCACCTGGGTGACGGGCGTCCCTGATGATGAATGCTGCTTTCCGGTGATTTCACTCCTTGTCGATGTTTTCAGCGGTGGATAGGGATACACATCTGATGGACTGGCTGCATCCACAACTTTTCATTGTTTATTCTATTCAAGGAACCCGGTGTTTCCATACCAGACAATGATACAACCAGTCAGGGTACTCTCCACTATTCTGGTCTAGAAGTTGGCCTAATTACAGTTGACATGCTAAATCTACACAAACTGACGTAGTATAGAGGGTAAATATCGCTAAGTCTTTCCAGGATAACGGCGAGCAAATTCTTCTCCTCTGAGCCTCTACACTAAGGATCCCAGTCAATATGGGGGATATTATAGCCACAGATGAAAATATACTCCAAGATCAGGCCTTTTTCCAGAACCGGGAAGCAGGAGTAACAAATCTATTTTTTTTTTTTTACAGTGTATGCATTAAATGCCTTGGGATGCCCGTTAATACTCTTCACTCTAGTCATTTCCTCGTCATTATTCACTCTCCTGATTCACAATTTAACCTGCTTGTTGATTCTTCATGTTCCTCCGAGAGCCAGTACAATTTCAGCATCCCAAACTTTACATTGTCTTCTCTCTCTCTGTCTCTCTCTCTCTCTGCAGTAAAGACGATGGTATTTTGTTGTCATATGTAAAACTGTTACAATTGTGCTACTGGAAGATAGTTCATGACGTCAGAGAGGAGAAGAACCTATAGGTTGAGAAAGAGGAGAAAACGAGGGTGAATGAAAGGACGGGTTATGACGGGATCAGGAATGGTTATTACTGACGAAAGTATACCCTATGATCAGGCAGTTCTGTTAGAACCAGGAAGCAGGGGCAAATGATTCGCCACAACACTCAATGTAATCGGGGTGTGAGGTAAGGCGCAAAGTGGATTTCACTGGGACGCCGAAGCCAGTGATGCCGTCAGAATCAGCTGTAAACAGCTGGTTTGTTACTCTAAGGCAACACACACAAAATATGATGGAACTCAGCAGACCAGACAGCAATTATAGAAAAGAGTAAATTATGATAGTGTGTGTTGTTCTCTATTTCGAGCATCAGCAGATTTTCTCCCGTTTTAGTTCTATAACTCTGTTCATCACATTGTTTCCATTTATACACAGTGGGTTAACATAATAGGGATCATGAAGACAGCTTGATTGTAATAATTTACAGTATTTATTTCTAACGTTTAATGAGTTTCAAAATCCGAATCGTTGGGTATTTCAGCATTTTCTTGATTTCTTCTCGGAATTTGCTCTGGGTCAGGGCGTAAATAAAAGTGTTGGTGCAGGAACCGAGAATCTGCAGCATTCCCGATATTTCTTCAGTGAGGTAGTGGGGATCTGTCACAGAATAATAAACAAAACTCATTGAAATCCGTTGATAGATATAAAATGCCTGCCGTGTTATCCAGCACAGTATGAAACTACCGGATATGCTGAAGAGCAAAACGATGGATTTGCGTCGGTTCTCCATCTCCCGGTCCTTGTCATTCTCTCCATTCCTTCGTCCCCGGAGCCCCCGGCGGGAACGGCTGGCTGCTAGAATCTTCCTAACTGTTCGAATATTGAGCAGCAAAATCAGAAAGAATGGGACACAAGGGGTTAAAATGCGGTGAAACATTGCAAATGCCGCCCATGAGGGAGAACTTTTGTAGCTCGATGTATGAACACAATACCAGGGAACACCATCAATTACTGCCAAAGGATCGTGTACAAATCCCCAGGGTACACACTCCAAACAGGCCAACAGAATTACTGTCCCGATAACCACAGCGGCCGTCCTCTCGGTGCAATATTTTGTTTTCAGCTTCTCACAGCAAATAGCCACAAATCGATCGAAGGTGAAAGCGACAGTCAGCCAGACTGAGGTTGCAGTGCTCGCAAAAATTAACCATCCACAAAATCTGCACACAGGAGTGATGAACAGAAATGATCGGGGAAAATAAATCCAAGCAGTCCACGTCAGCATCGGGTAGGAGATAACCATCAAGAGATCGGTGGCGGCCATTCCCACCATGTAATGATTGACGCATTTGGACAGACCGCACTTTCCCCGGGACACAATCACAATGGCCAGCAGGTTCGCTGAAAGAGAGACAGGGAACAGAAAGTTGAAAAAAATACTGAGCAGAGGCTAGTGCAGCAATGTGAGCGGAAATCGTAATACTTCCATGTCATTGACGCGTTTAGTGGTGGAAGATTCCAAAAAGGGCGCAGATCTGGAGGAGACAAAGAAGGACGTTACACAGTTAAATAAAATCAATATATTTTGTGTACGAATTCCTTACTGGTGACCAAAATGTGAAGTGGCAGCGGGATGTGAAAACTGGGTATTTACCTCCTCAGAGTCCATACTAGATGGAACGTTTTCTACTGGCGCCTCCGCATTTCGTGACATAAGATGAATACATCCGCATCCTGATTGCGGGATAGTTCCAACTATCAAGCAGGGGAGAGGAATTCATCGTCCAGTAGCCAACTCAGTATCACTTTAAGATAACTGGATTGGTGTCAGATGTAGATATAACGTAATACATTTTATGGTGTTGATAACTATGAAGCCACACGTCTGTTGTGATAATTGTCTCAACAACGACTTCATTGAGTTGTCCATCAACTGCTTCACAGTCAGTCACAGCGCACACATTTATTAAAAATCCACAAGTTTAATGCTGCAACATGGAATTCCTCACATTTACTAAAATGATACTACCAGTCGATGGTTTGATTATTGCACCTCACAAGACCGCTCGCATACAAATGCAGACAATCCGTCCATATAAACACGGGGAGCTGCATAGACATAATATTTTCTGATTTCAGTATAGCTACTCCACGACCAAAAGCAGATAATCACGAACACCACATTATTCAACAGAAGCAACTGGGAAAACTCTGCCTGACACGTTGAAATCAAGAATCGCTGAATTCCATCATCCAGATTCCCAAATCTACATTCTCGATCTTTCCATTCCCTTCCTGAAATGCAGCAGACTGGGACTGGACATGCGGCAGTGGAATCCAGCGACAGAAACAATTACAACAATGGATTTCAACTTCAGTTCCCACCTACAGCAGCTGATACAGCGGCTTACCAGGAATTCCTAAGGCTGAAATAAAAGGATAGTAAACTTCCCCTATTCTCAGGATGACTGGATAACTCATTTCAGTGCGAATTTGTGATCTGATGCTTTTGAATTCACAGCGCCGGCAGAAAATCTGAGCTGGTGCTTTCAAAACGTCCCTGATTTATACAAAGGAGCAGTCTCGAGAGACACGGTTATACCCCGACTAACGTCATTAGTTACAATTACTTGAGCAAACATTTTTATTCAACACCATTGACTCTGATGTAAATATTGGGCAGATTGAATAGAAATATATCAAAATTATTGGGTATTACGTCAGCGGTGGGAATTATGACAAAATCTGAGCTTTCTGTCGCAGCAGCCATATTTACAGGGTTCATGTTTTTGTTGGCTACTTATTAATCTGCAAACAGATTTCACTGACACCGCCTAATTTCTGACCCAGGGTTTCAAATTTTCAGTGTTTCACCTCCTCCTGACCACACACACAGGAAACAAACACACACACAACGCACAGACACACACAAACACACACACAACACACACACACACACACACACACAGCTACACACACACACACACAGAGCTACACACACACACACACACACACACACACACAACACACACACACACACAAACACACACACAACACACACACACACACAGCTACACACACACACACACAGCTACACACACACACACACACACACACAACACACAGACACACACAGAGCTACACACACACAAACACACACACACACAACACACAGACACACACAAACACGCACAAAACACACACACACACACAGCTACACACACACACACACACAGCTACACACACACACACACACACACACACAACACACAGACACACACAAACACACAGACACACACAAACACACACACACACAACACACAGACACACACAAACACGCACACAACACACACACACGCACACAGCTACACACACACAAACACACACACAAACACACACACAACACACACACACACACACACACACACACAAACACACACACACACACACACACACACACACACACACACACACACACACACAAACACAGATCCTGGAAATGAAAGTGAGCGCACACTAAGTGCTAGAGAAACTTCGCTGAGTCCGTCAAACATGTTGATATGCTGCTGGAAAGGTTGACTTTCATAAGCCGTCCACTTCACAGAACCTTCGACGTTTTGACTCTGTCCCACTGACCCAGTTTCCTTCTTCTTCCCGCAGGGAAAGACTACAATATTCCTTCCTGTCGATACGCAAGTTAACGAGCATCTGTCGCATCGAAGGTGTGTTTCAGAGAACAGGGATACTGACAGCTCCTCAGTTCTACAGTCTTAGACCGAAGGCATTCAGTCCCACACTGAGCCCAAACCAGATACACATTCCACTGTTACACTGAACCACACATGTTCAGTATTTTCATTGTATTCTGTACCACAGTGTCCTATAGGTAGCGAGAGTGACCCAGATCCCAAATGCCCACACACGGTGCTGGGAGGATTGCAGCAGCGGGGTTGACAGAGTCAGTATGGGTTCAGGACATTAGAAACAGTTGGAGCATTACGAACTGATGGATGTGGTGTTGGTGGAATATTAGGAAGTTTATAATAAGCAAATAAGGTTCTGGTGTGCTTGTGTAGACTTAAAATTAGTCAGCAGTTCAAAGACAGAGAGAGGGAATGAATAGGCCACTTGCGATTTGGAAAGCTGTGACGAGTAGGGTGAACCAGAGATTGGAGCTGAGACCCCAGCTGTTCACAGTCTACATCGCTGATTTGAATGTGCGATGTTATCAATGTCTGCTCGTGTTACAGAGCTGGGCGGCAGGATCAGTAGTGAGAAGGATACAGAGTGGGTCCGGGGACTCAGCCAGAAGTGAATGAGTGAGGACCTGGCACATGTACAATGTGCGGGATGACTTGAGGCCAACCATTCCGAGAAGAACAAGGTAGGAAAAGCCATTTTTACGTGGGGGCGGAGGTCATCTTTCAGAGGGACGTGAGGAGCATTTTGAATAATTCACTGAGAGTTAACATCAACTATTAAGGGAAACAAACTTGAATTTGTCCTATGAAGCAGAATGACTGGGGAAGAGGAGGTGTCTAACTGGGTTCTGGCGAGAATGCATCTTGAATATTATAACCATATAACCATATATAACCATATGACAATTACAGCACAGAAACAGGCCATCTCGGCCCTTCTAGTCCGTGAAGAACTCTTACTCTTACCGAGTCCCACCGACCTGCACTCAGCCCATAACCCTCCATTCCTTTCCTGTCCATATATCGATCCAAATTAACTTTAAACGGCAACATTGAACCTGCCTCAACCACGTCTGCTGGAAGCTCGTTCCACACAGCTACTACTCTCTGAGTAAAGAAGTTCCCTCTCATGTTACTCCTAAACTTTTGTCCTCTAACTCTCAACTCATGTCCTCTTGTTTGAATCTCCCCCATTCTCAATGGAAAAAGCCTATCCACTTCAACTCTATCTATCCCCCTCATAATTTTAAATACCTCTATCAAGACCTCCCTCAACCTTCTACGCTCCAAAGAATAAAGACCCAACTTGTTCATCTTCTCTCTATCACTTAGGTGATGAAACCCAGGTAACATTCCAGTAAATCTTCTCTGGACTCTCTCCATTTTGTTGACACCTTTCCTGTAAATCGGTGACCAAAACTGTACACAATACTCCAAATTTGGCCTCACCAATGTATTGTACAATTTCAACATTACATCGCAACTCCTGTACTCAATGCTGTGATTTATAAAGGCCAGCATACCAAAAGCTTTCTTCACCACCCTATCCACATGAGATTCCACCTTCAGGGAACTATGCACCATTATTCCTAGATCCCCCTGTTATACTGCATTCTTCAATGCCCTATCATTTACCATGTATGTCCTATTTTGATTAGTCCTACCATAATGTAGCACCTCACAATTATCAGCATTAAACTCTGTCTGCCATTTTTCAGCCCACTCTTCTAACTGGCCTAAATCTGTCTGCAAGCTTTGAAACCCAACTTCATTTTCCACAACTCCACCTATCATCTGCATACTTACTAATCCAATTTACCACCCCATCATCCAGATCATTATTGTGTATGACAAAAAACATTGGACCTAGTACAGATCCCTGAGGCACACCACTAGTCACGGAACTCCGATCTGACAAACCGTTATCTACCACCACTGTCTGGCGTCTCCCTTCCAGCCACTGCTGAATCCATTTTACTACTTCAATATTAATACCTAACGATTGAACCTTCCTAACTAACCTTCCGTGTGGGACTTCGTTAATGGCCTTACTGAAGTCCATATAGATTCAATAAGATTTGTCAAACGTGACCTTCCACGCAAAACTCCATGTTGACTGTTCCTAATCAGACCCTGTTTATCCAGATAATTACATATACCATCCATTAGAATACTTTCCATCAATTTACCTACCACTGACGTCAAGCTCACAGGTCGATAATTGCTAGGTTTACTCTTAGAATCCTTTTTAAACAATGGAACAAATGAGCAATACGCCAGTCCTCCGGCACCATACCCGTTTCTAATGACATTTGAAATATTTCTGTCAGAGCCCCTGCTAGTTCCACACTAACTTCCCTCAAGTTCCTCGGGAATACCCTGTCTGGACCCGGAGACTTATCCACTTTCATATTCCTTAAAAGCTCCAGTACTTCCTCTGCTTTAATCATCATAGTTTCCATAACTTCCCTACCTGCTTCTCTTATCTGACCCAATTCAATGTCCTTCTGCCTAGTGAATACAGAAGAAAATAAATTGTTCGGAATCTCCCCCATCTCTTCTTGCTCCACACATAGCTGTCCACTCTGATTCCCTAAGGGATAAATTTTATCCCTCAGTATCCTTTTGCTATTAATATAACGGTAGAAACTCTTGTGATTTATTTTCACCTTATTTGCCAAAGCAACCTCATATCTTCTTTTAGCTTTTCTAATTTCTTTCTTAAGATTATTTTGACATTCTTTACATTCCTCGAGCACCTCATATTCTCCATGCTGCCTGTAATTATTGTAGATATCTCTCTTTTTCCCAACCAAGTTTCCAATATCCCTTGAAAACCATGGCTCTCTCAAACTTTCATCCTTTCCTTTCATCCTAACAGGAACATAAAGATTCTGTACTCTCAAAATTTCACTTTTAAATGACCTCCATTTCTCTATTCTATTCTTCCCATAAAACAAATTGTTCCAATCCATTCCTTCTAAATCATTTCGCATTTCCTCAAAGTTAGCCTTTCTCCAATCAAAAATCTCAACCTTGGGTCCAGAACTATCCTTCTGCATAATTATGTTGAAACTAATAGCATTGTGATCACTGGACCCCAAGTGTTCCTCAACACAAACCTCCGTCATCTGACCTATCTCACTCCCAAACAAGAGATCCAACACTGTCCCTTCTCTAGTTGGTACCTCTATGTATTGCTGCAAAAAACAAAACAAAACAAAAAAAACTACCCTGCACATATTTTACAAACTCCAAACCATCCAGTATGAGCTTCCCACTCAAACTGTCGTTTACCGGTCTCGTCGCACTTCCTCAGTAAACTCATCCTTGTAGCACTGAGAGTGCAGGGATTTTTCCTCGCACTGTCTGCACTGGTTCCAGGGATGGCAGGGTGTCGTGTGAGGAGAAATCGTGTGAGCCAGGCCGGTATTCCCTGAAATTTATGAGGAGAATTGATCGATTCTTTGAATTATTCAGACCGATTGGAGTGATGATTCTCCAGAAATAGGATTCTGTTACCATGGGTCATAGCTTCATCAAGAAAGAATAAAAATTCAGGACGGAGAGGGAAAGAAAATGTCCTTATTCGGTAATTGTTCATCTAGTTGCAATCCATAACAGTGCAGGACATGAAGGAGCCCTTTGGTCTGTGATGTTGGGCTGACGTAATTAAGCCAGTGAAGCCTAATTAAATTAATCCGTCTCCCTGCATGTTGTCTATATCGCTTCGTTCTCTGTGTGTTTCCTTGTCTAAGAGCCTCATAAATGCCACTGTTTCACCTACCTCCTGCTCCAACCCAGAACTCCATTCCAGAACCCCACAACTCTTTGTTTTATTTTCTTCTAAATTACTTCCTGCACATGTCTTTTGAATATTTTCCCCTCTCACCTTAACTGCATGCCCTCTGGTATTCGGTATTTGATGCTCTGAGAAAGATACTGGCTGTCTACTTTATTTACGAATGGTATAAACATTTCAGTTTCCGTTTCGCTTCTGGCACTCTGCGAAGAACAATACAAAATTGTGCAACTTCTCCTTTTAGACCTCCTCCTAAACTCCTCCTGTTGAAAGTCTTCTATTCCCTTTCCAAAGGCTCGGCATCCTTCCTACAATGGGGCGACCGAAACGAGATGCAATATCCCAGATGCAACCTGGCCAAACTTTTATAAAGCTGAAACATTACCTCCTGGCTCATGAACTGAAACCTTCATTAACAAAGGCAAATATGTCACGGAGCAGGAGCAGTGGAGGAAAGTGACTGATCAATATGATGCTGCAGACCTGGAAATGAGGCCAAAGAAAAGATAACGCGGGGTACGGAGTTGGCAGATGCACTAAATGAATATTTTGCACAAGACTTCACAGCGGAAAGTACAAGCTTTGCGCCGGATGTTAGAGGCTGTGAGTGGGGGACATGATTGCAGTTACTATAACAAGGGAGAGTGCGCACAAAAAGCTGAAAGATCTCATAGTGTATAATCCCCCGGACCATGTGAACTGCGCTCTCGGGTTATAAAACAAGTAGCGCTCAAGACTGTGTAGGCATTAGTAATTATCTTTTCACAATTAAGTGGACTCTGGCAGAGAACTGGAAAATTGGAAATGTGACTGTACTCTAAAAGAAAGCAGGAAGGCAGCAGAAAGGAAATTGTGGATCAGTTGGCCTGACAGCATTGGCTGCTAAAATTTTGGAGTCATTTGTCAAGGATGAAGTTATGAAGTCCTTGGACACACAAAACAAGATAGGGCAAAGTCGGCATGGTTTCGAAAAGAGAAGATTTTGTCTGATGAACCTGTTGGAATTTCTTGAGGATATTAATGATGCCATACTAACGGGGACGCAGTGGACGTGGATATTGAGACTTTCATAAGGCCTATGACAAGGTGCCACACATAAGGCTGCTTACCAGGTTAAGGCCCGATTATATTATAGGAAAGTAACTGGCATGTTTAGAGCATTAACTGATAAGTAGGAGGCAGCGAGTGGGAATAAAAGGCTCCTTTTCTGGTTGCCTGCAGGTGTGTGTTCCACAGGGGTTGGGGCTGGGACCGTTGCTTTTTTATGTTGTATCTCAATGATTGAAACGGTAGATGATACAGAGATTGGTGGAAGGAAGGGTAGTGTTCAGGAACCCGGTAGGCTGCAGTGGGACTCAGACAGATTAGGAGGATGGGCACTCGCTGCCTGCTACAAATTCACTGCGTCACCTTTAGGTACCGAATGTTTAATATCCTCAACAAATTCCAACAGGTTGGACAGGCAAGACTTTCCCTTAAGGAAACCATGCCGACTTTGTCCTACCTTGTACTGTGTGTCTAAGTACTCCATAATTTCATTTTAACAATTGACTCCGAGATCTTCCCAAACACGAATGAAGCCTAACTGATCTATAAGTTTCTTTCTGCTGAACGTTACTAGTGCCTACACAATCTCCAGCGCTTCCTTTTTCAGAGCCGTGGGGTGGAGTTCATCTGGTCCAGTAGAGTTATGTACCCTTAGGTCTTTCAGCTTCTTGTGCACACCCTCCCATGTTATCTTAACTGTACTCACTTCCCTCACCTCACACCCTTGAACATCCGGCGCACTGCTAGTGTTTTGACAGTGAAGGCTAGTGCAAATTGCTCATTTAGTTCATCTGCCATCGCCTTGTCCCTTGTCATTTTATCCTCATTTTCTTGCGTTCCTATATCCAATATCATCTCGATTTATTTTCTGACATGCTTGAAAAAATGTTTTACTATCCACATTGATACAGTTTGCAGCCTGAGTCTTTTCCCACCTTCTTATTCTTTTTTTACTTGCTCTCTGTAGGGTTTTTATAGCTTCTCATTCATCTTTCTTCGTATTAATTGGCGCTTTGTTTTGCCCCTCGCTTTTACATTTGCTCAAGTTGGATTTCTCGACTCTTACTACTCTGTGTTCGGAACAATGAAGAAAAACTTCCCACAGATGCCCTTTACGATCGTGTCTAACTGTGTTACAACTTCTGTCCGCTGATCACTCAGTACATCAGTGCTGTTCAAGCTCATGTCAGATTGCAACACCTCACACTTGCCGGAATGAAATTTCACTTTCTTCATCAACTCTCCTGGCAAACAATCAAACCGTTTCCAACCTTTCCACTGCAGATGCGGAGCACTGCGGGGATGATGACTTGTTATAGTAACTCAGTCTGTGTGCTTCCATTTGTGCACACCATTCAGTCACCATCCAGGTCGCCAGCATCACACTGATATGTCAGAGCCGGTATCTTTCTCAAGGCAGAAAATAAAGGGCATGCAGTGAAGGTGAGAGGGGAAAACGTACCAACGACACGTGTAGGAAGTTACTAAAAACAAAATAAAAAAAAATGGTTTGAGGGCGTCTGAAATGTATTTCTGGGGTGGTGCTGCAGGTGGATAAAACAGTGGCATTTATGAAGCTCTTAGGCAGGCAAAGAAGACCACAGGGAATGGGGGTGGGGTGGGGGGCGGATACAGACAACATGTAGGCAGATGGGTTAGTTTAATTGGCACCACTGTCTTAATTATGTCAGCCCAGCATCACAGACAAAGGGTGTCTTCCTGTCTTGCACTGTTATAGCTTCTAACTAGAGAAAGAATCACTGAATAAAGAAATTCTCTTTTCCTCTCCGTCCTGAAAATTTGTTCCTCCATTCTGAGGTTATGACACGTCGCAGCAGAATCATTATTCAGGAAAATCCAGCATTATTTGCACCAAATGAGTTACTGCTGATGACTGCCCAAGAAATTTGCTATATTTCTCTGAAAATGGCCTAATATTTATATCAGAGGCATTGGTGTTGAATTAAAGTGTTTGTTCAGGTAATTGTGACTAATGATGTTGTTCAGGGGTATAACCGCATCCCTGGAGAGTGATCCTTCGTATAAATCAAGGACATTTTGAATACAACAGCTCAAAGTTTCTGCAGAAGCTGTGAATTCCCGTGCAGCAGAAGTGAGACTGTCACTGAAATGGGGTATCCTGTCATCCTGAGAATAGGGGAAGTTTACTATCCTTTTATTTCAGCCTTTGGAATTCCCGGTAAGCCGCCGTATCAGCTGCTGTAGGTGGGGACTGAAGTTGAATTCCAATGTTGTAATTCTTTCTGTCGCTGGATTCTGCCGCCACATGTCCAGTCCAAGTCTACCGCATTTCTGGAATGGAATGGAAACAGAGGAAATGTGGATTTTGCGATCTGGATCTATAAACAAACTGCTGCTGGAATTCAGCGGTTCCGCTAATATCTATGGAATTCACGGGTCAGGCAGAGTTTTCTCAGCTGCTTTTGTTCAATAGTGTTCCTGTTCGGGTTTCTATGCTTTTGGTTTGGTAGCGGTTACATTAATATTGCAAATATTGTGTTTGTAACAACCGCAGGAGGTTAAAAAGATCGATTGTGTGCATTTGTATGTGAGCGGTTGCGTGAGGTATAATAATCAAACCATCGACTGGTTGTAACATTTGCGAGCAGTCCCATCTTGTAGCGTGAAACTTGTGGATTTTTAATTATAGTGTGCGCTGTGACTGAATGTGAAGCAGCTGATGGACAACACAGTGAAGTCGTTGCTGACCCATTTACCATAACCGACTTGTCTCTTCATAGTTATTAATTCTGCGAAATGTTTTCTATTATATCTACAGCGTCAGTTACTTGACGATGAATTCCTTTCCCCTGTTCTCTGTGCTGGTTTCACATCTGTCTTTCAGGTTCTTTCAGATCGCGCTGTAATTATGGCATCAGCCAGTGTTTTGTCGTGAAGTCAGGGAGGTGGCAGATGCTGGAATAGGAAATACGGAGAAAGCTGGAAGCATTAAGCGTCATTCAGCTGAAATGGAAAGAGATAACTTCACAGAGGTGTCAGTGGCCTCTCTCAGAGCATTTCTGAGACGAGACACTTTTTGCGGTTTTCCACATATTCTGTTCTTCCTGGATGAGTATTTCTAGCATTTCCAGATTGTTTCTATCCTTCCGCTGTCCTGTAGCTGGCAGGGAGCGCCATGGAAGTTGATGATTGTCTAATGGAAGAATGCCGCAATCAGAGTCCGGATTTATTCATTTCATGCTAATGAGACGAGGAGAAAATCCTCCATCCAGTATGGACAATGTGGATGTGATTGCACAGCTTTAGCTTTCCGTTGGCCACTTCACATTTCGGTCATCAGTAAGGGATCCGTACACAGATAATAGTGACTTTACTTTACTGTGTGAAGTCCTTCTCTGCCCCTATAGATCTGCGCCCTCTTTAGACCGTTCCACCAATAAATGCAACAATAAAATGGAAATATTACAGGATGCCCTCCCACTGCTGCATTGGCTTCTGCTCAGTATTTCTCAAACTTGCTGTTCTGTGTCTCTCTTCCAGCGAACCTGCTGGCGGTTGTGATAGTGTCCCGGGGAAAGTGCGGTCTGTCCAAATGTGTCACTCGTTACCTGGTGGGAATGGCCGCCGCCGATCTCCTGGTCGTCATCTCGCAACCTCTGCTGACGTGGACTGCTTGGATTTATTTCCCTCAATCTTTCCTGTTCATCACTCCTGTGTGCAGATTCGGTGCATGGTTAATTTTCTCGAGCACTGCGACCTCTGTCTGGCTGACTGTCGCTTTCACTGTCGATCGATTTGTGGCTATTTGCTGTGAGAAGCTGAAAACAAAATATTGCACCGAGAGAACGGCGGCGGTGGTTGTATGCATAGTGAGTGTGCTGGCCAGTTTGGAGTGTGTCCCCTGGGGCTTTGTGTACGAGCCTTTGGTAATAATGGGTGGTGTTCCCTGGTATTGTGTTTTTACATCAAGCTACAAAAAGTCTCCCTCATGGGCGGCATTTGCAATGATTTACCATATTTTAACCCCTTGTGTTCCTTTTTTTCTGATTTTGCTGTTCAATATTCGGACTGTCAGGCAGATTTTAGTGGCCAGTCGAGCCCGCAGGAGGCTCCGGGAACGAAAGTGTGCAGAGAATGACAAGGACCAGGAGATGGAGAACCGACGCAAATCCATCATTTTGCTCTTTAGTATAACCGGTAGTTTTATATTCTTGTGGGTAACACGAGTGGTATTTTACATCTATCAACGGGTTTCAAAGACGTTTGTTTATTATTCTGTCACTGACCCCCGTTACATCACAGACGAGATATCGGGAATGCTGCAGATTATGAGTTCCTGCACCAACACTTTTATTTACGCCTTGACGCAGAGCAAGTTCCGAAAGGAGCTCAGAAATATTCTGAAATACCCATTGATTCCGATTATGAAACCCATTAGACGTTAGAAATAAATGTTGTAAGTTATTCAGTTGCCTTCATGTTTCTTATTCTGTACCGCCACTTGTGGGTAAATTTAAACCATGTTATGCATTGAGCTATTAAACTAAAACACGAGAAAACCTGCAGATGCTTGAAATAGAAAACAACACACACAGAATCAGAGTTTACTCTTTTCTACATTTGCTGTCTGGTCTGCTGAGCTCCATTAAGATCTTTGTGTGTTGCCTTAGAGTAACAACCCAACTGTTTACAGCGTCCCAGAGGGATCCACTTTGCACCTTACCTCACGCCCCGGTTGCATTGAATGTCGTGGCGAATCATTTACCCCTGTTTCGGGGTTGAAACAGAACTGCCTCATCATGGGATATAATTCCGTCGGTAATAACCACCATTGCACCCGTCATTACCGGTCCTTTCTTTCACCCTCGTTTTCTCCTCTTTCTCAACTTGTAGGTTCTCCTATCTGACATCATGAACTAGTTCCAGTAGCACAATTTTACTGATTTACATATGAAGACAAAATACCATTGTCTTTACTTCAGAGACTGAGAGAGAGAGAGAGAGAGAGAGAGAGAGAGAGAGAGAGAGAGAGAGAGAGAGAGAGAGAGAGGAGGGAGATGTTGTGGACATCTGAAATTATGAAAAGCTGATATTAGGTCTCGAAGGAACATAGGGAACCAACGATACAATCACTCTGTGATTCGGGAGACTGAATAGTGACGAGGAAATGACAAGAGTGAGGAGGATTAAGGGAAATCCCAAGGCATTTTATGCATACACTGTAATTAACATTATGCTGGAGAGAGCGCAGGACCACTCAATGATAAAATTGTGAGTTTATGCCCGGAGCCAGAATTGGCGTGCGAGGTACCAAATAAATACTTTGCATTCATTCGACTTCATGAAGAAGTAGGACATGGAGGAAGAAGTGTGTATGGTGATATTCTCAAAGGGATGATAGTTAGGGAATGTGATCAAAGAGCATTAAGGTCGTAAATAACTCGTTGGGTTTTGTTCACTGGATGTCACAGACCACATGCAGGGAAAGATGTAGTTTAACTTGTCATCACGCTCGGAGAGATTCGGCGGGTGCGGGCGCCCGGTGCTCGGCCGGGAGCCGTGGTCGAGTTGTCGGCGACTTGGCCGGCTCCACCACCGGACTTAGTCTGGCGAGGAGGGTGTGAGAACACCCAGCAGGACTAAAAAAAACAAGGCCTTACAAAGAGTGGATGAGCTCTTTGAGAGCCAACGGCCATATTCCCTGGAAGAGATTAAAGTCTCACCACGTATCTATTTTTTTGTCGTTGTGCTCACAGAAAGAAAGTGTTTTTTTTTGGAGGATCGATCAGGCGGATCGATCGGTGGCTCTTACAGTGTGAAAAGGGAGTGACTGGTGGGGAGTTGTCCATGTGGCCAACTCTTCCCTGGGATGATGATTCCACATCAGAAGAACGGCCCCCTTTGTTGCGGTCACAGTCGATGACTTTTAAAGGATTTCGGAGGACAACGGGAAGATCGACGGCGTCAGCTCGCCTGACAATTCAAATCTCTCCCTGTTTCTCTCTCTCTCTCTCCATCACTACTCAACTCAATACCACGAACTGAACTGAACTTTACTCATTATCGTAAGACTATTTATTTACCAGCAGACTTGAAGAAGCTTCGTTTTCATATACATTGCATACTTACTTATATGTAATCATTGCTAACTTGTTTGATTTACCTGCATTTATATTACTGTATTGCGTAGTTACTAACAAATATCATTAGTTAATAGCAATACCGGACTCCAAAGTGTTTTCTATTTCTGCTGGTTATTTAACCCGTCACGGGGTACATGACAATAAAAATAGTTAGTCACAAGTAAAGTCCTCCCCACCACTAAGAACACCTACAAGGAGGGATGTCACAGGAAAACAGCATTCATCATGAAAACGCGCATTGTCCAGGTGATGCTTGTTTAAGGACGCTGTCTTCAGGAAGGAGTTTCAGGAACGTCAATTCCCACAGCACTAGGTTTAGGAATAGCTTTTCCTCCTAAATGATCAGGCTTTTGAATTAGAGGGGAATAATTGCACTCACCCGAACAATGAGCTCACATCAAAGGGCTCCACAACTCAAGTGATTGATACTGACTTCATATTAATTGTTATTTTATTTCTTATTTACATCAGTTCCTTCAGTTAGTCCTGACGAAGGGTCTCGGCCTGAAACGTCGACTGCACCTCTTCCTACAGATGCTGCTTGGCCTGCTGCGTTCACCAGCAACTTTGATGTGTGTTTCTTATTTACATAATTTGTTTTGTTCTTTGTCGTTTGCACATCGGCGTTTTATCCGACTTTGATGTGTGCTGTTCCTCACTGATTCACTTGTGTTTCCTTGTTTTAATGTGCATGCCCGCAAGAAAATGAATCTCGGTAGTAAACGTTGACACACATGTACTTTGACAATAAACTTACCTAGAACATTGAACTTCATAAAGCATGCCTTGTGAGGTTAGGGTGAGTAAGATCAGGACTTTACTTTGCTGGGAAAGCAGGTTGTAATTCAGCAAAGCCGCTGATAAGTATGCTGCAATACGCAAATTAGACAGAGATTCAGCAGTGCTGAATGATGGCGGAGGGAGGGGAAATTATTTTGCTGATTGAGACCTGAAAGAGTACCGAGGTACTTTGTAGAAACTTTTAAAAATAAAGGGCACCACAGAGAACGTAGGAAGATAGGACAACAGAAGGACAGAGAAGGGAACGTATGTCTGGAGACAGAGGAAGTGGGGAAAGCACGAAATGAACAATTCCGGTCAGTATTCATTAAGAAGACTGTCATCGAGGATAGAGAGATCAGGAAGCATATGTTGATATCCCATGGCACTTTGCTAACAAGGTAATGGGAGCGATGGGACACTCAAAGAATAATAAGATGGACAGATCACCAGGAGTAGATGGGATATATCCCAGGTTATTGAGTGAGTGTGGCAAGAAATCAGGGAACTGGCTCCTTCACAGATAGTCCAGAGGACCGTCACGGTAATGATGCCCGGAATAAAAGAGTTACATGTGAGAAATATTTTAGGACCTTGGGCTTTGGTCGATGGAATTTGGAAGAATGAGTCGGGGATCTCAGTGAAATCTATCGAATATTGACAAGTCGAGTTAGAATGGACCTGGAGAGGATTTTGATGTCGTGCTAGAGTCGAGGACCAGCAGGCACAACCTCAGATAAGGACGTCCCTTTAGAAAAGGAACGAGAAGCAATTTCTGTAGCCAGAAAGTTATGAATTTGTGGAATTTATTGCCACGGATAGCCGTGAAAAGCAAGTAACTGGGTATATTTAAAGCGGCAGTTGAGGAGGTGGACAGGTAGTAAGGGTGTCAAATGTGACGAGGAGAAGGCAGGGGAATGGAGTTGAGAGGAATGATATGTATGATATGATATTTATAAGACCATAAGGCATAGGAGCAGAATTCGGCCATCTGGCCCATCGAGTCTGCTCCGCCATTCAATCATGGCTGATCTTTTTTTTTTCTCTCCTCATGACTCCAGTTCCCAGCCCTCTCCCCATAACCTTTGGTGCCATGACTAGTCAAAAAGCTACCAAACTCTGCCTTAAATACGCCCAGCGACCTGGCCTCCACAACTGGATGTGGCAATAAATTCCACAAATTTACCACCATTTGGCCAAATAAATCTCTACGCATCTCTGTTTTGAAAGGGCGCCCCTCCATCCTGACGCTGTGCCCCCTTGTCCGAGACTCCCCTACCATGGGAATCACCCTTTCCACATCTACTCTGTCTAGTCCTTTCAACATTCGAATAGTTTCAATTAGATCCCCCTCTCATCCTTCTGAATTCCCGCGAGTACAGTCCCGGAGTCATCAATCATCCTTGTGAACGTCCTCTAGACTCTCTCCAGTGCTAGCCCATATTTTCTAAGATGAGGCACCCAAAACTGTTCACAATACTCAAGGTGAGGCGTCAGCCGTGATGCAATGGCGGAGATCGGTGAGCCGAATAGCCTAATTTTGCTCCTATATCTTGTGGTATTGAGGCCAAATTTGGTGATAAATTAATGATGAATATCGCTTTTCATGACTCACATAACAAACCGCCTGGCGTCCCTGTGACAAAATTTGGAGGCTTGGATGTTTTTAAGTGACAGTTTCAAAAGTGGTCCCCCCGATTAACATGTCGCGACGAGGATGGGATTCGAACCCACGCGTGCAGAGCACAATGGATTAGCAGTCCATCGCCTTAACCTCTCGGCCACCTCGTCTGCTCTTCCCTCTCTAGTACTCCGAAGTTCTGATTTTCTTCACAGCATTTAAAACTTCTGCTTTAGGCCCACCCATGTGTGTTCAGATTCTAGGCCGAATTACTTTGCTCGCCGTGCTTACCAGAATTCATGGAGTTTGGGTAAGGACAGTTTAGAGAGATATGTGCCAACCACAGGAAACATGGAAATAGGTATTTTATGCACTTTGGACCCCATGGACGTGCTGTGGCATACCTATCGAATCCGTGCTCTGTAACTCGGAGAAACTGTGAATGTTTTGAGTTGTAAAGTGAGATAAATTTATGTCGAATTAAATAAAATCTGAATAGCTTTGTTATCATATTGCTTGATTTCAAGTAAACAGATATTATAGGAATTTGCCATCTGGTTCGAGAATGACGATTTTCCCTGTTTTGGGCAAATGCAATAATCCGATAGTTACCATATTATGACGCGCTGACGGCACGCCCGGCTGTGCGCAGCCGCAGATCCGAACACCCTAACGCTTACCCGACACATACACATGGCTACTCGGTTCGGGAATACCAAACCAACGGCTGAAATACCTAAAAAGAAATCGAGTTCACTCTATCAATAATGTTTTGAATGTGGTGGACCATTTCACTGATTCCAATCCCAGAATATAACGCCGCTGCAAAAGAACGTGGCATGTGCCTTTGAGAATGCCTTTCTGTGTGACAGAAACTAAATATTGTACAGCTCAAAGTAGGAATGCATGGAGAGATATTGACAACAGGTCGAATGTTCACCTGGGATGAAATCATTGCTTGAGTGTCTTTTTAGCTCGGTCAGGAAGCCACTTAACAGGTGGAACCTCCTTTCAGCATTCAGCATGTTCCCTTTCTCACAGAATACGGCCGTGTGGCCTAATGGATAAGGCGTCTGACTTCGATGCTTGATTGGTGGAAGTCATCAGAAGATTGCAGGTTCGAGTCCTGCCACGGTCGTTTTGAAAACCTGGTGGATTCGGTTCCATTCTGTCTCTCACTCCCTGCAACCAATTGGTTGTCTCAATTCCGCGTGGGGATTAACCAGAGTACTACACCCTCAGTGAAAATGTAATGCCTCGTCTTCACAACATATAATATTATGTGGTATTTGTGCAGACACTTTTATAAACAATTGGTTGGAGCTTCTCAGATATTCAGAAGGAGCTTCTGCTGGGAAGGTGAAGTTTATTTCACATTGAGCTCCGTCTCCGAGCACACCTTATCGGCGAGGATTCACCACCCAGCAGTGACGGTACATTCTCCTGTCTCCAACACCCCTCCTCTTCTTGGACTTAGCACGCTGGTTCTCCGCCTGTTCTGGGATATCTTCATCACTAATTGCCAACTAGACATCAACCGCCTCAGCATCAGGAATCCTGACTTCTCCTCATACCGTACCCCTCTGAATGCGCTGCCCTCCCAAATCTCAACCCCCATCCCCAAATTTACCTTCAATAACGCAGACAAAGTGCTGCTGTTGTAGAGTGGCGGACTGACCTCTACCTTGCTGAGACAAGGCGGGAACTCTCAGACACATCTTCATCCCTACACCTTGAATAATCCCGACTGCGGACGATCACAGAACTGTCGCCGGGGTGCGGACGATCACAGAACTGTCTCCGACATTATCACTGTCGTCATCAACTCTGGAGAACCTCCATTCACTGTAGGTAACTCATGGTTCCATTGCCCTGAACTGCTCGCTCTACCTCCGACTCAATTCACAAATCTGATTGTCCAGGTAGGCTCATGGTCTCTACCTGCTCCTGCTCCTGCCCCACTGATCCTGTGTTCTCATAGCACCAGTCCATCCTATGCCCCATACTCAGTCCCTTCCCACCTGCATTCGCGAACCTTCCCGTGCCACTCACTAAATTCCAGTTCCCTGGCTATGACCGTCTCATTTTCTCTACGGACGTCCAGTCCCCGTATTAAAAGGCCTTAAAAATCTCCACATTTCTCAAGGAAAGAACCAACCAGTTCCCCTCTATCACCACCATCCTCCGTCTGGCAGAACCGTTCCTCACCTGAACAGTTTCTGCTTCGGTTCCTCCTACTAAGTCCAAATTCAATGGGTAGTCATGGACACTCGTATGAGTCCAGATATGTCTCCCATTTCGTTGGCTAAGTAAAGCAGTCCATGTACCTGCCATGGTCCGGTCCGTGAAATCCGCATTTCCGTTCACAGTCCGGTTCATCGATCCTTAT
The DNA here is from genome assembly GCF_030028105.1 of Mobula birostris. Lineage (NCBI taxonomy): Eukaryota > Metazoa > Chordata > Chondrichthyes > Myliobatiformes > Myliobatidae > Mobula > Mobula birostris. Next base: position 59,446,395 of record NC_092382.1, read on the forward strand.
TCCGGGTTTTCCTGTTTTCCCTTGTTCCATTGAGTGCCTTAATTGAGGCACCTGATTCTCGTTTTGAGCTGGCCCGGCGCCAGCAAACGCTCTTCATATCACTAGCCAATCCATCCTAGCATCATTTCTCTGAATCTCCTTGGAACCCTCTCCAGTTTCAGCAATACTTCCTCAGGTAAAGGAACTAAAAGTGCTTACAATACTGCAAGCGAGGCCTCACCAGTGCTTTGTAAAGTCTCTGAATCACATCCTTGCTTTATATTCTAGTCCTCTTGAAATGAAAGCAAACATCGCATGTGTCTTTATCACCACAGATTGAACCTACAAATTAGCCTTTGGGACATTATGGTGCGGTTGTGTACGTCGCAATGGGAGGCCTGTACAAGGACTCCCAAGGCTCTTAGCACCTCAGTTTTATTGCTTGCATTTTCTCTCCTTTTAGAAAGTGTGCTCCTTCATTTTTGATAGCAAAGTGTTCGACCATGTATCTCCCTGCACTGCATCCCATCTGCCACTTCTTTGTCCATTCTCCCAGCCTAAGTTCGTCTGTACCCTCTCTACCTCCGAGAAGGACCTCCTGCTCGTTTCGCTCTGAAGAATCTGTACATGGTGAGTGGAGTGATTCGACTATTCCAGGTTCCAGGTCCCTGCAATGGAACTGTTGGAATGTTTCATTAATTTCATCTGCTTTACCGGTGAGATCAAAAACCGTTTCATGACAATATTCTGTGCCCATTTAGCGCTCGTGTAAGTTTCTTCATCTAATATATTTGCCATCTGTCTACCTGTGCACCAGCAAGACACGTTTAATTAGAAAGAGGACAGTCAACGCACCAGTGTCTACTCTGATTCTGACTATTGGTGGTTGATCGAAGTCTTCGTGTTTACATATTCGTCCCGGCAGTGAACGCATCACGGGATGACATTGTTCCGCATTGCTCGTAAGAAGTGAAAAGTGAGTCAGAGACAATATGGTTGTTCAGCAATATGACAGCATCTCCACCGCCTGGTCATAGCGGTAGTCGGCTTAGTAACCATGCATTCTTTGCCGTTGCCTTCCATATCATGTCTGTCCAGTGATATCTGACATAACCCACTGATACGAGTCGTGAAGGTAATATGACTTGATGCAGGCTCTTCGACTGAAAGAACCATTCCGACCACCTTTTCCGCCAGAGTAAGTCCCAATTTCCTGCGTGCGGACCATATCCCTCTAGGGCCCGCCCTTCTGTGAAACTGTTCTACCTGCCTGATCTACTTCTGGCAGCTCATTCCACATATCCACTGAACTCTTCATGGAAACGTTGCTGCCCACGTTCCTTTCAAATATTCCAATTTCAACTAATTTGGTCTCCTTTGCACAGAAAAAAAAGGCTGTTAACATTCATTTTATCTCTGTTTAAATCTCATTCCCCTCGTCCTGGAATGAACAAATGACAAGCTTGGACAAATTCTTTATATAACCCAGTTCTTGTCCTGAAAACGACATTGTATAATTTACTTGCACTGTTTCCAGTTTATTGGCCTATTTTCTATAATAGAGCGTCCGAAACTCTACATGGCACTCTATCCACAAACTCAACAACGACCTATCATAATGTCTTACTTTTCGTTCCTTCCTGTTGCCCTGAATGAGGAAGGCCGGAATGAGAAAAGGCTTTTCACTATATTTCCGAAATCAGTGAACAGTGAGCCTGTGCCTCTGGGTCCCTCGTATCAACTGTACTGCGGAATGCCCTGCCATTTACAGCACACGTGCTTTGCAAGTTTTATTTCCAAAGTGTAAGACGTTATACTTATCTGCGTTGGAATCCATTCACAACACATCCGCCACTTCTTTAATTGAACCAGGTACGCTTGTAATCAAGAGTAATCTCCCTCAGTATCAACAGCAACGCCTAATTTTGTGTCATGCAGAAACTTCCTGATCAAGACGCGATTTTGCATCAATATTACCGACATAAATAACGATTAACGAACAACAGTGAGCATATCGAGCTGACTACTACACATCCTCACTTGCACCCTTCAGTTCCTTCCCAACTCCTTCCCCATTCTTAGCTCCCCACTCTAGTCATCAACTCTCTACGTTCAGTTCAGCGGCAGTGTGTGGATCGGAATTGTGTTCTATTTCTTATCGTCCAGAGATGTCACCTGACCCGCTGTCCACTATCCCTGCAGCGATTCGTTATTTGTTCTATATGACATTTGTTTGACAAGGAGAAAATGATTTTGAAAAAAAAAATCGCAGGTGCAGTCTCAATAAAGCCCGAAATAACTGTGTGAGGTCTTACAGACATTAACTTACAACAAATACAATGTATAATTTGATCTTCATCACGACTCACTGCACCTCAATCACTCGCCTATTAAACACACTCAGTGATGCTGTCTCTCTGTAGAAGAAGGTGACCATGTATTTCCCATATTGGACTCCAGTCGTAATCACTCAGTTTGACTAAATCACCTTGACTCATCTGGACGTGTGCATCACTGCTCAAATCTCAGTGAGTATTGCCTGGTCCAGTCGAGTTTATTGCCGTGTGCCTCGGGACGGTGAGGTACAGGTACAATAAAAAAACTTGCAGCATCATTGTGGGCTCGAAGAGACAGAGAGCCCGCAAAACATAAATCATACAGCTCTGCATTATTAACAAAAGCTAGATATAAATCTTGTGCCGTTTTCAGACTTGGAAATTATTCCTCGGGCAAACTGATTATATAGATTGGGAACAACTGATCTCCCATCGGTCCCTATTATATCCATTGAGTTAGCATGCCGGCCCAAGAAATGTCTGTTTATTCCCTTTCTTTAAACACACAGACAACAGGGAGAAGGGCAAGGCTCTAATCCTCTTCAGCCAGCCCTGACATTCAATAAGGTCAGGCTGGTCCAAACTTGCTGTCAATCCTACTCCCCATACCACACTTGCCGGTCATATGTTCTCCACCAAATCTTCTTCCATCTCCCTAGGTGAGAGGAGGTAATCTTCTGTCGTCCGCCTTTATTTCTACGCCCTGACAACGCCGCCAACTTCCGATAGAAGCATATGGATATAAATGTTAAAAAACGCGACATTGTTCTGAGATTTTGCTCAGGATTGAGAGGACTTTGGGGAGGCAGAGCCAGTCAGGGTCTGTGGGAGAGAACAACCCCTGGGTGAAACCGTTTTCCGCCATTGGTTAACATATTAGATTGACATCTGCACACACCAATGGCAGCCAGGTATGGTGCATGTCTTTGACGAGGGTTGGTTTGTGGGTTGTTGTCTGATGACGGGAGTGTGCACAGTCGCTACACCCCACCAGTCACAACCGGCGAGGGTGATATTGACGGAAAATTAGCGAACCAGATTATGTACGGCAATGTACGGTCGCTCGCTTGTCAAGAGTGCAATGGAGATTCTGCAGAGCGAGTGACATGAAACTGCGAAAGCTCTTCCCTTTCATGGACCCGTCGGCCCTGTTCAGCGACTGAGTCATAATCTCAAATCCCCCTCCCACCCTCGGCTGAACAATATTTCTTATTGAAAGGAGTAAATATTTTATTGGTTCAAACTTCAATACTTTTTCAGCTAAAATTCACATGATGGTCCTATCTTAACAGAGCACTGAACCAAAGTTCCGGGAACAGATTTATTGGAAAATCGCTACTCCTTCATGTCTTGTTACCTGTTCGCCCCTACGTTGCCGCACCAGTTCACGTCTCCTACCCTATACTCAACCCCAGCTGTGTCGTAAAGGAATATCTATAAACTTCCCACCCCAAATACGCAGTCCTTTCACTGAGCACAAACATCGATTATTGATTGCTGAACGCTTGCTTCAGCCTTGAGAGGAGAGTGTGGGAGTGAGAAGGAAAGAAGTATGTGCAGAGAAGAAAGGAGAAAGAGAGAGAGAGAGAGAGAGAGAGAGAGAGAGAGAGAGAGAGAGAGCAAGAGAGAGAGAGAGAGAGAGAGAGAGAGAGAGAGAGAGAGAGAAGAGAGGGGGGGGGAGAGAATGTGTCTGAGTTTGTGTATGTTACAGAGACGGATAGAGAAAGAGTGAGACATGGAAGTGAAGCTGGGGAGAGAGTCGCATCGTAGACAGGGCAAGAGAGATAAGCGGGGGAGTTTGAAAGGCAGTGGAAGAGAGAGAGTTACACTGCAATTTACCAATTTCATGTTCACTTTGGGCCATCGTTTTCCTCATAGTGTTTTCTTGACCATCAGAATAGTTCACCCCAGCGAGAAAACGAAATGGTTCTTTCCGTCCCTTCATTTAAAGTCGGAAGCTGGAGGGCTCGTAAGTATTGTCACCGTTCGGACGGAGGAGGGAAATAGTTCATGCGTTTACACATGATCTTCCAACAGAGGGAGCAACAGAGGGCGCTACGTTATACTTATTGATGTTACTTCTCCGAGTTTCTTCAATTATAAAGACAATTAACTTTAAATTGGTGCCATTAATTCTTAAAATTCCAGAGTTACTGCTGATTTGGATGCAGGAATTCTGCTCAGTGCGATATATCGTCCCCAGTCTAGCTGAAGGAAGTAGGTTGGTGAACGAAGTGGGGCGCTCTGTATCCATACAGTTGCAGAACTTACCGACATCAATCGCTCTGTTTCTACCCGAAATCTATTCTTAGATACTCGCTTGCAAAATAACAATGTCGTCGCTAAGTAAACTCCGCGAGAAAGGGTTGTTTAAGATTCCTCACCGAGATTGATCAGAGTCGGAGTGAAAATGAACTCTTGGCACTGAGAATGGAAGAGTATTGAAGAGTGTAAGAATCTTAACATTTGCCGCCTGGGTTTGGCAGAGAATGTAGCGTTCAGACAGCAGCCAGGGAGTTATTGACAGGCAGGTGGAGTTCTGGTCCCTCGTGCCTGTAGTGTGACCGCTGCGAGCAGAGCTCGAACCTGCGCGGGGAATCCCCATTGGATTTCAAGTCCAACGCCTTAACCACTCGGTCATCGCAGCTCCATCTATGTTAATCACCCACCGTAGCATTGCACCTGAAGTGATTTATTTTCAGTGATGGAAATGATAAATCACCATTCCAATACAAATAGTATGATTGGACAATGTGGGAATTTGTTTCAGGACAGGTAGGTCAGAATGTGTGTGTAGAGGGATAACACTGGCGTCAGTATCGTCAATGAAGGAGATTTCCACTGCTGGGGATAAAGGTCAGGATTAGAATCAGAGTTATAATGACGGATATATGTATTTTTGTTGTTTTATGGCAGCTGTACTGTGTAACACATATAGAATAATAATATAAGATCATAGGTCCATAAAAAAAAAGGGACAGGAACAGGAATTCGCCCCATTGAGTCTGTTTCGCCAATGTAGCAGCGCTGATTTATGATCCCCTCAACCCCATTCTACTGGGCATGGACATTGACGTCCTTAACAAACAAGAAATTATCAACCACTGCTTCAAATACACCCAATGACTTGGCTTCCATAGCCGTCTGTGACATCTAATTCCTCAGATGCGCCACCCTTTGGATAAATATATTCTGCCTCATCCCTGTTCTAAACTATTATCTTTCTATTCTGAGGCCCCGCTCTCTAATCCTAGACTGCCCCACTATAGGAAAGACCCTCCGTACTACTTTAAATAGGGATTTCAATATTTCATAAATTTCAATGAGATGCCCCTGCAGTGAGCACAGGCACGGAACTATCAGACTCCCCTCGTTTGAACACGATAACCCATGCGTTCCCGGTGTCATTCCAGTGAACCTCCTCTGGACCCTCCGAGTGTCTTCTGACCAACGTTTTATATCTGTCAACATTGTATTGTTGCTTTTATATTCTACTCCTGAACTGAATGTTAAAATTGCATGTTAAAATTCCTTTATCTATGACTAAGCCTTGAAGTAGGCAAGTAGAGAATACTGCACAAGGTCTCCTTGCACCTCTGGTTTCGGAAAACTATCTTCACATAGAGACGTTTGTTATCTTTTTTCCAAGGAGCATCACCGTACTACACGATGATCTATTGACAAATCTTCGCCCATTCTCCTCAACAGTCCCTTGAATCTTGGAACAGGTTGAAGTCAGGCTACCCAGCATATTATTTCCAGTCTTTAGCTTCCCTCCCTTCTTTCAGAGTGGGTGACAATTACAATTTTCCAGTCATCAGGAACCATTCCGGAATGTAGTGATACTTGAAGGAGTACTACTAATGCCTCCAGAATCTCTTCAGCTACCTCTTTCAGAACCCTGGGGTGTAGTCGTCAGGTCCAGGTGACATCTATCTTCAGTACTATTAGCTTCACCAGCACCTTCTCCGTTGTCTTAGCATCTACTCTCACTTTTGTCTCTCCCATACGTTTATTGGTGCCATTATGCTGTTATCTTCCACAGCGCAGACTGACACAAAATATTCATTCAGTTCGCCCATCTTTTATTTTTCGCCCATTACTACTTCTCCCGCCTCATTTTCCAGCCTTCTGATATCCACTCTCGCCTCCCGTTTATTCATATGTCTGAAAAATTTGTATTTTCATCTCTATTATTTTCTATCAATTTTTAGTTTCTTTCCATTGGTTTTTAAAAGTGTCTCAAACCTCCAGCTTCCCACTACTGCTTGCTGTATTATGAGCCCTCACTTTTGCCTTTATGCTAACTTTACTTTCTATTTTCGGCCACGGTTGCCTCATCCTCTCTTTCGAACATTTATTCTTATTTGGGATGTATCGCAATTGCCCCCAGGAACACCAGTCATTGTGGATCTGCCGTTCTCCCGTCTCCAATCCACTTGGCCATCTCCAGACTTTGGTCGCTGTTCGCTTCTGCGAGTGAAAGCGTCGAGGACAGTTATCGTCAGTGATTTTATTTTTGCGATTGACGTGATCGGGGACTGTTACTTTCGCTATTTATTTTGCTGCAGAGGAGGAGGTTTTTTGGGGTCTGCGAGATTTGTTTATTTTCTTTTTTTCTGGCCGGGGTTGATGTCTGACCTTACATCTACAACATGGTCTCTCTATTTAATAGCTATCTGGAGTAGACAAATATTAGAGTTGTATTGTACATGCAGACTTCGACAATAACATTAACCTTGTGAACCTTGTCATTTTCCTCTCTCGTGCCTCTGCAGTTCTACTTACTGCACGTAATCCTCATGTGTGATTTTAGCCTCTCACTCTCAAACTACAGAGTGAATTCGATCATATCATAAGCATTCCAGTATCTTAAACTTCCTAGACAAATCACAACACAACCCGCAATTCACAATTGTTTTGTTTTTCTCATGGACTCAACCAAAGCGTGTTCGAAGAAGCCATCTAGTAGGCTTTGCCCAAATTCCCTCTCTGGGGATCCAGCGCCAACTGGACTTTCCCAAATTATCTTCATATTGAAATACTACAATGACCATCGCAATACTGTCGTTTTCACATGCCTGTGTATCTCCCGTTGTTATTTGTACTCACAGTCCACTGCTGGAGGCCTGTATGTAACTCCCTTCCTCTGAACCTATGATACCTCTCTCTAAGAACTTGATTTATTTTCTATATATCACTATAAGTTACAATACAATAAATTAAATAGATATTTAAAACTGAATCTTTAGTGTTAATGTGTTGAGACATGTCTGAGGAGTTTGGTTTGGTGTAGGTCCTGAATGATGCACGCAGCCTTCTCTTGGCATCATATCCTGAGCATCATATCCGCGATGGTGGCGAGGCGTGTGCCCGTGATTGAAGTGACTACGGCTACAGCACTCAGCAGCCTCTTTCGATGCTTTACATTAGATACCCGCCCCACACCAGCCTGTGAAGCAACCACTCATAAAGCTCTCCACATAGGTCCATAGAAATTAATTGAATAACTTGCCGGCTCTAAATCTAGTCAATGAGTACTTATCGCGACTGTTCCGTGACTACGTCAGCATCTTGGACCCAGTATGTATCCTTTGGGATGTTGAGGCACAGGAACCTGAAGATGTTCACACTTCTGAACCCTCAATAAGGATTGGTGTTTGTTCATCTGACGTATTTTCCTGGAGTGCACAATCAATTCCTTTGTCTTACTGACATTGATTGCAAAATTGTTGCTGCGATTCCACCCAACCAGCATATCTATCTGGTGCTTGTACGCCTACCGGCTCCATCACGCGCAACATCCTGGAAGAAATAGAATGAAAACCGCGAACGTGTAAAGCAGGAATATAGCTTACGTCACCGGCATGGTAAGGACTCGCCGTCGTCGTCGTGGCTATCCCTCGAGATCAGGATGATGGTTTTCGTTCCGTACAGAGCGAGACGCCTCTGCGTGTATTTGTATAACGTGTACTTGATGTTGCACTCCAAGAAGCACACGATACTTCACAAATCAACCAACTGATTCCAGTGGCATGGAAACCACAACGACTGGAGCTGATAGATTTGTTGCAGCCTTCATCCGCCTTCACAGCCGTTGAGTTCGAAGTAACTTCTTCCCTCGTTCCACCGTTGAGTTCTTGGTTGGATTGTACTTTGTCAGGGACCTCACCCTCGACCTTACCGCCATGGGTGACCCTACCAGGAGCAGAGCTCCAGACGGCATTGCTCTCGGGATCACAAGACCACACAAGCTTCTCCACCGCGACAAGGTGACAATCCACGGAGAAGTAATGGCTTGCACTCAGTGTAGGAATGGAGAAGATATATACTTTGATATTAGTTGAATGTATAAAATGTTAAATCTTCTAAATTGCTTCTGATGTTCCTCATGTTCGACATCATTACCGTGAAGGGGGCGTGCTGGAATCATGATATTTCAAGGGCAATTTGTGTTTACTATATGCAATTGGAAAGATGTACCGATGTGATGTCAAAGCAGAGCGAAGCTAGGCTGAAGCAAAATTAAAACTTATTTACATTGTGGGCTTGCATTCATGCTGAAACCAGAAAGCTTCCGCCAGACAGAACAAGGACAGCAAATTTCCCAGTAACACGCTGGTACAGCAGGCAAACTGGAACATTAATTACAGGGAAAACACCGAACAAGGGGGAAAGGGAATGGGTGTCGGGATCGGCTGCCATTGCATTGTCGCTCCAAAGGTGGAGGTAATGGACAAGTAGAGAATGGATCGACGTGTTCTCAGTATTGGATCTGGGATCTGGGATCTGATACCGAATCTGGGCCGTACCCTTCAAATATCTGGACCTGCATCTCGGTTTATTTATTTATTTTTTTTTTTTTGCACTACCTTACTTTCTATTTTTCTACTTTCTATTTAAGATTTATAATTTAAATTTTTAATATTTACTATCGATTTGTAATCCAGGAAACGGGAAGTGCAGAATCAAATATCGCTGTGATGATTCTCTGTTCTAGTATCAATTGTTCGGCGACAATGAAGTATAAAGTATAAAGTAAAGTAAAATATTGTATACCTGGGTAATTTAATGTGCGAGGTAAAATACATTTTACAGAATGAAAATTACCAAACAATTTAACAGGAAATGAGACTATTTTACCGGAAGAAAGGGAAAGCAGATCTGTTAGAAACAAAGGTATTGCTTAAAAACAGAAACGTTTTCGCGGAGTTTAATTTATTAAATTGCTCGCAAAGCAGTTGTGAGTTTATTTCCATGATTGGAAATTTATTCGACGCTTTCATCTGAGAAGAATAGTTTTCTAAAACATTTCAAAACTAAATTAGCGGGGGAGAGCAGAAGAACTTTCAACTGCTCTCTGAATTTTGCCTGGGTCACTCCGTAAATAAAAGTATTTGTGCAACTGCTGAAATTCTGAATAACAGAACCCCAAAACTGTGCCTGATAAAGCCGGATGGACATTTCCAGATCTGTGTAGAGGCATCGCATGAGAATGAAGACCAGAGTGCCTGTCGCCCAACACAGAAGCAAGCTCGCCGCCAGGCTGAAGAGCAGAATGATGGATTGTCTCCGACTCCCCATCACCGGATCTCGCTGTTTCCCATAATTTCCCCATCCCTTCAGCTCCCTGCGGACTCTGCTCGCCGCCAGTATCTGTCCGACGGTCAGAGCATTGCGGGTCAAAATGAGGAAGAAAGGAAGTAGCGGATTCAACAGACGGTCCACCCAATAAAACCCCTCAAACGATGGCGAGAAAGGAAGTAGGGGTTTACTGAAACAGACCCAGTTACCCCTCACCAACAACGATATTCTTTCCATATACATGAAATAAAATGGTATGTTTTAAAAAAAATAAACTTGTAGATACTGCGCCAATCACCACACCCGCAATTTTGGGGATGCAGTATTTTGTTTTTAAATTAACCGAACAAATAGCCACAAAGCGGTCGAAAGTGAAAGCGACAGGAAACCACACGGAACAATCAACGGCCACGTGACACATGACGTAGTGGACAAGGCAGTACGGAGCGTTGTCCAGGAATCTGTAAAATCCGTATGCTTCACCCATCTGGGAGAAGAGGACTTCAATAATCACCACCATTAGATCCGCCGCTGCCATCGCCACCAGGTAGCGCGTGACGCATTTGGAGAGACCGCAGTTTCCTCGGCAGAGAATGATGATTGCAACAAGGTTAACTACAGCGAAACAAAAAGAAAAGGACCAAAAATAAAAATAAAATCAAACGCATTTTGCATAGAAATACAGCCATAATTTGTTCGCTTGAAGTAATACCATCTCTTCCGGACATTATCAGTGTAAGTGAAGGATGCCTGTGTTGATGCGGTGTGTTTGAAAACCTGACCGCAGAATAAAGCGCTTTACCGTAGTACATGCTACATTATCTCCTCACGATCACGGATGCAGCAGCGATGAGTAGAGTCCAGGAATGTTAGAGCACAGAAACGCGTCGTTCGGCTCAATATCTCCATACCGACTGACATGGCCATCTGAGCTGGTACCGTATGTTCGCGTTTAGATCACATCTCTCTAAGCCGTTCACATTTGTCAAACTATCCAGGTGTATTTTAAATATTGTTAATGACCCTGTATCGCTCATTTCCTTTGTCAGGCTCTTCAATACACTGAGCAACCCTTGTGTGGGAAAACGTCGCTCGGAATCCAACTGTATTTCTGCTCTGATTTTAAATATACCCCCTTTTACTCACGATTACCCAACCCCACGGAGATGAATGACTGTATCCGTACATTATCACGGTTTTATGCACCTCCACCAATCACCTGCCTTAAGGAATAAAATGCCACTCGGCCAAACCTCTCCCTGTAACTCATGCCCTGGATTCCTGCAGCTTGTTTGTAAATACTGTCTGCTGTCCTTTCAGCGCACTCCTGCCTTTCCGATAACAGGGCGACCAAAACTGTTCACACAACTCCAAGCAGAGAGGTAGTGTGATTGAAGTGCTCATCTCACTTCCTTTATGAAGGGTTTAGTTATTATTCGATTGCAAGGTCAGATTCTGAAACCAGGATCTTGCACCCCAGCAACCTTCCGTCTATTTGCTTTTACTGATTCATGGGCAAACCATTGCACTGAGTAGAATAGTTTTGCACGGTTTGAAAAGTGCACGGCGCTTCAATATGCATGTCGAACAATGACAAAACATAATACACCACACAAGTAACGCTGTTAGACAGTCACCTCTGACAGGGGTGTGCCAAAGTAAACTGTTTTGACTGAACGGCGTTGGTGGTTTCTGTCTCTATTGTGACCATTTTTGACAGTGTTGTAACTTGAAACAATGACAATGCAAATACGTTGAAGCTCTAAAATGTTCTAACGTAAATGTGGTACGTTTAGTATTTAGCACATTTATGGATTATATTCAATAATAGTTAATTTCCCAGTATTTCATAATTATACTAACAAAGATTTTTAAAAATATATTTACAGAGTGACCTATTTCAGTTATGGCGCAGCTGCGTACACGAGCATGAGGGAACAGTGCTGACACCAAGAAACATAGATAAGAATTCGGTGACTGGAAAAAACTTGGGAATTGTCAAAGAAAAGGATGGAACATCGAGCGTCCTTTAATCGAGCAGTGTTGGAAGGGGAAAATAGAAGGGGAAAAGATGAGTTTACCTTTCAGAAAGAGGGAAGAGAAATTTTTAGTGGAAATTGGTAAATTTCCAACTGGGCGCTCAACCGCTGGAAGTTGCGCGTGTGTTTGTGGAGCGACAAGTGTCTCTGGATCACAGCTGTGGCGGCGCATCGTTTACGCTGAAATGGAACCCTACCGCCCGGCTGCGTCATTGGATTTGCTGTCTTTAGACGAGTCTCTTTCGCCCTTCCATGACAAGCCGGCCTCGGTGACGAAGCACTCCACACGACTAAGTTGCTGTAAAGCCTCATTTGTTTCACAAATGTCCTTTAGGGAAGGAGAATATTGGCCTTTATCTGGATTTTATGTGGCTGTAGACACAGGAATCCTGCGGATTGTTACATTAATCCTCTGGTCGGGAAAATTAGAGAAGCGCTAATAATATCAGAATTGCTTGTGATGCTCACTTCCCGTGAACCCGAACAAGAAGAGGGAATATAATTTCGCATATTGAAATCAAAGCTATTTACTGTGAGTTTAAGCGTTAATCTACTGCTCACGAGATAGGGTTGGAAGGAATGAGGTTCGCTAATGACAGGAGGTTTTGATAGACACGGATTATGTGTGTTGTGTCTGTACAGTTCGACGTCTCAACGCCACAAATGAGAGGATTACATCAGTTCCAGTGACAAGTCTCTATGACCCAGGTTAAAATATTAACAGGGCAGGAGGCTGAGAGGAACGAGACGGCATTACAGGGATTTTTAATAAATACGATTAAAATCACATGAGCAGCAGCTGAGAGCAGCGTGAGGTCTCTGCTTCAGTATAAAGTAATCGAAAGGTACTTACCCGGGATACCGACAATTATAATCATTGTGTAACAGATGGTGCTCTCTGGAAGCATTGCTAATCCAAGGCTGTTAGTATTTACAATTCTGTTCGGAATGTTCCCAATTTCTAAATGTCATAAAAGTTGTAAATAACCAGTCAATAAAGTCAAACAGTTATAACAAAGCCCAGATAGCAAACTTATTTTGCGCCTAATGCGTAAAATTCTTCACCGGTCACACGTTGTTGCGAATCCTCCGCGTCTAAATGTTTCTGTCCTAACTGTAGCTGAAGTACATAATGGCGAACTTTTATAGAATAATCGGTTACCAATGATGAAAACAACTTGTACATTGACTGGTGCTAATTACTGCTAATTAGCAATTATTTCCCTACTTTAGCGAAGCGGAATGCCAATGGGGAAAGAACACGCCTTATTTCATTGAACTGAACTCAACACCAGTCTTGACGCCCCAAGAGACAGCTGACGCTGGGACTGCAACACCTGATTGTTGTCAAACTACTCTGTGTAATGATAGGACATTATCTGAGCATCGCTGGTGGCGACAATAGTCTGTAATCCTTTTGGTGAGTCCACCTCATCAGCGCTGATTCCACTCTGACATGAAGTCTCTGCCTTGTTATTTCTCTGTGATGACGCACCTTTAGTATGATTCACTTACTTTGCTCCGGTGATTTTTTTTCTGGTCATGATACATTAACGCTAATGGGTATTTTTTGGCGCAAACCCTCACTGTTTGCACTGTTACCGATTCAGTCGCAAACACAGATGTTGGCAAGTATGCGGTGCGAAATGAAAAACAATGACCACAGCATTACAGACATTATCCGCTGCAGTAGCAGAGTCAGAGACAAATAGAAAGCATTGTATCAACACTGGGTTTAATGCAAATAAGTACCAGTAAGGATATTACAGAGTCACCAGGTGATTTTCGAAGTTAGATTTCAGAAAGAAATTGATTCAGGGAAAGAGTGCTTCTTAAGCAGTTACAGTTACGTTTGTAAGTGTGAACCTCTTATATATCTTATAACGAATATGTATAAAATTTCCTACTCGTTCTGTGGATTTTGAAACGGTAAAGTGACGGACAAAGCCGACGTTGAATCCACCTGAGGAACAGTTAGATTCTGAAATATTGTCAATTAGCTGTAGAAATACAATGGGCTGATACGACTGCCATTCACTGTCCTGGGGGTTAAGAGCACAACCATCAACACGTTTCTCCCAGGTGTGAATACGGGCATAATTTAATAAAATACTTTCTGCCAACTATAGATTCCATTCCGATTCTTCTCATGGTTAAACATAAAAAATGTCCGTGTCCTTGACATTACCTTCGCAGTGCCCTGCAGAAATGAATGCAGGACCGACAAATAGGGCTATACCATCACATAAAGCCATATGAAAAACCGCTATTAGCAGATACACACAGAAACACACACACACACACACACACACACACACACACACACGCACATATACACACATACTCTCTCTCCCTCACACACAGACAGACAAATGCACACACACACATACAACACACACGCACGCACGCACGCACACACAAATACACACATATTCTCTTTCCCTCACACAGACAGACAGATGCACATAACACACACACACACACACACGCACGCACAAATACATACATACTCTCTTTCCCTCACACACAGACAGACAGATGCACACCACACACACACACACACACACACACAGGCAAATGAACGTCAGTACATTTATTAAATTCTTTGTCGATCTCCCAGTTCATGACTTTCTCTTCTCCGTCAGGAGGAGTCAGCACATCGATGAAGCGATCGAAGAAACAGAAGCGACATTGAAACAGCTGCAAGACCATGTTGTAGAAACAAGAATTATTCACAGCAGAATGAAAGAAGAAGAACAGAAAATTGGGAGAACAGAGTCACAGGCCAGTTTGCCAGAGAGAGGAAAGGACTGAGCATGCAGTCGGTTTCAAGGTGAAAATGAAGAGGAGGTTAATATGCAGTTAACATAAAATGCGGAATTAGTGAGAGAGAACGACAGCAATGAGAGACAATCGACAAACCGGAGACATTCAGTCGGATAATATAAGAGTCTGGGTTTCATTCTCCACCTGCCTGTCGCCGGTAGAGTGTGGAGTGGTGGTTAATTCTGTACCCACCTGTCTCCGGTAGAATGTGACGGTGTGGGGATAATTTTATGGATATCAGTCCCTGGAACAGAATGAGAGCGTGGCGTACTTTAGTTCCCACTCTCTGGTTCATTGTGAGAGTGTGCATTTCATACTGTACATACATACCAGTCTCTGCTACAGTGTGAGAGTGTGGGCTTCAATTTGTATCTGTCAGTCTCTGTTACAGTGTGAGAGTGTGGGTTTCATTCTGTATTTGTCAGTCTCTGCTACAGTGTGAGAGTGTGGGTTTCAATTTGTATCTGTCAGTCTCTGTTACAGTATGAGAGTGTGGGTTTCATTCTGTATCTGTCAGTCTCCGTTACAGTGTGAGAGTGTGGGCTTCAATTTGTATCTGTCAGTCTCTGTTACAGTGTGAGAGTGTGGGTTTCATTCTGTATTTGTCAGTCTCTGTTACAGTGTGAGAGTGTGGGCTTCAATTTGTATCTGTCAGTCTCTGTTACAGTATGAGAGTGTGGGCTTCATTCTGTATCTGTCAGTCTCTGCTACAGTGTGAGAGTGTGGGTGTCACGGTACGGTCCGTGGAGTCAGGACTCCGGGTCTTCCAGCTGTCCCGTTTTATTTGAGTTAATCATAGGCACCAGTTTCGCATCTTGAGGCTTGGAATATAAGTAGCCTTGGGGACGACTGTGGGTTGCTGGTTTGTCTTGTCAAGATCCCCTGGGAGCAATCTGTCGGTGGAAGGCTAGAGCGGCTATTTGCCGTCTTTAGGTCGCTTTGGGGAATCATCCCCTCATGGAGCCTTGCTGTCAGTAGTCGGAGCTGTCTTTGCGGGATGGATTCGGCTGTTCCCTGGGCCAGCTGAGTGGCCGTCAGTCACTGCAAGCTAGGTACGGATCCGGCTGTTTCCATAGCTAGCCAAGGTTGCTGGCCGTAACTACTACTCGGAGCAACCCCGATGCAGAGATGGAACTGTCTGCCGTTCTTTGGTGTTTGACTCTTCTTGTCCTTGCCTCCGTGAGGTAAGTCAGGCCGTTCAGCCGTTGCCCTGCGGGGTATCTGTTTTGTCTTTGCCTCTGTTGGGTAAGTCCGGCAGTTTTCGTGTGGAGATGAAGTTGAGTCCCGGCTTGTCTAAGTTCCAGCTCTGTGTCTATGTACTGTCCTGTCTCATGTTGGTGTCGTGTTAACGATGAGTCCCAGCTTTTCGAAGGTTAGTCCCTGCGCTGTGTTGATGTACAGTTCCCAGTTTGTTTCCGAGTACCTGTGTCCGAGTTATCAGCCTACGCATCTCAAGAGCCAAGACGCCAGCCTCAAGCCTCAAGAGCGAAGACCCCAGCCTCAAGCCTCAAAAGCCAAGTCCTTAGCCTCAAGCCTCAAGAGCCCAGTACCCAGCCTGTCTCCCAGCTCAAGCCTCAAGACCCCAGCCTGTCTCAAACTCAAGCCTCAAGACCCCAGCCTGTCTCAAACTCAAGCCTCAAGACCCCAGCCTGTCTCAAACTCAAGCCTCAAGACCCCAGCCTGTCTCAAACTCAAGCCTCAAGACCCCAGCCTGTCTCAAACTCAAGCCTCAAGACCCCAGCCTGTCTCAAACTCAAGCCTCAAGACCCCAGCCTGTCTCAAACTCAAGCCTCAAGACCCCAGCCTGTCTCAAACTCAAGCCTCAAGACCCCAGCCTGTCTCAAACTCAAGCCTCAAGACCCCAGCCTGTCTCAAACTCAAGCCTCAAGACCCCAGCCTGTCTCAAACTCAAGCCTCAAGACGCCAGCCTGTCTCCAAGCTCAAACCTCAAGTCCCCAGTCTGTCTCAAACTCAAGCCTCAAGACCCCAGTGGTCGATGTTTAGAGATCTCTTGCAGGATGTTAGAGATAAATTTATCCCGGTGAGGAAGATAAAGATTGGTAGGGTGAAGGAACCATGGGTGACAAGTGAGGTGGAAAATCTAGTCAGGTGGAAGAAGAAAGCATACATGAGGTTTTGGAAGCAAGGATCAGATGGGTCTATTGAGGAATATAGGGTAGCAAGAAAGGAGCTTAAGAAGGGCTGAGGAGAGCAAGAAGGGGGCATGAGAAGGCCTTGGTGAGTAGGGTAAAGGAAAACCCCAAGCCATTCTTCAATTATGAAAAGAACAAAAGGATTACAGGAGTAAAGGTAGGACCGATTAGAGATAAAGGTGGGAAGATGTGCCTGGAGGCTGTGGAAGTGAGCGAGGTCTTCAATGAATACTTCTCTTCGGTATTCACCAATGAGAGGGAACTTGATGATGGTGAGGACAATATGAGTGAGGTTGATGTTCTGGAGCATGTTGATAATCAGGGAGAGAAGGTGTTGGTGTTGTTAAAATACATTAGGATGGATAAGTCTCCGGGGCCTGACGGAATATTTCCCAGGCTGCTCCATGAGGCGAGGGAAGAGATTGCTGAGCCTCTGGCTGGGATCTTTATGTCCTCGTTGCCCACGGGAATGATACCAGAGGACTGGAGGGAGGCGAATGTTGTCCCCTTGTTCAAAGAAGGGTTGCAGGGATAGTCCGGGTAATTATAGACCAGTGAGCCTTACGTCTGTGGTGGGAAAGCTGTTGGAAAAGATTATTAGAGGTAGGATCTATGGGCATTTAAAGAATCATGGTCTGATCAGGGACAGTCAGCATAGGTTTGTGAAGGGCTGGTCGTGTCTAACAAGTCTGATAGAGTTCTTTGAGGAGGGGACCAGGCATATAGATGAGGGTAGTGCAGTGGATGTGATCCACATGGATTTTACTAAGGCATTTGACAAGGTTCCATACGGTAGGCTTATTCAGAAAGTCAGAAGTCATGGGATCCAGGGAAGTTTGGCCAGGTGGATTCAGAATTGGCTTGCCTGCAGAAGGCAGAGGGTCGTGGTGGAGGGAGTACATTCAGATTGGAGAATTGTGACTAGTGGTGTCCCACAAGGATCTGTTCTGGGACCTCCAACTTTCGTGACTTTTATTAACGACCTGGATGTGGGGATGGAGGGGTGGGTTGGCAATTTTGCAGACGACACGAAGGTTGGTGTTGTTTCAGATAGTGTAGAGGATTGTAGAAGATTGCAGATAGACATTGATAGGATGCAGAAGTGGTCTGAGAAGTGGCAGATGGAGTTCAACCCGGAGAAAGGTGAGGTGGCACACTTTGTTTGCAATTTCAGCTAATTTCATATCATTTTGGATTCCCTATGCAGCTAATTCCCTGAAATGGCTAAAGGAAGATTACTATTACTTGGACAGATATTTGAGTTCACCGGTATATATACTACAGCAGTTTGGGTTCATGTTGCAGACTCTCAGTGTGTGCACCAATACTTGTATCTATACACTGACCCGGAGGAAATTCAGACAAGAGCTGAGGAATGGAATGAAGTATGTGTTTACGTTAAATGGCCATCTGTGTAGATAAAACCCACTCCAATTGCAATTCAGAGAAGACTTAGAATAAAACAGGTTTTTTTTTGCTGTTGGACTCCGGCCATATGATTTGCCAAGGGAAATCTCACATGCAAAAGAGAATGCTGTCCAAATTGCATGCTATCTTGGACAAAGTCTCCCATCCACTACATAATGTACTGGTTGGGCACAGGAGTACATTCAGTCAGAGACTCATTCCACCGAGATGCAACACAGAGCGTCATAGGAAGTCATTCCTGCCTGTGGCCGTCAAACTTTACAACTCCTCCCATGGAGTGTCAGACACCCTGAGCCAATAGGCTGGTCCTGGATTTATTTCCATCTGGCATAATTTACATATTTTTATTTAATTATTTATGTTTTCATATGGCTATATTTATACTCTATTCTTGGTCGGTGCAACTGTAACGAAACCCAATTTCCCTCGGGATCAATAAAGTATGTCTATCTATATATCTATCTAAAATGCATATTTTAATATTGATCAGGACACAATGTATTTTATATATTGTTAATGACATAAAACGTATTTATAGATTGTTACTGACAGAGAATCGTATAATTTGTGTTCCGTGTGTTATCTGAGTGTACTTGTCTGTGATGCTGCCACAAGTCAGTGTTTCTCTGTACCTGCACCTTCCCGTACTTGTGCACTTGGCAATAAATTCAACAGGACATGAGAAATCTCAATGAGATTTGATTAGTGATGATCATCTTGGCAGCTCGGTTGGTCGAATGTATGAGACAGTACACTGTTAAATGTAAAACCCTGAACAGTGTTGATGATCAGAGGGATCTTAGACTCCAAGTTCACCGCTCCCTGAAAGAGACTGCACAGATTGATCGGGTGGTTAAGAAGGCAAATGGCGTAGTTGTCTTTATTAGTTGAAGCACTGAGTTGAAAAGTCGGGAAGTTGTGTTGCGGCTGTTGCGAGCCTGCGGTCGGACTGTGACTGTGTCTTTAAGAGCGCCGGAGTGAGGAGGCGGGGCTATGACGTCAGTCACAGGCTGACAGCGCTAACTGTGGATTTAACCATAAGAGAGAGAGAGCGATCTGCAGACAGGCAGTCGGCCAGTCTATCTGTCTATCTATCTATCTATCTATCTATCTATCTATCTATATATATATATATATATATATATAGAGAGAGAGAGAGAGAGAGAGAGAGAGAGAGAGAGAGTGAGACTGAGACTGGAAAAGCTGATAGCTTCAGTTTGTCGCAGCTGAGGCTTGGAGGTCTCCTATGCCCACAAGAGTGGGTTGATCATCGGTACACGGAACCACAACGAATGTATGTGGCTATCACTTTGTATAATCCATAGGACTGAATTTTGGAATATCTTGGGGGACCGCTTGTGTTAACCCTTGCCTGGGTGTGTTGTATAGTAACCCCTGGAAGACGGTATTCCTGTGACTCGTCACTTTCGCTGATAACTCGTATGTGGACGGATTCAACGGATAAGAACTTCGACGACAGTTATTTTGATGTAACGGCCTTTTCTTTACGTTTCACCCTGGATTACAAATATCTCTCCCCCATCATTTATTCCGTGGATTACTGAATTTTCCTACTTTATTATCTCAAGACTCAAAGCTTTGTTCCCTCAGTCTCCCACCCGAGGCAGGGACTCCAGCTACCCACCACTCTGTGCAAAGAAATAAACTTGCCGTTTATAAGATTACGAGATGTATAGATAGAGTGGATAGACGATATATATTTTACTGGGGGTTGAAATGTTTCATACAGTTAAGGTGAGAGGAGATGTGAGCGGCAAGTTTGGCTGTTATATTTACACATATATACACACATAACACTGTTAACTTTCCTTTAGTTCGTTCAGTTACTATATAATAAGTAGATACTAATAAAGATAGTGGTTTTAACATCAAAACCAGACTCCAGCTGCTGGATCGTTTCTAAAACGTTACAGTTTGTAACACAGCTTTATAAAACTAGTTAGACCACATCTGGAGTATTTCACACAGTTCTGGTCGCCCCCACTCTCGGAAGGACGTCGGGGCTTTGGAGAGGGCACAGAGGAGGTTTACCAGGATACTGCCTGGATTAGAGGGCATGAGCCATAACGAGAGGTTGTTTTCTCCAGAGCGGCGCAGGCTGGTGTGACCTGTCCCATGATCCTCTCGTATGCCTTTTGCCAATCACCTGTCCAGCTCTTGGCTCCATCCCTCCCCCTCCTGTCTTCTCCTATCATTTTGGATCTCCCCCCCCCCCTCCAACTTTCAAATCCCTTACTCGCTCTTCCTTCAGTTAGTCCTGACGAAGGGTCTTGGCCTGAAACTTCGACTGTACGTTTTCCTAGAGATGCTGCCTGGCCTGCTGCGTTCACCAGCAACTTGGAATGTGTGTTGCTTGAATTTCAGCATCTGCAGAATTCCTCGTGTAGACGTTTATAAGATTACGAGAGGAATAGGCAGAGTTGACAGATGATATATTTTCCCTGGGGTTAAAGTGTCGAATATATTTAAGGTGAGTAGTTGGTAGCTGGAGTCCCCGCCTGGGTGGTAGACCCCATTGATCACGTGATCGCGTTTGCCCCTTAACCACAGCTGGGCAGCATCTGCGCGTCTTTTCCAAGGCCCCGTCCTCCGGATGATGTAACACTCACTTCGCGCATGCTCACAGTGTCCGGGTGGGCGGTGTTTTCCTTTCCGCTCAGTGCTGAAGCCGATCGTCTGCGGGATCGGGTAGGGTGTCCTTGCAACCTGAGTGGGGATCACTTCTGCGGACCGAAGATATCACTTTCCCATCGGTGAGTATTGAGACCGATCCCGAGCGGGGAGATCTGATGCTGGCCGTGAGTCCCGAACTGAGGGCCAATTACTCGTTTATTTTCGAGTTATCTGGGCTCGTCAGAAATGCGTAGACTTCACTTAATCTTCATTGAACAATCCAAACCAGGATCCCAAGCTGTCTATTTCCACAGAATTGAAATGGAAGTCCCGCCAACAAGTCACGTGAGGCTGTGTGCCGCAGATCTGCCCCGCCCTCCGCTTTGTGACGCAAGATCACGTGGTGTGTACTCAGACACCCTGAGCCAATAGGCTGGTCCTGGACTTATTTTCTACCTGGCATAGTTTGCATTTTGTTGTTTGTTTGTTTGTGGTTTTTGTATTGCTATACCTATAGTCTATTCTTGGTTGGTGTGGCTGTAACGAAACCCAATTTCCCTCGGGATCAATAAAGTATATCTATCTATCTATTATAGTATCCCCGGATGGGTGATGATGCTTCCTCCATATTGTGTTGGGAAATATGATGTTGGCCACTGAGTCCCGTTAACTTTCCCCAACTCACCTCGCTTCCTGAGGCTCCTCGCATTTGTTCTTGAGCTTTCTGGCTGTTGTGTCTTCTCTCTGAATGGGGTGGGTGAGAAAGGAGTATGTCCCAGGTTATGGGGATCTTTGATTTCACTGCCTGGTTTACCAAGGGACTGGGAAGTCCAGGGGGGAGAATGGTTTCTGTGATGTGCACACGACCAAGTGGTTAAGCTGTTGAATTAGCAATCTGAAGGTCGTGAGTTTGAGCCTCAGTTCAGGCAGCATGTTGTGTCCGTGAGCAAGGCACTTAACCACACATTGCTCCTCCACGTTAGGAGCCCAGCGACGGTGGTTGGTGCAGTATGCACAAGACAAGATCTGTATCCAAAGGTCTCTGCAGTTCCTCGTAGACACGGGCAGAGTAGTTACCATGCAAAAGGGAGAAGTGTCCGGATGGGAAATTTTCTATGGTGTGTTGATAAAAATTTGATGAGGGTCAAAGTATATATGGCAAAGTTCCTGTTGTTTGTTCCAGCTTTGTTATTTTAGAATCTTTTGTACTATTCATTCAGTATCTGTGTATTGCTGGAGGACCATCATTGATTGTCCTTGATCCCTTCTCCCACCTGGTTCCACCTGCACATTCCTGCCCATCTTGTTCAACCTCTGTCCAGTCTGCTAACCCCACCTGCCCTGGTTCAGTGATATGCATCAACCATCTGGGTCAACCTCAGTCCACCCTGTGTCCCACCTCCTCAGTGTTATATATCAGCAATCTTTCTTCTAACCTTTGTCTTGATTGTGAAGTGTTCCTTTGCACATTAGGGCTTGATGAGTTACTCCCAGAATCAGTTTTTGTTAGCTGGAATGCCAGAGGGTCATCAGGTTCCAGTTCTGTTGTGCATTGGTGTGGGATTGCTAGTGTTTGAACTGTGACTGGCTGACACACTGCAGTATTTTACTGGCAGCAAAGAGTACTGGGAGAGTTGGTGCTTGGGCTATAATCCTGTGATCAGCTTTCCAGGCATATGGAACTGTCGGTGTTTTGGTTTTGACTTTGGTTAGTGCTTCTACAGGTGGGGCTGGATGGTCATCCTTCTGCAGTGAAGCAGAAATTTCGAGCAGCTGGACATTGGTTGTGGGGAAATCCTGGATTGCACTACCCAGTGTGAAATGTGGGGATGATGTGTGAGACTCTCAGGGTCAGTGAGTGGCAGGTTCAGCTGTGTGACTCTGTGAGGTTGGGTCCTGGGATATCACAGTTTTTGATCCAGGTAAAATGGACCTGGGGATCGAGCTGCTTGGGCTTATGAGGTGTTGAGTGAGTATTTCTGGTCTGGGATCAGATGCTTGTTTCTGGAGTTCCTTTGGAAGCAATGACTGCTAATCTGAGGAGAGGATGAGCTCCCATTCCATCCTCAAAGGGAGAGTCCATGGGTAAATGGGCTATTCCATGTTTACAACAGTAGAGATAGACCCGTGAATTTGGTGTTCAAACTGTGTTTGGAAATCCCACCCACACCGCCCCCCCCACAACTCACTGTCACCTCTCTGTGACTCGGTGGAAATCAAGCAGAATCTCAAGTTGCTGAAGATCTGCACTAAAAGCAGAAAATGTTTGAAGTCATTCTGATAAAACGTTATTAACCTGAATTGTAAAGTTTGTTCCTCTCCCCACGGTTGTTCCTCACCAGCTGTGTGTTTCTGGAAATTCCAGTGTCTTTCTATTACATTCACCCTGGAATGGTTTATAATTCCTGAAATGAACCTGTTTTAACCTGGAAATGGAACTGGCTCGTTCTGTGACAGTAGAACAGTAAAGAAAGCACAACTTTTCCCTGTAAATTATCCTCGTACCAATCTGTCTGTTCTTCCTGGTAATGTGTTCAGTACAGTTGTTGCTAACGAGGTTTACAAGAATAATCTCAGGAATGATCAGCTTTATGTATGAGGAGCATTTGATGGTTCTGGACCTGTGCTCAATGGAGTTCAGAGGGACGGGGGGTGGGGGGGGCGGTGGAGGAACATATGGTTAAGTAAACCTACTAAATGCTGAAAAGCCTGGATACAGTGGACATGGAGAGGATATTTCCATTTGATGGAGCGTCTGTGGTCTGACAGCAGTCTCAGAATAAAGATGCTTCCCTTTAAAACGGAGATGAGAAAAAAATTTGACCAAAAGATGTCTGATCTGTGGAATTTGTTGCCGCAGAGGTTGGTTGAGGCTGCCATTTGTGTATATTTATGACAGAGATTAATGTATTCATGATTACGAAGTAGCTTCAGGGTTACAGATGGAAGGCATGAATATAGTGTTGGAAAAAAAATCAGCCATGGTTGAGTGGTGGGGCAGACCAGATGGATCCAATCACCTAATTCTGTTCCTGTGTCTTATGTCTTACCATGACTGAATGATGGCTTCTTCTTATCCCATATCGTTTTGTGACATGTGAGGGACAATAAAAGATTGTTCACTGAGATGATTATATTTGCCTTCAACGTTTCATTTTCAGTGAGTTTTGTTCTTAGTAACATTAAGCAGAAATGTTTGCTTCTTTGTATTGTTAATGTGCTTCATTATCTTTCATGTTAAAGATAGACCTGCAGTGAGAGATTCATTGGAAGAAAAACCCCAACTGGAAGCAAACCACGACTGAAGACGAGGGAACAGCAACAAGTGAACCAGCCCGAGGATTGAGAGCATCAACTGGAGAGAACCCTTCTGACTTGGAGAATCCAGTGATTCGGTCAGGAGAAAGTTTGGTGAGTCTCATTTGCTCAAACACTGGTCCTTTAGACATTACATATCTGTACAAAGGATGGTAGGAAATAGTTGGAGTGAGACTGAATGTGCCCAGAAGAACCAGTTATGCCTCTGTCGACCCAGTTGCAATCACTCCAGGTCTGGTAATGTGCTTCCAGCAGCCCAGCCCTTTAAAACCACTCCCATTCTGTGGAAGTGGAATCCAGATAAAGTCACTCAGAGACCGCATAAGTACCAACTGTTTATTCCACGCACTCGGGGCTTACTCAGTTAGTCGCTCAAACAGGAACAGTGTATGACTTTTCTTGCCCTATCAACTAACTGACTAACAATTCCCCTTACACCACAGGAATATCTGTCCAGACACCCCAAACACAAGACAGGCTGGAGCCAAAGTTATTTACTACAGGACAGCCCCTAAAGGCAAATTACAAATTGTCATAATGGCTTACACATACAGAACAGACTGAAGCTGTCCTATCTCTATGCATGACTGCACAAGGAGATAAGCATCCTGAAACCCTAGCTAGCTACCCTCAAGAGGAAATATGACTCAGCATGGCTTAGCACATCTGTTTGTCATCAGCAGTTTCTTTCAGAAGAACAGGTGATTGTTTAGCAAAGCGTTAACCCTTTTACATACTTTACCATTCCCTCATTTCGATCATTACATGATCAACAAAGCAGTAATTTTTTTACAGAGAAAGCAACTGAGTACAGCATTGACTTATCAGTGGGTAAAAACAGCATACAACGGTAATTATAACAATGATATCGACAACTATTAAGCCATAATGCAATATCATGCCCCACATATTACTGAACAGGCCTTCGAAGACCACCATTTCGACCCTTCGGTGAACCCGTGTAAATCCTGCCCTACTTCCTTGATGCTGTCAGTCTCCTTGGCAGTGTGCTCGGAGAGGGATGTAATGTTAGTAGAGTCATCAGGGATATAGGTGCAGCATTCTGTGTCAATAATAGCACAGGTTCCCCCTTTATCAGCCAGGATAAGATCTAAAGCCATATGATTCTGTGGGACTATTTGCCAGATTGCAATCATTTCAGTGGATATTTCTGTTACTTGGGCCTGTGTTTCTGTCAGGGCCCCTGCAGTATTGTGGCCAGTTCCTCAAGTGCTGTAGCCAAATTGATTATCTCTCTTGAATTCTTGGCTACTCCATAAGAGAGAAAACCGATAATCCAAAATCGCTCAGTCTCAGTTATTCCTCTCCGCTGCTGGGCACCTGCAAGTATGGCCAGGATGCATGTTTCCCAGCATAGGAAGTTCTGTTTGGTGGGGGCCTGAGACACCATCCCTCAAAACACTGGCAGCCACAGTCATCTCTGACTGAACCACAGTTCCTCACCTCACTTCCCCGGGTGATATTTGAGAAAGCCCAGGCTGAGAGTTCCTCACTCTGGTTGAGCGGGATTACTAACATTGGAATCATAGTTTTACCATGCTGGGGAATTTCGGCACAAACCTAGCAGGCCCCTAGTTCTATCTGTTTGGCATAGGTGTGACAGAGCGACAGAAAGTTATTAACATGGGAGCCCCTGGATGCTGGGGTGAGCCCTCTCAAAGACATAAACACAAACACCACTATCAACTAATACATTTTCCTTTAGTCCGAGAGAGTCCTTCGACTCAGTTCCTTCAGTAACACGTTTGCAGCCTCTTCGATCTATCCACTGAGATTGCCCCTTCAGTTTCACAGCCATGGGAGTGGTCAGTAACTCCAGATATGGTCCTCTCCACCGAGGTCCGAGTTTCCCTCAATCCCAGTTCTTGATCAGGACAAAATTCCCAGATTCTATGGTGGGATAGTCCCTTCTCTCTGTAGGGTAGTTCTCTTCCTTGTAAGCCTGCCATACCTGTGAATGTAATGCTTGGACATTTTTGGTTAGTTGGCCCGTAGTCATGTACAACTCCAAATGCATAACGGGAGTCTGTGTAAATGTTCACACTTTTGTCTGTTGATGGGATACAGGCACGAGTCAGAGCAAACAGCTCAGCCTTCTGGATGAAGACAGCTGCTTCAAAAGAGGCCTGCTCAACTATCTCACTGTCCGTCACTATCGCATAGCCAGAATATCCTGCTGGATTCACAAACAGCTTGCATCCTCATAAAATATTGCCTCGGGATTGAGAGGCTATTGCGGAATGGGTGGGAGAGTCTGTCCTTCTCTCAAGGTGATCTGGATAGGGGGGGGTGAAATTGCCCAGAGATGGGGTACAACGTCTTGGGTTCGGTCAATATTAAAAGTGTGCCTTACCAGATGTCACGTCTTCACCTCAGACTCCTTCCAGTATTGCAGTTGGCCCACGGCCAAGTCTTGCCAGTCTCCCTTGGTGCTGGATGCTTGTTTTGTCAAGGTGTAGGCAAGGAACCCAGGCTCTTCCCTAGGCTCTTTGGCTTGAACCCGGTATCCCTGATGCCCTCACCTACAAGATGTGCATTCAGCTGCAGCTTGTAACCCTGCACTTTAAGGAGTTGGAACTTGAAGTGGAGGAATTCCGGATCATCCAGGAGTTGGAGGGTGTGATAGATATGACATGAAGAGAGGTGAGTTACACCCAAGGTGCAGGACACAGGAAACTGGGTGAGAGTCAGGAAGGGGAATGACGTTAAATAGCATCGCAGAGTACTCTTGATGCTATCCCGCACAACAACAGGTGGACCACTTTAGAAAATGCTGGGGGAGGAATTGCCTGGCAGAGAAAGGTCAAAGGGGTGATAGGGGATTCATTAGTTCGGGGAACAGAACAAGAAGGGACTAATATCCTAGTGGTAAGGCTCGCTAGTGCTAGTGTGTGGGGAGATGGTGATGAAGTTAAAATAAGTTGAAGGGGAAATGGGAGCCAGCATGACAAAACAGATCGTGTCGATGGTGAATTGAATTCAGTTGACTTTATTACATGCATCCTTCATATATATGAGGAGTAGAAATCTTTACGTCTCCATCTAAATGTTCAATATGTAATTTATAGTAATTTATAATAAATAGTTTGACATAGGGCAGTCAATATAACACAGAAGTGCATTTGTATCAGCATGAATTAATCAGTCTGATGGCTTGGTGATGTCCCGGAGCCTGTTGGTCCTTTTGCTGTGGTACTGTTTCCTGGATGGTAGCAGCAGGAACAGTTTGTGGTCGTGATGAATTGTGTCCCCAATATCCTTTGGGCCCTTTTTACACACCTGTATCTGTAAATGTCCTGAATAGTGGGAAGTTCACATCTATAGGTGTGCTCAGCTGTCCGCACCACTCTCTGCAGGTTCCTGCGATTAAGGGAAGTACAGTTCCCATATCAGGCAGTGATGCAGCCCGTCAGGATGCTCTCAATTGTGTTCCTGTAGAAAGTCCTTAGAATTTCAGGCCCCATCCCAGACTTCTTCAACCATCTGAGGTGAAAGAGGAGCTGTTGTGCTCTTTTCACAACACAGACGGTATGTAGAGACCTTGTGAGATCCTTGGTGATGTTTATGCCGAGGAACTTTAAGCTGTTCACCCTCTCAACCCCAGATCCATTGATGCCAATAGGGATCAGCCTGTCTCCATTCCTCCTGTCGTCCACAATCAGCTCCTTTGTTTTTGTGACAATGAGGGAGAGTTTGTTTTCTTGACACCAGTCAGATGTTGTTCAGACATCAGATAGAGTCAGCAATCAAATGTTTGAGCATGATGTGATGAATGTGTTGAGCTGTGTATATCACAATGCAAGAAGCATCGTAGGAAACCAGGTGAGCTCAGGACAGGGAATTATCATATTGTAGCTATTATCGGGACTTGGTTGCACCCAACAGTCTGAGGGATTTAGAGAAACCAAATTTGTAGAGAGATCGCAGACTATGCCAGAAACAAAGGTTGATTCAGTAAGTGATTTTAACTTTCCATATATTGACTGGGACTTCCATACTGTAAAAGGACTAGATGGGGTAGAGTTTGTCAAATGTGCCCTTAATCAGTATATAGAATTCCCGATGTAGAAGTGTGCAATAAGCTGTTAGGAAATGATCCAGGGCTGGAGACAGAAATCAGTGATCACAATGCCATGAGATTCCAAGTAAATATGGAAAAAGAGAGGTCTGGACCATGGGTTGAGATTTTAAATTGGAGAAAGGTCAATTTTGATGGTATCAGAAAGGATCTGACAAGTGTGATTTGGGACAGGCTGTTTTCTGGCAAAGTAGTACTTGTAGGTGGGAGGCTACAGAAGTGAAATTTTGAGGATGTAGAGTTTGTATGTGCCTGCCAAAATAAAAGTTGAAAGGTAACTGGTGCAGGGAACCTTGGTTTTGAAGAGATATTGAGGCCTCAGATATTTTGTACCTGCAAATGCCTCAGACTTTTGGGTGCTACCAAAACACATTAATGACTGCAATATCAAAATTCCACACACTGAGCTCGTCTGACTTTATTTTTAGTCGTCTTCTGTTGGATTCTAAAAACTTCCCAATACTTTTTGCTGCTTTGTTTGCCCTCTCTTTGACTTTTATGTCGGCTTTGGCTTCTCAGTTTAGCCACGGTTGTGTCCTCCTGCCTTTCCAATGCTTCCATTTCATTCGGAAGTATCGATCACTCAGCTTCCGAATTGCTCCCAGAATCTCCAGCCATTGCTGCTCCGTCATCACTCTTACCTTTCTCTTCCAAACAAGTCTGGCTGGCTTCTCTGTCAGAGAAACATGGAAAAGTTCAGTACGGAAACAGGCTATTTGGCCCATCTAGTCAATGCTGAAAAAACATTTAAGCTGTCTAATGCCACTACCTGCACCAGGACCATCACCCTCCATACCGCTGCCATCAAGGTACCTATCAAACTTCTCTTAATTGTGAA
Organism: Mobula birostris; assembly: GCF_030028105.1. Lineage (NCBI taxonomy): Eukaryota > Metazoa > Chordata > Chondrichthyes > Myliobatiformes > Myliobatidae > Mobula > Mobula birostris. Next base: position 59,475,629 of record NC_092382.1, read on the forward strand.
ATTGAGCTCATATTCACCACTTGTGCTGACGTCTAATTCTACACTCTCACAACCATTTCAGTAAAGAGCTTTTCCAAATGGTCCAAATTTTCCAAATGTTTCCTGAGGTCTGAACAACATCTGTCTCAAAACCCCTCCACTCTCTGTTCTGTTATTCAGGCTCCCATTCGCCCTGCAAATTTATTTTGACACCTCCCACCATGCAGCTCCATCACCCCTTTGACTTTCGTCTCCCAGATCAATAAAAAGGAAGCGCATACCAGGTACAGGCAGACAGGAACAAATGAGGTATTTATAGACAATAGGTGCAGGAGTAGGCCATTTGGCCCTTTGAGCCAGCACCACCATTCACTGTGATCATGGCTGATCATCCACTATCAGTATCCAGTACCTGCCTTGTCCCCATAACCTTTGATTCCGCTATCTTTAAGAGCTCTATCCATCTCTTTCTTGAAAGCATCCAGAGACTTGGCCTCCACAGCCTTCTGGGGCAGAGCATTCCATATATCCACCACTCTCTGGGTGAAAAAGCTTTTCCTGAACTCCATTCTAAATGGCCTACCCCTTATTCTTAAACTATGGCCTCTAGTTGTCGACTCACCCATCAGTGGGAACATGCTTCCTGCCTCGAGCGTGCCTAATCCCTTAATAATCTTATATGTTTCAATAAGATCCTCTAAGTTCCAGAGTATACAAGCCCAGTTGCTCCAATCTTTCGACATATGACAGTCCCACCATCCCGGGAATTAACCTTGTGAACCTACGCTGCACTCCCTCAATAGGAAGAATGTCCTTTCTCAAATTTGGAGACCAAAACTGCACACAGTACTCCAGGTGTGGTTATGAAATACAGGAAATTGAAGTGAACACTTATGAAAGAAATAAAGAAGGCATGAGATTGTCTCAGCAGACAAGGTGGAGGAGAATCCTCAGGGATTCTGCAGATTTGTTAAGAGCGAAAAGATTGCAAGGGAAAAAGTTAAACCTCTGGAAGATCAGAATGGTAATCCATATGAGGAGACAAAATAGATGGGGGAGATTTTTGTTTGCATCCATAATTACATGGGAGACGGACACAGTCTATAGAAGTGAGGCAAAGCAGCATCAACTTCATGGACCCTGTACAGATTACAGAGGTGGAGGTGTTTGCTGTCTTTAGGCAAATTAGCGTGGATAAATTCCCAGGGCCTGACAAGTTGTTCCCTAAGACCCCGGGGAAGACAAGTGCAGAAATTGTCGGGGCACAAGCACAGATATTTAAATCATTCCAAGTGACAAGGGAGGTGCTGGAGGATTGGAAGACAGCCAATGTTTTTCCACTTTTCAAGAAAGGCTCTAAAAATAAAGTAAGATATTGTATGTCGGTGAGCTTGACATCAGTAGGGGTAAAGTTATTGGAACATATGTGCAGGAACCAGATATATAAGTATTTGGATAGATGTGGACTGATTAAGGATCGGCAGCATGGCTTTGTGCATGGTAGGTCATGTCTAACCAATCTTATAGAGTCTCTCGAGGAAGTTATTAGTAAAATGGATGAAGGCAATGCAGTGGATTTTGTCTACGTTGTCTTTAGCAAAGCACTTGACAAAGTCTAATGTGGGAGGTGGGTCAAGAAGGTTCAGTCACTCAGCATTCAAGATGAGAGAGTAGATTGAATGAGACACTGTCTTTGGGAGAAGCCAGACTGTGGTAGCAGATGGTTGCCTCTCTGACTGGAGGCCTGTGACTAGTGGTGTGCCACAGGGATCAGTGCTGGATCTGTTGCTGTTTGTCATCTATCTCAGATATCTGGAAGATAACATGGTTAGCTGGAATAAACAAATTTGTGGATGACAACAAGATTGGTGGTGTAGCGGACAGCAAGGAAGACTATCATGGCGAAGTGAGATCTGGACCAGCTGGGAAAATGGTTTGAGAACTGGAAAATGGAATTTAAAGCAGACAAGTGTGAATAGTTGCACTTTGGTATGACCGACCAAGGGAGGACTTTCACAGTGACTGGTCAGGTACGGAGCAGTGTTGTAGAAGAAAGGGACCTGGGAGTACAAGTCCTTAATTGACAGAAAGTGGTATCACAGTTAGATAGAGGCGAAAAGAAAGATTTCAGCCCATTGACCTTCATGAACCAAAGTACTGACAACAAAAGATGGATGTTATGTTGACTTGTATAAGACATTGTTGAGGCCTAATTTGGAGTATTCTTTGCAGTTTTGGTCACCAACCTACAGGAAAGATGTGAAAGAGGTTCAGAGAAAATTCACAAGGATGTTGCCAGGTCTGGAGGACTTGGGTTAAAAGGAAACATTGAACAGGTCAGGACTTTATTCCTTGGAATGCAGAAGATTGAGGGGAGATTTGATTGTGATGGTGGGTTATAGATAGGGTAAATGCAAGCTGGCTTTCTCCACTGAGATTGGGTGGGACTACAACCAGAGGCCATGGGTTAAGGGTGAAAGGTTAAACGTTAACGGGAACTTGAGGGGAAACTTCTTCACACAGATGGTCATCTGAGTGTGGAATGAGCAGCCAGCACAAGTGGTGCATGCAAGTTTGTTTTCAACATTTAAGAGGTTTGTGTAGGTACCTGGATGGTAGGGATAAGGGAATAGAAAGCTTAAATCAGGGGTCCCCAATCTTTTGTGCATTGCGGACCAGTTTCATATTGACAATATTCTTGCGGATCGGCTGACCAGTGGGGGGGTGGGGGGGGGCGGGTAGGGTTGTCAACAGACGAGTAGCAGTCAAATACGCTGGGTTTTCCCTGAAAAGACTACAATGACCATGAAGCCTTGCGCGGGCACCAGTGTGTATGCATAACTTGCGCACGCGTGTACGATTTCTTTCTACAAATCGTTTTTGGTGATTCTGCTCGGGGGTGGGGGGGTGTTAATCACGACCAGAATATAGATGATAATTAGCTAATACACTCAATTTTGTTTCTAAAAGGGTTTATCTAACGATTTTAATTTTAAACACACAGCGCATATTTTCCTCGCATGAATATAGTGATAAGTCAATTATCAGGGGAGGACAGGGGAGCTTGAAGTGAATGTTGAACGAACTTCCAGTAGAAGTGGTAGAGGCAGGTTCGATATTATCATTTAAAGAAAGAATTGGATAGGTATATGGACAGGAAAGGAGTGGAGGGTTATGGGCTGAGTGCAGGTCGGTGGGATTAGGTGAGAGTAAGCGTTCAGCACGGACTAGAAGGGCAGAGATGGCCTGTTTCTGTGCTGTAATTGTTATATAGTTGTATAAGTCAATAGCATCATAACATTTTAAGTATTGTTTGGATATTAAACACGCAGCACATATTTTCCCCGTATGAACATATAAAATCATTGCAACACACCAATATCACTGAATCAGTGGGACCCCTGGGCTTGTTTTCCTGCAACAAGATGGTCCTATCGAGGGGTGATGGGAGACAGCAATACTCGAAGGAGATTCCTAATGTCCAGTATATTCCGCAGTTTAGTTTTCATTGCATTCATTGCAGAGATACATTGGAAATGGAAGCAACGTTTTCAGTGCTTTCGTGGCCATCTCAGGATATTCAGCCTTGACTTTGATCCAGAATGCCAGCAGAGATGTTACATCAAACATCAGCCCGCTGTCATTTGCAAGCTCGAGGAGTTGATCTCCTTCCCGCGCTGACATGGGTGACGCGTGGGTAATGACCTCACGTGCATAATGGCTCAACAGTGGATGTGATGGGGAATGAGGAAAGGTGCAGCTGACTCCTATCGCCAAATCATATCGTTTCCTTGCAGCCCGGTACAGCATGCTCCGCAGCCTGGTTCCGGTCCACGGCCCGGTGGTTGGGGACCGCTGGTTTAAATAGTTCAGCACAAACCAGATGCCTCAAAGGGCCTGTTTTTGTGTTTTAATTTTCCATGACTGTGAGAAGAACCTGAAATAATACAAAAATTCACATTAAGTCCTTTTAACAGCTGTGCGGACCAACCATTCATCTCAGCAGGAATTTTTTACATGGTGTTAAAACTGTGGCACTTTAAATTAACAGTACATAAAAGAAAATCCCAGCTGCACGTCAACAAAGGCTATTTGTGTGAGAGTGTTTCATTTACTGTGGGGCCAGGCACCCATGCAGCTCAGTGGGAACAGGGAATAATACCAATGGAGAGAGTCAAACTGAGCCAGGTCACAAATTGGAGACGGCAGAAATGCCCCATTCTTATAGAGACATAGATATTGACATAGAATAGTACAGCACATTACAGGCCCTTCGGCCCACAAAGTTATGCCAACCCTCGAACCCAGCCTCCCATATAACCCCACACCTTAAATTCCTCCATATACCTGTCTAGTCATCTCTTAAACTTCACGAGTGTATCTGCCTCCACCACTGACTCAGGCAGTGCATTCCACGCACCAACCACTCTCTGAGTAAAAAACCTTCCTCTAATATCCCCCGTGAACTTCCCACCCCTTACCTTAAAGCCATGTCCTCTTGTATTGAGCAGTGGTGCCCTGGGGAAGAGGCGCTGGCTATCCACCCTATCTATTCCTCTTATTATCTTGTATGCATCTATCATGTCTCCTCTCACCCTCCTTCTCTTCAAAGAGTAAAGCACTAGCTCCCTTAATCTCTGATCATGATGCATACTCTCTAAACCAGGCAGCATCCTGGTAAATCTCCTCTGTATCCTTTCCAATGCTTCCACATCCTTCCTATAGTGAGGTGACCAGAATTGGACACAGTGCTCCACTTGTGGCCAAACCAGAGTTTTATAGAGCTGCATCATTACACCGCGACTCTTAAACTCTATCCCTCGACTTATGAAAGCTAACGCCCCATAAGTTTTCTTAACTGACCTATCTACCTGTGAAGCAACTTTCAGGGATCTGTGGACATGTACCCCTAGATCCCTCTGCTCCTCCACACTACCAAGTATCCTGCCATTTACTTTGTACTCTGCCTTGGAGTTTCTCCTTCCAAAGTGTACCACCTCACACTTCTCCGGGTTGAAGTCCATCTGCCACTTCTCAGCCCACTTCTGCATCCTATCAATGTCTCTGTGCAATCTTCGATAATCCTCTACACTACCTATAACACCACCAACCTTTGTGTGGTCTGCAAACTTGCCTATCCACCCCTCTACCCCCACATCCAGGTCGTTAATAAAAATCACGAAAAGTAGAGGTCCCAGAACAGATCCTTGTGGGACACCACTAGTCACAATCCTCCAATCTGAATGTACTCCCTCCACCACGACCTTCTGCTTTCTGCAAGCGAGCCAATTCTGAATCCACCTGGCCAAACTTCCCTGGATCCCATGCCTTCTGACTTTCTGAATAAGCCTACCATGTGGAACCTTGTCAAATGCCTTACTAAAATCCATATAGATCACATCCACTGCAATAGCCTCATCTATATGCCTGGTCACCTGCTCAAAGAACTCTATCAGGCTTGTTAGACATGATCTGCCCTTCACAAAGCCATGCTGACTGTCCCTGATCAGACCATGATTCTCTCAATGCCCATAGATCCTATCTCTAAGAATCTTTTCCAACAGCTTTCCCACCACAAACGTAAGGCTCACTGGTCAATAATTACCCGGAGTACCCCTACTACCTCTTTTGAACAAGGGACAACATTCGCCTCCCTCCAATCCTCTGGTACCATTCCCATGGACAACGAAAACATAAAGATGCTAGCCAGAGGCTCAGAAATCTCTTCCCTTGCCTCATGGAGCAGCCTGGGGAATATTCCGTCAAGCCCCGGGGACTTATCCATCCTAAAGTATTTTAACAACTCCAACACCTCCTCTCCCTTAATATCAACATGCTCCAGAATATCAACCTCACACATATTGTCCTCACCATCATCAAGTTCCCTCTCATTGTTGAATACCGAAGAGAAGTATTCATTGAGGACCTTGCTCACTTCCACAGCCTCCAGGCACATCTTCCCACCTTTATCTCTAATCGGTCCTACCTTCACTCCTGTCATCCTTTTGTTCTTCACATAATTGAAGAATGCTTTGGGGTTTTCCTTTACCCTGCTCGCCAAAGCCTTCTCATGCCCCCTTCTTGCTCTTCTCAGCCCCTTCTTAAGCTCCTTTCTTGCTTCCCTATATTCCTCAATAGACCCATCTGATCCTTGCTTCCTAAACCTCATGTATGCTGCCTTCTTCCACCTGACTAGATTTTCCACCTCACTTGTCAGCCATGGTTCTTTCATCCTACCATTCTTTATCTTCCTCACTGGGACAAATTTATCCCTAACATCCTGCAAGAGATCTCTAAACGTTGACCACATGTCCATTGTATATTTCCCTGCAAAAACATCATCCCAATTCACACCCACAAGTTCCAGCCTTATAGTCTCATAATTTGCCCATCCCCAAATTAAAAATTTTCCTGTCCTCTCTGATTCTATCCTTTTCCATAATAATGCTAAATGCCAGGGAGTGGTGGTCACTGAACCCCAGATGTTCACCCACTGAGAGATTTCTGATCTGACCCAGTTCATTACCTAGGTTTAGATCTAGTATGGCATTCCCCTTAGTTGGCCTGTCCACATGCTGTGACAGGAATCCGTCCTGGACACACTTATCAAACTCTGCCCCATCTAAACCCTTGGAACTAATCAGGTGCCAATCAATATTAGGGAAGTTAAAGTCACCCGTGATAACAACCCTGTTATTTTTGCACCTTCCCAAAATCTGCTTCCCAATCTGTTCCTCTGTATCTCTGCTGCTACCAGGGGGCGTATAGAATACCCCCAGTAGAGTAACTGCTCCCTTCCTGTTCCTGACTTGAACCCATACTGACTCAAAAGAGGATCCTGCTACATTACCTACACTTTCCGTAGCTGTAATAGTATCCCAGACCTGTAATGCCACCCCTCCTCCCCTTTCTGCCCCCTCTCTATCGCTTTTAAAGCACTGCAATCCAGTGAGACAGGAAGAGCATCAAGGAATTGATGGTCATTCCAGATACCAGCACAGTGCCAGTCAGAAGATGATTTCTCTCTCCAACTTGGGTTCAACCTCACTGTAACAGTGTGATACCAGATCAAACCTTGGCAAGTCAAGTACCCTCATCTGAAACGTTGTCCTACATCCATTAATGGATTTTTAAAATCTTTTTACAGGTTAAAAACAAGAAGGAATTTGTCTCCAGGGATCTCAAACATGGCACACCAGTTTTGCTGTCTCTGTCTAGCTGTTTAAGTGGAGCAAGGGATTCAATCAACCATCCTTCCTGCTCAGACAGTGGGAATGGATTCACTCGGTCATCTCAATTCAAGGTCCATCAGCAAGTTCACACTGGGCAAGGCTATTCACCTGTACTGTGTGTGAGAAAGGATTCATTTGGTCATCCCACCTGTGGACACACCAGTCAGTTCACACTGGGGAGCGGCCATTCACCTGCTCAGACTGTGGGAAGGGATTCACTTGCTCGTCTACCTAATGGCACACCAGCGAGTTCATACTAGGGAGCGGCCATTCACCTGCTTGGACTGTGGGAGGGGATTCACTTTGTCATCTCACTTACTGACACACCAGCGAGTTCACACTGGGGAGAAGCTGTTCACCTGCTCAGTCTGTGGGAGAGGATTCACTCAGTCATCCCACTTACTGGCACACCAGTCAGTTCACACCGGGGAGTGGCCATTCACCTGTCCAGAATGTGGGAAGGGATTCACTCGGTTATCCCACCTACAGATTCATCAGCGAGGTCACACTGGGGAGAAGCCGTTCACCTGCTCGGACTGTGGGAAGGGATTCACTCGGTCATCCATCCTACAGAGACACCAGCGAGTTCACACTGGGGAGAAGCCATTCACCTGCTCAGTCTGTGGGAAGGGATTCACTTGGTCATCCACCCTACAGAGTCACCAGCAAATTCACACTGGGAAGAAGCCGTTCACCTGCTCAGTCTGTGGGAAGGGATTTACACTGTCATCCATCCTACAGAGTCATCAGCGAGTTCACACTGGGGAGAAGCCATTCACCTGCTCAGAATGTGGGAATGGATTCACTCGGTCATCCACCCTACAGAGTCATCAGCGAGTTCACACTGGGGAGAAGCCATTCACCTGCTCAGTCTGTGGGAAGGGATTCACTCGGTCATCCGACCTACAGAATCATCAGCGAGTTCACACTGGGGAGAAGCCGTTTACCTGCTCATTCTGTGGGAAGGGATTCACTCGGTCATCCACCCTACAGAGTCACCAGCGAGTTCACACTGGAGAGAAGCTGTTCACCTGCTCAGTCTGTGGGAAGGGATTTGTACTGTCATCCACCCTACAGAGTCATCAGCGAGTTCACACAGGGGAGAGGCTGTTCACCTGCTCAGACTGTGGGAAAGGATTCGCTCGGTCATCCCACCTACTGGCACACCAGTCAGTTCACACTGGGGAGTGGTCGTTCACCTGCTCAGAATGTGGGAAGGGATTTACTTGGTCATCTGGTCTCTTGAAACACCAGCGAGTTCACAATGGGGAGAAGCCATTCACCTGCTCAGAATGTGGGAAGAGATTCACTCAGTCATCCAACCTACAGAGACATCAGCAAGTTCACACTGGGGAGAAACTGTTCACCTGCTTAGAATGTGGGAAGGGATTCACTGAATCATCCCAACTACTGGCACACCAGTCAGTTCACAATGGGAAGAGGCCGTTGTTATGAATCCCGAGGTTTCATTTGCTGTGGACTGTCATTTTAAGAGAGAGAGCGAGATTAAGAAGGTGAATCAGTCTGACTTGCAGCTTGTTTGGTTTTAACCAAGGACGCAGACACTCAAAGTCAGACGGAGACAGAGGAAAAATGGAAGGATTGAAAAAAGGGAAATAGTGGCCAAGGGTCACTGTTTAGAACTCTTCTATGCCCACAAGGGTGGGTTAATTATCGATTCAGCGAACATCGAATGTGTGTTTATCACCTCGTTTGATCCATAGGAGTGGATCGGATTTGGGGTACCCTGTGAAGACCACTTACGTGTTATCCCTTGCCTGGGTGTGGTCTGGTAATTCACTGGAAGACGATACCCCTTGTGACAAGTCACTTTAGGTGATAATTTGTAAGTGGATTTGGAACAAAGCCGGATAAAATCTACGGCGACTGTTATCTCATTTTACCACCGTGGTACCTGTGGAATTCGACATAATTGCCTTCTCTCGACATTTACCCGGGATTACAAATATCTCTCTCTCATCACCTATTCCGTGGATGAACTGAACTTTCGTACTTTACCATCACAAGACTCTAAGGCTTGTTTCCCCCGAGCTCAATAGTCTGGGAGTTATATTTACACACATATATACACATAACACTGTTAACTTTTGTTTATCTTTCTGAAGTTACTGTATTATAAGTAGATACTAATAAAGATAGTGGTTTTAACATCAAAACCAAATTCCAGGTGTAGTCTACTGCTGCTGGTTCATTTCTAAAATGTTACGGTTCGTAACAAAATTGGGGTCTGCGTCCAGGATAGGAACAAAATTGGGAATGCATTGATTAATTATCGATTTCATTGGGGAAATCCTTTTTGATTTACTTGTGTGTGGAAAATCAGCAGCAATGGATGTCGATAGATTTCTGCAAGCGCCAACCTCTGAGGCATTAGAGGACGCCAGAAGGATTGACTTGTTGAGAATTGCTAAAAAGTTAAAACTTCCTAAGGTGAAATCGACAATGAGGAGGTCACAGAGGCAGAGGATAATAGCTGAGTATTTTGTATCTGTGGATGTGTTTAAAGTGAAAGGGTTGGAGCTGTTTCCTGAAAGTAAACCTAGTGAGCTTGAGCTCCAGTACAAGTTAGAAAAATTAAAGATGGAGGATGTGGAAAGACAAAGGCAGTTTGAGGATAGACGAAGGCAGTTTGAGGCTGAAGAGGCAGAAAAGCAGAGAGAAGAAGCAGAAAGACAGAGGCTGTTCGAGTTAGAAAAGATAGAGAGATCACAGAAAAGGGGTCTAGCTTTAGACTTTGGTGATAAGTTTGAAGCCAGTCAGGAAGTTAAATTGGTACCTCCATTTCACGAGGCAGAAGCTGATAAATACTTTGCATTTGAGAAGTTTGCTCAGAGTGTAAAGTGGCCAAAAGAGGGTTGGCCTATTCTCTTACAAAGTGTAATTAAGGGGAAGGCTCAGCAACCCTATTCTGCTTTGACAGTTGATGAAGCAGCTGATTATGACACAGTGAAACAGGCTGTGCTCAAAGCTTACGAGTTGGTCCCAGAAGCATACAGGCAAAAGTTTAGAAATTTGAGGAAATCTGTGAATCAGAATTATATGGAATTTGCTCATGAGAAGTTTGTGTGTTTTGACCACTGGTACACATCTAAGAATGTAAATGATCATTTTAACAGCTTGAAAGAGTTGGTCTTAATTGAAGAATTTGAAAGGTGCGTCCCTGATGACATAAATACATATTTAGATGAAAACGATTCTGCCAGTTTGCAGGAGTCTGCTTGATCAGCAGATGAGTTTGCTTTAACTCACAAGTTTACCCGAATAAGAGCTTCCAAAAGAGTAACAGGGATAACCAGGGTAAACCAGAAATTTAAGCTGGGATGAGTGACAAGAGTAAGGATGGAGGGAAGCAGTTGAAGTAGAAATATTTTGTTCTTACTTGTTACTATTGTAAGAAAACTGGTCATGTTATGGCTAATTGTTCCATCCTGAAGAAGGAAAAGGAAAAGGAGACAGTCCCAAATGCCTGTGATCAATATGTTGAAGCACTGATAAACCCACAGGGTTCTGAACATTCTGTTGAGGCTCAGTTAAGGACTGAGAGGTCTGACCGAGTTAAGAAGGGATTTGATCATTTTGTGTCAGATGGGTTTGTATTAGTAAAGGAAGGGTCAACCCCGGTACCAGTGAAAATTCTTCGAGATACTGGGGCTCCTCAGTCACTTATATTAGACAGTGTTCTAAAGTTTGGTGATGAGACTGACATTGGTGAGGTAAATCTTATTAAAGGCATTGGGGGTGGCATGGTTTCTGTGCCATTGCACAGGGTAACTTTACAGTCAGGGTTGGTTTCAGGACCTGTTAAGATCAGATTATGCTCCAGTTTACTGGTGGAAGATGTTACTTTGTTGTTAGGGAATGACCTGGCAGATGGTAAAGTTATTCCTGCAGTGCAGTTGACAACTAAGCCAACCACTGACGACCCACAGATGGACTTTAACATTTATCCTTCCTGCGCAGTAACTTGAAGTATGGCTAAAAAGTCTGCCAACGCAGACGGTTCTGTGCAGCACGATTCCGATACCCATGTCAGCCAAAAATTGGGATTCAGGTTATGATGACCTGTCAGGCACTTTTCTGCCTTCATTGTTTCAACAAGATTCAGGTAGTAAGTCTGATGAGAACGTTTTATCTCTGTCTAGGAAGGAGTTTATAGCAGAACAGAACCGAGACCCTGATATTGAAGCTTTAAAAGAAACAGCTCTGTCAGATAATGAGATTGAGAAAGTACCAGTTGGCTATTATCTCAAGGATGGAGTGTTAATGAGGAAGTGGAGGTCGCCTGCTATACCTGTGAGTGAGGAATGGGCAGTTGTTCACCACGTTGTAGTCCCTAAAGTTTATAGGACTAACATTTTAACTTTGGCCCACAGTATGCCCTGAGGTGGCCATTTCAGAGTGAATAAAACTGTAAACAGGATTATGAAAGAATTTTACTGGCCTAATTTGAGGAAAGATGTTGTGTTCTTTTGCAGAACTTGTCACACTGGTCAAGTTGGATGTAAACCTAATCAGGTCACCCCAGTGGCCCCACTCCGGCTCATACCTGCGTTCGGTGAACCCTTTTCCAAAGTTATAGTGGATTGTGTTAGCCCATTGCCAAAGACTGAATCTGGCCATCAGTGTTTGCTAACTATTATGTGTACTGCATCCAGATTCCTGGAGGCAATACCTCTCAGAAATATTAAAGCTAAAACTGTGGCGAAGGCTCGTACCAAGTTTTTTTACTTTATTTGGTTTACCTAAAGAAATCCAGTCTGATCAAGGAAGTAATTTTACATCTGGATTGTTCCAGCAGGTAGATTATGAACTGGGAGCTAAACAAATTACAGCGTCTGAGTACCATCTGGAATCGCAAGGGGCTTTAGAAAGATTTCATTCTACCCTCTAAACAATGATTAAGACATACCGTGTTGAAAATGGAAAAGACTGGGATGAAGGAATACATTTGCTTTTGTTTGCAGTATGAGAGTCGGGATAGGAATTACTGGGCTTTAGCCCTTTTGGACTTGTATTTGGTCATAGAGTGAGGGGAACTTTGGCTTTGTTAAAGGAACAGTGGATTGATGGGGATGTACTTGTTAACTTGTTAGACAATGTTTTGAAGTTCAAAAATAAAGTACACCAAGCCAGTAGTCTAGCGAGACAAAACTTAAAGATTTCTCAAAACAAAATGAAGTGTTGATTTGATAAGTGGGCTTGCGAAAGAAAATACCAGGTGGGGGATAAGGTGCTTGCCTTATTTCCAATGTTGACAAATCCACTTCAGGCGATATTCAATGGACTGTATGGAATAGTTTTTCAAAGTAATGATATGAATTATGTAATTAAAACACCCAACCAACGTAAACTAACACAGGTGGTACACATAAAAAGATAAAGCCTTATTTTGTCAAGCAGGCACCATCTGTGAGTGTTGTGAAAATATATGAATCTGGCAACCCTGAGAATGAAACAATTGACTCGTCTAAGGCTACGTCCACATTAGACCGGATAGACCAAAGCTTTTTCTCTTCGTTTTGACCCTCTGTCCACACTGAAACTGTGTTTTCCCCCCTCGAAAACAGAGATTTTGTACAACGCCCTCCTGAGCGTGTAAATTTGAAAATGCTGATTGTGTAGTGCAGCGTGGACGGGCTAAACAGATATTTTTAAAAACGCTGTCATGACGTGCTGGAACAGATGGCGGAAGCATGGCATTTAATTGTTTTCTTGAATGCAACCCTCCACACAACCTAACAATTTCAGAACAGACGGCAACAATACTGAAGCCAGAAAAGTTAGAAATATACTTACCTAATACTTTGACCCATAGCTTACTGAATAAATAAGTATACTAACTTTGCCCTGTTTTCTGTCCTTGCTTGTGTGAAGGTAGTTTACCTATTTATGCAAGTACTTCTTTGACAATAGATGTGTAACAGCCTAATGTAACATTGTATGGAAATACAAGATAACACTGATGCAGACATGTTTTATACATTTAACAAGGCACTTTATTTGTCACGGACTCTTCTGGCAATCCACCACCTTACTATTTACCTCAGGAATTGGGCTTCAATCCCCTCATTTAATTTCCAATCATTCCCAGGTTCCACTACCTACACACACCTGTTTTCCATCAGAAAATGCAGGATAAAGGAAGGATGTGGAAGCATTGGAAAGGGTACAGAGGAGATTTACCAGGATGCTGCCTGGTTTAGAAAGTATGCATTATGGTCAGAGATTAGGGGAGCTAGGGCTTTACTCTTTGGAGAGAAGGAGGATGAGAGGAGACATGATAGAGGTGTACAAGATAATAAGAGGAATAGATAAAGTGGATAGCCAGCGCCTCTTCCCCAGGGCACCACTGCTCAATACAAGAGGACATGGCTTTAAGGTAGGGGGTGGGAAGTTCAAGGGGGATATTAGAGGAAGTATTTTTACTCAGAGAGTGGTTGGTGCGTGGAATGCACTGCCTGAGTCAGTGGTGGAGGCAGATACACTAGTGAAGTTTAAGAGACTACTAGACAGGTATATGGAGGAATCTAAGGTGGGGGCTTATATGGGAGGCAGGGTTTGAGGGTCGGCACAACATTGTGGGCCGAAGGGCCTGTGCTGTGCTGTACTATTAAAATGTTCTATGTTCTAAAGACGCTGTGATCACAACAAGGAGCTGCCAGTTCATTGGTCGACTCTGGTGTGAGTAACCTCATTTCATGGTTCTTAGGGCCATTAGTTCTAAGTCTAGCATCACTCCTGGATTCTCTCCAAACCCAAGACTTCAGCTAAAGACTCTCCTGGAAACCGATTCCATGCTTGCTACGGCGATAATGCCTTCTGACTCTGTCCCCGCGCCCGGGTTCTGCACTTGGGTTCGTCCACCACAACACTCGTGCAATGTGATTAATGTATTGCTTGTGCAAACAGTCAATAGATGCAATTATCACCTTTGCCCAGTAACTCATTCTATTGCACATGTTAAACACAGAAAAAATAATACACAAAGACATGGCCAAGGTAAAGGCAAACAAATGAGGTAACAGCAAATGTCACTTTTGCCCAGTAACAAGCCTCATTCCATTTAGTTGTAGCTGTCGTCCCTTACATCGGTGAAGAGACTATGGCTGCAGAAAATGTTTCTGGACAAACACGCACCAAGTACACCTTTTCTTCTTCGCTTGTTTTCCGTGTGTCTTGTGCATGCCCAGTAGGAGGAGATTCACCCAAATATCCATTCTAATGTGGACGGAGGTATTTTGAAAATCACCTGGTGTGGACGTCTATTGTTTTTATGCCAAACCGACGTTTTCAAAATTATCCGGTCTAGTGTGGACGTAGCCTGAGACTTTTTACAAGCCAAACATGGTCCCAGTTAGGCTAATGAACTTGGTTGTTCTAGAAAACATTGATAACAAGTTGGATCATCTGCAGCCAAAGCAAGAACAACAGCTGAAGGAATTAATTCTGAAGTTTAAAGATTTATTTCCCGGTGTTCCCAAGCAAACGACGGTCGCAGTACATGACGTAGATATTGGTCAAGCCAAACCGATTAAACAACACCCATATCACATGAACGTAGAAAAGTGTAAATTGGCTGAGCAACAAATTGAATATATGCTGAAAAATGGTATTTTTAGGCCTTCAAAATCAGATTGGAGCTCACCGTGTGTTATAGTGCCCAAACCTGATGGTACTGTTAGATTTTGCACTGATTATAGGAAGGTAAATGCAGTAACAAAAACAGATGCCTATTCTATCCCTAGGGTGGATGATTGCATCGATAAAGTTGGAAAAGCTAAAGTTATTATAAAGGTTGATCTGTTGAAAGGGTATTGGTATGTTCCATTGACAGACAGAGGTAGAGAAATTTCTGCATTTGTGACAGCTTCTGGGTTGTATGAATACAATGTTTTGCCATTTGGAATGAAAAATGCTCCAGGAACATTCCAGAGAATGATTGATTCTGTAATTCGAGGGTTAGAACACGCAATTGCCTATATTGGTGACTTAGTCACAGGGAGTGACACTTGGGAAGAGCATATCTCTGCAGTAGAAAAGCTGTTTGACAGGCTTTCCCAGGCCAACCTTACAGTTAACTTAGCTGAGAGTGAATTTGGCCCTGCCACTGTGACCTATCTTGGCTATGTAGTAGGTCGAGACAAGTTGGCTCCTGTTCAGGCAATTTCTGAAGTTCCTATTCCAACTAGTAAGAAGCCTCTTAGAAGATTTCTGGGAATGGTTGGATATTATCATAAGTTCTGTAAGAACTTTGCAGATATCGCTCTTCCTCTGACTAATCTCCTGAAGAAGGGTGAAAAGTTTGTTTGGACCGAGCCTTGTCAGGAGGCATTTGATTGATTGAAAGTTATTGTTTGAGATTAGGTCAATCAATGTAGTGTCATCAACAAATGTAATTAGCAGATTGGAGCTGTGGGTGATGACACAAGTCATGGGTGCACAGAGAGTAAAGGAGAGGGCCAAGGAGACAACCCTGTGGGGTTTGTGTGCTGAGGGTCAGAGAGACAGAGGTGAGGGAGTCCACTCTTACCACCTGCCGGCGATCTGACAGGAAGTCCAGGATCCAGCTACACAAGGGCAGGGTGAAGGCCGAGGTCTCTGAGCTTCTTGTCGATACTTCACGCCTTCATATGGCTACGGCTCTGCCCGTGACTGCAAGGAACTGCAGAGAACTTTGGAGAGCAGAGAACATCAGAGAAACAAGCCTCCCCTCCATGGACTCTTCCTACACTTCCCCTGTGTCGGAAAAGCAGACATTGTACTCAAAGACCCTCACAACCCGGACATTCTTGCTGCAAACCCGCTCCCCCATCGGGGAAGAGATTCAAAAGCCTTAAAGCGCGTACCACCAGGCTCAAGGACGGCTTCCTGTCTGCGGTTATAAGCCAAATGAATGGTCTCCAGTCCGATAAAATGGACTCGACCTCACAATGTAACTCGATGTGACCCTGCACCATATGTCTATCTGCACTGCACTTTCTCTACAGCCATAATGCTTTGTTACAGTTATTGTTTTGTCGTATATCAGCTCAATGTACTGTAGTAATGTATCAATCTGTGTGGAACGTAGGTCAGGCAAGATTTTCACTGTACGTGATGATAATAAACAAATTCCCTATTTTAATCATGTGGAAATATTAGACAGACTGAGCTGCTTTGGAGCCACAGAAGGAAACTTAACTGTTGTCATTTCTGAAGAATGCAAATAAATGGAAAAGGCTTCAATCTCGCATTATGATCTGCGGTAACTGGGATCAGGTGACCGGTGGTGGGTCTGCCATATCAATATCAGAATCAGGTTTAATAGCACCGGCAAATGTCATGAAATTCGTTGTCTCTGCGGCAGCAATAGAACCGAATTTATAGCAATAGATTTTAACAATTGTGATTTAAAATAAGAATATATATATATTAAATAGTTAAATTATGTAAGTAGTACAACATTAAAAAGAAAATGAAATAAACTATTTTAATTGTGTGGAAGTATTTGACTGACTGAGTTGTTGCTTTGGAAATTCTGGAGTGAAGCTTAACTAAACTGCACACATTTCTGAGAAGCTCAGATAAATAGAAAAGGCTAAATTCTCACATAAATGGGTCATACACCCAGAAACATTGGCTGCACTTCAGCAGGTAAAAACAGTGGAATGAAACATGCTGAAAATATTGCAGACAAAAACATATTGTCCACCCACAACGAGAGGACGTGACAGATCCGGATCTCACTGCCTTGTTTGAATGGGCAGAAGATGAAGCTACACGGACACGTAGAGCAGTGACCGGAAGATGCTGCAGATCTGCGGGGAAAATGTGAACAGGAAACGGGATCAGGTGACAGGTGGAGGGTCTCCCACCTGAACCGGTGACTCTGGTCCTCGCCCCTCACACGCTGCCCAACCCATCCGCCGCATTTCCCATATTATTCCATATTTACACTAGATACATATTTAGTTTTTCACTCCATATCTTCCCTGTCCCTTTCCATCCACCTCCAGGTCACAGAGTCACGGGCTCGATTCCCATCCCGGTCCGACACACAATTCAGATGCAAACTGGAAATGTGTAGGTTTCATTTAAATCAGTCTTATGTTCATAAACACTAATTTCCATTCACATTCCTCCGGCCTCACTGGACAGTAACACTGAAACAGCAGATGGTGGCCATTCACCCCCTCTAACCATCAACAAGATGGCGGCTGCTCTCCCATCTCAGTCACGTGTTTCTGCCCGATCCTCATTTCCTCGATCCCTCCGGTCTCCACACATCTGCTGGCCTCTGTTTTATGTCAGGACGATCACTGAGTCTTCACCACCCTCTGTGGTGGGGATTTACAGACATTCACCACCCTTGGAGTGGAGACATTTCCCCTCATCTCAGTCCCAGACAGTCCACCCCCTTTTTCAGAGACTGGGATCCCTGGTTCAACTGGTAATGATGTTATGCATTTCAATGTGTTCACCTCTCAGTCCTCGATTCTCGAAATGAAAGTGTTAGCGCATTTGATCTTTCTTCATATGATGACCCCACCACTCCAGGTGAATCTTCATTGCACTCTCTATAACAAATACTCTCTAACCTCTTTGTTAATCCTCTATGGAATTAACTTCCATCTTCTGCAGCCCCGTGTTGCCCCAACCACTCACCTCCCACCCCTGTCACTATTTCCACCTTCCCACCTCCCCCTCACCTGGACCCACCTCTCACTCCCCAGCTCTTGCCCCATCCCCACCCCTCACCTCTTTTCTCTGACTATTTCCCGTCCACTCTCAGTCCAGAGGGAGGGTCTCGGCCCGAAATGTTGACGGTCCATTCCCCTCCACAGATGCTGCCCGACCCACTGAGTTCCTCCGGCAGTTTGTTCTTTGGTCTGTGTGACCCGTGTTAGTGTGGGGAGCGGGATTTTACACCATATTCCCGGTACAATCTCAACAAAACACAAATAATTGTCACTTTGCCCGGACCATTGGCCCCGCTTGCAGGGCAACAGTCTGCCGGTGTTTGCCCCCAATGTGGTGAATCGCCACCACCGTGGGCTCAGACATTTCCACAGATGAGCCCCTCCTGTCCCCACCGGGACAAACATCCTGTCCGCCCCCTCTCTCACCGTCTTCATCCTCTCCCTCCCCGGGGAACCGGCATCAAACCGACGGGCCGAGCGGTCTCCTCCTACCTCTCAGCGATACATCAGACTCCGGCCGCAGGAGACGCTTCACAAACGCCCCAACTTCCCTCGGAGGGACATGGAAATAAATCAGAAAGCGGACATTTACTTTGGGATTTGCAGCTGGAGACGGGGTAACGCCCTCTCGGCTGGTCCGCCTCCACTATTGGGTGTAACCAGTGATTGACAACGCTTCGCACCAATGGGAATAGCGCAGCTCTGTAATCAATTCAATTCCTCTGTTGACTGCTCGGGGGGGGGGGCAGGGGCGTTGCTCGTGCTCAGCAGCTCAGCCGTTAAACCGAAAAAGCTCGAGCACAGCAGCGCGTGTGTGACGTAAGGCACCGCGATCGTAACAGCAGATGCAGATACGGGGAGACCATGGGTGACGTCAGGCGTGTGGGAGGGGCTGTTGTGTGACGTCACGTGAGGGGGAGGGCTTCAATTTTAAAACACCTTTTGTTGGGTCTGATCTGGAACAACAAAATTAAATTCGGGTTTCATCGGGACCGGATCCGGTGTTGTGAGATGTGTCCGGCTGTGCCGTGTTGTTGGTGGAGTGGGCAGCGGGGTGTTTGTCTCCGGGCTCTCTTCAGCCCCGGTTTTCACTTTGCGACCGAGCCCGGGCCGTGGGTCAATTCCTTGTGGTTCTGCAGGGGGTTTGGGGCGAAGGGACAGTCTGTCTGTCTGTCTGTCTGTCTGTGTGGGTCGGGGTTATGAGTGGGTCCCGGGACACATTAACTTGTAAACACCGGACCATCTGGTGAATTGGATCAGACAGCTTCGCTCGCCTGTCCTTTCAGGAAACAACAATTCTCTCTTCATATTAATGACTGTCTAAACTTGCTGTGAACAAGATTCTGTGTTACAAGATTGTGAGTTACAGAGTCTAGGACAGCTGTCACCGTCATGGGCTGCGAGTGCAGACAGGGATTGGGGTGACTGAGCTGTGCATCAGAGAAGGACACGGGTTTGTACAGCCTCCTGTGGGGTAGAAATGTCCACACGGTGAATTCGGATCTGCTGGCACATCGGGAGTCTGAAAGGGAAAGGGAATAGGGAAGGGGCTGAGCAGAGAGTTTTAACAGGGGAACCTGTTCAGGGGTGGAGGGGTACAGGAGCTGTCTGATAGATCGTTTTTAATTGTTTTTATAATCTGACAGATGGTGACTGAGGAAGAAGCTTGTTGACGGAAGATACCCGGAGGCGAGCGGCTCAGACCCGGAATCAGGAATTGAATTGAATTGACTTTATTTCTTACATCCATCAGGAGTAAAAATCTTTACGTTATGTCTCCATCTAAATGTGCAACGTGGAATCATAGTAATTTATAATAGTTTATAATAAATAAAACAGACAATGTAATATAGAGCACACTCAAGTCCCCGTGAGTTCATCAGTCTGACGGCCTGGTGGAAGAAGCTGTCCCGGAGCCTGTTGGTCCTGGCTTTTATGTTGCGGTACCGCTTCCCGGATGGTATCAGGAGAGTGACAGTGATGTGATTTCCTGTGTCACGGGTACAGACAGTCGTCTCAAGTGAGGAGTTTGTGTGGAGATGCAGCTTTCCTGGAGGTGGAGGAAAGAGGACACACCAACAGGTGGAACCAGCTGTGGGAAGACATGGTTTGTCAGGTCTGACGAACAGCTGAATGTACCATAACCTTCAGACTGAATCAGAAAACCATTCTGAGGGTATTTGAAATGTCAGAAGCAGGGGAGATGTGATCACATGTGCAGAGGGCAGGAGTTGTGTCTCCATCAGACCCTCAGTGAGATGGTTCAAGTTACAATGTGCAGGGATGAAAGCACAATGTTTGGGGCCGGATTTAATCACTGATTCTGACAGTGAAAGGGTTAGTTCTGCTGTAAGGAAACAACATTAATGGAAGACGACACAGGGACTTCATCAATTGCCAGTTGTTTAGCAGAAGTGACCAATTTGTACGTTACCTTGACAGAAACAGATATTCACAGTGGTGACAAAGGGGTTCAGTCTGGTTTATTTCAGGTTGGAGAGGGGTGTGGAGTTTTGAAATCAATGCCTTGCGGTGCCACCATCGTTAATTTGTCATGTCCGGAGTGGTGGATCACACAGCACGGAAACAGGCCTTTGGCCGGCCATACCTGTTCTGACCATCCACTCACTGTCCACACTGGTCCCATTTATCAGCACTCGGTTCATAGCCGACTGTATCTCGGCAGTTTCAATGCTCATCCACTTCGTAATGTTGTGAAGGGACCTGCCTTCACCACTACCTCGGACAGTGTGTTCCAGATTTCAGCTACCCTCTGAGTGAAAAATCTCTTCCTCAGATCCCTGTAAACCTCTTCGTCCTCTGTTTAAATCTGTGCCCTCTGATCAGTGACACCTCTGTCCCAGGATCGTGGCCGACATGGGCATCAGTGAGGTCTTTGACAAGGTTCAGCATGGTAAGATGCTGTGGAAAGTTAGATCACATGGGATCCAGGGAGAGCTGGCTAACTGGATGCACAGTTGTCTTGATGGTAGGAAGCAGAGAGTGATGGTGGGAGGCTGTTTATTGGACTCAAGGCCCGGCCCAGTAGGGTTCCCCAAGGTTACAACCATTGCTCTCGTTATTTATTGACATTTAATTATATTTGCAGTTACACAGTTTGTTGAATTATATGCAAACAACAGGAATTCTGCAGATGCTGGAAATTCAAGCAACACACATCAAAGTTGCTGGTGAACGCAGCAGGCCAGGCAGCATCTCTAGGAAGAGGTGCAGTCAACGTTTCAGGCCGAGACCCTTCGTCAGGACTAACTGAAGGAAGAGTGAGTAAGGGATTTGAAAGTTGGAGGGGGAGGGGGAGATCCAAAATTATAGGAGAAGACAGGAGGGGGAGGGATGGAGCCAAGAGCTGGACAGGTGATAGGCAAAAGGGGATACGAGAGGATCATGGGACTGGAGGTCCGGGAAGAAAGACGGGGGGGGGGGACCCTGAGGATGGGCAAGAGGTATATTCAGAGGGACAGAGGGAGAAAAAGGAGAGTGAGAGAAAGAATGTGTGTATATAAATAAGTAACAGATGGGGTACAAGGGGGAGGTGGGGCATTAGCGGAAGTTAGAGAAGTCGATGTTCATGCCATCAGGTTAGAGGCTACCCAGACGGAATATAAGTTGTTGTTCCTCCAACCTGAGTGTGGCTTCATCTTTACAGTAGAGGAGGCCGTGGATAGACATGTCAGAATGGGAATGGGATGTGGAATTAAAACGTGTGGCCACTGGGAGATCCTGCTTTCTCTGGCGGACAGAGCGCAGATGTTCAGCAAAGCGGTCTCCCAGTCTGCGTCGGGTCTCACCAATATATAAAAGGACACATCGGGAGCACCGGACGCAGTATATCACCCCAGTCGACTCACAGGTGAAGTGTTGCCTCACCTGGAAGGACTGTTTGGGGCCCTGAATTCCCTTCCTCCACTATCAACTCTGCTCTTAAACGCATCTCCCCCATTTCACGTACATCTGCTCTCACTCCATCCTCCTGCCACCCCACTAGGAATAGGGTTCCCCTGGTCCTCATCTACCACCCCACCAGCCTCCGGGTCCAACATATTATTCTCCGTAACTTCCGCCACCTCCAACGGGATCCCACCACTAAGCACATCTTTCCCTCCCCTCCTCTCTCTGCATTCTGCAGGGATCGCTCCCTACACGACTCCCTTGTCCATTCATCCCCCCATCCCTCCCCACTGATCTCCCTCCTGGCACTTATCCGTGTAAGCAGAACAAGTGCTACACATTCCCTTACACTTCCTCCCTTACCACCATTCAGGACTCACAGGTGAAGTGTTGAATTATATGCTCCACTTGATCTTTCATTGATCCTGTTGCTATTCTATAGATTTGCTAAGTGTTCCTGTAGAAAAAAAGAATCTCACGGTTATATGTGGTGACATATATGTACTTTAATGAAGGCAATGTGCAGGTATTTGCAAATAGGCAGTAAAAACAAAAGCAGGTCAGCATTGACTAGAAGGGCCGAAGGGCCTGCTTCAGTGCTGCTGGACTATGTGACTCCAATAATATTCTGATTTGTAATTTCCACAGTTAGTGCTTTGCTACTAAACACTGAACCCAGAAATTTACCCAAACGAGAATTGAAAGTCTCTTAGCTGGCGACAAAAAGCGTTTACAAGCTGTGATACTTACCAAAGGGGGTGTTACTAAGTACTGACCATGCAGGGTGCCCAAACTTTTACTTCGGGCCCTTTTCCTTTTTTGCTATTTTGAAACTGTAAAAGATGGAAATAAAAATGTAATCCTGCTTAAAATATTAAAGAAATGTGCCATGTTTGACTTTGTGCCTTTTGGAAATCAGGTCATCTTTTACTCGCTTAACTATTCACAGTAACGGAAATTTAACCAGGGGCGCCCAAACATTTGCATGCCACTGCATATATCCTGTGACTTCCAAACTGCTTCCAGAAATTCCTGCCATTGCTGCTATGTTTTCATCCTGCCCATGTTCTTTTCAAATCAATTTTGACCAATTTTTCTCTCATCCCTCTCTAATTCTCTTTATTCCACATCTGACTTTAGATTCTCCTTCTCTAATGTCAGGGTGAATTTGATCATATTAAGATCACTTGCCCTTAAGGGTTCTTTGAACTTAAGTGACCTAATGAATTCTGGATCATTACAACACCCAGTCCAGAATAGCTGATCCCCAAGTGGGTTCAACCACGAGCTGCTCTAAAAACGCATCTTGTAGGAATTCTAGGAATTCCTCCTCTGAGACCAACACCATCCTAATTTTCCTAATCACCTGCATGACAATCCCCCATGAGTATTGTAACATTGCCCTTTTGGCACACATTTTCTATCTCCCATTGTAATTTGTGGACTACATACTCACTACTGTTTGGAGGTCTCTATACAATTCCCATCAGGGATTTTTTTTTACATTTGCTGTTCCTTAATTCTACCCATGGATTGTACACCTTCCAACCCTATGCCACCTCTTTCTAATGATTTTATTTAATATTTTACCAACAGAGCCACACAACTCCACTACCAGCTTGTTCTTTCAAGAAGCATGTAAGTATCTGATCAGCAGTCGTGATAAGAAAGACAGGCCAGAAAACTTAAATGAGATACTCAGAAAAATGAATCATCACTATGAAAGAAAACATTAACCAGTGGAATGAGTATGACCCTCCGTGATCTGGGCCGTCAATTATGTGTCGGGCAGCACCTAATTAATTAGCATGTTTATTTCCGCTTTTTTCTTAAAGATGTGCTGTGTGCCCCCCCCCGGCTACCGCTGCATTCTCCGCGAATCACTATCTGTCTGTGATCTGGGGGTTGGGGTGGTGGGACACTGGGGTGTCGTCTGTTTCCATCAGGCAGGCAGCTCATCTTCTCCTATGTCTGCCCACCTCGATGTCGAAGGTCGAGGTTCGTTGTCTGCTGTGGCTGATGTGGAAGGCTTGCTTGACTGCTGAGCCTCGCACCTTTTTAGATCATACAGTTCTTTGTAAGCACTCAAATCATCCTGCAAATATCCCCTAAACCGACGTACCCTTTCAAAATTAAAGTCGTACTTTATCATTGCAGCGAAAATCTCACGCAGTTGCTTCACGTTTATTTCACTGATGAATTCGGTTTTGATTGTGATCCTTTCCTCTTCCAATTGCATCAGCTCTTCATCTATCAGTTCTTGGTCATGGGATGCCAAAACCTCTTCAACATCATCTTCGTCAGCTTCCACAAACCAAACTCATGTTGTCCTTACTTCGTTCACGATGATCAAAACGCTTAATTATGTCTAATTTTACGCTGTGTAACACCCTTACGATCTCTTTCAGGCTTTTCCAATACCTTAGAACTCATCTCGCTAACGGCTGCTTAATGCAATGTGTTTAAGCAATCCCAGCGAGAATGCCATTCCGAATCCGGAGGGAGAGCGGCTGCTCGGGGCGCGCGCTGCCTTTTTTGGCTCACTGATTTTTTCGTGCACTGATTTTTCTGTAACAGTGAAAACACCTTCTGTTAGAGAAAACAGGGAACTAATGTAGGTCTTTTGTAACAGTGAGGTTTCATAAAGCGAACGTTTGAAAAGTGGGGTACACCTGTACAGGACAGGATGGTTAACAAAAGGAAAAAAAAAATCAAAAGTAAATGAAGTACAAACAAACAAGGCAGTAAGTGCAGAAAATGCCAAGAAAAACCAGAAACAATCCAACACATTTCAGAATCCTGCAGCAGTTTAACTCAATGTGATAACTTACAGAGGTACAATCAAGTGGCAAATATCACTCACCAAAATCTTGCTTTAAAATTCAAACTCATGAATGCCCTCCATCACTTCATAAAGGCACCATAAATTCAAGCCTGATCCAGTTTTATAGTCAAAATCTTACAAATTATTTGATAATCAATACATTATTACAGATAGGATAATCCATAATAACCATCTGGATATAATATTACAGGATAAACAAGCAGGAACAAATCCCTCAATAAATAAAACCATTCCCAACACACATGTTCCTCGACCAGTGGAGCACCTCACCACAGGTATTGTTTGTGTCATCAGTCAGACAACCGAAAGATTTTCTCCATCAATCAGCTTCCAAATGTTGCTAGTCTGACATTCGTTGCCATGCCCCGCTGCTGATTCCCTTCTCCTCGACTTATTCAGTCTACAGAAAGTTCAAGGGAAACCTCTTCACCCACAGAGTGGTGACTGGAACCTATCCCATAGGGAGAGCCAGAGGTGAATAACAGGGGAGGATTTAAAAGGACTGTTGTGGAACTGAATCACTGGCAGAGTCCTGCCGGTCTGAGTTGACTCTCTACTGTACACTAGTCATGTTATGAATTCACTAAGTACCATAGACAGAGTTTAAAATAGAACTGATTTACTTGTCTCAGATCCAGAATATTAAACTCCAGTCCCATTAAAGGTGAATATGCAGCAGAAGAAACTCCTTCCATGCCCGGTGACCAGGGTGCAGAACCGGGTGTGGTGAGCAGCAGCAATAATTGCAGAGTTCAGCACTGACAGTCACTCTCGAAATTGCATTCAGCAACCGTGATGGCCAAACATCCAGCATGCAGCTTATTGAAACTTTCTCCCCAGTGTGAACCCGGTAGCGTGTCACAAGTGTAACATACTGTAAGGTTTCACTGCTCATGTAATGGCCTCTCTGCAATGTTTCACTGCTGAGGTAATGGTTTCTCTGTCGCAGCAATGTTTAGGTTACGACTAGAGATAACAGGGTTTTGGAGTGCAGGGCTATCCACTGACAGAAATGTTCTTCCTTGTGAGTCTGGAAGAGAGATTTTCATGGTCTTTTGTCGGAGAGAGATGAGAAGACACGAATGGAGAGAGTGGGCCCTTTTATCTTTTTTTGTTTACTTCACTAACCACATAGTCAAAGTAAGAATTATAAAGCTCAATCACTTAATCACATATTGTGTACTGTTTGTTATTTTGGGGTACTGATTTGTAACAGGGGACACATCACGAAGCATCCACCCAAATGAGATTTCTTAAGTTTGGCCAGGCTGAGGGGCTATCACCCCCTATATTAAGCAGCTAGCCGAAGCGGGGGTTATATAAGGTTAGATGACTAAGCGAATCGCTTCCCACGGTCAGAGCAGGTGAACGGCCTCTCTCCACTGTGAACTCGCTGGTGTCTCTGTAGTTGACATGACCGAGTGAATCCCTTCCCACAGACTGAGCAGGTGAAAGGCCTCTCCCCTGTGTGAACTCTCTGATGAGCCACCAGTTGAAATGATGAAGCAAATCCCTTCCCACAGTCTGAGCAGGTGAATGGCCGCTCCCCAGTGTGAACTCTCTGATGGACCTTCAGATGAGATGACATAGTAAATCCCTTCCCACAGTCTGAGCAGGTGAATGGCCTCTCCCCAGTGTGAAATCGCTGATGTATCTTCAGTTGAGATGACGAAATGAATCCCTTCCCACAGTCTGAGCAGGTGAATGGCCATTCCCCTGTGTGGGCTGACTGGTGTGTCACGAGGTGAGATGACCGATTGAATCCCTTGCCACAGACTGAGCAGGAGAACTGCCACTTCCCAGTGTGAACTGACTGGTGTCTCTGTAGGAAGGCTGAATCAGTGAATCCCTTCCCACAGACTGAGCAGGTGAATGGCCACGCCCCGGTATGAACTAACTGGTGTCTTAGTAGGTGAGGTGACAAAGTGAATCCCTTCCCACAGTCTGAGCAGGTGAACGGCCGCTCCCCAGTGTGAACATGCTGATGTACCTTCAGTTGAGATGACGAAGTGAATCCTTTCCCACAGTCTGAGCAGGTGAATGGCCTCTCCCCAGTGTGGAGTCTCTGATGTACCTTTAGTTTAGATGACCGCGTGAATCCCTTCCCACAGTCTGAGCAGTTGAAAGGCTTCTCCCCAGTGTGAACTCGCTGATGTATCTTCAGCTTAGATGATGAAATGAATCCCTTCCCACAGTCTGAGCAGGTGAATGGCCTTTCTCCAGTGTGAACTCGCTGATGTACCTTCAGCTGACATGACCGGATGAATCCCTTCCCACAGTCTGAGCAGGTGAATGGCCTCTCTCCAGTGTGAACTCTCTGATGTACCTTCAGTTTAGATGCTGAAATGAATCCCTTCCCACAGTCCGAGCAGGTGAATGGCCAATCTCCAGTGTGGATTCGCTGATGTACCTTCAGCTGACATGACCGAATGAATCCCTTCCCACAGTCTGCGCAGGTGAATGGCCTCTCTCCAGTGTGAACTCTCTCATGTACTTTCAGATTAGATAACCGAATGAATCCCATCCCACAGTCTGAGCAGGTGACTGGCCACTCCCCGGTGTGAACTCGCTGATGTACCTTCAGTTTAGATGAGCAAGTGAATCCTTTCCCACAGTCTTTGCAGGTGAACGGCCTCTCTCCAGTGTGAACTCGCTGATGTACCTTCAGTTTAGATGAGCAAGTGAATCCTTTCCCACAGTCTTTGCAGGTGAATGGCCTCTCTCCAGTGTGAACTCGCTGATGTACCTTCAGTTTAGATGAGTAAGTGAATCCCTTCCCGCAGTCTGGGCAGGTGAACGGCTGCTCCCCGGTGTGAACTCGCTGGTGAGCCATTAGGTCAGATGACCGAGTGAATCCTTCCCCAGAAATTCAGCAGATGACCAGCCTCCGCCTAGTGTGAATTGACTGGTGCGTCCACAGGTGGGAAGACTGACTGAATCCTTTCTCACACACAGAACAGGTGAATGGCCTTGCCCAGTGTGAACCTGCTGATGTTCCTTCAGTTGAGATGACCGAGTGAATCCATTCCTGCCGTCTAAGGAGATGAATGGGTTTTCCCCTGTGTAAAATGATGGACGTGCCAGTTGGTCAGATGATCGAGTGAATCCCTCCCCACAGTCTGAGCAGGAAGGATGTTCGACTGAATCCTTTGCTCCACTTCTTAAATATCTGGACAGAGACAGCAAAACTGGCGTGTTGTGTTCAAGATTCCCGTAGACAAATTCCTTGTCATTTTTAACCTGTAAAAAGATTTACAAAATCCATCAATGTGTGAAGGACAACATTTCTGGTGAGATCACTTGAGTTGTCAAGGTGTAATTCGACATCAAACTGTTACAGAGAATTTCAACCCAAGTTGGAGAGAGAAATTATTTTCTAACTGGGCACAGTGCTGGTATCTGGAATGACCATCAAACTCTCTGATGCTCTTCCTGTCTCTATAAGAATGGGGCATTTCTGCCATCTCCAATCTGTCACCTGGCTCAGTTTGACTCTCTCCATTGGTATTATTCCCTGTTCCTGCTGAGCTGCATGGGTGCCTGGCCCCACAGTAAATGAAACACTCTCACACAAATAGCCTTTGTTGACGTGCAGCTGGAATTTTCTTTTATGTACTGCTAATTTAAAGTGCCACAGTTTTAACACCATGTAAATATCTCCTGCTCAGATGTATGGTTGGTCTGCACAGCTGTTAAAAGGAATTAGAGTGAATATTAGTGTTATTTCAGGTTCTTGTCACAGTCATAGAGAAGTACAACACAGAAAGAGACCCTTCGGCCTATCTAGTTTGTGCTGAACTATTTAAACTTTCTACTCCCATATCCCTACCATCCAGGTACCTACACAAACCTCTTAAATGTTGAAATTAAGCTCGCATGCACCACTTCCGCTGTTCATTCCACATGTGGATGTTCGTCTGTGTGAAGAAGTTTCCCATCATGTTCCCCTTAAAGTTTCACCTTTCACACTTAATCCATGGCCTCTGATTGTATTCTCATCCAATCTCAGTGGAAAAAGCCTGCTTGCATTTACTCCATCTATAACCCTCATAATGTTGGAACACCTCCATCAAATTTCCTGTCAATCTTTTATATTCCAGGGAATATAGTCCTGATCTGTTCATTCTTTCCTTATAACCCAATTCCTCCAGATGTGACAACATCCTCGTGAATTTTCTCTGAACTCTTTCAACTTATTTTACATTTTCCTGTAGGTTGGTGACCAAAACTGCACACAATACTCCAAATCAGGCCTCACCAATGTCTTGTACAATGTCAATATGACATCCATCTCCTGTACTCAGTACTTTGATTTGTGAAGGCCGATGTGCCAAAATCTTTCTTTCCATCCTGATCAAACTGTGACACCACTTTCAGTGAATTATGGACCTGTATTCCCAGATTCCTTTCTTCTACAACACTTCTCAGAGCCCTACTCAGAGCAGTGTGTAAGACCTTGTTCCTATCAACATGCAACACTTCACACTTGTCCGCATTAAATTCCTTTTTCCGTTTTGCAAGCCATTTTTTCAGCAGGTCCAGATCACACTGCAAACCATGATAGTATTTCTCACTGTCCACTACACCACAAATATTGGTGTCATCCACAAATTTGCTGATCCAGTTAACCATGTTACCATCCAGATTACTGATATAGATGACAAGCAACAACAGATCCAGCACTGATCCCTGTGGCATAACACTAGTCACAGACCTCCAGTCAGAGAGGCAACCATCTGCTACCACACTCTGGCTTCTCCCAAAGACAGTGTCT
Source organism: Mobula birostris (assembly GCF_030028105.1). Classification (NCBI taxonomy): domain Eukaryota; kingdom Metazoa; phylum Chordata; class Chondrichthyes; order Myliobatiformes; family Myliobatidae; genus Mobula; species Mobula birostris. The sequence continues at coordinate 59,505,068 of NC_092382.1, forward strand.
CATCCAGTTTACTATCTCATCTTGAATGCTGAGTGACTGAATCTTCTTGACCAACCTCCCATATGAGACTTTGTCAAGTGCCTTGCTAAAGTCCATGTAGACAACATCCACTGCCTTGCTTTCCTGATAACATCTTCGAGAGACTCTATAAGTTTGGTTGGACATGACCTACCGTGTACAAACCCATGCTGCCTATCCTTAATCAGTCCACATCTATCTAAATAATTGTATATCTGCTTCCTGCATGTATGTTCCAATAACTTTCCCTCTACCGATGTCAAGCTCACCAACATACAATATCTTACTTTATTTTTTAGAGCCTTTCTTGAACAACAGAACAACATTGGCTGTCCTCCAATCCTCCAGTACCTCACTTGTCACCGCAGATGATTTAAATATCTGTGTTTAGGTCCTGACAATTTCTGCACGTGTCTACCTCAAGGTCCCAGGGAACAACTTGTCAGGCCCTGGGGATTTATCCATGGTAATTTTTTCTTACGACAGCAAACACCCCCACCTCTGTAATCTGTACAGGGTCCATGAAGTTGATGTTGCTTTCCCTCATTTCTATAGACTCTGTGTCCATCTCCTGTGTAAATACGGATGCAAACAAATATTTAAAATCTCCCCCATCTATTTTGTCTCCTCGTATGGATTATCATTCTGATCTTCCAGTGTGGGCATTTTTCTGCACTGACCTTCTCCATGTCTCTATGACAGAGAAGCTGGGCAAATTTGATTGTCGGGGAAACTGGTAGGAATGACAATGGAGCAGCAAAGGCTGGAGTTTCTGGGAGCAATTCGGGAGCTGAGTGATAGACACATCCCAAAGAACTGGAAGCATTGTAAAGACAGGAGAGCACAACCGTGGCTGAAATGAGAAGCCAAAGCCAATGTAGAAGCAAAAGAGAGGGCAAATAATATAAGAAAAAAACTTGGGAAGCTTTCAGAAACCAACAGAAGATAACTAAAAAGAAATGTCAGATGAGCTCAGGGCGTGGAATTATGTTATTGTAGTCGCTATGATTCTTGGTTGCACCCAACAGGCTGAGGCATTCAGAGAAACAAAATATCAGGGGCCTCAATATAAGACCATAAGACCATAAGACAAAGAAGCAGAAGTCGGCCATTTGGCCCATCGAGTCTGCTCCGCCATTTTATCATGAGCTGATCCATTCTCCCATTTAGTCCCACTCCCCCGCCTTCTCACCATAACCTTTGATGCCCTGGCTACACAGATACCTATCAATCTCTGCCTTAAATACACCCAATGACTTGGACTGCACTGCTGCCCGTGGCAACAAATTCCATAGATTCACCACGCTCTGACCAAAAAAATGTCTTTGCATTTCTGTTCTGAATGGGTGCCCTTCAATCCTTAAGTCATGCCCTCACGTACTAGACTCCCCGATCATAGAAACATAGAAAATAGGTGCAGGAGTAGGCCATTCGGCCCTTTGAGCCTGCACCGCTATTCAGTATGATCATGGCTGATCATCCAACTCAGAACCCTGTACCTGCCTTCCCTCCATACCCATTGATCCCTTTAGCCACAAGGGCCATATCTAACTCCCTCTTAAATATAGCCAATGAACTGGCCTCAACTGTTTCCTGTGGCAGAGAATTCCACAGATTCACCACTCTCTGTGTGAAGAAGTTTTTCCTAATCTCGGTCCTAAAAGGCATCCCCTTTATCCTCAAACTGTGACCCCTCATTCTGGACTTAAACAACATCAGGAACAATCTTCCTGCATCTAGCCTGTCCAATCCCTTTAGGATCTTATACGTTTGAATCAGATCCCCCCTCAATCTTCTAAATTCCAACGAGTACAAGCCCAGTTCATCCAGTCTTTCTTCATATGAAAGTCCTGCCATCCCAGGAATCAATCTGGTGAACCTTCTTTGTACTCCCTCTATGGCAAGGATCTCTTTCCTCAGATTAGGGGACCAAAACTGCACACAATACTCCAGGTATGGTCTCACCAAGGCCTTGTACAACTGCAGTAGTACCTCCCTGCTCCTGTACTCGAATTCTCTTGCTATGAATGCCAGCATACCATTCGCCTTTTTCACCACCTGCTGTACCTGCATGCCCACTTTCAATGACTGGTGTATAATGACACCCAGGTCTCGTTGCACCTCCCCTTTTCCTAATCGGCCACCATTCAGATAATAATCTGTTTTCCTGTTTTTGCCACCAAAGTGGATAACTTCACATTTATCCACATTAAATTGCATCTGCCATGAATTTGCCCACTCACCTAACCTATCAAAGTCGCCCTGCATCCTCTTAGCATCCTCCTCACAGCTAACACTGCCACCCAGCTTCATGTCATCCGCAAACTTGGAGATGCTGCATTTAATTCCCTTATCCAAGTCATTGATATACATTGTAAACAACTGGGGTCCCGGCACTGAGCCTTGCGGTACCCCACTAGTCACTGCCTGCCATTCTGAAAAAGTCCCGTTTATTCCCACTCTTTGCTTCCTGTCTGCCAACCAATTCTCTATCCACATCAATACCTTACCTCCAATACCGTGTGCTTTAAGTTTGCACACTAATCTCCTGCGTGGGACCTTGTCAAAAGTCTTTTGAAAATCCAAATATACCACATCTACTGATTCTCCCCTATCCACTCTACTAGTTACATCCTCAAAAAATTCTATGAGATTCGTCAGACATGATTTTCCTTTCACAAATCCATGCTGACTTTGTCCGATGATTTCACCGCTTTCCAAATGTGCTGTTATCACATCTTTGATAACTGACTCTAGCAGTTTCCCCACCACCGATGTTAGGCTAAATGGTCTATAATTCCCTGGTTTCTCTCTCCCTCCTTTTTTCAAAAAGTGGGGTTACATTAGCCACCCTCCAATCCTCAGGAACTAGTCCAGAATCTAAAGAGTTTTGAAAAATTATCACTAATGTATCCACTATTTCTTAGGCTACTTCCTTAAGCGCTCTGGGATGTAGACCATCTGGCCCTGGGGATTTATCTGCCTTTAATCCCTTCAATTTACCTAACATCACTTCCCTACTAACATGTATTTCCCTCAGTTCCTCCATCTCACTGGACCCTCTGTCCCCTACTATTTCCGGAAGATTATTTATGTCCTCCTTAGTGAAGACAGAACCAAAGTAATTACTCAATTGGTCTGCCATGTCCTTGCTCCCCATAATCAATTCACCTGTTTCTGTCTGTAGGGGACCTACATTTGTCTTAGCCAATCTTTTTTCTTTTCACATATCTATAAAAGCTTTTACAGTCAGTTTTTATGTTCCCTGCCAGTTTTCTCTCATAATCTTTTTCCCCTTCCTAATTAAGCCCTTTGTCCTCCTCTGCTGAAATCTGAATTTCTCCCAGTCCTCAGGTGAGCCACTTTTTCTGGCTAATTTGTATGCTTCTTCTTTGGAATTGATACTATCCCTAATTTCCCTTGTCAGCCACGGGTGCACTACCTTCCTTGATTTATTCTTTTGCCAAACTGGGATGAACAATTGTTGTAGTTCATCCATGCGATCTTTAAATGCTTGCCATTGCATATCCACCGTCAACCCTTTAAGTGTCATTTGCCAGTCTATCTTAGCTACTTCACGTCTCATACCTTCAAAGTTACCCCTCTTTAAGTTCAGAACCTTTGTTTATGAATTAACTATGTCACTCTCCATCCTAATGAAGAATTCCACCATATTATGGTCACTCTTACCCAAGGGGCCTCTCACGACAAGATTGCTAATTAACTGTTCCTCATTGCTCAAAACCCAGTCTAGAATAGCCTGCTGTCTAGTTGGTTCCTCGACATGTTGGTTCAAAAAACCATCCCGCATACATTCCAAGAAATCCTCTTCCTCAGCACCTTTACCAATTTGGTTCACCCAATCTACATGTAGATTGAAGTCACCCATTATAACTGCTGTTCCTTTATTGCACACATTTCTAATTTCCTGTTTAATACCATCCCCAACCTCACTACTACTGTTAGGTGGCCTGTACACAACTCCCACCAGCATTTTCTGCCCCTTAGTGTTATGCAGCTCTACCCATATCGATTCCACATCCTCCCAGCTTATGTCCTTCCTTTCTATTGCGTTAATCTTCTCTCTAACCAGCAACGCCACCCCACCTCCTTTTCTTTCATGTCTATCCCTCCTGAATATTGAATATCCCTGAATGTTGAGCTCCCATCCTTGGTCACCCTGGAGCCATGTCTCTGTGATCCCAACTATATCATATTCATTAATAACAATCTGCACTTTTAATTCATCCACCTTGTTACGAATGCTCCTTGCATTAAAACACAAAACCTTCAGGCACACTTTTACAACTCTCTTAGCCCTTATACAATTATGTTGAAAAGTGGCCCTTTTTGATGCTTGCGCTGGATTTGTCGGCCTGCCAGATTTACTTTTCACCTTACTACTTTTTGCTTCTACCCTCATTTTACGCCCCTCTGTCTCTCTGCACTGGTTCCCATACCCCTGTTGTGAACTAACCTCCTCTTGCCTAGCCTCTTTAATTTGATTCCCACCCCCCAACCATTCTAGTTTAAAGTCACCTCAGTAGCCCTCACTAATCTCCCTGCCAGGATATTGGGAAACAACTTTGCCACATCCACTCTGTCCATGCCTTTCAACATTCGAAATGTTTCTATGAGGTCTCCCCTCATTCTTCTAAACTCCAAGGAATACAGTCCAAGAGCGGACAAATGCTCCTCATATGTTAACCCTCTCATTCCCGGAATCATTCTGGTGAATCTTCTCTGTACCCTCTCCAACGTCAGCACATCTTTTCTTAAATAAGGAGACCAAAACTGCCCACAGAACTCCAAGTGAGGTCTCACCAGCGCCTTATAGAGCCTCAACATCACATCTCTGCTCCTATACTCTATTCCTCTAGAAATGAATGCCAACATTGCATTCGCCTTCTTCACAACTGACTCAACCTGGAGGTTAACCTTAAGGGTAGCCTGTACGAAGACTCCCAAGTCCCGTTGTATCTCAGAACTTTGAATTCTATCCCCGTTTAAATAATCATCTGCCCGTTTATTTTTTCTACCAAAGTGCATAACCATACACTTTCCAACATTGTACTTCATTTGCCACTTCTCTGCCCATTCTTCCAATCTATCCAAGTCTCTCTGCAGACTCTCCGTTTCCTCAGCACTACCAGCTCCTCCACCTATCTTCGTATCATCAGCAAACTTAGCCACAAAGCCATCAATTCCATAATCCAAATCGTTGTTGTACAATGTAAAAAGAAGCGGCCCCAACACGGACCCCTGTGGAACACTACTGGTAACTGGCAACCAACCAGAATAGGATCCCTTTATCCCCACTCTCGGTTTCCTGCCAATCAGACAACGCTCTATCCACGTATGTAACTTTCCCGTAATTCCATAGGCTCTTATCTTGTTAAGTAGCCTCATGTGTGGCACCTTGTCAAAGGCCTTCTGAAAATCCAAATATACAACATCCACTGCATCTCCCTTGTCTGGCCTACTGGTAATCTCCTCAAAAAATTGTAATAGGTTTGTCAGGCAGGATTTTCCTTTAAGGAACCCATACTGAGTTCTGCCTATCTTGTCATATGCCTCCAGGTACTCTGTAACCTCATCCTTGACAGTCGACTCCAACCACTTCCCAACCACCGATGTCAAACTAACAGGTCTATAATTTCCTTTTTGCTTTCTTGCCCCCTTCTTAAATAGCAGAGTGACATTTGCAATCTTCCAGTCTTCCAGAACTATGCCAGATTCTATCGACTTTTGAAAGATCATTGCTAATGCCTCCGGAATCTCCATAGCTACTTCCTTCAGAACATACGGGTGCATTCCGTCTGGTCCGGGAGATTTATCTACCTTTAGACTATTCAACTTTCTGAGTACTTTCTCTGTCGTAATTGTGACTGCGCACACTTCTCTTCCCTGCCACCCTTGAGTGTCCGGTATACTGCTGATGTCTTCCTCAGTGAAGACTGATGCAAAATACTCGTTCAGTTCCTCTGCCATCTCCTTATCTCCCATTACAATTTCTCCAGCATCATTTTCCATCGGTCCTATATCTACTCTCACCTGTCTTTTACTCTTTATGTACTTGAAAAAGCTTTTAGTATCCTCTTTGATATTCTTTGCTAGCTTCCTTTCATAGTTAATCTTTTCCCTCTTAATGACTTTCTTGGTTTCCTTTTGTAAGGTTTTAAAAACTTACCAATCCTTTGTCTTCCCACTAATTTTTGCTTCCTTGCATGCCCTCTCCTTTGCTTTAACTTTGGCTTTGACTTCTCTTGTCAACCACGATTGCATCCTTTTTCCACTCGAAAATTTCTTCCTTTTTGGAACATACCTGTCTTGTACCTTCCTCACTTCTTGCATAAATTCCAGCCACTGCTGCTCTGCTGTCTTTCCCGCCAGTGTCCCTTTCCAGTCAACTTTGGCCAGTTCCTCTCTCATGCTACTGTAATTTCCTTTACTCCACTGAAATAACGACACATCAAATTTCGGCTTTTCTTTTTCAAATTTCGCAGTGAACTCAATCATGTTATGATCACTGCCTCTGAAGGGTTCCTTTCTTAGCTCAACCCATAAAGATTCTGCACCTTCCGATGGGAATTCATTCTCTCTTCAGATTAGCAGTCAGTGCTTCCAAAGGAACTCCAGAAACAAATATCTGATCCCAGACAGAAATACTTGCTCAACACCTCATAAGCCCAAGCAGCTCGATCCCCGGGTCCATTTGACCTGGATCAAAAACTGTGATATCCCAGGACCCAACCTCACAGAGTCACACAGCTGAATCTGCCACTCACCAACCCTGAGAGTCTCACACATTGTCCCCACATCTCACACTGGGTAGTGCAATCCGGGATTTCTCCAAAACAAATGTCCAGCTGCTCGAAATTTCTGCTTCACTGCAGAAGGACGACCATCCAGCCCCATCTGTAGAAGCACTAACCAAAGTCAAAGCCTAAACACCAACAGTTCCATATGCCTGGACTGCAGATCATAGGATTATAACCTAAGCACCAGCTCTCCCAGTACTCTTTGCTGCCAGTAAAATGCTGCAGTGTGTCAGCCAGTCACAGTTCAAAAACCAGCTCTCCCACATCAATGCACAACAGAACTGGTACCTGATGACCCTCTGGCATTCCAGCTAACAAAAACTGATTCTGGAAATAACTCAGCAAGGTCAAAGGTGCAAAAGAACACTTCACAATGAAAACAAGGGTCAGAAGAAAGATTGCTGATATATAACATTGAGGAGGTGGAATACAGGGTGGACTGAGCTTGACCCAGATGGTTGATGTACATCACTGAAGTGGGGGGGGGGGAGTGTGGTTAGGAGACTGGACAGAGGTTGAACAAGATGGGCAGGGATGAGCAGATGGAACCAGGTGAGAGAAGGGAGCAAGGACAATCACTGATGGTCCTCCAGCAATACACAGATACTGAATTAATAGTACATACTACTGTATAAAATGACAAAGTTAGAACAAACAACAGGAACTTTGCCATATATACTTTGACCCTCACCAAATTTTTATCAACACACCATAGAAAGTTTCCCATCCAGACACTTCACGCTTTTGTATGGTAACTACTCTGCCTGTAACTGCAAGGAATTGCAGAGACCTTTGGATACAGAACTTGTCCTGTCAATGCTGAACTAACAGCTGTTGCTGGGTTATAAACGTGCAGGAGCAATGTGTGGTTAAGTGCCTTGCTCAAGGACACGATACGCTGCCTGATCTGAGGCTTGAACTCAGGAATTTCAGATTGCCAGTTCAACAGCTCAACCACTTGGCCACATGCATATCACAGAAACTATTCTCCCACCCCCCCACCCCCGGAGACTTCCCAGTCCCTCAGTAAAGAAGGCAGTGAGATCAAAGATCCCCACAACCTCGGACATTCTCCTTTCTCACCTACCCCAGTCGGGGAGAAGACACAACAGCCATAAAGCTCAAGGACAAATGTGAGGAGCCTCAGGAAGCGAGACGAGTAGGGGAAGTTAACGAGACTCAGTGGCCAACATCAAATTCCTCAATACAACAGGGAGGAAGCATCCCCATGTATCCAGGTCCGTAAGCACACCACAAGATCACACACCACGTGATATTGCGTCACAAAGCGGAGGGCGGGGCAAATCTGCGGTAAACAGCCTCACGTGACCTGTTGGCGGGATTCCGTTTCAATTCTGCGGAAATAGACAGCCTGGGCTCCTGGTTTGGATCGTTCAATGCAGATTAAGTGAAGTCTACACGTTTCTGACGAGCCCAGATAACTGGAAAATAAATGAGTAATTGGTCCTCAGTTCGGAGCTCACGGCCAACATCGGATGTCCCCGCTCGGGATCGGTCTCAATACTCACCGATGGGAAAAGTGATATCTTCGGCCCGCAGACAGTGATCCCGACCCAAGAGGTGAGGCACTTTGCCGATCCCTCAGACGATCCGCTTCATCACTGAGCGGAAAGGAAAACACCGCCCACCCGGAGATAGTGAGCATGCCCGGTGGTAATTGCGACATCCAGAGGGCGGGGCCTCAGAAACACCCGCAGACATTCCAGTTAAAGGAACATGTGTGGCCATGATGAGGCTAAACTTAGGTTGGAGGAGCAACACCTCATATACCGTCTAGGTAGTCTCCAGCCCCTTGGTATGAACATAGAATTCTCCAAATTCCGGTAATTCCCTCCCTCTCCCTTACTCTATCCCTATTTCACATCACCTCCCTCATAGTACCGCCTCCTTCTACTACTGCGCATTGTTCTCCTGCCAATCACCTCCCTGCCTCCCCTCCCCCACCCCTTTGTCTTTCAAATTACTGTTTTTTTCAACTACCAGCATTCTTCAAACCCTCCCCAAAGTTCTTCCTTCAGTCCTGACCAAGGGTTTCGGCCCGAAACGTCAACTAATCTTTTCAACTGATGTTGACTGACCTACTGAGTTCCTCCAGCGCATTGTGAGTGTTCCTTTGATGTGTGGCAAAAGTATCGCTCAAAATTATTGTGCACACGCTTTCATTTGTGGTGGTGTCAAAGGATGTACAGTCAATACTGGGTCTATCTGGCTGTGAGAGACGTAATTTGGTGAAAAGAGCCTGGACAGTGACACAGAGTCAGAATACAGGACCTGATGAAAGAGTATCAGGACTTGTTCAAGTGCTTTGTTGTCTTCCAGCAGAGCACACGATTAAAACTGACAACACAGAGCCACCCGCAGTACATCCATGTAGAAAAGTGCCTTTTGCATTACGTGATCAACTGAAAACAGAGCTGAAGCGACAAAATGTTGAATTACAGTCGGCGGAAGGTGATGTAACTCGACTGCAGGTCCAGCTCATGGAGGCAAATGCTGACATGGAGAATATAAAAGCAGCAGCTGCAGTTTCTGAGATGACCAAACAGGAGGCAATTGATGATGTGAATAAGCAATGGCAGGAGGAAGTTGCTTCAATGCAAGAAATCTTGCGATTTGTACAGTATTGCAATAGGCTTTGACAGTTTTTGACATAATTTATATGTGGTTTTCAGCATGATTTATGATCTATTACCACTCCTAAAAAATTTGTGTCAGATACCTTATCAATTTCAACAGCATTTATTCTAAGTTTACTGTATGAATTTGGTGCACGGTTTCCAAATATTGTGAATGTAGTTTTACCTTGATTCAGTGATAATTTGATAGTGTCAAACCATTTCTTTATCATTTTTAATTATTTTTTCCACTTTATCCAAAAGTTGTTTCAGATGTTCCCCACTACAAAACATAATTGTATCATCAGCAAACAATATACATTTTAATGTCTGAGAAACCAAACATATATTGTTTATATACAAAATGAACAGCAATTGATCAAGCACTGAACGTTGTGGAACCTGACAAGTTACCCTCAAAAGTTTTGAATTACAGTTGTTTGTATGTATATTCTGATACCTATCTTCCAAATAACTACTTAACCAGTGATGTGCCGCCCCTCTAATACCATACATTTCTAATTTTGTTAATAATAATTTATGGTCAATGAAAGGGACACTGAGAGAATATGAGATGCAGTTTCATCACCGTCTAGAGCAAGAACGCTCACAGTGGGCACAGTATAAGGAAGCAGTGGAATGTGATTTGACTGATCTAAGGAAATGCTTGTCTGAAGGAAAAGGCGATGAAGTAAGGATGCAAGACAAAATGAACACATGGACACTGAAAGTTACTGTACTTGAAGAAGTACAACCCAGATCATACATGGTCCAAACAGAAGAAGGATCAGTGTTAAGAAGAAATCGCAAAGGCCTTAAGAAAGAGCCAACCTCAGAGTTTCAGTAAACTGATGCAGACCAGACAAAACATGGAAATAACAGTGAAACACAAGAACTGTTTGAACCACTTTAGAAGGTCTATTCGTGTTCATGAATCCCCAGAGAGACTGATAGAGACATGTTATATTACGACTTTGTTCATAAACCCCAGAGAGACTGACAGAGACATGTTAAATTACGCATTTGTTCATAAACTCCCAGAGAGACTGATAGAGACATGTTAAATTACGCATTTGTTCTGGTTAATGTTGCTAATTGTTCTTATTTTGAAGGAAAGGAAGAGGCGGTGATAACACATGTAATGACGTGTCAGATCTCTCAATGTACTGTTGTAATGTATCGATCTGTGTGGATGGTACATCAGGCAAGATCTTCACTGTAGCTCAGTATGTGATAAGAATAAACAAATTCCCCATTTTAATTGTGTGGAAATATTAGACAGGCTGAGCTTCTGATATGGAACCGCAGAAGGAAACTTAATTGAAATGTTGTCATTTCTGGGGAATGCATATCAATAGAAAATGCTTCAATCTTGCATTACGATCTGCGGTAACTGGGATCAGGTGACCGGTGGTGGGTCTCCCACATCAATATCAGACTCAGGTTTAATAGCACAGGCATATCTCATGAAATTCGCTGTCTCTGCGGCAGCAGTAGGACATACTTCATAACAATACATTTAAACAACTATGAATTAAAATAATATACGTATTAAATAGATAAATTATATAAGTAGTGCAAAAATAAAAATAAAAACGTAAAAAAAAATCTTTTAATAGTGTGGAAATTCTGGAGCAAAGCTCAACTAACTGTACACATCTATGAGAAGCTCAGAAAAATAGAGAAGGCTAAATTCTCATATGAATAGGTCATATACCCAGAAACATTGGTTGTACTTTGGCAGGTCGAAACAGTGGAATAGACTATAAGACCATAAGATATAGGAGCAGAAGTAGGCCATTCGGCCCATCGAGTCTGCTCCACCATTCAATCATGGGCTGATCCACTTCATTTAGTCATCCCCACTCCCCTGCTTTCACCCCAAACCCTTTGATGCCCTGGCTAATCAAGAACCTATCTATCTCTGTCTTAAATACACCCAATGACTTGGCCTCCACAGCCGCTCATGGCAACAAATTCCACAAATTTACCACCCTCTGACTAAAGTGATTTCTCCACGTCTCAGTTCTAAAAGGACGTCCTTCAATTCAGAAGTCGTGCCCCCTTGTTCTAGAATCCCCTACCATGGGAAATAACTTTGCCATATCTAATCTGTTCAGGCCTTTTAAAATTTGGAATGTTTCTATGAGATCCCCCCTCATTCTCCTGAACTCCAGGGAATACAGCCCAAGAGCTGCCAGTCGTTCCTCATACTGGAACATTGAACCCTCTACTATGTCAGTATATCCTTCCTAAAATAAGCCCAAAACTGCACACAATACTCCAAGTGTAGTCTCACGATTGCCTCAACATCACATCCCTGCTCTTATATTCTAAACCTCCAGAAATGAAAGCCAACATTATATTCGCCTTCTTCACCACTGACTCAAACCTGGAGGTTAATGAAACAGACTGCCATACTTTTACCAGATATTTAGTTTCTCCCTCCATACCTTCCCTGTCCCTTTCCCTCCACCCCCAGGTCACAGATTTCTCATAGTTTCAGCAACATTTTTAATTTTTCCCTCTGTATCTTCCCCGTCCCATCCCTTCACACCCCTGGGTCACAAAGGTACGGGTTTCATTCCCATCCCGGTTGAGAACATCTTGTCAAAAGGGTGTCGCTGGGAGCGGACCCAAATGCAAGACACAGACACTGACGTACTAGGAACAGGACTAGGTTAGGCAAGAAAGCAAGGGAAGTGGGGAAGAAAGGATGCTGGACATGACACAGGCCCTGAATGAGACAAGGATACAGGACCTGGGCTAGGACTTGACTAGGATAGCGGAACCAAGACATGGAGCTTGGAATTAGGAGCCTGGGCTCAGACCCCGGATCGAGGCGAAGACTGACGAGGCTTGGGTTCTTCGAGGCTAGGGTACTTCAAGGCTTGGGTATGGACACAGAGCCAATGACTGGGCAAGGACCCAGAACCTGGGACTTGACTCGGGCTCAGACTCCAGAACTAGGCGAGGACAAGACGTGGCTACAGGACGAGGAGTGGTAATAGGACTGGCCGTCAGACTCCTGGACAGGGCAAGGGAACACCAGCATCGGTCTGGGCAAGGTACTCCTGGGCTCGGCAAGACACATGTACAAGGCAAGAACACAAAGCCATGGCTTGGACAGGACAAGGTACTTGGACGTGGCTAGGACTGGACGAGACCCCGAAGCTTTGACTTGATCGAGGGAGAGACAGGAAATTGACAGCGGTGCAGGCGAGGCAAGGCTTCAGACGAGGCAAGGCGAGGCAAAGCTTCAGGAGGAAGGTGAAGGGAAGGGATACAGACAGGGGGTTTGAACAGGAACAATCCAGAGGCCAGCGGCTGAATCCTGAAGCTATTTATGAATCCAGCCCAAACGAGAATCAGCTGCCTCAACAGAAACTGGGGGAAACCAGAAAACATGGAATAAGGAACTTGAACTGGAATACGGTAACATAAAAGCTGCCGGGGAGGGGTGAAAAGCATTATCAAGGATGCATCTCACCCTAACTATGGACTTTTTACTCTCCTCCCCTGTGACCCTGCTGAACCTCACATCACAGCGCTAAGCAGTATTGCACCCATATTGTTCTGTCTCAGAACTTTTATATTTGTGTGCTGTGGCATTTACTTTTTAATTCGCAATTATTTTGTAAATAACACCATTCTTTGCATTTCTGGTTAGATGCTAACTGCGTTTCATTGGCTTTGTATCTGTAGTCGGCACAATGACAATAAAGTTGCATCTAGTCTGATCTAATCACTCAATTCAGACCAAAGCAGAATTGTTCAGGTTTTATTTAAATCAGTCCATGTATATAAGCACTAATTTCTATTCACATTGCTCCGGCCTCACTGGACAGCAACACTGAAACAGCAGGAGGTGGCCATTCAGCCCCTCTAACCATCAACAAGATGACGGCTTCTCTCCCATCTCAGCCACATGTTTCTGCTCCACCCTCATTTCCTCGATCACTTTGGTCTCCACACATCTGCCGGCCTCTGTTTTATGTGAGGACGTTCACTGAGTCTTCACCGCCCTCTGGGGTGGGGATTTACAGACATTCACCACCTTCGGAGTGGAGACATTTCCCCTCATCTCAGTCCCGGACAGTCCACCCCCTTTTTCAGAGACTGGGATCCCTGGTTCAACCGGTAATGATGTTGTGCATTTCAATGTGTTCACCTCTCAGTCCTCAATGCTCTAAATGAAAGTGTTAGCGCATTTGATCTTTCTTCATATGATGACCCCACCGTCCAGGGATCAGTCTGGTGAATCTTCATTGCACTCTCTATAACAAATACTCTCTAACCTCTTTGTTAACCCTCTATGGAATTAATTTCCATCTTCTGCAGCCCCGTGTTGCCCCAACCACTCACCTCCCACCCCTGTCACCATTTCCACCTTCCCACCTCCCCCTCACCTGGACCCACCTCTCACTCCCCAGCTCTTGCCCCATCCCCACCCCTCACCTCTTTTCTCTGACTATTTCCCGTCCACTCTCAGTCCAGAGGGAGGGTCTCGGCCCGAAATGTTGACGGTCCATTTCCCTCCACAGATGCTGCCCGACCCACTGAGTTCCTCCGGCAGTTTGTTCTTTGGTCTGTGTAACCCGTGTTAGTGTGGGGAGCGGGATTTTACACCATATTCCCGGTACAGTCTCAACAAAACACAAATAATTGTCACTTTGCCCGGACCATTGGCCCCGCTCGCAGGGCAACAGTCTGCCGGTGTTTGCCCCCAATGTGGTGAATCGCCACCACCGTGGGCTCAGACATTTCCACAGATGAGCCCCTCCTGTCCCCACCGGGACAAACATCCTGTCCGCCCCCTCTCTCACCGTCTTCATCCTCTCCCTCCCCGGGGAACCGGCATCAAACCGACGGGCCGAGCGGTCTCCTCCTACCTCTCAGCGATACATCAGACTCCGGCCGCAGGATACGCTTCACAAACGCCCCAACTTCCCTCGGAGGGAAATGGAAATAAATCAGAAAGCGGACATTTACTTTGGGATTTGTTCCGCTCTGATGAGGAGTTTGCCGCTTTGAGGATCTCGGAGCTCGAGCGGGAAACGGAGTCAGCGGGGGTAACGCCCTCTTGTCCGGCCTGCCTCCGCGACTGGTTGTAACCAATGATTGACATCGCTTCGCACCAATGGGAATAGTGCAGCTCCTGAATCCTCTGGGGACAGCGGTGGGGGAGGGGCTGGTCACGTGATTAGTAGCCCAGCCATTAAACCGGTAAAGCTCGAGCTCACCAGCGCGTGGGTGACGTAAGACACCGCGCACGTGAGGGCAGATCCCGGTGTGGGGGACCCATGTGGGACGTCAGGCGCGTGGGGGGGGGAGCCTGTGTGACGTCACCTGTGGGGGAACGCTGGTATTTAAAAGCACCTTAATGGACGTTTCTGATGATTTCAGTGGGACAACAACATTAATCACGGGTTTCATCACTGAATCCAGTGTTGTGAGATGTAAAGTCCCCTGTTATGTGTCCGGCTGTGCCGTGTTGTTGGTGGAGTGGGCAGCCTGGTGTTTGTCTCGATTCGGGTCACAACACCAGAATTGCCAGCGGGGTCCACACACAGTGTATTAGTGACCAGAAAACCTCTCGTCCCTGCAGTCTCTGTCTCCTGGTAAACTCAACACCCCGACAATGTGGACCATAGACACCCCTTCCTCTCAGGGTCAGGGAATCACTCAGACAGTGATCAAAGAGAGGAATTATATTTATTGGTCATTAAAGTTCACCCAGATTCGTGTGTATGAATTTGATGCGGAGTTCGGGAGTGTCACAGTGAAAGGGCGGCAAGGCTGAACTCTCTCCCTTGTCCAAACAGTCTTTCCAGCTGAGGCAGCAATTCACAATTTACTTCCTCTGACCTGCTTTTCACTTCTCCCTGGGACCACCCTCCATCCCTTTCTCCTCCTGTCTAATCTCCTCTGCTATTAGATATTTTTCCCCTCCTGCTTTTGAGGTTTCCCACCGACCTGGCTTCAACTATCACCTTCGAGCGAGCCTTTTCCTCACCGCTCCGTTTTTATTCAGATATTTCCCCCGTTCCTTCTCAGTCCTGAAGAAGGATCTGAATCGTAATCGTATTTTTCTGTGAGGGAGGAGACCCGGAGGTGAGCTGGTCACACACGGTATCAGGAGAGTGACAGTAATGTGATTTCCTGTGTCACGGGTAGAGACAGAAGTCTCATGTGAGCAGTTGGTGAAGGTACAATTATCAGTTGTTTAGCAGAACTCGTTTGGTGTTTGTATTGTCCAGGTGATCTAAGGCCGTGTGGAGAGCCATTGTGATCACATCTGCCATAGACCTATCGTGGTGAGGGAGGAGTTCATTCTCACCATGACCAACCCTTCAACATCTCATCACCAGAGGTGTGAGAGCCACTGGATGATAGTCATTAAAGCAGCTCACTCTGCTCTTCGTGTTACTTGTCATCTGTAATCAGTAATTTGATTGAGAATGTACAATGGATAGTAAGTTTGCAGCAAGTAAGTTCAAACTACTATGTTTTCGAAAAACAGCACGTATAAACACTGCCCTCCCTTTCCTTGTCCCCAATCAGCCTCTCCCCTTCCTTACTGCCTTCCATCTCCACCCCATCTTTTCTCTTACCCCCACTTTGGACATAAGTTCAGGGTGAAAGCTGAAATATTTGAGGGGAATCTGAAGGGGAATTCTTCACTCAGAGTTTGGTGAGAGTGTGGAATGAGAGTTTGGTGAGAATGCCAGCAGAAGTTGTAGATGTGGGTTCTATTTAGACACTAAAGAGAAATTAGGGTGACGACATGGATGGGAGGTGTATGGAGGCTATGGTGCAGGTAGTTGGAACTGGGCAGTGAAAACAGAAACAGGTCAGCATTGACTAGATGGGCCGAAGGGCCTGTTTCAGTGCTGCTGGGCTCTGTGACTTCAATAATATTGTAATTTGCAATTTCCAGTCAGTGCTTTGCTGCTAATGACTGAGCCTGGAAATTTACAGTGTGGGTGAAGAGGCTGCCCAGTGACTGTTCCTGTGCTCAAAGTCACTGGGACATCCCATCACTGAGCAGATATTGTCATCTCCATTCTCTTTCACTCAGTCTGTCATTCAACACGTTCACTGTTCACAGGAAATCACAGAACTCACAGAGAAGGGAACCCCGACAGAGGGTTCCCCGCTCTTCCTCTGTCTGGTGATGGGGAAAGGCTCCCAGTCCCAGGGAGTGATGTGGGAATCCTTTGTGGAAATGAGGAATGGGTTGGCAAAGTTGGACACAATGCTGAAAGACGTTCTGGAGGTTGGTATGTTAAAACAAGACACTGAACTGAAAATCACATTGACACATTGCAGACTGCACAATATTACAGAACATAGACAGTACAGCACAGGGACAGGCCAAAATATTGTGCTGGATTGAATAAATTAGTAACCAAATGGCCAACTAAACTACACCCTCAATGTGCTCATATAACATGTGAATGGTTTTATGGTACATTTCAGGAGCTGATGCTATTCCAAATGGAAGCCGAAGAAAATGGTATCTGGCAAAAGGAGTGTTAAAGGTACACAACTTTGAACTCGGTTCATCTCATTTAAGTTGCCAGAATCCAGAGGATGCATCTAATTTACTAAAGTACTTTGCATTAGCAAGCTGTGACATAATTTCTTCACGAGTAGGCAATTTGAAATGCTCTCTTTCAAAGGTCCAATTCAAGTCTCTCTGGTCTAAGCAAATCCTCAGTTTTCTATTTTTCTTATCAACCATGACAAGCAAATTGACCCTTTTAGTCAGTTCATCAATATTTGTTATGACTCCGAGCCGTTCCATTCTGTCAACCTCTGTTTCAGTTGATGATGTAATGCAAAAGGTACCCTTCTACATGGATGTACTACGGGTGGCTCTGTGTTGTCAATTTTAATTGTGTGCTCTCCTGGAAGACAAATAAGCCCTTTGAACAAGTCCTCATACTCTTTCATCAAGTCACTGTATTCTGACTCTGTGCCACTGTCCACGACTAATTCTCTTTTCACCAAATTCAGTCTCTCACTGGCAAATAAACCCCAGTATTGACTGTACATTCTTTGGCACCACCATAAATGAAGCGTGTGCACAACATTTTTGTGTGATACTTTTGTGGCACTTGAATACCCAGTCACTTTTATATTTGTCTTATGTAACTTTGGTCTTGGCTTTCATGCATTAAACTCAGATTCTGCAAGAACATTTACTTATGCTCCAGTATCAAGTTTAAACAGAATATTGTTTTGGTTCACTTGCAATGGAATAGTCCAGTCATTTTTACTTTGATTGTTTTCACAAAGCACATCTATATAAAACTGAAGTTCATTTTCAAGCACTGCATTTACTTGTTTTAATTTCTTTCTACTTCTGCAACAGTGTGAAAAATGATTACTCTTACTGCAGCTGTTGCACATTTTCCCGGATGCTGGACACTGTTTTGGCCTATGCCGCTGCCCACAGCGAGCACATAGCTTTTTTTCTCTCATATGACATCTTGCTCTCTGTCGGTTTTGTTGTCCTTTTATTATTTTTTCTAATTTGTTCACTGTTCCTCACTGCGTCTATGCTGGAGCTCTCAATGAAAAGTTCTTTAGCATGTGACATCACGGTTTTGGAAGCTTTGCAGAGCACCAAGGCTTTTTCCTAGTCTATGTCTTGTTCTCTTAACAGTCTTTCTCTCAGACCATTATCCAGAATGCCACAAACAATTCTGTCTTTAATGAGAGAGTCTGTCAGTTCTCCAAACTCACATGTTTTACCCCGGTGCCTCAACTCAGGAACATATTGATCAATATGTTTACATGTAAAAAGTTTATACCGCTCATACGTCACATTACGCTTCAGTATACTAAATGCTTCAAATTTGTCCATTATCAATTTAACTTTAAATTGTCTCCATTTTCAAAAATAAAATGATTATATACATCAGTTGCATCATCGCCTATTACATGGAGTAGAAGGGCAGCTTTTGTTTTTTCCTGTTTTTTATCCGCTTCGATCGCCGATAAAAACAGTTCAAAACATTGTTTAAATCTTCTCCAGTTGTTAGCTACGTTCCCAGACAATTGAAGTGTTGGTGGGGGCTGCAACCTTCCATTTGTAAAACTGTTAGCAAACACCAAAACAGTCCAAACTCTTTTTTTATCTTCGATTCTCCCATGTTAGGAAATGTATTATTCTTCAAGAGCGACTTCTGACACCATAATATAAAAATTGCTGGT
This sequence comes from Mobula birostris, assembly GCF_030028105.1. Taxonomy (NCBI): domain Eukaryota; kingdom Metazoa; phylum Chordata; class Chondrichthyes; order Myliobatiformes; family Myliobatidae; genus Mobula; species Mobula birostris. Next base: position 59,523,768 of record NC_092382.1, read on the forward strand.
GAACGCAGCAGGCCAGGCAGCATCTCTAGGAAGAGGTGCAGTCGACGTTTCAGGCCGAGACCCTTCGTCAGGACTAACTGAAGGAAGAGTAAGGGATGCCCCACCTCCCCCTCATACCCAATCTGTTACTTATTTTTATGCACACATTCTTTCTCTCACTCTCCTTTTTCTCCCTCTGTCCCTCTGAATATACCTCTTGCCCATCCTCTGGGTCCTTCCCCCCCCCGTCTTTCTTCCCGGACCTCCTGTCCCATGATCCTCTCATATCCCTTTTGCCTATCACCTGTCCAGCTCTTGGCTCTATCCCTCCCCCTCCTGTCTTCTCCTATCATTTTGGATCTCCCCCTCTAACTTTCAAATTCCTTACTCACTCTTCCTTCAGTTAGTCCTGACGAAGGGTCTCGGCCTGAAATGTCGACTGCACCTCTTCCTAGAGATGCTGCCTGGCCTGCTGCGTTCACCAGCAACTTTTATGTGTGTTGCTTGAATTTCCAGCATCTGCAGAATTCCTGTTGTTTCTGAGACCATGTTGTGTTCTTTATATTAATACAGTACGTATCCTGGGTTATTAATAAAGAACCATATTCTGAAAGAAATAGAACTTTTATTTCACAAGCACCACGCTTTTACAAAGCCACGTTCACGATCATTCTATCATTCCTGCACAAGCTCAGAACTCTCCCCAATCATGTTCTTACACATCATATCACCACAATTGCAAACAAGAGAAAATCTGCAGATGCTGGAAATCCAAGCAACACACACAAAATGCTGGAGGAACTCAGCATTAGTACTTTTTTCCATAGATGCTGCCTGGCCTGCTGAGTTCCTCCAGCATTTTGTGTGTGTTGCTTGTTCTACCTCCTCTTGTTTTGGACCTTTCTACCCGTGGGAACATGTTTTGACCCATTCTCTCTGGGTACATAATGATATCAAACACCTTTGTCCTGGGCAACAAGTAGCTTTCACATCACAAATGTGCCGGATTCCAATGAGACAGACTACTGCCCTTCCCTTCATATTCATTGGCATTGCCATCACTGACTTCACCACCGTCAATCACCTGGGGGAGGGTTCAGGGGAAATATTTATGTACAATATAGAAACTGGTCTTACCTGTGTGTAATGTGGTGATGCAAAAGTTGCTGGAGAATTTGCAAGTGAGCAGAAGTGGAGTGATATTTGGAAATCTGACTTTTTTAAGTGTCACTTGGAAATCTGACTTTTTTAAGTGTCATTTGGCAAGTAAATCACATATGGATGGTGTGAAAAAGCTCTGGCGAGAAAATCCTCCATTATCCATTACAGGCCTGCTACAGAGGTTGTGTGAGAGTGCAGATGAACTTGATCAAACCCAGAGGATATCAAAGTTCTTATTGACAGTGTTTGCTAGCAATTAAAATGAATACCTCCCTACATAAAATTCACAGTGCACATTTTGTCACTCTGTAAAAGGATGTACAGTACAAGATTTATGTGCACACTAGTCATTACAAATTAGAGGGGACATTGGTGGGAAGGTGGGGAGACCTCCAGTGTCCCTGATGCCCTCACCTACAAGATGTGCATCCAGCTGCAGCTTGTAACCCTGCACTCAAGGAGTTGGAACTTGAAATGGATGAATTCCAGATTATCCAGGAGTTGGAGGGGGTGATGGATATGACATGAAGAGAGGTGAGTTACACCCAAGGTGCAGGACACAGGAAACTGGGTGAGAGGAAGAGGAATGAGGCTAAATAGCCATCGCAGAGTACTCTTGTTGCTATCCCACACAACAACAGGTAGACAACAGGAATTCTGCAGATGCTGGAAATTCAAGCAACACACATCAAAGTTGCTGGTGAACGCAAAAGGCCAGGCAGCATCTCTAGGAAGAGGTGCAGTCGACGTTTCAGGCCGAGACCCTTCGTCAGGACTCAACAACAGGTAGACCACTTTAGAAACTGTTGAGGGGGATTTCCTGGCAGAGGAAAGTCAAAGGGGCGATAGGGGATTCGTTAGTTATTCATTATTGTCCCACTGGGAAAATACACTATAGTTTCAGCCTTCAAAAGGGGTAGAAACTTGAAAGACATACTAGTCAGAACCAAATTACGAGCAGCACCAAACTGTGAGGTGGGAAACTGCAGAGTATGCACATACCTGCGAATTTCAAAAAGCATACACAACAGAGCTACAGGAAAGTGGGCTGCAATAGAGCAGAGGATAACTTGTGAACAAAAGAATGTAGTATATGCAATCCAGTGTCAACAATGCCATATTATACACATAGGGGAGGCAGGCAACAGCTTGAGAACCAGACTCACAGGGCACCTCCGTAATATCACAACAGGAAACCAAAACAGACCAGTTAGTAGGCACTTCCTGAAGCACGGAATGTACTCCTTGGCAATCCTGGGCCTGGAAACTCACATAAACTGGTCAAAGCTCCGAAGAAAAAGAGCAGAGAGGATATGGATTGAAAGACTACAGACGTATTTCCCAAATGGCCCAAACGAGGCCTAAAAAGCTCGGCCAGCAAAATAAAATATACCTACTGGAGGGCCAAAACTACACCCAATAATTAAGGAAATTATTGAGAAAACCAGAGTAGGGAGGAAGAGGATGATTCCCTTCAGTCACCCACCCAGAAACAAAATTAAGACAGGTGACCATTAAATAGGAAAAGTATGTCTTATTTTGGAAATAGAGCCTAACAACTAGGCCTCAGAACAGAACCTAACTCCCCAAATAGTAACATCTAAACAGAATAGAGAGAGATAAAGATAGAAATTATAACTCTACAAGGGACAACCACTAGGAAGGATAGACTCGTAACGACCAGTTTGATCCAGACTCAGCACTCACTCTAACCTCCCAGCTTCCCCCCCATGGGGAAGAATGCGTACCCATCACATGGCCCTGCCCTGAAACCTAACATCTTCAAACCCCCATAAACACAAGTCCTCTTCTCACCAGGGTGCCTAACTCACCCCACACCACTAATTCTACCTCCCGCCACCCAGCGGACATCCCTCGACCCTACCCCCCCCCCCCAACCTAATCCTAACATCCAAAGGACCACACACCCTAACTAAACCGGACAACATCCCAGTTAACCCTGGCCACACCCCCACAAAGGGGCTTAATTAACGCTGGGACCCATGCCCCTTTCTTCCCCCCACCCCATGGGGAGGCCTGCATCCACATTCCTCAGCCATAGCCCTAAACATAACAACTTCACCCATCCTACACACCCCCATCGACCTGAGCCCTCTCTCCACCGGGAGGCCAGGTTTACCCCACTTCACCATTGGTTTGGGTGCTCTTTCAACTCCTCCCACCACCGCAAGGTCCCGTGGCCCCACCACCCAGCCATACACCTGAGTCTAACACTTCCAACCCCCCTGCACACCCCCATAAACCTGTGCCTTCTCCCCACCAGGGAGCCAAGTTCACCTCACAAACATTCCCAACCCTACCCTTCACCCTAATCCTAACTTCCAACTGACCGTGCACCCGAACTAAACTGGACAGTGCTCCAAATAATCCAAGCCACATCCCATAAAAGGGCTTACATAACAGCCCTTTGCCCTGCCCCTAAACCTAACATCTCCAACCCTCCTACACACCCCCACAAACCCAAGACCTCAGCCCACCAAGGGGCCAAATTCACCCAATATCACCAGCAGTTCAGTTCCTGTTTCAGCCCTCCCCCCTACTGCAAGGTCCTCCAGAAACCCCACCCCCAGCAATGCCAATTGCCACCCCACCCCACCCCCTTTCGCTGTGAATCCTCCACCCCCATTACCTAACTCTACCTCCAGGCCTGTCCCTCCCCACAGCACCCCTCAATAAGCTACTGCACAACCCCCAGATTACAGCACTCAGTTCCTATAAAGCCCACCACCCCCAAAACATTATCCATAAGCAATAACTCCACCATTTTAGCAAACTTCAAAATGGAGGTTAACGAGGAGCGAGATCCCAAGAAAGGCAAGTCCGGGACCAAGATGATGACAATCTGGGCCAAAAACAAAGTGAAGTGACACTCATCTCCAGTACGAGATGTACAAACACTAGAGGGATATTTTGCCCACTACCCGCACACTCGCATCCTAACTCTGTGGACAGTGTTTGATGGTTGTAATGGTTATAAATGGTTATATAATAAACCCCACGGTTCCAGAATGTTCTTGCCATTTTCAGTTTCAATAAAATATATTTAAATCATTATGGCTGTTATGTCTGCATGTCAAGGGTAAAATAGGACATGATATTGTGTGATAGTAGATGTTTTTTCTCCATGAACGAGTGGTGTAAAACCTAAAAAAATACTCTCCCTCCTCTCTGAAACATTAATTAAGGATTAATCACCCATTTATTAATGTCAGATAGGCTGTTTTAGCATTCTGAATAGATCTGTCGTTCAAACTTTGGTAAAGACACTTGTTATGAGGGGATTCTTGGGCCGGGTCAAAATTGACCCAGACCATACTGTGAAGGTATAGAATAGGAACAGTATTGAAGGGTTAAAGATATATGTGTTCATGCCATCGGGTTGTAAACTACCCGGATGTAATATGTGTTGTTCCTCCAACCTGAGAGTGAACTCATCGTGTTAGTTAAACAATGAACTGGAAGGGAGAGTGGATTCATAGTTTTCCCCTGGGATCCCTATTAAATCAATCCTCTCTCACCTTAAACCAGTGCCGTCAGGTTGTTGATTCCACAAAGGAGGGGAAAGGACTGCGCACATTCCCCATTTCTGTTGTTACATACCCTGTAACGGATTAAAGAACCAGCCGAAATGGAACACACCTGGAGTCTGGTTTTGCTGTTAACTATTTCTATTTTTATGAGTAACTGCACAAAACAGTAATATATAACCAGAGAAATCAAACAGGTTAGCAGAACCTATGCATATACAGGTGTGTAAATACAGAACCCAAACTTCTTCAAGTTTAGGTGGTGAGGGATACAGTCTGATTGTTCAGTTCAATGCTCATGTTAATTAATGCAAGGTGTTTGTAGTCTAAAAGGTGAATGCTGTGAGAAGGCAATTATGTCGAAATTCCACAGATTCCATGACAGCAATACAAGATAACAATAGTAGTAGGTTTCATCTCCGAAGTTGTTCCACTCCACACATGAAGTATCACCGACAGTGATCTTCAACAAATATCCTTTCAACACAAGCGGTACCACACTCAAATTCAGCTACGGGTCATCCCAAAGTGGTGGCCACAGGATACTCAAACCAAATCGGCGTATGGATTATCTTCACAGTAGCTTATCACAAAGGGAACCCTCTTCAAGGGAACCACCACCCAGGCAAGGGTAGACACACCAGTAGATTCCACAAGGTTACCCCAAACACACAATGCGATAGCCACTTATCCAGCTCCACGACATACGAAATAACTCCAACGGTGATTTGCCACAGGGGTGTCTTTCTTCAGTGAACTACCACACCCAGACAAGGGTAACACACAAGTGGTATTCACAAAGGTTTCCCCCTCACCAGAGAATCCTCTCTTGTGGATTAACTATGTGACAATCACACCTTCGTATTCAAATGGAACTCAAACTCACCCTTTACGGGCTACAGAGGAGAGAGTCCAAACAGTGACCTCTTTGTCACTCGGTTTCTTCTGTTTCAAACCTTCCTCTCCCCTCTTCTCTTCCTGCAAACTTGTTCTAGTTGCAGAAAACTTGTCAGTCATTCATCAATACCAGGATCCATCTCAACTCAGCCCTTTTGGGCTACTGACCGACTCACTGGTGTCTTCCATTGACCAAATCCATCTTGACCCTGAGCACGCGCTTCTCTGTGTCCGTAACTGTTCTTGTAGAAAGTAAACACGCTGCAGAGAAACCATAACATCAAATGTCCATCAAATAACTCCACCTCTCTCTCTCTTTCTCTTTCCATGGCAACCCACAAGCTGACAGCAATAGTCGGTGTCCTTGTAAAAGTGTAAACATGAGCTAAAGGCAGTTCCGCCCCTCTCTCTCTCTCTCAACAGAAATCCAAAAGTTAGTCTCAGTTCTCTGTTGTTCCTTAAAGTGACAGTCCACAGCAAAAAATAACCTTAGGGGTTCATAACACTGTACATTCATGGTTTGGAACACCTGCATCATGTCAGCCTCAATCTCCTGCACTTCAAGGTGTGAAGTCCCAACCTGCCCAGCCTCGCTCCAGACCTCAGTCCCTCGAGTACCAGCACCATTCTCGTAAATCTCCTCTGCACTCATTCCTCTCCCCTACAGAACGACCAAAACTGAATACAATAATCCAGGTGCTGATACCCTAACAAACACTAATGCAACCTCACTGGCCTCTTCTTCAGGCCTTGAGCCATGAGATATGAAACACAGGCTGCTCAGCCAATCGAGTCTGCTCCATCATTCCTTCGTGTCCAGTTGATTCTCTCTCTCAACCCCATTCTCCTGCCTTCTCCCCATAATCTTTCAACATCATTTAAAATACATTCAATGACTTGGCATCTACTCAGTCCATGGCAATGAATTCCACAGATTTACCGCTCCCTGACTACAGGAATTGCTCCTCATCTCTGCTCTCAGTGGATGCCCTGTATGTTGAGGCCGTGGCCTCTGCTCCCAGACTGACACAGCGTAGGGTGCATCTTCTTCATAGCCACTCTGTCCAGGCCTTTCAGTATTTAATAGGTTTCCATGAGATCCCCTCTCTTTCCTCTGGACCAGCGAGTACAGGGTCAAAGCTGTTCAACGCTCCTCACACGTTAACCCTTTCATTCCTGGAATCATTCTGGTGAACCTTCTCCCGACCCGCTCCAATACGAGCACATTTTTTCCTCAGTTAAACTGCTCACAATACAGCAAGAGCGATCTGACCAATGAGTTATAAAGCTACAGTGTCACATCCTTGCTCTTATATGCTAACGTTACAGTTGTTATCCTTAATCAACTCAATCTGCAAGCAAATGTTTAGGGCCTCCTGCTCAAGCACTCACAAGTACCCATACGCCTCTGATTTTTGAATTTTCTCCCATTTAATTTTTTTTCTACACCATTATTCTTTCTACCAATTGTACGTGACCGTACACTTGCAGACACTGTATTTCATCTGATACTTCGTTGTCTGTTCTCCAAACCTATCAAAGTCCTTCTGCAGACTCCCGCTTTGCTCCAAACTACCTATCCCGTACCTATCTTTGTATCAACTGCAAAGTTTGTCACCAAGGTATCGATTTAACATTAAAAGATGCAGTCTCAATACTGACCCCCACGGAACACCATTAGTTACTGACAGCATAACGGAATTCTCCACATTATTCTGACTCTTTCTCCCTTGTCAGTCAGCCAATCTTCCATCCATACAAGCATCTTTCCTGTAAATCCATGAGCTGTGATCTTGTTAAGCAACCTCACGTGCAGCACCTTAGAGACATAGAAAACCTACAACACAGTACAGGCCCTTCGGCCCACAAGGCTGTGCTGAACATGTCTTTACCATAGAACTACCTAGGCTTATCCATACTCCTCTATTTTTCCAAGCTCCATGTACCTATCCAGGAGACTCCTAAAAGACCTCATCGTTTCCACCTCAACACCGCCACTGGCAGCCCATTCCACGTACTTACTGCTCTCTGCGTAAAAAATTCACCCGATATCTCCTCTGTTCCTACATCCACGCACCTTAAAACAGTGCCGGCTCATGTTAGCCATTTCACCCTGGGAAAAAAAAACCTGTCTGTCAACATGATCAGTGCCTCTCCTCATCTTATACACGTCTATCAGATCACCTTTCATCCTCCGTCACTCCAAGGAGAAAAGGCTGGGTTCACTCAACCTATTCTCATAAGCAGTGCTCCCCAATCCAGGCAACATCCTTGTATATCCCCTGTGCATTGCCCTTTCGGCGTGCATTTCCTATCTCCCATTGTAATTTGTCGACCACATATTTACCACTGTTTGGAGGTCTCTCTACAATTCCCATAAGGGATTTATTTTTTTTAACATTTGCTATCCCTTAATTCTACCCACAGATTCGACACCTTCCAACCCTATGCCACCTCTTTCTAATGATTTTATTTAATATTTTACCAACAGAGCCACACAACCCCACTACTAGCTTGTTCTTAGCTTGTTCTTTCAAGAAACATACAAGTATCTGGGAAACAAGAGGACCTGCAGATGCTAGAAATCTAGAGAACTATACACAGTGCAGGAGGAGCTCAGCATGTCAGGCAGCATCTACGGATGGGAATCAACATTTTGGGCCAAGACCCTTCATCGGGACTCTTAATAGCCACGTATCTGGAATATCAACAAGCAAAGAAAATAGAAAGTAGTGTGAAATAGGGAAAACCTTTGACAAAATTTAGTTCATGCTTAAAAAACCTGCCAAACAGTTCAATAGTTAACAAATACAACAAAGGCAGTAAATACTTTCATCAGTACCAACATTGACTTTTTTAATGAAAATATCTTGCTCTCACTTCAATCAGTAAAATTTACAAAGATCAATAAGAACTGAAATGAGAACTTTAGAAAAGACTATTTACACTCAAACCCACTTAGATTAACACTACCTTGGACAGAAGGAGGAAGAGGAGTAACACACATGAAAAAAAATCACACAACAGTCAGATAAAACATCTAAGTATATATTTTCATCAAAAATGAAGAGGATTCAGCACTCCATGTGTGTTTCTGCAATCATGATAAGAAGTACAGGCCAGAAAACTTCAATGAGAGGCCAACTCAGAGAAATGAATCATCACTATGGAAGAAAACATTAACCAGTGGAATGAGTATGACCCTCCATGGGAGACATCCCAATGATCTGAGCAGATGAGATGGTGACAAGGAAGCATCGAGCACCTGACTGAGAGTTGGAGACCTCTTCCCAGAAACAGAGGGGTTCCTTGCAGAAATACAGGACAAGGTGTTTAAACAAAGGAAAAAAAAAATCAAAAATACATACAATACAAACAAACAAGGCAATAAATCCAGCAAATGCCGAGAAACCAGACACAATCCAACACATTCCAGGATCCAGCAGTTTGAATCAATCTGATTACTTATGAAGGCACAATGAAATGGCAAATATCAGTCACCAAAATCTTGCTTTAAAATACAAACTCATGAATGACCACCATAACTTCATTAAGGCACCATAAATTCAAACCTGATCCAGTTCGGGACAGAATCTCACATTTCATATGATAATCAATAAATTATTACAGACAGGACAATCTCAAATAACCATCTGGATATAATATCACAGGATAAACAAGCAGGAACAACTCTCTCAATAGATAAAACCATTCCCAACACACCCTCACCACGGGTATTAACCGAATTATATTCCCTGTCAATCAGCTTCCAAATGTTGCTACTCTGTCATTCGTTGCCACGCCCCGCTGCTGATTCCCTTCTCCTCATCATACGTTCTTACCCCGACCATCGTCCAGAGCCCCGAACTCTGCCCTGTGCAGACCCGCCTCTGGTTTCCGACTCTGCTCCGTTGAACATCCAACTGACAGTTTCCCATTCTGCTTTCAGTCTTTAGAGGACAGTGGTGTTTTCTAACAACACTATACAAGCAGGGAAAGTGACCCATAATGTGGAAATGAGCCCTGAATAAGGAGGTTAACTACCAATGTCATTCTTCCTCAGCCCAGAGATTAGAGGGGCAAAGAACATCTCAGACAGAACTGCAGTCAGCTCGACGACTTCAGTCTGCAGAGAATTCAAGCAAAACCTCTTCACCCACAGAGTGGTGACTGTTTGGAACCCATCACCACAGGGAGAGTGAGAGATGAACAACAGAGCAGGATTTCAAAGGACTGTTGTGGAACTGAATCACTGGCAGGGTCCAGCTGGCCTGAGTTGACTCTCTACTGTACACTAGGTGTGTTATAAATTCACTAAGTACTGGAGACAGAGTTTAAAATAGAACTGATTTATTTGTCTCAGATCCAGAATATTAAACTCCAGCCCCATTAAAGGTGAATATGCAGCAGAAGAAACTCCTCCCGTGCCCAGTGACCAGGGTGCAGAACTGGGTGTGGTGAGCACCAGCAATAATTGCAGAGTTCAGCACCGACAGTCACTCTCGAAATTGCATTCAGCAACGGGGATGGACAAATATCCAGCAAGCAGCTTAATCAAACTTTCTCCCCAGTGTGAACACGGTAGTGTGTCACAAGTGTAACACGCTGTCAGGTTTCACTGCTAATGTAACGGCCTCTGTGCAGTGTTTCACTGCTGAGGTAATGGTTTCTCTGTAGCAGCAATGTTTAGGTTATGACTGGAGATAACAGGGTTTTGGAGTGCGGGGTCATCCAGTGAGAGAAATGTTCTTTCTTGTGAGTCTGGAAGAGGGATTTTCGTGTTCTTTTGTTGGGGAGAAATGAGAAGATGCGAATGGAGAGAGTGGGCCCTTTTTTTTTTGTTTACTTCACTAACCATATAGAACCATAGAACACTACCACACAGAATGCCCTTCTTGGCTCTGCTGAACCATTTTTCTGCCTAGTCCCACTGACCTGCACCCGGACCAATTTACCACATTATCATCCAGATCATTGATATAGATGACAAATAACAATGGACCCAGCACTGATCCCTGTGGCACACCACTAGTCACAGGCCACCACTCAGAGAAGCAATCCTCTACTACCACACTCTGGCTTCTTCCATTGAGCCAATGTTTAATCTAATTTACCACCTGTCCATGTATACCTAGCGACTGAATTTTCCTAACTAACCTCCCATGTGGGACCTCGTCAAAGGCCTTACTGAAGTCCATGTAGACAATATCCACTGCCTTCCCTTCATCCACTTTCCTGGTAACCTCCTCGAAAAACAGATTGGTTAAACATGACCTACCATGCACAAAGCCATGTTGACTCTCCATATTATGTCCCTGTGTATCCAAATACTTGTAGATCCTATCTTTTAGTACTCCTTCCAATAACTTACCTACTACCGACGTCAAACTTACCGGCCTATAACTTTCCAGATTACTTTTAGATCCTTTTTTAAACAACGGAACAACATGAGCCATCCTCCAATCCTCCAGCACCTCACCCGTAGATACCGACATTTTAAATATATCTGCCAGGGCCCCTGTAATTTCAACACTAGTCTCCTTCAAGATCCGAGGGAATACCCTGTCAGGTTCTGGGGATTTATCCACTCTAATTTGCCTCAAGATAGCAAGCACCCCCTCCTTTTCAATCTGTACAGTTTCCATGATCTCACTACCTGGTTCCCTTAATTCCATAGACTTCATGCCAGTTTCCTTAGTAAATACAGACGCAAAAAACCCATTTAAGATCTCCCCCATTTCTTTTGGCTTCACACATAGCCGACCACTCTGATCTTCAAGAGGACCAATTTTATCCCTTACAATCCTTTCACTCTTAATATACCTGTAAAAGCTCTTTGGATTATCCTTCACCTTGACTGCCAAGGCAACCTCATGTCTTCTTTTAGCCCTCCTGATTTCTTTCTTAAGTTTTTTTTCGCACTTTTTATACTCCTCTAGCACCTTATTTGCTCCCTGTTTCCTATACATGTCATACAACTCTCTCTTCTTCTTTATCAGAGCTCCAATATCCCTTGAGAACCAAGGTTCCTTATTCCTATTCACTTTGACTTTAATCCTGACAGGATCATACAAACTCTGCACTCTCAAAACTTTCTCCTTTGAAGGCTTCCCACTTACCAATCACACCCTTGCCAGAGAACAAACTGTCCCAATCCATGCTTTTTGGATCCTTTCTCATTTCTTCAAATTTCGCCTTTTTCCAGTTTAGAACCTCAAACCGAGTACCAGATCTATCTTTATCAATGATCAAGTTGAAACTAATGGTGTTATGATCACTGGAACCAAAGTGCTCCCCTACACACTTCCGTCACCAGTCCTAACTCATTTCCGAATGGGAGATCTAATATTGCATCCTCTCTAGTTGGTACCTCCATATATTGATTTAGAAAACTTTCCAGAACACATATTACAAGCTCTAACCTGTCTAGACCTTTAACAGTATGGGAGACCCAATCAGTATGTGGAAAATTAAAATCCCCTACTATCACTAATTTTTGCTTCCTGCAGTTGTCTATCTCTCTGCAGATATGCTCCTCCAATTCTCGTTGACTATTGGGTGGTCTATAATACAACCCCATTTATGTGGCCATACCTTTCTTGTTTCCCAGCTCCACCCATATGGCCTCAATAGACAAGCCCTCTAATCTGTCCTGCCTGACCACTGCTGTAACATTTTCCTGACTAGCAATGCTACCACCTGCACCTCCCACCACCTTTCATTCCTCTGCCTCTATCACGTCTGAAACATCAGAACCCTGGAACATTAAGCTGCCAGTCCTATCCCTCCTGCAGCCAAGTTTCACTAATGGTTATAATGTCGTCATTCCATGTGTCAATCCACGCCCTCAGCTTGTCTGCCTTCCACACAATACTCCTTGCATTGAAATAGACACACCTCAGGAGATTATTTCCACTATTCACAACCCTTCTAATTGTGGCTTTGCATGAGCTTTTAACATCATTTATTTTCACCCCCGCTCCACTATCTGCTCTGGCACTCTGGTTCCCATCCCCCTGCAAATCGAGCTTAAACCCTCCCCAATAGCACTAACAAACCTCCCCACAAGGATACCGGTCCCCTTGTAGTTCAGGTGTAACCCGTCTCTCTTGTACAGGTCCCACCTGCCCCAGAAGAGATCCCAATGATCCTGAAATCTGAAACCCTGTCCCCTACACCAGTTCCTCAGCCTCAGTCAAAGTAAGAATTATAAAGTTCAATCATTTAATCAGATATTGTTTACCATTTGTTATTTCATGGTACCGATTTGTAACAGAGGAGACATCACGCAGCATCCACCCAAACGAGATTTCTTAAGTTTGGCTGGGCTGGGGGGCTATCACCCCCTATATTAAGCTGCTAGCTGAAGGGAGAGTTACATAAAGTTAGATGACTGAGTGAATCCTTTCCCACATTCACAGCAGGGGAACGGCCTCTCCCCAGTGTGAACGCAGTCATGCACATTTGGTTGATTTGGCTGAGAGAATCTCTTCCCAAAGTCTGAGCAGGTGAACAGCCTCTCCCCAGTGTGAAGTCGCTGGTGTCTCAGTAGGTGGAATGACCGAGTGAATCCTTTCCCACAGTCTGAGCAGGTAAACGGCCTCTCCCCAGTGTGAACTGACTGGTGTCCCTTCAGTTGAGATGACTGAGTGAATCCCTTCCCACACACTGAGCAGGTGAACGGCCTCTCCCCAGTGTGAACTGACTTGTGTACAAGTAGGTGGGATGACCGACTGAATCCCTTCCCACAGTATGAGCAGGTGAACGGCCTCTCCCCAGTGTGAACTCGCTGATGTTCCTTCAGATGAGATGAGTAAGTGAATCCCTTCCCACAGTCTGAGCAGGTGAACGGCCACTCCCCGGTGTGAACTCTCTGATGTGCCTTCAGTTGACATGACCGAGCAAATCCCTTCCCACACACTGAGCAGGTGAATGGCCTCTCCCCAGTGTGAACTCTCTGATGTACCTTCAGTTTAGATGACTGAGTGAATCCCTTCCCACAGTCTGAGCATTTGAACGGCCTCTCCCCAGTATGAACTGACGTGTGTACCAGTAGGTCAGATGATCGAGTGAATCCCTTCCCACAGTCTGAGCAGGTGAACGGCTTCTCACCGGTGTGAAATCGCTGATGTCCCTTCAGTTCAGATGACGAAGTGAATCCCTTCCCACAGTCCGAGCAGGTGAACGGTCGCTCCCCAGTGTGAAATCGCTGATGTATCTTCAGTTGAGATGACAAACTGAATCCCTTCCCACAGTCTGAGCAGGTGAATGGCCTCTCTCCAGTGTGAACTCTCTGATGTACCTTCAGTTTAGATGAGCAAGTGAATCCCTTCCCACAGTCTGAGCAGGTGAATGGCCGCTCCCCGGTGTGAACTGACTGGTGTCTCAGTAGGGCGGATGACCGAGTGAATCCCTTCCCACAGTCTGAGCAGGTGAACAGCTGCTCTCCAGTGTGAACTCGCTGGTGAGCCATTAGGTCAGATGACCGAGTGAATCTTTCCCCACAAATTCAGCAGATGACCAGCCTCTGCCCAGTATGAACTGACTGGTGTGTCCACAGGTGGGAAGACCGACTGAATCCCTTCTCACACACAGAACAGGTGAATGTCCTTGTCCCAGTGTGAACTTGCTGATGTACCTTCAGTTGAAATGACCAACTGAATCCATTCCCACTGTCTGAGCAGATGAACGGGTTCCCCCCTGTGAAATGACGGGCGTGCCAGTCGGTCAGATGATCGAGTGAATCCCTCCCCACAGTCTGAGCAGGAAGGATGATTGAGTGAATCCCTTGCTCCACTTGTTAAATATCTGGACCAAGACAGCAAATCAGGCGTGTTATGTTCGAGATTCCCATAGACAAATTCCTTGTCACTTTTAACCTGTAAAAAGATTTACAAAATCTATCAGTGGGTGTAGGACAACAGTTCAGATGAGATCACTTGGGTTGTCAAGGTGTGATCTGACATCACACTGTTACAGTGAGGTTCAACCCAAGTTGGAGAGAGAAATCATCTTCTAACTGGGCACAGTGCTGGTATCTGGAATGATCATCAAATTCTCTGATGTTCTTTCTGTCTCTATGAGAATGGGTTCAGAGGAGATGTGAGGGGTATGTTTTTTTACGCAGAGAGTGCTGAGTGTGTGGAATGGGCTGCCGGCAACGGTGGCAGAGGTGGATACAATAGGGCCTTTTAAGAGACCCCTGGACAGGTATATGGAGCTCAGAAAATTAGAGGTAATTTCTCAGGTATGGCCATATTCGGCACAGCTTTGTGGGCCAGGGAGCCCGTGTTATGGGGTAGTTTTTTTTCTATGTTTCTACCCTCCCCAATCTGTGACCTGGCTCAGTTTGACTCTCTCCATTGGTATTATTCCCTGTTCCCACTGAGCTACATGGGTGCCTGGCCCCACAGTAACCGAAACACTCTCACACGAATAGCCTTTGTTAACGTGCAGCTGGAATTTTCTTTCATGTATTACTAACTTAAAGTGCCACAGTTTTAACACCATATAAACAATTCCTGCTGAGATGAATGGTTGGTCCGCACAGCTGGTAAAAGGACTTAAAGTGAGTTTTTGTATTATTTCAGGTTCTTGTCACAGTCATAGAATAATACAATACAGAAACAGGCCCTTTGGCCCATCTGGTTGGTGCCGAGCTACTTAAACTTTCTACTGCCATACCCCTACCATCCGGGTACCTGTACAAACCTCTGAAATGTTCAACTTGAGCTTGCAGGCACCAGGTGTGCTGGCTGCTCATTCCACACCTGGATGACGGTCTGTGTGAAGAAGTTTCCCCTCATGTTCCCCTTACCATCTCAACTTTCACACTTGACCCATGGCTTCTGGTTGTAGCCCACCCAATCCCAGTGGAGAAAGCCAGCTTGCATTTACCCTATCTGTGCACCTCTGTCACAATCAAATCTCCCCTCAATCTTCCACATTCCAAGCAATAAAGTCCTGATCTGTTCAATCCTTCCCAATAACCCAAGTCCTCCAGACCTGGCAGCATCCTTGTGAATTTTCTCAGAACTCTTTCAACCTCTTTTACATCTTTCCTGTAGGTAGGTGACCTCAAGTGCAAACAAGACTCCACATTAGGCCTCACCAATATCTTCTACAAGTCAACATCCATAAGACCGAAAGAAGCTGCAGAAGATCGTGAACACGGCGCAGCGCATCACACAAACCAATCTTCCGTCCTTGGACTCACTTTACACCGCACACTGCCGGAGCAGTGCTGCCAGGATAATCAAGGACACGACCCACCCAGCCAACACACTTTTCGTCCCTCTTCCCTCCGGGAGAAGGTTCAGGAGCTTGAAGACTCGTACGGCCAGATTTGGGAACAGCTCTTTTCCAACTGTGATACGACTGCTGAACGGATCCTGACCCGAATCTGGGCCGTACCCTCCAAATATCCGGACCTGTCTCTCGTTTTTTTTGCACTACCTTACTTCCCATTTTTCTATTTTCTATTTATGATTTATAATTTAAATTTTTAATATTTACTAATTTTAACTATTTTTAATATTTAATATGTGTAATCCAGGGAGTGTGAAGCGCAGAATCAAATATCGCTGTGATGATTGTACGTTCTAGTTCCAATTGTTTGGCAACAATGAAGGATAAAGTATAAAGTACAAAGATCTATCATTGTCACTACTTTGGTTCATGAAGGCCAATGGGCTGAAATCTTTCTTTCTGTCCGTATCTAACTGTGACACCACTTTCAGTGAATTAAGGACGTGTATTCCCAGATCCCTTTCTTCTACAACACTCCTCCATGCCTGAACAGTCACTGTGAAAGTCCTCCCTTGGTAGGTCCAACCAAAGTGCAACACCTCACACTTGTCTCCATTCAATTCCATTTTCCATTTCTCAAACCATTTTCCCAGCTGGTCCAGATCGCACTGCAAGCCATGATAGTCTTCCTCACTGTCCACTGCTGGTCCAGATCGCACTGCAAGCCATGATAGTCTTCCTCACTGTCCACTGCACCACCAATCTCGGAGTCAGCCACAACTTTGCTGATCCAGCTAACCATGTTATCATCCAGATTACTGATATAGATGACAAACAACAGATCCAGCACTGATCCCTGAGGCACACCACTAGTCACAGGCCTCCGGTCAGAGAGGCAACCATCTGCTACCACAGTCTGGCTTCTCCCAAAGACAGTGTCTCATTCAATTTACCATCTCATCTTGAATGCTGAATGACTGAACCTTCTTGACCAACCTTCCATATGAGACTCTGTCAAGTGCCTTGCTGAAGTCCATGTAGACAACATCCACTGCCTTGCCTTCGTCCACTTTCCAGATAACTTCCTCGAGAGACTCTATAAGATTGGTTAGACATGACCTACCGTGCACAACGCCATGCTGTCTATCCTTAATCAGTCCACATCTCTCCAAATACTTATATATCTGGTTCCTGCACATACATTTCAATAACCTTTCCCCTACTGATGTCAAGCTCACCAAAGTACAATTTCTTGGTTTATTTTTAGAGCCTTTCTTGAACAGCGGAACAACATTGGCTGTCCTCCAGTCCTCCAGTACCTCACCTGTCACTAAGGATGATTTATATACCTGTGCTTGGACCCCGACAATTTCTGCACCTATCTTCCACACGGTCCCAGGGAACAACCTGTCAGGCCCTGGGGATTTATCCACGGTAACTTGCCTTAAGACAGGAAACACCTCCACCTGTGTAATCTGTACAGGGTCCATGAAGTCGATGCTGCTTTGCCTCACTTCTATAGACTGTGTCCAACTCCTGTGCAAATACGGATGCAAAAAAAATATCTCCCCCATCTACTTGGTCTCCTCATATGGATTATCATTCTGATCTTGCAGTGGATTAACTTTCCCCTTGCAATCATTTTGCTCTTAACATGTCTGCAGAATCCCTGAGGAGCCTCCTAAATCTTGTCTGCTGGGGCAACCTCATGCCTCCTTTTATTTTAACTTGAATTTCCTGTATTTCATAAGTACCCCATTTGTTCCTATCTGCCTGTACCTGGTGTGCACCTCCTTTTTATTGACCTGGGAGAAGAAGCACAAAGGGGTGATGGAGTTGCATGGTGGGAGCTAGGGGAAGGGGTTATTTAAATTAAAGTTGCAAAGGGAATGGGAGCCTGAATAACAGAACAGATAGTAGAGGGGTTGTGGAGACAGATGTTGTTCAGTCCTCAGACAAAGTCAGGAATGAAAAACGTTGAGCATGGCGCAGTGAATATGCTGAGCCCTGTATATTTCAATACAGGGAGCAGCGTAGGAAAGGCAGATGTGTTCACGGCATGGAACAACACTGGAATTATGACACTAGGATCTGGCAACTGTGGATTGTGACAGGCTGCTTTATGGCAAAGGTGTGCTTGGTAAATGGGAGGCCTTCAAAGCAAAATTTTGAAAGTACAAGGTGGTTATGTGCTTGTCAGAATAAAAGGTAAAGTTAGAAACTGTATCTCTTGGTTTTCAAGAGATATTGAGAACCTGGTGAAGCACAAAATGGAGTTGCATAACAGGGATAGGCAGGTAGATTCTTATGGAGTATAAGAAATGCAAGAGAACAAGGAAGAAATAAATCAGGATGGCTAAAAGAAAGCATGAGATTGCCCTCACAGAAAAGACGAAGGATAAGCCTCAGGGATTCTAGAGATAGATTGAGAGCAAAAGGATTGCAAGGCACAAAGTTGGTCCTCTGGAAGACTGGAATGGCAATCCACGTGTGGAACCAAAGCAGATGGGGGAGATCTTAAATATTTTTTTCATCTTATTTACTCAGGAGATGGACACAGTGTCAATGAGAGTGTGGAAAAGCAGCATTAAAATCATGGACCCTGTACAGATTAATGAAGAGGAGATGTTTGCTATCCTGAGGCAGATTAGGGTGGATAAATCTCCAGGGCATGACAAGGTGCTCCCTCGGACCCTACAGGAGGCAAGTGCAGAAATCATCAGGGCCCTAGCAGAGATAATTAAATCATCCTTTGTGTCGGGAGAGTTATCAGAGGATTGTAGGATAGCCAGTTATTTCGCTGTTCAACATAGAACATAGAAATCTACAGCATATTCCAGGCCATTCAGCCCAATGTTTTGCCAACCATGAAACTTACTCTAGAAACTGCCTAGAATTTCCCTAGCACACAGACCTCTATTTTTCTAAGCTCCATGTACCTACCTAACAGGCTGTTAAACGACCCTATTGTATCTGCCTCGACCACCACTGCTGGCAGTGCATTCCACACACCCATCACTCTCTGTGTAAAAAACTTACCCCTGCCATCCCTTCGGTACCTATTTCCAAGCAGCTCAAAACTATGCCCCTCATGTTAGCCATTTCAGCCCTGGAAAAAGCCTCTGGCTATCCACACGATCAATGTCCCTCATCATCTTACACACCTGAAAAAGGCTCTAAGCATAAACAAGGAAATTATACATTGCTTTGAGGATTTGTTGTAAGTATACAGAAATAGGAGGGTATAGATAGGATAAATGCAAGCAGTTTTTTCCACTGATGTTGGGTGGGACGACAACCAGAGGTCATGGGTAAGTGACTTCCCCATTTATACAACACAATACAATACAGCACAATACAGGCCCTTCAGCCCACAATGTTGTGCCGAACATTACTTACTTTAGAAATTACCAAGAGTTCCCCATAGCCCTCTATTTTTCTATGTGCCATGTACCTATCCAGGAGCCTCTTAAAAGACCCTATTGTATCCGGCTTCATCACAGTGGCCGGCAGCCCACTCCACGCACTCACCACTCTGCGTAAAAAACTTACCTCTTGAGGTGATATCACGTGTCAGGACGTGACTGGACAGAGTTCCTAACATGAGCAGAAATGAGAGAATGATCGAGAACCATGGCAGTGTAAAACGTGGTTTTGTTGCTGTCAAATAAAAGTTCAATTCTGCCAGAATATGTTTGTTATTAGTAACCCACGGTACGTATAAAGAACACAACACCCCTGACATCTCCTTCGTACCTGCTTCCAAGCACCTTTAAACTGTGCCCTCTCTGCAGATTTCCTCTCGTTTGTGACTGGAGGCAGAACAAAGGTGATTTTCTCAACAGCTGATGTAAAAGATTTTGTTCCCTTTCTCCGAGTTCCCAGTCCTTGCATTTAGATAGCTGGAGCTCGGCTCTGTCTGAGAGATCCATCGGTTCCCATTCCCTCATCAGCCGGAAGCTCCCCGGGGTCCGTGCAGGAATCGTGGGGATGAGAGAGAGAGAAGAGAGCAGGACTGTCCCGAGATTGCGGGGCACAGTTTCCGGATGTCACAGTCACAGCAATTGCCCCTCAGTCGGTAGTGAAAACGGTCGCCCAGAGAAACACTTACCGGCAGCGATATCCGAGGCCTTTTGTGTACTGCGCATGCGTGATATTCGGGACCAGCTGCAACCCTGACGCCTGCGCATTCGATCGGTGCTTCAGCGACGGCGAAAAGTGTTGCGCAGAGCTTTCAAGTTAATCACAGAGCCATTGAAAGTTTCTGCAAGCACCAGTTCAAGTACATACCTCAGTTTTTGTGTGTAGAAAACTCAGCAGCTCGTTTAACACAGAATGCAGCTCCCATAAAACATTACACTTAACATCAGCAAACGTTCCGCATGTTTAATGCCAACGTAGAACGTTCTTACAACTGCAGATATGAAACACAAGAGATTCTGCTGTTACAGGAGATGTGGACACATTCACACAAAATGCTGGAGGAACTCTGCAGTTCAGGCAGCAACTAAGCAGAGGTGTACACAGCCAATGCATGCTGAAGGGGTTCGGCCTAACCGTTGTTTATTTGTTCCTCTCCACATTGGCTGCCTGATCTGTTGATTTCCACCAGTATTTTGCAGAAATTAACCACTTTTTTTTTGATCAACCAGCTTCCAAATGTTTTTGATCTTTCATTTGTAGCCACATCCAGCTGATCTGATTCCTCTTCATCCCCCTCCTTGTAAACTCTCGGTCCCATCTCTTTCTGGAATCCCAAACCCCTGACTCAGGCTGGCAACCCTTGGGGTCTGACTCTGGTCCATCGAAGATTCACTCTCTAGTCTGCTGTCAGACTTCAGCAGTGCATTGCAACAACCCAGCTGTCGATGGCACAGTCGTTTGAAATTAGTGAAAACGGCCCAAAAAGTTAAAAAGAGCAGGAAAGAAGGAGTTTAACCACCTTAGTCCAGAGCCCTGGGGAACGGCAAAACCACAGTGAGCTCATTGTCTTATTCAGTCTGGAGAAAATCATGCAGGAAATTCATGCAGGTGTATAAGATGATGAGAAGCATTGGTCAGGTAGATAGCCAGAGGCTTTTCCCAGTGCTGAAATGGCTAACACGAGGGACATGGTTTTAAGCTGCTTGGAAGTAGGTGCAGATGAGATTTCAGAGCTAAGTTTTTTAAACAAAGAGTAGTGTGTGTGTGGAATGCACTGCCAGTGACGGTGGTCGAGGCGGATACAATAGGGTCTTTTAAGAGACTCTTAGATAGGTACATGGAGATTAGGAAAATAGAGGCCTATGCGGTAGGGTAATTCCAGGCAGTTTCTAGAGTAAGTTACATGGTCGGCATAACGGACCCAAAGGGTCTGTAATGTGCTGTAAATTTCCATGATTCCATAATATTCAAGGGAAATTTCCTATCCCACGGGGTGGTGACTAGTTGTAACCTGTCATCACAGGGAGAGTGAGAGGGGAACGACAGGGATAGATATTGATATACTGATATGGAACATGAAACATGGGCAGGGACCAGATGGGCCGAGTGGCCTCTCTAGTGTACATTGTGAGTGTGGTAGAGAGAGTAAGTACCTGAAACATGGGATTTGATACAGAACTGATTTATCTTTCACAGATCCACAATATTAAACATCAGTCTAGTTTAAGGCTAACATCAGCAGAACAGACTCCTTCAATGCTCAGTGACCAGGGTTCAGTCCTGGGTGTGATGAGCAGCTGCAAGAACTGCAGATTCTGACAGTAACAGTCCCTCATGAACCTGCAGCTGCCTTCAGTCACCATGATGGTTAAACATTTAACACAGAGCTGATCTGAACTTCCTCCCTGATGTGAAGTTGCTGGTGTTGCAGCAGCTGGGATGATTGAGTAAAACTCTTTGTTCACTCCCAACAGAAATGTGGCCTCTATTTATTGTGAATTCACCGGAGCATCACAAGGTGGGTTAACTGAATGAGCCTCTTCACACACATGGAGCAGGTGAATGGCCGCTTCCCGTTGTTAGTGTATCTGTGATGGCATGGTTTTCCCTTCACTTTGAGCAGATTAGGTTCCTCTGATTTGCAGAGTAGGAGGTTATCCATGTACCTGTTGAAGTGTTTCCTTCAATTTTGGAGGGACAATTATCTCCCAATTTGTGTAAAGGAAATTACAGTTCTACTGGATTTGCAAATGCAATATGCAGTTATGGGTGGGCTATTGATGGGAATCCAACTCTTTTGAATTTTGGATTTCCTGTGGTGTAGAAAGATGGGTGAGAATGCACACAAAAAAAAAACTGGAAACACCCTTCAGAACAGGCAGCACTGGGAAGGACAACCAGACTTAATGCTTTATCTCAAAGAACCTTTGTTGGAAGTATAAAGGAAGCAGGAAGGTATGGGGAAGACAAGTGTGGCTCTATTTGAGAGACAAGAATACATTGCAATGAGAAAGGCAGTCTGATGTAGGAAAATTAATTTACCTGTCTGGAGGGGCTTATGGAATATCCTATATTAAGGGAGTAGGAAATACTCCCTTTTTTTCTGGGGAGGGGGTTTATGGAATATGCTATATTGAGGGAGTAGGAAATACTCACTTGTTTTTTTTTTCTGAATAATTGGTTTGAGATGGAGATCTGTTTTCTCCCGAGTCAAGGGAAATTGGAATACATATTCCGTAAGAAGGAGTTAAATTACATCTAGTTTTTAAAATTATTATAAACAGGTTTGCTCCATCTAACACACGGACACCCCAAACATGACTTGCTCTGCTCACTCACCAGGAACTCCAGTGACGGCAATGACCGTGTACAATATTTTCTGCACAGTGCCGTACCTAACCCACATTTCAGACATTTTGTCCATCCAGTGATTTGACCCCAGACACCACAGACGATCTCTATGAACAAAATATTAAGTCTGTGATTTGAAATACCACTTAGCCACTCCAAAGTGACAGATTTCAACAGATTTAAAAATAAAGATTTTGAACAAGCCATTACGTCACACGAGTGTAATCCCTGCACTGACAGATTGTGATTAATTTAGTGAATTATTTTAGGTACTATTTGTGTGAGTTGGTTTGTTCCAACAAAGATTTGTGTCTGATTACAGAGGAAAAGATAGTCTTGTATGCAGAGTGAGGGATCTTCACAGGTTTGGAAAACAGGATTCCTTGGTGTGATGTGGAAGTTGATTCCCCTGGTGTACACACAGGGAGATTTCCATGAACCGTGAGGGAGGAGTGTTCTCTAGTGTTTTGGAAGGTGATTTGCTCTGGTGAGGGAAAAGTTGGTTGGTGATTAATGAGGAACATGAATAATCTGATTTGGAAGCAATTAAGTCTCGCAGTGTTTTGGGGATGTGGGTCTTGGTGTGAAGGAAGGGGATTCTCTTGGTGTTAAGTGATGGATTTCTGTGGATGATGGTGAGTGGAGGAAAGCTCTCTGCTGTCTGGCTGGGGGTCATGAGCCTATGAGTACAAATTAACCATGTTTCTTCACCCATTTCTCATCATCAATTGCCCTGATCCACAGACAGATACGTGAGATGCTGATAGAGCAGACACCCTGTAAGTACGTCCTGTCTAAGTGCAGAAGATAAACGGAACAGAGAAAGTAGGAAGATGGAAAAGAGTTGATACAGAAGATACTGGATTATGGTCATGAATGTATTATTCCATTCAATGTATTGATGGGGTAGGGATGGTGGTGGGAAATCTGGGACAGTGGGGTAATCTAAGTAAAAAATGCATAATTATCCATGCAGTCTTTCTTCTGCATTTCCTACATCTTTTTGATAAACAAGTTATTTTTTTTTCCAATTTTAAAGTAAATTCTATTATTAAACCACATATATGTTACCATAAACAATCCTGAGATTTACTTTCTTGCATATCAATAGAATAACAATCATAACCAAATCAATGAAAGACAGCCCAACTAAGGTGTTCACCAGAGTGCAGAAGACAACAAACTGTGTAAATACAAAATGAAGAGATGATCATAATAAATAAAAATGTGCTGAATATTGAAAACATGAGATGAAGAGCTCTTGAAAATGTATCAATTGGTTCAGGAAACATTTCACTGATGGAGGAGGTGAAGTTGAGTAAAGTTATCCCCTTTGGTGCAAGAGCCTGATGGTTGAAGGGTGGTAACTGTTTCTGAACCTGTCCTTGATGTTAGGTGTTCCTGTTGACAGCGGCAGCTTTCCTGCCATAGCACTTCATGTAGATGTGCAGAATAGCTGGGAGGCCTTTATCACTGACTGATTAGGCTGCATCCTTTACTTTTTGTAGGATTTTTTGTTCAGGTACATAGGTGCTTCCATTCTGCAAAGGCCAGTAAGTTGTCAATGATGGAATGCAAGGACAGATGCATTCATGACATTCTTATCTGTTTCAGTAATTGTTTCTGCATCTGTTGATACAAGGCATATGTTCCCATTTTACTTCAGTGTGACATTAGGCTCATTTATCTACGTTGTGAAAGTCAATGTACTAAAGACACAATGCACAAATGTTTCCAGATAACTTTATGACAATGGGAACCAATCTAAACAGATTGCAGATAACATAAAAATGGTGGCCATGTCCATCGGTAGGATAGTCTTGGGTTACAGGATGATATTGATTACTGGGGAAAATCGACAGAAAAACTTGCCCCACTCTTCTTGAACTCTCCCTCCCATCCCCTGCATGATCACGGACTCCTTGGTTAATGGTTTTGGCTGTTAAGAAAAAAAAAAGTTGGCAACCCCGGTCTACATGATAATTTCTCCATAATTTTATCAAGTTCTATCAAGATTCCTCTCAGCCCCGAGCATTCCAATAAAAGCCCATGATTGTTGAAACTCTAAACTCTGTTTATAAACCTTGGGACAGGCAACATCCTGGTAAATCTTACCTGTACATTTTGAAAGTCACCTTAGGAAGATCGGAATTGCACAACTGTATTCCAAATGGAAACCGGAATGTTTCATGGAGCTGCTGTTGACCTTCTCCAACCAATAATGACAGGCGTGTCAATAAAAACAGGCCTTCACCATTTTGTTGACTTGCATACCTTTGTTCACTTTTAACCTATTCTAAAATCAATCTGAACTCTTCCTGCATGGTCATTAAATGTTTAATGGGGTAGTAAGTCTGGAATTTGATTGTAAATAAGGTGGGGCACCAGAAAACTGATTGAATGAGGATGAACCAATCAGGATGGATGGACGACGGAGACCATGCTGTCTCCCTTTTTTGGGGATATGCTCCCATGGTGGAAGGGGTGGGGTAGGTTAAGCATCTGCTACTCGTTGTCCAAGGGTGACCTGCAGACGAGAGAAGGGAAGGAGTACATCAGGAAGAAGCGTGTGTACTACCCTTGTGGGGTTCAAGTTTAGGGGTTCAGGCTCAGGTGTTGTAGGAAGGATCTTTGTTTCGTCAGCCACTCCTGTCACCACTCACAGTCCTGGCAGTGAGGCAGTGGGATACATGTGCTTAAGCACCTGGGAGGGTAGCGGATAACAGTCTATTAATCCCGAGCTTCTAAATAATCTGGAATAAACCAGCAATGGCAGACAAGAAGATCAATGCGCCTTGATGTACCTTGCAAGATTGGTTTATTGTTGACACCTGTACCGAGGGACAGTGACAGTCTTGTCTTGAATACCGTACACAACAATCAGAACACTACACTGTGCACTGCGGTAGAACAAGGTAAATCAATAACAGAACGCAGAATCGAGTATAACTGCCTCAGATAAAGAGATAAAGTGCAGTGCAGTTAAACAATAACGATATTGTGGCGCACCGGACGACAACTTGTTAAACGGCAATACGGAGTCGAACAGCGGTTCCCGCCACGACTCAAAGTTTCTTCTCATCGAGGTCGTCCAAGTGTGCGCTCCTGTCACAGAATCTTCTCGGAGCCAGCAAAGCACTGGATCACTCAAACCATCTCCAGGCTGTAAATCGCAGCCTTTACCTGACCCAGAAACACATTAAAGATAAAAAAACAGACGTAAAAGAAGTAAAAAAAATATATATATTCGTGTCCTATTAGAGAGATGTCGACCGAGAGAGCGTTTCTCCAGCATTTGTGTCTGTTTTGGAAGAAGATGGTTGGATTCTAATCCAAGATCATTCCTCCCCCGAAGTCCAGTGCGGATGCCACTACATCACTGGCCAGATGGACAATAAGGTGCAAGATGCTAATCCAGTACATTGAGGTCGAGTCCATCTAGTTATAGTAGGGATATTCTTATCGCATAAGAATATTATAAAACGTAATCATTGTCCTTATAACAGACTGTCCATGAGCCTGGCAGTGTCAGCTTTCAGGCTTTAGTATCTTCTGTCCAGTTAGAGGGGAGACAGGATGTCTGGGGTGAGTGATTATACTAGTTGCTCTACAAGGCAGTGGGAAGTGAAGACAGAGTCCACGGAGGGGAGGTTGGTTTCCGTGACATGCTGAGATGTGTTCGTAACCCTCTGCAGTTTCTCACAGTCACAGGAGGAGTATTTTGCTGTACCAAGCCATGATATCAGGATGCTTTCCGCCAAGGTCAAGGTGGATGTGGCTACAGGGGCGTGGGCTGCCACATTTACCTGTCTGGATAGGGGGAGGAAATTGCGATGTGGTCCCACAGATGTCTCCACGGCCTGTGGTGGAGAGGTGGGTGATCTTACGTCTGGCTCTGTGTATGAATTAGGGAGGGAACCTCTCAGTCCACGACGGGAGTCCAGCTCCTTGTGTTCGAGGGAGGAAGTGCTGTGGCCGTTCACTTCGGCTGATCACTGTATCCACCTGTCCCGGTGCAGAACAAACATCCTCCAGCAGTTCTCCCACCTATTGCTTGTCGGGACATCGCAGACTCAGCCCACCCGTAGGTTCCTCTTGACTGGAAAACTCTGGTTTTCTATATAACTCTGGTCAGATTGCACGTGGGGTATTGCATTTAGTTTCGGTCGCTCCATATCAGATGAATGCCGAGGATTTGGAAAAGGCATAGAAGAGGTTGTAAGGAGGACCTTTAGGAGGGGATTTAGAAGGTGGAGTTGCACAAAGTTGGATTGTTCTTTCCGGAGTGGTGGGAGCCAAGGGGAGAACTGAGAGGATCATTATTGTCATAAAAGGAAGTGATGTTACAGCTTTATCAATCTCTGGTTAGGTTGCGTCTGGAGTTTGCAGTCGCCCCATTACAAGAAGGAGGCCAAGGCTTTGGAGAGGGGAAAGAAGAGGTTTATAGGGAGGAGATCTATAAGGAGGATTTGCAAGAACTTGTGTTATTCTTTCCAGAATGGCAGCTACCAAGGGGAGATAGAGAGGCCTATAAGAGTCATAAATGCGGTAGGCAACTGTGATCTTTCTCACAATATCAAAATACCGTATAACAGAGGACACGCAGTTAAGGTGAGAGAGGAAAATGTTCAAAGGAGGTCTGCGGAGAAATGTTTAATATAAAACAAAGCCGAGAGTTGCGGTTTCTGGAATGTATTTCTAGCTTGGTAGTGAAGGCAGTGGTGTGTTTCAGATTCTGTGATAGACAAACAAACACACAGAGAAAGGACAGATATAGACAACACGCAAGCAGGGTGATTAGTATAATTAGGCATCATCGGCTAAATCATATCAACCCAACATCACAGACTGAATTGTCTCTTCCTGTCCTACAATGTCTAACTGGAGAAATAATCACTGATGAGGGAAATTTATTTTCCACTTCATGTTGAATATCAGTTCCTTCATTCTGAGTCTGTGACCGATGGTAATAGAATTCTCATTCAGGGGAAACATCCTCCCAGCCATCGGTCTGAATTATCTGGAAGAATCCATCAATTCTCCTCAAAATTCCAGAAAATACAGGCCTAGCTCATTCACTCTCCCCTCACACAGACAGCTTGCTATCTCTTGAAGCAGTCAAGTCAGTGTGAGGAACTGTGACTAGTCCTGGAAATAATATTCAATGTGCATTCAGGCAGAGGGATTAGTTTAATGAGGCTTAATTACATCAGCCCAACATCACAGACCAAATAGCCTTCTCCTTTCCTGCACTGTTGTATGTTTTAACTGGAGAAAGAATCACTGATTAAGGACATTTGCTTTCCACTCCTTCCTGAATATCCGTTCCTTCATTCTGGGACTGTGACACATGGTATTAAAATTATCATTCAGGGGAAACATTCTCCCTGCAATTGGTCTGAATGATCTGAAATAAGCCAGCAATTCTGCTCACAATTCCGGAGAATACAGACTCAGTCTCCCCGCACGCAGCAAGTGTGTCCTCCCAGAAACGAGACCTGTCAGCGTGAGGAATAGTCTCCACACCCTCTCTTCAATAGGGATAACTTTCCCAAGGAAATGTGACAAAACCTGGAACTAATATTCAACGTACATTCTCACCACACCCTGTAGGACCCCTCCCAGTCAGACATCTCTATACCTCTTCTCCAATCCTCCTGTATCACGGCACAGAATATCATTTGGCTCCCTAATTATTTGTGATACGTGAACGTTAACTATTAGTGATTTGTTGACAAGGACTGTCAGGTCCCTATGAACCGGTCACTCTGTCCCCATGTAAATGTGGATTTTCTAGTTTGTTCCTCTGGGAATGAATGGCCTCGCATTCCCCCATATTCTGTCTGTCTGCCACATCTTCACTCCGTCACTTCTGTCTGCATCCCCAAACTCTCGCTGCGTCCTTCTCAAACCTTGCCTTTCAGCTCTGTACAACAGCCAACATGGATATAATAAAGTTGGTCCTCACATCCAAATCGCCAATGTAGACTATGAACAGCTGGGGTCTCAGCCACAAACCCTGAGTCACCTAAATGTTGAACGTGTTCCATTTACTTCCTCTATCTGACCTTCACCTGCTAACTAATTCTCACACAGGCATAGTGTCCCGAACCCCATGTGCTTATCCGATCCTTTCTTAGGTTCTTCTAATACCACATTCATCAGCTCTCAATTAAACGTCTGTTTGTCCAATCCTGAGTCCACACTGACTCTGCCAGCCCCAGTGAGTATTTGGGGATTTGGTCTGTGTCTCTACCTGTAAGATACTGGTATAGAATACAATGGGAATATTACCCATCTGTGGTTCAGTGTAACCGTTGTATTGGTGACCTGTGTCGGGGTCTTGGGTTCAGTGTGGGACTGAATCTGAATATCTCTGCTGTCTGAAACTGTGGAACTGATGAGCTGTTGGTGTCTCTGTGCTCTGTAACGTACCTTCTGTGTCAGACAAGAGCGGCTGATCTGGTGCCTCGACAGGAGGGAATATCATAGTTGATTGCAGTTTGTTTTTTCCTGTGGGTACGAGAAAGAAACTCGGTCAGTGAGGGAGAGGTAAATGTCATGTGGTTCTGTGAAGCGGCCATTGCAGCCTGTGCCATTGTCAGTCTGTCGGTCTGACTCTCTCTCTCTCTTTCACACATATATAACATTGCATCTGATGCTTGTCTTTCTTTCATTCACTTTCAGCCATCCTGCGTCGATTCACCTCCCAATTTATTAGATTATGAAGACATGCAGTCCTCTTTTACTGTCATTTAGTAATGCATGCATTAAGAAAGGATACAATATTTCCTCCGGTGTGATATCACAAAACACAGGACAAGCCAAGACTGGAAAAAACTGACAAAACTGCAGAATTATAACATATAGTTACAGCAGTGCAACAATACTGTAACTTGATGAAGAAGCCCATGTGCACAGTAAAAGTTCAACGTCTCTCAAATGTACCTCATCTCACGCAGACGGGAGAAGGAAGAAAAACTCTCCCTGCCATGCCCGATCACAATCCGTCTCTGAGTCATCCGAAAGCTTCGAGCCTCCGAATCAGCTCTCCGACACCAAGTACTGAGCGCCATCTCTGTACGAACGATTCGACCTCAATCTCGGTCGCCAACAGCAGGCAAAGCCGGGGATTTTGAGGTCTTCCCTCCGGAAGATTCCCGACCGCGCCGTAACAACAGCAGCGAGCGAGCGCTTCTGAAATTTCTCCAGATGTTCCCCTGTGCTTTCACGTCCGTCTCCATCAAATCAGAATTTGGAGTCCTGTTTTTAATATTTAAGTGGTCTTCTCATTCCTTTGCCGATCGAAGCATTTCTTCGTAATTTTCATTTGATGCTCTTAAACGCCTATTACATCAGTAACATGTCAACATTCTTGAGCTTTGCCAGCACTTTGCATGTGTTGCCTTGAATTTCCAGCATCTGCAGATTATCTCATGTTTTGTACATCAGCATTGTGGTCATCTGATCGCCGCCATCTTGTGTGTGTGTGTGTGTGTGTGTGTGGTGTGTGTGTTTGGCCAGGATGATGTTGAAAGTGCAAAACCGCAGGGACAGAAGTTGGGAGTTGGACGTGTCATTGACCTCTGTTTACAAATGGATAATTAGCGAAGACAAAATTGAAATCTGTAAATGTGGCTGCTTCGGGTCTTTGTCAATAGAACTCCGACATTCTTTTCAATAGAACACACATAAATGTTGCTGTTGAATGCAGCTGGCCAGGCAGCATCTCTAGGAAGAGGTACAGTCGATGTTTCAGGCCGAGACCCTTCGTCATGACTAACTAAATGAAGAGCTAATAAGAGATTTGAAAGTGGGAGGGGGAGGGGGAGATCCAAAATGATAGGAGAAGACAGGAGGGGGAGGGATGGCGCCAAGAGCTGGACAGGTGATTGGCAAAGGGGATATGAGAGGATCATGGGACAGGAGGCCTAGGGAGAAAGAAGTGCGGGAGGGGGAAGCCCAGAGGATGGACAAGGGGTATAGTGAGAGGGACTGAGGGGGAAAAAGTAGAGAGGGAAAAATAATGTGTGTATATAAATAGATAAATAACGGACGGGGTACGAGGGAGAGCTAGGGGATTAGCGGAAGTTTGAGAAGTCAATGTTCATGCCATCAGGTTGGAGGCTACCCAGACGAAATATAAGGTGTTGTTCCTCCAACCTGAGTGTGGCTTCATCTTTACAGTAGAGGAGGCCGGGGATAGACAAATCAGAATGGGAATGGGACGTGGAATTAAAATGTGTGGCCACTGGGAGCTCCTGCTTTCTCTGGCGGACAGAGCGTAGGTGTTCAGCGAAATAATCTCCCAGTCTGCGTCGGGTCTCACCAACATATAGATGGCCGCATCGGGAGCACCGGACGCAGTATATCACCCCAGCCGACTGACAGGTGAAGTGTCGCCTCACCTGGAAGGACTGTCTGGGGTCCTGAATGGTAGTGAGGGAGGAAGTGTAAGAGCATGTGTAGCACTTGTTCTGCTTACAAGGATAAGTACCAGGAGGGAGATCGTGGGGACGGATGGGGGCCGGGGGGGGGGGACGAATGGACAAGGGAGTCGTGTAGGGAGCGATCCCTGCAGAAAGCAGAGAGTGGAGGGCGGGGGGAGCGGGAAAGATGTGCTTAGTGGTGGAATCCCGTCGGAGGTGGCGGAAGTTACGGAGAATTATATGTTGGATCCGGAGGCTGGTGGGGTGGTAGGTGAGGACGAGGGGAACCCTATTCCTAGTTGGGTGGCGGGAAGATGGAGTGAGAGCAGATGTGTGTGAAATGGGGGAGATGCGTTTGAGAGCAGAGTTGATGGTGGAGGAAGGGAACCCCCTTTCTTTAAAAAAGGAGGACATCTCCTTCATCCTGGAATGAAAAGCCTCATCCTGAGAGCAGATGCGGCGGAGACGGAGGAATTGCGAGAAGAGACAGGGTGAGAAGAGGAATAGTCCAGATAGCTGTGAGAGTCAGCAGGGTTGTTTCCACTGCCACATGTCCAGTCCTGGTATTCAGCATTCTCGGAATGGAATCGAAACCAGCCTCTGTGGATTCTGAAATCTGGATCTAAAAATAAACTGCTGTCGGATTCATCGATAGACCTCAGTGGGTCACGCAGATTTCCTTTCCCGAGGTGAGTACCGCTGAGGTAATGCCTAGGAATTTAGAAGTGCTTGTCTTCAGTCGGCTGAATATTGACATCAGAGACAATGAATGGTGTTGAATTACCATGTTTATTCAAGTGACTGTTGTCAGTTCGTCAGCGGCATAACCGTATCTCTGGAGACTGATCCTTTGTATAAATCAGAGCCGGTTTGAATGCATTAGCTCAGAGTTGCTGAAGGAGCTGTGAGTTCAGAAGCAAGACAATTGGCAGATTATTACTGAAATGGGGTATCCAGTCCTTTTACGGATAGGAGAAGTTTACTATCCATTTATTTCAGCCTTTGGAATTCCCGGTAAGCCGCAGAATCGGCTGCCGTTGGTGGGAATTGAAGTTAAATGCCAACGTAGTAATCGTTTCTGTCGCTGGTTTCCACGGTCACATGTTCAGTCCTAGTGTTCGGCATTCTCGGAATGGAATCGAAACCAGCCACTGTGGATTCTGATGTCTGGATCTAAAAATAAAACGCTGTAGAAATCATCGGTGGACCTCAGTGGGGCAGGCGGATTTCTTCCAGCGGTTTGTGTTTCAATGATGTAATGCTCGGGTCTCTGTGCTTTTGGTCTCGAAGCAGCTACACTGCATTTGCCAATATTGTGTTTATACTGCTGTGGAGATGATAACAATTGATTGTCTGCATTGGTATGTCAGCGGTCGTGTGAGGTACGTGTAATGATCAAACCATCGATTAGTGATAACGATTTAGGAAATGTGATGAGTTCTATGCTGCAGCATGGAACTTGAGGATTTTTAGTAAATGTGTGCGGTGTGACAGAAAATAAAACAGTTGATGGACAACACAATGACGTCGCTGCTGATCAATACTGTGAAGTGTATTCTATCATATCCACATCTGACCCCTCTACAGACATTGCACTGCGTCACCGAGTCTGCTACTGGACGTTGAATCCCTCTCCCCGGCTTCCCTGTGATGGATTCAGTCGGAGGCTTCGAGTATATCTGTGAGACTGTATCAGTCTACGCTGTGACTGCTGCCTCGGACAATGTTCTGTTGTAAAATCAGCGAGGTGAGAAATGCTGGAATAGGGAACAAACACGGGGCATGCTGGAGGCACAAAGTAGCATCTATAGAAAGAGAAAGTCGTGTCATAAGGGCTCTCTGTAAACAGTTCAAACAAAATACACGCTAACTGCTTTCCCACATATTCAATTTTGCCTGGATGAGTGGTTCCGGGATTTCCTGTTTCTGTTTCGTCCTTCGGCTATTCTGTCGCTGACAGGGAGTTGCATGGAAGTTGATGATTGTCTAATGCCAGAATCCCGCCATCAGCGTCCAGATTTATTAATTTCATTCATATCAGACGCGGATGACGCCGATAGAAAATGTTTCAACCAGTACTGACTCTGAGGTTACCTTGCTTTATCTTTCCGCTGCCTCTTCACATTTTGGTCATCAGAAAGGAATCTGAATTCAAATCATTTGGCTTTATTTTTATGCATAAACTCAGTCAGCTCTTCGACATTTCTTCACCCTTCTACCGCTAAATGCAGCATTAAAGTCCAAATATTACATGATCCCCGAAAACTGCTGCATTGGGTTCTGCTCAGTTTTTTCTCAATTTGCTGTTTCCTGTCTCTCTTCCAGCGAACCTGGTGGCGATTGCGATCCTGTCCCGGGGAAAGTGCGGTCTCTCCAAATGTGTCACTCGCTACCTGGTGGGAATGGCAGCGGCCGATCTCCTGGTCGTTATCTCGCAACCGCTGCTGATGTGGACTGCTTGGATTTATTTTCCACAATCATTCCTGTTCATTACTCCTGTGTGCAGTCTCGCCAGATGGTTGATTTTTGCGAGCGCTGCGAACTCTGTCTGGCTAACGGTCGCTTTCACCGTCGATCGATTTATGGCTATTTGCTGTGAGAAGCTAAAAACAAAATACTGCACCGAGAGAACGGCGGCTGTGGTTATCGGGTCAGTGAGTGTGTTGGCCTGTTTGGGGAGTATCCCCTGGGACTTTACTTCTGAACCTCTTGTAATAATTGATGGTGTTCCCTGGTATTGTGTTCTTACATCGAGCTACAAATACTCTCCTTCTTGGGCGGTATTTGAGTTGTTTCACCGCATTTTTACCCCTTGTGTCCCATTCTTTCTGATTTTGTTGTTCAATATTCTGACAGCCAGGCGGATTCTTGCGGCCAGTCGAGCCCGCAGGGGACTCCGGGGACAAAAGAGTGGAGAGAATGACAAGGACCGGGAGATGGAGAACCGACGCAAATCCATCGTTTTGCTCTTCAGCATAACCGGTAGTTTCATACTGTTGTGGGGAACACGTTTGGTATTTTATATCTATCAACGGATTTCAATGAGTTTTGTTTATTATTCTGTCATGAATCCTGTTTACATTGTAGAAGAGACATCGGGAATGCTGGAAATTCTCAGTTCCTGCACCAACACGTGTATTTACGCCCTGACTCAGAGCAAATTCCGAGAGGACCTCAAGAATGCGGTGATATACCCACTGAACTGGATTTTGAAACTCATTAAACGATATAAATAAATGCTGTGCAGTGGTACAATTCAGCTGCTTTCATGTCCCTATTCTGTACTCCCACTTGTGAGCAAACGGAAACAGTATGATGAACACAGTTACTGAAGGTTGTCTGCCTGAATAGTTAGATGTTCACTCTTTTCCAAAGTTGCTCCCTATCTGCTCAGTTGTTCCAGCATTTTGTGTGTGTTGCCTTACAGATACAAAACGGCTATTTACAGCCGATCCCGACGGTACCCTAGCCTCAGCATCCCAGAAAAATCCCCTTTGCATCTCACCCTCGCCATGCTGAAATTGAATGTTGAGGCGAACCTGTCACTCCTTCTTCCCAATTCGGACAAAACTGTCTGTTTTTGGAGTATAATTTCGTCAGTATCAATTCTCCTGTTCCCATCATTACCTTTCCTTT
The DNA here is from genome assembly GCF_030028105.1 of Mobula birostris. Taxonomy (NCBI): domain Eukaryota; kingdom Metazoa; phylum Chordata; class Chondrichthyes; order Myliobatiformes; family Myliobatidae; genus Mobula; species Mobula birostris. Next base: position 59,558,440 of record NC_092382.1, read on the forward strand.
CCTTCACGCTCCTTTTCGCCTCTGTCTCTACGTGTAGTTTTCCTTTTGTTTTCCCGTTTGAACTAATTTCCAGTAACAGAATTTTAGCTTTCAGAGAAAGAGTTGCCGGGGGGGGGGGGGGGTGGATGGGGGGGGCGGAGGTGGTGGTTGGGTGGAAGAGGAGATGCTGTGAACCTAAGAACAAAAGACACAGTGAAGAGAAATGGGAACTGATGTGGTCTAATCCTACACAAAGTGCTGGAGAAAAGCTTCAGCAAGCTCAGGCAGCGGGACTGGAGAGAGAGAGAGAGAGAGAGAGAGAGAGAGAGAGAGAGAGAGAGAGAGAGAGAGAGAGAGAGAGAGAGAGAGAGAGAGAGAGAAAGGGAGAGGGAGAGGGAGAGGGAGAGGGAGAGAGGGAGAGGGGAGAGGAAGAGGGAGAGGGAGAGGGAGAGAGAGAGAGAGAGAATCCAATTCTGCTGAAGAGTCTACAATTTACTCTTTTCCATAGATGCTACCTGGTCTGCAGAACTCTGCAGGCATTTTGGATTTGTAGAATCCGCAGAATGTCTTTTGTTTATGTTTGGTCTAATCCTAGTCAGTGTCAATGAGATGTTTGGCTGTGCCAACACAGACCCGACCCTGGACAAAGAACAGGTGTATAATGGTTGAAAAGGACAGCGTTGCAGAAACAGACACTTGATAATTAATGGAACAAAGCCTCAGTTAATTTTGAACTCATGCAACTGGAAAATTGGAGGATCTCTCTAAACAAACGCGATCGGGGATATTATTGTTTATACAATTAGAAAGGTGGTGAAAATAGCAGCAGTTTGTATTTAGATATTACATACTCCAGATGAAACTGAATTGAGGAATCAATCTGAATCATTCAATGGTTGGTCCGTGATGTCAATTAATGTTCATTGTGAGGGGGTGATATCTAAATATAAACTCTAAATGTAAGCTTGGTTAAGACGGGTAATAGGTAGTGAGGATAATCCTGTTAATTGTATAACCATGACTCCTGGCATTAATGGAGGCTAAATCTTTGAAGGGAATTCTTCACAATAGGTTTGACAAATATTTGTAGAAGCATAATTAGAGACAGTCAAATGGTTTTGTGAGGGGAAGATCATGCCTTACGCACCTGAATGACTTTCTGAGGGGTTGACAAAACAAAGGCTAGAGTGGTGGACGCTGTGTGTATGGAATTGAGTGAGGCGCTTGACAAGAGCCCCTGCAATAGATTCACCCAGAACGTCGGGAGGCATGGGACTGATGGAAACTCGGCTGCCTGGGTTTCGACTTATCTTGCCCAGTGAGTATGGGACTGGCAGTAGATGGGGAATTTCCAGGAGATCTGATTTTTCTCATATTTGTAAATGACTTGAAAGAGGAAGTGGATATGTAGGTTAGTAACTTGCAGTTTGAACCTCCACGTAGCGTAGCGCTTAGAATCCGACTATTCCAGCTCGGGGCACTGGAAATCGGAGTTCAATGCCGGTGTTTTTCTGGAAGGAGTTCGTACAAAATCCCCGTGTTTTTTATGGGTTTTCTGCCAAGTTAAAAAAGGAAGCAAAACTTAGTGATTAGGCTCGGGCAACATTGAGGTTGCTGGGCGCGGCGGCTCATTGTTCTTCGCTTCATCTCTAAATGAATCAAGGCCACCTATGTGCTGTAGCTGTGGATAGCGTAGAATTTCATCATAGGTTACAATGGGACATCGACACGGTGTAGAGCTGGGCTACGATATAGCAGATGGACTTCCATGAGTAACAGTACGAGCTGATACACAATAAAAATTTAAACTGGATTACAGAGTACAAATGGCAGATTTTATCGCAGTGTGGAGGATCAGGGGAGTCGTGCTATGCAAGTCTATAGATCCCTTAGAATGTTCAAACAAGTTAATTGAATAGTTAAGAAGAATTATGGCTCAAGAACTGGCGACTCCGGAAAAGTGATCTCACGATCACTTCCAGTGTCACGGGCTTACGAGGGAAGAGATGCTAAGGAAGAACAGGTAAATGTGTGGCTAACAATTTGTGCAGGAGGAAGGGCATCGTATACACATATTATCGGGCTCTCTTCCAGGTTTGGTGCAACTGGTGTAAGAAGCATGGGTTTTACACCTGTGCTGAAGGGGTGTTCATGTTCTAACTGGGAAGTGTGCTGCAGCTGCCCTGACATTAAAATGTGGCATCTGCAAGCCGGGTGTTGAGGGGTAGGCGAGAGAGTGGGGACTAGAACTACAGGTATGCAAACAGCATTGAGTAAAAGGTAGAGACGAGGTCAAGGAATGCCAAAATAAGCCCAGACTTGACCCCGTTAATGAGTCCGGTGTCTCCGAGGGGCTGAGGTGAGGTAATGTCAGTAAAAGTGTGTAACACTTAAGACAGACGCGTTTAGAACCTGGATTAGTACGTGACGCAGTGAGCCAGCTATTACAGAGCTCTGGTTGAGAGAAGGTCAGAGCTGGTCGCTAACCATTCCAGAATTCAGATGATTCAGGCAATCCCTCCAGAGGGGGTCAAAGAGGTTGGGGAGCTGCACTGCTGATCAGGCAGAATATCCCAGGTCCGAGATCATCCCATAGGCTTCATCAGTAACACGATGCAGGTAGAGCTCAATAATAAGGAATGTGCAATCGCTCTGATGGTGTTCTACCTGCAGCCTGTAAGAGAGAGCAACAGACAGGTCGGGAGGTTATGGGCTGATGTAAAAGCAATCATGCAGTTATTGCGGGTAAATAATCACTCCAACATTACTGGCATTCCCTTATACCTTGAGGATGGATGGGGCTTTGTGGTTCAGATGGGTCCTGGGATGCTTCCTGAAAGAGTATTTAGATGGACGACCAGGGAGGGAGACGTGCTTGACTTAGTAGTATCAGTAGTATAATTCTGGAGCTTCGCAAACAGTTTTTGATAAGGATAAGACTGGAGCTGCAGGGGGATAAATGTAAATTCGGTGAAGGCTAACTACAGTAAAACTGGACAAGAAATCTTAAATAGCAGTCATGGTGCCGATGGTACAGATTAAATCAATGTCTGGCATCTGAGTGTCACTTAACATTCAGCTGGTCATAAATCAGGGCTTCACTGTCCCTGTGAGGAAGGTGGAGAAGGTTGAGAACATTCATAGACTTTCAATGATGAGAGAGAGCGTATTTTTTTCTAAAAAAGTAAGAAGAGTCAAATGTGAGGTTCAGGGAGCTGAAATGTCACCGGGTCTTGGAGGATCATTTAGAAATAAAGAGCCAAGTCATAGTGCGAATCAGCAGAGTGACCAGGAAGTGTCCTCAGTGAGAGAGAATCCAAAAGAATTTGATGCAAACACTGAAAAGAACAGTATACTGGGGAGAGCACAGGACAATTCAGGGAGAAAGAAGGGAATGTATGCCTGGAGCCAGAGTTAGCATACGATGTACAAAATGAATACTTTGTTTTCGTTGTGTTCACTAAGGAGAAGGTCATGGAGTACAGCGAGATCAGGAAGGGGGTATGATGATACTCACAGTTGTGTTAATACTAAGGAGGAGATGGTGTGGAGTCAAAGAGCATTAAGGTGGGTAAATCTGTCGGTGGATTTTGTCGATTGGGAGACACAGTCCACATGCAGGCAAACATGCAATCTAAACTGTCTTAAAGGTCAACACACACACACACACAGGAGAGGGGGCTGTTCCTCTGCTGTGCTCTGCACTGTTTGCTGGTCGGTGATTTGAGGCCCAGTGGGCAAAGGATCACAGGGGCACATGACGATTTCCTTATCTGCACACTGACTGTGGTTCTCATCTGAGACACGCTGCCTGCAGGGGTGGTGTGAACAACCAGTCAGAGTGTTCAAAGAGGAAATGGACATGTCATTCAGGAGAATTAATCTTCCGAGCTGTGGGAAAAGAGTAGAAAACGGGACAGTGAGAATCTTATTCTAGGAGCTAGATTAGATACGATGGTTTGAATCGTCTACCCCACAATAATCCCGTGGCCGTTAATAATAGCAAAAACTAAAAATGGTGTTCAGGAAGCTTCGGTCCAATCTGTAACATGGGCACACTTCCATAAAAATGCTGGAACTGCATTTTACCCACACTGAGCTGGCAGAGCACAATACTGGCCGGTGAAGGCGCTGACCAGTACAAGATTCTAATACATGACAGAGATTTAGCAAAACATCGCACTGATGACCAGTGCTGGACCATCCCAGTTCTGCATCGTAATGCTGACTTTTAAACATCATTAGCACTGCATTGAAAGGGTAGCGGCCTTTACAACACCGAATGCAGTACTCTGTGGATGCAGACTATTACAGCAGTTGCCTCCAGACAAAGGTCAGTGATCTTCACAACTATTGGCAGCATACTGTAAGGAGACAGGCCTCTTCAACAGCTGGTCTTAGAAACACCTGCACAACCATGGAACAGTACCGGAAGAGCGGAGATTCTTATTACACACAGACACTTTGCACAGTGTGAACAGAGACCTGTATGATGTCTGCGACGAGGGGAAACTTAACAGTAATACAAACATCACTCTATTCTGCACACCATGACAAGCCCACAGAACTGAATTAACACTGCAACAAAATGGAGGAATACAAATCCCAGCCAAAGCAGGACAGCTCTGTGGTGCCACAGATTTCCAGCCCCAGTCATTACAGAGAAAGTAATGAACAACCTCACATTGTGTTCTGAGGACACATGCCAACACAGACCATACTCGGCCCGCAGAGTATACGAGCCATCAGCAAAACTGGAAGAGCAGAGACATGTAAAAGACAGCTCTGGACTGTGTGTACGCAGTGCCGTAGACTACACACAGTTCAGCAGAGCTCCAGGACTGCACAGCAGGGAGGTAGACAACAGGAAACTCAACAGAGCACTACAGGGACACACATTGATGCTGAGACAGTGGAGGGTGCATCTCTGGTATAAGCATGATCTGCATTTGATATAGTAGAAGGACAGTCAGCAGATGGCCCCAGGGGCAATGATCTTTACAATATCTAGACCTTCACTACGAGGACACAGAACTATAAAACTCTGTAGTGAGCACACAGACCAGTGCACACCCAGCACAGTACTCCACATTAAAAACCAGTAAACCCCAGCACTTCAAAGCCAGAGATTTGTACAACCCTGACAATGGACTGCAATTCACACTATCAATAACCTCCACGCCTCCCCCCGCCCCCCCCCCCCCCCCACTGGGCTTCTTTCAGGTTGCTGATATAGGAGAACCTTGATATGTTGGGCTCTTCAGTTTCCAAAGGTTCTTGAAATGTCACCAGCAGAAAGAGTAGCTGAGATGTAGGCAGGTTGTGGAACATTGTTAAAGCAACAGATCAGTGTGTGACTAATTCCTCCAATATTGACTGAGATTCTTAGTGTAGAACCTTACAGGAGCAGTAATCGTTGGCATTCTGAAAAGAGTAACAAGCATTTGCAGCATATACCTTGTACGTTTAATTTAGCAACAATCTGAAACAAACTGGTACAGACGTACAGAGGAGAATATCTTGACTGGTTGCATCATGGTCTGGGGTGGTGACACTAATGTCCATGAATGGAATAGCCAATGAAATAATGTGGATGCAGCCAGCCCATCACAGGTAAAGCCATCCCCACCAGTGAGAACATCTACAAGGAGAGCTGTCACAGGAAAGCAGCATTCATCACCAAGGACCACCAGCATCAAGGAGATGTTCGCTTTTCAATGCTGCCATTACGAAGGAGTTACAGGAGCATCAGGTCCCAGAGCACCAGGTTTAGAAATAGCTTTTGCTAGTAAATGATCAGGCTGCTTAAGTACAGGGGATAATTTCACTCATTCCTACAAGGAACTCACATTCCAGGACTCCACGACTCCTGGTCCCGATATCAACTTTCATATTTTTATTATTATTGAAACACCCTGGTTTCCTTGCCGACGTACGTCTGGGGAAGGCAAACCTCAGCTCCGGCAAATTAGTGAGATTGAGGTGCTCTCCCACCACAATCCCCAGTTTGTAAGGATGCTAAGTAATTTGCTACCCTGTTACAAATTGGTGCCATGAAATAACAGACGGTACATTGCATACGATGAAATTAATTGTATTTATGAATCTTAACTTAACTAAAGGGTTAGTAAATGACAACAAAAAGAAAAGTGCCCATTCTAATTAAACAATCAAATGTGTACAGGTTGGAGATCATCTTGAACTCTCTGTCAATCAGGAACTGGGCTGTCGATCAGTGTGAACACCTACACCGCCTTCCGAACGTCGCTCGGAATCCGTCTCGAACAAAGGGGTCTCCCACCGGATCGTATGCTACGACCGGTCCTTCCCAGCGTCTTCTCTCTTCATCTCCCGCGCAAGAAAAGCCCAGGACCAAGCTATTGTCCGTCACCACAGAAAACCTCCTGCTGATTGGGTGGCATACATTCCACATCATCTCTTCAACAATAACCCCAAAAGGCTGGAAACACAGCAGGCTGCTCTTACAGAGCTGCTAAATAAATTACCTGCTGCATAACAGTAAAAATATGAATCTGGGCATTACACTCTCCCCCCACCACAAATAGTCATATCCTCATGACCTAGAAATAATTTGTCATCTCCTCATGAATAACAACGTTTTCAAATGAATTTCGCGATGTCAGAACCTCCAATTCATTTCTAAATGGTAATGACATATCTCACTAGGGAGATAGTCACAACCCTCTGTTCCCCCGGTGCTATATAGGGGAGCCTATCTGGGGGTCTTCTGTCCTTTTAAGACCTAGTTATCCCATCATCTGCGCCTTCAGTTTCAGACACCCTTTGGGATACTTCTGGTCTACATGGCGAGGCCTTAATCTGTTTATCTCTTGTGCCTTCCGGCAATACAGGTCCCTTGCCACTTGACTGAGCTCAGCTTCATTCCCGGTTACTTTACTGCCCAACCCCTCTTCGTGGTCCAGCTGCAAACCTGCCTGTCCACAGATAGTCCCCCCAGTTTCATCTGCCTCAGCTTCTAAAGGGCTGGGAATCTCCTCCTCAATTGGTGGGGAGTTCGCAAAAGGCAACATATACCACAGCCCCTTCTCCTCATCCTGCGAGTCCGTATCCCAGTCAGGGGCGTGGGATGGTGTAATATTTCCTGCCGCTGGTCCTTCAGTCTCTCCACGTCGCCGCAGAGTCCTCTTACTCTGTGTAGGGTCCAGATCAGGCTTTGGGTCAACACGTACCTCTTGTCCCAAAGAAAGAAGGTGGTTCCAATATAGAATCTTGACAGGATCATTCCCATCCTACAGTCTCACCAGGAAAACTGGTACAGTTAGTTGGCTTCTGACTCTCCACTACATAAAGCGTAGCCGCCCTGCGTCAGCCAACTTATACTTCCCAGGTAGCCTCAAATTCTTTATGAGAACTCGGTCTCCAGGCATGAATTGAGAGAACCTAACCTTTTAATCATACATCCTCTTATTTACTTGATTCTGCTTAACAGCTGCAACCTTAGCTAATTCATCATTCTTTTTCAGCTCCCTTCTCATATCGAACGTCTTGCGTGGTGGATCTTCCTCTCCAGTCCAAGACCAGAGATCGATGGGCAACCCCGCCTCGCACCCAAACATTGGATAACATGACAAGTACCTGGTAGCTTCATATCGTGTATAGTTGTAGTAGTGGACCAGATGTGCAATATGTTGACATTACTTGTTCTTTTTGCTGAATATCTGACAGGTTCAGATTAAACCTCTCGGGCTGGGGATCACCCTGCTGGTGATAAGGCGTAGTCCCCGTCTTCTCGACTCCAAGCATGTTCAGTAGCTCATGTATGAGCCTACTCTCGAAAATCCCGTCCCTGATCACTATGTATCCGCCTGGGGAGGCCATAATAAATGAAATACTGCTCCCACAACACTTTAGCCACATCGGACGCCCTCTGATCCTTGGTGGGGAAGTCTTGCGCACTCTGCTGTAGTGATCCGTAATGACCGAGACTTTCGCCATGTTGCTATCATCTGGCTCTATTGAGAGGAAATCTAGGCACACCACGTCAGCGGATCGCGCACTACAAGCGGGACAATGGAGCGGACCTCGTCGGCAGTGTCCTCTTCCGCATACAGCGAACGCAGGATTTTCAGTACTCTTCATCCTTTAGCTTCAATCGGAGACAGTAGATCTGATCTCTGAGCAATCCATAGGTCTTGTCAGCCCCGAAATGGCCAGAATCATCATGAAGTGCCTTCAATAGAATCCACCGATACTTCTCAGGCACACCCAGTACGGAACGCCGAGGCCGCTCGGGAGGCTATGTGACCCAGTATAGGATCTGGTTCCTCAACTCCAATCAGTAATTGAGACACTGAAGCGTGTTTTGTCCTCTCCGCTTGGGCAATGCCTCCTTTTTCAACCGCTGACCAAATGATACCGGAGCCCGGGTCATCTCGCTGAGCAGCTGCCACTTCCTCAGGACTCAATTCCGGCCACTGTTTTCTCTTCGGAGCAGTCAGGTAGCAGTAAGCTTGTGGAAAGAACCGTCAGAAGCTCCCAATTGATCTACTGCTCGAATTTGCTCTTGCCTTTGCTCTGCCTTCACCGTGATGGCAAACTGGCACATGGCTTTCACATCCGGGGCAGGAGCATTCTTCCACTCTTCGTCCCCGTCCAGCCCTTCATGCGCACGTCGGGACAAAACATCGGCATCCCTGTTTCTACTTCCCGGCCGTATGTCAGGCTGAAATCATTGGCAGACAACGCCACTAACCACCGATGGCCTGTGGTATTCAAGTTCGCCGAGACCAGGATATAAGTTATAGGATTGTTGTCCGTCCTCATCTCAAACTTGGCACCGTAGAGGTAGTCGCTTTACTTATCCACCATAATCCATTTCAATGCCAGGAACTCCAACTTGTGCGTGGGTGATAGACTCCGGCTGACGAACACAACAGGTTCAACCCTGTGCCCTGATCCTGATACAGGACGCCCTTAAGCCCTCTCTGCTGGTATCCGTATGCCGTACATACAGCAATCGGGAGTCTGCAAAAGCCAGCACAGGTGCTTGCGTCAACAACTCCTTCAGCAATTGAAAGGTTTCTTCACATTTCGCATCCCATCTCGCTGCAAAAGGCTCCGAAGTGCTAAGATAATCTTTATCCTCCTCTTCTTCTATCCTCCTCCTGTTCTTCCTTCAGGGAGGGTAACCGGACAGAAGCTGATTTAAAGGATGACTCACTTTCGTGCAGTCCTTCACGAAATTCCTGTAGTATCCACAGAACCCAAGGAATGAGCGCAAAGCGCTCGCAGTCAGATGCCTTGCCATATGTCACCACCTCTAACTTAGACGTATTCGTATATACTCTATTCCATGAGACTATGTTCCCAATATATTTAACAGATGTCTTGGAGCTTGTCCAGGGAAGGTTTTATCCTTTCAGCTTTCAGGCGGCCCAGCAACTTTAGCAGCCTGGCTTCATGTTCTTCCAAGGTGGACCCGAACACTATGAGATCATATCCCCCATCGTTTTCTACATGACAGGCTGGGAAGTGGCAGGGGCTCCCGGTATGCCATATGGCATTCTTTCGAACTGGAAGAATGCCAGTGGACATATAAATGCCGTCTAATGGATATCTGGTAATACCCACCCCTCAAGTCCAGCACACTGAACCACTTCGAACCACTCAGACAGGCCAGCGCATCTTCGATCCTGTGTCGGTCTACTGTTCAGAGTTCTATGGTCCACACAAAGGGGCGGCGCTGAGGTGGTGCTAGCTGGTGCTATAGCACCAGAAGAAATTACAATAGCACCACCAAGAAATTAATTGAAATTTGACATAAAAGTTGCTGCTGCTTTGCTTTCTTTGTATAGTTTTGAATACTGCTTGTTTCTCCAGTTGATCTCGTGAAATAGCGCCCCCAATTACCACAGCACCCATGTAGCAATAAAGTTACAAGCTCTGCCTCTGTGCTGGGCTAAGGGCAGATCCATTCTGCACTTCTGCGTATTCGTTCGTTGTCAATGTCTTGCCGTTGCCATCCTCAGATCAGTTAAGCTGATCTAAGATCACTTAAGGTAGTGATGTCATTCACTCTCACTCAGGCGAGAGATTGATAGTATACACACACACATTGTGCTTTTACAATCTAGCGTCGGCCTGGCACGTGCATTATTTTGGCCGGCGTGCAAAATGGATCGATTTTTAGTGAGAAAACAACTTCATCCAGATGAATCAGTGGTGATCAATGGTGTCTCAGCCTGAGTCTGTCTTAATTGAAAGCGACATGCAGAAAGAGGTAAGTGGGAATGAGGACAACAGCAGTTCATGGAAAGAGTGTGAGGGCGAAGTAGAGGAACAAGAAATAGAGCGGGATTCGGAAGAGAACGTGGATGAAGCTGCTGTTAGTGCTATTGGGGATACTGTTAGTGATGTTAGCCAGCAGCCTGTGGAAGGACCCCGTCGGCCAGCATTAAAAAAACTACCCTTCACAACAGTTTTGCAATTAGCAAAGGAGTTTAATTCGTGGCTGGTTTGACCAGTACTCCTGGCTGGAATATTTGATCACGAAAGACACTACGTTCTGCTTTGCATGCAGGCATTTCCTGTGTGGAGGACATGGGTTCCATTCTGAGTCCACCTTCACTGTCACTGGTTACCGCAACTGGCGGAAAGCTACAACAGCTTTCAAAACCCACCATGTAATTGCAGCTGATAAGTTTGCTATGGAGGCGCGGGCCGAATTCAGATTGAGGAAACTAGACAGTTCAAGATTGGGAAATATGCTTGATAAAGGACATGCAAAGATTGTCCGAGAAAATCGTGAGTATATGAGAGCAGTAGTTGAATCTCTACGCTATACTGCATTTCAAGGCATTGCCCAGCGAGGACACCGGGAGGATGATGGATGTGGCAATAGGGAAAACTTTGTTGTGTTTCTCAGTGCAATGTGGCAGTTTGATAAGACTGTAGCTAAAGAAAATAGAGAATAATCCTGGAAATGCAAAAAAAAGAAAACACCCATCACGATATCCAAAATAAAATTTTGGGTATTATGGCAGATATGGTCAGACGTCAAATAAGTTGACTGGAAAGGGACACTGGCGGGAAAGACAGCAGAGCAGCAGTGGCTGGAGTTTATGCGAGAAGTGAGGAAGGTGCAAGACAGGTATATCCCAAAAAAGAAGAAATGTTCGAGTGGAAAAAGGATGCAACCGTGGCTGACAAGAGAAGTCAAAGCCAAAGTTACAACAAAGGAGAGAGCATACAAGGAAGCAAAAATTAGTGGGAAGACAGAGGATTGGGAAGTTTTTAAAAGCTTACAAAAGGAAACTAAGAAAGTCATTGAGGGAAAGAGATTAACTATGAAAGGAAGCTAGCAAACAATATGAAAGAGAATACTAAAGGGTTTTTCAAGTATATAAAGAATAAAAGACAGGCGCGAGTAGATATAGGACCGATAGAAAATGATGCTGGAGAAATTGTAATGGGAGATAAGGAGATGGCGGAGAAACTGAACGAGTATTTTCACTGAGGAAGACATCAGCAGTATACCGGACACTCCAGGGTGGGAGGGAAGAAAAGTGTGCGCAGTCACAATTACGACAGAGAAAGTACTCAGGAAGCTGAATAGTCCAAAGGTAGATAAATCTCCCGGTCCAGATGGAATGCACCCTCGTGTTCTGAAGGAAGTAGCTGTGGAGATTGCGGAAGCATTAGCGATGATCTTTCAAAGGTCGATAGATTCTGGCATGGTTCCAGAGGACTGGAAGATTGCAAATGTCACTCTGCTATTTAAGAAGGGGGAAAGGAAGCAAAAAGGAAATTATAGACCTGTTAGCTTGACATTGGTGGTTGGGAAGTTGTTGGAGTCGATTGTCAAGGCTGAGGTTACAGAGTACCTGGAGGCATATGAGACAAGATAGGCAGAACTCAGCATGGATTCCTCAAAGGAATCTGACACCTGACCAGGTTCATTTCCCAGTACCAAATCAAGTACAGTCTCTCCTGCTCTAGGCTTATCTACGTATTGTGTAAAGAAACCTTCCTGAATACGCCTAACAAACTCCACCCTATCTAAACCCCTTGCCCTAGGGAGATGCCAATCGATATTTGGGAAATTAAAAACTCCCATCACGACAACTCTGTTATTATTACACATTTCCGGGATCTATTTCCTATCTGCTCCTCGAGATCCCTGTTACTGTTGGCTGGCCTATAAAAGACCCGGTAGAGTTATTGACCTCTTCCTGTTCCTAACCTCCACCCACAAGACTCCGTGGATAATCCCTCCATGACGTCCATCTTTTCTGCAGCCGTGACATTATCTCTGATCAACAGTGCCACGCCCCCACCTCCTTTGTCTCCCTCACTGTTCTTTCTAAAACATCTAAAACCCGGCACCTGAAGTAACTATTTCAGTCCCTGACCCAGCCAAGTCTCTCCAATGGCCACCACATCATAGCTCCAAGTAGTGATCCACGCTCGAAGCTCATCCGGTTTGTTCACAATACTCCTTGAGTTAAAATAGACACATCGCAAACTGTCCGTCTTATTATGTTCCTTCTCTATCGCCTGCCTATCCTCCCTCACACACTGTTTCCAAGCTTCTGTATTTGTGAGCCAACCTCCTCTTCCCCAGTCTCTACAGTTCGGTACCCACCCCCCAACAATTCTGGATTCAACACTCCCCAGTAGACTTAGCAGACCTCCCCGCTAGGATATTGGTCCCCCTGGGTTAGTCATAGTCATAGTCATACTTTATTGATCCCGAGAAGGAAATGCAACTCATCCTTTTTGTACAGGTCACACATGCCCCAACATCCCGGAAGTCATAGACTGGTGAGCCTCGGTTCAGTGGTGGTTTACCACTTTGTCTTGGCTGGAGATCACTCCTGATGATCCTCGCTCTTCAATAAAATTGTTCAACCACACACTTTCAGAGAATATCCTCTCTCGGATTAAACCAAAAATTGTTCCCAATTCAGCAGCATCTGTAGAAAGAACTTCACTTTTCTGATGCAGGTTAGTTTACTAACGGAGAGAAATAATAGGAGAACAAAAAGGCATAAAGGGTAATTTTATTTTGTATATATCAGTAGAATATGTAAAACCGTCGATACATATTTTTCCCAAAGTTTTCAAACATCGACTGATGATTGAAAATATACATGACCATCTCTTCAATAGAGTGTCCAGGATTATCTAATACATGCTGTCAGGATGACAGCAGTGACACGAATACATTTCTATTCAGCACTTAGTTAGTATACAAAAAAATATGAGCATAAGATTAAATAAGACAAGATAACTATTACACTTTATTTATCCCGATGGAAAATATTGTTGCAAAGTTGCTTAGTCGGAGATATATAATTTAAAATATGTACATTAAAAAGTAATAGTGCAAACTACCGATGCGCAATGAAACCAGGAAGTATATACTTAAGGGTGGGGGGGGGGGTGGATTGTAGATTTGCATAGCCACAAGGAAAAAGGATCTCGTGTGGCGTTCAGTGGTGCAGCTCGGTGGAAACAGTCCGCTACCAACTATGCTTCTCTGTTGGTCCAGCATGTCAGGGAGGCGGTGAGAATAATTGTTCATATTGCTCCGTAGCTTCTGCAGAATCCTCGGCTCAGACACAACCACCAGGGAATCCAATTCCATACCCTTATCAGAAAGTATCTTCCTTACGAGCTTATTAATCTTCTTGGCGTTAGCTGTTCTCACCCTGTCGCCCCAGCAGACGACGGCGTGCAATATAATGCTGGCCACCACTGAGTCGCAGAACATCTGCAGCATAGTATCGCGGACAGTGAATGACCGGAGCCTCCTCAGGAAGCACAGCCGGCTCTGCCCCTACCCGTTCTGGTACAGAGGCTCTGTCTTTTTAGTCCCGTTAATTGCCGATGTGAGCTCTCTGGTACTAGTAGTCCCGAACGATTTCCACATCTGTTCCCTTGATGGGGATGGGAATGCGGGTGTTTTCACCTTCCTGAAGTCCAACACCAACTCCTTTGTCTTAGTGATGTTGCGCAGCAGGTGATTCAGCCCACGGCACTCGACAAAGTTGTCCACCTCTCATCTGTATTCAGCCTCTTAACCCCGTCTGTTACAGCCCACAATGGCAGAATCTGCAGGTTGCAGGACTCCGAGTTGTATCGGGATGTCCGAGGCAGACCGTGAACAGGAAGGAGGACTGGACAGTCCGCTGAGGTGCCCCTGTGCCTCTAACCACAGTAACTGATACACAGTTCTGCAGTCTCGCATACTGTGGCCATCTGGACAGCTAGTCTGTAATCCAGGACAGTCATGAAGCATCCACCTGCATCTCCGTAAACTCACACCCTAGTAAAGCAGGCCGTGTGGTATTTAAACACTGGAGAAATCAAGAAGCGTGATTCTCAGCGTGGCCTGGCTCGCCTAGATCGGTGTATGCCCGTTGAAGCAGGAAAAAATGGTGTACTCGACTCCAATATGTGATTAGTAAGCAAACTGCTGGGGACGTCCAGTGATGGATTTACGATGGTCTGGATGTGTGTCAGAGGCAGCCATTCTAATGATTTTATAACATGTGAGATCAGTGCCAGTGGCCTGCAGTCCCTGGGCGTGGTGTGATATGTCTTCTTCGAGTTCTTGAACTAGTCAGAGTGTTTTCCACAGCAAAGGAATCCTCTGCAAACTGAGGCTCAGATCAGAGATGTATCGAATGACTGCACCCAGCTGAGTAGCACACACATTGCGTGCCCTTGGGCTGATATCATCCGGGCCAACAGCCTGGATTGGATGAAGCCTGCTGTTCTCTCTCTTTACCTGTTAGAAGTGACAGTCCACGCGTCTGTGATCATTGGTTCTACGGTGTCCTTGGAGAGAGACGGAGGGAAAGGGATGAGCTGCGGATTTAGTTTGGTTGTAGAGGGTGAACAGAAGCCTCCCCATCAAACCTGTTGAGAAAACAATTCAATTCGTTGGCCCTGTCCCGGACCCTTTCGATCACTTTTCTCTGATCCTTTTGTACACTGTGATCGTTTTTGTACCAATCCACACATCCGTTGCGTTGTTCTGTTGTAGTAATTGTCTGGGAAGCATCTGTTAAATGTCAGGTTTCTGAACGATTATTGCTGTGTACCTTTAAAGAAAACATGACTTGACAATAGGAAAACAAGACATAATGATATCAGTACTATGTGGTAAACACTTCGTGATTTAGGGGAACGGGATGATGTTATTTTAGGAAGGAACCAGTCAGGTATTGCAGGGACACCAGAGGAGTAACTGCTACAACGTCAATGCAGATACATTTTGTAAATTAAAAAAGCAAGCCAATATATGAAACATCAACAATAGTCTCGGACGAGCTGTCATTTCAATGTTAGATCTCCGTTCGTTCCGAGGGAGTGATTTATTTGTGCGTTGGGATATAATGCATTTTATCTGAACAAAATGTACACATGACTCCACATGTGTGTGTCTTTGCAAGTCATTCAAATTAATGACTTTGGTGGATTTATGCCAGAAGAGACAGGTAAGTTCCTAAGAATTTTTCCATGTAAAACAAGATTCTCAGTGATGACATCCAGGACTGAAATAACCCGTGAAGCGAGTCCGTGGCGTGAATCGACCGGATTCGAAATTAAAGCCGTTCCCTCATTTTACCATTCCACGTGTTGCTCTGCTATAATGATTATGGTCACATGGGGCAAATTCCAAGTAACATTGATGAACAGAAGAACTTTATTCCAGCAACAGAAACCTCATGACTAGGACAAACCTTGCAACCCGAAATTGAACAAGTTTCACAAAGAAGTGTCCATACTCATTGAGGAATAATATGTATTTAACAATGACTCAACGAGCAAAAACAAAGTTAATTGTGTTTGTTCAGTGGGTTGTGTCTGATTGGAGTGACGAGTCGCTCCCGGGATTTTCCCAGTGGATCTCCCTTCAACTATATAGAAGCTGAATAAGAATTTTGCCAGCCCGCTGACATTTGGAACAACTTTGAACAACTGCTCGCAGCGCGTTACTGAAGATGGTATATGTAACTATTTACCACGTAGCCCGCATCTGTTATCCGATCCTTGCAGCGGCCGGAATTCCGGGTAGGACACACATCGGTTGTTATTTGAGTGGCTTCGTCTTCCTATTGTTTGTGGCAATTACAGCAAACTGAGCTGGCTGCTGTCCAGTCACCAATTTCGCCATTTTAGTTGGTGGTAATGCTGTTTATTTTCCGACTGCTAACACTGCTTGAAAATCGGAGATTTTTTGGAATGCATTCCTTCTGCCCAAGTCCGTATATTTACTTCGAAACAATTCTTTTAACGGGACAAATCCTTCATTTGGAGCCGCAGCAGCTCTTCCAAACTGATTTGCCGTGAACTGCGGAGGTCTGGATATATCATGCACAACACAACGAATTTCATCGCCATCACAAAACTACGCAAGAGCGAATTACATTTCTGTTAGGTTGGCACTTTTATTCCAAGCTACCCCATTGTGGGTTCAGAATGGTCCATGGTCCATGTGCCCATCCATCTGACACATTCCGAGCTCTCCGCTCTGTTCGTGATGAAACAACTGAGATGTGGACTGCTCTGGACACAAAACAGGATGTTCCTCTTCCCTGAAAAGCCGCAGTAAAAGATTGATTGCACCTGCACGAAGTGTCAGTCTTCCACAAGCCTGAAGGTGACCAATGCGACCAATCTGACTTGGTTCTCATTTTGGGTGATCAGAGCGATGAGAGTCACTCCGTTGCTTTATAAATGACAGTCAGAACAGTGCGAATGCAAACACAATGAAGAACGAGAGCAATTGAGGAAACAAATGATTTAGGAAGGAGAAAGCAGAGTTCACGAATTCAGTGAAAACAAAAGCAGACATAGCGTTTGGGATCGTAAACTCGTCATGGGCACTGGTCAAACGAGAAACTTGTTTCCCGGAGATGAAGATATATCAAACTGTATATCCGCTCTAGAAAGACACCGGGGCGACTGTAAGTGAGACTGTGTTCACCGAATCTTCGAGAGAGCGGGTAACTTTGATTTAATTACACAACATCAAGCACATTGTACAGTTCGAGAGCGAGAGCACTGTTAGATGAATGTAAAGATTGTGAGATGCAGAGCTGCATCATATGCCCCTGTCAGACCGGAGCGGAGGACTGGGTCAGGGTCACAGATGGATGACTTGTCAGTGCGATCAGATGGAGAATCAGACAACTCGCTGCAGAGTAGTAACCAAAGAAAATTGGATGAGCGTTTCGAGAAGAAGCTGGATAGTCATAACCTTTTCGGTATTGTGTTCAGTCTCATTCCATTTTTGAAAATCTCCGTCTGTGGTGCCATGGCCCTTCTGAGCGAAGCTCAGCGCAAACCTGAACCACACCAACTCCTCCGCACGAGACACACTGCAGACTTCAATCATGAATATCCAGTCTCCAATTTCCGGTATTCCGCTCTTCCGACTGTACCTCACCACCCCGTACTACGACAGTGAAACCGTTTCTCTTTTCTTTATCTATCAGCACAAAGTCGGCAACAGGTGATTTGTCAGCTCTACGCCGTGAAGCTCTGGCAGTCTGCATGTCAAAATCTTGTATTCACAGCATTTTAACACATTGGGATAAAAGCAACATGTTTTAGGATTCAATTGACAGTCCATTGAATCCCCCAGACAAAGCTGTTTATCGCTACTGCACCGTAGGAGTCGCAGTGTCGAAAACGGCCCATTTCCTCTTTTTCTCTCACCCCATTCCCGTTACAACACAACAACAGCGCGTTTTCCTTCATTTCTAATTTTACTGAAGGATTTATCGACTTGCATCATCAACCGTTTATTTCCACATCTTTCGCGTGACCAGTTAAGCATTTTGCTTCTTTTTTCAATATTTCTTTTGGAACATCTGCAACATTTTCGAGAGTCCGATGCACCCCAGCATATTCCTCCACGTGCATTACACCTCCACCTTACGAAGCATTAGTCAAGTCTGATATTCGCATCCTGAATTCTTAAGCGCAAGTACGCCGATAAAGCAGATGATTGGTGTGTGCTCAGTTCAGTCAGCATCTTTCTCACTTATTAATGAGGGGGAAATGATTCGTCTGAACTTCTCTAAAGTTACCCTCTGCTTTCTCTTTATATTGCAGTGAATTTAATTGCGATTGTGATCCTGTCCCGTGGAAAATGTGGACTCTCTAGGTGTGTCACTCGCTACCTGGTGGGAATGGCTGCGGCAGATCTCACTGTCGTTGTCATTGTAGTTATTGGGCAGGATATCAATAATCTCTACATGTACGCCAGATTCTTGCTGGTCACTCCGGTTTGCGCTCTGACGCTTGTGCTTACAGTTGCAAGCTTGGATTTCTCCGTTTGGCTCACAGTGGCTTTCACATTCGATCGTTTCGTTGCGATCTGCTGTCAAAGTTTTCGGAAAAGATACTGTACAGAGAGAGTAGCGACCATCGTCACAGTAATAGTAGCGTTTGTGGGCCTTGCGAGGTGCATCCCGTTTTACTTTGTAGTGGAGCCTCATGTAATAATTAATAAAGTACCGTGGCGTTGCATCTTCATACCTGAATACTTCACTTCTGCAGTGTGGAAGGCCTACGAATTGCTTGACAGCATCACCACACCGATACTACCAATTTGTTGAATCCTTCTGTGTAACGGTTTAACAGCGAGACACATTATAGCGGCAAATAGAGACCGCAAGGGACTCCGGAGTAACAGTGAAAATCAAAAAGATCTAGAAGTGGAGAACCGGAGAAAGTCTATTATCCTGTTGTTTGCTCTGTCAGGTAATTTCATTTTACTGTGGATGCCCCACATAATACAGTCTATGAATTGGCAAGCGGTGAATTATTCCTTCACAGACAAATATCTGAATACTCCGATTTTCATCTTTGAAACATGTGCTATTATGCTAACGTCTCTCAGTACCTGCACCAACACTTGCATCTATGGGCTGACGCAGAGGAAGTTCAGAGAGGAGCTGAGCAATGGAGTGAAATATGTGTTGACATTAAATGGGTTGCTATGTAAATAACAGAAATAATATCCGACTAGAACATGGTGGAAATTGCAAATAAATATCCCAAAGACTTCATTAATTTCGTCAGCATTCCATAAATCTAGTAATGTATATTGAGAGGATTCGCAGTATTGAAGGAAAAAAAACACTCTAAGCAAATGGAATAAATTGTTTCATTGTTGTAACTTTGCCACCCCAACAACATTAGTCACGGGGTTGGTTATGAATAAGAGTTTTTCATGCTGGTAACATTAACGCCCGCAGTTGCAACACGATATGTCTTATTCTCTAATTCTACGATTCATTGAACGTCGTCACTAAAATGTGCTTTTTAAGAATTCATTTTATAATAATGAGGATAGAGATTGCTATCAAATTCCTAATAATCATTATTCTCTGTGAATTCGCCCCCACTGGAGTGGCCGGTTGCTTTGCTGCATTGTTTTATGTTCAATGTGCTACGTTCAGGACTGAGCACAGTACTCTAAGTGTGCTCTCTCACAATTGTTGTGTAGACCTGCAGCGTTACGTCACGGGAAATGGACTGGCTCTGGAGATAGTGCCGAGGAATTGATTGTGGAGATGACGGGGTTAACCCTATGAATCTCCTGGGAGTAAACTGACTGCAATCCAGAAGAAAGAGAGGGGATCGGTCGGAAATGTAACAAATGAACCTGTTGACTCCTCTGTAGTTGAGGCTACTTCAGTAAATACGCAGTCAGTGGCCGGGTGGTCAGGTACAGGAGTGGAAGCCCGTGCGGCCTTTTGCCGCTGCAGCCCAGCCACTACAAGGTTGGACGTGCTGTGCGTTCAGAGATGCTCTTCCGCACGCCGCTGTGGCAACGTGCGTTTATTTGATTCACTGATGTGAGTGAAAATCCCAGAAGATTAGTCGCTTGAGAAATTCTCAAATCATTCCGTCTGGCAGCAATAACTATCCCATGCTCAACGTCAGTTCAATCACATTTCTTCCCTTGTCTGACGTTTGGTCCCAACAGGAACATCTTGATCATGTCTGCATAACTGTAATGTGTTAAGGTGCTGCCGGATGATTGACTGATTCGATATTTGCATTAATGAACAGGTATACAGGTGTACCAAAGGCTGTGTGTATTTTAGACACGGGCAGATTTCTGCATAGCGGGGAATTGAAGACTTCAGGGTGAAAGGCAGGTAACGTCACTGTGGCCGCTGGCAGGACATTGGAGAAATGACAGACTTTGTCACGGCGAGCGGGGACAACGACTCAACGCAGGAGCGGGGTAATGGCAGATTCCTCTGTAGAGACAGAAACCAGAGGTCAGACAAGGGAATAAAAGCAGACAGCGGAGGCAGGACTAAGCGGCAGCGCGAGGAAAGGAATTCTCCCAAATACAAGGATCCCGCTGCAGCGCAATTAATCAATGCAGAGACCCCTTTAAATAATCGAGGTACCTGGGAAACCGGTTCAAATGTTCAAAAAAGGTTCAAAGGTTCGTTGGGAACTGGGTGGGTGGAAGCAGAGCGAGGCGGAAGTGTTGGGGAGTGTGTGGTGAGTCCTCACTCTCTCCAGACGAGGGGAACCAGACAATCGTTCCCCATGTAGTTTCCTTTCAATGCGATCAACAGCGGGTCTCCACAAAGCGGAACAAACATTTCAAGTTGGAAGTACTTGTGTCAGTGTGTGATATCGACCTCTGGAGCAGAGAGGGAAGGAGAGTCGGTGAGAGATGGGCATTCCTTCGTCGGTCCTCACCATTTCTACCACCCCTACTCGACTTCCCATATCCTCTACCCGCCTCCACAAACCTCCCCATCTCGGTCACCCTCATCCTCCCCTACGCCACACCGTCTCCGAGAACTCTCTCCTTCCCCTAAACAGTTCCCACTCTCCGTCATCTCCTCCCCTCCTGGCACGCCTTCGTGCGTTCATCACTCTCTCGCTCCCCTGAACCCCTCTCCAGTTTCCTCGTTTCTGCGCTGAACTAAGACAACAGTGATGACTGCCTTGTGGCTGTGGACGCTCGTACACTGTAGCTGTTTGCACGATATTTTTCTCTCTGCAAATTTGGTGTATGATTGTCTTTTTTTCTTTGCTTTGCAGAGAGTTTGATATTGTGCCCGAATGCCTGAACTATGGCCAGTTAGAAGATGAGGTGTTGTTCCTCCAAGTTATTTGAAGTTGTGACAGAGTTTGTATCAGACATCACCATGGAGTCCAAAATTATCTCAGCTGAAGTGTTGTCCTTGACCAACTGGCTATGCTTTGCAAACTTTTAACAGGCTGGAAAGGTGAAGGATTTGTGTACGCGAATCTCAAGTCCGTTAGTTCCGCTGTATCTGTCAGTTCACCAGCGCTTGAATGCCGCCGATCCTTGAATGTGCAGGCGGAGATGCTGGAGAAGACAGCGCCCCACTCGCTACCAGGAGAGCCCGATCACGTGCCCATGTCCGTGATCTGATTGGATACATTACCATGACGTTGATAGCAGTGTGACGTCATGCACTGGCTCTCATTTTGGAAGGGATTCAGTCGGCCATCGCAGATACACCAACAGCTTCGCACTGGGAAGCGGCCGTTCACCTGCTCCGTGTGTGCGAAGAGTCTCATTCAGTCAACCCACCTTGTGATGCTCCGGTGAGTTCACAATAAATAGAGGCCACATTTCTGTCCGGAGTGAGCAAAGAGTTTTACTCAATCAGCCCAACTGCTGCAACACCAGCAACTTCACATCAGGGAGGAAGATCAAATCAGCTCTGTGTTAAATGTTTAACCATCACGGTGACTGAAGGCAGCTGCAGGTTCATGAGGGACTGTTACTGTCAGATTCTGCAGTTCTTGCGGCTGCTTATCGCACCCAGGACTGAACCCTTGTCACTGAGCATTGGGGGAGTCCGTTCTGCAGTCTAGTCGTTAAACTAGACTGATGTTTAATATTGTGGATCTGAGAAAGATAGATCAGTTCTGTATTAATCTCGTGTTTCAGGTACATACTGTCTCTACCACACTCACAATGTTCCATATCAGTATTTTAAAATCACTTCAGCACCGAGCGGAAAGGCAAACACCTTCCATCTGGAGACTGTGAGCAGGCGCGGAGTGATTGTTGCGTCATCCGGAGGGCGGGGCTTCGGGAACAGACGCGTAGCTGCTGCCCGTCTGCGGTTCAATGGGAGGGGCGAACGGGATCACGTGACCTGTGGGGGGCAGAGACTCCAGCTACCCGCCACTCTGTGGAAAGAAACAAACTTGTGTTATGTACCAGCAGCAATAGACCACAAACTCAGTTTTAATGTAAACTACTGTCTTTATTAGTATATAGAAAATTAAGCAAACTACTCTTCGAAACAGTTAACACTGTTATGCGTTTGTGCCTCCCCCACTGTCAAGTTTAGGAACAAGTACTTAAAGTCTCTCTCTCTCTCTCTCTCTCTCTCTCTCTCTCTGCTCCAGCAGTCGGTGTAGTGACGTCATACTCCCGCCTCCTGCAGGCTCTCTTAATGTAACACCCACAGCAAAATGAAACCTGTCATCACGTAACACTTACCGCTCACATCTCCTCTCACCTTAAATGTATTAGACATTTCAACCCCCAGGAAAAATACATCGTCTCTCCGCTCTATCTATTCCTCTCATAATCTTATAAAGGTCTATCCAGTCTCACCCCAGCCTGCGCCGCTCTGGAGAAAACAACACAAGTTTGTCCAACCTCTCGTTATAGCTCTCTTAACCACCCGATCAATCTGTGCAGTCTCTTTCAGGGAGCTGTGAACTTGGATCCAATATCCCTCTGCTCATCGACACTGTTCAGGGTCTTGCATTTAACAGTATACTGTCTCTTTACATTTCACAGTGCACTGTCTCTCTACATTCGACCTACCGAGCTGCCAAGATGATCATCACTAATCAAATCTCACTGAGATTTCTCAGGTCCTGTTGAATTTATTGCCAAGTGCACAAGTACGGGCAAGTGCAGGTACAGAGAAACACTGACTTGTGGCAACATCACAGGCAAGTACATTCAGATAACACACGGAACACAGATTATACGATTCTCTGTCGGTAACAGCCTGTAAATTTGTTGTGTCATGATCAATATTGAAATGTGCATTTTGTGTCAATAACAGATTTGAAAATGTTGAATTTGGTCCTTGTCTCCATTCCTCCTGCAGTCCACAACCAGCTCCTCTGTTTTTGTCGCAAAGAGGGAGAGATTGTTTTCTTGACACAATTGTGTCGGAGTGATGACTTCTTCTCCGTTGGCTGCCTCATTATTATTTGAGATTAGGCCAATCAATGTGGTGTCGTCAGCAAATGTAATCATCAGATTGGAGCTGTGGGTGGGGACACAAGTCATGGGAATACAGAGAGTAGAGGAGGGGGCAAGGAGACAACCCTGTGGGGTATGACTGCTGAGGGTCAGAGAGACAGAGGTGAGGGAGCCCACTCTTACCACCTGCCGGCGATCTGACAGGATGTCCAGGATCCAGCTACACAAGGCAGGGTGAAGGCCGAGGTCTCTGAGCTTCTTGTCGAAACTTCACGCCCTCGTATGGCTACTGCTCTGCCCATGACTGCCAGGAACTGCAGAAAACTTTGGAGAGCAGAGAACATCAGAGAAACAAGCCTCCCCTCCATGGACTCTTCCTACACTTCCCCTGCCTCGGAAAAGCAGGCCGTGTACTCAAAGATCCTCACAACCCGGACATTCTTGCTGCAAACCCGCTCCCCCATCGGGGAAGAGATACAAAAGCCTTAAAGCGCGTACCACCAGGCTCAAGGACGGCTTCCTGTCTGCGGTTATAAGCCAAATGAATGGTCTCCAGTTCAATAAAATGGACTCAACCTCGCAATGTAACTCGACGTGACCCTGCACCATATGTCTATCTGCACTGCACTTTCTCTGCAGCCATAATGCTTTGTTACAGTTATTGTTTTGTCATATATCAGATCAATGTACTGTTGTAATGTATTGATCTGTGTGGATGGTACATCAGGCAAGATTTTCATTGTAGCTCAGTACGTGATTAGAAGAAACAAATTCCCCATTTTAATTGTGTGGAAATATTAGACAGACTGAGCTTCTTCTTTGCAACGTCAGTGGGAAACTTAACTGAACTGAGGAACACAAATAATGGAAAAGGTTTCAATCTCACATTACGATCTGCGGTAACTGGGATCAGGTGACCCGTGGTGGGTCTCCCATACTAATGATCAGAACCTGGTTTGATAGCACCGGCATATGTCATGAAATTCGTTGTTTCTGCGGCAGCAGTAGAACCTAATTCATAATAAGGATTTTAACAATTGTGAATTACAATAATATACATATTAAGTAGTTCAATTATATAAGTGGTGCAAAAAAATCTAATAAACTCTTTTAATTGTGTGGAAATTCTGGAGCAAAGCTTAACTAAGCTGTACACATTTATGAAAAGCTCAGAAAAATAGAAAACGCTAAATTCTCATGTGAATAGGTCATATACCCAAAAATATTGGCTGCACTTTGACAGGTCAAGACAGTGGAATAGACTATAAGACCATAAAATATTGGAGCAGAAGTAGGCCATTCGGTCCATCAAGTCTGCTCCACCATTCAATCATGGGCTGATCCAATTCTTCCTGTCATCCCCACTCCCCTGCCTTCACCCCATACTCTTTGATGTGCTGGCTAATCAAGAACCTATCTATCTTTGTCTTAAATACACCTAATGACTTGGCCTCCACAGCCGCTCATGGCAACAAATCCCACAAATATACCACCCTTTGCCAAAAGTAATTTCTCCGCATCGCTGTTCTAAATAGACGTCCTTAAATCCTGAAGTCGTGCCCTCTGGTCCTAGAATCCTATACAACGGGAAATAACTTTGCCATATCTAATCTGTTCAGGCCTCTTAATATTCAGAATGTTTCTATGAAATCCCTCCTCATTCTCCTAAATTTCAGGGAATACAGTCCAAGAACTGCCAGACTTCCCTCATATGGTCACCCTTTCATTCCTGGAATCATTCTCATGAACCTTCTCTGAACCCTCTCCAATGTCAGTATATTATTTATAACCTCGCTTAGTCATAGTAATAGTTATAGTCATAGTCATACTGTATTGATCCTGAAGGAAATTGGTTTTCGTTACAGTTGCACCATAAATAATTAAATAGTAATATGTAAATTATGCCAGGAAATAAGTCCAGGACCAGCCTATTGTCTCAGGGTTTCTGACCCTCCAAGGGAGGAGTTGTAAAGTTTGGTGGCCACAGGCAGGAATGACTTCCTATGACGCTCTGTGCTGCATCTCGGTAGAATGAGTCTCTGGCTGAATGTACTCCTGTGCCCACCCAGTACATTATGTAGTGGATGGGAGACATTGTCCAAGATGCCATGCAACTTGGACAGCATCCTCTTTTCAGACACCACCGTCAGAGGGGCGCTTAGCCTAGTGGTATGATCGAGGGGTGATATCTCGTGTCCAGCCAAGCCTTAGAACTCTCGTTTGGGTGGATGCTGTGCGATGTGTCCCCTGTTTCATATCAGTACCCCGTAATAACAAGCAGTACACAGTATGCGGTTAAACAATTAAGACTTTATAACTCTGACTTGAACTATGGGGTTAGCAGAGAACCAAAATATAAAATAAAAAGGTGCCACTATATCTTTATACAGTTCGTGCACCTCGTTGGAGCTCATGCAGTATCCTTGGTCCACCATTCGATCTCCTCTGAACTCTGCCAGGTGCTGAGTCCCCGCTCAGGGTTCGCTTCAATTGCCAGGTCACAACATCTCTTCGGGTGCGTCTTCTCTCTTCTTTCCCATGGCGTGTTCTGGCCAAATCCCACGCAAACAACAGCTTCAGATACACAAAAAAGAATAATATCTCTCCCATTGGATAGCAAATGAATACAAGTCCCGATATCACTAATTATAACCCAAACATGCTGCTACAGAGAACCCCTTACCTCAGCAGTTAACATGACAGAGGAGCCATTTTATTATAACACTACAGAAAGGCCATTTTATTAGTCTTAGCAAATAACATGAAAGAAGAAACCCCTTACACTTTTCTAAAATAAGGATTCCAATACTTCACACAATCGTCTGTGTGATCTCACGAGTCCCTTATAGAGCCTCACCATCACATCCCTGCTCTTATATTCTATACCTCTAGAAATAAATATGCCTTTTTCACCACCAACTCAACCTGGAAGTTAACCTTTAGGGTATCCTGCACAAGGAATCCCAAGTCCATTTGCATCTCTGCATTTTGAATTTTCTCCTCATATAAATGGTAGTCTGCCCATTAATTTCTTCCATCAAAATGCATGACCATACACTTTCCAACTTTGTATTTCATTCGCCACTTCTTTGTCCATTCTCCTAAACTATCTAAGTCTCTCTGCAGGCTCTCTGTTTCCTTAACACTACCCGCTCCTCCAGCTATCTTTGTATCATCGGCAAATTTAGCCACAAATCTATTAATTCCATAGTCCAAATCATTGACATGC
This sequence comes from Mobula birostris, assembly GCF_030028105.1. Taxonomy (NCBI): domain Eukaryota; kingdom Metazoa; phylum Chordata; class Chondrichthyes; order Myliobatiformes; family Myliobatidae; genus Mobula; species Mobula birostris. Next base: position 59,584,896 of record NC_092382.1, read on the forward strand.
ATCGTAAAAAGCAGCGGTCCCGCCTATAGAACTTCACTGGTAACTGGCAGCCAGCCAGAAAAGGATCCCTTTATTCCCACTCTCTGTTTTCTGCCGACTAGCAATGCTCCACCCACGCTAGTAGCTTCCCTGTAATTCCACGGCCTCTTATCCTGCTAAGCAGCCTCATGTGCGGCACCTTGTCAAAGGATTTCTGAAAATCTAAGTACATTATATCTACTGCATCTTTTTGTCTACTCGGCTTGTAATTTTCTCGAAAAATTGCAGTAGATTTCTCAGGCAGGACTTCCCTTTCAGGAATCCATGCTGGCTTTGACATATCTTGTCATGTGTCTCAGGTACTCCATAATCTCATCCCGAGCAATCGATTCCAACAACTTCCCAACCACTGACGCCAAGCTAACAGGGCTATAGCTTCCTTTCTTCTGCCTCCCACCCTCCTTAAATTGCGGATAACATTTGCAATTTACCAGTCATCCGGTACAATGCCGGAGTCTATCGTGTCTTGAAAGATCATCACTAATGCCTCCACAATCTCCCCAGTTACTTCCTTCAGAACCCGAGGGTGCATTCCATCAGGTCCAGGAGATTGATACACACTCAGACCATTAAGCTTCCTGAGCATCCTCTAAGTCGTAATTTTCACTGCACAAACTTCACTTCCCTGACACTCTTGAATGACTGATATACTGCAGATGTCTTCCACTGTGAAGACTGATGCAAACAACTCATTCAGTTCCACTGCCATCTCTGCATCTCTCATTACAATATCTCCAGCGTCATTTTGTATTGGTCCTATATCTAACCTTGACTATTTTTTTTTACCCTTTCTATACTTAAAAAAGATTTCAGTATCTTCTTTGATATTATTCTTTGTTACCTCTCACAATTCTTCTTTTCCTTCCAAATGACCTTCCTAGATTTCTTCTGCAAGTTTTTAAAAGCTCTCCAATCCTCTATCTTCCCACTAGCTCTGGCTTCCTTGTATGCCATCTCTTTTGCTTTTACTTTGGCTCTGACTTCACTTGTCAGCCACGGTAGTGTCCTTCTTCGCTTTGAAAATTTCTTCTTATTTGGAAAAAAAATCTGACTTGCACTTCACTCATTTTTTGCAGAATCTCCAGCCATTGCTGCACTGTTGTTCTTCCTGCAAATGTCCCTTTCCAGTCAACTTCGTCCAGTTCCCCTCTCATGCCATTGTAATTTCCTTTATTCCACTGAAATACCGACACATTGGATTTTATTTTTCTAAATTTCAATGTGAACTCGATCATATTGTGATCACTGTTCCCCAAGTGTTCGTTGACCTTACGCTCTCATCACCTCCAGATCATTGTACAACACCCAATCCAACAGAGCCGATCTCCTGGTGGGTTCAACAGCAGGCAATGCTAAAAAACCATCCTTTAGACAGTCAAGAAATCCTCTCTCTTCAGGTCCAGAACTGACCTGGTTTTCCCAATCCACTTTCTTGTTAAAATCCCCAAAGATTATCATGACATTACTTTTCTGACACGCCTTTTCTATCTCTTGCCAAATTTGTAATCCACATCCCGGCTGCTGCTTAGGGGTCTGTGTTGGCAACGTTTCTTAGAAGTCGAATATTGAAAGGACTAGATAGAGAGGTCGTGGAGGGCGATAGAATCTGGTTATCACAATGCCATAAATACAATTTAAATATGCAGACGATAGGCTTTCGCCACGGCTTGAGATTCTAAATTGGAGAATGGCGCTTTATTCACAAAATCCTCACAGACCACAGTGACGGTATGCTGATTCCAGCAATGGAACCCGTCACTACCGTCAAATGCCAGGAGGGACATAATAATCAGAAAGTCTCTAGTCGCAGCCGTGTAAATAAAATGTGATCTTAGTTGGTGTGTGGCGTATGCTCAGAATGCGAAGGAGACAGACAAACTGAGCCAAGTAACAGATTGATGAAGGGGAGGAATGACCCATTTTGATATAGAGAGGGAAGCAGAGAGTTTGATATTGTGCCGATGCCAGAACAGAAGCCAGTTAGAAGATGAAGTCTTGTTCCTCAAAATTGTTTTGAGCTGTGACAGTGTTTTTATCACAAGAAACCATGGAGACTAAAATTATCTGAGTTGAAATGTTGTCCTTAACTCACTGACGTGTTTTGTAAACATTTAACAGTGTAGAAGGGTCAAAGGATTTGTGCATGGGAATCACAAACACAACAGCCCGTTAGTTCCGCTGTATCTGTCAGTTCACCAGCGCTTGAATGCCGCCGATCCTTGAATGTGGACGCGGAGATGCTGGAGAAGACAGCGCCCCACTCGCTACAAGGAGACCCCGATCACGTGTCCATGTCCGTGATCTGATTGGATACATTGCCATGACGTTGATAGCAGTGTGATGTCATTCACTGACTCACTTTGGAAGGGATTCAGTCGGACATCGCAGATCCATCCTCCCGCCACCCCACTAGGAATAGGATTCCCCTTGTCCTTACTTACCACCCCACCAGCCTCCGGGTCCAAAATATAATTCTCCTTAAGTTCCGCCACCTCCAACGGGATCCCTCCACTAAACACATCCTCCCCTTCCCCCTCTCTCTGCTTTCCGCAGGGATCGCTCCCTACGCGACTTCCTTCTCCATTCGTCCCCACATCCCTCCCCACCGATCTCCCTCCTGGCACTTATCCTTGTAAGCGGAACAAGTGTTACACATGCCCTTACACTTCCTCCCTCACTACCATTCAGGGCCCCAGACATTCCTTCCAGGTGAGGCGACACTTCACCTGTGAGTCGGCTGGGGTGATATACTGCGTCCAGTGCTCCCGATACAGCCTTCTATATATTGGCGAGACCCGACGCAGACTGGAACACCATTTCAATGAACACCTACCCACTGTCCCCCAGAGAAAGCAGGATCTCCCAATGGCCACACATTTTAATTCCATGTCCCATTCCCATTCTGATTTGTCTATCCACAATCTCCTCTACTGTCAAGAAGAAGCCACACTCAGGTTGGAGGAACAACACCTTTCATTCCGTCTGGGTAGCCTCCAACCTGATGGCATGATCATTGACTTCTCTAACTTCCGCTAATACCCCACCTCCCCTCCCTGCACCCCATCCGTTATTTATTTATTTAAATACTCACATTCTTTTTCTCTCTCTCCTTTTTCTCCCTCTGTTCCTCTAACTACACTCCTTCCCCATCCTCCTGGTTCCCCGCCCCCCCCCACCCGTCCCCCTTTCTTTCTCCCTGGGCCTCCTGTACCATGATCCTCTCATATCCCTTTTGCCAATCACCTGTCCAGCTCTTGGCTCCATCCCTCCCCCTCCTATCTTCTCCTAACATTTGTGATCTCCCCCTCCCCCTCCCACTTCCAAATCTCTTATTAGCTTTTCTTTCAGTTAGTCATGATGAAGGGTCTTGGCCTGAAACGTCGACTGTACCTCTTCCCAGAGATGTTACCTGGCCTGCTGCGTTCACCAGCAACTTTCATGTGTGTTGCTTGAAATTCCAGCATCTTCAGATTTCTTCATGTTTGCAGATACACCAACAGCTTCGCACTGGGAAGCGGCCATTCACCTGATCCGTGTGAACGAAGAGACTCATTCAGTTAACCTACCTTGTGATGCTCCGGTGAGTTCACTATAAGCAGAGACCACATTTCTGTCCGGAGTGAGCAAAGAGTTTTACTGAATCATCCCAGCTGCTGCAACACCAGCAACTTCACATCAGGGAGGAAGTTCAAATCAGCTCTGTGTCAAATGTTTAACCATCACGGTGACTGAAGGCAGCTGCAGGTTCATGAGGGACTGTTACTGTCAGATTCTGCAGTTCTTGCGGCTGCTCATCGCACCCAGGACTGAACCCTGGTCACTGAGCATTGGAGGAGTCCGTTCTGTCGCTGTTAGCCTTAAACTAGACGAGTGTTTAATATTCTGGATCTGTGAAAGATAAATCAGTTCTGTATCAAATCCCGTGTCTCAGGTACTTACTGTCTCTGCCACACTCACAATGTAAACTAGGGAGGCCACTCGGCCCATCTGGTCCCTGCCCATATTTCCGTTCCATATCAGTATATCAATATCTATCTCTGCCGTTCTCCTCTCACTCTCCCTGTGATGACAGGTTGTAACTAGTCACCACTCGGTGGGAGAAGAGATTTCCCTTGAATTTCATAGAATCATAGAAATCTACAGCACATTACAGACCCTTTGGCCCACAGCCTCGTGTCGACCATGTAACTTACTTTAGAAACTGTCTAGAATTACCCTACTGCATAGCCCTCTATTTTCCTAATCTCCATGTACCTATCTAAGAGTCTCTTAAAAAACCCTGTTGTATCCGCCTCTACCACCGTCGATGGCAGTGCATTCCACACACACACTACTCCTTATTTAAAAAAAAAACTTAGCTCTGACATCTCCTCTGTGCCTACTTTCAAGCAGCTTAAATATATGCCCCCCCCCCCCCCCCGTGTTAGCCGTTTCAGTCCTGGAAAAAGCCTCTGGCGATCCACACGACCAATGCCTCTCATCATCCTATACACCTGCATGAATCTCCTGCATGATTGTCTCCAGGCTGAATAAGACGATGAGCTCGCTGTGGTTTTGACGTTCTTCAAGGCTCTGGACGAAGTTGGTTAAACTCCTTCCCCGCTCTTTCTAACGTTTTGTGTCATTTTCACTAATTTCAAAGGACTGTGCTTCAGGCAGCTGGATTGTTGCAATGCGCCTCTCAAGCCTGACAGCAGACTAGCGAATGAATTTTCGATAGAGCGGAGTCAGAAAGAGTTGGCAGTATGATTCAGTGCTTTGGGGCTCCAGAGAATGATGGGGTCTAGAGTTTACGAGGAGGAGGAGAAATCAGACCAGCAGGATATGGCTACAAATTAAAGATCAGAAACATCTGGAAATTGGTTGAATGAAAAAAAAAGATGGTTAATTTCTGCAAATTACTGGTGAAAATCAACAGCAAATGTGGAGAGGAATAAATACACAACGTTTAGGCCGAGCTCCCTTCAATATGCTTAGCCTGTGAACTCTTCTGCTTATTTGCTGCCTGAACTGCAGAGTTCCTCCAGCATTGTGTGTGTGTGGGTCTTTGTATTTCCAGCAACTGCAGAATCTGTTACATTTGTAAGAGGATTGTACTTTGGCATTAGATACACGGAATACCTGTTGATATTGAGCAAATCGTTTATGGGATCCGCTTTCTGTGTTAAAACAGCTACTGAGTACTCTACACACAAAAAAAAAACTGAGGTCTGGACATGGAACCGAAGCTTGCCGGAACATTTAATGGCACCGTGATTACCTAGAAAGCTCGGCATAACAATTTTCGCCGTCGCGGAAGCACCGATCAAATGCGCAGGCGTCAGGGTTGATGTTTGTTCCCGAATATCGCGCATGCGCGCAGTGCAGTAAAGGCCTCGGAAAATCGGCTCCAGGTAAGAGACAGTTTGCTGGTGGGGTTTTCAACACCGAATTCGGGATAATTACTGTGAGTTCCGGATACCGTGACCCGCAATCCCGGGACAGTCCTGTTCTCTTCCCTCTCTCTCTCAGCCCCACGACCCGTACACGGGCCCCGGGGAGCTTCCGGCTGGTGAGGGAATGGGAACCGATGGATCTCCCAGACAGAGCTGGGCTCCAGCGATCTAAATGCAAAGATTGGGAACTCGGGGAAAGGGAACAGATCTCTTAAATCACCTTTGTTCTACCTCCTATCACAAACGAGAGAAAATCTGCAGATGCTGGAAATCCAAGCAACACACACGAATTGCTGGAGGAATTCAGCATTAGTACTCTTCCTTAGATGCTGCCTGGCCTGCTGAGTTCCTCCAGCATTTTGTGTGCGTTGCTTCTTCTACCTGCTCTTGTTCTGGACTTTTCTACTCGTGAGAACACGGTTTGACCCACTCTCTCTGGGTACATAATTATATCAAACACTTTTGTCCTGGGCAACAAGTAGCTTTCACATCACAAATGTGCCGGACAGACTACTGCCTTTCCCTTCATATTCATTGGCATTGCCATCAATAAGCTCAGCACCGACAGTCACCTGGGAGGAGGGTTCAGGGGAAATATTTATGTACAATACAGAAACTGTGTGTATTGTGGTGATGCAAAAGTTGCTGGAGAATTTGCAAGTGGGAGGAAGTGGAGTGATATTTGGAAATCTGACTTTTAAAAGTGTCATTTAGCAAGCAAATCAGATATGGATGGTGTGCAAAAGCTGGAGTGAGAAAATTCTTCCTCACCCTGTACAGGCCTGCTATGTAGGTTGTGTGAGAGTGCAGATGAACTTGATCAAACCCAGAGGATAACAAAGTTCTTATTGACAGTGATTTACTAGCTGTTAAAATGAGTACCTCTATTTAAAGTTCAGTGTGCACATATTGTTGTCACTGGGTAAAAATTGCACAGCACAAGATTTTTTGGCACACCGCTCATTACAAATTAGATGGGACATTGGTGGGAAGGTGGGGAGACTTCAAGTGTCCTTGACACGCTCACCTGCTAGGTGTGCGTCCAGCTGCAGCTTGTAACCCTGCACGTTAGGGAGTTTGAGCTGGAAATGGATGAATTCCAGATCATTTGGGAGTTGGAGGCCGTGATGGATATGACATGAGGAGAGGTGAGTTACACCCAAGGTGCAAGACACAGGAAACTGGGTGAGAGTCAGGAAGGGGAATGAGGTTAAATAGCCATCGCAGAGTACTCTTGTTGCTATCCCGCACAACAACAGGTGGACCACTTTCGGAACTGTTAGGGGGGATTACCTAGCAGAGGAATTTCAAAGGGCTGATAGGGGCTTTGTTAGTTAGGGAATTAAAACTAGCAGAGGTCTAATATCCTAGTGGTGAGGCTTGCTAGCTAGTGCTAGTGTGTGGCAGGGGTTGGTGGTTAAATTAAAGTTGCAGGCGGGATTGGAGCCAGAATGGCAGAACAGATGGGTGGAAAGGGTGAATTGAAATGACTTATATCCTTAATATACATGAAGAGTAGAAATATTTACATTAATTCTCCATCTAAATGTGCAATGTGTAATTTCTAGTAATCTATAATAAATAGTACAGTCATTATAACATAGTAATACAATTTCATCAGTATGAATTAATCAGTCTGATGGCCTGGTGGAAGTAGCTGTCCAGGAGCCTGTTGGGCCTGGCTTTTATGCTGCAGTACCATTTCCTGGAGGGTAGCAGCTGGAACAGTTTGTGGTTGGGTAAATCGGATCCCCAATGATCCTTCGGGCCTTTATACGCACCTGTCTTTGTAAATGTCCTAAATAGTGGAAAGTTCGCATCTACAGATGCTCTGGGCTGTCTGCACCACTCTCTGCAGAGTCCTGCGATTGAGGGAAGTACAGTTCCCATACCAGGCAGTGATGCAGCCAGTCAGGATGCTCTCAATTGTGTCCCTGTAGAAAGTTCTTAGGATTTGGGACCCCATCCCAAACTTCTTCAAGCTTCTGATGTGGAAGAGGTAGACAGCCACATACCACACAGCCGGTGTGCACAGACCAGATGAGATCCTCGGTGATGTTCATGCCGAGGAACTTAAAGCTGCTTCCTCTCTCAACTCCAGATCCATTGATGTCTCCATTCCTTCTGTAGTCCACAACCAGTTCCTTTGTTTTTGTGACATTGAGGGAGAGGTTGCTTTCTTGACACCCAGACAGATGTTGTTCAGACAAAGTCAGCAATCAAAAGGTTGAGCATGGTATGATGAATGTGCAGAGCTGTGTTTTTCACAATGCAAGAAGCATCGTAGGAAAGTCAGATGAGTACAGGTCATGGAATCATGATATTGTAGCCATTACTGGGACTTGGTTGCATCCAACAGTCTGAGGGATTTAGAGGAACAAATTTGTAGAGAGATTGCAGACTATGCCAAGAAACATATGTTGATATCGTAAGTGATTTTTAACTTTCCAAATATTGACTGGGCCTCCCATACTGAAAAAGGACTAGCTGAGGTAGAGTTTGTCAAATGTGTCCTTCATCAATACGTAGAATTCCCAATGTAGAACTGTGCAAAAAGCTATTTGGAAATGATCCAGGGCTAGTGACAGAAATTAGTGTATGGGAACACTTTGTATCCGGTGATCATAATACCATGAGATTCCAAGTAAATATGGAAAAAGAGAGGTCTGAACCACAGGTTGAGATTCTAAATTGGGGAAAGGTCAATTTTGATGGCATCAGAAAGGATCTGACAAGTGTGTTTTGGGAAAGGCTGTTTTCTATCAAAGGTGTACTTGGTAAGTGGGAGGCCTTCAGAAGTGGAATATTGAATGTGTAGAGTTTATATGAGCATGCAAAATTGAAAGTTGAAAGGTAACTGGTGCAGGGATCCTTGGTGTTCAAGAGATATTAAGGACCCGGAGATCTTGTTCCTCTAAATGCCTCGGACTGTTGGGTGCTACCAAGACTCATTAATGACTGCAAATCATAAATCAATGTCCTGAGCATATCTGATTTTCTTTTTAGTTGTCTTCTGTTGGTTTTAAAAACTTTCCAATAGCTTTTGTTGTATTATTTGCCCTCTCTTTGGCTTTTATATTGGCGTTGGCTTTGTCTTCTCATTTCAGCCACGGTTGTGTCCTCCTGCCTTTCCAATGCTTCCACTTCTTTGGGATGTATCTACCATGCGCCTCCCGAATTGCTCCCAGAAACTCCAGCCATTGCTGCTCCATCGTTATTCCTACCAGTTTCCCCTTCCAGTCAAGTTTGGCCAGCTTCTCTGTCAAAGAAACATGGAGAAATTCTGTGCAGAAACAGGCCATTTGTCCCCTCTAGACAATGATGATAACATTTAAGATGTCTAATGCAACCACCTGCACCAGGACCATCGCCCTCCATACCCCTACCATCAAGGTACCTATCCCAGCTTCACTTAAATGGTGAAATTCAGCTGGCATGAACCACTTGTGCTGGCATCTCATTCCACACTGTCACAACCATTTCAGTGAAGAGTTTTCCCACATCTTCCCCTTAAATTTTCACCTTCACCACTTACCGATGACCTCTGGTTATAGTCCCACCCAACCTCAGTGGAAAAAGCCTGCTTGCACTTACCCTCATAATAGTGTATACTTTGAACAAATCCTCAAAGCAATGTATAATTTCCTTGTTTATGTTCAGAGCCTTTTTTACGTGTATAAGATGATGAGGAGCATTGATCGTGTGGATAGCCAGAGACTTGTTCCCAGGGCTGAAATGGCTAACACGAGGGGGCAGTTTTAAGGTGCTTGAAAATGTGTATCAAGGGGATGTCAGAGGTAAGTTTTTCTCACAGAGAGTGGTGGGTAAGTGGAATGCACTGCCAGCAATGGTGGTAGAGACGGATACAATAGGGTCTTTTAAGAGACTCTTCGATAGGTACATGGAGCTTTGGAAAACAGAGGGCTATGCGTTATGGAAATTCTAGGCAGTTTCTAGAGTAGGTTACATGGTCGGCACAACTTTGTGGCCTGAAGGCTCTGTAATATGTTGTAGATTTCTATGTTCTATGTCAAACAGCGAAACAACATTGGCTGTTCTCCAATCCTCTGGTTCCTCCCCCTGTCACCAAGGATGATTTAATTATCTCTGCTAGGGGCCCCGACAATTTCTGCACTTACCTCCCGTAGAGTCCGAGGGAGCACCTTGTCATGCCCTGGAGATTTATCCACCCTAATCTGCCTCAGGATAGCGAACATCCTCTCTTCTTTAATCTGTACAGGGTCCACGATGTTAATGCCACTTTCCCACACTTCCATAGACTCTGTGCCCATCTCCTGAGTAAATAGAGATGATCTTCCCCATCTGCTTTGGTTCCAAACATGGATTACCATTCTGGTCTTTCAGAGAACCAACTTTGTCCCTTGCAATACTTTTGATCTTAATGTATCTCCAGAATCCCTTAGGATTATCCTTCATTTTTTCTGTGAGGGCAATCTCATGCCTTCTTTTAGCCATTCTGATTTATTTCTTATTTGTTCTCTTGCATTTCTTATACTCCAGGAGAACCTGCCTGCCTATCCCTGTTATGCAACTCCGTTTTGTGCTCCACCAGGGTCTCAATATCTCTTGAAATACAGTTTCTATCTTTACCTTTTATTCTGACAAGCACATACCTGCTTTGTACTTCCAAAACTTCACTTTGAAGGCCTCCCATTTACCAAGCACACCTTTGCCACAAAGCAGCCTGTCCCAGTCCACAGTTGCCAGGTCCTAGTGTCATAATTCCAGGTGTTGATCCATGCCCTGAACACATCCGCCTTTCCTACGCTGCTGCTTGTATTGAAATATACAGGGCTCAGCATATTCACTGCACCATGCTCAACGTTTTCATTCCTGACTTTGTTTGAGGACAGAACAACATCTGTCTCCACAACCTCTCTACTATCTGTTCTGTTATTCAGGCTCCCATTCACCCTACAACTTTAGTTTAAATGTCCCCCCCCACTACCCCCACCTCTCGACATGCAGCTCTATCACCCCTTTGGCTTTCATCTCCCAGATCAATAAAAAGGAGGTGCATACCAGGTACAGGAAAATAGGAACAAATGGGGTACTTATGAAGTTTGAGCCTCAGCTGTGGCAGCGTGTTTGTGTCTTTGAGCAAGGCACTTAGCCACACATTGCTCTAGTGTCTGTGCGAGGAGTGGCACCCCACACAGACTTCCAACCTGCACCTTGTAAGGCATGAAAATGCCCGACGCGGGCCTCTCATGGCCTGAGTCGATGTTCCTTCCTTCCTTCCTATGAAGTACAGGAAATTCAAGTGAACACTTATGAAAGAAATAAAAGAAGGCATGGTTGCCCCAGCAGACAAGGTTTAGGAGACTCCTCAGGGATTCTGCAGACATGTTAAGAGCAAAAAGGTTGCAGGGAAAATATTAATCCTCTGGAAGATCAGAATGATAATCCATATGAGGAGACAAAATAGATGGGGGAGATATTTTTTTGCATCCATACTTACACAGGAGATGGACACAGAGTCTACAGAAGTGAGGCAAAGCAGCAGCAACTTCATGGACCCTGTACAGATTACAGAGGTGGAGGTGTTTGCTGTCTTAAGGCAAATTACCGTGGATAAATCCCCAGGGCCTGACAAGGCCCTGGGACCCTGTGGAAGACAGGTGCAGAAATTGTCAGGGCCCAAGCACAGATACTTAAATCATCCTCAGTGACAGGTGAGGGACTGGAGGATTGGAGGACAGTCAATGTTATTCCCCTGTTCAAAAAAGGCTCTAAAAATAAACTCAGAAATTGTACGTTGGTGAGCTTAACACCTGCAGTGGGAAAGTTATTGGAACGTATGTGCAGGAACCAGATATATAAGTATTTGGATGGATGTGGACTGATTAAGGATAGACAGCATGGCTCTGTGCATGGTTGGTCATGTCTAGCCAATCTTATCGAGTCTCACGAGGAAGTTATCAGGAAAGTGGATGAACTCAAAGCACTTGACAAAGTCTCATATGGGCGTTTGGTCAAGAAGGTTCAGTCACTCAGCATTCAAGATCAGATAGTAAATTGGATGAGACACTGTCTTTGGGAGAAGCCAGACTGTGGTAGCAGATGGTTGCCTCTCTGACCGGAGGCCTGTGACTAGTGGTGTGCCTCAGGGATCAGTGCTGGATCTGTTGTTGTTTGTCATTTATATCAGTAATCTGGATGATAGTGTGGTTAACTGGATCAGCAAATTTGTGGCTGACACCAAGATTGGTGGTGTAGTGGACAGCAAGGAAGACTATCGTGGCTTGCAGTGGGATCTGGACCAGCTGGGAAAATGGTTTGAGAAATGGGAAATGGAATTTAATGAGACAAGTGCGAGGTGTTGCACTTTGGTAGGACCTAGAATTACACAGTGAGTGGTCGGGCAGTGAGGAGTGCTGTAGAAGCAACGGATCTGGGAATACAGGTCTATAATTCACTGAAAGTGGTGTCAGAGTTGAATAGGGATGGAAAGAAAGATTTTGACACATTGGCCTTCATAAACCAAAGTACTGAGAACAGGAGATGGATGTTATGTTGACATTGTACAAGACAATGTTGCAGCCTAATTTGGAGTATTGTGTGCAGTTTTGGTCACCAACCTACAGGGAAGATGTAAAAGAGGTTGAAAGAGTTCAGAGAAAATTCAGAAGGATGTTGCCACATCTGAAGGACTTGGGTTATAAGGAAAGAGTGAACAGGTCAGGACTTTATTCCTTGGAACATAGAAGATTGAGGAGCGATTTGATGGAGGTATACCACAATTAAGAGGGGTATAGATAGGGTAAATGCAAGCTGGATTTTACCACTGAGATTGGGTGGGACTATAACCAGAGGCCATGGGTTAAGGATGAAAGGTGAAATGCTAAGGGGAAAATGAGGGGAAACTTCTTAACACAGACGGTCATCTGGGTGTGGAGTGAGCAGCCAGCACAAATGGTGTATGCGAGTTCGATTGCAACATGTTAGGGGTTTGTATAGGTACCTGGATGGTAGGGGTATGGGAGTAGAAAGTTTAAATAGCTCGACAGCAACTAGATGGGCCAAAGGGTCTGCTTCTGTGTTGTACTTTTCTATGACTCTGACAAGAACCTTAAATAATACTAACATTCACTCTATAATTCCTTTTAACAGCTGTGCAGACTAACCATACATCTGAGTAGGAGATATTTACTAAAATATTTGCTAAAACTGTGGCACTTTAAATTAACAGTACATACAAGAAAATCCCAGCTGCACGTCAACAAAGGCTATTTGTGTGAGAGTGTTTCAGTTACTGTGGGGCCAGGAACCCATGCAGCTCAGTGTGAACAGGGAATAATACCAAGGGAGAGAGTCAAGCTGAAACAGGTGACAGATTGGAGATGGCAGAAATGCCCCATTCCTATCGAGACAGGAAGAACATCAGAGAGTTTGATGGTCATTTCAGATACCAGCACTGTGCCCAGTTAGAAGAAGATTTCTCTCTCCAACTTTGGTTGAACCTCACTGTAACAATGTGATGTCAGTTCACGTCTTAGCGACTGAAGTGATCTCATCTGAAATGTTGTCCTTCAGCCATTGATGGATTTTGTAAATCTTTTTACAGGTTAAAAATGACAAGAAATTTGTCTCTGGGAATCTCGAACACAGCACGCCAGTTTTGCTGTCTTTGGCCAGATATTTAAGAAGTGGAGCAAGGGATTCACTCAGTCATCCTACCTGCTCAGACTGTGGGAATGGATTCACTCGTTCATCTCAACTGAAGGTACATCAGTAAGTTCACACTGGGCAAGGCCATTTGCCTGTTATGTGCGTGAGAAGGGATTCAGTCGGTCTTCCAACCTGTGGACATACCAGTCAGTTCTAACTGGGCAAAGGCAGGTCATCTGCTGAATTTGTGGGGAAGGATTCACTCGGTCATCTGACCAAATGGCACACGAGCGAGTTCACACCGGGGAGCGGCCGTTCACCTGCTCAGACTGTGGAAAGGGATTCACTAAGTCATCCACCCTACAGAGTCATCAGCGAGTTCACACTGGAGAGAGGCCGTTTACCTGCTCAGACTGTGGAAAGGGATTCACTCAGTCATCCGGACTATTGGTACACCAGCGTGTTCACACTGGGGAGAGACCGTTCACCTGCTCGGACTGTGGAAAGGGATTCATTCAGTCATCCGGACTATTGGCACACCAGCGAGTTCACACTGGGGAGAGACCGTTCACCTGCTCGGACTGTGGGAAGGGATTCACTCAGTCATCCGGACTATTGGTACACCAGCGAGTACACACTGGTGAGAGACCGTTCACCTGCTCGGACTGTGGGAAGGGATTCCATGGATCATCCGACCTTCATAGACACCAGCGATTTCACACTGGGGAGAAGCTGTTCACCTGCTCAGACTGTGGGAAGGGATTCACTTTATTACATCACCTACAGAGTCACCAGCGAGTTCATACTGGAAAGAGGCCGTTCACCTGCTCAGACTGTGGGAAGGGATTCACTCAGTCATCGGGACTGCTGGCACACCAGCGAGTTCACACTGGGGAGAAGCCGTTCACCTGCTCAGACTGTGGGAAGGGATTCACTCGTTCATCTGATCTGCTGGCACACCAGCGAGTTCACACAGGGGAGAGACCGTTCACCTGCTCAGACTGTGGGAAGGGATTCAGTCGATCATGTGATGCTCTTAGGCACCAGCGATTTCACACTGGGGAGAAGCCAATCACCTGCCCAGACTGTGGGAAAGGATTCACTTTATTACCTGATCTATGGAGACACCAGTCGGTTCACACCGGGGAGAGGCCGTTCACCTGCTCAGTCTGTGGGAAGACATTCGCCCAGTCATCCGACCTACAGAGTCACCAGAGAGTTCACACTGGGGAGAAGCCGTTCACCTGCTCAGTCTGTAGGAAAGGATTCACTCAGTCATCCACCCTACAGAGACACCAGCGAGTTCACACTGGGGAGAGGCCGTTCACCTGCTCAGAATGTGGGAAGGGATTCACGCAGTCAACCCACCTACAGAGTCACCAGAGAGTTCACACTGGGGAGAAGCCGTTCACCTGCTCTCAGTGTGGGAAGGGATTCACTCAGTCATCTAACCTTGTGACACACTACCGGGTTCACACTGGGAGAAAATTTCAATAAGCTTCATGCTGGATATTTGTCCATCAACGTTGCTGAATGCAATTTTGAGAGTGACTGTCAGTGCTGAACTCTGCAATTATTGCTGCTGCTCACCACACCCAGTTCTGCACCCTGGTCACTGGGCATGGGAGGAGTTTCTTCTGCTGCATATTCACCTTTAATGGGACTGGAGTTTAATATTCTGGATTTGTGACATATAAATCAGTTCTATTTTAAACTCTGTCTCCGGTGAATTTATGACACACCTAGTGTACAGTAGAGAGTCGACTCAGGCTGGCTCGACCTGACCAGTGATTCTGTTCCACGACAGTCCTTTTCAATCCTCCCCTGTTGTTCCCCTCTCGCTCTCCCTGTGCTGATGGGTTCCAATCAGTCACCACTCTGTGGGTGAAGAGGTTTCTCTTGAATTCTCTGCAGACTGAAGAAGTCGAGCTGACTGCAGTTCTGTCTGAGATGTTCTTCGCCCCTCTAATCTCTGGACTGAGGAAGAATGACATTGGTAGTTAACCTCCTTAATCATGACTCACTTCCACATTACGGGTCATTTTCTCTGCTTCTAAAGGGTTGTTAGGAAACACCCCTGGCCTCTAAAGACTGAAAGCAGAATGGGAAACCATCAGTTGGATGTTCAAGGGAGCAGGGTCAGGAACCAGAGGCAGGTCTGCACAGGGCAGAGTTTGGGTCTGTGGACGATAGTCGGGGTAAGAACGTATGATGAGGAGAAGGGAATCAGCAGCAGGACGTGGCAACAAATGTCAAGAGTAGCAACATTTGGAAGCTGATTGACAGAGAAAATTTTTCTGTTTTCTGACTGATGACACAAACAATATCTGTGGTGAGGTGCTCCACTGGTCGAGGAAAACATGTGTTGAGAATGGTTATATCTAGTGTGGGAGCCATTCCTGCTTGTTTATCCTGTAATATTATATTTGAATGGTTATTATGGATTGTCCTATCTGAAATAATGTATTGATTATCATATAATTTGTAAGATTTGACTCTAAAACTGGATCTGGCTTGAATTTATGGTGCCTTAATGAAGTGATGGAGGGCATTGATGAGTTTGTATTTTAAAGCAAGATTTTGGTGAATGATATTTGCCACTTGATTGTACTTTTGTAATTAATCAGATTGAGTTAAACTGCTGCAGGATCCTGAGACGTGTTGGATTGTGTCTGGTTTGTCTTGGCATTTTCTGCATTTACTGCCTTGTTTGTTTGTATTTCATGTACTTTTGATTTTTTTTCCCTTTTGTTAACCACCTTATCCTGTATTTCTGCAAGGAACCCCTCTGTTTCTGGGAAGAGGTCTCCAACTCTCAGTCAGGTGCTCGATGCTTCCTTGTCACCATCTGGTCTGCTCAGATCATTGGGATGTCTCCCAAGGAGGGTCATACTCGTTCCACTGGTTAATGTTTTCTTCCATAGTGATGATTCATTTTTCTGAGTTGTCCTCTCATTGAAGTTTTCTGGTCTGTATTTCTTATCACGATGGCATAGACACACCTGGAGTGCTGAATCCTGTTCATTTCTGATGAAAATATATACTTAGAAATTTTATACTGTTGTGTGATTTCTTTTTCATGTGTGTTACTCCTCTAGCTCCCGTCCAAGGTAGTGTTAATCTAAGTGGGTTTGAGCGTAAATAGCCTTTTCTAAAGTTCTTACTTATCTTTGTAAATTTTACTGATTGAAGTGGCAGCAAGATATTTTTATTAAAAAAAGTCAATGTCGGTTTTGATGGAAGTGTTTATTGCCTTTGTTGTATTTGTTAACAACTGAGCTCTGTTTGGCAGGTTTTTTTAAGCCTTGAACTAAATTTTGTCAAAGGTTTTCACAATTTCACACTACTTTCTATTTTCTTTGCTTGTTGATATTCCAGATACGTGGGTGTCAAGAGTCCCGATGAAGGGTCTTGGCCTGAAATGGTGATTCCCATCCATAGATGCTGCCTGACATGCTGAGCTCGTCCAGCAATTTGTGTGTAGTTCTCTAGATTTCTCGCATCTGCAGGTCCTCTTGTTTCCAGATACTTATACATTTCTTGAAAGAACAAGCTGGTACTGGGGTTGTGTGGCTTTTTTACTAAAATATTAAACAAGATCATTAGAAAGAGGTGGCATAAAGTTGGAAGGTGCAGAATCTGTGGGTAGAATTAAGGAATAGCAAATGTACAAAAAAAATCCCTGATGGGAATTGTATAGAGACCCCCAAACAGTAGTGAGTATGTGGTCCACAAATTACAATGGGAGATAGAAAGTGCGTGACAAAAGGGCAACGTTACAATAGTCATGGGGGATTGTCATGCAGGTGATTAGGAAAATTAGGACGGTGTTGGTCTCAAGAGGAGGAATTCCTAGAATGTCTACAAGATGCTTTTTTAGAGCAGCTGGTGGTTGAGCCCACTTGGGGATCAGCTATTCTGGATTGTGTGTTGTAATGAAGCGGAATTGATTCGGTCACTTAAGTTCAAAGAACCCTTAGGGGCAGTGATCTTAATATGATCAAATTCACCCTGACATTAGAGAAGGAAGAAGCTAAAGTCCGATGTGGAATAAAGAGAATTACAGAGGCATGAGAGCAGAATTGGTCAAAATTGATTTGAAAAGAACATGGGCAGGGATGAAAACAGAGCAGAGATAGCTGCAATTTCTGGAAGCAATTCGGAAGGCACAGGATATACAAATCACAAAGAGGAAGCAGTATTCTAAAGGTGAGGTGACAAAACCGTGGCTGATCAGAGAAACCAAAGACAACATATAAACCAAAGAGAGAGCATGGAGCAAAAATTACCAGGAAGTTAGAGGATTGGGAAGCTTTTAAAAACCAACAGAATGCAACTAAAATAAATAAGGGAAAAGATGGAATACATAGGTGAGCTAGGCAGTAATATTAAAGAGGATACTAAATTTTTCTTCAGGTACATACAGTGTAAAAGAGAGGTGGAAGTGGATTTCAAACCACTGGGAAATGATGCTGGAGAGGTATTAATGGGGTGGGGGTGCAAGGTGATGGCAGATGAACTGAATAAGTATTGTACATCACTCTTATCTGTCGAAGACACTGGCAGGAATATGAAAGTCCCAGATGTCAGTGGTCAGAATGTGTAAAGTTACGTTACTCGGGAGAAGTTTCTTGGGAAACAGAGATGGTCTGAAGGTAAATAGATCACCTGGACCAGATGGTGAACACCCCAGAGATCTGAAAGAGGTGGCTGAAGGGATGTGGAGGCATTAGCAATGATCTTTCGAGATCTTACCCCCACTACCCGAAATGTCCTCTCCTCACCCACCCTCCCAACTCCAGTCCTGTCCCCGCTTGCAGGGCAACAGTCTGCCGGTGTTTGCCCCCCAATGTGGTGAATCGCCACCACCGTGGGCTCAGACATTTCCACAGATGAGCCCCTCCTGTCCCCACCGGGACAAACATCCTGTCCGCCCCCTCTCTCACCGTCTTCATCCTCTCCCTCCCCGGGGAACCGGCATCAAACCGACGGGCCGAGCGGTCTCCTCCTACCTCTCAGCGATACATCAGACTCCGGCCGCAGGAGACGCTTCACAAACGCCCCAACTTCCCTCGGAGGGAAATGGAAATAAATCAGAAAGCGGACATTTACTTTCAGGTTTATCCCGCTTTGACGGAGAGATCGGACACGGGGTCAGCGGGGGTAACGCCCTCTCGGCCGGTCCGCCTTCGCGACTGGGTGTAACCAATGATTGACATCGGTTCGCACCAATGGGAATAGCCTGACGTCACACATGGGCCCTTTTCCCTTCCAAACAAGTTTGGCCAGCTTCTCTGTCATAGAAACATGGAGAATTTCAGTATGGAAACAGGCCATTTGGCCCATCTAGTCAATGCTGAAAAAACATTTAAGCTGTCTAATCCACTGGGACCATCGCCCTCCATACCCCTACCATCCAGGTACCTATCAAACTTCTTCGAAATGGTGAAACTGAGCTCATATTGACCACTTGTGCTGGCATCTCATTCCACACTCTCACAACCATTTCAATAAAGAGCTTTTCCACATGTTCCCATTAAATTTTCACCTTTCCCATTTACCCATGACCTCTGATTGGCATCCCACCCAACCTCAATGGAAAAAGCCTGCTTGCATTTACCTTATCTATATTCTCATAATTTTGTATACTTCTAACAAATCCTCAAAGCAGTGTATAATTTCCTTGTTTATGTTTAGAGCCTTTTTCAGGTGTATAAGATGATGAGGGGCATTGATCGTGTGGCTAGCCAGAGGTTTTTTCCCAGGGCGGAGATGGCTAACACGAGGGGGCATAGTTGTAAGCTGCTTGGAAATAGATACCGAGTGGATGTCAGGGGTACGTTTTTTTACACAGAGAGTGGTGGGTGCGTGGGATGCACTGCCGGCTATTTGCGTGAGAATGTTTCAGTTACTGTGGGGCCGGGAACCCATGCAGCTCAGTGGGAACAGGGAATAATACCAATGGACAGAGTCAAACTGAGCCAGGTCACAGATTGGAGATGACAGAAATGGCCCATTCTTATTGAGACAGAAAGAGCATCAGAAAGTTTGATGGTCATTCCAGATACCAGCACTGTGCCCAGTTAGAAGATGGTTTCTCTCTCCAACTTGAGTTGAACTTCACTGTAACAGTGTGATGCCAGATCACACCTTGACAACTCAAGTGATCTCATCTGAAATGTTTTCCTTCACCCATTGATGGATTTTGTAAATCTTTTCACAGGTTAAGAATGACAAGGAATTTGTCTATGGGAATCTCGAACACAACACATCAGTTTTTCTGTCTCTGTCCAGATATTTAAGAAGTGGAGCAAGGGATTCACTTGATCATCCTTCCTGCTCAGATGTGGGGAGGGATTCACTCGATCATCTGACCGACTGACATGCCTGTCATTTTACGTTGGGGGGAACCCGTTCATCTGCTCAGACAGTGGGAATGGATTCAGTCGGTCATTTCAACTGAAGGTACATCAACAAGTTCACACTGGGACAAGGCCATTCACCTCTTCTGTGTGTGAGAACGGATTCAGTCGGTCTTCTCGCCTGTGGACACACCAGTCAGTTCACACTGGGCAGTGGCTGGTCATTTGCTGAATTTTTGGGGAAGAATTCACTCAGTCATCTGACCTAATGGCTCACCAGCGAGTTCACACCAGGGAGCGACCATTCAACAGGTTTCTGTTCCATATTATTATATGAAAATCTATCCCTGCCATTCCCCTCTCACTCTCCCTGTGATGACAGGTTGCAACTAGTTACTACTCCGTGGGATAGGAGATTTCCCTTGAATTTCAGAGAATCATAGAAATCTACAGCACATTACAGACCCTTTGGCCCACAATGTTATGACGACCATGTAACTTACTCTAGAAACTGCCTAGAATTACACTACCGCATAGGCCTCTATTTTCCTAATCTCCGTGTACCTATCTAAGAGTCTCTTAAAAGACCCTATTGTATCCGCTTCTACCACCGTTGCTGGCAGTGCATTCCACACACACACCACACTTTGTTCAAAAAACTTAGCTCTGACGTCTCCTCTGTACCGACTACCAAGCAGCTTAAACCTATGCCCCCTCGTGTTAGCCGTTTCAGCCCTGGGAAAAAGCCTCTGGCTATCCACACGACCAATGCCTCTCATCATCCTACACACCTGCATGAATCTCCTGCATGCTTCTCTCCAGACTGAATAAGACGATGAGCACTCTGTGGTTTTAATGTTCTTCAGGGCTCTGGTCTAAGGTGTTTAAGCTCCTTCTTCCCTGATCTTTTCAACATTTTGTGTCACTCTCACTCATTTCAAAGGACTGTGCCTCTGACAGCTGGGTTGTTGCAATGCACCTCTAAAGTCTGACAGCAGACCAGCGAGTGAATGTTCGATGGAACAGAGTCAGAAACCAAATAATTACCAGCCTGAGTCAGGGCTTTTGGGCTCCGAGAAGAGATGGCCCATAGAGATTACAAGGAGGAGGAGAAAGAGAAATTAGACCAGCAGGATGTGGCTACAAGTGAAAGATCAGAAACATTTTGAAAATGTTTGATTGAAAAAAAAGGTGGTTAATTTCTGCAAATTACTGGAGGAAATCAACATATCAGGCAGCAAATGTGGAGAGGAATAAATGGAGAACGTTTAGGCCGAGTCCCTTCAGCATGCCTAGACTGTGTACTCCTCTGCTTAGTTGCTGCCAGCATTTTGTGTGTGGGCGTCTCTGTATTTCCAGCAACTTTTGTATTTCATATCTGCATTTGTAAGAGGATTATACCTTGGCATTAAATAGATGGAATACCTGTTGATATTGAGTCCAGAACAAGGGGCCACAGTTTGAGGATAGAGGGGAAGCCTTTTAGGACCGAGATTAGGAAAAACTTCTTCACACAGAGAGTGGTGAATCTGTGGAATTCTCTGCCACAGGAAACAGTTGAGGCCAGTTCATTGACTATATTTAAGAGGGAGTTAGATATGGCCCTTGTGGCTATGGGGGTCAGGGGGTATGGAGGGAAGGCTGGGGCGGGGTTCTGAGTTGGATGATCAGCCATGATCATAATAAATGGTGGTGCAGGCTCGAAGGGCCGAACGGCCTACTCCTGCACCTATTTTCTATGTATGTTTCTATGTATATTGTTTGTGGGAGCCGCCAACACAAAAAAAAACTGAGCTGTGGATATCGAACTAGCGCTTGCAGAAACTTTTAATGGCATCGTGATTACGCATAAATCCTTGCGATAAAAATGTCGCCGTCGCCGAAGCACCGATCAAATGCGCAGGCGTCAGGGTTGTTGCTGTTAGCGAATATCACGCTTGCGCAAAGTATACAAAAGGCCTCTGATTATTCGGTGAAGGTTAGAGCGGGATTGCGGGAGGGACAGTCGCTGTGACCCGCAATCCCGGGACAGTCCAGCTCTCTCGTCCCTCTCTCTCTGCCCCACGATCCGTACACGGGTCCCGGGGAGCTTCCGGCTGATGAGGGAATGGGAACCGATGGATCTCTCAGACAGAGCTGAGCTCCAGCTATCTAAATGCAAGGATTAGGAACTCGGAGAAACGGAACAAAATCTTTTACATCACCGGTTGAGAAAATCACCTTTGTTCTACCTCCAATCACAAACCAGAGAAAAATTGTAGATGTTGGAAATCCATGCAACAGACACAAAACGCTGGAGGAATTCAACATTAGTACTCTTTTCCATAGATGCTGCCTGGCCTGCTGATTTCCTCCAGCATTTTTTGTGTGCTCCTTGTTCTACCTCCTCTGGTGAGAAAATCCTTCATTACCCGCTACAGGCCTGCTACATAGGTTGTGTGAGAGTGCAGATGAACTCGATCAAACCCAGATGAGATCAAAGTTCTTATCGCCAGTGATTTGGTTGCTGTTGAAATGAATACCTCTGTATATAAAGTTCAGTTTTCACATGTTGTCACTGGGCAAGAATTGTACAGCACAAGATTTTTGCAGACACTGGTCATTACAAATTAGAGGGGACATTAGTGGGAAGGTGGGGAGACCTCCAGTGTCCCTGATACCCTCACATACCTGACTCCCTGTAACCCTGCACGTTAGGGAGTTGGAGCTGGAAATGGATGAATTCCGGATCATTCAGAAATCAGAGGGGATGACACGAAGAGAGGTGAGTTACACCCAAGGTGCAGGACACAGGAAACTGGATGCGAGTCAGGAAGGAGAATGAGGTTAAATAGCCATCACAGAGTACTCTTGTGGCCATCCCCCAGGACAACAGGTAGACCACGTTAGGAACTGTTGGCAGGGAATTAGCTAGCACAGGAAAGTCAAAGGGGATTTGTTAGTTAGGGGAACAGAACTAGAAGGGGACTAATATCCTAGTGGTCATGCTTGCTAGTGCTAGTGGATGTTAAACTGAAGTTGCAGGGTGGATGGGAGCCTGAATACCAGAACAGATAGTGGAGTCATTGAAGTGAATTGACTTTATTACTTACATCCTTCATATACATGTGGAGTAGAAATCTTTATGTTCCGTCTCCATCTAAATGTGCAATTTGTAGTAATTTGTAATAAACAGTATGTACATCAGAATGGTCAATATAATATAGAAATACAATTGTATCAGCATAAATATATGAGTCTGATGACCTGGTGGAAGGAGCTGTCCCAGAGCCTGTTGGTTCTGGCTTTCATGCTGTGGTACCATTTCCCGGATGGTAGCAGCTGGAATAGTTTGTAGTTGGGGGTGAATCAGGTCTCCAGTGATCCATCAGGCCCTTTTTTACACATCTGTCAGTGTAAGTGTCATGAATAGTGGAAAGTTCACATCTACAAATGCACTGGGCTGTCCGCACCACTCTCTGCAGAGTCCAGCGATTGAGGGAGGTACAGATCCCATACCAGGCAGTAATGCAGCCAGCCAGGATGCTCTCTATTCTGCCCCTGTAGAAAGTTCTTTACATTTGGGGGCACATTCCAAACTTCTTCAGCCTTCTGAGGTGAAACTGGCATGCTTGTGCCTTTTTCACCACACAGCCGGGATGTACAGACCACGTGAGATCCTCGACGATGTTTGTGCCGAGGAACTTAAATCTGTTTACCCTCTCAACTCCAGATCCATTGATGTCAATAGGGGTTAGCCTGTCTCCATTCCTTCTGTAATCCACAACCAGCGCCTTTGTTTCTGTGACATCGAGGAAGTGGTTGTTTTCTTGACACCAGTCAGATGTTGTTCAAACTTCAGACAAAGTCAGCAATCAAAAGGTTGAGCATGGTGCTTCGAATGTACTGAGCTGTGTAAATCAAATGCAAGAAACATCATGGGAAAACCAGATGAGCTCAGTGCATTGAATTCTGATATTGTTACCATTACTGGGACTTGGTTGAAACCAAAAGTCTGAGGGATTGAGAGGAACAAATTTACAGAGAGATCACAGACTATGCCAGAAACAAAGACTGATACAGTAAGTGATTTTAACTTTCCATATATTGACTGGGCGTCCCATACTGTAAAAGGACTAGATGGGGCAGAGTTTGTCAAATGTGCTCTCAACCAGTAGAATTCTCAAAGTAGAAGTGTGCAATAAGCTATTAGGAAATGATCCAGTGCTAGTGACAGAAATTAGTGTATGGGAAGACTTTGTACCTAGTGATCATAATACCATGAGATTCCAAGTAAATATGGAAAGAGAGAGGTCTCGACCACAGGTTGAGATTCTAACTTGGGAAAGGTCAATTTTGGTGGTATCAGAAAGGATCTGACAAGTGTGAATTGGGACAGGATGTTTCTGGCAAAGGAGCACTTGGTAAGTGGGAGTTCTTCAGAAGTGAAGTTTCGAGGGTTGTATGTGCCTGTCAAAATAAAAGTTTGGTAACTGGTGCAGGGAACCTTGGTTTTCCAGAGATATTGAGGCCCCGGATATTTTGTTTCTCTAAATGCCTCAGGCTGTTGGGTGCTACCAAGACTCATTAGTGACTACAATATTATAATTCCACGCCCTGAGCTCAGCTGACTTTTTTTGAAGTCATCTTCTGTTGGTTTCTAAAAGCTTCCCAATAGTTTTTGCTCTTTTGTTTGCCCTCTCTTTGGTTTTTACATTGGCTTTGGCTTCTCATTTCAGCCATGGTTCTGCCCTCCAGACTTTACAATGCTTCCAGTTCTTTGGGATGTATCTATCACTCACCTCCCAAATTGCTCCCAGAAACTCCAGCCATTGCTGCTCTGTTGTCAGTTTCTACCAGTTTCCCCTTCCAATCAAGTTTGGCCAGCTTCTCTGTCATAGAAACATGGAGAAGGTCAGTGCAGAAACGTGCCCACTCTGGACGATCAGTGAATGGTAATCTATACTGTGAATGGTATCTATAATGTGAAAAAGACTAAGGAGCTGGTGGTAGACCTGAGGAGAGCTAAGGTACTGGTGACCCCTGTGTCCATCCAGGGGGTCAGTGTGGACATGTGGTGGCCAGTGCTATCATGTTTGCTGTTGTGTGCTGGGGCAGCAGGCTGAGGGTAGCAGACACCAACAGAATCAACAACTCATTCATAAGGCCAGTGATGTTGTGGGGATGGAACTGGACTCTCTCACGGTGGTGTCTGAAAACAGGATGCTGCCTAAGTTGCATGCCATCTTGGTCAATGTCTCCCATCCACTACATAATGTACTGGGTGGGCACAGGAGTAGATTCAGCCAGAGACTCATTCCACCGAGATGCAGCACAGAGCATCATAGGAAGTCATTCCTGCCTGTGGCCATCAAACTTTACAACTCCTCCCTTGGAGGGTCAGACACCCTGAGCCAATAGGCTGGTCCTGGACTTATTTCATAATTTACTGGCATAATTTACATATTACTATTTAACTATTTATAGTTCTATTACTAGTAATTATTTATGGTGCAACTGTAACAAAAAACAATTTCCCCCAGGATCAATAAAGCATGACTATGAATATACGAGGAGGCAAAATAGATAGGGTAGATTTTACATAGCATTCTTGCAGCTGTATTTACTCAGGACACAGATACCCATTCAAACTTCTCATCAATGGTGGAATCGAGCTCACATGCATCACTTGTGCTGGCATCTCATTCCACACTCTCAACCATTTCACTGAGAGGTTTTCCACATATTCCCCTTAAATTTTCACCTTCCCCACTTACCCATGACCTCTGGTTGTCGTTCCACCCAAACTCAGTGGTAAAAGCCTGATTGCATTAACCCTATCCATACCCTCATAATTTTGTATACTTCTAACAAATCCTCAAATCATGTATAATTTCCTTGTTTATGTTTAAAGCCTTTTTTAGGGGTCTAAGATGATGAGGGGCATTGATCATGTGGATAGTCAGAGGCTTTTCCCAGGGCTGAAATGGCTAACATGAGGAGCCTGAATAACAGAACATATAGTGCAGAGTTGTGGAGACAGATGTTGTTCAGGCTTCAGATAAAGTCAGGAATGAAAAGTTTCAGCAACTTTAGTTTAATCCCCCACACACAAACACAAACCCACCTTCCACCATGCAGCTCTATCACCCCTTTGGCTTTCATCTCCCAGATCAATAAAAAGGAGGTGCATACCAGGTACAGGTAAATAGGAACAAATGGGGTACTTATGAAGTACAGGATATTCAAGTGAACACTTACGAAAGAAATAAAAGAAGGCATGAGGTTGCCCAGCAGACAAGGTGAAGGAGAATCTTCAGGGATTCTGCAGATATGTTCAGAGTGAAAAGATTGCAAGGGAGAAAATTAATCCTCTGAAAGATCAGAATGGTAATCCATATGAGGAGACAAAATAGATGGGGGAGATTTTTTTGCCATCTGTATTTACTCAGGAGATGGTCACAGGGTCTATAGAAGTGAGGCAAAGCAGCATCAACTTCATGGACCCTGTACAGATTACAGAGGTGGAGGTGTTTGCTGTCTAAAGGCAGATTACCATGGAAAAATCACCAGGGCCTGACAAGTTGTTCCCTATGACCCTGTGGAAGACAAGTGCAGAAATTGGTGGGGCCCAAGCACAGGTATTTAAATCATTCACAGTGACAGGTGAGGTACTGGAGGTTTGGAGCCAATGTTATTCCGCTGTTCAAGAAAGGCTCCAAATATAAACTAGGAAATTATACGTTGGTGAGCTTGACATCAGTAGTGGAAAAGTTATTGGAACGTATGTGCAGGAACTGGATATATAATTATTTGGATAGATGTGGACTGATTAAGGATAGACAGCATTGCTTTGTGCATGGTAGGTCATGTCTAACCAATCTTATAGAGACTCTCGAGGAAGTTATCAGGAAAGTGGATGAAGGCAAGGCAGTGGATGTTGTCTACATGGATTTTAGCAGGGCACTTGACAGAGTCTCATATGGGGGGTTGGTCAAGAAGGTTCAGTCACTCAGCATTCAAGATGAGATAGTAAATTGGATGAGACACTGTCTTTGGGAGAAGCCAGACTGTGGTAGCAGATGGTTGCCTCTCTGACTGGAGACCTGTGACTAGTGGTGTGCCACAGGGATCAGTGCTGGATCTGTTGCTGTTTGTCATCTATGTCAGATATCTGGATGATAACATGGTTAGCTGTATCAGCAAATTTGTGGCTGACACCAAGGCTGGGGGTGTAGTGGACAGTGAGGAAGACTATCATGGCTTGCAGAGCAATCTGGACACACTGGAAAAAATGCGTTGAGAAACAGAAAATGGAATTTAATGCAGACAGGTGTGAAGTGTTGCACGTTAGTAGGAACAAGGTCTTACACAGTGACTGGTCGGGCTCTGAGGAGTGATGTAGAAGGAAGGGATCTGGGAACGCAGGTCCATAGTTCACTAAAGGTGGTGCCCCAGTTAGATAGGGACGGAAAGAAAGATTGTGGCACATTGGCCTTCATAAACCAAAGTACTGAGTACAGGAGATGGATGTTATGTTGACGTTGTATAAGAAATTGGTGAGGCCTAATTTGCACTGTTGTGTGCAGTTTTGGTCACCTACCTACAGGAAAGATGTTAGAGGTTGAAAGAGTTCAGAGAAAATTTGCAAGGATGTTGCCACGTCTGGAGAATTTGATTATAAGGAAAGATTGAACAGATCAGGCCTTTATTTGTTGGAACGTAGAAGATTGAGGGGAGATTTGATGGAGGAGTACCAAAATTATGAGGGGTATAGATAGGGTCAATGCAAGCTGGCTTTTACCACTGAGATTGGGTGGGACCACAACCAGAGGCCATGGGTTAAGAGTGAAAGGTGAAACGTTAAGGGGAAAATGAGGGGAAACTTCTTCACACAGTTGGTCATTCGGGTGTGGAATGAGCAGTTAGCACAAATGGTGAATGTGAGCTCAATCTCGACACTTAAGAGGTATGAGTAGGTACCTGGATGGTAGAGATATGGGAGTAGAAAGTTTAGTTCAGCACAAACTAGATAGGCTGAAGAGTCTCTTTCTGTGTTGTACTTTTCTATGACTGTGACAAGAACCTTAAATAATACTAATATTCACTTTAATTCCTTTTAACAGACCAACCATTCATCTCAGCAGCAAATTTTTATACGGTGTTTAAACTGTGGCACTTTAAATTAACAGTACATAAAAGAAAATCCCAGCTGCAGGTCAACAAAGGCTATTTGTGTGAGAGTGTTTCAGTTACTGTGGAGCCAGAGACCTATGTAGCTCAGTGGGAACAGGGAATAATACCAGTGGAGAGAGTCAAACTGATCCAAGTCACATATTTGAGATGGCAGAAATGCCCCATTCGTATAGAGACAGGAAGAGCAACAGAGAGTTTAATTCCAGATACCAGATACCATTTAATTCCATATACCAGCACTCTGCACAGTTAGAAGATGATTTCTCCTTCCAACTTGGGTTGACTGTCACTGTAACAGTGTGATGTCAGATCACACCTTGGTGACTAAAGTAATCTCATCTGAAATGTTGTCCTTCACCCATTGATGGATTTTGTAAATCTTTTTACAGGTTAAAAACTACAAGGATTTTTTCTATGGGAATCTTGAACACAACACACCAGTTTTGCTGTCTCTGTCCAGATATTTAAGAAGTGGAGCAAGAGAACCACTCGATCATCCTTCCTCCTCAGACTGTGGGGAGGGATTTACTCGATCATCTGACTGACTGGCACGCCCATCATTTTACACATGGGGAGAGGCCATTCACTTGCTCAGACTGTTGGAATGGATTCCCTCAGTCATCTCAGCTGAAGGTACATCAGTAAGTTCACACTGGTCAAGGCCATTCACCTGTTCTGTGGGTGAGAAGGGATTCAGTCGGTCTTCCCACCTGTGGACACACCAGACAGTTCACACTGGGCAGAGGCTAGTCATCTGGTGAATTTGTGGGAAGGATTCACTTGGTCATCTGACCTCATGGCTCACCAGCGAGTCCACACTGGGGAGAAGCCATTCACCTGCTCAGAATGTGGGAAGGGATTCACTCGTTCATCCACCCTACAGAGTCACCAGCGAGTTCACACAGGGGACAGGCCATTCACCTGCTCAGACTGTGGGAAGGGATTCACTTTGTCATCTCAGCTACTGAGCCACCAGTCAGTTCACACCGGGGAGTGGCCATTCAACTGTTCAGACTGTGGGAAGGGTTTCACTTGGTCACCCGACCTACCGGTGCACCAGCGAGTTCACACCGGAGAGAGGCCGTTTACCTGTTCAGTCTGTGGGAAGAGATTCACTCGGTCATCCGACCTACAGAGTCATCAGCGAGTTCACACTGGGGAGAAGCCGTTCACCTGCTCAGAATGTGGAAAGGGATTCACTCAGTCATCCAACCTACAGAGTCATAAGCGAGTTCACACTGGGGAGAAGCCCTTTACCTGCTCAGACTGTGGGAAGAGATTCTCTCATTCATTTCACGTACTGACCCACCAGCGAGTTCACACTGGGGAGAAGCCGTTCACCTGCTCAGAATGTGGGAAGGGATTCAATCAGTCATCCACCCTACTGAGTCACCAGCGACTTCACACTGGGGAGAGGCCGTTCACCTGCTCAGAATGTGGGAAGAGATTCACTCGATCATCCGACCTACTGAGTCACCAACGAGTTCACACTGGAGAGAAGCCTTTCACCTGTTCAGAATGTGCAAAGAGATTCAGTCGATCATCTGACTTACAGAGTCATCAGCGAGTTCACACTGGAGAGAAGCCGTTTACCTGCTCAGAATGTGGGAAGAGATTCACTCGATCATCCACCCTACAGCGTCACCTGCGAGTTCACACTGGGGAGAAGCCGTTCATCTGCTCAGTCTGTGGGAAGAGATTCACTCGATCATCCACCCTACAGAGTCATCAGCGAGTTCACACTGGGGAGGGGCCGTTCACCTGCTCAGACTGTGGGAAAGGATTCACTCAGTCATCCCAACTACTGGCACACCAGTCAGTTCACATTGGGGAGCGGGCGTTGATATGAATCTCGAGGTTTCATTTCCTGTGGACTGTCATTTTAGGGGAGAGAGAGAGAGAGAGAGATTGAGAAGGTGAATCAGTCTGACTTGTAGCTTGTTTACATCACTCGCAGCTTGTTTAGTTTTAACCGAGGACACAGACACTCAGAGTCAGACAGAGACAAAGGAGAAAAAATGGAAGGATCGAAAGAAGGGAACTAGTGGCCAAGGGTCACTGTTTAGAACTTTCCTATGCCCACAAGGGTGGGTTAATTATTGATTCAGTGAACATCGAATGTCTGGTTATCACCTCATTTGATCCATTGGAGTGGATCGGATTTGTGAAGACCACTTATGTCTTATGTGCCTGGGTATGGTCTGGTAATTCACTTGAAGATGATACCCCTTGTGACAAGTCCCTTTCGGTGATAATTCGTACGTGGATTTAGAACGACAAGGATAAAATCTACAGCGACTGTTCTCTTGTTTTACCACCGTGGAACCTATGGAATTTGACATAATTGCCTTGTCTCGACATTTACCCTGGATGACAAATATCTCTCTCTCATCAACTATTCCATGGATGAACTGAACTTTCATACTTTACCATCTCAAGACCCTATCTCAATAGTTTGGGAGTTATATTTAAATATATATATATATATATATATATATATACACACACACACACACACACACACACACGTAACACTGTTCAATTTTGTTTATCTTGTTTTAGTTACTATCTTATAAGTAGATACTAATAAAGATAGTGATTTTAACATCAAAACCAGACTCCAGGTGTAGTCTATTGCTACTGGTTTGTTTCTAAAGCATTACGGTTTGTAACAAAATTGGGGCCTGCGTCCGGGATATGAACAAATTTGGGGGCATATTGATTATCAGTTTCATTGGGGAAATCCCTTTTGATTTATTTGTGTGTGAAAAATCAGCAGCAATGGATGTTGATAGATTTCTGCAAGCGCCAACCTCTGAAGCATTAGAGGATGCCAGAAGGATTGAGTTGTTGAGTCTTGCTAAAAAGTTAAAACTTGGAAAGGTGAAATTGACAATGAGGTCACAGATGCAGAGGATAATAACTGAGCATTGTTTATCCAAGGGTGTGTTTAAAGTGGAGGAGTTGGAGGTGTTTCCTGAAAGTAAACCCACTGAGTTTGCGCTCCTGTACAAGTTAGAAAAATTAAAGATGGAGGCTGCAGAATGGCAGAGGCAGCTTGAGGCTAGAGAGGCAGAAAAACAGAGGGAGGAAGCAAAACGACAGAGGCTGTATGAGCTGGAAAAGATAGATTGCTGCAAAGGGGTCTAATGTTACACTCTGGTGATAAGTTTGAGTCCAGTCAGGAAGTTAAATTAGTACCTCCATTTGATGAGGCAGAGGTTGATAAATACTTCCAGCATTTTGAGAAGTTTGCTCAGAGTTTAAAGTGACCGAAAGCGGGTTGGCCAATTCTCTGACAAAGTGTAATTAAGGGGAAGGTTCAGCGAGCCTATTCTGCCTTGACAGTTGATGAAGCAGCTGATTATGACATTGTGAAACAGGCTGTGCTGAAAGCTTACAAGTTGGTCCCAGAAGCATACAGGCAAAGGTTTAGAAATTTAAGAAAATTGTTGTATGAAATTTGCTTATGAGAAGTTTATGTGTTTTGAATGCCGGCGCACATATGAAAATGTAAATGATGATTTTAACAGCTTGAAAGAGTTGGTTTTAATTGAAGAATTCAAAAGGTGCATCCCTGATGACATAAAGACATGCTTAGATGAAAAGGATGCTGCCACTTTGCAATAGTCTGCTAGATTAGCAGATGAGTTTGCTTTAACTCATAAGGTTCAGTTTACCCGGAATAAGAGCTTCCAAAAGAGTAGCAGGAATAACCAGGGTAAACCAGAAGTTAAAGCTGGGATTAGTAACAAGAGTAAGGATGAAGGGAAGCAGTTGAAGGAGAAATATTCTGATCTTTCTTGTTACTATTGTAAGAAAGCTGGTCATATGATAGCTAATTATTCTATCCCGAAGAAGAAAAAGGAAAAGGAGGCCGTCCGAAATGCCTGTGATCTGTATGTTGAAGCACCTATAAACCCACAGGGTTCTGAACATTCTGTTGAGGCTTAGTTAAGGACTGAGAGGTCTGACTGAGTTAAGAAGGGATTCGATCATTTTATGTCAGATGGGTTTGTATTAGTAAAGGAAGGGTCAACCCCGATACCAATGAAAATTCTTCGAGATACTGGGCTTCTCAGTCAGTTACGTTAGACAGTGTTCTAAAGTTTGGTGATGAGACTAACATTGGTGAGGTAAATCTTATTAAAGGCATTGGGGGTGGCATGGTTTCTGTGCCATTGCACAGGGTAACTTTATAGTCAGGGTTGGTTTTTGGACCTGTTAAAATCAGATTATGCTCCAGTTTACCGGTGGAAGATGTTACTTTGCTGTGAGGGAATGACCTGGCAGATGGTAAAGTTGTTCCTGCAGTGTAGTTGACAACTAAGCCAACCACTGACGACCCACAGATGGATTTTAATATTTATCCTTCCTGCGCAGTAACTCAAAGTATGGCTAAAAAGTCTGCCAATGGAGACGGTTCTGTGCAGCATGATTCTGGTACCTATGACAGCCAAAATCGGGATCAGGTTATGATGACTTGTAAGGGTCTTTTCTGCCTTCATTGTTTCAACAGGATTCAGGTACTAAGTCTGATGAGAAAGATTTATCCGTGTCTAGGAAGGAGTTTATAGCAGAACAGAATTGAGACCCTGAGACTGAACCTTTAAAAAAAAACAGCTGTCTCAGATGATGCGAATAAGAAAGTGCCAGTAGGGTATTATCTCAAGGATGGAGTGTTAATGAGGAAGTGGAGGCCACTTGCTATACCTGCGAGTGAGGAATGGGCAGTTGTTCACCAAGTTGTAGTCCCTAAAGTTTATAGGACTGAAATTTTAACTTTCCCCCACAGTATGCCCTTAGGTGGCCATTGAGAACCTAGAACAGTTCAGGCCCTATGGCCCACAATGTTGTGCCGACCCTTAAACCCTGCCTCCCATATAACCCCCCACCTTAAATTCCTCCATGTACCTGTCTAGTAGTCCCTTAAACATCACTAGTGTATCTGCCTCCACCACTGACTCAGGCAGAGCATTCCACACACCAACCACTCTCTGAGTAAAAAACCTTCCTCTAATATCCCCCTTGAACTTCCCACCCCTTACCTTAAAGCCATGTCCTCTTGTATTGAGCAGTGGTGCCCTGCGGAAGAGGCGCTGGCTATCCACTCTATCTACTCCTCTTAATATCTTGTATATTTTGGAGTGAATAAAACTGTAAGCAGGATTATGAAAGAATTTTACTGGCCTAATTTGAGGAAAGATGTTGTGACCTATTGCAGAACCTGTCGCACTTGTCAAGCTGTGGGTAAACCCAATCAGTTCACCCCAGTGGCCCCACTCCGGCCTATACCTGCTTTCAGTGAACCCTTTTCCAAAGCTGTAGTAGATTGTGTTGACCCATTGCCAAAGACTAAAGCTGGCCATCAGTATTTGCTATCTATTATGTGCACTGCATCCAGATTCCCAGAAGCAATACCTCTCAGAAATATTAAAGCTAAAACTGTGGGGAGGGCTCTTATCAGTTTTTTTTACTTTATTTGGTTTGCCTAGAGAAATCCAGTCTGATCAATGAAGTAATTTTACATCTGGATTGTTCCAGCAGGTAGTTTATGAACTGGGAACTAAAAAAATTACATCGTCTGCATACCATCCAGAATTACAAAGGGCTTTAGAAAGATTTCATTCTACCCTCAAAACAAAGATTAAGACATACTGTGTAGAAAATGGAAAAGACTTGGATGAAGGCAAACTGTCTTTTTTGCTTTTGTTCGCAGTAAGTGTCTCGGTACAGGAAAAACTGGGCTTTAGTCCATTTGAACTTATATTTGGTCATAGAGTGAGGGGAACTTTGACCTTGTTAAAGGAACAATGGACTGATGGGGATGTACATGTTAACCTGTTAGACTATGTTTTGAAGTTCAAAAATAAACTACACCAAGCCTGTAGTCCAGCGAGACAAAACTTAAAGATTTCTCAAAACAAAATGAAGTGTTAATTTGATGAGTGGGCTTGCAAAAGAAAATGTCAGGTGGGGGATAACGTGCTTGCCTTATTTCCAATGTTGACGAATCCACTTCAGGCGAAATTCAATGGACCCTATGAAATAGTCTCTCCAAGTAATGATGTGAATTATGTTATTAAAACACCTGACTGACGTAAACTAACACAGGTGGTACACATAAATATGATAAAGCCTTATTTTGACAAGCAAACCACGTTCACAGTACATGACGTAGATATTGGTCAAGCCAAACCAATTAAGCAACAGCCGTATTGCATGAACGTAGAAAAGCATAAATTGGCTGAGCAAGAAATTGAATATATGCTGAAAATGGTATTATTAGGCCTTCAACATCAGATTGGAGCTCACCCTGCGTTATTGTGCCCAAACCTGATGGTAGTGTTAGATTTTCCACTGATTATAGGAAGGTAAATGCAGTAACATAAACAGATGCCTATTCTATCTCTAGGGTGGATGATTGCATGGATAAGGTTGGAAGAGGTAAATTTCTTACAAAGATTGATCTGTTGAAAGGGTATTGGTGTGTTCCATTGATGGACAGAGGTAGAGAAATTTCTGCGTTTGTGACACCTTCTGGGTGGTATGAATACAATGTTTTGCCATTTGGAATGAAAAATGCTCCAGGAACATTCCAGAGAATGATTGATTCTGTAATTTGAGGGTTAGAACACGCAGTTGCCTATATTGATGACTTAGTCACAGGGAGTGACACTTGGGAAGAGCATATCTCTGCAGTAGAAAAGCTGTTTGACAGGCTTTCCCAGGCCAACCTTACAGTTAACTTAGCTGAGAGTGAATTTGGCCATGCCACTGTGACCTATCTTGGCTATGTAGTAGGTCGAGGCAAGTTGTCACCTGTTCAGGCAATTTCTGAAGTTCCTATTCCAACTGGTAAGAAGCCTCTTAGAAGGTTTCTAGGAATGGTTGGATATTATCATAAGTTCTGTAAGAACTTTGCAGATATCGCTCTTCCTCTGACTAATCTCCTGAAGAAGGGTGAAAAGTTTGTCTGGACCGAGCCCTGTCAGGAGGCATTTGATCAATTGAAAGTTATTATTTGACATTAGGCCAATCAATGTAGAGTTGTCAGCAAATTTAATTAGCAGATTGGAGCTGTGGGTGGCGACACAAGTCATGGTTATAAAGAGAGAAAAGGAGGGGGCCAAGGAGACAACCCTGTGGGGTATGTGTACTGAGGGTCAGAGAGACAGAGGTGAGGGAGCCCACTCTTACCACCTGCCGGCGATCTGACAGGAAGTCCAGGATCCAGCTACACAAGGCAGGGTGAAGGCCGAGGTCTCTGAGCTTCTTGTCGATACTTCACGCCTTTGTATGGCTACTGCTCTGCCCATGACTGCAAGGAACTGCAGAGAACTTTGGAGAGCAGAGAACATCAGAGAAACAAGCCTCCCCTCCATGGACTCTTCCTACACTTCCCCTGCCTTGGAAAAGCAGACCATGTACTCAAAGATCCTCACAACCCGGACATTCTTGCTGCAAACCCGCTCCCCCATCGGGGAAGAGATACAAAAGCCTTAAAGCGCGAACCACCAGGCTCAAGGACGGCTTCCTGACTGCGGTTATAAGCCAAATGAGTGGTCTCCAGTCCGATAAAATGGACTCGACCTCACAATGTAACTGGACGTGACCCTGCACCATATCTCTATCTGCACTGCACTTTCTCTGCAGCCATAATACTTGGTTACAGTTATTGTTTTGTCGTATATCAGCTCAATGTACTGTCGTAATGTATCGATCTGCGTGGATGGTATGTCAGGCAAGATTTACACTGCAGCTCAGTACGTGATGATAACAAACAAATTCCCCATTTTAATTGTGTGGAAATATTAGACAGACTGAGCTGCTTTGGAACCACAGAAGGAAATTTAATTGTTGTCATTTCTGAAGAATGCAAACAAATGGAAAAGGCTTCAATCTCGCATTACGGTCTGCGGTAACTGGGATCAGGTGACCGGTGGGGGGTCTCCCATATCAATATCAGAATCAGGTTTAATAGCACCGGCATATGTCATGAAATTTGTTGTCTCTGTGGCAGTAATAGAACCGAATTTATAGCAATAGATTTTAACAATTGTGATTTAAAATAAGAATATATATATATATATTAAATATTTAAATTATGTAAGTAGTACAACATAAAAATAAACTATTTTAATTGTGTGGAACTATTTGACTGACTGGGTTGTTGCATTGGAAATTCTGGAGTGAAGCTTAACTAAACTGTACACATTTATGAGAAGCTCAGATAAAAAGAAAAGGCTAAATTCTCACATAAATTGATCATACACCCAGAAACATTGGCTGCACTTCAGCAGGTATAAACAGTGGAATGAAACATGCTGAAAATATTGCAGATAAAAACATATTGTCCACCCACAACGAAAGGACGTGACAGATCCGGATCTCACTGCCTTGTCTGAACGGGCGAAAGCTGAAGCTACACGGACACGTAGAGCAGTGACCGGAAGATGCTGCAGATCTGCGGGAAAACGTGAACAGGAAACGGGATCAGGTGACGGGTGGATGGTCTCCCACCTGAACCGGTGACTCTGCTCCTCACCCCTCACACGCTGCCCGACCCGTCCGCTGCATTTCCCACATTATTTCATATTTACAACAAATACATAGTTACCTTTTCTCTCCATATCTTCTCTGTCCCTTTCCTTCCAGGTCACAGAGTCACGGGCTCGATTCCCATCCCAATCCAACACACAATTCAGACCTAAACAGGAAATGTGCAGGTTTCATTTAAATCAGTCTGTGTTTAAAAACACTCATTTCTATTCACATTCCTCTGGCCTCACTGGACAGCAACACTGAGAAACAGCAGGAGGTGGCCATTCAGTCCCTCGAACCATCAACAAGATGGCGGCTGCTCTCCCATCTCAGCCACATGTTTCTGTCTGATCCTCATTTCCTCGATCCCTTCGGTCTCCACTCACCTGCCGGCCTCTGTTTTATGTGAGGACGATCACTGAGTCTTCACCGCCCTCTGTGGTGGGGATTTACAGACATTCACCACCCTCGGAGTGGAGACACTTCCCCTCATCTCAGTCCCGGACAGTCCACCCCCTTTTTCAGAGACTGGGATCCCTGGTTCAACTGGTAATGATGTTGTGCATTTCAATGTGTTCACCCCTCGGTCCTCGATTCTCGAAATGAAAGGGTTATCACATTTGATCTTTCTTCATATGATGATTCCAACACCCCAGGGATCAGTCTGGCGAATCTTCATTGCACTCTCTATAACAAATACTCTCTAACCTCTTTGTTAATCCTCTATGGAATTAATTTCCATCTTCTGCAGCCCCGTGTTGCCCCAACCACTCACCTCCCACCCCTGTCACTATTTCCACCTTCCAACCTCCTCCTCACCTGGATCCACCTCTCACTCCCCAGCTCTTGCCCCATCCCCACCCCTCACCTCTTTTCTCTGACTATTTCCCGTCCACTCTCAGTCCAGAGGGAGGGTCTCGGCCCGAAATGTTGACGGTCCATTTCCCTCCACAGATGCTGCCCGACCCACTGAGTTCCTCCGGCAGTTTGTTCTTTGGTCTGTATAACCCATGTTAGTGTGGGGAGCGGGATTTTACACCATATTCCAGGTACAATCTCAACAAAACACAAATAATTGTCACTTTGCCCGGACCATTGGTCCCGCTTGCAGGACAACAGTCTGCCGGTGTTTGCCCCCCAATGTGGTGAATCCCTCTGCTCGCCACCACCGTGGGCTCAGACATTTCCACAGATGAGCCTCCCCTGTCCCCACTGGGACAAACATCCTGTCTGCCCCCTCTCTCACCATCTTCATCCTTTCAATAAAATCCCCCTCTCCCTCCCTGGGGAACTGGCATCAAACCGACGGGAGGAGTGGTCTCCTCCTACCTCTCAGCAATACATCAGACTCCGGCCGCAGGAGACACTTCACAAATGCCCCAACTTCCCTCGGAGGGAAATGGAAATAAATCAGAAAGCGGACATTTACTTTGGGGTTATGAGTGGGTGTGGGTGTGGGTCCCGGGACAAATTAACTTGTAAACACGGGACCATCTGGTGAATTGGATCAGACAGCTTCGCTCGCCTGTCCTTTCAGGAAACAACAATTCTCTCTTCATATTAATGACTGTCTAAACTTGCTGTGAACAAGATTATGTGTTACAAGATTGTGAGTTACAGAGTCTAGGACAGCTGTCACCGTCATGGGCTGCCAGTGCAGACAGGGATTGGGGTCACTGAGCTGTGCATCAGAGAAGGACACGAGTTTGTACAGCCTCCTGTGGGGTAGAAATGTCCACACGGTGAATTCGGATCTGCTGGTACATCGGGAGTCTGAAAGGGAAAGGGAATAGGGAAGGGGCTGAGCAGAGAGTTTTAACAGGGGAACCTGTTCAGGGGTGGAGGGGTACAGGAGCTGTCTGATAGATTGTTTTAATTGTTTTTTTTATAATCTGACAGATGGTGACTGAGGAAGAAGCTTGTTGAGGGAGGATACCCGGAGGCAAGCAGCTCAGACACAGAATCAGGAATTGAATTGAATTGACTTTATTTCTTACATCCATGAGGAGTAAAAATCTTTACGTTACGTCTCCATCTAAATGTGCAATGTGCAATCATAGTAATTTATAATAGTTTATAATAAATAAAAAAGACAATGTAATATAGAGTACACTCAAATCAGTGTGAGTTCATCAGTCTGATGGCCTGGTGGAAGAAGCTGTCCCGGAGCCTGTTGGTCCTGGCTTTTATGTTGCGGTACCGCTTCCCGGATGGTATCAGGAGAGTGACAGTGATGTGATTTCCTGTGTCACGGGTACAGACAGTCGTCTCAAGTGAGGAGTTTGTGTGGAGATGCAGCTTCCCTGGAGGTGGAGGAAAGAGGACACACCAACAGGTGGAACCAGCTGTGGGAAGACATGGTTTGTCAGGTCTGACGATGAGCTGAATGTACCATAACCTTCAGACTGAATCAGAAAACCATTCTGAGGGTATTTGAAATGTTAGAATCAGGGGAGATGTGACCACATGTGTAGAGGGCAGGGGTTGTGTCTCCATCAGACCCTCAGTGAGATGGTTCAAGTTACAATGTGCAGGGATGAAAGCAGAATGTTTGGGGCTGGATTTAATCACTGATTCTGACAGTGAGAGGGTTAGTTTTGCTGTAAGGAAGCAACATTAATGGAAGACGACACAGGAACTTCATCAATTGCCAGTTGTTTGGCAGAAGTGACCAATTTGTATGTTACCTCGACAGAAACAGATTTTCCCAGTGGTGACAAAGGGGTTCAGTCTCGTTTATTTCAAGTTGGAGAGGGGTGTGGAGTTTTGAAATCAATGCCTTGTGGTGCCACCATCATTAATTTGTCATGTCCGGAGTGGTGGATTACACAGCACGGAAACAGGTCTTTGGCTGGCCATACCTGTTCTGACCATCCACTCACTGTCTACACTGGTCCCATTTATCAGCACTCGGTTCATAGCTGATGGAGACACAACCCCTGCCCTCCACACATGTGGTCACATCTCCCCTGATTCTAACATTTCAAATATCTTGACAGTTTCAATGCTCACCCACTTCGTAAATGTTGTGAAGGGACCTGTCTCCACCACCACCTTGGGCAGCGTGTTCCAGATTTCAGCTACCCTCTGAGTGAAAAATCTCTTCCTCAGATCCCTCTAAACCTCTTCATCCTCTGTTTAAATCTGTGCCCTCTGATCAGTGACACCTCTGTCCCAGGATTGTGTGCGATATGGACTACAGTGAGGCCTTTGAGAAGGTTCAGCATGGTAAGTTGCTGTGGAAAGTTAGATCACATGGGATCCAGGGAGAGCTGGCTAACTGGATGCAGTTGTCTTGATGGTAGGAAGCAGAGAGTAATGGTGGGAGACCGTTTATTGGACTCAAGGCCCGGCCTAGGTGGGTTCCCCAGCGTTACACCCCATTGCTATCATTATTCATTGATATGTAATTATATTTGCATTTACACAGTTTGATGAATTCTCTGCTCTACTTGATCTTTCATTGATCCTGTTTCTATTCTATAGATTTGCTAAGTGTTCCTGTAGGAAAAAGTATCTCAGGGTTGTATGTGGTGACATATGTACTCTGATAATAAAATTTACTTTGAGCTTTGAACATTGCTACTTGTCATCTCGATCAATAATTTGGTTGAGAATGTACAGGGTATGGATAGTAGGTTTGCAGCAAGTAAGTTTAAACAAGTACTTTTTCTGAAAGATATTAAGTATAAACTCTCCGCTCTGTTTCCCTCTCCACACTTGACCACCCCTCCCCTTACTGTCCTCCCTCTCACCTCCATATTGGACATAAGTTCAGGGTGAAAGTGAATACTTTTAGCGGAGTCTGAAGGGGAATTCTTCACTCAGAGGTTGGTGGGAGTGTGGAATGAGCTGCCAGTGGAAGAGGTGGATGTGGGTCCAATTGAGACACTAAAGAGAAATTTGAGTGATGACATGGATGGGAGGTGTATGGAGGCTATGGTGCAGGTAGTTGGAACTAGGCAGTAAAAACAAAAGGTCAGCATTGACTAGAAGGGCTGAAGGGCCTGTTTCAGTGCTGCTGGGCTCTGTGACTCTAATAATATTCTGATTTGTAATTTCCACAGTCAGTGCTTTGCTGCTAATGACTGAACCCAGAAATTTACCCAAGCAAGAATTGAAAGACTCTTAGCTGACTACAAACAGCATTTACAAGCTGTGATACTTGCCAAAGGGGGTGTTACTAAGTACTGACCATGCAGGGGGCCTTTTTCCTTTTTCATTATTTTGAAACTGTAAAAGATGGAAATAAAAATGTAAC
Organism: Mobula birostris; assembly: GCF_030028105.1. Classification (NCBI taxonomy): domain Eukaryota; kingdom Metazoa; phylum Chordata; class Chondrichthyes; order Myliobatiformes; family Myliobatidae; genus Mobula; species Mobula birostris. The sequence continues at coordinate 59,625,344 of NC_092382.1, forward strand.
CTTGCTTAAAATATTAAAGAAATGTGCCATGTTTAACTTTATGCCTTTTGGAAATCAGGTCATCTTTTACTCACTTAGCTATTCACAGTAACAGAAATTTAACCAGGGGTGCCCACACATTTGCATGCCACTGTATATATCCTGTGCCTTCTAAATTGCTTCCAGAAATTCCTGCCATTGCTGCTCTGTTTTCATCCCTGCCAGTGTTCTTTTCAAATCAATTTTGACCAATTTTTCTCTCATACCGCTCTAATTCTCTTTATTCCACATCTGACTTTAGTTTCTCCTTCTGCAATGTCAGGGTGAATTTGATCATATTAATATCACTTGCCTCTAAGGGTTCTTTGAATTTAAGTGACACAATTAATTCTGATTCATTACAAGACCCAAATAATTCTGGTTCATTACAACACCCAATCCGGAATAACTGATCCCCAAGTGGTCTCAACCCTGAACTGCTCTAAAAAAGCATCTTGTAGGCATTCTAGGAATTCCTCCTCTTGAGACCAACACCATCCTAATTTTCCTAATCACCTGCATGACAATCCCCCATGACTATTGTAACATTGCCCTTTCGGCACGCACTTTCTATCTCCCATTGTAATTTGTGGATCACATACTCACTACTGTTTGGAGGTCTCTATACAATTCCCATCAAGGATTTTTTTTTACATTTGCCATTCCTTAATTCTACCCACAGATTCTACAGTTTCCAACCCTATGCCACCTCTTTCTAATGATTTTATTTAATATTTTACCAACAGATCCACGCAACCCCACTACCAGCTTGTTCTTTCAAGAAGCATGAAAGTATCTGATAAGCAGTCGTGATAAGAAAGTTAGGCCAGAAAACTTAAATGAGAGGCCAACTCAGAAAAATGAATCTTCACTATGGAAGAAAACATTAACCAGTGGAATGAGTACGACCCTCCATGGGAGACATCCCAATGATCTGAGCAGATGAGATGGTGACAAGGAAGCATCGAGCACCTGACTGAGTGTTGGAGACCTCTTCCCAGAAACAGAGGGTTTCCTAGCAGAAATATAGGTTTCCCCCGCCATCCGAAGGTACAGCGTTCCTATGAAATGGTTCGTAAGCCGAAAGTCGTAAAGCGAAGAAGCCATTACCATTTATTTATATGGGAAAATTTTGTGAGCGTTTGCAGACCCAAAAACAACCTACCAAATCATGCCAAATAACACATAAAACCTAAAATAACAGTAACATATATTAAAAGCAGGAATGATATGATAAATACACAGCCTATATAAAGTAGAAATACTTTTCCACTATCATTGCCGGCACTGTTCTCCGTAGCGAAAATCTCACACAAGCGCTCTCGGCAGAAAATCTCATGCAAGCGCTGTTGGCAAGAACACTCTCTCTGGTAACCTGTAAGCTACGAAGCTGCCAAATCATACCAAATAACACGTAAAAATACACAGCCCATATAAAGTAGAAATAATGTCTGTACAGTTTGGTATCACTTACCAGAATCGGGACAGCGCCGAGCACACTGATGGTGTTGTGTTAGGCTGAGTCGTCGCAGGTTGGGATGGTGCAGTGGCCCCCACACTCTGGGCCGCCGACCGATATATTGCCGCGAAGAATGCAGCAGTAGCCGGGAGGCATCTAGCACATCTTTAAGAAAAAAAGCCGAAATAAACATGCAAATTAATTAGGTGCCGCCCGACACATAATTAATTAGCATGTTTATTTTGGCTTTTTTCTTAAAGGTGTGTTGTGTGCCTCCCGGCTACCGCTGCATTCTCCGCGAATCACTATCTATACGCGGTCTGGGGGTTGGGGTGATGGGACATTGGGGTGTCGTCTGTTTCCATCAGGCAGGCAGCTCATCTTCTCCTATGTCTGCCCGCCTCGATGTCGAAGGTCAAGGTTTGTCGTCTGCTGTGGCTGATGTGGAAGGCTTGCTTGGCTGCTGAGCCTCGCACCTTTTTAGATCATACAGTTCTTTGTAAGCACTCAAATCATCCTGCAAATATCCCCTGAACCAACGTACCCTTTCAAAATTAAAGTCCCTAGGGTTACAACCATTGCTCTCGTTATTTATTGACATTTAATTATTTAGTGGTCTCAACCACGAGCTGCTCTAAAAAACCATCTTGTAGGCATTCTAGGAATTCCTCCTCTTGAGACCAACACCATCCTAATTTTCCTAATCACCTGCATGACAATCCCCCATGACTATTGAAACATTGCCCTTTTGTCACGCACTTTCTATCCCCCATTGTAATTTGTGGACCACATACTCACTACTGTTTGGGGGTCTCTATAGAAATCCCATCAGGGATTTTTTTTTTGACATTTGCTGTTCCTTAATTCTACCCACAGATTCTACACCTTCCAACCCTACGCCACTTCTTTATAATGATTTTATTTAATATTTTACTAATAGATCCACACAACCCCACTACCAGCTTGTTCTTTCAAGAAGCATATAAGTATCTGGGAAACAAGAGGACCTGCAGATGTTAGAAATCTAGAGAACTACACACAAACTGCCGGAGGAGTTCAGCATGTCAGGCAGCATCTATGGATGGGAATCAACATTTCAGGCCAAGACCCTTCATCGGGACTCTTGATATCCATGTATCTGGAATATCAACAAGCAAAGAAAATAGAAAGTAGTGCGAAATAGGGAAAACCTTTGACAAAATTTAGCTGAAGGCTTAAAAAAACCTGCCAAACAGCTCAATAGTTAACAAATACAACAAAGACAATAAACACTTCCATCAATACCGACACTGACTTTTTTTAATAAAAATATCTTGGTCCCATTTCAATCAGTAAAATTTAAAGATAAATAAGAACTGAAACGATATTTACGCTCAAGCCCACTTAGATTAACACTAACTTGGACAGGAGCTAGAGAAGTAACACACATGAAAAAAATATCACACAAAGGTCAGATACAATTTCTAAGTATATATTTTCATCAAAAATGAACAGGATTCAGAACTCCATGTGTGTGTATATGCCATCATGATAAGAAATACAGACCAGAAAACTTCAATGAGAGGACAACTCAGAAAAATGAATCATCACTATGGAAGAAAACATTAACCAGTGGAATGAGTATGACCCTCCATGGGAGACATCCCAATGATCTGAGCAGACCAGATGGTGACTAGGAATCATCGAGCACCTGACTGAGAGTTGGAGACCTCTTCCCAGAAACAGAGGGGGTCTTTGCAGAAATATAGGACAAGCTGGTTAACAAAAGGAAAAAAAAATGTGAATACATGAAATACGCACGAACACGGCGGGAGAAGAAAATGGCGGCGCGCCAGCGTGTGCACAGCCCTCCGGTGAAAAATGATGTTGTATCTGTTAAATAGGGGCCGTGGACAACTCTGATTTGATGGAGAATGAACGTGAAAGCACAGAGGAACATCTGGAGAAATTTATGAAATGCCCATTCGCTGCTGTCATTACCGTGTGGTCGTGAAACTTTCGGAGGGTAGGCCTCAAAATCCCCGGCCTTGCCTGCTTTTGGTGACCGAGAGGAGGTCGAATCGTTCAGACAGAGATGGCGCTCAGTACTCGGTGTCAGAGAGCTGATCACAGCTTGAAGTTTTCGGATGACTCAGAGTCAGATTGTGGTCGGCATGGCAGGGAGAGTTTTTCTTCCTTCTCCCGTCTGTGTGAGATGTGGGACATTTGAGAAACTTTGAACTTCACTGTGCTCACTGATTTCTTCATCAAGTTATGGTATTGTTACACTCTTTGTAACTATATGTTATAATTATGTGGTTTTGTCAGTTTTTTCAGTCTTGGTTTGTCCTGTGTTTTGTGATATCACACCGGAGGAAATAATGTATCATTTCTTAATGCATGCATTACTAAATGACAATAAAAGAGGACTACGTGTCTTCATAATCATATAATAACAAGGCAGTAAGTGCAGAAAATGCCAAGAGAAACCAGACACAATCCAACACATTCCAGGAACCTGCAGCAGTTTAACTCAATCTGATTACTTGCAAAGGTACAATCAAATGGCAAATAATATTCACAAAAATCTTGCTTTAAAATACAAACTCATGAAGGCCCTCCATCGCTTCATAAAGGCATCACATTTCAAGCCTGATCCAGTTCAGAGTCAAAATATTACAAATTATATGATAATCAATACATTATTTCAGATAGGACAATCCATAATAACCATCCGGATATAATATTACAGGATAAACAAGCAGGAACAACTCCCTCAACAGATAAAACCATTCTCCACGCACACGTTCCTCAACCAGTGGAGCACCTCACCACAGGCATTGTTTGTGTGATCAGTCAGACAACTGAAAGATTTTCTCTCTCAGTCAGCTTCCAAATGTTGTTACTCTGTCATGCGTTGCCACGCCCCACTGCTGATTCCCTTCTCCTCATCACACGTTCTTACCCCGACCGTCGTCAAGATCCCCAAACTCTGCCCTGTGCAGACCTGCCTCTGGTTTCTGACCCTGTTTCATTGAACATCCAACGGATGGTTTCCCATTCTGCTTTCAGTCTTTAGAGGACAGTGGTGTTTTCTAACAACCCTGTAGAAGCAGGAAAAATGACCCACAATGTGGAAATGAGTCGTCATTACGGAGGTTAACGACCAATGTCATTCTTCCTCAGCCCAGAGATTTCAGGGCGAAGAACATCTCAGACAGAACTGCAGTCAGCTCGGCTTCTTCAGTCTGCAGAAAATTCAAGGGAAACCTCTTCACCCACAGAGTGGTGACTGTTCGGAACCCATAAGCACAGGGAGAGCGAGAGATGAACAACAGGGCAGGATTTAAATTGACCGTCATGGAACTGAATCACTGGCAGGGTCCAGCTGGCCTGAGTTGATTCTCTACTGTACACTAGGTGTGTTATAAATTCACCAAGTACCAGAGACAGAGTTTAAAATAAACTGATTTATTTGTCTCAGATCCAGAATATTAAACTCCAGTTCCACTAAAGGTGAATATGCAGCAGAAGAAACTCCTCCCATGCCCAGTGACCAGGGTGCAGAACTGGATGTGGTGAGCATGAGCAATAATTGCAGAGTTCAGCACCAACAGTCACTCTCGAAATTGCATTCAGCAACTGTGATGGACAAATATCCAGCATGCAGCTTATTGAAACTTTCTCCCCAGTGTGAACCCGGCAGTGTGTCACAAGTGTAACATACTGTAAGGTTCCACTGCTAATGTAACGGCCTCTGTGCAGTGTTTCACTGCTGAGGTAATGGTTTCTCTGTAGCAGCAATGTTTAGGTTATGACTGGAGATAACAGGGTCTTGGAGTGCGGGGTCATCCAATGAGAGAAATGTTCTTTCTTGTGAGTCTGGAAGAGGGATTTTCGTGGTCTTTTGTTGTGGAGAGATGAGAAGATGCGAATGGAGAGAGTGGGCCCTTTTTTTTTGTTTACTTCACTAACCATATAGAACCATAGAACACTACCACACAGAATCAGGCCTTTTGGCCCTTCTTGGCTCTGCCGAACCATTTTTCTGCCTAGTCCTACTGACCTGCACCTGGACCAATTTAGCACATTATCATCCAGATCATTGATATAGATGAGAAATAACAATGGACCCAGCACTGATCCCTGTGGCACACCACAAGTCACAGGCCTCCACTCAGAGAAGCAATCCTCTCCTACCACTCTCTGGCTTCTTCCATTGAGCTAATGTCTAATCCAATTTACCACCTCTCCATGTATACCTAGCGACTGAATTTTCCTAACTAACCTCCCATGTGGGATCTTGTCAAAGGCCTTACTGGAGTCCATGTACACAATACCCACTGCCTTCCCTTCATCCACTTTCCTGGTAACCTCCTCGAAAAACTCTAACAGATTGGTTAAACATGACCTACCACGCACAAAGTCATGTTGACTCTCCCTAATAAGTCCCTGTCTATCCAAATACTTGTAGATCCTATCTTTTAGTACTCCTTCCAATAACTTACCTACTACTGTCGTCAAACTTACCGGCCTATAATTTTCCAGATTACTTTTAGATCCTTTTTTAAACAACGGAACAACATGAGCCACTCTCCAATCCTCCGGCACCTCACCCGTAGATACCGACATTTTAAATATATCTGCCAGGGCCCCTGCAATTTCAACACTAGTCTCCTTCAAGATCAGAGGGAACACCCTGTCAGGTTCTGGGGATTTATCCACTCTAATTTGCCTCAAGATAGCAAGCACCTCCTCCTTTTCAATCTGTACAGTTTCCATGATCTCACTACTTGTTTCCCTTAATTCGATAGACTTCATGCCAGTTTTCTTAGTAAATACAGACGCAAAAAACCCATTTAAGATCTCCCCCATTTCTTTTGGCTTCACACATAGCCGACTACTCTGATCTTCAAGAGGACCAATTTTATCCCTTACAATCCTTTCACTCTTAATATACCTGTAAAAGCTCTTTGGATTATCCTTCAGCTTGACTGCCAAGGCAACCTCATGTCTTCTTTTAGCCCTCCTGATTTCTTTCTTAGTTTTGTTTTGCACTTTTTATACTCCTCTAGCACCTTATTTGCTCCCTGTTTCCTATACGTGTCATACAACTCTCTCTTCTTCTTTATCAGAGCTCCAATATCCCTTGAGAACCAAGGTTCCTTATTCCTATTCACTTTGCCTTTAATCCTGACAGGAACATATAAACTCTGCACTCTCAAAAATTTCTCCTTTGAAGGCTTCCCACTTACCAATCACATCCTTGCCAGAGAACAAACTGTCCCAATCCATGCTTTTTGGATCCTTTCTCATTTCTTCAAATTTCGCCTTTTTCCAGTTTAGAACCTCAAACCGAGTACCAGATCTATCGTTATCCATGATCAAGTTGAAACTAATGGTGTTATGATCACTGGAACCAAAGTGCTCCCCTACACACTTCCGTCGCCAGTCCTAACTCATTTCCGAATGGGAGATCTAATATTGCATCCTCTCTAGTTGGTACCTCCATATATTGATTTAGAAAACTTTCCAGAAAACATATTACAAGCTCTAACCTGTCTAGACCTTTAACAGTATGGGAGACCCAATCAGTATGTGGAAAATTAAAATCCCCTACTATCACTAATTTTTGCTTCCTGCAGTTGTCTATCTCTCTGCAGATATGCTCCTCCAATTCTCGTTGACTACTGGGTGGTCTATAATACAACCCCATTTATGTGGCCATACCTTTCTTGTTTCCCAGCTCCACCCATATGGCCTCAATAGACAAGCCCTCTAATCTGTCCTGCCTGAGCACTGCTGTAACATTTTCCTGACTAGCAATGCTACCACCTGCACCTCCCACCACCTTTCATTCCTCTGCCTCTATCACGTCTGAAACATCAGAACCCTGGAACATTAAGCTGCCAGTCCTATCCCTCCTGCAGCCAAGTTTCACTAATGGCTATAATGTCGTCATTCCATGTGTCAATCCATGCCCTCAGCTCGTCTGCCTTCCACACAATACTCCTTGCATTGAAATAGACACACCTCAGGAGATTGTTTCCACCATTCACAACCATTCTAATTGTGGCTTTGCATGAGCTTTTAACATCATTTATTTTCACCCCCGCTCCACTATCTGCTCTGGCACTCTGGTTCCCATCCCCCTGCAAACCTAGTTTAAACCCTCCCCAATAGCACGAACAAACCTCCCCGCAAGGATACCAGTCCCCTTGTAGTTCAGGTGTAACCCGTCTCTCTTGTACAGGTCCCACCTGCCCCAGAAGAGATCCCAATGATCCTGAAATCTGAAACCCTGTCCCCTACACCAGTTCCTCAGCCTCAGTCAAAGTAAGAATTATAAAGTTCAATCATTTAATCAGATATTGTTTACCATTTGTTATTTCATGGTACCAATTTGTAACAGAGGAGACATCACGCAGCATCCACCCAAACGAGATTTCTTAAGTTTGGCTGGGCTGGGGGGCTATCACCCCCTATATTAAGCTGCTAGCTGAAGGGAGAGTTACATAAAGTTAGATGACTGAGTGAATCCTTTCCCACATTCACAGCAGGGGAACGGCCTCTCCCCAGTGTGAACGCAGTCATGCACATTTGGTTGATTTGGCTGAGAGAATCTCTTCCCAAAGTCTGAGCAGGTGAACAGCCTCTCCCCAGTGTGAAGTCGCTGGTGTCTCAGTAGGTGGAATGACCGAGTGAATCCTTTCCCACAGTCTGAGCAGGTAAACGGCCTCTCCCCAGTGTGAACTGACTGGTGTCCCTTCAGTTGAGATGACTGAGTGAATCCCTTCCCACACACTGAGCAGGTGAACGGCCTCTCCCCAGTGTGAACTGACTTGTGTACAAGTAGGTGGGATGACCGACTGAATCCCTTCCCACAGTATGAGCAGGTGAACGGCCTCTCCCCAGTGTGAACTCGCTGATGTTCCTTCAGATGAGATGAGTAAGTGAATCCCTTCCCACAGTCTGAGCAGGTGAACGGCCACTCCCCGGTGTGAACTCTCTGATGTGCCTTCAGTTGACATGACCGAGCAAATCCCTTCCCACACACTGAGCAGGTGAATGGCCTCTCCCCAGTGTGAACTCTCTGATGTACCTTCAGTTTAGATGACTGAGTGAATCCCTTCCCACAGTCTGAGCATTTGAACGGCCTCTCCCCAGTATGAACTGACGTGTGTACCAGTAGGTCAGATGATCGAGTGAATCCCTTCCCACAGTCTGAGCAGGTGAACGGCTTCTCACCGGTGTGAAATCGCTGATGTCCCTTCAGTTCAGATGACGAAGTGAATCCCTTCCCACAGTCCGAGCAGGTGAACGGTCGCTCCCCAGTGTGAAATCGCTGATGTATCTTCAGTTGAGATGACAAACTGAATCCCTTCCCACAGTCTGAGCAGGTGAATGGCCTCTCTCCAGTGTGAACTCTCTGATGTACCTTCAGTTTAGATGAGCAAGTGAATCCCTTCCCACAGTCTGAGCAGGTGAATGGCCGCTCCCCGGTGTGAACTGACTGGTGTCTCAGTAGGGTGGATGACCGAGTGAATCCCTTCCCACAGTCTGAGCAGGTGAATGGCCGCTCCCCGGTGTGAACTGACTGGTGTCTCAGTAGGGCGGATGACCGAGTGAATCCCTTCCCACAGTCTGAGCAGGTGAACAGCTGCTCTCCTGTGTGAACTCGCTGGTGAGCCATTAGGTCAGATGACCGAGTGAATCTTTCCCCACAAATTCAGCAGATGACCAGCCTCTGCCCAGTATGAACTGACTGGTGTGTCCACAGGTGGGAAGACCGACTGAATCCCTTCTCACACACAGAACAGGTGAATGTCCTTGTCCCAGTGTGAACTTGCTGATGTACCTTCAGTTGAAATGACCAACTGAATCCATTCCCACTGTCTGAGCAGATGAACGGGTTCCCCCCTGTGAAATGACGGGCGTGCCAGTCGGTCAGATGATCGAGTGAATCCCTCCCCACAGTCTGAGCAGGAAGGATGATTGAGTGAATCCCTTGCTCCACTTGTTAAATATCTGGACCAAGACAGCAAATCAGGCGTGTTATGTTCGAGATTCCCATAGACAAATTCCTTGTCACTTTTAACCTGTAAAAAGATTTACAAAATCTATCAGTGGGTGTAGGACAACAGTTCAGATGAGATCACTTGGGTTGTCAAGGTGTGATCTGACATCACACTGTTACAGTGAGGTTCAACCCAAGTTGGAGAGAGAAATCATCTTCTAACTGGGCACAGTGCTGGTATCTGGAATGATCATCAAATTCTCTGATGTTCTTTCTGTCTCTATGAGAATGGGTTCAGAGGAGATGTGAGGGGTATGTTTTTTTACGCAGAGAGTGCTGAGTGTGTGGAATGGGCTGCCGGCAACGGTGGCAGAGGTGGATACAATAGGGCCTTTTAAGAGACCCCTGCACAGGTATATGGAGCTCAGAAAATTAGAGGTAATTTCTCAGGTATGGCCATATTCGGCACAGCTTTGTGGGCCAGGGAGCCCGTGTTATGGGGTAGTTTTTTTTCTATGTTTCTACCCTCCCCAATCTGTGACCTGGCTCAGTTTGACTCTCTCCATTGGTATTATTCCCTGTTCCCACTGAGCTACATGGGTGCCTGGCCCCACAGTAACCGAAACACTCTCACACGAATAGCCTTTGTTAACCCGCAGCTGGAATTTTCTTTCATGTATTACTAACTTAAAGTGCCACAGTTTTAACACCATATAAACAATTCCTGCTGAGATGAATGGTTGGTCCGCACAGCTGGTAAAAGGACTTAAAGTGAGTTTTTGTATTATTTCAGGTTCTTGTCACAGTCATAGAATAATACAATACAGAAACAGGCCCTTTGGCCCATCTGGTTGGTGCCGAGCTACTTAAACTTTCTACTGCCATACCCCTACCATCCAGGTACCTGTACAAACCTCTGAAATGTTCAACTTGAGCTTGCAGGCACCAGGTGTGCTGGCTGCTCATTCCACACCTGGATGACGGTCTGTGTGAAGAAGTTTCCCCTCATGTTCCCCTTACCATCTCAACTTTCACACTTGACCCATGGCTTCTGGTTGTAGCCCACCCAATCCCAGTGGAGAAAGCCAGCTTGCATTTACCCTATCTGTGCACCTCTGTCACAATCAAATCTCCCCTCAATCTTCCACATTCCAAGCAATAAAGTCCTGATCTGTTCAATCCTTCCCAATAACCCAAGTCCTCCAGACCTGGCAGCATCCTTGTGAATTTTCTCAGAACTCTTTCAACCTCTTTTACATCTTTCCTGTAGGTAGGTGACCTCAAGTGCAAACAAGACTCCACATTAGGCCTCACCAATATCTTCTACAAGTCAACATCCATAAGACTGAAAGAAGCTGCAGAAGATCGTGAACACAGCGCAGCGCATCACACAAACCAATCTTCCGTCCTTGGACTCACTTTACACCACACACTGTCGGAGCAGTGCTGCCAGGATAATCAAGGACACGACCCACCCAGCCAACACACTTTTCGTCCCTCTTCCCTCCGGGAGAAGGTTCAGGAGCTTGAAGACTCGTAAGGCCAGATTTGGGAACAGCTCTTTTCCAACTGTGATACGACTGCTGAACGGATCCTGACCCGAATCTGGGCCGTACCCTCCAAATATCCGGACCTGTCTCTCGTTTTTTTTGTACTACCTTACTTCCCATTTTTCTATTTTCTATTTATGATTTATAATTTAAATTTTTAATATTTACTAATTTTAACTATTTTTAATATTTAATATGTGTAATCCAGGGAGTGTGAAGCGCAGAATCAAATATCGCTGTGATGATTGTACGTTCTAGTTCCAATTGTTTGGCAACAATGAAGGATAAAGTATAAAGTATAAAGATCTATCATTGTCACTACTTTGGTTCATGAAGGCCAATGGGCTGAAATCTTTCTTTCTGTCCGTATCTAACTGTGACACCACTTTCAGTGAATTAAGGACGTGTATTCCCAGATCCCTTTCTTCTACAACACTCCTCCATGCCTGAACAGTCACTGTGAAAGTCCTCCCTTGGTAGGTCCTACCAAAGTGCAACACCTCACACTTGTCTCCATTCAATTCCATTTTCCATTTCTCAAACCATTTTCCCAGCTGGTCCAGATCGCACTGCAAGCCATGATAGTCTTCTTCACTGTCCACTGCTGGTCCAGATCGCACTGCAAGCCATGATAGTCTTCCTCACTGTCCACTGCACCACCAATCTCGGTGTCAGCCACAACGTTGCTGATCCAGCTAACCATGTTATCATCCAGATTACTGATATAGATGACAAACAACAGATCCAGCACTGATCCCTGAGGCACACCACTAGTCACAGGCCTCCGGTCAGAGAGGCAACCATCTGCTACCACAGTCTGGCTTCTCCCAAAGACAGTGTCTCATTCAATTTACTATCTCATCTTGAATGCTGAGTGACTGAACCTTCTTGACCAACCTCCCATATGAGACTCTGTCAAGTGCCTTGCTAAAGTCCATGTAGACAACATCCACTGCCTTGCCTTCGTCCACTTTCCAGATAACTTCCTCGAGAGACTCTATAAGATTGGTTAGACATGACCTACCATGCACAACGCCATGCTGTCTATCCTTAATCAGTCCACATCTCTCCAAATACTTATATATCTGGTTCCTGCACATACATTTCAATAACCTTCCCCTACTGATGTCAAGCTCACCAAAGTACAATTTCTTGGTTTATTTTTAGAGCCTTTCTTGGACAGCAGAACAACATTGGCTGTCCTCCAATCCTCCAGTACCTCACCTGTCACTAAGGTTGATTTATATATCTGTGCTTGGGCCCCGACAATTTCTGCACTTGTCTTCCGCAGAGTCCTAGGGAACAACCTGTCAGGCCCTGGTGATTTATCCACGGTAATGTGCCTTAAGACAGCAAACACCTCCACCTCTGTAATCTGTACAGGGTCCATGAAGTTGATGCTGCTTTGCCTCACTTCTGTAGACTGTGTCCAACTCCTGTGCAAATACGGATGCAAAAAAACTATCTCCCCCATCTACTTGGTCTCCTCATATGGATTATCATTCTGATCTTCCAGCGGATTAACTTTCCCCTTGCAATCTTTTTGCTCTTAACATGTCTGCAGAATCCCTGAGGAGTCTCCTAAATCTTGTCTGCTGGGGCAACCTCATGCCTTCTTTTATTTTAACTTGAATTTCCTGTATTTCATAAGTACCCCATTTGTTCCTATCTGCCTGTACCTGGTATGCACCTCCTTTTTATTGACCTGGGAGAAGAAGCACAAAGGGGTGATGGAGTTGCATGGTGGGAGCTGGGGGAAGGGGTTATTTAAATTAAAGTTGCAGGGGGAATGGGAGCCTGAATAACAGAACAGATAGTAGAGGGGTTGTGGAGACAGATGTTGTTCAGTCCTCAGACAAAGTCAGGAATGAAAAACGTTGAGCATGGCGCAGTGAATATGCTGAGCCCTGTATATTTCAATACAGGGAGCAGCGTAGGAAAGGCAGATGTGTTCACGGCATGGAACAACACTGGAATTATGACACTAGGATCTGGCAACTGTGGATTGTGACAGGCTGCTTTATGGCAAAGGTGTGCTTGGTAAATGGGAGGCCTTCAAAGCAAAATTTTGAGAGTACAAGGCGGGTATGTGCTTGTCAGAATAAAAGGTAAAGTTGGAAACTGTATCTCTTGGTTTTCAAGAGATATTGAGAACCTGGTGAAGCACAAAATGGAGTTGCATAACAGGGATAGGCAGGTAGATTCTTATGGAGTATAAGAAATGCAAGAGAACAAGGAGGAAATAAATCAGGATGGCTAAAAGAAAGCATGAGATTGCCCTCACAGAAAAGACGAAGGATAAGCCTCACGGATTCTAGAGATAGATTGAGAGCAAAAGGATTGCAAGGCACAAAGTTGGTCCTCTGGAAGACTGGAATGGCAATCCACGTGTGGAACCAAAGCAGATGGGGGAGATCTTAAATATTTTTTTCATCTTATTTACTCAGGAGATGGACACAGTGTCAGTGAGGGTGTGGAAAAGCGGCATTAAAATCATGGACCCTGTACAGATTAATGAAGAGGAGATGTTTGCTATCCTGAGGCAGATTAGGGTGGATAAATCTCCAGGGCATGACAAGGTGCTCCCTCGGACCCTACAGGAAGCAAGTGCAGAAATCGTCAGGGCCCTTGCAGAGATAATTAAATCATCCTTTGTGCCGGGAGAGTTATCAGAGGATTGTAGGATAGCCAGTTATTTCACTGTTCAACATAGAACATAGAAATCTACAGCATATTCCAGGCCATTCAGCCCAATGTTTTGCCAACCATGAAACTTACCTAGAAACTGCCTAGAATTTCCCTAGCACACAGACCTCTATTTTTCTAAGCTCCATGTACCTATCTAACAGGCTGTTAAACGACCCTATTGTATCTGCCTCGACCACCACTGCTGGCAGTGCATTCCACACACCCATCACTCTCTGTGTAAAAAACTTACCCCTGCCATCCCTTCGGTATCTATTTCCAAGCAGCTCAAAACTATGTCCCTCATGTGAGCCATTTCAGCCCTGGAAAAAGCCTCTGGCTATCCACACGATCAATGCCCCTCATCATCTTATACACCTGAAAAAGGCTCTAAGCATAAACAAGGAAGTTATACATTGCTTTGAGGATTTGTTGGAAGTATACAGAAGCTTTTGCATCACCGCAATACGCACAGTTTCTGTATTGTACATAAATATTTCCCCTGAAGCCTCCGCCAAATGACTGACTGTGGTGAACTCATTGATGGTGCAGTAATGCCAGTGAATATAAAGGGAAGCGCAGTAGTCACATTTGTGATGTGAAAGCTATTTGTTGCCCAGGGCAAAGGTGTTTGATATCATTATCTTCACAGAGTGAATGGGTCAAAACATGTCCTCACGGGTAGAAAGGTCCGGAACAAGAGGAGGTAGAACAAGCAACACACACAAAATGCTGGAGGAACTCAGCAGGCCAGGCAGCATCTGTGGAAAAGTGTACTAATGCAGAATTCCGGCATTTTGTGTGTGTTGCTTGGGTTTCCAGCATCTGCAGAATGTCTCTTGTTTGTGATTGGAGGTAAAATAAAGGTGATTATCAGAACTGGCGATGTAAAAGGTTTTGTTCCCTTTCTCCGAGTTCCTAACCCTTTGATAGCTGGAGCTCAGCTCTGTCTGAGAGATCCATCGGTTCCCATTCCCTCATCAGCCTAAGCTCCCCGGGGTCCGTGCAGGGATCGTGGGGATGAGAGAGAGAGAAGAGAACAGGACTGTCCCGGGATCGCGGGGCACAGTTTCCGGGAGTCACAGCAATTGCCCCTCAGTCGGTAGTGAAAACGGTCTCACGGAGAAACACTCACCGGCAGCGATATCCGAGGCCTTTTGTGTACTGCGCATGCGTGATATTCGGGACATCCGCAACCCTGACGCCTGCGCATTTGATCGGTGCTTCAGCGACCCCGAAAAGTGTTACGCCTCAGTGTTCAAGCTTATCACAGTGCCATTGAAAGTTTCTGCAAGCAACGGTTCAAGTACATACTTCAGTTTTTGTGTGTAGAAAACTCAGCAGCTCGTTTAACACAGAATGCAGCTCCCATAAAACATTACACTTAACATCAGCAAACGTTCCGCATGTTTAATGCCAAAGTAGAACGTTCTTACAACTGCAGATATAAAACACAAGAGATTCTGCTGTTACAGGAGATGTGGACACATTCACACAAAATGCTGGAGGAACTCTGCAGTTCAGGCAGCAACTAAGCAGAGGTGTACACAGCCAATGCATGCTGAAGGGGTTCGGCCTAACCGTTGCTTATTTGTTCCTCTCCACATTGACTGCCTGATCTGTTGATTTCCACCAGTATTTTGCAGAAATTAACCACTTTTTTTTTGATCAACCAGCTTCCAAATGTTTTTGATCTTTCATTTGTAGCCACATCCAGCTGATCTGATTCCTCTTCTCCCCCCTCCTTGTAAACTCTCGGTCCCATCTCTTTCTGGAACCCCAAACCCCTGACTCAGGCTGGCAACCCTTGGGGTCTGACTCTGGTCCATCGAAGATTCACTCTCTAGTCTGCTGTCAGACTTCAGCAGTGCATTGCAACAACCCAGCTGTCGATGGCACAGTCGTTTGAAATTAGTGAAAACGGCCCAAAAAGTTAAAAAGAGCAGGAAAGAAGGAGTTTAACCACCTTAGTCCAGAGCCCTGGGGAACGGCAAAACCACAGTGAGCTCATTGTCTTATTCAGTCTGGAGAAAATCATGCAGGAAATTCATGCAGGTGTATAAGATGATGAGAAGCATTGGTCGGGTAGATAGCCAGAGGCTTGTCCCAGGGCTGAAATGACTAACACGAGGGACATGGTTTTAAGCTGCTTGGAAGTAGGTACAGATGAGATGTCAGAGCTAAGTTTTTTAAACAAAGAGTAGTGTGTGTGGAATGCACTGCCAGCAACGGTGGTCGAGGTGGATACAACAGGGTCTTTTAAGAGACTCTTAGATAGGTACATGGAGATTAGGAAAATAGAGGCCTATGCGATAGGGTAATTCTCGCTGTTTCTAGAGTAAGTTACATGGTCGGAATAACGGACCCAAAGGGTCTGTAATGTGCTGTAAATTTCCATGATTCCATAATATTCAAGGGAAATTTCCTATCCCACGGGGTGGTGACTAGTTGTAAACTGTCATCACAGGGAGAGTGAGAGGGGAATGACAGGGATAGATATTGATATACTGATATGGAACATGAAACATTGGCAGGGACCAGATGGGCCGAGTGGCCTCTCTAGTGTACATTGTGAATGTGGTAGAGACAGCAAGTACCTGAGACACGGGAGTGAATATAGAACTGTTTTATCTTTCACAGATCCAGAATATTAAACACCAGTCTAGTTTAAGGCTAACATCAGCAGAACGGACTCCTCCAATGCTCAGTGACCAGGGTTCAGTCCTGGGTGCGATGAGCAGCCGCAAGAACTGCAGAATCTGACAGTAACAGTTCCTCATGAACCTGCAGCTGCCTTCAGTCACCGTGATGGTTAAACATTTGACATAGAGCTGATTTGAACTTCCTCCCTGATGTGAAGTTGCTGCTGTTGCAGCAGCTGGGATGATTGAGTAAAACTCTTTGTTCACTCCGGACAGAAATGTGGCCTCTATTTATTGTGAATTCACCGGAGCATCACAAGGTGGGTTAACTGAATGAGCCTCTTCACACACATGGAGCAGGTGAACGGCCACTTCCCGCTGTTAGTGTATCTGTGATGGCATGGTTTTCCCTTCACTTTGAGCAGATTAGGTTCCTCTGATTTGCAGAGTAGGAGGTTATCTGTGTACTAGTTGAAGTGTTTCCTTCAATTTTGGAGGGACAATTATCTCCCAATTTGTGTAAAGGAAATTACAGTTCTACTGGATTTGCAAATGCAATATGCAGTTATGGGTGGGCTATTGATGGGAATCCAACTCTTTTGAATTTTGGATTTCCTGTGGTGTAGAAAGATGGGTGAGAATGCACACAAAAAAAAAAACTGGAAACACCCTTCAGAACAGGCAGCACTGGGAAGGACAACCAGACTTAATGCTTCATCTCAAAGAACCTTTGTTGGAAGTATAAAGGAAACAGAAAGGTATGGGGAAGACAAGTGTGGCTCTATTTGAGAGACAAGAATACATTGCAATGAGAAAGGCAGTCTGATGTAGGAAAATTAATTTACCTGTCTGGAGGGGCTTATGGGATATCCTATATTAAGGGAGTAGGAAATGCTCCCTTGTTTTTTTTTCTGGGGATGGGGTTTATGGAATTTGCTATATTGAGGGAGTAGGAAATACTCCCTTGTTTTTTTTTCTGAATAATTGGTTTGAGATGGAGATCTGTTTTCTCCCGAGTCAAGGGAAATTGGAATACATATTCCGTAAGAAGGAGTTAAATTACATCTAGTTTTTAAAATTATTATAAACAGGTTTGCTCCATCTAACACACGGACACCCCAAACATGACTTGCTCTGCTCACTCACCAGGAACTCCAGTGACGGCAATGACCGTGTACAATATTTTCTGCACAGTGCCGTACCTAACCCACATTTCAGACATTTTGTCCATCCAGTGATTTGACCCCAGACACCACAGACGATCTCTATGAACAAAATATTAAGTCTGTGATTTGAAGTACCACTTAGCCACTCCAAAGTGACAGATTTCAACAGATTTAAAAATAAAGATTTTGAACAAGCCATTACGTCACACGAGTGTAATCCCTGCACTGACAGACTGTGATTAATTTAGTGAATTATTTTAGGTACTATTTGTGTGAGTTGGTTTGTTCCAACAAAGATTTGTGTCTGATTACAGAGGAAAGGATAGTCTTGTATGCAGAGTGAGGGATCTTCACAGGTTTGGAAAACAGGATTCCTTGGTGTGATGTGGAAGTTGATTCCCCTGGTGTACACACAGGGAGATTTCCATGAACCGTGAGGGAGGGGTGTTCTCTAGTGTTTTGGAAGGTGATTTGCTCTGGTGAGGGAAAAGTTGGTTGGTGATTAATGAGGAACATGAATAATCTGATTTGGAAGCAATTAAGTCTCGCAGTGTTTTGGGGATGTGGGTCTTGGTGTGAAGGAAGGGGATTCTCTTGGTGTTAAGTGATGGATTTCTGTGGATGATGGTGAGTGGAGGAAAGCTCTCTGCTGTCTGGCTGGAGGTCATGAGCCTACGAGTGCAAAGTAACCATGTTTCTTCACCCATTTCTCATCATCAATTGCCCTGATCCACAGACAGCTACGTGAGATGCTGATAGAGCTGACACCCTGTAAGTACGTCCTGTCTAAGTGCAGAAGATAAACGGAACAGAGAAAGCAGGAAGATGGAAAAGAGTTGATACAGAAGATACTGGATTATGGTCATGCATGTATTATTCCATTCAATGTATTGATGGGGTGGGGATGGTGGTGGGGAATCTGGGACAGTGGGGTAATCTAAGTAAAAAATGCATAATTATCCATGCAGTCTTTCTTCTACATTTCCTACATCTTTTTGATAAACAAGTTATTTTTTTCCAATTTTAAAGTAAATTCTATTATTAAACCACATATATGTTACCATAAACAATCCTGAGATTTACTTTCTTGCATATCAATAGAATAACAATCATAACCAAATCAATGAAAGACCGCCCAACTAAGGTGTTCACCAGAATGCAGAAGACAACAAACTGTGTAAATACAAAATGAAGAGATGATCATAATAAATAAAAACGTGCTGAATATTGAAAACATGAGATGAAGAGCTCTTGAAAATGTATCAATTGGTTCAGGAAACATTTCACTGATGGACGAGGTGAAGTTGAGTAAAGTTATCCCCTTTGGTGCAAGAGCCTGATGGTTGAAGGGTGGTAACTGTTTCTGAACCTGTCCTTGATGTTAGGTGTTCCTGTTGACAGCGGCAGCTTTCCTGCCATAGCACTTCATGTAGATGTGCAGAATAGCTGGGAGGCCTTTATCGCTGACTGATTAGGCTGTATCCTTTACTTTTTGTAGGATTTTTTGTTCAAGTACATAGGTGCTTCCATTCTGCAAAGGCCAGTAAGTTGTCAATGATGGAATGCAAGGACAGATGCATTCATGACATTCTTATCTGTTTCAGTAATTGTTTCTGCATCTGTTGATACAAGGCATATGTTCCCACTTTACTTCAGTGTGACATTATGCTCATTTATCTACGTTGTGAAAGTCAATGTAGTAAAGACACAGAATAATGCACAAATGTTTCCAGATAACTTTATGACAATGGGAACCAATCTAAACAGATTGCAGATAACATAATATATGGTGGCCATGTCCATCGGTAGGATAGTCTTGGGTTACAGGATGATATTGATTACTGGGGAAAATCGACAGAAAAACTTGCCCCACTCTTCTTGAACTCTCCCTCCCATCCCCTGCATGATCACAAACTCCTTGGTTAATGGTTTTGGCTGTTAAGAAAAAAAAAGTTGGCAACCCCGGTCTACATGATAATTTCTCCATAATTTTATCAAGTTCTATCAAGATTCCTCTCAGCCCCGAGCATTCCAATAAAAGCCCATGATTGTTGAAACTCTAAACTCTGTTTATAAACCTTGGGACAGGCAACATCCTGGTAAATCTTACCTGTACATTTTGAAAGTCACCTTAGGAAGATCGGAATTGCATAACTGTATTCCAAGTGGAAACCGGAATGTTTCATGGAGCTGCTGTTGACCTTCTCCAACCAATAATGACAGGCGTGTCAATAAAAACAGGCCTTCACCATTTTGTTGACTTGCATACCTTTGTTCACTTTTAACCTATTCTAAAATCAAGCTGAACTCTTCCTGCATGGTCATTAAATGTTTAATGGGGTAGTAAGTCTGGAATTTGATTGTAAATAAGGTGGGGCACCAGAAAACTGATTGAATGAGGATGAACCAATCAGGATGGATGGACGATGGAGACCATGCTGTCTCCCTTTTTTGGGGAATGCTCCCATGGTGGAGGGGGTGGGGTAGGTTCAGCATCTGCTACTCGTTGTCCAAGGGTGACCTGCAGACTAGAGAAGGGAAGGAGCACATCAGGAAGAAGCGTGTGGGGTTCAAGTTTAGGGGTTCAGGCTCAGGTGTTGTAGGAAGGATCTTTGTTTCGTCAGCCACTCCTGTCACCACTCACAGTCCTGGCAGTGAGGCAGTGGGATACATGTGCTTAAACACCTGGGAGGGTAGCGGATAACAGTCTATTAATCCCGAGCTTCTAAATAATCTGGAATAAACCAGCAATGGCAGACAAGAAGATCAATGCGCCCTGATGTACCTTGCAAGATTGGTTTATTGTTGACACCTGTCCCGAGGGACAGTGACAGTCTTGTCTTGAATACCGTACACAACAATCAGAACACTACACTGTGCACTGCGGTAGAACAAGGTAAATCAATAACAGAACGCAGAATCGAGTATAACTGCCTCAGATAAAGAGATAAAGTGCAGTGCAGTTAAACAATAACGATATTGTGGCGCACCGGACGGCAACTTGTTAAACGGCAATACGGAGTCGAACAGCGGTTCCCGCCACGACTCAAAGTTTCTTCTCATCGAGGTCGTCCGAGTGTGCGCTCCTGTCACAGAATCTTCTCGGAGCCAGCAAAGCGCTGGATCACTCAAACCATCTCCAGGCTGTAAATCGCAGCCTTTACCTGTCCCAGAAACACATTAAAGATAAAAAAAAACAGACATAAAAGAAGTAAAAAATATATATATATTCGTGTCCTATGAGAGAGATGTCGACCGAGAGAGCGTTTCTCCAGCATTTGTGTCTGTTTTGGAAGAAGATGGTTGGATTCTAATCCAGGATCATTCCTCCCCCGAAGTCCAGTGCGGATGCCACTACATCACTGGCCAGATGGACAATAAGGTGCAAGATGCTAATCCAGTACATTGAGGTCGAGTCCATCTAGTTATAGTAGGGATATTCTTATCGCATAAGAATATTATAAAACGTAATCATTGTCCTTATAACAGACTGTCCGTGAGCCTGGCAGTGTGAGCTTTCAGGCTTTGTTCTCTTCTGTCCGGTTAGAGGGGAGACAGGATGTCTGGGGTGAGTGATTATACTGGCTGCTCTACAAGGCAGTGGGAAGTGAAGACAGAGTCCACGGAGGGGAGGTTGGTTTCCGTGACATGCTGAGATGTGGTCGTAACCCTCTGCAGTTTCTCACAGTCACAGGAGGAGTATTTTGCTGTACCAAGCCATGATATCAGGATGCTTTCCGCCAAGGTCAAGGTGGACGTGGCTACAGGGGTGTGGGCTGCCACATTTACCTGTCTGGATAGGGGGAGGAAATCGCAATGTGGTCCCACAGATTTCTCCACGGCCTGTGGTGGGGAGGTGGGTGATCTTACGTCTGGCTCTGTGTATGAACCTCTCAGTCCACGACGGGAGTCCAGCTCCTTGTGTTCGAGGGAGGAAGTGCTGTGGCCATTCACTTCGGCTGATCACTGTATCCATCTGTCCGGGTGCAGAACAAGCATCCTCCAGCAGTTCTCCCACCTATTGCTTGTCGGGACATCGCAGACTCAGCCCACCCGTAGGTTCCTCTTGACCGGAAAACTCTGGTTTTCTATGGAACTCTGGTCAGATTGCATGTGGGGTATTGCATTTAGTTTCGGTCGCTCCATATCAGATGAATGCCGAGGATTTGGAAAAGGCATAGGAGAGGTTGTAATGAGGACCTTTAGGAGGAGATCTAGAAGGTGGAGTTGCACAAAGTTGGATTGTTCTTTCCGGAGTGGTGGGAGCCAAGGGGAGAACTGAGAGGATCATTATTGTCATAAAAGGAAGTGATGTTACAGCTTTATCAATCTCTGGTTAGGTTGCATCTGGAGTTTGCAGTCACCCCATTACAAGAAGGAGGCCAAGGCTTTGGAGAGGGGAAAGAAGAGGTTTATAGGGAGGAGATCTATAAGGAGGATTTGCAAGAACTTGTGTTATTCTTTCCAGAATGGCAGCTACCAAGGGGAGATAGAGAGGCCTATAAGAGTCATAAATGCGGTAGGCAACTGTGATCTTTCTCACAATATCAAAATTCCGTATAACAGAGGACACGCAGTTAAGGTGAGAGAGGAAAATGTTCAAAGGAGGTCTGCGGAGAAATGTTTAATATAAAACAAAGCCGAGAGTTGCGGTTTCTGGAATGTATTTCTAGCTTGGTAGTGAAGGCAGTGGTGTGTTTCAGATTCTGTGATAGACAAACAAACACACAGAGAAAGGATGGATATAGACAACACGCAGGCAGGGTGATTAGTATAATTAGGCATCATCGGTTAATCATATCAACCCAACATCACAGACTGAATTGTCTCTTCCTGTCCTACAATGTCTAACTGGAGAAATAATCACTGATGAGGGAAATGTCTTTTCCACTTCATCGTGAATATCAGTTCCTTCATTCTGAGTCTGTGACCGATGGTAATAGAATTCTCATTCAGGGGAAACGTCCTCCCAGCCATCGGTCCGAATTATCTGGAAGAATCCATCAATTCTCCTCAAAATTCCAGAAAATACAGGCCTAGCTCATTCACTCTCCCCTCAGACAGACAGCTTGCTATCTCTTGAAGCAGTCAAGTCAGTGTGAGGAACTGTGACTAGACCTGGAAATAATATTCAATGTGCATTCAGGCAGAGGGATTAGTTTAATGAGGCTTAATTACGTCAGCCCAACATCACAGACCAAATAGCCTTCTCCTTTCCTGCAATGTTGTATGTTTTAACTGGAGAAAGAATCACTGATTAAGGACATTTGTTTTCCACTCCTTCCTGAATATCTATTCCTTCATTCTGGGACTGTGACACATGGTATTAAAATTATCATTCAGGGGAAACATTCTCCTGCAATTGGTCTGAATGATCTGAAATAAGCCAGCAATTCTGCTCACAATTCCGGAGAATACAGACTCAGTCTCCCCGCACGCAGCAAGTGTGTCCTCCCAGGAACGAGACCTGTCAGCGTGAGGAATAGTCTCGGCACCCTCTCTTCAATAGGGGTAACTTTCCCAAGGAAATGCGGCAAAACCTGGAACTAATATTCAACGTACATTCTCACCACACCCTGTAGGACCCTCCCAGTCAGACATCTCTATACCTCTTCTCCAATCCTCCTGTATCACGGCACAGAATATCATTTGGCTCCCTAATTATTTGCGATACCTGAATGTTAACTATTAGTGATTTGTTGACAAGGACTGTCGGGTCCCTATGAACCGGTCACTCTGTCCCCATGTAAATGTGGATTTTCTAGTTTGTTCCTCTGGGAATGAATGGCCTCGCATTCCCCCATATTCTGTCTGTCTGCCACATCTTCACTCCGTCACTTCTGTCTGCATCCCCAAACTCTCGCTGCGTCCTTCTCAAACCTTGCCTTTCAGCTCTGTACAACAGCCAACATGGATATAATAAAGTTGGTCCTCACATCCAAATCGCCAATGTAGACTATGAACAGCTGGGGTCTCAGCCACAAACCCTGAGTCACCTAAATGTTGAACGTGTTCCATTTACTTCCTCTATCTGACCTTCACCTGCTGACTAATTCTCACACAGGCATAGTGTCCCGAACCCCATGTGCTTATCCGATCCTTTCTTAGGTTCTTCCAATAGCACATTCATCAGCTCTCAATTAAACGTCTGTTTGTCCAATCCTGAATCCACACTGACTCTGCCAGCCCCAGTGAGTATTTGGGGACTTGGTCTGTGTCTCTACCTGTAAGATACTGATACACAATTCAATGGGAATATTACCCATCTGTGGTTCAGTGTAACCGTTGTATTGGTGACCTGTGTCGGGGTCTTGGGTTCAGTGTGGGACTGAATCTGAATATCTCTGCTGTCTGAAACTGTGGAACTGATGAGCTGTCAGTGTCTCTGTGCTCTGTAACATACCTTGTGTGTCAGACAGGAGCGGCTGATCTGGTGCCTCGACAGGAGGGAATATGGTAGTTGATTGCAGTTTGTTTTTCCAGTGGGTACGAGAAAGAAACTCGGTCAGTGAGGGAGAGGTAAATGTCATGTGGTTCTGTGAAGCGGCCGTTGCAGCCTGTGCCATTGTCAATCTGTCGGTCTGACTCTCTCTCTCTCTTTCACACATATATAACATTGCATCTGATGCTTGTCTTTCTTTCATTCACGTTCAGCTATCCTGCATCAATTCACCTCCCAATTTATTAGATTATGAAGACATGCAGTCCTCTTCTACTGTCATTTAGTAATGCATGCATTAAGAAATGATACAATATTTCCTCCGGTGTGATATCACAAAACACAGGACAAGCCAAGACTGAAAAAAACTGACAAAACTACATAATTATAACATATAGTTACAATAGTGCAACAATACTGTAACTTGATGAAGAAGCCCATGTGCACAGTAAAAGTTCAAAGTCTCTCAAATGTCCCTCATCTCACGCAGACGGGAGAAGGAAGAAAAACTCTCCCTGCCATGCCCGATCACAATCCGTCTCTGAGTCATCCGAAAGCTTCGAGCCTCCGAATCAGCTCTCCAACACCAAGTACTGAGCGCCATCTCTGTACGAACGATTCGATCTCAATCTCGGTCGCCAACAGCAGGCAAAGCCGGGGATTTTGAGGTCTTCCCTCCGGAAGATTCCCGACTGCGCCCTAACGACAGCAGCGAGCGAGCGCTTCTGAAATTTCTCCAGATGTTCCCCTGTGCTTTCACGTCCGTCTCCATCAAATCAGAATTTAGAGTCCTGTTTTTAATATTTAAGCGGTCTTCGCATTCCTTTGCCGATCGAAGCATTTCTTTGTAATTTTCGTTTGATCTCTTGCAGGTTTGAGATGCTCTTAAACACCTATTACATCAGTAACATGTCAAAATTCTCCGCAGAGCTTTGCCAGCACTTTGTGTGTGTTGCCTTGAATTTCCAGCATCTGTAGGCTATCTCATGTTTTGTACATCAGCATCGTGATCATCTGATCACTGCCATCCCGTGTGTGTGTGTGTGTGTGTGTGTGTGTGTGTGTGGCCAGGATGATGTTGAACGTGCAAAACCGCAGGGACAGAAGTTGGGAGTCGGACGTGTCGTTGAACTCTGTTTACAAATGGATAATTAGCGAAGACAAAATTGAAATCTGTAAATGTGGCTGCTTCGGGTCTTTGTCAATAGAACTCCGACATTCTTTTCAATAGAACACACATCAAAGTTGCTGGTGAATGCAGCTGGCCAGGCAGCATCTCTAGGAAGAGGTACAGTCGACGTTTCAGACCGAGATCCTTCGTCAGGACTAACTGAAGGAAGAGTGAGTAAGAGATTTGAAAGTTGGAGGGGGAGGGAGGGGGAGATCCAAAATGATAGGAGAAGACAGGAGGGGGAGGGATGGAGCCAAGAGCTGGACAGGTGATTAGCAAAGCGGATATGAGAGGATCATGGGACAGGAGGCCTAGGGAGAAAGAAATGGGGGAGGTGGAAGCCCAGAGGATGGGCAAGAAGTACAGTGAGAGGGACAGAGGGGGAAAAAGGAGAGAGAGAGAAAAAGAATGAGTGTATATAAATAGATAAATAACGGACGGGGTACGAGGGAGAGGTAGGGGATTAGCGGAAGTTTGAGAAGTCAATGTTCATGCCATCAGGTTGGAGGCTGCCCAGACGAAATATAAGGTGTTGTTCCTCCAACCTGAGTATGGGAACTCCTGCTTTCTCTGGCGGACAGAGCATAGGTGTTCAGCGAAACGATCTCCCAGTCTGCGTCGGGTCTCGCCAACATATAGAAGGCCACATCGGGAGCACCGGACGCAGTATATCACCCGAGCTGACTCACAGGTGAAGTGTCACCTCACCTGGAAGGACTGTCTGGGGCCCTGAATTGTAGTGAGGGAGGAAGCGTAAGGGCATGTATAGCACTTGTTCTGCTTACAAGGATAAGTGTCAGGAGGGATATCGTGGGGGCGGATGGGGGCCGGGGTGGGGGTGGGGGGACGAATGGATAAGGGAGTCGTGTAGGGAGCGATCCCTGCAGAAAGCAGAGAGTGGAGGCGGGGGCGGGGGTGGGGTGGAGAGTAAGATGTGCTTAGTGGTGGGATCCCGTCGGAGGTGGCGGAAGTTACGGAGAATTATATGTTGGACGTGGAGGCTGGTGGGGTGGCAGGTAAGGACCAGGGGAACCCTATTCCTATTTGGGTGGAGGGAAGATGGAGTGAGAGCAGATGTGTGTGAAATGGGGGAGATGCGTTTGAGAGCAGAGTTGATGGTGGAGGAAGGGAACCCTCTTTCTTTAAAAAAGGAGGACATCTCCTTCGTCCTGGAATGAAAAAGCTCATCCTGAGAGGAGATGCGGCGGAGACGGAGGAATTGCGAGAAGAGACAGGGTGAGAAGAGGAATAGTCCAGATAGCTGTGAGAGTCAGCAGGGTTGTTTCCACTGCCACATGTCCAGTCCTGGTATTCAGCATTCTCGGAATGGAATCGAAACCAGCCTCTGTGGATTCTGAAATCTGGATCTAAAAATAAACCGCTGTAGGATTCATCGATAGACCTCAGTGGGTCACGCAGATTTCCTTTCCCGAGGTGAGTAACCGCTGAGGTAATGCCTAGGAATTTAGAAGTGCTTGTCTTCAGTCGGCTGAATATTGACATCAGAGACAATGAATGGTGTTCAATTCCCATGTTTATTCAAGTGACTGTTGTCAGTTCGTCAGCGGCATAACCGTATCTCTGGAGACTGATCCTTTGTATAAATCAGAGCCGGTTTGAATGCATTAGCTCAGAGTTGCTGAAGGAGCTGTGAGTTCAGAAGCAAGACAATTGGCAGATTATTCCTGAAATGGGGTATCCAGTCCTTTTGCGGATAGGAGAAGTTTACTATCCATTTATTTCAGCCTTTGGAATTCCCGGTAAGCCGCAGAATCGGCTGCCGTTGGTGGGAATTGAAGTTAAATGCCAACGTAGTGATCGTTTCTGTCGCTGGTTTCCACGGTCACATGTTCAGTCCTAGTGTTCGGCATTCTCGGAATGGAATCGAAACCAGCCACTGTGGATTCTGATGTCTGGATCTAAAAATAAAACGCTGTAGAAATCATCGGTGGACCTCAGTGGGGCAGGCGGATTTCTTCCAGCGGTTTGTGTTTCAATGATGTAATGCTCGGGTCTCTGTGCTTTTGGTCTCGAAGCAGCTACACTGCATTTGCCAATATTGTGTTTATACTGCTGTGGAGATGATAACAATTGCTTGTCTGCATTGGTTTGTCAGCGGTCGTGTGAGCCACGTGTAATGATCAAACCATCGATTAGTGATAACGATTTAGGAAATGTGATGAGTTCCATGTTGCAGCATGGAACTTGAGGATTTTTAGTAAATGTGTGCGGTGTGACAGAAAATAAAACAGTTGTTGGACAACACAGTGACGTCGCTGCTGATCAATACTGTGAAGTGTATTCTATCATATCCACATCTGACCCCTCTACAGACATTCCACTGCGTCACCGAGTCTGCTACTGGACGTTGAATCCCTCTCCCCGGCTTCGCTGTGATGGATTCAGTCGGAGGCTTCGAGTATATCTGTGAGGCTGTATCAGACCTCGCTGTGACTGCTGCCTCGGACAATGTTCTGTTGTAAAATCAGCGAGGTGAGAAATGCTGGAATAGGGAACAAACACGGAGAATGCTAGAGGCACAAAGTAGCATCTATAGAAATAGAAAGTCGTGTCATAGGGGCTCTCTGTAAACAGTTCAAACAAAATACACGCTAACTGCTTTCCCACATATTCTATTTTGCCTGGATGAGTGGTTCCGGGATTTCCTGTTTCTGTTTCGTCCTTCGGCTCTTCTGTTGCTGACAGGGAGTCGCATGGAAGTTGATGATTGTCAAATGCAAGAATCCCGCCATCAGCGTCCAGATTTATTAATTTCATTCATATCAGACGCGGATGAAGCCGATAGAAAATGTTCCAACCAGTACTGACTCTGAGGTTACCTCGCTTTATCTTTCCGCTGCCTCTTCACATTTTGGTCATCAGAAAGGAATCCAAATTCAAATCATTTGGCTTTATTTTAATGTATAAACTCAGTCAGCTCTTGGACCTCTCTTCAACTTTCTACCCTTAAATGCAGCATTAAAGTCCAAATATTAGATGATCCCCGAAAACTGCTGCATTGGGTTCTGCTCAGTTTTTTCTCAATTTGCTATTTTCTGTCTCTCTTCCAGCGAACTTGGTGGCGATTGTGATCCTCTCCCGTGGAAAGTGCGGTCTCTCCAAATGTGTCACTCGCTACCTGGTGGGAATGGCAGCGGCCGATCTCCTGGTCGTTATCTCGCAACCGCTGCTGACGTGGACTGCTTGGATTTATTTTCCCCAGTCGTTCCTGTTCATTACTCCTGTGTGCAGTCTCGCCAGATGGTTGATTTTTGCGAGCGCTGCGATCTCCGTCTGGCTGACTGTCGCTTTCACCGTCGATCGATTTGTGGCTATTTGCTGTGAGAAGCTAAAAACAAAATATTGCACCGGGAGAACGGCGGCTGTGGTTATCGGGACAGTGAGTGTGCTGGCCTGTTTGGAGAATGTCCCCTGGGGCTTTACTTCTGAACCTCTTGTAATAATTGATGGTGTTCCCTGGTATTGTGTTCTTACATCGAGCTACAAATACTCTTCTTCTTGGGCGGTATTTGAGATGCTTCACCGCATTTTTACCCCTTGTGTCCCATTCTTTCTGATTTTGTTGTTCAATATTCTGACAGCCAGGCGGATTCTAGTGGCCAGTCGAGCCCGCAGGAGGCTCCGGGGACAAAAGAGTGGAGAGAATGACAAGGACCGGGAGATGGAGAACCGACGCAAATCCATCGTTTTGCTCTTCAGCATAACCGGTAGTTTCATATTGTTGTGCGGAACACGTTTGGTATTTTATATCTATCAACGGATTTCAATGAGTTTTGTTTATTATTCTGTCATGAATCCCGTTTACATTGTAGAAGAGACATCGGGAATGCTGCAGATTCTCAGTTCCTGCACCAACACGTGTATTTACGCCCTGACTCAGAGCAAATTCCGAGAGGAACTCAAGAATGCGGTGATATACCCACTGAAATGGATTTTGAAACTCATTAAATGATATAAATAAATGCTGTGCAGTAGTACAATTCAGCTGCTTTCATGTCCCTATTCTGTACTCCCACTTGTGAGTAAACGGAAACAATACGATGAACAGAGTTACAAACAAAGCATGAGAAACTCGGTCGATGCTCGAAATACAGAACACACACGAAATCGATGGTCGGCCCGAATAGTTGAATGTTTACTCTTTTCCAAAGTTGCCCCCTATCTGCTGAGTTGCTCCAGCTTTGTGTGTGTGTTGCCTTACAGTTATAAAACAGCTATTTACAGCCGATCCCGACGGCACCAGTGGCCTCAGCATTCCAGAAAAATCCCCTTTGCATCTCACACTCGCCACACTGAAATTGAATCTTGAGGCTAACCGGCCACCCCTTCTTCCCGATTCTGACAAAACTGTCTGTTTTTGGAATATAATTTCGTCGTTATCAAGCACTCCTGTTCACATCATTACCCGTCCTTTCCTTCACGATCTTTTTTCTCTTCTGTCTCTACCTGTAGTTTTTCCTTTTGTTTTCCCGTTTGAACTAACATTCAGTGTCAGAATTTTAGCTCTCAGGGAAAGAGTTGTGGGGGTGGGAGCTGTGGTTGGGTGGAAGAGGAGATGCTGTGAACCCACAACGAAAGACACAGTGAAGAAAATGGGAACTGATGTGGTCTAATCCTACACAAAGTGCTGGAGAAAAGCTTCAGCTCAGGCAGCAGGACGAGAGAGAGAGAGAGAGAGAGAGAGAGAAAAGAAAAAGAAAGAATGAATATCCAATTCTGCCCAAAATGTCCACAGTTTACTCTTCTCCATAGATGCTGATGTCCACAGTTTACTCTTCTCCATAGATGCTGATGTCCACAGTTTACTCTTCTCCATAGATGCTGATGTCCACAGTTTACTCTTTTCCATAGATGCTGATGTCCACAGTTTACTCTTTTCCATAGATGCTGATGTCCACAGTTTACTCTTTTCCATAGATGCTGATGTCCACAGTTTACTCTTCTCCATAGATGCTGATGTCCACAGTTTACTCTTCTCCATAGATGCTGATGTCCACAGTTTACTCTTCTCCATAGATGCTGATGTCCACAGTTTACTCTTCTCCATAGATGCTGATGTCCACAGTTTACTCTTCTCCATAGATGCTGATGTCCACAGTTTACTCTTCTCCATAGATGCTGATGTCCACAGTTTACTCTTCTCCATAGATGCTGATGTCCACAGTTTACTCTTCTCCATAGATGCTGATGTCCACAGTTTACTCTTCTCCATAGATGCTGATGTCCACAGTTTACTCTTCTCCATAGATGCTGATGTCCACAGTTTACTCTTCTCCATAGATGCTGATGTCCACAGTTTACTCTTCTCCATAGATGCTGATGTCCACAGTTTACTCTTCTCCATAGATGCTGATGTCCACAGTTTACTCTTCTCCATAGATGCTGATGTCCACAGTTTACTCTTCTCCATAGATGCTGATGTCCACAGTTTACTCTTCTCCATAGATGCTGATGTCCACAGTTTACTTTTCTCCATAGATGCTGATGTCCACAGTTTACTCTTCTCCATAGATGCTGATGTCCACAGTTTACTCTTCTCCATAGATGCTGATGTCCACAGTTTTCTCTTCTCCATAGATGCTGATGTCCACAGTTTACTCTTCTCCATAGATGCTGATGTCCACAGTTTACTCTTCTCCATAGATGCTGATGTCCACAGTTTACTCTTCTCCATAGATGCTGATGTCCACAGTTTACTCTTCTCCATAGATGCTGATGTCCACAGTTTACTCTTCTCCATAGATGCTGATGTCCACAGTTTACTCTTCTCCATAGATGCTGATGTCCACAGTTTACTCTTCTCCATAGATGCTGATGTCCACAGTTTACTCTTCTCCATAGATGCTGATGTCCACAGTTTACTCTTCTCCATAGATGCTGATGTCCACAGTTTACTCTTCTCCATAGATGCTGATGTCCACAGTTTACTCTTCTCCATAGATGCTGATGTCCACAGTTTACTCTTCTCCATAGATGCTGATGTCCACAGTTTACTCTTCTCCATAGATGCTGATGTCCACAGTTTACTCTTCTCCATAGATGCTGATGTCCACAGTTTACTCTTCTCCATAGATGCTGATGTCCACAGTTTACTCTTCTCCATAGATGCTGATGTCCACAGTTCACTCTTCTCCATAGATGCTGATGTCCACAGTTTACTCTTCTCCATAGATGCTGATGTCCACAGTTCACTCTTCTCCATAGATGCTGATGTCCACAGTTTACTCTTCTCCATAGATGCTGATGTCCACAGTTCACTCTTCTCCATAGATGCTGATGTCCACAGTTTACTCTTCTCCATAGATGCTGATGTCCACAGTTCACTCTTCTCCATAGATGCTGATGTCCACAGTTTACTCTTCTCCATAGATGCTGATGTCCACAGTTCACTCTGCTCCATAGATGCTGATGTCCACAGTTTACTCTTCTCCATAGATGCTGATGTCCACAGTTCACTCTTCTCCATAGATGCTGATGTCCACAGTTTACTCTTCTCCATAGATGCTGATGTCCACAGTTTACTCTTCTCCATAGATGCTGATGTCCACAGTTTACTCTTCTCTATAGATGCTGATGTCCACAGTTTACTCTTCTCCATAGATGCTGATGTCCACAGTTTACTCTTCTCCATAGATGCTGATGTCCACAGTTTACTCTTCTCCATAGATGCTGATGTCCACAGTTTACTCTTCTCCATAGATGCTGATGTCCACAGTTCACTCTTCTCCATAGATGCTGATGTCCACAGTTTACTCTTCTCCATAGATGCTGATGTCCACAGTTCACACTTCTCCATAGATGCTGATGTCCACAGTTTACTCTTCTCCATAGATGCTGATGTCCACAGTTCACTCTTCTCCATAGATGCTGATGTCCACAGTTTACTCTTCTCCATAGATGCTGATGTCCACAGTTCACTCTTCTCCATAGATGCTGATGTCCACAGTTTACTCTTCTCCATAGATGCTGATGTCCACAGTTCACTCTTCTCCATAGATGCTGATGTCCACAGTTTACTCTTCTCCATAGATGCTGATGTCCACAGTTCACTCTTCTCCATAGATGCTGATGTCCACAGT
The DNA here is from genome assembly GCF_030028105.1 of Mobula birostris. Lineage (NCBI taxonomy): Eukaryota > Metazoa > Chordata > Chondrichthyes > Myliobatiformes > Myliobatidae > Mobula > Mobula birostris. Next base: position 59,657,570 of record NC_092382.1, read on the forward strand.
TTACTCTTCTCCATAGATGCTGATGTCCACAGTTTACTCTTCTCCATAGATGCTGATGTCCACAGTTTACTCTTCTCCATAGATGCTGATGTCCACAGTTTACTCTTCTCCATAGATGCTGATGTCCACAGTTTACTCTTCTCCATAGATGCTGATGTCCACAGTTTACTCTTCTCCATAGATGCTGATGTCCACAGTTTACTCTTCTCCATAGATGCTGATGTCCACAGTTTACTCTTCTCCATAGATGCTGATGTGCACAGTTTACTCTTCTCCATAGATGCTGATGTCCACAGTTTACTCTTCTCCATAGATGCTGATGTCCACAGTTTACTCTTCTCCATAGATGCTGATGTCCACAGTTTACTCTTCTCCATAGATGCTGATGTCCACAGTTTACTCTTCTCCATAGATGCTGATGTCCACAGTTTACTCTTCTCCATAGATGCTGATGTCCACAGTTTACTCTTCTCCATAGATGCTGATGTCCACAGTTTACTCTTCTCCATAGATGCTGATGTCCACAGTTTACTCTTCTCCATAGATGCTGATGTCCACAGTTTACTCTTCTCCATAGATGCTGATGTCCACAGTTTATTCTTCTCCATAGATGCTGATGTCCACAGTTTACTCTTCTCCATAGATGCTGATGTCCACAGTTTACTCTTCTCCATAGATGCTGATGTCCACAGTTTACTCTTCTCCATAGATGCTGATGTCCACAGTTCACTCTTCTCCATAGATGCTGATGTCCACAGTTTACTCTTCTCCATAGATGCTGATGTCCACAGTTCACTCTTCTCCATAGATGCTGATGTCCACAGTTTACTCTTCTCCATAGATGCTGATGTCCACAGTTCACTCTTCTCCATAGATGCTGATGTCCACAGTTTACTCTTCTCCATAGATGCTGATGTCCACAGTTCACTCTTCTCCATAGATGCTGATGTCCACAGTTCACTCTTCTCCATAGATGCTGATGTCCACAGTTCACTCTTCTCCATAGATGCTGATGTCCACAGTTTACTCTTCTCCATAGATGCTGATGTCCACAGTTTACTCTTCTCCATAGATGCTGATGTCCACAGTTTACTCTTCTCCATAGATGCTGATGTCCACAGTTTACTCTTCTCCATAGATGCTGATGTCCACAGTTCACTCTTCTCCATAGATGCTGATGTCCACAGTTTACTCTTCTCCATAGGTGCTGATGTCCACAGTTCACTCTTCTCCATAGATGCTGATGTCCACAGTTTACTCTTCTCCATAGATGCTGATGTCCACAGTTCACTCTTCTCCATAGATGCTGATGTCCACAGTTTACTCTTCTCCATAGATGCTGATGTCCACAGTTCACACTTCTCCATAGATGCTGATGTCCACAGTTTACTCTTCTCCATAGATGCTGATGTCCACAGTTCACTCTTCTCCATAGATGCTGATGTCCACAGTTCACTCTTCTCCATAGATGCTGATGTCCACAGTTCACTCTTCTCCATAGATGCTGATGTCCACAGTTCACTCTTCTCCATAGATGCTGATGTCCACAGTTCACTCTTCTCCATAGATGCTGATGTCCACAGTTTACTCTTCTCCATAGATGCTGATGTCCACAGTTCACTCTTCTCCATAGATGCTGATGTCCACAGTTTACTCTTCTCCATAGATGCTGATGTCCACAGTTCACTCTTCTCCATAGATGCTGATGTCCACAGTTTACTCTTCTCCATAGATGCTGATGTCCACAGTTTACTCTTCTCCATAGATGCTGATGTCCACAGTTTACTCTTCTCCATAGATGCTGATGTCCACAGTTTACTCTTCTCCATAGATGCTGATGTCCACAGTTTACTCTTCTCCATAGATGCTGATGTCCACAGTTTACTCTTCTCCATAGATGCTGATGTCCACAGTTTACTCTTCTCCATAGATGCTGATGTCCACAGTTTACTCTTCTCCATAGATGCTGATGTCCACAGTTTACTCTTCTCCATAGATGCTGATGTCCACAGTTTACTCTTCTCCATAGATGCTGATGTCCACAGTTTACTCTTCTCCATAGATGCTGATGTCCACAGTTTACTCTTCTCCATAGATGCTGATGTCCACAGTTTACTCTTCTCCATAGATGCTGATGTCCACAGTTTACTCTTCTCCATAGATGCTGATGTCCACAGTTTACTCTTCTCCATAGATGCTGATGTCCACAGTTTACTCTTCTCCATAGATGCTGATGTCCACAGTTTACTCTTCTCCATAGATGCTGATGTCCACAGTTTACTCTTCTCCATAGATGCTGATGTCCACAGTTTACTCTTCTCCATAGATGCTGATGTCCACAGTTTACTCTTCTCCATAGATTCTGATGTCCACAGTTTACTCTTCTCCATAGATGCTGATGTCCACAGTTTACTCTTCTCCATAGATGCTGATGTCCACAGTTTACTCTTCTCCATAGATGCTGATGTCCACAGTTTACTCTTCTCCATAGATGCTGATGTCCACAGTTTACTCTTCTCCATAGATGCTGATGTCCACAGTTTACTCTTCTCCATAGATGCTGATGTCCACAGCTTACTCTTCTCCATAGATGCTGATGTCCACAGTTTACTCTTCTCCATAGATGCTGATGTCCACAGTTTACTCTTCTCCATAGATGCTGATGTCCACAGTTTACTCTTCTCCATAGATGCTGATGTCCACAGTTTACTCTTCTCCATAGATGCTGATGTCCACAGTTTACTCTTCTCCATAGATGCTGATGTCCACAGTTTACTCTTCTCCATAGATGCTGATGTCCACAGTTTACTCTTCTCCATAGATGCTGATGTCCACAGTTTACTCTTCTCCATAGATGCTGATGTCCACAGTTTACTCTTCTCCATAGATGCTGATGTCCACAGTTTACTCTTCTCCATAGATGCTGATGTCCACAGTTTACTCTTCTCCATAGATGCTGATGTCCACAGTTTACTCTTCTCCATAGATGCTGATGTCCACAGTTTACTCTTCTCCATAGATGCTGATGTCCACAGTTTACTCTTCTCCATAGATGCTGATGTCCACAGTTCACTCTTCTCCATAGATGCTGATGTCCACAGTTCACTCTTCTCCATAGATGCTGATGTCCACAGTTCACTCTTCTCCATAGATGCTGATGTCCACAGTTCACTCTTCTCCATAGATGCTGATGTCCACAGTTCACTCTTCTCCATAGATGCTGATGTCCACAGTTTACTCTTCTCCATAGATGCTGATGTCCACAGTTCACTCTTCTCCATAGATGCTGATGTCCACAGTTTACTCTTCTCCATAGATGCTGATGTCCACAGTTCACTCTTCTCCATAGATGCTGATGTCCACAGTTTACTCTTCTCCATAGATGCTGATGTCCACAGTTCACTCTTCTCCATAGATGCTGATGTCCACAGTTCACTCTTCTCCATAGATGCTGATGTCCACAGTTTACTCTTCTCCATAGATGCTGATGTCCACAGTTTACTCTTCTCCATAGATGCTGATGTCCACAGTTTACTCTTCTCCATAGATGCTGATGTCCACCGTTCACTCTTCTCCATAGATGCTGATGTCCACAGTTCACTCTTCTCCATAGATGCTGATGTCCACAGTTCACTCTTCTCCATAGATGCTGATGTCCACAGTTCACTCTTCTCCATAGATGCTGATGTCCACAGTTTACTCTTCTCCATAGATGCTGATGTCCACAGTTCACTCTTTTCCATAGATGCTGATGTCCACAGTTCACTCTTCTCCATAGATGCTGATGTCCACAGTTCACTCTTCTCCATAGATGCTGATGTCCACAGTTTACTCTTCTCCATAGATGCTGATGTCCACAGTTCACTCTTCTCCATAGATGCTGATGTCCACAGTTTACTCTTCTCCATAGATGCTGATGTCCACAGTTTACTCTTCTCCATAGATGCTGATGTCCAACAGTTTACTCTTCTCCATAGATGCTGATGTCCACAGTTTACTCTTCTCCATAGATGCTGATGTCCACAGTTTACTCTTCTCCATAGATGCTGATGTCCACAGTTTACTCTTCTCCATAGATGCTGATGTCCACAGTTTACTCTTCTCCATAGATGCTGATGTCCACAGTTTACTCTTCTCCATAGATGCTGATGTCCACAGTTTACTCTTCTCCATAGATGCTGATGTCCACAGTTTACTCTTCTCCATAGATGCTGATGTCCACAGTTTACTCTTCTCCATAGATGCTGATGTCCACAGTTTACTCTTCTCCATAGATGCTGATGTCCACAGTTTACTCTTCTCCATAGATGCTGATGTCCACAGTTTACTCTTCTCCATAGATGCTGATGTCCACAGTTTACTCTTCTCCATAGATGCTGATGTCCACAGTTTACTCTTCTCCATAGATGCTGATGTCCACAGTTTACTCTTCTCCATAGATGCTGATGTCCACAGTTTACTCTTCTCCATAGATGCTGATGTCCACAGTTTACTCTTCTCCATAGATGCTGATGTCCACAGTTTACTCTTCTCCATAGATGCTGATGTCCACAGTTTACTCTTCTCCATAGATGCTGATGTCCACAGTTTACTCTTCTCCATAGATGCTGATGTCCACAGTTTACTCTTCTCCATAGATGCTGATGTCCACAGTTTACTCTTCTCCATAGATGCTGATGTCCACAGTTTACTCTTCTCCATAGATGCTGATGTCCACAGTTTACTCTTCTCCATAGATGCTGATGTCCACAGTTTACTCTTCTCCATAGATGCTGATGTCCACAGTTTACTCTTCTCCATAGATGCTGATGTCCACAGTTTACTCTTCTCCATAGATGCTGATGTCCACAGCTTACTCTTCTCCATAGATGCTGATGTCCACAGTTTACTCTTCTCCATAGATGCTGATGTCCACAGTTTACTCTTCTCCATAGATGCTGATGTCCACAGTTTACTCTTCTCCATAGATGCTGATGTCCACAGTTTACTCTTCTCCATAGATGCTGATGTCAACAGTTCACTCTTCTCCATAGATGCTGATGTCCACAGTTTACTCTTCTCCATAGATGCTGATGTCCACAGTTCACTCTTCTCCATAGATGCTGATGTCCACAGTTTACTCTTCTCCATAGATGCTGATGTCCACAGTTCACTCTTCTCCATAGATGCTGATGTCCACAGTTTACTCTTCTCCATAGATGCTGATGTCCACAGTTTACTCTTCTCCATAGATGCTGATGTCCACAGTTTACTCTTCTCCATAGATGCTGATGTCCACAGTTTATTCTTCTCCATAGATGCTGATGTCCACAGTTTACTCTTCTCCATAGATGCTGATGTCCACAGTTTACTCTTCTCCATAGATGCTGATGTCCACAGTTTACTCTTCTCCATAGATGCTGATGTCCACAGTTTACTCTTCTCCATAGATGCTGATGTCCACAGTTCACTCTTCTCCATAGATGCTGATGTCCACAGTTTACTCTTCTCCATAGATGCTGATGTCCACAGTTCACTCTTCTCCATAGATGCTGATGTCCACAGTTTACTCTTCTCCATAGATGCTGATGTCCACAGTTCACTCTTCTCCATAGATGCTGATGTCCACAGTTTACTCTTCTCCATAGATGCTGATGTCCACAGTTCACTCTTCTCCATAGATGCTGATGTCCACAGTTTACTCTTCTCCATAGATGCTGCCTGGTCTGCAGAACTCCTCCAGCGTTTTGGATTTCTAAAATCTGCAGAGCTCCTCTTGTTTGTGTTTGGTCTAATCCTAGTCAGTGTCAACGAGATGTTCGGCTGTGCCAACACAGAACCGACCCTGGACAAAGAACAAGCGAATAATGGTTGAAAAGGACAGTGTTACAGAAACAGACACTTGATAATTAATGGAACAGGGGCTCAGTTAATTTTGAACTCATGCAACTGGAAGATTGGAGGATCTCTCTAAACAAACGCGATCAGGGATATTATTGTTTATACAATTAGAAAGGTGATGAGAGTAGTGGCAGTTTGTATTCAGATATTACATACTCCAGACAAAACTGAATTGAGGAATCAATCTGAATCATTCAGTGGTTGGTCCGTGATGTCAATTAATGTTCATCGTGAGGGGGTGATATCTAAATATAAACTCTAAATGTAAGCTTGGTTAAGACGGGTAATAGGTAGTGAGGATAATCCTGTTAATTGTATAACCATGACTCCTGGCATTAATGGAGGCTAAATCTTTGAAGGGAATTCTTTGCGATAGGGTTGACAAATATTTGTAGAAGCATAATTAGAGACAGTCAAATGGCTTTGTGAGGGGAAGATCATGCCTAACGCACCTGAATGACTTTCTGAGGGGTTGACAAAACAAAGGCTAGAGTGGTGGATGCTGTGTGTATGGAATTGAGTGAGGCGCTTGACAAGAGCCCCTGCAATAGATTCACCCAGAACGTCGGGAGGCATGGGACTGATGGAAACTCAGCCGCCTGGGTTTGGACTTACCTTGCCCAGTGAGTATGGGACTGGCAGTAGGTGGGGCGTTTCCAGGAGATCTACTTTTTCTCATATTTGTAAACAACTTGAAAGAGGAAGTGGATATGTGGGTTAGTAACTTGCAGTTTGAAGCTCCACGTAGCGTAGTGCTTAGAATCAGACTATTCCAGCTCGGGGCACTGGGAATCGGAGTTCAATGCCGGTGTTTTTCTGGAAGGAGTTTGTACTAAATCCCCATCATATTTATGGGTTTTCTCCCAAGTTAAAAAAGGAAACAAAACTTAGCGATTAGACTAGAGTAACATTGAGGTTGCTGGGCTCCGCGGCTCATTGTTCTTCGCTTCATCTCTAAATGAATCAAGGACACCGATATTCTGTTGTTGTGGATAGTGTAGAATTTCATCATAGGTTACAATGGGATGTCGACACGGTGTAGAGCTGGGGTACGATGTGATAGATGGACTTCCATGAGTAACAGTACGAGCTGATACATAATAAAAATTCAAAGTGGATTACAGAGCACAAATGGCAGATTTTATCGTAGTGTGAAGGATCAGGGGAGTCGTGCTATGCAAGTCTATAGATCCCTCAAAATTTCCAAACAAGTTAATTGAGAAGCTAAGAAGGTTTATGGCTTAAGAACTGGCAACTCCGGAAAAGTGATCTCACTATTACTTCCCGTATCATGGGCTTAAGAGGGAAAAGATGCTAAGGAAGAACAGGTACTTGTGCGGCTAACAATTTGTGCAGGAGGAAGGGCATCGTATACACATATTATTGGGCTCTCTTCGAGGTTTGGTGGACTGGTGTAAGAACATTGGTCTTACACCTGCATTGAAAGGGAGTTGATATTCTAACTGGCAAGTTTGATGTATCTGCCCTGGCATTAACATGTGGCATGTGCAGGCCTGGTCTTGGGGGTTGGGCGGGAGAGTGGGAAATGGAACTGCAAGTGAGTAAGTAGGATTGAGTAAAAGGTAGAGACGAGGTCAAGGAAAGCCAAAATGAAGTCCAGCCAGGACCCCGTTAATGAGCCCGGTGTCTCCGAGGGGCTGAAGTGAGGTTATGTCAGTAAAGGTGTGTAACACTTAAGACAGACGTACTTAGAACCTGGATTAGTACATGACACAGTGAGCCAGATATTGCAGAGCTCTGGTTGAGAGAAGGTCAGGGCTGGTCGCTAACCATTCCAGAATTCTACCTGCAGCCTGTAAGAGAGAGCAACAGACAGGTCGGGAGTTTATGGGCTGATGTAAAAGCAATCATGCAGCTATTGTGGGTAAATAATCACTCCAACATTACTGGCATTCCCTTATCCCTTGAGGATGGATGGGGCTTTGTGGTTCAGATGGGTCCTGGAATGCTTCCTGAAAGAGTATTTAGATGGACGACCAGGGAGGGAGACGGGCTTGACTTAGTAGTATCAGTAGTATAATTCTGGAGGTTCGCAAACAGTTTTTGATAAGGATAAGACTGGAGCTGCAGGCGGATAAATGTAAATTCGGTAAAGGATAATTACAGTAGAATTGGACATCGACTTGCAAACCAAATTATCCCAAAACTAGAATCATTCCAACCATTCACAGGATGACAAAATATGTGTACACCCCCAAATCTGCACACTCCTCTCATATAAATGTGTACCTCAAATCCAGCGACACCCCCAAATATGCGTGTACCCCCAGAACTGAGTGAAAAACATTGTAAGGAACAGGGTATATAAGTCAATCGTTATATGGTAAACTGGATTTTCAGATGACACCTGGATTCGGAGTGTGAGTGGACAGCGAAGTAGGTTATGAAAACTTTTAGCGTGAGTGAAGCAGCTGGAAAAACGGGCTGAACATTTTGAAGTTGGAACTTAATGTGAAATTCCATCGAGATGGGATCTAGTGTGAGCTGTTGCACTTTGGCAGGACCTACCAGGGCAGGACTTATACAATTAGTGGAAGGTAATTCAGATGTGCAGGAGAGCAGAGGGTTCTGAGAATGCAGTTTCAAAATTCCTAGATAAGGTCACGAGGAGAATCTTTGCACACATGCCTTCATATATCAGAGTACCGAGTACACGAATTAAAATGTTATGTTGAAGTTGTGTAAGACGTTATTGAGGATCAGCGTGGAGCATTATGTATAGTTCAGATCACATATCTGCAGGAAAGAGATCAATAAACTTGAAAGATTACAGAGATAATTTATAATGATGTTTCAGAAATTGAGGGGTTGAGTCAGAAGGAGAGAATCAATAGGCCTATTCTCTCCCAAACTGAGGCACTCTCCCCTCAAGTTAGGTGAGACTGGAACAAGAGTTCATATTTTAAAGGTGAAAGTAGACCACGAGAGGAAACTTCTTCACTCAGAGGGCGGTATGAACGTGGGATGAGTAGCCAGAGGAAGTGGTGAATGCAGGCTCAATCGCAACATTTAGGAGACACTTGAACGGGTAAATGGATGGGAAGTATATGAAAGGCTATGGTCTTAATGCAGGTCATTGGGACTAGGCCAGAAAGCAGCTCGGCAGAGATTAGAAGAGCCAGAGAAAATGTTTATGTGTGTGGTGTTCGATAACACTACATCTAATCCCGAAGAATCCTCTCCAGTAAGTTTCATACCCCGAAGTGTGACTCAGCAGTTGATATTTTCCAGGATAACCCATCCCCTTTTATGAATAATGGAATACCATTTATCTCCGCTTTTTGGGTATCTTGCTTGTAGCTACAGAGAAGAGGTCCTCAGAGTTTTAATCTCCCGCTTCTCCAAGTAATCTGCAAGTATATCCCGCCTGGCCCTGGAAAATTATCCACCCTAATGCACCTTAAGAGACAAAACACTGCCCCCTTAGAGGTCCTGTACTTAAACAAATTTAAAAAAAACACTGTTGGTAACTACAGGATAGAAAAGGTTCGATCAACGACTCTTACGGCAGGGAAAAGTCCCTTCAGACCCAATGCCTTGCGACTGAGATGTACATTCAGGCAAATTTCCATCCCACAGCAGACGGGACAAACGCAGGCAGATGGGAATGTTTTGTATGGCACCTGAACGCCACAGAAGGGGTGGGCCGAAGGGCCACTGTCAATGCTGTAATGGAAATTTTGTCGCCGAAAGGTCGACTCTACTCCTCTCGATAGATCCAGCCTGACCCGCTAAGTTCCGTGAAAATGCTGCATTCAGCTCTGGTTAGCATTCTATATCAATGATACTTTGTGCTGGAAGACTGCAGAGGAAGTTGACCAGGACTGGGGCTTAGGTCATGGGGAAGATCAGTATGTGTTGATATACTGTGTTGATCTAGAAGGGGGTTTGGGATCCCAGTTCATTACTCTCTTTAGGTGCTGCACAGGGTGAGGGGTTGCTGCGAGCGGCGTAGGGCCTGCTTGTCTTTAGCAGTCGAGGCACTGAGTTCCAGGGTCAGGTAGTTATGTTGCAGTTTTATAAATCTCCAGTTTAACCACATCCTGAGTATTGGATTCTATTATTGGAAAATTGTGGGGGTTTTGAACTGAGAGTCGAAGAGCCTTAACAAGATGCTTCCTTGATAAGGAGAGATTGGACAGTCTTGGGATATTTTACCTGGAGCGGCAGAGGCTGAGGGAGGCCTGATTGAAGTTCATAGGAACATGAAAGGCACTGACATCGTGGACATCCCGTTTTTTTTTTTTCCGCTGAACATGAAACATGAAATAACTAATACCAGAGTGCATGTACTTAAGATGAAAGGCCAGCGAAATCAGCATAGCGGTTGTTCTCAGATCTGCACCTGGACGAAAGGAGCAAAAAAATCAAGCAGTTTGTAGGATGGGGGAAGAGGCAGAACGAGCCTCTTGTTGGATTTGGAGTAGGCGAGAGGAGGGGAGCTGGAAGCCAAGAGGAGATGGGCAGTGATTTGGCCACCACTGCCGGCCCACCAACTGGAGAGTGTCGTGATTAAGGGTCGAAACACTCTGTGAAGGTTGGGAACCACCTGATGTCATCTGCTCCTGGCTGAAGGCTACGGTTACCTTATAAGGTAACTGGAGAATGCACCCTAACAGGTATATGTAACAAGGTGAAAGGGGGAAAACTACTGGTGAGAGAGTTTATTGGGATAATGATAATGTGTGACTGATGAAAATTGAGCATTATGAACTGTAAATTCAGAATCGCCGCTCTGAGAAACGATTCTCACATGGCCACGGAAATAAAAGACATTCAAATATCTGAGTCCGCGTGTTGTTTTGTATTCTCCGACAATATCACTATTTGAGTCCGAACGTGATTTGACTTGGCCTGACAAATTTGGCGACGAGGATGGGACCTTTTAAACGCGATATAGTGAACCCTTGACCGAGAATTTGGCCCCTCGGACTGTGCCAGAAAAGGTTGTCCCTCACCAGCCGGTGATCAGTGTACCTGCGTTCGGGTAAGGAAAAGAAGAAAACTGCGAGAAGGGACAGGGAACCATGAAATTTAAAATTGCTTTAAAATAAAACTGATCCACTTTGTGACCCAGATGTTCGCTGTTATAATCAGTGGATTGTATAAGTGTATAACTGAGGTTCGCGAATGTTGCAACATCTGTTAAGTACACTTTAATTCTGAAAAGTGTTGGGTTACCGTCCTAGTAGGTTGGTGGACCCCTCTAAAGGTAAACCGGCAAGAACGGCGCCTCACGAGCGACGCCCGAGTGATCCTAAAACGAAAGTACCGGTAAACGACACCGCGATGTAGGAAGTCGAAAAGTACAAGACAAAGAATTTGCTGGTTTCCTGCAGGATCGCCCGCTGATAAGGTTTGGTTGAGAACAGGGGATAGCATGTACTCTGTCACATTTTCTAGTGAGTCATATGCTTGGAGTCAAGGGGATTGGATTTATGGCGGTGCTTTCGACTCGCTAAAAATGAAATATTTGACCTCGATTACATGTTATGGTGTTCTAACAAATGGGACACCAACAACTTACAACTGAACGCAAGAAAGAACCTATTTCTAACAAATGAATCATGATTTCGAGGTGGCGCTCTCTGCGTCGGCTATTGTTTCCGCCGAGGTGCCGGGTCAGAACGGGTCCCCGAATTAACACCTATTAGTCGGGAACAGACAGGTCAGAAAAAAAAATCAAAAGGGAACAGGAGAGAAGCAGTAGATAACTCTACTGGGGAAGATATCAGTGAGTTTCCCCGAAAATTGTGGGGAAAATCACAATTCTAAAGCCCTGGGTCGCGCCTGTGGTATAGAATCCCGTTAATTGATCTCCTAACCCGCTAAGACAACCAACTGGCTCACACAAACTTGTCAAGTTTTCCAGACCGGGGATTTGCGCGCACTTCTCAGTGTTACATATGGAACTTCTTGGGGAGGGACACAGAGTAGGTTCTCCAGTCCCAGACAGACGTCCGAACGTGACTGGAAACCAGGTCGGGCGGGCGATGTAAGACAAGCCATGGATCGCTAAGGTAATGGAACCCATTTTAATGACGGCCCGACAGCACGGGGATTTTTGCGAACTTTCCCGAAGTCCACATATAAAAGGCAAATCCCTTTCGGACATTATAGCTCGTTTTAAGGATACCTGGTAGTCCAGTGCTGGCAAACTCCTAGACCATCAGAATACCCAGCTGGCAGTGTAGACTTTTCTGAACTGCCTCCGACCTGCGATTGCCCAGTCCTTTCAGTTAACTAATCTTAATTGGCAGACCCAGCAGTTATTATTAAAGTTTCTATAAATGAAACATTCTTGAGATTTTTCACTCCCCACCCCCCACCCCAAATCGGTGTGCAAATATATTTGCCAACCTACCCCTAAATTTGTGCACATTCCTAAATCAGCACGCACCACAAAATCCTTGTGGAACCCCAAATCTGCGTCGGCTTCCAAATTCACGCAACCCGCAAACTCGCTGACATCTCCACATGCACATTAGATTATTCTTGAGCAAAATAATTTCAAACAGATCACAATCTGTCTGCTTCCACCTTATAAAACAGTAAGAACAAAGTTCATAATTGGAAGTGCTTTAATTAATAAAATATCGGAAGTAAAGGAATGTTGAGATTTGTCACAACTCCACATGCAACGGCTCCCACAAATCCGTGTGCAGCCCCACTTGCCTGTGCACCCCCATGTTTTTAAAATGTTTCTTCTTTGAAAATAAAATGTGCGTACATGGGTGTCAGCTGGGTTGGTGGTGCATACGGTCTAAGGGTGCTTACGGATTTGGGGATGTTGGTCGATTTTGAGTTGTAACGAATCTCAAGGTTGTTTCATTGAGAGGTATTTTATTAATAAATACACATTTAATTTTCATCTCTGCTCTTACTATGATTTTTAAGATGGAGGTTGCTACTGAGTGGCCTATTTGAAATTATTCCTCCTCTGGGATAAGCTGATGTGTATCCAAAGGGTGTTGTCAGGTTCGCAGTGAGCAGCGATATGGGTGTCCATCCGTACTTGTGAGTGCATCTCGATTTGTGGGTCTTGGTGGATTTGGGTTAATGAGAAATATCAAGGTTGTTTCGTTTAGAGATACTTTAATAAATAATGCACTTCAACAACGAACTTTGTTCTTGCTATTTTCAATGTGGATTCAGCCATCTTGTGAAAAAGATCGAAATGATTCTCACTCCAGGATAAACAATCGTACTTGCAGGAGCGCACTTGTATTTGAAGGTGCACAGACATTTGGAGATGTTCACGGCGAGTTTGAGTACACACGGATCTGGGGATGTCTCAAGGTCTTTTCGTTTATAGATACTTTAATAACAGATGCACATCGAACTTTGAATTTGTTCTAGATTTTTGAAAGCGGAAACAGCTATTCTGTGAACTGTTAGAAATGACTCCTGCATTTGGATAACCTAATGTTCATGTGAAGTTGTCAGCGGGTTTTGGATGCATATGGATTTAGGGGTTCGCTCTTATTTGCTGATGTGCGCAGATGTAGGGTCTGATATGTCTAATATGGAGGTGCACACGGATTTTGGGTACACCATATTTGGGTGTATCGGCCGATTTGCAGTTGCAGTTGAATTTTCGGATGCGTGCGGATTTTTATCATGGAAACAGTCATTTTCTGAACGGTTTGAAATGATTCCTGCTCTGAGTTAATCTGTTGCGGATGTTGGAGTTTCAGCCTGTTTGGAGTGGGTACTAATTTGTGGAGTGCTCTGATTTAGGGCGGTGTTGGCAAATAGGGGATTTCACACTGGTCAAATGATCCGAACAGATTCAGTGACGTGACCACCAGTATAATGGTGCAGTCTGATTCGCGAATGCTCGTTGATTTAGGAGCATGCAGATTAATATGGGGATGTTTACGGATTTCGGGTTTCTCACAGAGATGTGGTGCTTGTGGATTTGTAGTGTGACGTATCTGAATTTTGTTTTATTTATAAACACTTTCAGAATCAATGCACTTTGAAGTTTCAACAGTATTCTTGTTACTTTATGGCAAACAGTTTGCGAACGGTTTGAAATTATTCTTTGACCCGGATACTGTTCGGATCATGTGGTGGGTGTCAGCGTGTTTGGGATCCGCACTCAGTTGGGGATTGCACAGAGTTAAGGTAAATTCGGTATGTATACGGTGCACAGAGTTTTTGGGGGCTGCGCCTGGATTTCGGCATGCATGCAGATTTAGGCGTGTGCTCTGCCTTGGGGGTACACACGGATTTGGTGATATGCTCAGATTTAGAGCGTGTTGTCGAATATCCGGCTGCACACAGATTTGTAGTAACTTAGATATTTGGGTTGCGTACGGTTTTTTAATGTCGAAATACCCCCATTTTCGAAAATTTTTGAAATGATTCCTGCTCTGGAATGATCTATTATGGGGTTGCAGCGTGTTTGTGATATGTACTTACTTCCAGATTGCGCAGACTTAGAACAGAGTCCGCTAACAGAGAGATACACACCGATTTGGAAACGTTCATTGATTTAGGGGTGTGTAGGCCAATATGGGGCTGTTTATAGAATTCGGGCTTCTAACGGATCTGTGGTGTTGGGAACAGAGAGAGCGAGAGACAAGTGGTGTCAGAATGGGAACAAGTTGATCTGAGGTCGGTGTGGTAAGTTGTAAATAAAATTGACGAACTCAGCGTGGGTGCAGGAAGCAGCACCAATTCAGACGTCACTGGACTGACAGCACCAATTCAGCCGTCAATGTAGGGCATGAACGGGTTGTTTCGGGAACCCAGGCAACCTCGCAGGAGAATGGCTTTGCACCTGGACTAATGTCTCTGGGCAGCCAGAAGGATTGCAGGGTGGAACTACGGTGTAAATTGGATAAATAGGCCAGAGATGAGAAGATAGGCCGGCGAATGAGGGGCGATCATTGCAGCTGTATAATGAAAAATTTATGTAATTTCCGCTTGGGAGGTGTGAGTGGAACAAGGATATCGCAGGACCCAGAGGAACAAAAATTGCCCACAGTGGATAGAACTTCAGTGGTTTCAGGTCGAGCGACGCCGCAACGTCACGAGTTCTTCACAAACATGAGAGAGAGCGGTGATTTTACCACATTCTTTAGCTGCTCCCTGAACTTGGTCTGCGTAACGGTGTAAAGGGCCGTGTTCGTGCAACAGCTCAGAAGCTGCAGAATGGCGCCCAGCTCTCGCAGCGAATCAGGTGGGCGCACATACGTGACAAAAGCATACAGCCGATTCCACGCAGAATACACAGTGAAAGGTGCCCACAGCAAGATGAAATTGCCCGAGACGATCAGCAATAAAACGAGGGATTTCCTGCGTTTCTCCATCTCCGGGTCTCTGGCACTCTGTCCGTTGCCAGGAAAACTGAGTCTCCTGCGCGCTCTGCTCGTGACTAAGACGTGCCTGGCGGTGAAGCAATTCGTCAGCAGAACCAGCACAAATGGGAATACAGGGGTGAGGATGTAATAAAATAGTTCAAATTGAGTCGCGATAAATAAATTCAAATAATGCACTCTCCCCCTACAAATAAATGGAACAGCTATCCACGTGTAGTACCCCGAGAGTCTAAAATACCAGTAAATATTCTTTAAAAAGCCAATGGCACTCACTGTCCCCAAAACCACGACAGCGGTTTTCTCGGTGCAATATTTTGATTTCAGCTTCTGGCAACAAATGGCGACAAATCGATCAAAGGTAAACGTGACCGTGAACCAGACGGAGCAGTCGGTTGCGGTGTAAAGGAGAACAGCGTGGATATTACACCCCTTGGTCATTGATCGGAAGAAAACGTCGATTGGTACGTACACAAGTGGAATCTTGCTCAATATCAGGTCGAGGATAAGAACCAGCAGATCCGCCACTGCCATGGCAACCAGGTAGCAAGTGACAACTCTGGAGAGGCCGCACTTTCCCCGAGAAAGGACGAATATGGTCACCATGTTCACTGCGAAGATAGGAATCAATGAGGGTAAACACATCAGGAAGCATTTACATATAAAGTAATCCACTTTTCTGTATGTGACAATGTCAAGAATGAGCGTACCTGACAGAATAAAACAATCGCAAAAGTTAAACTGCTTTGCAAATGTGTGTACACTCAATGCAATATGTTGGACCGAATATCGGTAAAGAAACAGAGAGCGGAGGTTACAGATAACGATGGCTGACGATTGATGGATTTCGTACTTTTTGAGGCAAAGGGACGAATAGCGCATCATCGATTAAATCTGCGGCGTCTCGACTGTCGTGAAGTTAGTATCCTTGACAGGAACCACCTCTGGATAAAGAGCAGCTTCCCGCCGCTGACCGTCACCAGGGGCAACGGGATTTGCAAATGGAGCAGCAGCACAAATCACAATTATTGCACCTCTCTTCCCGTTTCTCGACTTTGAGGGAGTGTTATTCTCTTCAAATTATACCACGAGGCTCACCGTCTATTTGTTGTAGCTTTGCCTTTATATTCGTATGATATTCATTATATTCTCAAATACGTTTTATTTTCTCAGCAAGAATGAAGTTGATTTGTCACCATAAAAATACGTCACGATCAATATTTCAAGAACTTACGGAAGTCTATCACGTTTTCAGAAATGTGTTACCTAGGCTTTAAACATCGTCAAATGCACCTGGTGTGAAATATACATTCTATAATTTTTGATCCCAAACGGAATATGCAGTTTTAAGAACACAGTGGGGAGGAAGACGGTCAGATGCAGGAGAGGGACGTCCTGATTACATTCGCGGAGAGATGCTTCCTTTGCTTCAGTGGAAACTCAGGCAGCTCGTGAAAGTTGGAAAGTGATTAAAGTTTGTGTGAAATTTGTCTTCCGACTGATGTTGGTTAAAACGACCAGGGAGAAATGGAGAAGGAATGCTCACAATAAGGTTACACTTTCTACAGGAATAAGACAGATAATAAGATACACTGTTGTTGTAAACCCGCTCTGGATCATCACAAGTGTTAGCACATATTTCCTTAGGCAGGAGTCCTGGATTCAGTAAATTATCGAAGTGTATTTGCTTAATTATCAACTGGTATGTGTGTCAGCAGCCTTAATTATTATTATGAGAGGTACAGGCCAAAAGGAAAATGCGCAGTTAAATGTTGTTTCATAAGTTACCTTTGGACAGAGACTCACCGGGAAGAGCAATGATGCCGAGGACAGGGAAGAAAATCACTTGAATGGTGAATAAAACATTCGTGACTCGAAAATCTACCGTTATCCGTTCATCATGCGCAAAAATATATGGAACCATCCAGAAGATGTTTTTCCCATTTTCTGTTATATTCCAAGCCGTCCATCCCGAATTCTGATCCATGACAGAACGAGCCGGTCTGTCCTTACTCTCCTCTTTGTGCCGCTCCGGATCTCTGTCCGTGACAGGAGAGGCTGTGCTCGCTGAAACTGGGGGAACTGAGTGAAAGCGACTCTTATTAATAAGAGAGAGAAACCCTCCGGTGACGTCAGCAGCCTACCTTGAAAAGGCGCTATTTATTTTCCATGAAATGACAGAAAGAGTTAACCCTTGGTTTACCCAGTAGCTGAGGAAGAAGTGTGTATATAAGCACTGCTGCTATTACATATATTCGAATTACAAAAATAAATTAAAAAAAAACTAACAATATAACTGCACCTCTTCCTAGAGATGCTGCCTGGCCTGCTGCGTTCACCAGCAACTTTTATGTGTGTTGCTTGAATTTCCAGCATCTGCAGAATTCCTGTTGTTAACAATATTTCAGTCGACTTAGCTGAATATTAAGTTGAAAAAATGGTCCTTAAATAATGAACAAATGTATGTATTTTGTTTTAAAATCCCGTGTAAGGAATGAGGTAAATAAGTCAAAAATCACAAGTGATTCTTCCTTGGTGTGTGTAAAATAAGAAATGCAGAACAGCGGCATTAGCTTAGGATGTGTTAATTTTTATAACAGAGAAAGACTATCAGCCTTTCTCGAAAAAGGGGTTCCCTTGGGAGCCGGGAGTAGCGAGTAGACAAGAGCGGCAGATATGCGGGGAGGAGGAAGACAGAAGGTGAGGGAGAGAAAGGCAGAAACAGAGACAGGGGATGATGGAATTAACTGTCGGCAACTGGGATCCCTCCAGCACAGTGTGGATCAGATCACCGAGTGGCCGATAAGTATTCTTTGCACGCAGTCTTACTCTGCCTCTACAAGTGGCTGACTGGTATTTCTCACGTCATCCTGATATAGTAGTAGATTAATAATCTTCAACATGTATACTCAGTCTCGGTTTACTGCGAATTCTTCATGCTGTTAAATCAGAAAGAAACAAGGGCAAAAAATAACTCCTTACTGTCGATACCCGTATACCATACAAGAGGCCAGGACGCATTCATACATACGGTACCACTCTCCGGCAGCTGATGCAATTCCGCTGGGTGTAAAGAGTCGATGTGACAGAAAACACTTAAATCCAGGAGCATCAGCACCTTTCTATGAAATGACTTTGTACTTATTGGCAAGCAAAGGTGACGCTGTCCGTTTGTACAATTTACCCTCCATTGAAAATCACACAAAAAACAAAAGACACCAGTGCTCTAAATCGGTTATTCGGTTTATTTTATTATGATTCTCCCCTTTATGTAGCCTTCTTGGAATGTTTCCTGTTCTTTAACAGTATCTGCCTTCATATATTATTTGAAAATCTTTGGGAACTGGTGTTATTTTCATCTCCCCCTGAATAATGTCATGACATATTTGTGAGACTGCAAAGATCGAACGGGAACTAGTGAAACACGTCTCTTCTTGACTGTTATTAATCTCTGTTGTGGTTTGCAATGAGCTCCTCTTAAAGCTTAGAAATGTAGAAATAGCAGAACGGGCACGTTTATTCACAATGGTCACCGCAATATATTTGACAGAATGGTGTTCAAAGCAGTAAGCTTTTGATTAAAAGCGTACACGTTGCAATAAAACATATTTCTTCGTCACACAAAACATCAGACAAGCACAGTCGTGCATAGCAGGTGTCGAAGTAAAGGTATTCTTAGATTATTTTGTCGGCACCATTACGTCCAGCCACTGAATACCAGCGGCACATGGTTCTTTATCTGCTAATCAACTGAGCAGTGATCAGATTTGGATTTGTGCATATAAATCACAAATTTCAACAAATCCCTTTTACAGATGTGTAACCCTGTGCGACAAACACTCGTTTTCCCTGCTGTGCTCGGAGTGTAACCACGTCTGATGTGATGATAACGATAAAACACAGCGAGCGTTCTTCCCCAACAGCTTGTGTTTACTGATATTCTTGTGTAAAAATATAAATCCAGGAATGCATCAATGATACCAATCCTGAGCCACTGACTCTGCAGTATTGTGTCTTGCTCAAACAGCCGTTATGTTTGCCTGTATGTGAGCGGCCATTCACAATCGAATATATTGTGAATATTTTCATATTTGCCTTTCGCAACCCGTGACAATGGGATCACTGATAATTGGACATCATCTTTAGTCGAACAGTTCTGCTCAGTGACATTTTTAAAGACAGAGCTTCGCACTGCCAGTGATGGTGTTGGAGTAGCAGCGACATTACTAGGGTCGACCCTACTGGATCTGGGCAAGCTGCTTAGTTCTCCGTGTGGACAGTGATGGGACTGGATATGCAGTGAGGTTATCACTGTGGTCAGGGATGTGGATTTGATCAGTCGTGACTCTGTCAGTCTGGTCAGTGATGTGTCTGGATCTGCAATGATAATAAGGAATAGCATATTTCCCTCAGCAATCAGGATTCTGAAAGGGCATTGAACCCAACAATACTCCCTCACTACATGTTGTCCTCTTTTTGCACTAATTAAATTTAGTTTTTTTTTTTACATATTATCTTCTAACTGTGATTTACAGTTTTTATTATTATGTATTGCAACGCATAACGACACATTTCACGACATATTAAACCTCATTCCGGTTCTGATTTTCTACAGTCTCTGATTCGCGGCTGCTCCATTTATTACTACTCGGGTCCATTTACGGAATAAACTATGCCTCTGATAGCCGTCACGTTTCAGAAGTGCAAACGATTTTTCTCCTTCAGATCTGACAACTTTCTTTATCTACTGTGCAATATTACATTTGTAAATGTTTTGAGTTTACACTCTACCACGAATCACTTTACACGGTACGAAATAAATAATGTATTGTGCCAACCTTATTTTAGAATCATGCTAACATTTATTTCTCATTTTCATCTGTTTTTACAGTGCACCAACGTAGGTCTATCTTTCCGCAGCATAGTCTACCTCATAGTCTATTCATGTTGTTCAGCCACTGGGCTGGTGCCTTTAGCATAATGTTTACTCCCCTGCACAGGTACAGTGATAGGAACATGCAAATTAACCGACACCAGTACTCTGCATTAAAGGTATCAGATGTTATTTTTTCTTTCGTGATGCATATCCAGCAATCGTCGTCTTGATTTTAATTGTAATGTACTAATGTTGCATTTTGTCTTGGATATTTGCATTAGATATGACA
Source organism: Mobula birostris (assembly GCF_030028105.1). Taxonomy (NCBI): domain Eukaryota; kingdom Metazoa; phylum Chordata; class Chondrichthyes; order Myliobatiformes; family Myliobatidae; genus Mobula; species Mobula birostris. The sequence goes on from NC_092382.1 coordinate 59,677,962, forward strand.
GATATGCATCTCTTTAGGTGAACCACATATCCTAAAGATTAACAAGTACCATTTTGATTCATGTGATAACATACTGTATATTCATTGATAGAGCTGAGCTCTTTTATTTTAGCTTGTAGAAGAACAAAAGTACGTATAACTTTCCTGCACGAATATACTGTACTTTGCTGATTAAGTATGAGCTTCAATACAATCAGTCTCAGATGTTATAATGGGTCATGTGCTTGACCTGACTGCAGGCCAGGTCCAGGCCCCATTCGAAAGCCTGGTCATTCCTGCGGGCAGTGGCCACGTGACCTGATAGCTGCACGTCATGTTTCATGATTTTGCGATCTCCCTGGATTCAAGGATTCAAAGCTGGGTGGCAGTGTGAAATGTGAGGAGGATGTTATGAGAATGCAGGGTGACTTGGACAGGCTGGGTGAGATGGCAGATGCAGTTTAATGTGGATAAATGTGAGGTTATCCACTTTAGTGGTAAGAACAGGAAGGCAGATTATTATCTAAATGGAGTCAAGTTAGGAAAAAAGGAAGTACAACGAGATCTAGGTGTTCTTGTACATCAGTCACTGAAAGCAAGCATGCAAGTATAGCAGGTTATGAAGAAAGCTAATGAAATGCTGGCCTTCATAACAAGGGGAATTGAGTATAATGGCAAAGAGGTCCTTCTGCAGCTGTACAGGGCCCTGGTGAGACCACACCTGGAGTACTCTGTGCAGAATTGGTCTCCAAATTTAAGGAAGGACATTCTTGCTATTGAGAGAGTGCAGCGTAAGTTCACAAGCTTAATTCCCGAGATGGTGGGACTGTCATATGTCGAAAGATTGGAGCGACTGGGCTTGTATACTCTGGAATTTAGAAGGCTGAGTGGGCATCTTATTGAAACATATAAGATTATTAAGGGATTGGACACGCTGGAGGCAGGAAGCATGTTCCCGCTGATGGGTGAGTCCAGAAACAGAGGCCACAGTTTAAGAATAAGGGGTAGGCCATTTAGAACGGAGTTGAGGAAAACTTTTTCACCCAGAGATTAGTGGATATATGGAATGTCCCAGAAGGGTGTGGAGGCCAAGTCTCTGGATGCTTTCAAGAAAGAGCTGGATAGAGCTCTTAAAGATAGCGGAATCAAGGTTATGGGGATAAGGCAGCAACTGGATACTGATTGTGGAAGATCAGCCATGAATACAGTGAATGGCGGTGCCGGCTCGAAGGGCCGAATGGCCTGCTCCTGCACCTATTGTCTATTCTAAGTTCCAGATCCCTTCTGACATATGGTTGGAAAAGTATCTTTTCCTCAGATCCCTCTGTATTGCCAATCCTTTGACACGATTCTATTGTCTATATACTCTCCCGTCTCGTCGAGTGAGAAAGCTGTCCGGTTTTGAGTATTTCAACACCAGATGTACTGAAGAAGATGCTGATTATGTGTTATCTTGTGCGTAAGTCTATACTACACACGTGGAGTTTGAAACATTGACTGCACAGAAGCTAAAGTTGAAATTAGCAACATGTTTACCACTCAGTTACATTACTGCTTTGCTCAATCGCTTCGCTCCGTCGTCCGAGCTATAAAACAAGCTATTTCTGTTGGTGTCTGTTTCATAGAATTGGCAATCAGGTGTGCGGTGGCTTACCTGTATAGATTCCATACCAGATGCAGTTTAATAATTTGCAATCTATTGGCACTATAATAACGACATATGGGCTGCACGTTTAAGATAAAAGCCGATGTTCGGGGTGGGCGCTGATCCTGCACCTGAGATTAGCGCTGAATCTGCAGGACAGTAGATGGAGCAGTAATGTAGAGCATCTATTGACGCCTTTGATCAATATAATCGCGATCATCTGACTGCAGGGAGCTCTCACTTGATAATTCTCAACTTGGATTCCACGCAAAGTGGAGGAATTTAAAATATGGGTGCCCTGACAATGACCAGGACACGCTGTTACATAACCAGTATTGTCACTGTTAAGGCCACAGAGACAACAATATTATCATCATGGTCAACGGTAGTAATGACGCGGCAGCTTGGCCTGCAGTGAGATCATCCAGTCAGCTGAGCTGAGTTCCAGAGAAGCAATGACAACACCAGGGTGTTCAGTGACGTGCTTTGAAAGTGCAATCCATTCTGCGTATTGAATACAACAGCCCGTAGCGGTTCTGACGCTCCAGCATTACACTCAATGTGTCGGCATCGTGCCTGCTGTTCTGCATTTCCAATGCAGGGAGTGGCTCCCTGGAGGTCGGAGAGATGAATCTGACCGCGTTTAGTGGAGACTTCGGCCAAATTTATCAAGGCTGTGTTTTACATCCGTCCCCATCTGCAGAGTCCTTCTCCGTAGAATATTGACTCCCATTGTAGCAAACATTTCAAATTATTGCAAAATACTTAGTAATAACATGTCGTACTCTCATTTTATACCAGCATATGACGCATTCCATATTTCTACATGTACTGAACTACATCTGTTTCTGACTGCAGTTAATCTGATTTGTGATGTGCAATAATTCTCTTTGTTGTTGTACACTGCCTGCCTGGCACAGTACAAACCCCAACATTTATTTGCAGCACTCTTTGCAATATGTTGACGCGTTTAAACATGTGAAACGTATGTTTACGTGCATACAGGATATTTTAATAATTATATTCACAATGTTATTGCCAGTATGGGAGACCAGAAATAAAGAAGCAGCTGTATAAAGCTGAAAGCGATGTAGACTTGGTATTTTTCGGTTCCCCGGTGAGTTCTGTTACTTGCACCTCTGAACACAAGCTGCATCTCTTTTCATACGTGATGCTCTTTATCCACTAATCCACTGAAAATTGTTCGGAATTATTTTTGTGCAGATAGACCAAATAAAAGAGATGTACGCGGCTCCTTCCCTCTGCCAGTTTGCAGGTTACTCTTGAGCATGGTTCGCCCACCTACTTAAACAATTACTCTGCTTCTCCCTCCGCCCGACAGATCAGGGGGACATGCAGTCTTGGGACTTGGTAGAGTATGGCCGTATTTGCAGCTAACGTACATCACAGGACCTCCGGTCATGCGACCACTAGCACCAGGCTCTGAAGAGTGTAAGTCATGCCTCGGGTCCTCAGTTACAGGGACGATTTGTTGGCTTTTTGGTCATTGGCATTAATGTTATGAATGAGTTAGTTGTTGAGACTGTGGTTGAGATTCTGGGGAGGGTACGACCGGTACCGGAGGGATGGGTTACAACTGAACCCGAAGGATCCAATATCCTAGCGGGCAGGTTGGCCTAAGTTGCTCGGGTGGGTTTAAATTAATTTGTTACAGAAATGGGAACCTGCAAGATGGTGCTGAAGATGCAGTCGTTGGTTTACAAGCAGAGGCAATGTATAGAGAGACTCCTTGAAAGGAAAGGCCGCTGAAAGGACAAAATTGCAGTTAGGAGGACGAGTTGCAACATCAAAGCGGGAAAAATCGAAGTGTCTGAATACAGGAATGTTGGTGTGATATTGAATGCACGCAGTACACTGGATATGGTAGAGGAACTTGTAGCACAGTTACTCATTGTCATACATGCATATGCAAAACGGAATCATAGTTGAAAGAAGTTTATAGCTTGGAGATTAATATCAAGGATACACCTTGTAGCAAGGGACAGGCAGGAAGCTAGAGGGGGCGGCTTTGCTCTGTTCTGCAAGATTAAAGCAAATCATTTAAAAGAGGTCCCACAGGATCAGAAGGTGTTAATTCATTGTAGATAGATCTATGATCGAATTCATCCTGAAATTTGAGAAGGAAAAGCGAATGTCAGATGTATCAGAACTTCAATGGAGTAAATGAAATTACAGAAGCATGAGAGAGGAATTGGCCAGAATTGATTGGGGGAAAAAGACACGAGCAGACATGGCGACAGAGCAGCAGTGCCTGCAATTACGGAAAGGATTTAGAAGGCACAGGATTCGTGCGTCACAAGAGAGGCGGTATTGTAAAGAAAAAAATGACAAACTGTGTCGAACAAGAGAAGAGAAAAACAACTTAATATCCAAAAGTTAGGCACATAAAAGAGCAAGAATTAGTGGGGTTAGATGATTGGGACGTTTTTAAACATTCAACAGAAGGCAACTAAAATGTCAATAAGAAGGCATCGAAGGAATGCAAAATAACGTTAGCCAACAATATTAAAGACGGTACCCACATTTTTTTAGATATATAAGGTGAAAGAGAGTGACCAGACTGGACATCGGACAGCTGGAAAACGATGCTGGACAGATAGTAATGGGGAACAATGAAATGGCGGACGCGCTGTAACATTTTGCATCAGTTTTCACCGTGGAAGACAGCAGCAGTGTGGCGGAAGCTCCAGATGTCAGGATTCATAAGTGAAACCAACACTCTCCCCAATAATCCCAAAATCAGAGTTGCTAAGTATATAATGTTCTGCATACGTGCGAGTAAATTTCCTGTCACATTACAAGTACTTCAATGCTACGTGATCTATCATGACAACAATCGTTCAGTAGTCTCTTCATTATAGTAGCACATTAGGTGGTGCATGGCGTTTCTGAAATTGTGAATGTTGGGGAAAATTTGATAGACCGGGCAATACTATGTACAGCACTGAACAGACCATTTGGCGCACAATGTTTGCCGACTTTGACACTAAGTTCCGCTTTTATTTTCAAACGGATTGCACACAAAAATGAACCTGAGATTCACGTGAGAAAAATGTCACCAATGATGGACATAACTACGTGTCGGGAAACCACTCCATCACATTCGATCCCTCCAAGTGTAAATATTTTGAAGACTAATAGTAATACAGCGAGTTTTTCAGTCAACGGACTGTGCCATTCCCGATATTATAGCGAATAGAATATAAAAGTTAATGCTGAATGCTTCTGTATTCCTCTGTCATATCTGTAAATATCTCTCCTCAGATCTCTAGATTATCAAGCTCATAACAACTTCCCGGACAATTCTGTCCGCGGCATCGGTAGTATTTTGGTCTGACAGGGATTGGAAACGTCATCATTACTGTCAATGGGTTTTGTCGATTGTAGCTTGGATTAGATTAGATTATGAGGACACGAAGTCCTCTTTTATTGTGATTTAGTAATGCATGCATTAAGAAATGATACAATTTGTTCCTCCAGTGTGATATCACAGAAACACAAGACAGACCAAGACTAAAAACTGACGAAAACCACATAATTACAACATACAGTTACAACAGTGCAAACAATACCGTAATTTGATAGAAGAACTGACCACGGACCCGGTAAAAATAAAGTCTCTCGAAAGTCCCATCATCTCAGGCAGACGGTTGAAGGAAGAAAACCCTTCATGCCAAGAGCTTCCAGCGCTGCAAACTTGCCGATGCAGCATCCTGGAAGCACCCGACCACAGTCCGACTCAGAGTCCGTCCGAAAACTTCGAGCCGCCGACCAGCACTCCGACACCAAGCACCGAGCACCATCTCTACCGAGCGCTTCGATCCCGGCCTCAGCAACAGACAACAGGCAATAGGCAAAGCCGAGGATTTGGGGCCTTCCCCTCGGAGACTCTCGATCGCACAGTAGCATCGGCAGCGAAGCAGGCATTTCAGAAGTTTCTCCAGATGTTCCTCCGTGCTTTTCACAACTGTCTCCATCAAATCAGGATTGTGCACGGCATCCTACTTCACAAATAGGATATCAATTCGGAGCGGTCGCGCGCACTGCGTCACGCCGTCATCTGGAAATGAAGTATGTTACCATTGTGGTCTCCGTTGTGCTTGAATAACCAGTGTCCGTGTGGAAATAATGTCTGGAGTATGGTGACAGTAATAGGGGGGACTTGTGGGCAACGACGAGTAAACAATAGAGTCGCGCAGAAAGCGATCTTTGGAAACCGGAGATGGGGGAGGGAAAGTCTTGCCGGGTGATAGAGTCGCTATGGAGATGGTGGAAGTTATAGAAGCTATCTTGCATGCGAAGGCTCATTGCGTGTTACCTGAGGACCAGGAGACCCCATCACTTCTGTTATTTTGGGAGGGATGGAGTGTTTTACCTGCGTGAAATGCGACAGGGAGTGGTGATGGCACCTTCGATCGTGGTGAAAGAGAATCTCCATTTACTGTAAAATGACTTGAGAGGAAAGTCTCATCTATGCAAATAATAGAATGGAATAACACTTTTGCCAGTATCCGTGCGGCAGGAGGTATCGTCAAGATAACTGTGACAGACAGTAGCTTGGCTTTGTAAAATATTTCGTTAGATAATCTGTCTCTGGAATTTGGGACAGAAAGATCGATAGATGAGAAAGATGTCAGAATGGAAACAATCTAATCTGAGGTCCATGTGGGAAATTGTAGGCAACGTAGATGAAAATGAGGAGATCAGCGAGGCTGCAGGAAGCATCTCCAATTGAGTCGTCAATGGACTCGCGGCACCAATTCAGTCGTCTCTGTAGGGGGTGAACGGGTTGTTTCGGGAACACAGACGCCCTCGGAGGAGTATGGCCTTGCAGGTGAATCAAAGTATCCGGGCGGCCAGAAAGAATGCACGTGGAACCATGGAGCAAAATTCACTAACATCTGTAGGGCAGTGATGGGAAGATAGGCCGGCGAATGAGGATAGAGCACTGCGGCTATGTAAGGGAACCTTCTATGTAATTGCCGCGGAGGTGTGAGTGGAAGAAGGATAGCGCCGGACCCAGAGGAACAGAAAGTAACCGCAATGTATGGGACGTAAATTGGGTCAGACCGGAGAAACCGCTAATTCACGACTTCCTCACAACAATGACAGCAAGCGCAGAATTTACCATATTCTGTAGCTGCTCCCTGAACTTGGTCTGTGTAACGGCGTAAAGGGTCGTGTTTGTACAACAGCTCAGAAGCTGCAGAATGATGCCCAGCTCTCGCAGCGATTCAGGCGGACGCACAGGGTTGATAAAATCATTCAGCCGATACCACGCAGAATAAACGGTGAAAGGTGCCCATAGCACAATAAAATTCCCCGAAGTGATCAGCAATAAAACGAGGCATTTCCTGCGTTTCTCCATCTCCGGGTCTCTGGTATTCTGTCCATTGCCGGGAACCCTGAGTCTCCTGCGAGCTCTGCTGGTGACTAAGACGTGCCTGGCGGTGAAACCGTTCGTTACTAGAACCAGCACAAATGTCAATACAGGGTCGAGGAAGTAATAAAATAGGTCAATTTGAGTTATGAAACTGAAAACAAGAACTCTCTGTGAACAAATGAATGGGTTGATTGTCCACGTGCAGTTCTCTGAGAGCCGAAAACACCAATAAATATTCTTTAAACAGCTGCTCACAGTCACTGTCCCCAAAACCACGGCCACAGTTTTCCCGGTGCAATATTTTGTTTTCAGTTTCTGGCAATAAATGGCGACAAATCGATCAAAGGTGAACGTGACGGTGAACCAGACCGAACAGTCGGTGACGGTGTAAATCAGAGCAGCGTGGATATTACACCGTGGTCATTGAGCGGAAGAAAGCGCCGATTGACATGTACGTAAGTGAAACCTTGCTCAGTATCAGATCCAGGATAAGAACCAGCAGATCCGCCACGGCCATGGCAACCAGGTAGCATTTGACAACTCTGGAGAGGCCACACTTTCCCCGAGACGGGATGAATATGGTCACTATCTCTACTAGAAGCAGCAGCAGAGAGTTTTTTTTTTTTTCTGACGGGAGGCGGAAATGCGTGCCCTGTAGTGGCCAAATGTGGTGGAGGACCCGTTTGTTCTTTATGGCGTTCTCGGAGACGATTGTCCAACCAGGTGGAAAGGGAGATCAGGGAATCCGGGCTGTCGGTGTCATCTCTTGCCGCCAACTTGTTTTTCACCATGTCAATGAGACCGTTCCGAAATACGTTTTGGAGTGCCTTATTGTGGGCCGCTAACGTCCGGAACGCCACGGAATATTCGGCAACGCTGCGTGAGCCGTGGCGTAGTGTGAGTAGGCGCTTAGCCGTATCTGTACCACGGACGGAGTCGTCAAAGATCTTTCTCATTTCCGCGATAAAGGTGGAAAAAAGAGCAGATATCCGGTTGATTATATCAGACAGCTGTAGCCCACGCTAAGTCACTTCCCCGCAACAACCCCATGATATAAGCAATCTTTGATGTATCCGTGGGGTACGTGGATGACGGCTGCTATAACACCAAGGAACACTTCAGCAGGAAGACCCGGCACTTTCCCAAATCCGCACGTGCTCTGGTTCAGGTACGTGCGGCTATCTTGGTGGTGGTGTTGCTGATACGTAGGGTGTTGGCACTACAGGCTGTCTGGGCTGGTTAGACAGAGTTCCAGGAGTGGACGGGGTAAAATACACGGTCCACCTGGTCACCGATCTTCGTTACGTCAGCAGGGAGAACGGATGTTCTCCATGACCTTCCGGAGGAGTTGGTCATGCAAACCCAGTTGGGAGCTCTGGATGGTGAGGTCTTCTTGCAGGTTATTCGTGTCCGCTACGTCAATAGTGGCCAGATCTTTCTGTTGCAACGAATGAGGCGAACCCAAGCGCAGGACACAGGCACGGAGATTTAGTTAGGATGCAGACGTGAACGGCAAACAGGAAGGAGAGCAGGAAGGCAGAAGACGGACAGAATTTATCTTGACTCGGAGCGTAGAGAGAGAAACGTCTGACAAAACTCTTCTTAGCACGGAGAGATGGAGTTACGCAGGCAAGCCTTGGTGCTGAATTAAAACTTTAAAAGACTTATTTTGACGCGGGGAGGCTGGGTTTCACAGGTAAACCTCTGAACTGGAGTTGAACTTAGAAAACTGATCCTGGCACGAAGAGATTCAGTTTCACAGGTAATTTTCGATACTGGGCAAAACCTAGAACATACAGCCTTAAGCGTCCGGGAAACGTTAATTACCACACACGCAAAACCAACAATCTGGCAACTACTGGTTGTAACGCCGGGGTTCTTATGCTGCAGGTCCTGATGGAAACCAGGTGTGCCGTCATCAAAGAGAATTAGGAGCAAGTGGGAAACTAACGATCGGAACCCTGGCACTATCAAAGGAGATTAGGAGAAAATAGGGAATTTACGATCCGGACAGCGACAGGCACATTGTATCGAAAGGAAAGGCATGGAAGCAAAGCGCACAGCGCACTTCTGTTGCTACAAAACTGAAATCTAATCATTAGAAAGGGAGTACATAGGGTCAGATGATGTTGTATCTTTATTCGTAGGGCTAAGGGACAGCAGGGTAAAATGATCCAGATGGGAGTTATGTAAAGATCCCCAAACAGTGGCTAAGATGTGTGAGATAGAAAATGCATGGCAAAAGTGTAGTGTTGCGATAGACATGAGGTATTTCAATATATAGAAAGATTGGGAAATCAGATTTTCCAAAAACGCTTCCAAGAGGAGACATTTGTAGTATGCTATGATATGGCTTTTTCGAGCGGCTGGTGGTTGAGCTCACTTGGGGATCAGTTATGCTGGACTGGCTGTTGTGCAGGGAAGAGAAATTGATTAGATAGCTTAACGTAAAGCAACCTTTAAGGTGGTAAATATGGAGGATAGGTAGAGAGATTTACCGATGCATTATTGATTCCAAAGGAATTTACAGATGTCACATTAATATTACAAGTGCTCAGATACACAAATATTGGAGGAGAGGTACGAAGGAATAGAAGTAAGTACCTCAAAATATAAACTTTCCAGGAATTATAAGTCAAAGATGACAATATTCGCAAGATTTACAAGTTTACACTGATAAGATGGTAGTGCAAGATTTGCTGTGAATTTATACAATAGTGGTGCACATTCACACAGTCCAAATAATAAGCGACGGTAAAATTGCATAGTATTGCAGTCAGTGTCCGCAATACCTGGGAATGGTAAACAGTGCTCAAACTGAGCTCTGTCGAACAGAGTTTAACAAGAGTCTAACAGTAAGGGACATTCACTTGGAGAATTGTGAGCAATTTTGTGTCCCTTTCTTATAAAGGTATGCTGACATTGTGGAGGTCAATCAAAATGGTTCCGCCTTTGAAAGGCTTGTCATATGAGCGGCATTATATGGCTCTAACACTGTACTGTGTAATTCAGAGGAATAAGGCTGAACCCCTGCCTCAGCAAGGACCCATTGCAATTTGCCTATCGCCACAATACGTCTTCGGTAGATGCAATTTCACTGGCTCTTCACGCGGCCTCTGACTACCTGGACAGCACAAACAACAAAGATGCTGTTAATCGACAATATCTCAGCATGTAATACCATCACTCTCACAATCCAGATTGAAAAGTTGCAGAACCTGGTCCTCGGTACCTCCCTCTACAATTGGATCTTCGAATTCCTGACTGGAAGACCACAATATTTGCTGATTGATGAAGAAATCTCCTACTCGCTGACGATCAACACTGGTGCGCCTCAGAGTTGCGTGATTAGCCCACTGCTCTAAAATCTTTAATGCTCAAATACCGTCTATAAATTTGCTGATGACACAACCATTTTCTGGTAGAACCTGACATGGAAACGAGAGGGCGTTCAGGAGCGAGATGTCCCAACTGGAAGAGTGGCGTCGTAGCAACAACCTTGCACTCAACGTCAGTAAAACCAAAGAGCTGATTGTGGACTCTGGAAAGGTAAGACAAAGGAGCACTTTCCAATCCTCAGAGGGATCAGAAGTGGAGAGAGTGAGCATTGTCATGTTCCTAGGTGTTAAGATCTCTGAGGACCTAAACTGGTCCCAACATATCCATGCAGTTATAAACAAAACAAGAAAAAGACCATACTTCATTCGGAGTTTGAAGAGGTTTGATGTGTGAACAAGTACAAATGCAGTTTAAAAAAATCCTCTTTAGATGTACCGTGACGCGCATTCTGACAGGCCACATCGCTGTCTGGTATGATGGTGGGGGGTTGTGGGGTGGTGGTGCTGTGCTACTGCACAGGACCGGAAGTCTCTGCAGGCGGTTGTAAATCTCGTCGACATCATCTTGGGTACCAGCCTAACAAAGTACCCAGGACATCTTCAGGGAGCGGTGTCCCAGAAAGGCAGCGTCCGGTATTAAGGACATCCAGCACCCAGGACAAGCCATTTTTCCACTGTCACCATCCAGGAGCTACAGAAGCCTAAAAACACACGCTCGGTGATTCAGGTAATTTTCCTCCCTTCTGTCATCCGATTCGTAAATGGGCATTCAACCCGTAAGCACAACCCACTTTTTAATATCTTATTACTCTTTTTTGCACGATTTTTAACTGTAATTGATGTACTTATGCCTTTGTTGCTATTTTTATAATTTATTATATTTGTTATGTATTGCATTGAAGTGCGGCTGCTACTTTAACAAATTTCACGACACATGCTGGTATAACGGCCTTTGCCGCAACTGGCTCCCGTTGCCTAGGGCGAATAGCCGTCGACCCCGCCAACAGTGCAATTGCTTTGGTGCGGATACGGTGTGAGGCACCCAGTGATCAGCCACGACACAAATATCAAACAATATGCCAAGTGCGAGTAAAGATTTATACGTTATAGCAAGTTTTGGTGATGGGTTAGTGGCAACAGCTAGAAGAAAATGTGCCCCGTTAGTAACATATCAGTCCTGTGCGCATAATATTTTAATACTTTGGAGCTCACGCCTCCGATTCCATCCACAACGTCTTTCCGAGACTCCGGCCACCATCCGAACCCCCGAGGTCCGGTATCTGCCGCCCTGGAACCGCTATCCGTTCCCCGCACGTCTGTCCTGTCGGCTCGCCTCCCGAAAAAGCCCGCGCTCCTCAACTCAGCACACATATACAAGATAACATAACATGACTTGCATTGGCTAGCAAATGAAGACAATTTCCATTATCACTACGTATATTCCAAACACGCTGTACAGAGAACACCTTGCTCAGCATTTAACAGTACGAGAAGTCATTTTGGTAATAAGCAATTAACAGTTAACTGTCCATCTAGTATTACTGTGAACCCTACATTCTCCCCCCACCGAAGTAAGTCATGCCGTCATGACAGTCAGATAATTCGCCACGCCTTCCTGCAAAACAAACAGCCCAATCCACGTGCAGAAAGCAGGGAAATAACTTCCCAAAACAGTAGAGATCACACCCTGCTCCCCGGGTGCAACATAGGCCAACTTCTCCGGGGGGTTCCGACTTCTATGAGACCTTCGTATCCCCGCTTCTGACTCTTCCGCCTCGGAGACTATAGGGGACCTTTTGAAACTACGAGGCGAACCCACCCCCGAGCGGTCACCCAAACCCCTCGGCGCCTCGGAACCCTCTATCTCTGGTTCAAACCCTACATACTCTCCTTCAGCGCCCTGCGGTACCACGGACTGCCTATCACTAGCCCCCCTTACCCCGTCTAACACAGTGGGGAAATGCCAGGACTCTCTTCCTCGATCACGGGAGTATAAGCGAACGGCAGAAGGTACCAACCATCCCAGTCATCATCCTCCGAGTCAGTATCCCGCACAGGGGCTGGACCTGGGCCCGTCTCTCCCGGGGTAGGCACGTCCTCCACCCTGCGGGGACGCAGAGTCCTGATACTGGGTGCAGCCGCCGCTTCAAGCTCCCGTTTTATCTGTACGTCTTACCCCAGGGGCAAAAGGTGATTCTGATGGAGAATCTTGACAGGCCCCTTTCTATCCTCGGGCCGCACCCGGAAAACCGGTAAATTTGGCATCTGACTCTCCACCACATAGGGCGTGGCTGCCCACTGATCAGCCAGTTTGTGCTTTCCAGTTAATCCCAGATTCCTTATGAGGCTTCGTTCTCCCGGTAGGAGTTGGGAGAACTTTACTTTCGTGTCATATCTCCTCTTATTTCCCCGATTCTGCCGGACGGCCGCCTCCCCGGCTAACTCGTAAGCCCATTTCAGCTCTTTCCTCATATCAGACACATACTTCAAGTAAGGCGTCGGCGATGCCTCACCCGCATCAGTCCCGAAACAGAGGTCAATGGGCAACCTGGCTTCGCCCCCAAACATAAGATAATAGGGGCAGTAACCAGTAGCTTCATTCCGTGTACAGTTGTAACGGTGAACCATTTGCCTAATATGTCGACTCCAGCGGTTCTTTTTGCTGATCTCCAGAGTCCCGATTAAACATCTCCGGCTGGGGACCGCCCTGCGGATGATAGGGCGTGGTCCTCGATTTCTCAACCCCGAGCATGCCCAGTCACTCATAGATGAGCTTACTCTCAAAGTCCCGTCCCTGGCCACTATGTATCCGCCGGCGAAAAATATTCTCTCATAGCATTTTCGCCACTGTAGTCGCTCCCTGATCCTTGGTAGGAAAAGCTTGAGCATACCTGGTGTTTTGGACCGTGGTGACCAAGATATTCGTCGTGTTGCTGGCATCGGGTTCTATGGCCACGAAATCCATGCACACCAGGTCAAACGGCCCCGCAATCTGCAAGTGGGACAAAGGGACAGCCTGCCCAGGCAGCGAATTCCGCCGTATGCAGGATTAGCAGTACTCTTCGACCTCCGTCCTCATTCGGGGCCAGTAAAACCGGTCCTTGGGCAATCCTTAGGTCTTTTCCACCCCCACATGTCCAGAGCCATCATGGAGGGACTTCAAGACAACCTCCCGATACTTCTCAGGCAGGACCAGCTGCCAACACCGAGGTCGGTCCGAGAGTGACCTTACCCGCTATAAATTTTTGTTTTTCAAACTCAGCCGTAGTTATTCGCTCAATAACAGAAACACTGAAACCTGTTCAGTCTTCTCCACCTGTGTCACATCCCCCTCTTCCACGGCGTGCCAGACAGGGCCAATGCCCGGGTCATCTCGCTGAGCAGCGGCCACTTCCCCAGGGTTTAACTCCGGCAGCTGCGTGGTCTTCAGAGCAGTGAGATCACTGTAAACTAGGGGCACGGCATCATTGGACGCCCCGAATGAGTCCACTGCTCGATCTGGCCTCTCCTTCTCCTCAGCCTGCACCGTGATAGCAAGATGGCCCATCGCCTTCACCCCGGATGCAGAAACACTCTCATACTCCGCGTACTTCTTCAGTTCCTCATGCCTCCGTCGGGACAGAGCATCCGTATCGACATTCCGGCTCCCGGGGCGGTACTTCAGGCTGAAATCATATACAGACAAGGCTGCCAGCCACCGACGGTCTGTGGCATCCAGTTTATCCACCACCGCCCATTTCAACGCCAGCAACTCCAACTTTTGAGTGGGATAGTTCCTCTCCAAAGGTGACAAACACTGGCTGACAAATGCCACAGGCCTCAGGCCAGCGCCCTGATCCTGATATAGAACGGCCCCTAACCCTCATGACTGGCGTCAGTGTGTAGCACGTAGAACAATCGGGGGTTTGCAAAAGCCAGCACCGACGCCTGAGTCAGCATCTCCTTCAGTAACAGAAAAGACGCTTCACATTTGTCATCCCATCTCTGTCCGAAGGGCTCTGACGGGTTCAAATATTCTCCCATCTCCCGTCCTTCCCCCACCCCCCTCTGTCCCAGGGGAGGGTAGCCACGCAGAGGCTGGTTCAAGGGATGACTCACCTGGGCGTAGCCCTTCACGAATCTCTGGTAGTACCCATAGAACCCTAGGCACGAACGCAGAGCACTCACGGTCTGGGGCCTTGGCCAGGTGGTCACTGCTTCGATCTTAGCCGTGTCCTTCGCTACACCATTCCGCGAGATAATGTGTCCAACATAGCTAACAGAACTGGCACTTGTCCAGGGAAAGCTTCAACCCTTCCTGCTTCAGCCGGTTGAGCACCTTCAGTATTCTCGCTTCTTGTTCTTCCAAGATGGATCCAAATACTGAGTCAACCAAATATACTAACATTTCGAGCAGGTTCCTATCTCCCACTGTCTTCTCCATGACCCTCTAGAAGGTGCCAGGGGCCCTCGATATGCCCTGGGGCATCCTTTCGAACTGGTAAAATCCCAGAGGGCAAATGAAGGCTGTATTCTCCTTATCGGCCTCACTCATCGGGATCTGGTAATATCCAGTCCTCAAACCCACTTCGCCCCACTCAGACAGGCCAGCGCGTCTTCGACCCGGGGTCTGTGTTCTGATCAAGGACCCTGCGCCTGTTCAGTGTTCTATAGTCCACACACATATCAACCTTCCCATTCTTCTTCTGGGCCACTACGATAGGAGAGGCATAAGGTCTTCGGGACTCTGTAATGATCCCAGCCTCCTTCAACTTGCCCAAATGCTGCCGCACGTCTTCCACATCTGCAGCAGCCAGTCGCCACGATCTTTCACTAAACGGAGTATCCTCAGTTACCCGTATGGTGTGGTGAATGCTCTTGGAACAACCCACATCAAACTCGTCAGTGGAAAAAACACCTGTCAGCGTCATCATCTTCTGCACCAGCCTCCGCTTCCAACCTTCCTGGACAAGTGATGCCCCAAAGTTAAAAGCTTTCAGCGGTCAACTTAGGCCCTTGTCCCAACAGCAATCTCCCAACTGGCCTCACGGGGGTGCTATGCATCACCATCATGGGGAACAAATGTTCCAGAGGCATCTCTCGCTTAAAGGTGACATCCCGTTTCGTAGTGTTCCTGACGAACACCACCAGCCTGCGTGCCTGCACCACCGAAGCAGACTGGAAGACGGTTTCAATGAACAACTACCCACTGGCCCCCAGAGAAAGCAGATCTCCCAGTGGCCACACATTTTAATTCCACATCCCATTCCCATTCTGATATGTCTATCCACGGTCTCCTCTACTATCAAGAAGAAGCCACACACAGGTTGGAGGAACAACACCTTATATTCCGTCTGGGTAGCCTCCAACCTGATGGCATGAACATCGACTTGTCTAACTTCCGCTAAGGCCCCACCTCCCCCTCGTACCCCATCTGTTACTTATTTTTATGCACACATTCTTTCTCTCACTCTCCTTTTTCTCCCTCTGTCCCTCTGAATCCAGATCCATGATCCTCTCATATCCCTTTTGCCAATCACCTCTCCAGCTCTTGGCTCCATCCCTCCCCCTCCTGTCTTTTCCTATCATTTCTGATCTCCCCTCCACCCTGCCCCCCCACTTCCAAATCTCTTATTAGCCCTTCTTTCAGTTAGTCATGATGAAGGGTCTCGGCCCGAAACGTCGACTGTACCTCTTCCCAGAGACATTACCTGGCCGGCTGCGTTCACCAGCAACTTTTACGTGTGTTGCTTGAAATTCCAGCATCTGCAGATTTCTTCGTGTTTGCAGATACACCAATAGCTTCACACTGGGAAGCGGCCGTTCACCTGCTCGGTGTGAGCGAAGAGACTCATTCAGTTAACCCACCTTGTGATGCTCCACTGAGTTCACTATAAATAGAGGCCACATTTCTGTCCGGAATGAGCAAAGAGTTTTACTCAATCATCCCAGCTGCTGTAACACCAGCAACTTCACATCAGGGAGGAAGTTCAGATCAGCTCTGTGTTAAATGTTTAACCATCACGGTGACTGAAGGCAGCTGCAGGTTCATGAGGGACTGTTACTGTCAGATTCTGCAGTTCTTGCGGCTGCTCATCGCACCCAGGACTGAACCCTAGTCACTGAGCATTGGAGGAGTCCGTTCTGCCGATGTTAGCCTTAAACTAGACGAGTGTTTAATATTCTGGATCTGTGAAAGATAAATCAGTTCTGTATCAAATCCCGTGTCTCAGGTACTTACTGTCTCTGCCACACTCACAATGTAAACTAGGGAGGCCACTCAGACTATTTGATCCCTGCCCATATTTCCGTTCCATATCAGTATATCAAAATCTATCCCTGCCTTTCCCCTCTCACTCTCCCTGTGATGACAGGTTGCAACCAGTCACCACTCCGTGGGAGAAGAGATCTCCCTTGAATTTCAGAGAATCATAGAAATCTACAGCACATTACAGACCCTTTGGCCCACAGTTTGTGTCGACCATGTAACTTACTCTGGAAACTGCCTAGAATTACCCTACCGCATAGCCCTCTATTTTCCCGAGCCCCATGTATCTAGTCTCTTAAAAAACCCTATTGTATCCGCCTCTACCACCGTCGCTGGCAGTGCATTCCACGCACACACCACTCCTTGTTTAGAAAAAACTTAGCTCTGACATCTCCTCTGTGCCTATTTTCAAGCAGCTTAAACATATGCCCCCTCGTGTTAGCCGTTTCAGCCCTGGGAAAAAGCCTGTGGCAATCCACACAACCAATGCCTCTCATCATCCTATACACCTGCATGAATCTCCTGCATGATTGTCTCCAGGCTGAATAAGACGACGTGCTCACTGTGGTTTTGACGTTCTTCAAGGCTCCGGACGAAGTTGGTTAAACTCCTTCCCCGCTCTTTCCAACGTTTTGTGTCATTTTCACTAATTTCAAAGGACTGTGCTTCAGACAGCTGGGTTGTTGCAACGCGCCTCTCAAGCCTGACAGCAGACCAGCGAATGAATTTTCGACAGAGCGGATTCAGAAAGAGTTGGCAGTGTGAGTCAGGGCTTTAGGGCTCCAGAGAATTATGGGGTCTAGAGTTTACGAGGAGGAGGAGAAATCAGACCAGCAGGATATGGCTACAAATTAAAGATCAGAAACATTTGGAAACTGGTTGAATGAAAAAAAAGGTGGTTAATTTCTGCAAATTACTGGTGGAAATCAACAGATCAGGCAGCAAATGTGGAGAAGAATAAATACACAACGTTTAGGCCGAGCTCCTTCAGTATGCTTAGCCTATGAACTCCGCTGCTCATTTGCTGCCTGAACTGCAGAGTTCCTCCAGCATTGTGTGTGTGTGCGTCTCTGTATTTCCAGCAACTGCAGAATCTCTTACATTTGTAAGAGGATTGTACTTTGGCATTAGATACACGGAATACCTGTTGATATTGAGCAAATCGTTTATGGGATCCGCTTTCTGTGTTAAAACAGCTACTGAGTATTCTACACAAAAAAAAAACTGAGGTCTGGACATGGAACCGAAGCTTGCCGGAACTTTTAATGGCACCGTGATTATCCAGAAAGCTCTGCATAACAATTATCGCCTTCGCTGAAGCACCGATCAAATGCGCAGGCGTCAGGGTTGATGTTTGTTCCCGAATATCGCGCATGCGCGCAGTACACTAAAGGCCTCGGAAAATCGGCTCCAGGTAAGAGACAGTTTGCTGGTGGGGTTTTCAACACCGAATTCGGGATAATTACTGTGAGCTCCGGATACCGTGACCCGCAATCCCGGGACAGTCCTGTTCTCTTCCCTCTCTCTCTCAGCCCCACGACCCGTACACGGACCCCGGGGAGCTTCCGGCTGGTGAGGGAATGGGAACCGATGGATCTCTCAGACAGAGCTGAGCTCCAGCTGTCTAAATGCAAGGATTGGGAACTCGGAGAAAGGGAACAAATCTTTTAAATCACCTTTGTTCTACCTCCTATCACAAACGAGAGAAAATCTGCAGATGCTGGAAATCCAAGCAACACACACGAATTGCCGGAGGAATTCAGCATTAGTACTCTTCCTTAGATGCTGCCTGGCTTGCTGAGTTCCTCCAGCATTTTGTGTGTGTTGTTTCTTCTACCTGCTCTTGTTCTGGACTTTTCTACTCGTGAGAACACGTTTTGACCCACTCTCTCTGGGTACATAATTATATCAAACACTTTTGTCCTGGGCAACAAGTAGCTTTCACATCACAAATGTGCCGGACAGAGTACTGCCTTTCCCTTCATACTCATTGGCATTGCCATCAATAAGCTCAGCACCGACAGTCACCTGGGGGGAGGGTTCAGGGGAAATATTTATGTACGATACAGAATCTGTGTTTATTGTGGTGATGCAAAAGTTGCTGGAGAATTTGCAAGTGGGAGGAAGTGGAGTGATATTTGGAAATCTGACTTTTAAAAGTGTCATTTAGCAAGCAAATCAGATATGGATGGTGTGCAAAAGCTGGAGTGAGAAAATTCTTCCTAACCCTCTACAGGCCTGCTACATAGGTTGTGTGAGAGTGCAGATGAACTTGATCAAATCCAGAGGATATCAAAGTTCTTATTGACAGTGATTTACTAGCTGTTAAAATGAATACCTCTATTTAAAGTTCAGTGTGCACATATTATTGTCACTGGGTAAAAATTGCACAGCCCAAGATTTTTTGGCACACGGCTCATTACAAATTAGATGGGACATTGGTGGGAAGGTGGGGAGACTTCAAATGTCCTTGACATCCTCACCTGCTAGGTGTGCGTCCAGCTGCAGCTTGTAACCCTGCATGTTAGGGAGTTTGAGCTAGAAATGGATGAATTCCAGATCATTTGGGAGTTGGAGGGGGTGATGGATATGACCTGAAGAGAGGGGCCAGGCACCCATGCAGCTTAGCAGGAACAGGGAATAATACCAATGGAGAGAGTCAAACTGACCCAAGGCACAAATTGGAGACAGCAAAATGCCCCATTCTTACAGAGACAGGAAGATCATCAGGGAATTGATGGTCATTCCAGATGCCAGCATTGTGCCCAGTTTGAAGATAATTTCTCTCTTCAACTTGGGTTGAACTTCACTAACAGTAATACCAGATCAAACCTTGGCAACTCAAGTAATCTCATCTGAAATGTTGTCCTACACCCATTGATGGATTTTGTAAATTTTTTTACAGGTTAAACACAAGAAGGAATTTGTCTACAGGAATCTCAAACACGACGCGCCAGTTTTGCTGTCTCTGTCTAGATATTTAAGAAGTGGAGCAAGGGATTCAATCGACCATCCTTCCTGCTCAGACTGTGGGGAGGGATTGACTCGGTCATTTGACCAACTGGCATGCCAGTCGTTTTACACGGGGAGAGGCCATTCACCTGCTCAGACAGTGGAAATGGATTCACTTGGCCATCTCAGTTGAGGGTCATCAGCAAGATCACACTGTGCAGGGCCATTCATCTGTTTTGTGTGTGAGAAAAGATTCAGTCAGTCATCCCACCTGTAGACACACCAATCGGAGGCTGGTCATCTGCTCAATTTCTGGTAAAGGATTCACTCGATCATCTGACCTAATGTTACACCAGCAAGTTCACGCAGGAGAGAAACCATTTTCCTGCTCAGTCTGTGGGAAGGGATTCACACTGTAATCCACCCTACAGAGTCACCAGCACATTCACACTGGGGAGAAGCTGTTCACCTGCTCAGTCTGTGGGAAGGGATTCACTTTTTCATCTAGCCTAATGGCTCACCAGCGAGTTCACACCAGGGAGAGGCCATTCACCTGCTCGGACTGCGGGAAGAGATTCACATTGTCATCTCAACTACTGTCACATCAGCGAGTTCACACTGGGGAGAAGCCGTTCACCTGCTCAGTCTGTGAGAAGAGATTCACTGATTCATCCACCCTACAGAAACACCATCGAGTTCACACTGGGGAGAAGCCATTCACCTGCTCAGTCTGTGGGAAGAAATTCACTCAGTCATCCAACCTACAGATACACCATCGAGTTCACACTGGCGAGAAGCCGTTCACCTGCTCAGTCTGTGAGAAGAAATTCACTCACTCTTCCACCCTACAGAGACACCATCGAGTTCACACTGGGGAGAAGCCGTTCACCTGCTCAGTCTGTGGGATGTGTTTCACTGATTCATCTGCCCTACAGAGTCACCAGCGAGTTCACACTGGGGAGAAGCCATTCACCTGCTCATTCTGTGGGAAGGGATTCACTCAGTCATCCAACCTGCAGAGTCATCAGCGAGTCCACACTGGGGAGAAGCCATTCACCTGCTCAGTCTGTGGGAAGGGATTCACCCACTCATCCAACCTGCAGAGTCACCAGCGAGTTCACACTGGGGAGAAGCCATTTACCTGCTCAGTCTGTGGGAAGAGATTCACTCAGACATCTGACCTAATGGCTCACCAGCGAATTCACACTGGGGAGCAGCCATTCACCTGCTCGGACTGTGGAAAGGGATTCACTTTGTCATCCACCTTACTGAGACACCAGCGAGTTCACACTGGGGAGAAGCCGTTCAGCTGCTCAGAATGTGGGAAGGGATTCACTCAGTCATCCACCCTGCAGAGTCACCAGCGAGTTCACACTGGGGAGAAGCCATTCACCTGCTCAGAATGTGGGAAGGGATTCACTCAGTCATCCAACCTGCAGAATCATCAGCGAGTTCACACAGGGGAGAAGCCGTTCACCTGCTCAGTCTGTGGGAAGACATTCGCCCAGTCATCCGACCTACAGAGTCACCAGCGAGTTCACACTGGGGAGAAGCCGTTCACCTGCTCAGTCTGTGGGAAGAGATTCACTCACTCATCCACCCTACAGAGACACCAACGAGTTCACACTGGGGAGAAGCCGTTCACCTGCTCAGTCTGTGGGAAGAGATTCACTCACTCATCCACCCTACAGAGACACCAACGAGTTCACACTGGGGAGAAGCCGTTCACCTGCTCAGAATGTGGGAAAGGATTCACTTGGTCATCCGAACTACTGGCACATCAGTCAGTTCACAGTGGGGAGTGGCCATTCACCTGCTCAGAATGTGGGAAGGGATTCACTCATGCATCCCACCTAAAGAGACACCAGGGAGTTCACACTGGGGAGAAGCCGTTCACCTGCTCAGAATGCGGTAAAGGATTCACTCAATCTTCCAAACTACTGGCACACCAGTCAGTTCACACTGGGGAGTGGCCGTTGTTATGAATCCCTTGGTTTTGTTTGCTATGGACATTCACTTTAAAAGAGAGAGAGAGATTAAGAAGGTGAATCAGTCTGACTTACGGCTTGTTTACATTGCTTGCAGCTTGTTTAGATTTAACCGAGGACACAGACACTCAGAGTCAGACAGAGACGAAGGAGGTAAAATGGAAGGATCGAAACAAAGGAACTAGTGGCCAAGGGTCACTGTTTAGAACTTTCCTATGCCCACAAGGGTGGGTTAATTATCGATTCAGCGTACATCGAATGTGTGGTTATCACCTCTTTTGAACTATAGGAGTGGATTGGATTTGGGGTATCCTGTGAAGACAAGTTGTGTGTTAACCCTTGAGTGCGTGTGATGTGGGAATTCACTTGAAGACGATACCCCTTGTGACAAGTCACTTTCGGTGATAATTCGTACGTGGATTTGGAACGATGACGGATAAAATCTACAGCGACTGTTCTCTTGTTTTACCACCGTGGAACCTGTGGAATTCGACATGATTCCCTCCTCTGGACATTTACCCTGGATTACAAATATCTCTGTCTCATCACCTATTCCATGGATGAATTGAACTTTCATACTTTATCATCTCAAGACCCTAAGCCTTGTTTCCCCTGTGTTCAATAGCTTGGGAGTAATACTTACACACATATATACACGTAACACTGTTAACTTATGTTTATCTTGCTTAAGTTATTATTTATAAGTAGACACTAATAAAGATAGTGGTTTTCATATCAAAACCAGACTCCAGTCTATTGCTGCTGGTTCGTTTCTAAAGCATTACGGTTCGTAACAAAATTAGGGCCTGCGTCTGGGATATGAACAAATTTGGGGGCATATTGATTGATTAATTATCAATTTCATTGGGGAAATCCCTTTTGATTTATTTGTGTGTGGAAAATCACCAGCAATGGATGTTGATAGATTTCTGGAAGCACCAACCTCTGAGGCATTAGAAGACGCCAGAAGGATTGAGTTGTTGAGTATTGCTAAAAGGTTAGAACTTGCTAAGGTGAAATCAACAATGAGGAAGGCACAGATGCAGAGGACAATAGCTGAACATTATGTATATGAGGGTGTGTTTAAAGTGGAAGAGTTGGAGGTGTTTCTGGAAAGTAAACTTAGTGAGCTTGAGCTCCCGTACAAGTTAGAAAAATTAAAGATGGAGGCTGTGGAAAGGCAGAGGCAGTTTGAGGCTAGAGAGGCAGAAAAACAGGGAGGAAGCAGAAAGACAGAGGCTGTTTGAGCTGGAAAAGATAAGAGAGATTGCAGCAAAGGGGTCTAGTGTTAGACTCTGGTGATAAGTTTGAGGCCAGTCGGGAAGTTAAATTGGTACCTCCATTTGATGAGGCAGAGATAAATACTTTCAGCATTTTGAGAAGTTTGCTCAGAGTATAAGGTGGCCAAAAGAGGGTTGGCCTATTCTCTTACAAAGTGTAATTAAGGGGAAGGCTCAGCAAGCCTATTCTGCTTTGACAGTTGATGAAGCAGCTGATTATGACACAGTGAAACAGGCTGTGCTGAAAGCTTACGAGTTGGAAAGTTTAGAAATTTGAGGAAATCTCTGAACCAGACTTGTATGAAATTTGCTTATGAGAAGTTTGTGTGTTTTGACCACTGGCACATATATAAAAATGTAAATGATGATTTTAACAGCTTGAAAGAGTTGGTTTTAATTGAAGAATTCAAAAGGTGCATCCCTGATGACATAAAGACATATTTAGATGAAAAGGATGCTGCCACTTTGCAGGAGTCTGCTAGATTCACAGATGAGTTTGCTTTAACCATAACTCATGAGTTCACCCTGAATAAAAGTTTCCAAAAGAGTAGCAGGGATAACCAGGGTAAACCAGAAATTAATGCTGGAACTAATAACAAGAGTAAGGATGAAGGGAAGCAGTTGAAGGAGAAATATTCTGGTCTTACTTGTTACTATTGTAAGAAAGCTGGTCATATGATGTCTTAATTTTTCCATCCTGAAGAAGAAAAAGGAAAAGGAGTCAGTTCCAAATGCCTGTGATCAGTATGTTGAAGCACCTATAAACCCACATTCTGTTGAGGCTCAGTTAAGGACTGAGAGGTCTGACTGAGTTCAGAAGGTATTCGCCTCACCTCCCCCTCGTACCCCATCCGTTATTTATTATTATTTTTATACACACATTTGTTCTCTCACTCTCCTTTTTCTCCGTCTGTCCCTCTGACTATACCCCTTGCCCATCCTCTGGGTTCTCCCCCCCCCTTGTCTTTCTCCACGGACATCCTGTCCCATGATCCTCTCATATCCCCTTTGCCAATCACCTGTCCAACTCTTGGCTCCATCCCTCCCCCTCCTGTCTTCTCCTATCATTTTGGATCTCCCCCTCCCCCTCCCACTTTCAAATCTCTTACTAGCTCTTCTTTCAGTTAGTCCTGACGAAGGGTCTCGGCCCGAAACGTCAACTGTACCTCTTCCTAGAGATGCTGCCTGGCCTGCTGCATTCACCAGCAACTTTGATGTGTGTTGCTTGAATTTCCAGCATCTGCAGAATTCCTCTTGTTCAGAAGGTATTCGATCACTTTATGTCAGATGGGTTTGTATTAGTAAAGGAAAGGTCAACCCTGGTACCTATGAAAATTCTTTGAGATACTGGGGCTTCTCAGTCACTTACATTAGACAGTGTTCTAAAGTTTGGTGATGAGACTAACACAGGTGAGGTAAATCTTATTAAAGGCATTGGGGGTGGCATGTTTTCTGTGCCACTGCACAGGATAATTTTAGTCAGGGTTGGTTTCGAGACCTGTTAAGATTGGATTATGCTCCAGTTTACCGGTGGAAGATGTTACTTTGCTGTTAGGGAATGACCGGGCAGATGGTAAAGTCGTTCCTGCAGTGCAGTTGACAACTAAGCCAACCACTGACGACCCACAGATGGATTTTAACATTTATCCTTCCTGCGCAGTAACTCAAAGTATGGCTAAAAAGTCTGCCAATGCAGACAGTTCTGTGCAGCATGATTCTGATACCCATGACAGCCAAAATCAGGATTCAGGTTATGATGACTTGTCAGGGACTTTTCTGCCTTCTTTGTTTCAACAGGACTCAGGTAGTAAGTCTGATAAGAAAGATTTATTCCTGTCTAGGAAGGAGTTTATAGCAGAACAGAACCAAGACCCTGAGATTGAAGCTTTAAAAGAAACAGCTTTCTCAGATAATGAGATTAAGAAAGTACTGGTTGGCTATTATCTCAAGGATGGAGTGTTAATGAGGAAGTGGAGGCCACCTGCTATACCTGTGAGTGAGGAATGGGCAATTGTTCACCAAGTTGTTGTCCCTAAAGTTTATAGGACTAAAATTTTAGCTTTGGCCCACAGTATGCCCTGAGGTGGCCATTTCAGAGTGAATAAAATGGTAAACAGGATTATGAAACAATTTTACTGGCCTAATTTAAGGAAAGATGTTGTGACCTTTTGCAGAACCTGTCACCCTTATCAATTTGTGGGTAAACCTAATCAGGTCACCCCAGTGGCCCACTCTGGCTATACCTGTATTCGGTGAACCCTTTTCCAAAGTTATAGTGGATTGTGTTGGCCCATTGCCAAAGACTGAATCTGGCCATCAGTATTTGCTAAATATTATGTGTACTGCATCCAGATTCCCAGAAGCAATAACTCTCAGAAATATTAAAGCTAAAACTGTGGCGAAAGCTCTTAACAGGTTTTTTACTTTATTTGGTTTACCTAAAGAAATCCAGTCTGATCAAGGAAGTAATATTACACCTGGATTGTTCCAGCAGGTATTTTATGAACTGGGAGCTAAACAAATTACATTGTCTGAGTACCATCCGGAATCACAAGGGGCTTTAGAAACATTTCCTTCTACCCTCTAAACAATGATTAAGACATACCGTGTTGAAAATGGAAAAGACTGGGATGAAGGAATACATTTGCTTTTGTTCGCAGTAAGAGAGTCGGTACAGGAATTACTGGGCTTTAGTCCTTTTGAACTTGTATTTGGTCATAGAGTGAGGGGAACTTTGGCCTTGTTAAAGGAACAGTGGTTTGATGGGGATGTACATGTTAACCTGTTAGACTGTTTTGAAGTTCAAAAATAAACTACACCAAGCTTGTAGTCTAGTGAGACAAAACTTAAAGATTTCTCAAAACAAAATGAAGTGTTGGTTTGATAACTGGGCTTGCGGAAGAAAATACGAGGTGGGGAATAAGGTGCTTGCCCTATTTCCAATGTTGACATATCCACTTCAGGCGAAATTCAATGGACCGTATGAAATAGTCTCTCAAAGTAATGATGTGAATTATGTTACTAAAACACCCGACCGACATAAGCTAACATAGGTGGTACACATAAATATGATAAAGCCTTATTTTGTCAAGCAGGCAGCATCTGTGAGTGTTGTTGTCAAAATATATGCATCTGGCAATGCTGAGAATGAAACAATTGACTCATCTAAGGCTACGTCCACACTAGACTGGATAAATTCGTAACCAAAGCTTTCTGTCTTCGTTTTGACCCTCTGTCCACACTGAAATGGTGTTTTCCTCCCCCAAAAACAGAGATTTTCTTCAACGCCCTCCGGAGTGTGTAAATTTGTAAACGTCGATTGCGCAGAGCAGTGTGGACGGGGTAAACGGATATTTTTAAAAACACTGTCATGACGTGCCAGAACAGATGGCGGCAGCGCGACATTTCATTGTTTTCTTGAACGCAACCCCCCCACACAAGCTAACAATTTCAGAACAGACAGAAACAATACTGAAGCCAGAGGAGTTAGAAATGTACTTACCAAATACTTTGACCCATAGCTTACTGAATAAGTAAGTATACTAACTTTGCCCTGTTTTCTGTCCTTGCTTGTATGAAGGTAGTTTACCTATTTATGCAAGTACTTCTGATGGGCAGCTGAAGTTCCCCAACCATATCGCAGCCACCACCCTGCGACCAGACGTTGTCGTAGTGTCTGAGTCTACTAAGCAAGTGGTGCTGCTGGAGCTGACAGTCCCATGGGAAGATAGCTTGGAGGAGGCCTTTGAAAGGAAGCTCTCCAAGTACGCAGGACTGGTCAGCAACTGTCAGCAGGCTGGATGGAAAGCAAGGTGTCTCCCAGTGGAGGTTGGTTGCAGGGGATTCGTAGCCCGTTCTTTAGTTAGAGCCTTCAGCATTTTGGGCATCGAGGGAGAGGGGAAGAGGAGAGCCATCCGCAGTACCACTGATGCGGCAGAGAGGGCCTCAAGATGGCTGTGGCTCAAAAGAGGGGAGCCATGGATTCGTAAGTAGCTAGCCATCTGGACACAAGCTGGGACCTGATCAGCCCTGGCTGGGTCACCTGGAGGAGGTTGTATGATGTTGAAAGACCCGAAACACCCGATGATTCCAGGAACATCACTGAAGATGTGTCCAGAAGCTTCAATAGATGTACGTACACAGAGTTTTTACTATTTCTCCTTTAATATCTTCCAGCTGTTTGTTGTTATCTTGTCGGAACTCATGAATCTCTCTGAGAATCAAAGACAAATTCACCGATTCCTCCTCATTATCTCCGTCCTGGCTTGCCGTGGGGGAGCTACTTTGATCCGTACCTTATTGAATAAATAAGTATACTTACTTTGTCCTGTTTTCTGTCCTTGCTTGTATGAAGGTAGTTTACCTATTTATGCAAGTACTTCTTTGACAATGGATGTGTAACAGCCTAATGTAACATTGTATGGAAATACAAGATAACACTGATGCAGACATGTTTTATACATTTAACAAGGCACTTTATTTGTCACGGACCCTTCTGGCAATCCCCCACCTTACTGTTTACCTCAGGAATTGGGCTTCAATCCCCTCGTTTAATTTCCAATCATTCCCAGGTTCCACTTACACACACACACCTGCTTTCCATCAGAAAATGCAGGATAAAGACCCTGTGATCACAACAACGAGCTGACAGTTCGTTGGTCGACGCCAGTGTGAGTAACCTTCGTTCATGGTTCTTAGGACTGTTAGTTCTAAGTCTAGCATCGCTCCTGGATTCTCTCCAAACCCAAGACTTCAGGTAAAGACTCCCCTGGAAACCGATTCCACGCTCGCTACGGTGATAACGACTCCCGACTCTGTCCCCACGCCCGTGTTCTGCACTTGGGTTCATCCATGCTTGTGTAATATGATTAATGTATTGCTTGTGCAAACATTCAATAGATGCAATTGTCACCTTTGCCCAGTAACTCATTCTACTGCACATGTTAAATACACCAAAATAATACACAAAGACATGGCAAAGGTAAAGGCAAACAAATGAGGTAACAGCAAATTTCACTTTTGCCTAGTAACAAGCCTTGTTCCATTTAGTTGTACCTGTCGTCCTTTTCATCGGTGAAGAGACTATGGCTGTAGAAAACGTTTCTGGACTAACGCGCACCAGGTCTTTTGTTTGGCAATTTCCATTTAAGTTTCTCTAGTCCAACTGGACAAACGCGCACCAAGTACACCGTTTCCTCTTCGATTTTTTTCCGTGTGTCTTGCGCATGCCCAGTTGGAGGAGATTCACCCAAATATCCATTCTAATGAGGACAGAGGTATTTTGAAAATTGCCTGGTGTGGACACCTGGCGTTTTTACGCCAAACCTGCGTTTTCAAAATTATCCGATGTAGTGTGGACGTAGCCTGAGATTTTTCACAAGCCAGACATGGTCCCAGTTAGGCTAATGAACTTGGTTGTTCTAGAAAACTTTGATAACAAGTTGGCTCATCTGCAGCCAAAGCAAGAACAACAGCTGAGAAATTAATTCTGAAGTTTAAAAATTTATTTCCCGACGTTCCCAAGCAAACCACGGTCGCAGTACATGACGTAGATATTGGTCAATCCAAACCAATTAAACAGCACCCATATTGCATGAACGTAGAAAAGCGTAAATTGGCTGAGCAAGAAATTGAATATATGCTGAAAAATGGTATTATTAGGCCTTCAAAATCAGATAGGAGCTCACCCTGTGTTATTGTGCCCAAACCTGATGGTAGTGTTAGATTTTCCACTGACTATAGGAAGGTAAATGCAGTAACAAAAACAGATGCCTATCCTATCTCTATGGTGGATGATTGCCTCGATAAGGTTGGAAAAGCTAAATTTCTTAAAGATTGATCTGTTGAAATGGTATTGGTGCGTTCCATTGACAGACGGAGGTAGAGAAATTTCCGCGTTAGTGACAGCTACTGGGTTGTATGAATACAATGTTTTGCCATTTGGAATGAAAAATGCTCCAGGAACATTCCAGAGAATGATTGATTCTGTAATTCGAGGGTTAGAACACACAGGTGCCTATATTGGTGACTTAGTCACAGGGAGTGACACTTGTGAAGAGCATATCTCTGCAGTAGAAAAGCTGTTTGACAGGCTTTCCCAAGCCAACCTTACAGTTAATAGTGAATTTGGCCATGCCACTGTGACCTATCTTGGCTATGTAGTAGGTCAAGACAAGTTGGCTCCTGTTCAGGCAAAAGTCCAGGGAATTTCTGAAGTTCCTAATCCGACTGGTATGAAGGCTCTCAGAAGGTTTCTGGGAATGGTTGGATATTATCATAAGTTCTGTAAGAACTTTGCAGATATCGCTCTTCCTCTGACTAATCTCCTGAAGAAGGGTGAAAAGTTTGTCTGGACTGAGCCTTGTCAGGAGGCATTTGATCGATTGAAAGTTATTATTTGAGATTAGGCCAATCAATGTAGGGTCGTCAGCAAATTTAATTAGCAGATTGGAGCTGTGGGTGGTGACACAAGTCATGGGTATAAAAAGAGTAAAGGAGGGGGCCAAGGAGACAACCCTGTGGGGTATGTGTGCTGAGGGTCAGAGAGACAGAGGTGAGGGAGCCCACTCTTACCACCTGCCGGCGATCTGACAGGAAGTCCAGGATCCAGCTACACAAGGCAGGGTGAGGGCCGAGGTCTCTGAGCTTCTTGTCGATACTTCACGCCTTCGTATGGCTACTGCTCTGCCCATGACTGCAAGGAACTGCAGAGAACTTTGGGAAACAGAGACCATTAGAGAAACAAGCCTCCCCTCCATAGACTCTTCCTGCACTTCCCCTGCTTCGGAAAAGCAGACCATGTACTCAAAGACCCTCACAACCTGGACGTTCTTGCTGCAACCCCGCTCCCCCATCAGGGAAGAGATACAAAAGCCTTAAAGCGCGTACCACCAGCCTCAAGGACGGCCTCCTGTCTGCGGTTATAAGCCAAAAAAATGGACTCGACCTCACAACGTAACTCGACGTGACCCTGCACCATACGTCTATCTGCACTGCACTTTCTCTGCAGCCATAATGCTTTGTTACAGTTATTGTTTTGATGTATATCAGCTCAATGTACTGTTGTAATGTATTGATCTGTGTGGATGGTATGTCGGGCAAGAATTTCACTGTAGCTCAGTACGTGATAAAAATAAACAAATTCCCCATTTTAATTGTGTGGAAATGTTAGACAGACTGAGCTGCTTTGGAACCACAGAAGGAAACTTAACCTTTGTTATTTCTGTAGAATACAGATAAATAGAAAAGGCTTCAATCTCGCATTACAATCTGCGGTAACTGGGATCAGGTGACTGGTGGTGGGTCTCCCATACCGATAATCAGAATCAGGTTTAATAGCTCCGGCATATGTCATGAAATTTGTTGTCTCTGCGGCAGCAACAGAACCCAATTCATAACAATAGATTTTATCAAATGTGATTTAAGATAAGAATATACATATTAAACAGTTAAATTATATAAGTAGTACAAAATAAAAAAAAAATATAATAAACTATTTTAATTGTGTGGAACTAAATACTGACTGGGTTGTTGCTTTGGAAATTCTAGAGTGAAGCTTAAGTAAACTACACATTTATGAGAAGCTCAGATAAATAGAAAAGGCTAAACTCTCACACAAATTGGTCATACACACAGAAACATTGGCTGCACTTCAGCAGGTAAAAACAGTGGAATGAAACATGCTGAAAATATTGCAGAAAAAAAACATATTGTCCACCCACGACAAGAGGACGTGACAGATCCGGATCTCACTGCCTTGTCTGAATGGGCGAAAGATGAAGCTACACGGACATGTAGAGTAGTGACCGACAGATGCTGCAGATCTGCAGGGAAATGTGAACAGGAAACGGGATCAGGTGACGGGTGGAGGGTCTCCCACCTGAACCGGTGACTCTGCTCCTCACCCCTCACCCGCTGCCCGACCCATCCGCTGTATTTTCCACATTATTCCACTTACACCAGATACGTAGTTACCTTTTCCCTCCATATTTTCCCTCTCCCTTTCCCTCCACCTCCAAGTCACAGAGTCAAGGGTTCAATTCCCATTCCGATCCAACACACAATTCAGACCCAAACAGGAAATGTGCAGGTTTCATTTAAATCAGTCTGTGTTTAAAAACACTCATTTCTATTCACAGTCCCCCGGCCTCACTGGACAGCAACACTGAAACATCAAGTGAGAAACAGCAGGATGTGGCCATTCAGCCCCTCTAACCATCAACAAGATGACGGCTGCTCTCCCATCTCAGCCACATGTTTCTGCCCGATCCTCATTTCCTCGATCCCTCCAGTCTCCACACATCTGCCGGCCTCTGTTTTATGTGAGGATGATCACCGAATCTTCACCGCCCTCTGGGGTGGGGATTTACAGATATTTACCACTCTCGGAGTGGAGACATTTCCCCTCATCTCAGTCCCGGACAGTCCAACCCCCTTTTCAGAGACTGGGATCCCTGGTTCAACCGGTAATGATGTTGTGCATTTCAATGTGTTCACCCCTCGGTCCTCGATTCTCTAAACGAAATGGTTATCACACTTGATGTTTCTTCATATGATGACCCACCACTCCAGGGATCAGTCTGGTGAATCTTCATTGCACTCTCTATACCAAATACTCTCTAACCTCTCTGTTAATCCTCTATGGAATTAATTTCCATCTTCTGCAGCCCCGTGTTGCCCCAACCACTCACCTCCCACCCCTGTCACTATTTCCACCTTCCCACCTCCCCCTCACCTGGACCCACCTCTCACTCCCCAGCTCTTGCCCCATCCCCACCCCTCACCTCTTTTCTCGGACTATTTCCCGTCCACTCTCAGTCCAGAGGGAGGGTCTCGGCCCGAAATGTTGACGGTCCATTTCCCTCCACAGATGCTGCCCGACCCACTGAGTTCCTCCGGCAGTTTGTTCTTTGGTCTGTATAACCCGTGTTAGTGTGGGGAGCGGGATTTTACACCATATTCCCGGTACAATCTCAACAAAACACAAATAATTGTCACTTTGCTCGGACCATTGGCCCCGCTTGCAGGGCAACAGTCTGCCGGTGTTTGCCCCCCAATGGGGTGAATCGCCACCACCGTGGGCTCAGACATTTCCACAGATGAGCCCCTCCTGTCCCCACCGGGACAAACATCCTGTCCGCCCCCTTTCTCACCGTCTTCATCCTCTCCCTCCCCGGGGAACCGGCATCAAACCGACGGGCCGAGCGGTCTCCTCCTACCTCTCAGCGATACATCAGACTCCGGCCGCAGAAGACGCTTCACAAACGCCCCAACTTCCCTCGGAGGGAAATGGAAATAAATCAGAAAGCGGACATTTACTTTGAGGTTTGCTCCTCTTTGAGCGGGGTAACGCCCTCTCGGCTGGTCCGCCTCCGCTATTGGGCGGAAACAGTGATTGACATCGCCTCGGAGGTGAGGGTTGGAGGGGTCTCGTGGTCGGTAGCTCAGCCGTTAAACCGCCTCAGCACGAGCAGAGCAGCGCGTGTGTGACGTCAGTTACGCACGGGGGGGAACCATGTGTGACGTCACCTGTGGGGGAGCGCTTGTAATTAAAAACACCTGAATGGACATTTCTTATGATTTCAGTGGGACAACAACATTAATCACGGGTTTCATCACTGAATCCAGTGTTGTGAGATGTAAAGTCCCCTGTTATGTGTCCGGCTGTGCCGTGTTGTTGGTGGAGTGTGCAGCGTGGTGTTTGTCTCGATTCGGGTCACAACACCAGAATTGCCAGCGGGGTCCACACACAGTGTATTAGTGACCAGAAAACCTCCCGTCCCTGCAGTCTTTGTCTCCTGGTAAACTCAACACCCTGACAATGTGGACCATAGATACCCCTTCCTCTCAGAGTCAGGGAATCATTCAGACAGCTGATCAAAGAGAGGAATTATATTTATTGGTCATTAAAGTTCACCCAGATTCGTTTGGACGGATTTGATGTGGAGTTCGGGGGTCAGAGTGAAAGGGCCGGACGGACGAACTCTCCCCGTTATCCAAACATCCTTCCAGGTGAGGCGACCCTTCACCTGTGAATCTTCCGGGGTCGCCCCTTGTGTCCGCTGCTCCCGATGCGGCTCCTCTACACCGGTGACACCGGCTCCTCCGCAGTTGTGCGGGGTCGGGTTGTTTTTACTGGGGGATCGATGTTATTTTTCCCTTTTGTGGGAGGGGTGGGTTTTGGGGGTTGACGATCGGGATGCCGTTCTTTTTCATGCGGGGCTGGGGTGGGAGTTTGATTTTTTTCGCTCTGAAAGCCTTTTTCTTTCTTTGTTTCGTGACTCTCTGGAGGAGAAAAAAACTCAGAGTTATTTATGGATACCTACTTCGATAATAAATTAACCTTTGAACTATCCGTGCCGAGCGGGACTTCCCGGTGTCCAAACATTTCATTCCGACTAACTGAAGCTATCAGCTTTTCCAGTCTCTCTCTCTCTTTAGACTGGCCGACTGCCTGTCTGCAGATCGCTCTCTCTCTCTTATGGTTAAATCCACAGTCAGCGCCGTCAGCCTGTGACTGACGTCATAGTCCCGCCTCCTCACTCCGGCGCTCTTAAAGACGCAGTCACAGTCCGACCGCAGACTCGCAACAGCCACAACACAACGTCCCGACTTTTCAACTCAGTGCTTCAACTAATAAAGACAACCACGCCATTTGCCTTCTTAACCACCCGATCAATCTGTGCAGTCTCTGTCAGGGACCGATGAACTTGGAGTCTAAGATCCCTCTGATCATCAACACTGTTCAGGGTTTTGCATTTAACAGTGTACTGTCTCAAACATTCGACCAACCGAGCTGCCAAGTTCACAAGTACGGGAAGGTACAGGTACAGAGAAACACTGACTTGTGGCAGCATCACAGGCAAGTACATTCAGATAACACACGGAACACAAATTATACGATTCTCTGTCAGTAACAATCTATAAATACGTTTTATGTTATTAACAATATGTAAAATACATTGTGCCGTGATCAATATTAAATTGTGCATTTTGTGTCAATAACAGACTTGTAAATGTTGAATTTGGTCCCTGTCTCCATTCCTCCTGGAGTCCACAACCAGCTCCTTTGTTTCTGTGACATTGAGGGAAAGGTTGTTTTCTTGACACCACTGTGTCGGGGTGATGACTTCTTCTCTGTAGGCTGCCTCGTTATTATTTGAGATTAGGCCAATCAGTGTAGTGTCGTCAGCGAATTTAATTAGCAGATTGGATCTGTGGGTGACGACACAAGTCATGGGAATACAGAGAGTAAAGGAGGGGGCCAAGGAGACAACCCTGTGGGGTATGTGTGCTAAGGGTCAGAGAGACAGAGATGAGGGAGCTCACTCTTACCACCTGCCGGCGATCTGACAGGAAGTCCAGGATCCAGCTACACAAGACAGGGTGAAGGCCGAGGTCTCTGAGCTTCTTGTCGATACTTCACGCCTTCTTATGGCTACTGCTCTGCCCATGACTGCAAGGAAAAGCAGGCCATGTACTCAAAGATCCTCATAACCGGCACATTCTTGCTGCATTCCTCTCCATTTTAATTGCGTGGAAATATTAGACAGACTGAGCTTCTGTTTTGAAACCGCAGAAGGAAACTTATCTGAACTATTGTCATTTCTGAGGAATGCAGGTAAGTAGAAAAGGCTTCAATCTCGCATTACAATCTGCGGTAACTGGGATCAGGTGACCGGTGGGGGGTCTCCCATATCAATATCAGAATCAGGTTTAATAGCACCGGCAAATGTCATGACATTCGTTGTCTCTGCGGCAGCAGTAGAACCTAATTCATAGCAATAGATTTTAACAATTGTGAATTACTATAATATACATATTAAATAGCTAAATTACGTAAGTGGTGCAAAACTAAAAATAAAAAAAATGTAATAAACTTTTAATTGTGTGGTAATTCTGGAGCAAAGCTTAACTAAACTGTACACATTTATGAGAAGCTCAGAAAAATAGAAATGTCTAAATTCTCAAATGCATGGTTTTGTGTTAAATGTTTCACCAATATGGTGACTGAAGGCAGCTGCAGGTTCATGAGGGACTGTTACTGTCAGGTTCTGCAGTTCTTGCGGCTGCTCATCGCACCCAGGACTGAACCCTGGTCACTGAGCATTGGAGGAGTCTGTTCTGCTGATGTTAGCCTTAAACTAGACTGATGTTTAATATTGTGGATCTGTGAAAGATAAATCAGTTCTATATCAAATCCCGTGTCTCAGGTACTTACTGTCTCTACCACACTCACAATGTACACTAGAGAGTCCTCTCGGCCCACCTGGTCCCTGCTCATGTTTCTGTTCCATATCAGAAAATCAAAATCTATCCCTGCTGTTCCCCTCTCACTCTCCCTGTGATGACAGGTTGCAACTAGTCACCACTCCGTGGGATAGGAGATTGTCCATGAATTTCAGAGAATCATAGAAAGCTACAGCACATTACAGACACTTTGGCTCTAAATGATGTCACGACCATGTAACTTACTCTAGAACCTGCCTAGAATTACCCTACCGCATAGCCCGCTATTTTCCTAATCTCCATGTACCTATCTAAGAGTCTCTTAAAAGACCCTATTGTATCCGTCTCTACCACCATCGCTGGCTGTGCTTTCCACACACACACCACACTTTGTTTAAAAAACGTAGCTCTGACATCTCCTCTGTACCTACTTCCAAGCAGTTTAAACCTATGCCCCCTCGTGTTAGCCATTTCAGCCCTGGGAAAAAGCATCTGGCTATCCACACGACCAATGCCTCTCATCATCCTACACATCTGCATGAATTTCCTGCATGCTTCTCTCCAGACTGAATAAGACGATGAGCACACTGTGGTTTTAATGTTCTTCAGGGCTCTGGTCTAAGGTGTTTAAGCTCCTTCTTCCCTGATCTTTTCAACGTTTTGTGTCATTTTCACTCATTTCAAAGGTCTGTGCCTCAGACAGCTGGGTTGGTTGAATGAGCCTCTAAAGTCTGACAGCAGATGAGCGAGTGAATCTTCGATGGTGTAGAGTCAGAAACCAAAAAGTTAACAGCCTGAGTCAGGGCTTTGGGGCTCCAGGAAGAGATGGGAATTAAGAGTTTACAAGGACAAGGAGGAAGAGGAATCCAACCAGCAGAATATGGCTACAAATGAAAGATCAGAAACACTTTGAAACTGTTTGATTGAAAAAAAAGGTGGTTAATTTCAGCAAAGTACTGGAGGAAATCAACAGATCAGGCAGCAAATGTGGAGAGGAATAAATAGACAACGTTTAGGCCGAGCCCTTTCAGCATGCCCAGACTGTGTACTACTCTGCTTAGTTGCTGCCTGAACTGCAGAGTTCCTCCAGCATTTTGTGTGTGTTTGTTTACATTTCCATCAACAGTAGAATCTCTTGTGTTGTATATCTGCATTTGTAACAAGGTTCTACTTTGGCATTAGACACGCGGAAAGCTTGTTGATATTAAGTGTATTGCTTATGGGAGCTGCTTTCTGCATTAAAAGAGCTGCCGAGTTTTCTACACAAAAAAAACTGAGGTATGGACATGGAACTGGTGCTTGCAGAAACTTTTAATGGCACCGTGATTACCCAGAAAGCTCTGCGAAGAATTTTCGCCGTCGCTGAAACACCGATCGAACGCACAAGCTGTTCTCGAATATCGCGCATGCGCACAGTACACAAAGGCCCAGAGAATTCGGCACCAGGTAAGAGATATTCCCCGGCTGCGGGTGGGGGTTTTCAACACCGAATTCGGGACAATTGCTGTGAGCTCCGGACACCGTGGGCCGTAATCCCGGGACAGTCCTGCTCTCTTCCCTCTGTCTCAGCCCCACGATCTGTACACGGGCCCCGGGGAGCTTCCGGCTGATGAGGGAATGGGAACCGATGGATCTCTCAGACAGAGCTGAGCTCCAGCTGTCTAAATGCAAGGATTAGGAACTCGGAGAAAGGGAACAAAATCTTTTACATCACCAGCTGAGAAAAAAACACCTCTGTTCTGCCTTCAATCACAAACGAGAAAACCTGCAGATATTGAAAATCCAAGCAACACACACAAAATGCTGGAGGAATTCAGCATTAGTACTCTTTTCCATAGATGCTGCCTGGCCTGCTGAGTTCCTCCAGCATTTTGTGTGTGTTGCTTGTTCTACCTCCTCTTGTTCTGGACCTTTGTACCCGTGGGAACATGTTTTGACCCATTCTCTCTGGGTACATAATGATATCAAACGCCTTTCACCTGATCAACAAGTAGCTTTCACATCACAAATGTGCCATTCTCCAATGAGACCTGCCCTTCCGTTCATATTCATTGGTCATCAGTCCCCTGGGGGAGGATTCAGGGGAAATATTTATGTACAATATAGAAACCAGTGTTACCTGTGTGTGTTGTGGCAATGCAAAAGTTGCTGGAGAATTTGCAAGTGCAACGAAGTGGAGTGATTTTGGAAATCTGACTTTTTAAAGCATCATTTTGCGAGCAAATCAGATATGGACGGTGTGCAAAAGGTCTGGCGAGAAAATCCTTCGTAACCCTCTACAGGCCTGCTGTATAGGTTGTGTGAGAGTGCAGATGAACTCAATCAAACCCAGAGGGCATCAGAGTTCTCATTTGCTAGCTGTTAAAATAAATACCTCTCTATTTAAAGTTCAGTTTGCACATGTTGTTGTCAATGGGTAAAAATTGCACAGGCAAGATTTTTTGGCACACCGGTCATTACAAATTAGACGGGACATTGGTGGGAAGCTGGAGAGACTTCCAGTGTCCTTGACACCCTCACCTATAAGATGTGCATCCAGCTGCAGCTTGTAACCCTGCATGTTCGGGAGTTGGAGCTGGAAATGGATGAATTCCAGATCATCCAGGAGTTGAAGGGAGTGATAGATATGTCATGAAGAGAGGTGCATTGCACCCAAGGTGCAGGACACACGAAACTGTGTGAGAGTTAGAAAGGACCCTGTACAGATTACAGATGTGGAGGTGTTTGTTGTCTTAAGGCAAATTACCATGGATAAATCCCCAGGGCCTGACAAGTTGTTCCCTGGGACGCTGCAGGAGATAAGTGCAAAAATTGTTGGGGCCCAAGCACAAATATTTAAATCATCCTTTGTGACAGGTGAGGCACTGGAGGATTGGAGGACAGCCAGTGTTGTTCTGCTGTTCAAGAAAGGCTCTAAAGGTAAACAAGAAAATTTTATGTTAGTGAGCTTGACATCAGTAGTGGGAGAGTTATTGGAACATATGTGCAGCAACTGGATATATAAGTATTTGGATAGATGTGTTCTGATTAGAGATAGGCAGCATGGTTTTGTGCATGGTAGGTCATGTCTAACCAATCTTATAGAGTCTCTCGAGGATGATATCAGAAAAGTGGATGAAGGCAAGGCAGTGGATGTTGTCTACATGGACTTTAGCAAGGCACTTGACAAAGTCTCATCTGGGAGGTTGGTCAAGAAGGTTCAGTCACTCAGCATTCAAGATGGGATAGTAAATTGGATGATACACTGTCTTTGGGAGAAGCCAGACTGTGGTAGCAGATGGTTGCCTCTCTGACCGGAGGCCTGTGACTAGTGGTGTGCCACAGGGATCAGTGCTGGATCTGTTGTTGTTTGTCATTTATATCAGTAATCTGGATGATAGTGTGGTTAACTGGATCAGC
Organism: Mobula birostris; assembly: GCF_030028105.1. Classification (NCBI taxonomy): domain Eukaryota; kingdom Metazoa; phylum Chordata; class Chondrichthyes; order Myliobatiformes; family Myliobatidae; genus Mobula; species Mobula birostris. The sequence goes on from NC_092382.1 coordinate 59,716,422, forward strand.
AAATTTGTGGATGACACCAAGATTGGTGGTGTAGTGGACAGCGAGGAAGATTATCATGGCTTGCAGTGTGATCTAGACCAGCTGGGAAAATGGGTTGTGAAATGGAGAATGGAATTTAATGCTCACAAGTGTGAAGTGTTGCACCTTAGTAGGACCTAGAATTGCACAGTGACTGGTCGGGCACCAAGAAGTGTTGTAGAAGAAAGGGGTCTGGGAATACAGGTTTATATTTCACTGAAAGTGGTGTCACAGTTTGATAGGGATAGAAAGAAAGATTTTGGCACATTGGCCTTCATAAACCAAAGTACTGAGTACAGGAGATGGATGTTATGTTGATGTTGTACAAGACATTGGTGAGGACTAACTTGGAGTATTGTGTGCAGTTTGGTCAGCAACCTACAGGAAGATGTAAAAGAGGTTGAAAGAGTTCAGAGAAAATTCGCAAGTATGTTGCCAGGTCTGGAGGACTTGGGTTATGAGGAGAGATTGAACAGGTCTGGGCTTTATTCCTTGGAATGTAGAAGATTGAGGCGAGATTTGATGGAAGTGTATCAAAATTGTGAGGGTTATAGATGGGGTAAGCGCAAGCTGGCTTTTTCCACTGAGATGGTGTGGGACTCCAAACAGAGGCCATGGGTTGAGGGGGAAAGGTGAAATATTAAGGGGAACATGCAGGTAAACGTCTTCACACAGGCAGTCATCCAGGTGTGGAATGAGCAGACAGCCCAACTGGTGCATGTGAGCACAATTTCAACATTTAAGAGGTTTGTATTGGTATCTGGATGGTAGGGGTATGGGTGTAGATAGGTTAAATAGTTCAACACAAACTAGATGGGCCAAAGTGCCTGTTTCTGTGTTGTACTTTTCTGTGACTCTGTGACAAGCACAAGAAATAATACTAATGTTCATTTAATTCCTTTTAACAGCTGTGAAGACCAGCCATTCATCTGGGCAGGAAATATTTACATGGCGTTAAAACTGTGGCACTGTAAATTGACAGTAGATAAAAGAAAATCCCAGCTGCACGTCCGTCAACAAAGGCTATTTGTGTGAGAGTGTTTCAGTTACTGTGGGGCCAGGAACCCATGCAGCTCAGTGGGAACAGGGAATAATACCAATGCAGAGTGTCAAACTGAGCCAGGTCACAGATTGGAGATGGCAGAAATGCCCCATTCTTATAGAGACAGGAAGAGCATCACAGAGTTTGATGGTCATTCCAGATACCAGCACTGTGCCCAGATAGAAGATGATTTCTCTCTCCAACTTGGGTTGAATCTCACAGAAACAGTGTGATGGCAGATCACACCTTGGTGACTAAAGTGATCTCATCTGAAATGTTGTCCTTCACCCACTGATGGATGTTATAAATCTTTTTTCAGGTTAAAAACGACAAGGAATTTATCTATGAGGATCTCGAACACAACACGCCAGTTTTGCTGTCTCTGTCCACGCGTATAAGAAATGGAGCAAGGGATTCACTTGATCATCCTTCCTGCTCAAACTGTGGTGAGGGATTCACTCGATCATCTGACCGACTGGCATGCCTGTCAGTTTACACAGGGGAGTGGCCGTTCACCTTTTTAAACTGTGGGGATTCAAGGTCATCTCATGAAGGTACATCAGCAAGTTCACACTGGGACAAGGCCATTCACCTGTTCTGTGGTGGGTCTTCTCACCTGTGGACACACCAGTCAGTTCACACTGGGCAGAGGCTCGTCATCTGCTGAATTTGTGGGGAAGGATTCACTTGGTCATCTGACCAAATGGCTCACCAGCGGGTTCACACGGGCGAGTGGCCATTCACCTGCCCGGAAGGTGGGAAGGGATTTACTTGCTCTTCTAAACTGAAGGTACATCAGAGAGTTCACACTGGAGAGAGGCCGTTCTCCTGCTCAGACTGTGGGAAGGGATTCAATCAGTCATCCACCCTACTGACTCACCAGCGAGTTCACACTGGAGAGAGGCCATTCATCTGCTTGGACTGTGGGAAGGGATTCAATTCTTCATCTAATCTACAGAGACACCAGCGAGTTCACACTGGAGAGAGACCGTTCACCTGCTTCGACTGTGGGAAGGGATTCACTGAGTCGACTAGCCTACAAGCACACCAGTCAGTTCACACTGGAGAGAGGCCATTCACCTGCTCAGTGTGTGGGAAGGGATTCACTCGATCAGCTCAGCTGAAGGAACATCAGAGAGTTCACACTGGAGAGAGGCCATTCACCTGCTCAGGCTGTGGGAAGGGATTCACTCGGTCATCTGACCTAATGGCACACCAGCGAGTTCACACCAGGGAGCGGCCGTTCGTTTGCTCGGACTGTGGGAAGGGATTCACTTGGTTATCTAATCTGAAGGTACACCAGAGAGTTCACACTGGGGAGAGGCCGTTCACATGCTCAGTCTGTGGGAAGGGATTCAGTCAGGCATCAAACCTGCAAGAGCACCAGAGAATTCACACTGGGGAGCGGCCGTTCACCTGCTCAGACTGTGGGAAGGGATTCACTTGCTCATCCCAACTGAAGGTACATCACAGAGTTCACACTGGGGAGAGGCCATTCACCTGCTCAGACTGTGGGAAAGGATTCAATTCATCATCCCAACTGAAGGTACATCAGAGAGTTCACACTGGGGAGAGGCCGTTCACCTGTTCAGACTGTGGGAAGGGATTCATGCAGTCATCCGAACTAAAGGTACATCAGCGAGTACATACCGGAGAGAGGCCGTTCACCTGCTCAGACTGTGGGAAGGGATTCACTTTGTCATCTAAACTGAAGGTACATGAGCGAGTTCACAACGGAGAGAGGCCATTCACCTGCTCAGACTGTGGGAAGGGATTCACTTTGTCTTCTCACTTACTGAAACACCAGTCACTTCACACCGGGGAGTGGCCATTCACCTGCTCAGTCTGTGGGAAGGGATTCACTGAATCATCCTCCCTACTGAGACACCAGTCAGTTCACATCAGGGAGTGTCCGTGGCCATTCACCTGCTCAGTCTGTGGGCAGGGATTCTCTGAATCATCCTCCCTACAGAGACATCAGTCAGTTCACACTGGGGAGAGGCTGTTCACCTGCTCAGACTTTGGGAAGAGATTCTCTCAGCCAAATCAACCCTATGTGCATCATTGAGTTGATTGAGCTGGAATGAGGCTGTTCACCTGCTCTGAATGTGGGAAGCAATTCACTCAGTTATCTGAACATATGTAACTCTCGCTTAGGCTAGCAGCTTAATATAGGTGGTGATAGCCTCCCAGCCCAATCTTATCTAATTCTACTTTAGTCTGTTTTTTAAGCTTAGCTGAATAAGAAATGATCTGGCCATGCAAAAATGCTTTAAATGTATCCCATATAATTCATTTGGACGTACCCACTATATCATTAAAATGAAAGAATTTTTTTATCTGGGTTTCAATAAAACCAATAAAGTCAGAGTTTTGCAATAATGTCTGAGACATGTGCCATGTGCTATGTTGAGCGGGCAAGAATGACATAAATTCAAAACACAAACTCAAAGGTGCATGATCAGATATAGCAATAGCGTCATTTTCACAATTTTTAACACTAGGCAGGAAGCGGGGATTGATTATAATATAATCAATCCTCGAATATTTTTTGTAAACATGTGAAAAGAAAGAATATTCTCTGTTACCGGGGTGCAGATATCTCCATAATTCGATCAATCCAAAATTGATCAAAAAGGAGTTAATAAGTGACACAGAGTGAGTTGGAAGTCGCTGATTGGTTGAGCTCTTGTCAATCATAGGATTTAAACAACAGTTAAAATCCCCACGCATTATCACATATATTCATTTGAATCAGGCAGTAAAGCAAATATCTTTTCTAAAAAAAGAAGGATCATCTAAGTTAGGACCATACAGATTGACCAAAACAATTCTTCTGTTACAGATCACTCCTTTGACAATTAAAAATCTACCATTCGAATCTGACTCAATATCCTCTTGAATAAATATATTAGATTTAATAAAGATGGACATGCCTTTAGTTTTACTCTGAGAAGTAGAGTGGAACTGCAAACCTCTCCACCATCCAAAAAAAATCTATTTAGATCTCCTGCCCTGATATGTGTCTCTTGAGCAAAAATTATATCAGTTTGGAATCAGTTAATAGTTTTGTCTATTTTTCATTTAATAGGATGATTCCAACCACAAACATTCCAACTTATTACATTAATCCGTTTAAATACCATATTATAATTTTATTATACTTTGTACCTGCACAGAGCACATACCAATACGGGATGATCAAAAATGGTGGTGATGAAGAATACAACCACATAGAAAACACCCATGCTCCAGAACCACCCAAGAGGAAAAAAAAACTCCTAATTCTAACCCCACCCACCTCCCTGAAAGCCCCCCAAAAAAAGGCAAGCAACCTATGATAGCATACGAAGCCAGGGACCGCTCTGTCTGTACAGACTCTTGATGCCCAAATTACTGAAGCCGAAATTCATAAAGCTATTTTTTCAATGCAATCTGGTAAGGCCCCTGGACTTGATGGCTGTCCTGTAGAATTTTATAAAAAAATTGGAAAATTGCTTTTTCCAGATATATGTTGGAAATGTCTAAGGATTCTGTTTTGAAAGGTGATTTACCCTCTACTTTCTATGAGGCTTCTATTTCTTTAATTCTTAAAAAGGATAAAGATCCTACTGACCATGCCTCATATAGACCTATTTCATTATTGAAAGTCGATGCTAAGATTCTGTCAAAGATAATGGCCAATTGGTTAGATAATATTTTGGGTAAAATTATTTTTAAAGATCAAATAGTCTTTATAAAGGGCCGTTATTCCTTTTCAAATGTTCGGAGACTACTTAACATTATATATTTATCCTCTTTTAAAACTCCACAATGCGTCGTCTCTTTGGATGCTGAAAAAGCATTTGATCGAGTTGAAATATTTCTTTAATGTTTCAGAGAAATTTGGCTTTGGTGTTAATTTTAATAATTGGTTTGGAACGATATATAAAGCTCCTATTGCTACTGTTGTCAATAACAACTGTAGGTCTCCTTTTTTTCAGATTTCACAGGGGACAAGACAAGGTTGTTCATCAAGTCCTTTGTTATTTACTTTAATATTAGAACCCCTTGCTATTGCTCTTCGTGAAGCTAAAAATATTCATGCGATTTTTGTGAATGAGACCATTCATAAGATTTCTCTTTACGCTGACTATTTATTGGTTTATGTATCTAATCCCGAAGAATCTATTCCTGCCTTGCTAAAATTATTCAATAAATTTGGAGATTTTTCAGGATATAAAATTTATTTTATTAAAAGTGAATAGTTTCCTTTAAATGAACCTGCCTCTATATATGATAATACTCCTTTCAAAGTCACAGATTCTTTCAGATATTTAGGTGTTATAATCACTAAAAAAATATAAGGATCTTTATAAAGCCAATTTTGTTCCTTTGGTAGACTCTATGAAGTATTGATTTAATAGATGGAGTCCACTTAGCTTTTCACTTGTCGGTCATATCCATATAGTTAGAATGATGATTTTCCCAAAATTTTTATATTTATTTCAGAATATCCCTGTTTTATTGACTAAGAAGTGTCTTTGATCAGATTGATTCTATTATTTTAACTTTTATTTGGAATAATAAAAGACCAAGAATTAGTAAATGTCACTTACAAAAGTTGAAAAGGGATGGAGGTCTCACTTTGCCTAATTTAAGAATGTATTACTGGGCTGTTAATGTGTGATACATGTCCTTTTGGTTATATTGGGTTGATAAGAACGATTGGCCAATTTGGGTAGACCTGGAATTGAAAGCTGTGAAACAGTTTTACTTAACCTCGTTATTAGGAGTTGCTTTACCTATACAATTAGCTAAAGTTGTTAATTTAAATCCATACCCTGTGATTAAGCATTCATTACACACTTGGCTCCAGTTTTGCAATTTTTAAAAATTTTAATCTTAAAAAAATTAAACTTTGTAGTTTAATTTATCAAAATTACTTTTTTAAGCCTTCTTTGAGTGATCCAATTTTTTTACTTTGGAAAAATAAAGGTATTATTTTTTTTTTGTTTTTTTAAAGAAGATAGATTGGTGTCTTCTGAACGATTAGTTGATAAACATTATCTTTCATACTCACAGTTTTTACAATACCTTCAAGTTAGACATTTCTTACAAAGACATTTAAGTAATTTTCCTTGCGTATTGGAGGCTGACCTGTTAGATACTATTATGAGTATGAACCCTTTGACGAAGGGTTCTATTGGAAGAAATTATATTTTTTTTATTACAATGGGATAAGTGTTCTTTATTTAAGATTAAACAAGATTGGGAGAAGGAACTCAATTTATCTTTTATGACGGAGGATTGGACACGGATTCTGAAGCTGAACTCTTCTTCAATATGCGCTCGTCATTCACTATTCAATTTAAAATTGTACATCGTTACCCTTTGACGAAGGAGAGACTGTCTAAAATATTTCTTAATGTTGATAGTTATTGTGATAGATGTAAAACTGAGACAGCTATGCTGACACACATGTTTTGGTCTTGTTCTATACAGGAACAGTTCTGGAAGTCAGTTTTTTCGACAATTTCTAAAGCACTTAAAATTAATTTACAACTTAACAAATTAACTGTGCTTTTTGGAATAATTCCTCAAAATATCCGTGGTATCTCTATATCTGACCAACATGTTATTGCATTTGTTACTTTGATAGCTGGGAGGGCCATTTTATTGAAGTGGAAGGATACATCAGCTCCCACTTTGTCACAATGGTTCTCTCAAGAAATGCTATGTCTTAGTTTGGAGAAAATTCGAAGTCGAACCTTTGAACCTTTATTTGATTTTGAGAAAAGATGGGATTCATTTGCTCGTTATTATCATTTGAGTTAATTGGTAGATTTCCTCCATGATCTAATTGTAAATTTTGGTATATTTTTTTTTCTTGCGGCGGATTGCTGTTTATTTTTAGAAGCTTTTTGTATGACGCATGGCTCCGGGTTGTACACCTAATGGGGTTTCCCCCCACTTTTTCCTGCTGAGTAGGGTTTCTATTTAATATCAACAAAATTTTTCAATCTAGAAAATAATGTTTTTTTTCCTCTAGACATTGTGTTGCTTAATTTGATGTACTCGTATTATTTTTGAATAATATAATAATAATAAAAAAGATTTGAAAAGAAAGAAACTGCTGAGATACAGTCGGCTAAGAGCCAAGTGCTGATAAATGGGACCCGTGTAGAATTGATGAAGTTCCTGTCTCTTTCTCCATTCATGTTTCCTCCTTACGGCAGAACTAACCCTCTCACTGTGTCAGAATCAATGATTAAATCCGGCCCCAAACACTGTGCTTTCATCCCTGCACATTGTAACTTGAACCACCTCACCGAGGGTCTGATGGAGACACAACCCCTGCCCTCTGCACATGTGATCACATCTCCCCTGCTTCTGACATTTCAAATACCCTCAGAATGGTTTTCTGATTCAGTCTGAAGGTTATGGTACATTCAGCTGTTCGTCAGACCTGACAAACCATGTCTTCCCACAGCTGGTTCCACCTGTTGGTGTGTCCTCTTTCCTCCACCTCCAGGAAAGCTGCATCTCCACACAAACTCCTCACTTGAGACGACTGTCTGTACCCGTGACACAGGAAATCACATCACTGTCACTCTCCTGATACCATCCGGGAAGCGGTACCACAACATAAAAGCCAGGACCAACAGGCTCCGGGACAGCTTCTTCCACCAGGCCGTCAGACTGATGAACTCACGCTGACTTGAGTGTGCTCTATAGTACATTGTCTGTTTTATTTATTATAAACTAATATAAATTACTATGATTGCACGTTGCACATTTAGATGGAGACTTAACGTAAAGATGTTTACTCCTGATGGATGTAAGAAATAAAGTCAATTCAATTCAATTCCTGATCCCGTGTCTGACCTGCTCGCCTCCGGGTATCCTCCGTCAACAAGCTTCTTCCTCAGTCACCATCTGTCAGATTATAAAAAACAATTAAAACGATCTATCAGACAGCTCCTGTACCCCTCCACCCCTGAACAGGTTCCCCTGTTAAAACTCTCTGCTCAGCCCCTTCCCTATTCCCTTTCCCTTTCAGACTCCCGATGTGCCAGCAGATCCGAATTCACCGTGTGGACATTTCTACCCCACAGGAGGCTGTACAAACCCGTGTCCTTCTCTGATGCACAGCTGAGTGACCCCAATCCCTGTCTGCACTCGCAGCCCATGACGGTGACAGCTGTCCTAGACTCTGTAACTCACAATCTTGTAACACAGAATCTTGTTCACAGTAAGTTCAGACAGTCATTAATATGAAGAGAGAATTGTTGTTTCCCGAAAGGACAGGCGAGCGAAGCTGTCTGATCCAATTCACCAGATGGTCCGGTGTTTACAAGTTAATTTGTCCCGGGACCCACACCCACACCCGCTCATAACCCCGACCCACACAGACAGACAGACAGACAGACTGTCCCTTCGCCCCAAACCCCCTGCAGAACCGCAAGAAATTGATCCACGGCCCGGGCTCGGTCGCAAAGTGAAAACCGGGGCTGAGGAGAGCCCGGAGACAAACACCCCGCTGCCCACTCCACCAACAACACGGCACAGCCGGACACATCTCACAACACCGGATCCGCTCCCGATGAAACCCGAATTTAATTTTGTTGTTCCAGATCGGACCCAACAAAAGGTGTTTTAAAATTGAAGCGCTCCCCCTCACCTGACGTCACACTTCAGCCCCCCCACGCACCTGACGTCACCCATGGTCTCCCCGTATCTGCATCTGCTGTCACGAGCACGGTGCCTTACGTCACACACGCGCTGCTGTGCTCGAGCATTTTCGGTTTAACGGTTGAGATGCTAACACGAGCCACGTCCCCATCCCGAACAGGAATTGAACAGGTTGCGGAGCTGCGCTATTCCCATTGGTGCGAAGCGATGTCAATCACAGGTTGCAACCAATAGTGAAGGCGGAGCAGCCGAGAGGGCGGGACACCCGCTGACTCCGTCTCCCGATCTGATCTCCGTCAAATCCCAAAGTAAATGTCCGCTTTCTGATTTATTTCCATTTCCCTCCGAGGGAAGTTGGGGCGTTTGTGAAGCGTCTCCTGCGGCCGGAGTCTGATGTATCGCTGAGAGGTAGGAGGAGACCGCTCGGCCCGTCGGTTTGATGCCGGTTCCCCGGGGAGGGAGAGGATGAAGACGGTGAGAGAGGGGGCGGACAGGATGTTTGTCCCGGTGGGGACAGGAGGGGCTCATCTGTGGAAATGTCTGAGCCCACGGTGGTGGCGATTCACCACATTGGGGGGCAAACACCGGCAGACTGTTGCCCTGCAAGCGGAGCCAATGGTCCGGGCAAAGTGACAATTATTTGTGTTTTGTTGAGTTTGCACCGGGAATATGGTGTAAAATCCCGCTCCCCACACTAACACGGGTTATACAGACCAAAGAACAAACTGCCGGAGGAACTCAGTGGGTCGGGCAGCATCTGTGGAGGGAAATGGACCATCAACATTTCGGGCCGAGACCCTCCCTCTGGACTGAGAGTGGACGGGAAATAGTCCGAGAAAAGAGGTGAGGGGTGGGGATGGGGCAAGAGCTGGGGAGTGAGAGGTGGGTCCAGGTGAGGGGGAGGTGGGAAGGTGGAAATAGTGACAGGGGTGGGAGGTGAGTGGTTGGGGCAACACGGGGCTGCAGAAGATGGACATTAATTCAATAGAGGGTTAACGAAGAGGTTAGAGAGTATTTGTTATAGAGAGTGCAATGAAGATTCACCAGACTGATCCCTGGAGTGGTGGGTCATCATATGAAGAAAGATCTAATGTGATAACCCTTGCATTTAGAGAACCGAGGACTGAGAGGTGAACACATTGAAATGCACAACATCTTTACCGGTTGAACCAGGGATCCCAGTCTCTGAAAAAGGGGGTGGACTGTCCGGGACTGCGATGAGGGGAAATGTCTCCACTCCAAGGGTGGTGAAAGTCTGTAAATCCCCACCACAGAGGGCAGTGAAGACTCAGTGATCGTCCTCACATAAAACAGAGGCCGGCAGATGTGTGGAGACTGAAGGGATCGAGGAAATGAGGATTGGACAGAAACACATGGCTGAGATGGGAGAGCAACTGCCATCTTGTTCATAGTTAGAGGGGCTGAATGGACACATCCTGCTGTTTCAGTGTTCCTGTCAGTGAGGACAGAGAAATATGAATAGAAATTAGAAACATAGAAAAACTATAGCAGAATAGAGGCCCTTTTGCCTGTAATGCTGTGCCGAACATGTCCTTATTTTAGAAATTACCCTCTATTTTTCTAAACTCCATGCCCAGGAGTCTCTTAAAAGACCCCATTGTATCCGCCTCCACCACCGTTGCTGGCAGCCCAGTCCATGCACTCACCAGTCTCTGAAAAAAAACTTACCCTGACATCTCCTGTGTAGCTACTCCCCAGCACCTTAAACCTGTGTCCTCTTGTGGCAGCCATTTCCACTCTGGGGAAAAAGCCTCTGTCTCTCCACATGACCAATGCTTCTCCTCATCTTATATACCTCTATCAGGTCACTTCTCATCCTCCGTCGCTCCAAGGAGAAAAGGCAGAGATCACTCAACCTGTTCTCATTAGGTATGCTCCCCAATCCAGGCAACATCCTTGTATATCCCCTCTGCACCCTTTCTCTGGTTTCCACATCCTTCCTGTAGTGAGGCGAACAGAACTGAGCACAGAACACCAAGTGGGGTCTCTTCAGGTTCCTATAAACCTGCAACATTACCTCTTGGCAACTAAATTCAATCCCACGGAAGGCCAATGCACCGTATGCCTTCTTAACCACAGAGTCAATCTGCGTAGCAGCTTTGAGTGTCCTATGGACTCGACGCCAAGATCCCTGTGATCCTCCATATTGCCAAGAGTCTTACCATTAATACTATATTCTGCCATCATATTTGGCCTAACAAAATGAACTACCTCACATTTATTTGTGTTGAACTCCATTTGCCACTTCTCAGCCCAGTTTTGCATCTTATCAATGTCCTGCTGTAACCTCTGACAACCCTCCACACTGTTCACAACACCCCCAACCTTTGTGTTATCAGTAAATTTACTAACCCATCCCTCCACTTGCTCATCCAGGTCATTTAGAAAAATCACGAAGAGTTGGGGTCCCAGAACAGATCCCTGAGTCACAGCGCTGGTCATCGACCTCCATGCAGAATATGACCCATCTACAACCACCTTTTGCCTTCTGTGGGCAAGCTAGTTCTGAATCCACAAAGCAATGTCCTCTTGGATCCCCTGCCTCCTTACTTTCTCAATAAGCCTTGCATGGGGGACCTTGTTAAAGGTCATCTGAAATCCAAGCCAACAACATCCACTGCCTCTGCTTTATCTATCCTGCCTGTTATTTCCTCAAAGTATTCCAAGAGATTTGTCAGACATAATTTCCTCTAAAGGATTCCTGCTGACTTTGGCCAACTTCATCAGGCGTCCCTAATTACAGTACCCAAAAAACTCACCCATCATACACTCCATCATCTTCCTGACCACTGAGGTCAGACTAACTGTCCTATAACTTTCTTTCTTCTGCCTCCCTGTCTTAAAGAGTGGAGAGACATTTGTACTTTCCAGTCCACCAGAACCGTTCCAAAATCTAGTGATTGGTGATAGTTAATTACTCATTACTTTAAGAGAAAACTAAGGGGGAAATTATCTGTTCAGAGGCGGGGAGAGTGTGAAACGAGCTGCCAGACCAAGTGGCAGGGACGATTTTAACCTTGAAGAGAAGTTTGCTTTGGTGCCTGGTTGAGAATGATATGGAGGGCTATGGTCCAGGTGGAAATTGTTGGAACTCGGCAGATTAATGCTTTGGCATGGACTAGATTGGCCGAATGGCATTTTCCTGTGTTGTGGTGTTCTATGACTCTAATGCCTTCCCAATCTCTTCAGCTACCTCTTTCTGAACCCTGGGGTGTTCACCTTCTGGTCCAGGAATCTTATCTACATTCAGGCCTTTTAGCTTCCAAAACACCTTCTCTCCTTGGTAAAAGCATGTCTCCTCACTTCTGCCCCAGATACTCCCGAATGTTTGGCATTTATGTAATAAATTTAATGACACAATTGTAGTGTGTGACTTCAGTCTGCAGGAGAATTGGGAAAGTCAGACTAGTGTGAGATCGCAAGGAGGGTATGCATTGAATGCTTACAAAATGGCTTTTTAGAGCAGCTGATGTTTGAGCCTACTCGGGGAACTGCTATCTTAGTTTGCATGTTGTGTAAGATGTGGTTAATGTAAAGGAATCATTAGAAGGCAGTGATCATAATATGATTGAATTCCTACTGCAATTTGTGAGGGAGGAGCATAGGTCACATGCATAGTATCGCAATGGAACAAAGGGAATTACAGAGGCATGAGAGAGGTGATTCCCCAGGTGGATTGGAGAAGGATACTGGTGGGGATGACGTCAGAGCAGAAATGGCTGACGTTTCTGAGAATAGTTCATAATGTACAGGATAGATATGTCCCGACGAAGTAGATCTCAAACAGCGGGGCTAGGCTACCGTGACTGACAAAGGAAGTTATGGACTGTATAAAAGTGAAGGAAAGTGCATATAAGGTAGCAAAAGTGAGTAGGAAGTTAGATAATTGGGTAGCTTTTAAAATCCAAAACAGGCAATGAAAAAAAGCTATTTGAAGAGAGCAAACTAGACAATAATATAAACCATTATAATAGTGGTCTCGGCCTGAAACGTCGACTGCACCTCTTCCTAGAGATGCTGCCTGGCCTGCTGCGTTCACTAGCAACTTTTATGTGTATTGCTTGAATTTCCAGCATCTGCAGAATTCCTGTTGTTAATAGTGAATTATTATCTGATTGGGGAGAAGGTTCAAACAACAGAAGTACAGAAGGAAATATGAGTCCTTGGGGCAAGACTCCCAGAAGGTTAATTTACAGGTTGAGTCTGTGGTAAAGAAGGCAAATGCAATGCTGGCATTTAAAGTGAAGTAGAAAATATAAGCAAGGAGATAATGCTGATAATTTATAAGGCACAACTTAGGCTGCACTTAGGATATTTTGGACCCATATCTCAGAAAAGGTGTGTTGTTATTGGAGAGAGTCCAGAGGATACTGAAGAAGATGATTCCGGGAATGAAGGGGTTAAGATATGAGGAGCATTTGCCAGCCTTGGGCCTGTATTCCTGCACTGACACATGTTTAATAAATGCAGATGATGGGGGGTAAATCTCACTGAAACCCACCGAATGTGGAAAGGTCTGGATAGGGTGGATGAGGAAAGGACTTTTTGTATGGTGGGGGTAGCCATAACAGAGGGCACAGCCTCAAAACTGAGGAGTGACCTATTAGAGTAGTTAAGGAGGATTTTATTTAGTCAGAGAGCAGTGAATCTGTGGAATTCTCTGACACAGACGGCGGTGGGGGCCAAGTCTGTGGGTACATTTAAGGCAGAAGCTAATAGTTTGCTGATCAGTCAGGGCATTACAGGATATGCCGAGGAGGCAGGTGCATGGGGCTGAGTGAGAACCAGGATCAGCCGTGATAGAACAGCGGAGCAGACTTGGTGGGGCTGAATGAACTAATTCTGCTCCTATTTCTTATTGTCTTATACTGCTCGTGTTTTACACAGTGAAGACTGACACAAAATACTCATTACGCTCGGCCGCTATTTCTTTGCTCTATTACTGACTCTCCAGCATCATCTTCCAGTGGTACAATATCAACTCTTCCCTCTCTTTTACTCTTTATAGACCTGAACAAAAACCCTGCCAAACAGAGCTCAATCGTTAACAAATACAACAAAGGCAATAAACACTTTCATCAATACCGACATTGACTTTTTTAATGAAAATATCTTGGTCCCATTTCAATCATTAAAATTTACAAAGATAAATAAGAACTTTAGAAAAGACTATTTATATTCAAACCCACTGAGATAAACACTACCTTGGACAGAAGGGAGACGAGAAATAACACACATGAAAAAAAAAATCACACAACAGTATAAAACTTGTAAGTATATATTTTCATCAAAAATGAACAGGATTCAGCACTCCAGGTGTGTCTATGCCATCGTGATAAGAAATACAGACCAGAAAACTTAAATGAGAGGACAACTCAGAAAAATGAATCATCACTATGGAAGAAAACATTAACCAGTGGAACGAGTATGACCCTCCATGGGAGACATCCCAATGATCTGAGCAGATGAGATGGTGACAAGGAAGCATCGAGCACCTGACTGAGAGTTGGAGAACTCTTCCCAGAAACAGAGGGGTTACTTGCAGAAATACAGGACAAGGTGGTTAACAAAAAGAAAGAAAAAAAATCGAAAATACATGAAATACAAACAAACAAGGCAATAAGTGCAGAAAATGCCAAGAGAAAGCAGACACAATCCCACACATGCCAGGATCCTGCAGAAGTTTAACTCAATCTGATTACTTACAGAGGTACAATAAAGTGGCAAATATCATTCACTAAAATTTTGCTTTAAAATACAAACTCATGAATGTCCTCCATCACTTCATAAAGGTACCATAAATTCAAGCCTGATCCAGTTTTAGAGTCAAAATCTTACAAATCATATGATAATAAATACATTATTTCAGATAGGACCATCCATAAAATCATCCGGATATAATATTATAGGATAAGCAAGCAGGAACAATTCACTCAATAGATATAACCATTCCCAACACACATATGTCCCTCGACCAGAGGAGCACCTCACCACAGATATTGTTTGTGTCATCAGTCTGACAACCCAAAGATTTTCTCTGTCAATCAGCTTCCAAATGTTGTTACGCTGTCATTCGTTGCTATGCCCTGTTGCTGATTCCCTTCTCCTCATTATAGGTTCTTACCCCGACCATCGTCCAGAGCCCCAAACTCTGCCCTGTGCAGACCTGCCTCTGGTTTCTGACCATGCTTCATTGAACATCCAACTAATAGTTTCCCATTCTGCTTTCAGTCTTTAGAGGACAGTGGTGTTTTCTAACAACCCTTCTGAAGCAGAGAAAATGACCCATAATGTGGAAATGAGTCATCATTAAGGAGGTTAATAACCAATGTCATTCTTCCTCAGCCCAGAGATTAGAGGGACGAAGAACATCTCAGACAGAACTGCAGTCAGCTCAACTTCTTCAGACTGCAGAGAATGCAAGAAAACCTCTTCATCCACAGAGTGGTGACTGTTTGGAACCAATCACCAGTGGGAGAGCGAGAGATGAACAACAGGGCAGGATTTAAAAGGACTGCCGTGGAACTGAATCACTGGCAAGGTCCAGCCAGCCTGAACTGATTCTCTGCTGTAAACTAGGTGTGTTATAAATTCACTAAGTACCAGAGACAGAGTTTAAAATAGAAATGACTTATTTGTCTCAGATCCAGAATTTTAAACTCCAGTCCCATTAAAGGTGAATATGCAGCAGAAGAAACTCTTCCCATGCCCAGTGACCAGGGTGCAGAACTGGGTGTGGTGACCAGCAGCAATAATTGCAGAGTTCAGCACCGATAGTCATTCTCGAAATTGTATTCAGCAATGGTGATGGACAAATATCCAGCAAGCAGCTTATTGAAACTTTCTCCCCAGTGTGAACCCGGTAGTGTGTCACAAGTGTAATATGCTGAATACGCTGTAAGTTTCACTGCTAATGTAACGGCCTCTCAGCAATGTTTCACTGCTGAGGTAATGGTTTCTCTGAAGCAGCCATGTTTAGGTAATGACTAGAGATAACAGGGTTTTGAAGTGCAGGGCTATCCAATGACAAAAATGTTCTTTCTTGTGAGTCTGGAAGAGAGATTTCATGGTCTTTTGCTGGGGAGAGATGAGAAGGCACGAATGGTGAGAGTGGGCCCTTTTTCTTTTTTTTTGTTTACTTTACTAATCCTATAGTCAAAGTAAGTATTATAAAGAGCAATCGTTTAATCACATATTGTGTACCATTTGTTATTTTGGGGTACTGATTTGTAACAGCGGACACATCACCCAGCATCCACCCAAACGAGATTTCGTAACTTGCCCGGGCTGGGAGGCTATCACCCCTTATATTAAGCTGCTAGCTGAAGCGAGAGTTACATAAGCTTAGATGGCTGAGTGAATCGCTTCCCACATTCACAACAGGTGAACAGCCTCTCCCCAGTGTGAACTCAATGATGCACATTTGATTGATTTGGCTGAAAGAATCTCTCCCCAGAGATTGAGCAGGTGATCGGCCTCTACCTAGTGTGAACTCGCTGGTGTTTATGTAGTTGAGATGACCAAGTGAATCCCTTCCCACACACAGAGCAGGTGAATGGCCTCTCCCCTGTGTGAACTCGCTGGTGTCTCTGTAGTTGAGATAACCGAGTGAATCCCTTCCCACATAATGAGCAGATGAACGACCGCTCCCCAGTGTGAACGAACCGGTGTTCTTGAAGGTGGGATGACTGAAAGAATCCTTTCCCACAGTCTGAACAGGTGAATGGCCTCTCCCCAGTGTGAACTCGCTGATGTACCTTCAGTTGAGATGAGAAAATGAATCCTTTCCCACAGACTGAGCAGGTAAATGGCCATTTCCCTATGTGGGCTGACTGGTGTCTCAGTAGCTGAGATGATAAAGTGAATCCCTTCCCACAGAATGAGCAGGTGAACGGACTCTCCCCAGTGTGAACTCCCTGATGTACCTTCAGTTTAGATGAGCAAGTGAATCCCTTCCCACATTCAGAGCAGGTGAATGGCCACTCTCCGGTGTGAACTGACTGGTGTCTCAGTAGATGAAATGACTCAGTGAATCCCTTCCCACAGTCCAAGCAGGTGAATGGCCTCTCCCCAGTGTGAACACTCTGATGTACCTTCAATTTCGATGACTGAGTGAATCCCTTCCCACAATCTGAGCAAATGAATGGCCTCTCCCCAGTGTGAACTCGCTGATGTACCTTGAGTTGAGATGAGCAAGTGAATCCCTTCCCACAGTCTGAGCAGGTGAATGGCCTCTCCCCAGTGTGAACTCGCCGATGTACCTTCAGTTTAGATGACCAAGTGAATCCCTTCCCACAGACTGAGCAGGTGAACGGCCTCTCTCCAGTGTGAACTCGCTGGTGTGCCACTAGGGTGGATAACTGAGTGAATCCCTTCCCGCAGTCTGAGCAGGTGAACGGCCTCTCTCCAGTGTGAGCTCTCTGATGTACCTTCAGTTCAGATAACCAAGTGTATCTTTTCCCACAGACTGTGCAGGTGAATGGCCGCTCCTCGGTGTGAACTCGCTGGTGAGTCATTAGGTCAGATGACCGAGTGAATCCTTCCCCACAAATTCAGCAGATGACCAGCCTCTGCCCAGTGTGAACTGACTGGTGTGTCCACAGGTGGGAAGACCGACTGAATTCCTTCTCACACACAGAACAGATGAATGGCCTTGTCCCAGTGTGAACTTGCTGATGTACCTTCAGTTGAAATGAGGGACTGAATCCATTCCCACTGTCTGAGCAGATGAATGGGATCTCTCCTGTGTAAAATGACGGGTGTGCCAGTCGGTCAGATGAGCGAGTGAATCCCTCCCCACAGGCTGAGCAGGAAGGATGATCGAGTGAATCCCTTGCTCCACTTCTTAAATATCTGGACAGAGACAGAAAAACTGGTGTGTTGTGTTTGAGATTCCCGTAGACAAGTTCCTTGTCATTTTTAACCTGTAAAAAGATTTACAAAATCCATCAATGGGTTTAGGACAACACTTCAGATGAGATCACTTGAATCATCAAGGTGCAATCTGGAATAACACTGTTACTGTGAGGTTCAACCCAAGTTGGAGACAGAAATCATCTTCCAACTGGGCACAGTGCTGGTATCTGGAATGACCATCAAATTCTCTGATGCTATTCCTGTCTCTATAAGAATGGGGCATTTCTGCCATCTCCAATCTGTGTCCTGGCTCAGTTTGACTCTCTCCATTGGTATTATTCCCTGTTCCCACTGAGCTGCCCCACAGTAACTGAAACAATCAAATGCAAATTAGCCCGCAGCGCACTCCACGCACCCACCACTCTCTGTGTAAAAAACTTACCCCTGACATCCCCTCGGTATCTATTTCCAAACACCTTAAAACTATACCCCCTCATGTTAGCCATTTCAGCCCTGGGAAAAAACCTCTGACTATCCACACGATCAATGCCCCTCATCATCTTATACATCTAAAAAAGGTTCTAAACATAAACAAGGAAATTAAACATTGCTTTGAGGATTTTCCGGAAGTATACAGAATTATGAGGGTACAGATAAGGTAAATGCAAGCAGTTTTTTCCACAAAGGTTGGGTGGGATGACAACCAGAGGTCAAGGGTAAGTGCGGAAGGTGAAAATTTAATGGATCTAGTGGAAAAACTCTTTACTGAAATGGTCGTGAAAGTGTGGAATGAGATGTCAGCACAAGTGGTGAATATGAGCTCGCTTTCACTATTTCAAAGGCG
This sequence comes from Mobula birostris, assembly GCF_030028105.1. Classification (NCBI taxonomy): domain Eukaryota; kingdom Metazoa; phylum Chordata; class Chondrichthyes; order Myliobatiformes; family Myliobatidae; genus Mobula; species Mobula birostris. The sequence goes on from NC_092382.1 coordinate 59,734,877, forward strand.
TTTGGATGGGAGCCTGGATGGTAGGGGTATGGAGGGCGATGGTCCCGGTGCAGGTAGATGCATTAGACAACTTAAATGTTTTTTTGGCATTGACTAGATGGGCCAAATGGCCTGTTTCCATACTGAACTTCTCCATGTTTCTATGACAGAGAAGCTGGCCAAACTTGTTTGGAAGGGAAAAGGTAGGAGTGACAATGGAGCAGCAAAGGCTGGAGTTTCTGGAAGCAATTGGGGAGGTGAGTGATCGATCCATCCCAAAGAAGTGGAAGCATTGGAAAGGCAGGAGGACACAACCATGGCTGAAATGAGAAGCCAAAGCCAACATAAAAGCCAAAGAGAAGGCAAAATAATGAGCAAAAACTATTGGGAAGCTTTTAGAAACCAACAGAAGGTGACTAAAAAAAAAGTCGGATGAGCTCAGGGCGTGGAGTTATGATATTGTAGTCATTAATGAGTCTTAGTAGCTCCGAACGGTCTGAGGCATTTAGAGGAACAAAATATCCCGGCCCTCAATATCCCTTGAAAACCAAGGTACCCTGCACCAGTTACCTTTCAACTTTTATTTTGGCAGGCACAAACAAACTCTACACATTCAAAATTTCACTTGTGAAGGCATCCCACTTACCAAGTACTCCTTTGCCAGAAAACAGTCTGTCCCAAACCACACTTGTCAGATCCTTTCAGATACCATCAAAATTGACCTCCCTCCAATTTAGAATCTCAACCCGTGGTCCAAACCTCTCTTTTCCATATTTACTTTGAATTTCATGGCATTATGATCACTAATTTCTGTCGCCAGCCCTGGATTGTTTCCTCACAGCTTATTGCACACTTCTATGTTAGGAATTCTACGTACTGATTAAGGGCACATTTGACAAACTCTACCCCATCTAGTCCTTTTACTCTATGGGAGTCCCAGTCAATATATGGAAAGTTAACATCACTTACTGAATCAACCTTTGTTTCTTGGCATGGTCTGCGATCTCTCTACAAATTTGTTCCTCTAAATCGCTCAGACTATTGCGTGCAAACAAGTCCCAATAATTGCTACAATATCATAATTCCCTGTCCTGCGCTCATTTGGCTTTCCTGCAATGCTTCTTGCATTGTGATATACACAGCTCAGCTCATTCATCACACCATGCTCAAACATTCGATTGCTGACTCTATCTGAGGCCTCTACAACATCTGACTGATGTCAAGAAAACAAACTCTCCCTCATTGTCACAAAAACAAAGTAGCTGATTGTGGACGACGGGAGGAATGGAGACAGGCTGATCCCTATTGGCATCAATGGATTTGGGGTTGAGAGGGTGAACAGCTTTAAGTTCCTCGGCATAAACATCACTAAGGTTCTCACATAGTCTCTACATACCGGCTGTGTTGTGAAAAGAGCACAACAGCTCCTCTTTCACTTCAGATGGTTGAAGACATTTGGGATGGAGCCCCAAATCCTAAGAACTATCTACTGGGATACAACTGAGAACATCCTGACTGGCTGCATCATAGCCTGGTCTGGGAACTGTACTTCCCTCAATCGCAGGAACCTGCAGAGAGCGGTGCGGACAGCCCAGCGTGTCTGTAGATGTGAACTTCCCACTATTCAGGACATGTGCAGTGACAGGTGTGTAGAAAAGGCCCAAAGGATATTGGGGACCCAAATCACCACAACCACAAACTGTTCCTGCTGCTACCATCCAGGAAACGGTACCACAGCAAAAGGACAAACAGGCTCTGGGGCATCATCTTCTACCAGGCCATCAGACTGATTAATTCATGCTGATACAATTGCACTTCTGTGTTATATTGACTGTCCTATGTACAAACTATTTATAATATATTACACATTGCACATTTAGACAGAGACGTAACATAAAGATTTCTACTCCTCATATATATGAAGGATGTATGTGATAAAGTCAATTCAATTCAATTCACTATCCACTATCTGCTCTGTCATTCTGGCTCCCATTCCCCCTACAACTTATTTTAACCACATCACCCCCTCCCCCCACACCAGCACTAGCAAGCCTTACCACTAGGATATTAGTCCCCTCTTGTTCTGTTCCCCTAACGAATCCCCTATCACCCCTTTGACTTTCCTCTGCCAGATAATCTCCCCGTAACAGTTTCTAAAGGGGCAGAGACCCTATAAAGAAGGAGGGGGGAGGGTGGGAAGTTGAAGGCTGGTAGGTTCCAGGTGAAAAACCAGTAAGGGGAAAGATAAAAGGGTTGGGGGGGGGGAGCAGGGAGGTGATAGGCAGGAAAGGTGAAGAAGGAATAGGGGAAAACACTATGGGTAGTAAAAGAACCACTTCAACTCTGCTTCCCATTCCCATTCAGATATGTCCATACATGGCCTCCTCTACTGCCATGATGAGGCTAAACTCAGGTTGGAGAAGCAGCACCTCATAACCGTCTAGGTAGTCTCCAGCCCCTTGGTATGAACATAGAATTCTCCAACTTCCGGTAATTCCCTCTCCCTCCCTTCCTCTATCCCTATATCACTCTGCCCCCTCCCCCAGCTGCCTATCACCTCTCTCATGGTTCCGCCTCCTTCTACTACCCATTGTGTTTTCCCCTATTCCTTCATCACCTTGCCTGTCTATCACCTCCCTGCAACCACCCCCCCCCACCCCACCCCTTTATCTTTCCCTTTACTGGTTTTTCACCTGGAACCTACCAGCCTTCTCCTTCCCACCCTCCCCCCACCTTCTTTATAGGGCCTCTGCCCCTTCCCTCTACAGTCCTGACGAAGGGTTCCGCCCGAAAAGTCGACTTATCATTTCCACAGATGCTACCCGGCCTGCTGAGTTCCTCCAGCGTTTTGCGAGTGTTGCTTTGACCCCAGCATCTGCAGAGTATTTTGTGTTTACTCTGTGATGGCTATTTAACCTCATTCCCCTTCCTGACTCACAGAAAACCTGTGTCCTGCACCTTGGGTGCAACTCACCTCTCTTCATGTCATATCTATCACCCCCTCCAAATCCTTGGGTGCAACTCACCTCTCTTCATGTCATATCTATCACCCCCTCCAAATCCTGGATGATCCGGAATTCACCGTTTCAAGTTCAACTCCTTGAGTGCAGGGTTACAAGCCACAGCTGGATGCACATCTTGTAGGTGAGGGCATCAGGGATACTGGAGGTCTCTCCACCTTCCCACCAATGTCCCCTCTAATTTGTAATGACCAGTGTGCATGTAAATCTTGTACTGTGCATTTTTCACCCAGTGACAACATATGCACAGTAAATTTTATTTCGAGAGGTATTCATTTTAACAGCCAGCAAATCATTGTTGATAAGAACTTTGATCTCCTCTGGGTATGATTGAGTTCATCTGCACTCTCACACAACCTATGTAGCAGGCCTGTACTGGGTAATGAAGGATTTTCTCACCAGAGATTTTGCACATTGTCCATATGTGGTTTGCTTGCTAAATTATGCTTTAAAAAGTCAGATTTCAAAATATCACTCCACTTCTTCCCACTTGCAAATTCTCCAGCAACTTTTGCATCACCGCAATACACACAGGTAACAGCAGTTTCTGTATTGTACATAAATATTTCCCCTGAAGCCTCCGCCAAATGACTGACTGTGGTGAACTCATTGATGGTTCAGTAATGCCAGTGAATATAAAGGGAAGCGCAGTAGTCTGTCTCATTCGAGTCTGGCACATTTGTGATGTGAAAGCTATTTGTTGCCCAGGGCAAAGGTGTTTGATATCATTATCTTCACAGAGTGAATGGGTCAAAACATGTCCTCACGGGTCGAAAGGTCCGGAACAAGAGGGGGTAGAACAAGCAACACACACAAAATGCTGGAGGAACTCAGCAGGCCAGGCAGCATCTGTGGAAAAGTGTACTAATGCAGTATTCCGGCATTTTGTGTGTGTTGCTTGGATTTCCAGCATCTGCAGAATGTCTCTTGTTTGTGATTGGAGGTAAAATAAAGGTGATTATCAGAACTGGCGATGTAAAAGATTTTGTTCCCCTTCTCCGAGTTCCCAACCCTTTGATGGCTGGAGCTCAGCTCTGTCTGAGAGATCCATCGGCTCACATTCCCTCATCAGCCGGAAGCTCCCCGGGATCCGTGCAGGGATCGTGGGGCTGAGAGAGAGGGAAGAGAACAGGGCTATCCCGGGATCGCGGGGCACAGTTTCCGGGAGTCACAGCAATTGCCCCCCAGTCGGTAGTGAGAACGGGCGCACGGAGAAACACTCACCGGCAGCGATATCCGAGGCCTTTTGTGTACTGCGCATGTGCGATATTCGGGACCAGCCGCAACCCTGACGCCTGCGCATTCGATCGGTGCTTCAGCGACAGCGATAATTGTAACGCAGAGCTTTCAAGCTAATCACGGTGCCATTGAAAGTTTCCGCGCGGTTCAAGTACATAACTCAGTTGTTTTTTGTGTAGAAAACTCAGCAGCTCTTTTAACGCAGAAAGCAGCTCTAATAAAACAAAACACTTAATATCAGCAAACGTTCCGTGTGTTTAATGCCAAAGTAAAACGTTCTTACAAATGCAGATATAAAACACAAGAGATTCTGCTGTTGCTGGAGATGTGGACACATACACACAAAATTCTGGAGGAACTCTGCAGTTCAGGCAGCAACTAAGCAGAGGAGTACACAGCCAATGCATGCTGAAGGGGTTCGGCCTAAACGTTGTTTGTTTGTTCCTCTCCACATTGGCTGCCTGATCTGTTGATTTCCACCAGTATTTTAAAGAAATTAACCATTTTTTGATCAACCAGTTTCCAAATGCTTTTGATCTTTCATTTGTAGGCACATCCTGCCGGTCTGATTCCTCTTCTTCCCCCTCCTTGTAAACTCCTGGCCGCATCTCTTCCCGGAGCCCCAAAGCTCTGATTCAGACTGGCAATTCTTTGGTTTCTGACTCTGCTCCATCGAAGATTCACTCTCTAGTCTGCTGTCAGACTTTAGCAGCGCATTGCAACAACCCAGCTGTCTGAGGCACAGTCGTTTGAAATTAGTGAAAATGACACAAAACGTTGAAAAGAGCAGGGAAGAAGGAGCTTAACCACCTTAGTCCAGAGCCCTGAAGAACGTTAAAACCACAGTGAGCACATTGTCTTATTCAGCCTGGAGAAAATCATGCAAGAAATTCATGCAGGTGTATAAGAGGATGAGAGGCTTTGATCGTGTAGATAGCCAGAGGCTTTTCCCAGGACTGAAACGGCTACCACGAGGGGGAATAGGTTTAAGCTGCTTGGAAGTAGGCACAGAGGAGATGTCAGAGCTACGTTTTTTAAACAAAGTGTGTGTGTGTGTGGAATGCACTGCCGGCGACGGTGGTAGAGACGGATACAATAGGGTCTTTTAAGAGACTCTTAGATAGGTACATGGAGATTAGGAAAATAAAGGGCTATGTGGTAGGATAATTCTAGACAGTTTCTAGAGTAAGTTACATGGTCAGCACAACATTGTGGGCCAAAGGGTCTGTAATGGGCTGTAGATTTCTATGATTCCATGAAATTCAAGGGAAATCTCCTAACCCACGGAGTGGTGACCAGTTGCAACCTGTCATCACAGGGAGAGTGAGGGGGGAATGGCAGGGATAGATTTTGATAAACTAATATGAGACATAAACATAGGCAGGGACCAGAGGGGCCGAGTGGCCTCTCTAGTGTACATCTTGAGTGTGGTAGAGACAGCAAGTACCTGAGACACGGGAGTGAATACATAACTGATTTATCTTTCACAGATCCAGAATATTAAACACTAGTCTAGTTTAAGGCTAACATCAGCAGAACGGACTTTTCCAGTGCTCAGTGACTAGGGTTCAGTCCTGGGTGCGATGAGCAGCCGCAATAACTGCAGATTCTGACAGTAACAATCCCTCATGAACCTGCAGCTGCCTTCAGTCACCGTGATGGTTAAATATTTAACACAGAGCTGATTTGAACTTCCTCCCTGATGTGAAGTTGCTGATGTTGCAGCAGCTGGGATGATTGAGTAAAACCCTTTGCTCACTCCGAACAGGAATGTGGCCTCTATTTATAGTGAACTCACTAGAGCATCACAAGGTGGGTTAACTGAATGAGTCTCTTCGCACACACGGAGCAGGTGAACGGCCGCTTCCCAGTGCGAAGCTGTTGGTGTTTCTGCGATGGCCGACTGAATCCCTTCCAAAATGAGAGCCAGTGAATGACGTCACACTGCTACCAACGTCATGGTAATGTATCCAATCAGATCACGGGCATGGACACGTGATCGGGGTCTCCTTGTAGCGAGTGGGGCGCTGTCTTCTCCAGCATCTCCGCCTCCACATTCAAGGATCGGCGGCATTCAAGCGCTGGTGAACTGACAGATACAGCGGAACGAACGGGCTGTAGTGTTTGTGATTCCCATACACAAATCCTTTGACTTTTCTGCACTGTTAAAAGTTTATAAAGCACGTCAGTGGGTGTAGGACAACATTTCAACTCAGATAATTTTAGTCTCCATGGTTAGTTCTGATAAAAAAAAATACTGTCACAGCTCAAAACAAGTTGGAGGAACAAGAAACACACACAAAAAATGCTAGTGGAAAGCAGCAGGCCAGGCAGCATCTATAGGAAGAGGTACAGTCGACGTTTCGGGCCGAGACCCTTCGTCAGGACTAACTGAAAGAAGAGAAAGTAGAGATTTGAAAGTGGGAAGGGGGAGGGGGAGATCCGAAATGATAGGAGAAGACAGGAGGGGGAGGGACGAGGCTAAGAGTGGGAAAGTTGATTGGCAAAAGAGATACCAGACTGGGGAAGGGAGAGGATCGTGGGATGGGAAGCCTGGGGAGAGAGAAGCGGGGAGGGGACCCCGGAGGGTGGAGAGCAGGCAAGGAGTTATGGTGAGAGAGGCAGAGGGAGAAAAGAGAGAGAGAGAGAGAGAGAGAGAGAGAAAAGGGGGAATAAAAATATATTAAATAAATAAATGAGGGATGGGGTCTAAAGGGGAGGAGGGGCATGAACGGAAGTTAGAGAAGTCAATGTTCATGCCATCAGGTTGGAGGCTACCCAGACGGAATATAAGGTGTTGTTCCTGCAACCTGAGTGTGGCTTCATCTTGACAGTAGAGGAGGCTGTGGGAATCATATCAGAATGGGAATGGGAGGTGGAATTAAAATGTGTGGCCACTGGAATAACGAGACCCTTCTTGGGCCTGCAAGATGTCCCAGTAGGTATTGTAGAGACCGGTGCTTGGAGCCCAGTTGTTCCCAAACTGTGTCAACTATTTGGCTGAGGGACCAAGTCAACGTTCCCCAGTCTGTTATTGACACAAAATGTACATTTATATCCTGAAAATGACACCAACTGTATATTAGATCCCGAGAATTTCGGGAGTTTGGAAAAATTAAATAAAGGTGTCTGTGGGTTTTTGTTTCCCGGGGTTTGTTTCCACGCCCTGATATCGATGTAGTGAAGCGGGAGTTCAGAGCCGACACAGCCGGGTCCGATACAGGTCAGACAGGGTAAGTTACAGGCGACACTCCGCTCCGGGACCATCAGCACCGGAACATTTAGAGTAACGCCGCAGTAATTCAGAGCAGGTCAGGGAGAATATTAAATAAAACCAACACGGGAACTTTCTGATCCGATCTCCTGACAGAGTGTGAAGGAGCCGCGGCGAAGAGTAGTTGCGGAATTTAAAATAAGCGAGCCGAGCCGGGCCCGTGTGGGCGGAAGCCGAGGAGGAGATCGGTGCCTGCGAACGGGGGAAGTAAATCTGCAACGAGCTTTGAAAACTGTCCGTGGACAAATTCGAAGATAGCGGGGCTGAGCGGTACCGGACAATGTGAACAGATGCGACCGGATCGCGGGAATCACTGTCGCTGAGAAAGTTGCCGAGGCTTTCTCGGCCTTGCATATCAGTCAGAAACCTGATGGACAGAGATTTACAGTGATTTACCAAACCGTTCCCGGCCTTCTTTCCGAACCCTGCTCTCCGTGCAGCGCCCCGAACCGGAACGTTTCTCTCGGCACCGGCACCTTTGAGGCGCCGGCGATTCCTGGAATATGACTGGCTTTCTACCGTCCTCACGCCATTACTCCCGTTCGTGTTAATACTACTATTCAACGCTCTGACAGTCAGACACATTTTAGTGACCAGTCGCGTCCGTAAGGGGCTGAGGGGTCAGAGCAAGGCGGAGAACCGCAGTGACCCGGAGATGGAGAGCAGGAGGAGGTCTGTGATCTTACTTCTCACCATCTCCGGAAGCTTCATCATCCTGTGGTCGGTGAGTGTTGCCGAATTCCTTTATTACATTACTGCCGGACTGGATCAAAATAATTAGAACGATTCTGAATACATTTTTCAACACACCGGAGACATGCTGATGATATTAAGTTGCTGCACAAACACGTTTATTTATGGGGTAACTCAGTTCAAGTTCAGACAGCAGTTCATCAGCGTAACGAAATAATCCGTTCATCTCAATTATTCAATTAATTCATAAACATAATGTCTAAGTTCTTCTCAGAGGCGGTCACAGTGTTTTCACACTTGACACTACAGAACTCGCGGTCATTGGAGAACATGGCCGCGGGTGGAATAGAACTGCTTTACAATCCGAGAGTGACAGGGCACGGCAACAGAACCTTCGGTGAACAAATCTCCCGACCTTTACCTCCTACCAATTATTAAACCCTTTCTACCTTTTATATCCGTGCTCTTGTCACAACCACAGCATTTTCCATAATGAATCCCATACCCTAATGTAAATTTCCTTTGATCAAGTGAACGGCAAAGCTGTTGCTCCTCGAGACTCCTGAGATCAGGTCGGGCCTGGTCTATGCTCGGATTGAGTAGGCAGCACGACAAAGCGATTTAACTAATGGAATTCTACATCGGCACGTCCTTTAACACGGGATGAGCAGACAACGTCCACATCCACAGATACCCTAACCTCAACATTCACTTGTCTCTCATAAGTTGGTATCAACTTCCTGATGAGTTTACCTTCACAGGGTTTGCCTCAACAAGATCCAAATATCTCCTGCAGAAAGTCTAAAGATGACTTGCATGACATTGTTAGGAAGATGTCATTTCCTGGGATGTTCATGAGGATGTAACAAAGAATTTCAGTGAAGGCAACGCGGTAGAACCATCAATGGGCACTTTACCGAGGCGTTTGGCGAATTTCTGGCGGTTAATTCAGACAGTCAAATGACAAGGAACATGACCATGAAACCACAGGATATCGGAGCAGACTTGTGCCCTTCGTTCCATCGATCTCCTCCAACTTTCCATCGCGGTTGATCTGTTCCTCAACACCAACTTCCTTCTCCTTCCCTAAAACCGTTAGTCCCCTAACCAATTAAGAACCTGTAAACATTTTTCTTGGCCTACGCACCTTCATGGCATCGGGTTTGAGTCGGGAAATGAATACCAGCATTACATTTGCCTTCGCTAGCACCGAATTAACCTGCGAGTTAGCCTTCAGGAAATCCAAAGCAAGACCTGTGAATCCGTATGCAGCTCGGATTTCACAATGTTCTGCCCAGTTAGAAACTTTTCCCAGCGCATTAATCATTCATTTCACGACACAGTTCCATACGCTGTATTTCACCTGTCACTTCTTTATCCATTCTGTCAACTGACACCCTGACGGCGACAGTACTTGTCTCTACAAGTAGATCCTGTCCATCTGAATCCCATCCATTCGCTGACTGATCACTGTTGAAAAGCTCATCCACCAGTAGTTACCTGGCGTATCTCTGCATCAATATATAGCGATAGACTATTTACTACAGCAATCTCTGATCGTTTCCCATATCATTGTATCATTTCTTAATGCATGCATTACTAAATGACAATAAAAGAGGGCTGCGTGTCTTCATAATCTAAATAATATCCTTTGATAAGGATAGTCAGGATCGGAGGACACTCATGTAAAATTCCAACATCTCTTCCACTCTAATGACGACATTCTGTCAGATTGCACAGATCCCTGCAGTGAGCTCACAAACTATGTCCATCTGAAGAGTGACTGTAGATTTACTCATTTACACAGATGCTGCCTGGCCTACTGGATTCCTCCAACATGTTTGTGTATTGCTTTCGATTTCCAGCATCTGTAGATTCTCTCGCGTTTGTAAATGTAGATGTGATGTATTCATTTAACACTTCATTCATTTTCCGTGTGTTCTGCACCTTATCACCATTGACGCTAGTGGCGTCCATTCCAAACCTAAGCCTGAAATTGCCTATTTACCCCAAAAATACATTACAGTGCAAAAGTAATTGGCACACTTTCATAGGTAGAGCGCCTAAGATTTTTGCACAGTACTGCATTAATCATTGTAGAGCAGAGAGCGTGTTGGTAAATGTTGCAATGGGTTTAACATTTTGTTCATGTCCTGTGGTTCTGCACTTTATCACCGTTGACGTTAATGGCGTCCATTCCACAGCCAGGCATGAAATTGCCTATTTACACCAAATATACATTACCGTGCAAAAGTCATTGGCACATTTATATAAATAGGGCATGACTAAATGTCTCTCAGGTGCTCTCTGTTCCCTCTCCTCTATTCTCAACAATGATAGAAACATAGAAACATAGAAAATAGGTGCAGGAGTAGGCCATTCGGCCCTTCGAGCCTGCACCGCCATTTATTATGATCATGGCTGATCATCCAACTCAGAACACCGCCCCAGCCTTCCCTCCATACTCCCTGACCCCCGTAGCCACAAGGGCCATATCTAACTCCCTCTTAAATATAGCCAATGAACTGGCCTCAACTGTTTCCTGTGGCAGAGAATTCCACAGATTCACCACTCTCTGTGTGAAGAAGTTTTTCCTAATCTCAGTACTAAAAGGCTTCCCCTCTATCCTCAAACTGTGACCCCTCGTTCTGGACTTCCCCAACATCGGGAACAATCTTCCTGCATCTAGCCTGTCCAATCCCTTTAGGATCTTATACGTTTCAATCAGATCCCCCCTCAATCTTCTAAATTCCAACAAGTACAAACCCAGTTCATCCATTCTTTCTTCATATGAAAGTCCTGCCATCCCAGGAATCAATCTGGTGAACCTTCTCTGTACTCCCTCTATGGCAAGGATGTCTTTCCTCAGATTAGGCGACCAAAACTGCACACAATACTCCAGGTGCGGTCTCACCAAGGCCTTGTACAACTGCAGTAGTACCTCCCTGCTCCTGTACTCAAATCCTCTCGCTATAAATGCCAGCATACCATTCGCCTTTTTCACCACCTGCTGTACCTGCATGCCCACTTTCAATGGCTAGTGTATAATGACACCCAGGTCACGTTGCACCTCCCCTTTTCCTAATCGGCCACCATTCAGATAATAATCTGGTCCTATTTTTGCCACCAAAGTGGATAACTTCACATTTATCCACATTAAATTGCATCTGCCATGAATTTGCCCACTCACCCAACCTATCCAAGTCACCCTGCATGCTCTTAGCATCCTCCTCACAGCTAACACTGCCACTCAGCTTCGTGTCATCCGCAAACTTGGAGAGGCTGCATTTAATTCCCTCATCCAAGTCATTAATATATATTGTAAACAACTGGGGTCCCAGCACTGAGCCTTGCGGTACCCCACTAGTCACCGCCTGCCATTCTGAAAAGGTCCCGTTTATTCCCACTCTTTGCTTCCTGTCTGCTAACCAACTCTCCACCCACACCAATACCTTACGCCCATTACCGTGTGCTTTAAGTTTGCACACTAATCTCCTGTGTGGTACCTTGTCAAAAGCCTTCTGAAAATCCAAATATACCACATCCACTGGTTTTCCCCTATCCACTTTACTAGTTACATCCTCAAAAAATTCTATGAGATTCGTCAGACATGATTTTCCTTTCACAAAACCATGCTGACTTTGTCCGATCATTTCACCACTTTCCAAATGTGCTGTTATCACATCCTTGATAACTGACTCCAGCAGTTTCCCCACCACCGACGTTAGGCTAACCGGTCTATAATTCCCCGGTTTCTCTCTCCCTCCCTTTTTAAAAAGTGGAGTCACACTAGTCACCCTCCAATCCTCAGGAACTAGTCCAGAATCTAACGAGTTTTGAAAAATTATCACTAATGCATCCACTATTTCTTGGGCTACTTCCTTAAGCACCCTGGGATGCAGACCATCTGGCCCTGGGGATTTATCTGCCTTCAATCCCTTCAATTTACCTAACACCACTTCCTTACTAACATGTATTTCGCTCAGTTCCTCCATCTCACTGGACCCTCTGTCCCCTACTATTTCTGGATGATTATTTATGTCCTCCTTAGTGAAGACAGAACCAAAGTAATTATTCAATTGGTCTGCCATGTCCTTGTTCCCCATAATCAACTCACCTGTTTCTGTCTGCAGGGGACCTACATTTGTCTTTACCAGTCTTTTCCTTTTTACATATCTATAAAAGCTTTTACAGTCCGTTTTTATGTTGCCTGCCAGTTTTCTCTCATAATCTTTTTTCCCCTTCCTAATTAAGCCCTTTGTCCTCCTCTGCTGAACTCTGAATTTCTCCCAGTCCTCAGGTGAGCCACTTTCTCTGGCTAATTTGTATGCTGCTTCTTTGGAATTGATACTATCCCTAATTTCCCTTGTCAGCCACGGGTGCACTACCTTCCTTGATTTATTCTTTTGCCAAACAGGGATGAACGTTTGTTGCAGTTCATCCATGCAACCTTTAAATGCTTGCCATTGCATATCCACCGTCAATCCTTTAAGTGTCATTTGCCAGTCTATCTTAGCTAATTCACGTCTCATACCTTCAAAGTTACCCCTCTTTAAGTTCAGAACCTTTGTTTCTGAATTAACTATGTCACTCTCCATCTTAATGAAGAATTCCACCATATTATGGTCACTCTTACCCAAGGGGCCTCTCACGACAAGATTGCTAATTAACTCTTCCTCATTGCTCAAAACCCAGTCCAGAATAGCCTGCTCTCTAGTTGGTTCCTCGACATGTTGGTTCAAAAAACCATCCCGCATACATTCCAAGAAATCCTCTTCCTCAGCACCTTTACCAATTTGGTTCACCCAATCTACATGTAGATTGAAGTCACCCATTATAACTGCTGTTCCTTTATTGCACACATTTCTAATTTCCTGTTTAATACCATCTCCGACCTCACTACTACTGTTAGGTGGCCTGTACACAACTCCCACCAGCGTCTTCTGCCCCTTAGTGTTCCGCAGCTCTACCCATAACGATTCCACATCTTCCCGGCTTATGTCCTTCCTTTCTATTGCATTAATCTCTTCTTTAACCAGCAACGCCACCCCACCTCCCCTTCCTTCATGTCTATCCCTCCTGAATATTGAATATCCCTGAACGTTGAGCTCCCATCCCTGGTCACCCTGGAGCCATGTCTCTGTGATCCCAACTATATCATAATCATTAATAACAATCTGCACTTTCAATTCATTCACCTTATTACGAATGCTCCTCGCATTGACACACAAAGCCTTCAGGCGCTCTTTTACATCTCTCTTAGCCCTTATACAATTATGCTGAAAAGTGGCCCTTTTTAAATCTTGCCCTGGATTTGTCGGCCTGCCACTTTTACTTTTCTCCATAGTACTTTTTGTTTCTACCCTCACTTTACACCCCTGTGCCTCTCTGCACTGGTTCCCATCCCCCTGTAGTGAACTAACCTCCTCACGCCTAGCCTCTTTAATTTGATTCCCACCCCCCAACCATTCTAGTTTAAAGTCACCTCAGTAGCCCCCGCTAATCTCCCTGCCAGGATATTGTTCCCCCTAGGATTCAGGTGCAACCCGTCCTTTTTGTACAGGTCACGCCTGCGCCAAAAGAGGTCCCAATGATCCAAAAACTTGAATCCCTGCCCCCTGCTCCAATCCCTCAGCCACGCATTTATCCTCCACCTCATTGCATTCCTGCTCTCACTGTCGCGTGGCACAGGCAGTAATCCCGAGATTACTACCTTTGCGGTCCTTTTTCTCAACTCCCTTCCTAGCTCCCTATATTCTCCTTTCAGGACCTCATCCCTTTTCCTACCTATGTCATTGGTACCTATATGTACCACGATCTCTGGCTCCTCACGCTCCCACTTCAGGATATCTTGGACACGATCAGAAATATCCCGGACCCTGGCACCAGGGAGGCAAACTACCATCCGGGTCTCTGGACTGCGTCCACAGAATCGCCTATCTGACCCCCTTACTATCGAGTCCCCTATCACAACTGCCCTCCTCTTCCTTGCCCTACCCTTCTGAGCTACAGGGCCGGACTCTGTGCCGGAGGCACGGCCACTGTCGCTCCTCCCGGGTAAGCTGTCCCCCCCAACAGTACTCAAACAGGAGTACCTGTTGTTAAGGGGCACAGCCACCGGGGTACTCCCTATTACCTGACCCTTCCCCTTCCTCCTCCTAACCGTGACCCACTTGTCTGCCTCCCGTGGCCCCGGCGTGACCACCTGCCTGCAGCTCCTCTTTATCACCTCCTCACTCTCCCTGACCAGACGAAGGTCATCGAGCTGCAGCTCCAGTTCCGTAACGCGGTCCCTAAGGAGCTGCATCTCGATGATACCATTCTCACTGTCAGTCCACAATAGAGACCAATACAGAACCAGGTTTATCGGCTCTCAGTTTTTTTTTTTTGCTGTATATGCATGACATTTGCACAGCACCGTAAAGGGTGTCCTCTCGGTTTCTCTTATCCTTTCCAGTAGGGATATTTCATAGCCGCCCAGCACTGCTAATGTACTGCCACGACCCTTGGACTCCACAAGGAACAGCTCGGACCCAGCGAACTATCTCTGACCATATCCCGTCATTTTCATGACGATGTCCTTAGTGACCATTGCCAAAGACCTAATTTGGCCAGCCGGGATTATTAATCTAACATGAACATTGTGCCACTGACGACTTCTTAAAAATTCCGCAGTGGTGCGCCGCCCGTTGATAATATAATATCGCGAGGTGCTCTCCGCTGTAATTTTAGAGGCTCTCTCCAGAGTCCAGCACGTAGGTGCCATTATGAAGAATGCATGTCAGCTCCTCTACTTTCTTAGAAGTTTTTAAAGATTTGGCATGTCATTAAAAACATAGAAATGTTTCTCTGTGAATTTGTGGTGGAGAGTACATTGATGGGTTGCTTCATGGTCCAGCAAGGAATCACCAGTCCCCTTCTACAGCAAACCTATAAAAAGCAGTGGATGTGCAGTAACAGAGAGCTAATGGTGGGAGAGTTAGAAACAGAGGGACAATATAGTCAGAATCAGAACCAGATCTGTAAGCACCGGCGTGTGTTGTGTAATTTGTTAACCTAGCAGCAGAAGTTCAATGCAATCCATAATGTAGATGATAAATAAGTAAACAGATAAATAATTAACTAAATTACAGAATATGGGTGTTACAAAAATTACCCCTCGTAATAATGATCAGTGAGGCACAGAGAATCTGTATTTACTGACAAGTAACTTTTACTATTTCTACTAGAAAGTACGTGGGTTCACATTCATATCTAACTGGATGCACCCTACTAGAACCCCTGACACTTCACGAACAGACAATGAAGAGAAAAGGTATTACCCGCGAAAGTAGTCTGCGCCATGCACATCTTTCCCTCGCTCCCACTCCTTCTGCTTTCCCCAGGGATCGCTCCCTACACAACTCCCTTGTCCATTCATCCTCCCCCTCCATCCCTCCCCACTGATCTCCCCCCTGGCACTTATCCGTGTAAGCGGAACAAGTGCTGCACATGCCCTTACACTTCCTCCCTTACCACCATTCAGGGCCCCAGACAATCCTTCCAGGTGAGGCGACACTTCACCTGTGAGTCGGCTGGGTTGATATACTGCGTCCGGTGCTCCCCGTGCAGCCTTCTATATATTGCTGAGACCCGACGCAGACTGGGAGACCGTTTCGCTGAACACTAACGCTCTGTCCGCCAGAGAAAGCAGGATCTCCCAGAGGCCACACACTTTAATTCCACATCCCATTCCAATTCTGATATGTCTATCCACGGCTTCCTCTACTGTCAAGATGAAGCCACACTCAGGTTGGAGGACCAACACCTTATATTCCGTCTGGGTAGCCTCCAACCTGATGGCATGAACATTGACTTCTCTAACTTCCGTTAATACCCCTCCTCCCCTACTTACCCCATCCCTTATTTATTTACTTATTTGTTTGTTTGTTTGTTTATTTATTTATTATTTATTCGTTCATTCATTCATTCCTTTTTCTCCCTCTCTGTCGCTCTCACAATAACTCCTTGCCTGCACTCCATCTTCTTCTGGTGCTCCCCTCTCCCCTTTTTCTCCCTAGGCCTCCCATCCCATGATCCTGTCCTTTCTCCAGCCTTCTTTTCCCTTTTGCCAATCAACTTTCCAGCTCTTAGCTTCATTCCTCCCCGTCCTGTCTTCTCCTATCATTTCGGATCTCTCCCTCCCCCTCCCACTTTCAAACCTCTTACTATCTGTTCTTTCAGTTAGTCCTGACGAAGGGTCTCGGCCCGAAACGTCGACTGCACCTGTTCCTAGAGATGCTGCCTGGCCTGCTGCGTTCACCAGCATTTTATGTGTATTGCTTGAATTTCCTGCATCTGCAGATTTCCTCGTGTCTACGCTGTAAATTTCTGGGTTCAGTTGACTGTGTAATTATAACACTGACTGTGTAATTATAAACCAATATATTATCTCGAGTCACAGAGCAGAACAGCACAGAAAACGGCCCTTTGGCCCTTCTAGGGCATGTCGAACTTATTGTTTTTCTGCCTAGCCCCATCTACCTGCACAATGACCTCTCGTTCGCCTCCCATCCTGTACTTATCAAAATTTCTGATAAATGTTGAAATCTAGCCACTCGTCTCCACCTGAGATCCTACCAACAATGGTTGTATCATTGAATTTATAGATGGTATTTGAACTAAGCCTAGCCACGCACTCATGGGTATAAATATAGAAAAAGTTCACCACGGGTTTCGCCAGCGTTGGTCGTCAGCGAGGAGGAGATATTATCAGCAATCTGCACAGATTGTAGCCTTCCAGTTAGGAAGTCCAGTATCTAATTGCAGAAGAAAGTACAGAGGTTCAGGTTCTGTAACTTCTCAATCAGAATTTTGGGAATGATGGTGTTAAATGCTGAGCTATAGTCGATGAACAGCATCCTGATTTGGTGTTTGTGTTCTGCAGGTGGTCTAAAGCCGCGTGAAAAGCCTTTGAGATTACTTCTGTCTTTGACCTGTTGTGACGATAGGCAAATTGCAATGGGTCCAGGTACTTGCTAGGGCAAGAGTTCAGTCTAGTCATGATCAACCTCTCAAAACATTTCTTCACCGTAAATATGAGTGCTACCGGGCGACAGTCATCAATGCACCTCACATTATTCTTCTTAGGCACTGGTATAATTGTGGCCATTTTGAAGCAAGTGGGAAATTCCATCCGTAGCAATGAGAGGTTGACAATGTCCTTGAATACTGCCGACAGTTGGTTGGCACACGTTTTCAGAGCATTACCAATTATTCCATCAGGACCTTAGGTCTTCCAGACTTCACCCTCTTTATAGACAGCCTAACATTGGCCTCCGTGAGAGAGATCAGAGGGTCACCGGGTACAGCAGAGATCTTCACAGCTGCAGTTATCCATAGATCACTGCAGGTGTTCTCGCAAACTGATAGGGTGGTTAATATGACGTCATGAAAAAAACTTCAATTACCCTGATGTACTCTAAACTGAGACCTTCATATTGCAAATGGGGTAGAATTTATTAGGTACATCTAAGAGAGTCACTTAAATCAACATGCAGATGGCTCAACACGAGGGGGAGCTGTACTGGATCTGGCGTTGCGCGATGCGCCTGGCCAGGAGACTGACCATTCAATGAGTGAACACAACTCTTTAAGTTTCAAGACAGTTATAGATAAGGATAAGCACGGATTTTGCGGAAGATTATTAAACTGAAGCAGGGCAAATAACAAGGTCACTGGGCAGAAACTAGAGAAAGTTAATAGGGAACAGCTGTTTTTGCAAAGACTACATCCAGCACGTGAGGGATATTAAAGACCAACTACCCACAGTACAGGGCAGGGATGTTCCAGCCAGAGGGAAGGACGCGGATCACAAGGTTATTGGACCTTCAAGTTCGAGAACTTAGTGAACAAGAAATAAGAAAAGCATGTAATGCTTAGGAAGCTCGACTCAAATGGAGCCCTGGAAGGTTAATAAATATGCCAGCAAAGACCTCAAGAAGAAAATTAGGAAAGCCAGGAGAGGCCATGAAAAGTCCTTGGCAAGTAGGATTAAGGAGAATCCCAAGGCACTCTGTATACACGTCAAGAGCAAGAGGATAACTAGGGAAAGCAAGAGACCACCCAGGGATAAAGGCAGGAGGAAGCATTTGCTTGGATGTGAAAGATGTGGCTGAGCTCCTTAATGAATAACTTATATCAGTATTTGCCAATGAGAAGGATATGGAGGAGCGGATGTGGGACAGTGCCCAGATTTTTAATATGCCAAGGAATTTGGAAGTAAAGGAGGAAATAGTGGTCTCTTAATTAGAATTAAGCTGTTTAATTCCCCAGGGCCTGATGGGACATACCCCAAGTTATTGAGAGGCAAGTGAAGGGATTGCTGTGACCTTGATCATTATCTTTGTGTCTCCCTAGCGGCAGGCAGGGTCCTGGAAGGCTGGCAGGAAGCTGATATTGATCCATCTTTCAAGAAGGGAACCAGGGATAAACTTGGAAGCTATAGAAGGCGGAGTCTCACATCAGTGGTAGGGAATTCACTGGAGAGAACTCTTATGATTCCTACACGATATATGAATATTTGGAAACCCATAGTCTTATTAGGAAGAGCCAGCGTGGCTTTGTGCAGGACAAATCATGTGTTACTAACTTAAGTGCGTTTTCCGAAGAACTGGTGAGGGTGATTGGTGACGGTAGAATTGTGGATGTAATCTACATGGATTTTATTGAGGCAATTGACGGGGTTCCTTGTGGAAGGCTCTTTCAGAAGATTATGCCATTTAGATTCAGAACAGACTCACCCATAGAAGAAGTGGGTGGTAATAGGAGAGACTTCTACCAGCGGGAGGTCTGTGACTAGTGGTGTTCTACAGGGATATGAACTGGGACCTCTGCAGTTGGTGATGCATATAAACGACCTAGATGAAATGTACATGGGTGGGTTAGTAAGTACGCCACCGATACAAAGTTTGGTGGCGTGAATAGCGTTGAGAATGGCAAAGAACACATTGGGATATCCTGCAGAACAGTTACAGATATGGGTGGAGAAGTGGCAGATGGAGTTCAATGCAGCGAATGTGAGATGTTGCACCTTGGTGGTTCAAATGTAAAGAGATTGTACACTGTTAGTGACAAGACGGGCAAGAACATAGGGATCTCGGTGTGCAAGCTCACAGCTCGCTGAAAATAGCTACAGAGGTTGATAGGGCAGTTAAGAAGGCAAATGGCATGCTTTCCTTTATTAGCTGAGATATTGCGTTCAAAAGTCAGAAAGTTATCCTACCCCTTTATAAAACTCTAATTAGGTCACATCTGGAGTAATGCACATAGATCTGGTCACGCCATTATCGCAAGAATATCGAGGATTTGGAAAGGGTGCACAAGAGGTTTACCAGGATATTACCTGGATTAGAGGGCATGAGCTATAATGAGTGGTTGGACAGACTTGGGCTGTTTACTCTGAAGTGCGGAGGGGAAAACTGATCGAGGTTTATAAGATTATGATAAGCATAGAGTAGACAGACAAAATCATTTCCTCGGAGTGAAGTATCTAATACCGGAGGGCAGGCATTTCTTGCGAGAAGGAATACGATCAAAGGAGATGTGAGAAGCAAGTTCCTTTACAGAGATTGGTGGGTGGCTGGTATGCTCACCTGGGGTAGTGCTGAAGGCAGATACACTAGGGACTTGTAAGAAATGCTCAGATGAGCACATGAATGCGTAGAGAATGGAGGGGTATGGGCATTATGTAGGTATAAGGGGTTAGTTTTATTTGGTCAATTGGTTACTCATTTATTCAGTTCAGCACAATATTTTGGGCCAAAGTGTCAGTTCATGTGTTGTTCTGTTCTCTTTTCTATGTCTCTGTTCTATAACATTGTAACTCTACAATATTTCAATGAGATTTTCAGTTCATTGTGCTGTTTTACCTATCGAGCTCCAGAACCTCTTCCAACATTTTTCGAATTTTGCCAGCCCATTCCTCATTTCCACAAAGGATTCTCACATCACTCCCTGGGACTGGGAGAGGTTCCCCATCACCAGGATGAAGAAGAGTGGGGAATCCTCTGTCGGGGTTCCCTTCTCTGTGAGCTCTGTGATTTCCTGTAAACAATGAACTTGTTGAACGACAGCCAGTGTGAAAGAGAATGGAGAGGACAATATCTTCTCAGCGATGGGACATCCCAGTGACTTTGAGCACAGGACTAGCCTCTTTATCCATTCTGTAAGTTTCTGGGATCAGTCATTAGCAGCAAACGCTGTCTGTGAAATTACAAACCAAAATATTATTTTTAGTCACAGAACACAATGCACAGAAACAGTCCCTTTGGTCCTTCTAATACATGCCAAACTGATTTTTTCTGTCTATTTCACGGGCACCATGGCCCTCCATACACCTCCCATCTCGTAGCTATCAAAATTTCTGTTAAATATCGAATCAAGCCCGCATCCTCCAGTTCCGATCGCAGCTCGCACCAAACGCACGCCGACCTCTCGGTGAAGAAATGTTCTCTCAGGTTACTCTGAAATATTTCACCTCTCGTCCTCAAAGCATGACCTATGGGGCGTGACAGAGAAGCTGGAGTGGTAAGCGGAGGCATGTTAGCAAGGGGAGGCTGAGTGCGGAGAAGGAAATAAAGATGTGTGTTTGTCTATCTTTAAAAAAAAACTACTTGCTCCAAACTTACAAAAGATACCCCGTAGATTGTCAACCAAGTGGTCGATATAGATAACATGCTGCAATGTGTGTAACCCTGCTGCAAATCACTAGGCACGGGCCTCGTCCAAAAAAAAAGTCTCCCACCATTGCTCTGTACTTCTTGGCATCCCGCCAACAGTGCACTTATTTAGCCAGCTCTCCCTGGATCCCATGTGATCCAATTATCCACAGAAACTTGTCACGCTGAAACTTATAAATAAAAGGACTCTCTGATGCCCGTTTAGGCTGAGAATCAATTTTGAGTGTGGTTGGAGATGATCGGATGCACGTCAACTCTAGCAGGGTTTGCAAGACATTACTTTGTACAAAGCGAAACCTAACAACATGAATAGCAGTGATGCTTCACTACCAGACGAGATCAACGCCTTCTATACTCTCTTCGACAGAGAGAATATAACTACATCTGTGAAGATCCCTGCTGCACCAGGTGACCCTGTGATCTTTGTCTCAGAGGTCGAAGTTCGGCTCATTTCAGGAGGGTGACAGGCCCCGATGCAGTACCTGTACAAGGCTCTGAAAACTTGTGCCAACAAACTGTCGGAAGTATTCAAGGTCATTTTCAGTCATTCATTGCTGAAGTCGAAAGTTCCCAGGTGCTGCAAAATGGCAACAATTATACTAGTGCCCAGAAAGAGGAGGGTGAGCTTCCCTGACGACTATCATCCTGTCGCACTCACAGCCACAGTGATGAACTGCTTTGAGAGGTTGGTCATGGCAAGAATCAACTCCTGCCTCAGCAAGGACGGGGACCTACTACAATTTTCCATCGCCACAATAGGTTTACGGAGATGCAATCGTAATGGCTCTTCACACGAGATTAGATCACCTGGACAATACAAACACCTCTGTCAGGATGCTGTTCATTGGCTATAGCTCAGCGTTTCACACTATCGTTCCTGGAGACCTGATCAAAAAGCTACCGAACCTGGACCTCTGTATCCCTGTCAGCAATAGGATCATCGACTTCCCAACCAGAAGACCGCAATCTGTATGGATTGCAAATAATCCGCACTGAAGATCAACACTGGCAAAACTCAGGAACGTATGCTTAGACAACTGGTCTAATCTCTATACCGATGACTTCCTGGCAATTGCCATCGATAAATTTGCCAATCATACAACGATTACTAGAAAAATCTCAGATGGAGAGGAGAGGGCTTACTCAACTTACTCAGCTAGTTGAGTGGTGTCACAGCAACAAGGATGAAGGAGAACCAATCTTCATAGAGGGATCAGTGTGGACAGAGTGAGCAATTTCAAGTTCCTGGGTGTCATTATCTCTGAGGTCCTAACCTGGTCCCAACATATTATGCAGTGATAAAGAAGGAAAGACAACGGCTACAGAGTACTTCATTAGGAATTGGAGCAGATTTGGTTTGTCAGCTAAAACACTCAAAAACTTCAACAGACGTACCGTGAAGAGCATTCTGACAGGCTGCATCACTGACTGGTGTGGGGACGGTGGGGTGGGAGGGGTGCTATTGAACAGGACCGAGAGAAGTTTCAGACAGTAATAAAATTAGCCAGCTTCATCTTGAAAACTAGCCTCCGGAGTATTCAAGATATCTTCAAAGAGCAGTGCCTCAGAAAAGCAGTGTCGTTCATGAAGTACCCCAATCTCCGAAGGCAGGCCCTGTTCTGTTCGTTACCATCAGGTAGGAGGTGCAGAGGCCAGAAGGCACACACTCAGCGATTCAGGAACAGATTCTTCCTCTCTGCAATCCAATTTTTAAGTGGACATTGAACCCATGAATTCTACCTCAATACTTTTTTTTCCAGTTTTGCACCGCTTATCTCAATTGAAGTCGTGAATATACAAATATATATATACTAAGTGCCATTCATTTTTCTATAATCATCATGCAGATTTCATTGGTAGTGCTGCCACAAGGGGATGTGATGGAATGGAAAGGACAGGAATCCAATAGGTACTCCAATTGAAATGGAAGTGTTGGATCTCTTTAGGGTTGGGTGGGAAGAGTTCAAGCCTTTTGGGATGGGCTGGACAGTTTCGATGAACTGCAGTCGTAGACAAACGGATCCAGGCTACAATTGGAGCCCGGGGGAGGACAGTGACCTAATTGTCTGCGATGGTCAGCATCTGGCGGGGAAGGTTAGTGTGGGGGTTGGCATTCGGTATGTGCATTAGAATTGGTTGGGGTTTGCCCTTTCCCAGTGGACTCCGCCACATATCCAATAATCTCTCCAACATTCCCATTGCCTCAGTCCCAATTCTATTAGCATCTGCCCCATTTCTGATAGATTCTTTCCTTTTCCTGTGAACTCTGCCCCATATCTCGGGAGGGAGGAGAAGATGGCGGTGCGACGCAGCGCGCGCAGATCTCCGGTGAAGTGACATGGTATTTGTTAAGTAGGATGCCGTGCACAATTCTGATTTGATGGAGACAGACGTGAGAAGCAGAGGAACATCTGGAGAAAAACTTCTGAAATGCCCTGTTCGCTGCCGCTGCTACTGTGCGATCGAGAATCTCCGGAGGGAAGGCCCCAAAATCCCCGGCTTTGCCTGCTGCTGGCGACCGAGGCTGAGGTCGAAGCGTTCGGCAGAGATGGTGCTCGGTACTCAGTGTCGGAGGGCTGATCGGAGGCTCGAAGTTTTCGGACGACTCAGAGTCGGACTGTGGTCGGGCATGGCAGGGAGAGTTCTCTTCCTTCTCCCATTTCCGTGAGATGTGAGACTTTCGAGAGACTTTGAACTTTTTTACTGTGATCTTGTTCTTCATCAAGTTATGGTATTGTTGCACTGTTGTAACTATATGTTATAATTATGTAGTTTTTGTTAGTTTTTCAGTCTTGGTCTGTCCTGTGTTTCTGTGATATCACACTGGAGGAATATTCTATCATTTCTTAGTGCATGCATTACTAAATGACAATAAAAGAGGACTGCGTGTCCTCATAATCTAATATCTAGTTGCCTCCATTACCCTTCCCAATAACAGCCCCATTGCTGATGACCACTTCCCATTCCCAATGTTATCTGGCCCAATCATTTAGTGTCTGCCATATGCCAAAGGTCTCATCCAGCTTCCCAATATCCTCTGACCCCGTTACCAATTTTCCATGCCCATTCAATAAGGAGTTTTGGCATTTCCATAGGTCACTTCCCATTCCCAATCAACTCTGTCAACATTTCCCGTGCCCTCAGTCCTAAACCAAAGATTGATTCCTGACAGTGCTGTCACATTTCCAATGATCCTCCAATTCCCAATGAAGACACTCCTATTTTCAATGGGAATTTCCGATGAAAAAAGAGCATTTCCTATTCCCGAATGTTGGCTTCATTCCCAGTGTTGGCCCTCTTATTCAAAACGAATACCCTCACTCCCAATGGCCATTCCCGCCCCAGCTCCCTGTTCTACTGACCTCCGAGTCCTTCCATTCTGCAATGTGCCCACCCCTTCTCCCCACCCCTTCCTCGGTGTGTTTCCGGATTGGCACTGGTCACCTGGTGACAACTCTCATTCACCACAGGTCAGAGGTCAAGTTGGTGAAGACAAACACCTTCCTGTTGTCAACAAATACACTCAAAAACTTCAACAGATGTACCGTGAAGAGCATTCTAACAGGCTGCATCACTGTCTGGTATCGGATTGGCTACCTACTGCGCAGGACTGAAAAAAGCTGCAAAGGGTTGTACGTCTAGTCAGCTCCATCTTGGGTACTAGCCTACAATGTACCCAGGACATCTTCAGGGAGCGGTGTCTCAGAGAGGCAGCGTCCATTATTGAGGAACCCCAGCACCCAGGGCATGTCCTTTTCTCACTGCTACCTTCAGGTAGGAGATACAGAATCTTGAAGGCACACACTCAGCGATTCAGTAACAGCTTCTTCCCCTCTGCCATTCGATTCCCAAATGGACTTTAAACTCCACCTAATTTTTTTTTTAACATACAGTATTTTGGGTTTTTTGCACGCTTTTAATCTATTCAATATACACATACCGTAATTGATGTATTTATTTATTTATTATTCATTTAGTTTCCTCTTCTATGTTACGCATTGCATTGAACTGCTGCTGCTAAATTAATGAATTTCATGTCACATGCCCGTGATAATGAATCTGATTGTGATTCTGATTCCGATGTCAGCAGGGTCACCTTGATCTCTGTGGTGCCCCTGATACCTGATTTACAGTGAATTTTGATCCCCTAAACTTGACCAATGATCCCCACAACGAGGAGATTGTCCTTGACCTGTGACACGAACTGCCACGACCTCCAGCTGTCAATTGAAACGTCTGCCCTGTGACTCCAATCTTCTATCCACACCCACTGACCCCTATCAAAGTCATGGGAATGTAGCTGAACATTGAACCTTTGACCCTGGCAAGCTGATTGACAAGGGGTTGATGAGGCCAAACCCCAGGAGTATTTGATGGACAATGTAGAGGGAGCTTTACTCTGTCTGACCCCGGGAATGTGAGATGGGAGAGTGTGGAGGGAGCTTCAGTATATATCTAATTGTGGGAGTGTATTATGGTATTGTGTAGAGGAAGCTTCACTGTGTCTGACCCCAGGATTGTGTGATGGGATATTGTGCAGGGAGCTGTTCTCCTTGTCTAATCCCTAGGAGTGTGTGATTGGACATTGCAGAGGGAGCTTCACTGCGTGTCTGTTTCCGGGCGTGTGTGATGGGACCGTGTAGAAGTAGGAGCTCCCAACCTAGGTCCAGGTATCCTCAGTTAATAGGAGAGGTCCATGGCAGAGAAAAGCTGGGACGCCTGATAAAGGGAGCTTCACTGTCTGAGTGCGGGAGTGTGAACAGAGGGGACTTTACTGTCACTCATGTGTAACCCAGCAGAGAGAGGGAAGACCCGGACACCCACTCACCCACAGAGGAACGGGGACAGGGGTTCAACATCAATTGCCCTGTCTCCTAGTAACCTCTTCCCCTGTCACTGATGTGTAACCCAGCAGAGAGAGGGAAGACCCGGACACCCACTCACCCACAGAGGGACGGGGAGACAGGGGATCAACATCAATTGCTCTGTCTCCCAGTCACCTCTCCCCTCTGCTGAGCTCCGAGATCTCCCCGTCATCGATCGGGGAGCCCCGCCCACCGCGCGATCATCGCGCTCCGCCCTCCACCCTCACCGTTAGTTCCTGACCGCGCGAGCTCCAATCGCTCTCTAGCATTGGCCCATGGCTCCGCCCACAGCGCGAATTTTAATCACGCTCCACCATTGAACAATAGCCCCGCCCACAGCGCGAGCTCCAATCGCTCTCCCCCATTGGTCAGGAATTCTTGTCGGTTGCGCGAGCGCTGCTCTGCGCTTTTCATCCGTCTGGAAAACTCCGCTCAGTCTGACCGAGTCCGAGGAGCTTCTGAGGTGAGGGAGTGTCCGGTGTGTAGTGAGGGTCTCGGGGGAGGGAGAGAGTCTGAGGTGAGGGAGTGTCCGGTGTTTAGTGAGGGTCTCGGGGGAGGGAGAGAGTCTGAGGTGAGGGAGTATCCGGTGTGTAGTGAGGGTCTCGGGGGAGGGAGAGAGTCTGAGGTGAGAGAGTGTCCGGTGTTTAGTGAGGGTCTCGGGGGAGGGAGAGAGTCTGAGGTGAGGGAGTGTCTGGTGTTTAGTGAGGGTCTCGGGGGAGGGAGAGAGTCTGAGGTGAGGGAGTGTCCGGTGTTTAGTGAGGGTCTCGGGGGAGGGAGAGAGTCTGAGGTGAGGGAGTGTCTGGTGTTTAGTGAGGGTCCCGGGGGAGGGAGAGAGTCTGAGGTGAGGGAGTGTCCGGTGTTTAGTGAGGGTCTTGGGGGAGGGAGAGAGTCTGAGGTGAGGGAGTGTCCGGTGTTTAGTGAGGGTCTCGGGGGAGGGAGAGAGTCTGAGGTGGGGGAGTGTCCGGTGTTTAGTGAGGGTCTCGGGGGAGGGAGAGAGTCTGAGGTGAGGGAGTGTCCGGTGTGTAGTGAGGGTCTCGGGGGGAGGGAGAGAGTCTGAGGTGAGGGAGTGTCCGGTGTTTAGTGAGGGTCTTGGGGAATGGAGAGAGTCTGAGGTGAGGGTGTGTCCGGTGTGTAGTGAGGGTCTCGGGTGGAGGGAGAGAGTCTGAGGAGAGGGAGTGTCCGGTGTTTAGTGAGGGTCTCGGGGGAGGGAGAGTGAGGTGAGGGAGTGTCCGGTGTGTAGTGAGGGTCTCGGGGGAGGGAGAGAGTCTGAGGTGAGGGAGTGTCCGGTGTTTAGTGAGGGTCTTGGGGAATGGAGAGAGTCTGAGGTGAGGGAGTGTCCGGTGTGTAGTGAGGGTCTCGGGGGAGGGAGAGAGTCTGAGGTGAGGGAGTGTCCGGTGTTTAGTGAGGGTCTCGGGGGTAGGGAGAGAGTCTGAGGTGAGGGAGTGTCCGGTGTGTAGTGAGGGTCTCGGGGGAGGGACAGAGTCTGAGGTGAGGGAGTGTCTGGTGTTTAGTGAGGGTCTCGGGGGTAGGGAGAGAGTCTGAGGTGAGGGAGTGTCAGGTGTTTAGTGAGGGTCTCGGGGGAGGGAGAGAGTCTGAGGTGAGGGAGTGTCCAGTGTTTCGTGAGGGTCTCGGGGGAGGGAGAGAGTCTGAGGTGAGGGAGTGTCTGGTGTTTAGTGAGGGTCTCGGGGGGAGGGAGAGAGTCTGAGGTGAGGGAGGGTCTGGTGTTTAGTGAGGGTCTCGGGGGTAGGGAGAGAGTCTGAGGTGAGGGAGTGTCCGGTGTGTAGTGAGGGTCTCGGGGGAGGGAGAGAGTCTGAGGTGAGGGAGTGTCCGGTGTTTAGTGAGGATCTCGGGGGAGGGAGAGAGTCTGAGGTGAGGGAGTGTCCGGTGTTTAGTGAGGGTCTCGGGGGAGGGAGAGAGTCTGAGGTGAGGGAGTGTCCGGTGTTTAGTGAGGGTCTCGGGGGAGGGAGAGAGTCTGAGGTGAGGGAGTGTCCGGTGTTTAGTGAGGGTCTCGGGGGAGGGAGAGAGTCTGAGGTGAGGGAGTGTCCGGTGTTTAGTGAGGGTCTCGGGGGGGGGAGAGAGTTTGAGGTGACGGAGTGTCCGGTGTGTAGTGAGGGTCTCGGGGGAGGGACAGAGTCTGAGGTGAGGGAGTGTCCGGTGTGTAGTGAGGGTCTCGGGGAGGGAGAGAGTCTGAGGTGAGGGAGTGTCTGGTGTTCAGTGAGGTTCTCGGGGGAGGGAGAGAGTCTGAGGTGAGGGAGTGTCTGGTGTTTAGTGAGGGTCTCGGGGGGAGGGAGAGAGTCTGAGGTGAGGGAGTGTCCGGTGTTTAGTGAGGGTCTCGGGGGAGGGAGAGAGTCTGAGGTGAGGGAGTGTCCGGTGTTTAGTGAGGGTCTCGGGGTCCGGTGTTTAGTGAGGGTCCCGGGGGCGGGAGAGAGTCTGAGGTGAGGGAGTGTCTGGTGTTTAGTGAGGGTCTCGGGGAGGGAGAGAGTCTGACGTGAGGGAGTGTCCGGTGTGTAGTGAGGGTCTCTGGGGAGGGAGAGAGTCTGAGGTGAGGGAGTGTCCGGTGTTTAGTGAGGGTCTCGGGGTTAGAGAGTGTCCGGTGTTTAGTGAGGGTCTCTGGGGAGGGAGAGAGTCTGAGGTGAGGGAGTGTCCGGTGTGTAGTGAGGGTCTCGGGGGGAGAGAGAGAGTCTGAGGTGAGGGAGTGTCCGGTGTGTAGTGAGGGTCTCGGGGGAGGGAGAGAGTCTGAGGTGAGGGAGTGTCCGGTGTTTAGTGAGGGTCTCGGGGGGGGGGGGGGTGTAGAGAGGCTGAGGTGAGGGAGTGTCCGGTGTTTAGTGAGGGTCTCGGGGGAGGGAGAGAGTCTGAGGTGAGGGAGTGTCTGGTGTTTAGTGAGGGTCTCGGGGTGAGAGAGTGTCCGGTATTTAGTGAGGGTCTCGGGAGAGGGAGAGAGTCTGAGGTGAGGGAGTGTCCGGTGTGTAGTGAGGGTCTCGGGGGAGGGAGAGAGTCTGAGGAGAGGGAGTGTCCGGTGTTTAGTGAGGGTCTCGGGGGAGGGAGAGAGTCTGAGGTGAGGGAGTGTCCGGTGTTTAGTGAGGGTCTCGGGGGAGGGAGAGAGTCTGAGGTGAGGGAGTGTCCGGTGTTTAGTGAGGGTCTCGGGGGGAGGGAGAGAGTCTGAGGTGAAGGAGTGTCCGGTGTGTAGTGAGGGTCTCGGGGAAGGGAGAGAGTCTGAGATGAGGGAGTGTCTGGTGTGTAGTGAGGGTCTCGGGGGAGGGAGGGAGTCTGAGGTCAGGGAGTGTCCGGTGTTTAGTGAGGGTCTTGGGGGAGGGGGAGAGTCTGAGGTGAGGGAGTGTCCGGTGTGTAGTGAGGGTCTCGGGGGAGGGAGAGAGTCTGAGGAGAGGGAGTGTCCGGTGTTTAGTGAGGGTCTCGGGGGAGGGAGAGAGTCTGAGGTGAGGGAGTGTCCGGTGTTTAGTGAGGGTCTCGGGGGAGGGAGAGAGTCTGAGGTGAGGGAGTGTCCGGTGTTTAGTGAGGGTCTCGGGGGGAGGGAGAGAGTCTGAGGTGAGGGAGTGTCAGGTGTGTAGTGAGGGTCTCGGGGAAGGGAGAGAGTCTGAGATGAGGGAGTGTCCGGTGTTTAGTGAGGGTCTCGTGGGAGGGAGAGAGTCTGAGGTGAGGGAGTGTCTGGTGTTTAGTGAGGGTCTCGGGGGAGGGAGAGAGTCTGAGGTGAGGAAGTGTCCGGTGTTTAGTGAGGGTCTCGGGAGGAGGGAGAGAGTCTGAGGTGAGGGAGTGTCCGGTGTTTAGTGAGGGTCTCGGGGGAGGGAGAGAGTCTGAGGTGAGGGAGTGTCCGGTGTTTAGTGAGGGTCTCTGGGGAGGGAGAGAGTCTGAGGTGAGGGAGTGTCCGGTGTTTAGTGAGGGTCTCGGGGGGAGGGAGAGAGTCAGGGGAGGGAGTGTCTGGTGTTTAGTGAAGGTCTCGGTGGATGGACAGAGTCTGAGGTGAGGGAGTGTCTGGTGTTTAGTGAGGGTCTCGGGGGGGGGGAGAGTCTGAGGTGAGGGAGTGTCCGGTGTGTAGTGAGGGTCTCGGGGGGAGGGAGAGAGTCAGGGGAGGGAGTGTCTGGTGTTTAGTGAAGGTCTCGGTGGATGGAGAGAGTCTGAGGTGAGGGAGTGTCTGGTGTTTAGTGAGGGTCTCGGGGGAGGGAGGGAGTCTGAGGTGAGGGAGTGTCCGGTGTTTAGTGAGGGTCTCGGAGGATGGAGAGAGTCTGAGGGGAGGGAGTGTCCGGTGTGTAGTGAGGGTCTCTGGGGAGGGAGAGAGTCTGAGGTGAGGGAGCGTCCGGTGTTTAGTGAGGGTCTCTGGGGAGGGAGAGAGTCTGAGGGGAGGGAGTGTCCGGTGTTTAGTGAGGGTCTCAGGGGAGGGAGGGAGTCTGAGGTGAGGGAGTGTCCGGTGTTTAGTGAGGGTCTCGGGGGAGGGAGAGAGTCTGAGGGGAGGGAGTGTCTGGTGTTTAGTGAGGGTCTTGGGAGAGGGAGAGAGTCTGAGTTGAGGGAGTGTCCAGTGTTTAGTGAGGGTCTCGGGGGAGGGAGAGTCTGAGGTGAGGGAGTGTCCGGTGTTTAGTGAGGGTCTTGCTGGTGGGAGAGAGTCTGAGGTGAGGGAGTGTCCGGTGTTTAATGAGGGTCTCGGGGGAGGAGAGAGTCTGAGGTGAGGGAGTGTCCGGTGTTTAGTGAGGGTCTCGGGGGGAGGGTGAGAGTCTGAGGTGAGGGAGTGTCTGGTGCGTAGTGAGGGTCTCGGGGGGAGGAAGAGAGTCTGAGGTGAGGGAGTGTCCGGTGTTTAATGAGGGTCTCGGGGGAGGGAGAGAGTCTGATGTGAGGGATTGTCCGGTGTGTAGTGATGGTCTCGGGGGAGGGAGGGAGTCTGAGGTGAGGGAGTGTCCGGTGTTTAATGAGGGTCTCGGGGGAGGGAGAGAGTCTGATGTGAGGGAGTGTCCGGTGTGTAGTGAGGGTCTCGGGGGAGGGAGGGAGTCTGAGGTGAGGGAGTGTCCGGTGTTTAGTGAGGGTCTCGGGGTGAGAGAGTGTCCGGTGTTTAGTGAGGGTCTCGGGGGAGGGAGAGAGTCTGAGGTGAGGGTGTGTCCGGTGTTTAATGAGGGTCTCGGGGGAGGGAGAGAGTCTGATGTGAGGGAGTGTCCGGTGTGTAGTGAGGGTCTCGGGGGAGGGAGAGAGTCTGAGGTGAGGGAGTGTCCGGTGTTTAGTGAAGGTCTCGGGGGAGGGAGTGTCCGGTGTTTAGTGAGGGTCTCGGGGTGAGAGAGTGTCCGGTGTTTAGTGAGGGTCTCGGGGGAGGGAGTGTCCGGTGTGTAGTGAGGGTCTCGGGGAGAGGGAGAGAGTCTGAGGTGAGGGAGTGTCCGGTGTTTAGTGAGGGTCTCGGGGGAAGGGAGAGAGTCTGAGGGGAGGGAATGCCCGGTGTTTAGTGAGGGTCTCGGGGGAGGGAGAGAGTCTGAGGTGAGGGAGTGTCTGGTGTTCAGTGAGGGTCTCGGGGGAGGGAGAGAGTCTGAGGGGAGGGAGTGTCCGGTGTTTAGTGAGGGTCTCGGGGGAGGGAGAGAGTCTGAGGTGAGGGAGTGTCCGGTGTGTAGTGAGGGTCTCGGGGGAGGGAGAGAGTCTGAGTTGAGGGAGTGTCCGGTGTTTAGTGAGGGTCTCGGGGGAGGGAGAGTCTGAGGTGAGGGAGTGTCCGGTGTTCAGTGAGGGTCTTGCTGGTGGGAGAGAGTCTGAGGTGAGGGAGTGTCCGGTGTTTAATGAGGGTCTCGGGGGAGGAGAGAGTCTGAGGTGAGGGAGTGTCCGGTGTTTAGTGAGGGTCTCGGGGGGAGGGTGAGAGTCTGAGGTGAGGGAGTGTCCGGTGTGTAGTGAGGGTCTCGGGGGGAGGAAGAGAGTCTGAGGTGAGGGAGTGTCCGGTGTTTAATGAGGGTCTCGGGGGAGGGAGAGAGTCTGATGTGAGGGAGTGTCCGGTGTGTAGTGAGGGTCTCGGGGGAGGGAGGGAGTCTGAGGTGAGGGAGTGTCCGGTGTTTAGTGAGGGTCTCGGGGGAGGGAGAGAGTCTGATGTGAGGGATTGTCCGGTGTGTAGTGATGGTCTCGGGGGAGGGAGGGAGTCTGAGGTGAGGGAGTGTCCGGTGTTTAATGAGGGTCTCGGGGGAGAGAGAGAGTCTGATGTGAGGGAGTGTCCGGTGTGTAGTGAGGGTCTCGGGGGAGGGAGGGAGTCTGAGGTGAGGGAGTGTCCGGTGTTTAGTGAGGGTCTCGGGGTGAGAGAGTGTCCGGTGTTTAGTGAGGGTCTCGGGGGAGGGAGAGAGTCTGAGGTGAGGGAGTGTCCGGTGTTTAATGAGGGTCTCGGGGGAGGGAGAGAGTCTGATGTGAGGGAGTGTCCGGTGTGTAGTGAGGGTCTCGGGGGAGGGAGAGAGTCTGAGGTGAGGGAGTGTCCGGTGTTTAGTGAGGGTCTCGGGGTGAGGGAGTGTCCGGTGTTTAGTGAAGGTCTCGGGGGAGGGAGTGTCCGGTGTTTGGTGAGGGTCTCGGGGTGAGAGAGTGTCCGGTGTTTAGTGAGGGTCTCGGGGGAGGGAGTGTCCGGTGTTTAGTGAGGGTCTCGGGGTGAGAGAGTGTCCGGTGTTTAGTGAGGGTCTCGGCGGAGGGAGAGAGTCTGAGGTGAGAGAGTGTCCGGTGTTTAGTGAGGGTCTCGGGGGAGGGAGAGAGTCTGAGTTGAGGGAGTGTCTGGTGTTTAGTGAGGGACTTGGGAGAGGGAGAGAGTCTGAGGTGAGGGAGTGTCCGGTGTTTAGTGAGGGTCTCGGGGGAGAGAGAGAGAGTCTGAGGTGAGGGAGTGTCCGGTGTGTAGTGAGGGTCTCGGGGAGAGGGAGAGAGTCTGAGGTGAGGGAGTGTCCGGTGTTTAGTGAGGGTCTCAGGGGAAGGGAGAGAGTCTGAGGGGAGGGAATGCCCGGTGTTTAGTGAGGGTCTCGGGGGAGGGAGGGAGTCTGAGGGGAGGGAGTGTCCGGTGTGTAGTGAGGGTCTCGGAGGGAGGGAGAGAGTCTGAGGTGAGGGAGTGTCCGGTGTGTAGTGAGGGTCTCGGGGGGAGGGAGAGAGTCTGAGGTGAGGGAGTGTCTGGTGTGTAGTGAGGGTCTCGGGGGAGGGAGAGAGTCTGAGGTGAGGGAGTGTCTGGTGTGTAGTGAGGGTCTCAGGGGAGGGAGAGAGTCTGAGGTGAGGGAGTGTCCGGTGTTTAGTGAGGGTCTTGCTGGTGGGAGAGAGTCTGAGGTGAGGGAGTGTCCGGTGTTTAATGAGTGTCTCGGGGGAGGAGAGAGTCTGAGGTGAGGGAGTGTCCGGTGTTTAGTGAGGGTCTCGGGGGGAGGGTGAGAGTCTGAGGTGAGGGAGTGTCCGGTGTGTAGTGAGGGTCTCGGGGGGAGGAAGAGAGTCTGAGGTGAGGGAGTGTCCGGTGTTTAATGAGGGTCTCGGGGGAGGGAGAGAGTCTGATGTGAGGGAGTGTCCGGTGTGTAGTGAGGGTCTCGGGGGAGGGAGGGAGTCTGAGGGGAGGGAGTGTCCGGTGTGTAGTGAGGGTCTCGGGGGAGGGAAAGAGTCTGAGGTGAGGGAGTGTCCGGTGTTTAATGAGGGTCTCGGGGGAGGGAGAGAGTCTGATGTGAGGGAGTGTCCGGTGTGTAGTGAGGGTCTCGGGGGAGGGAGGGTGTCTGAGGTGAGGGAGTGTCCGGTGTTTAGTGAGGGTCTCGGGGTGAGAGAGTGTCCGGTGTTTAGTGAGGGTCTCGGGGGAGGGAGAGAGTCTGATGTGAGGGAGTGTCCGGTGTGTAGTGAGGGTCTCGGGGGAGGGAGAGAGTCTGAGGTGAGGGAGTGTCCGGTGTTTAGTGAGGGTCTCGGGGTGAGGGAGTGTCCGGTGTTTAGTGAAGGTCTCGGGGGAGGGACTGTCCGGTGTTTAGTGAGGGTCTCGGGGTGAGAGAGTGTCCGGTGTTTAGTGAGGGTCTCGGGGGAGGGAGTGTCCGGTGTTTAGTGAGGGTCTCGGGGTGAGAGAGTGTCCGGTGTTTAGTGAGGGTCTCGGGGGAGGGAGAGAGTCTGAGGTGAGGGAGTGTCCGGTGTGTAGTGAGGGTCTCGGGGGGAGGGAGAGAGTCTGAGGTGAGGGCGTGTCCGGTGTTTAGTGAGGGTCTCGGGGGGAGGGAGAGAGTCTGAGGTGAGGGTGTGTCCGGTGTTTAGTGAGGGTCTCGGGGGAGGGAGAGAGTCTGAGGTGAGGGAGTGTCCGGTGTTTAGTGAGGGTCTCGGGGGAGGGAGAGAGTCTGAGGTGAGGGAGTGTCCGGTGTTTAGTGAGGGTCTCGGGGGGAGGGAGAGAGTCTGAGGTGAGGGTGTGTCCGGTGTTTAGTGAGGGTCTCGGGGGAGGGAGAGAGTCTGAGGTGAGGGAGTGTCCGGTGTTTAGTGAGGGTCTCGGGGGAGGGAGAGAGTCTGAAGTGAGGGAGTGTCCGGTGTTTAGTGAGGGTCTCGGGGGGAGTGAGAGAGTCTGAGGTTAGGGAGTGTCTGGTGTTTAGTGAGGGTCTCGGGGGAGGGAGGGAGTCTGAGGTGAGGGAGTGTCCGGTGTGTAGTGAGGGTCTCGGGGGATGGAAAGAGTCTGAGGTGAGGGAGTGTCCGGTGTTTAGTGAGGGTCTCGGGGGAGGGAGAGAGTCTGAGGTGAGGGAGTGTCTGGTGTTTAGTGAGGGTCTCGGGGGAGGGAGAGAGTCTGAGGTGAGGGAGTGTCCGGTGTTTAGTGAGGGTCTCGGGGAAGGGAGAGAGTCTGAGGTGAGTGAGTGTCCGGTGTGTAGTGAGGGTCTCGGGGGAGGGAGAGAGTCTGAGGTGAGGGAGTGTCCGGTGTTTAGTGAGGGTCTCGGGGGAGGGAGAGAGTCTGAGGTGAGGGAGTGTCTGGTGTTTAGTGAGGGTCTCGGGGGAGGGAGGGAGTCTGAGGTGAGGGAGTGTCTGGTGTTTAGTGAGGGTGTCGGGGGAAGGAGGGAGTCTGAGGTGAGGGAGTGTCCGGTGTTTAGTGAGGGTCTCGGGGGAAGGTGGGAGTCTGCGGTGAGGGAGTGTCTGGTGTTTAGTGAGTGTCTCGGAGGGAGGGAGAGAGTCTGAGCTGAGAGTGTCTGGTGTTTAGTGAGGGTCTCGGGGGAGGGAGAGAGTCTGAGGTGAGGGTGTGTCTGGTGTTTAGTGAGGGTCTCGGTGGGGGGGAGGGAGAGAGTCTGAGGTGAGGGTGTGTCTGATGTTTAGTGAGTGTCTCGGGGGAGGGAGAGAGTCTGAGGGGAGGGAGTGTCCGGTGTGTAGTGAGGGTCTCAGGGGGAAGCAGAGAGTCTGAGGTGAGGGAGTGTCCGGTGTTTAGTGAGTGTCTCGGAGGGAGGGAGAGAGTCTGAGCTGAGAGTGTCTGGTGTTTAGTGAGGGTCTCGGGGGAGGGAGGGAGTCTGAGGTGAGGGAGTGTCTGGTGTTTAGTGAGGGTCTCGGGGGAGGGAGAGAGTCTGAGGTGAGGGTGTGTCTGATGTTTAGTGAGTGTCTCGGGGGAGGGAGAGAGTCTGAGCTGAGAGTGTCCGGTGTTTAGTGAGGGTCTCGGGGGAAGGAGGGAGTCTGAGGTGAGAGAGTGTCCGGTGTTTAGTGAGGGTCTCGGGGAAGGGAGAGAGTCTGAGGTGAGGGAGTGTCTGGTGTTTAGTGAGGGTCTCGGGGGAAGGAGGGAGTCTGAGGTGAGGGAGTGTCCGGTGTTTAGTGAAGGACTGGGGTGTGGAAGAATGTCTGAGATGAGGGAGCTCCAAGGTCAAGCAGCTCCCTTGTGGAAACACGGACTGAGGGTCATCCCTGAGGTGGACATTCTGAAAAATGTGTTTCAGGTGAGAGAATGAGGGAGGAGGAGGCCCTTATTCATTGATCAGCTAACCTGCCCAGTGCAAATGGAGGGAGGGTCTGAGGTTAGGGAATTCCTTAAGATGTGATAGATTGAGGGAACCGACCTCCTCAGCTCCTCTGGGAACAGAGAATTTGCAGGGACACCTGGATCCTCATTGTGGCCAAAGCTCACTCCCGTCATGCTCTCCCTCTCCTCCACTCCTACTCCAAGCTCATCATCTGGGATGTCGGAGCTCCTGTCATGCAGTGAGAGACATGGGCCGAGCAAGGGATTGAGGGTGAGGGTCTAATTTAGGATTAATGAGGGAGCTCATGGTAATGAAATGAGGTCCTCAGGTAGAGCAATGATGAGGGAGGTCCTGAGGTAGAGCAATGATGAGGGAGGTCCTGAGGTAGAGGGAAGGTTTTTGAGGGAGCTTCTTAGGATGAGGTACAGACTGCGTGAGCTCTCTCAAGTGAGGGTTGGACTTGAGGATCTGAGGTGGGCAGAGTTCCAGTGGTCAGAGACCACTGATGACGTGTCTGTTACAGGAAGGTATCAGACTGAGAGTGATGGACTCTTGTCAGATGCAGAGACAACGTCTGGTGAGGAGCCACAGGGGAACACTGACCAACAGAGGGAAACCAGGCTGAGGTGAGAAATGGAGTTGAGACTGGGAGGCTGAACGTTTCACCTGGTCTTACACTCCACTGAGTAATCATTGCTGCCCCATCCCTTTCACGATTATTGTGATTTAAATTCTACAACACTGCCCATCGTGTCCCTCTGCTCTTGAAGTACATCATGAGACACTTGCACCTCCACACAGATCAGGAGCTTGACTGGGTCACCAGTCTCCTCAATGCTGACCCACTTCTCAAATCGATCCGGGGTATTTGCCGCTGGCCTCAACTCCTCTCCTGAGCCAGCTCCAGAAACCTATCAAATGTCCATTCCTTCACTTACCCCAGTGTTTAACACTGTGAGAAGAAATACTGTGTACATCACTTTTAAATGACCACACAACTTGTTACCACTCCCCCTTATGTGAGTCGTACCCTCTGCTGAGAACTTCTGAACCTCTACACTGTCATCTCCCTCTGGAACTTTCAATATTTTATATCACATACCCCGTAACGGGTTAAAGAACCAGCAGAAGTAGAAAACACTTTGGAGTTTGGCACTAATATTATTTATTAGTAACTATGCAATACAGTCATTTAAGTTCAGATATATTAAACAGGTGAACAGAGATTATATTTATGGAAGTGTGGAAATGTAGAAACCAGGCTTCTTCAAGCCTCGGGGTAAATCGATACAGTCTTACGATGATGAGTAAAGTTCAGTTCATTTCGTGGTGTTGAGTTGAGTAGTGATGGAGAGAGATATTTGTAATCCAGGGTAAATGTCGAGAGAAGGCAATTACATTGATATTCCACAGATTCCATGACAGCAATACAAAAGAGCAATAGTAGGTTTTATCCCTGATGTTGTTCCATTCCACACATGAAGAATCACTGACAGTGATCTTCAACGAATATCCTTTCAACACAGGTGGTCAGTCAGTCAGTGGGTGCCATCCCGAATCCGGGGTTGGTAGCTATGCACCTCCATCTTCCTCGATCTTGCGACAGCACCGAGTACAGCCTCTCCTCCAGTTTGATCTCACTGGCCGCCTTGGCACCGCCCACTGCTGCCCTGCCGAACTTGAGCCCGAAGCCATGTCACAAGTGGAACCACACCTGAATTCAGCTAAGGGCCATTCCAAAGTGGTGGCCACAGGATACTCAAGCATAATCCACGTATGGATTATCACCAACAGTGGCTTATCACTAAGGGGACCCTCTTCAAGGGAACCAAACCCAAACACACAACATGATTGCCACTTATCCATTTCCACAACATAGGAAATAACTTCAACAGTAATTTGCCACGGGGGTGCCTTTCTTCAGTGAACTACCACACCCAAACAAGGGTAACACACAAGTGGTATTCACAAAGGTACTCCCCTCACCAGAGAACCCACTCCTGTGGATTCACTACGTGACAGTCACACCTTCAAATTCGAATGGAACTCAAACTCACCCTTATGGGCTACTTAGAGAGTCCAAGTCTTTGTCACTTGGTTTCTTCTGTTTCAAACCTTCCTCTCCCCTCTTCTCTTCCTTTAAATTCACCGAATGTGACCACAAAAAAGGAGACCGTCTTCTGTGGGTGAGTTATCAACCCGGGTGAGGGTTGGACACACAAATAACTCCCCACCAGTCACACTTTTTCCACACTGCGAGGGCGACTGATCAATCCTCTAAAAACCCACCTTTCTGCGGGCTCAGCAAAGCTCATCCCGTGTCCAAAACCATGTGTCTTTCAGTCTATCAGCTGACCTTCTATTTATCTCACCATGCTGAACACCAGCTGTCCATCAAGTAGCTCCTCCCTTCCCTCTGTATAGGAACACACAAGCTGGCAGTGTCCTTGCAAAAGTGTAAACATACTGCAGAGAAACCATAACACCATCTCAAAGCAGTCTTTGCCTCACTCTCTCTCAATAACAAGGTGTTTGTGTTGTACAACACTCTCTCTCTTTAAAGGTATAGTCCATAGAAAATATGAACCCCAGGGGTACATAACGATAAAATCACCCCTCATTACTCCAAATTCCAAACTATACAGGTCTAAAACTTTTAGCCCCTCAGGGAAAGACAGCCTTCTCATCCCAGGATTCAGCTGAGTGGATCTCTTCTCATCTACCTTCAATGCTAGTCTGTACTTTTGTTTAAATAAGGGTACCAATGCTGGACGTAATGTTTCAGTTGTGTTCACACAACCTCCTTTGTGTGACATTAGTCCTCTAAACTCTAACCCCTCACAATAATTGCAAAATATCCTTTACCTTCCTGATTGCTTGCTTCAGCTTCATACTCACTTTATAGTGTTTCATTCGAAAGAACACTTCAGTCCCTCTGTACTCTGCTCATCTCAAATTCAATCCGGGTAGAGTTTTCAAAAATCTGACATGTAAACTTTATTTGCAAAATATATCCATGAAATATACTACAGTACATTGCATTCTTCACGTTTATAATGTTGTCCAAACAATACGCTTGTAGTGTCTTGTTTTCCACACACTCAGTGGGCACTTTATTTGGTACATCTGTTCATTAAAGCAAATAATGCATTATTTGTATTATTTGACAATCTTCCCTGTGGATTGTCACCTTGTCATGGTGGAGAAGCACGTGTGGTCCTGTGATCCCGAGAGCAATGCCGTCTGAGGTTATGCTCCTGGTAGGGTCACCCATGGCGGTAAGGACGAGGGTGAGGTCCCCGACAAAGAACAATCCAACCAAGACCTCAACGGTGGAACAGGCGGATGAAGTTACTTCAAACTCAATGGCTGTGAAGGCGGATAAAGGCTGCAACAAATTCATCAGCTCCAATCATCGTGGTTTCTGTGGCATTGGAATCAGTTGGTGGATTTGTGAAGTATTATATGCTTCTTGGAGTGCAACATCAAGTACTCATTAAACAAATACATGCACAGGCATCTTCGCTGTGTGGGCCACTTCTTCAGAATGAAGACCATCATCCTCGACTTCGAGGGATAGCCATGATGAATGCAAATACCTAATCAGCAAATAATGTGGCAGCAACTCGATGCATAAACACATGCAGACATGGTTCATTTGTTCACTTTTTCAGATGAAACATCAGAATGGGGGAAAATGTGATTGAAGTGACTTTGCCCATGTAATGATTGATGGTGCCAGATAGGGTGGCTTGAGTATATTGGAAACCACTCAGCTGCTGTGATTTTCATGTACAACAGTCACTTGAGTTTAAAGAGAATGGTCTGAAAATAAAATTAAAAGTATATTTAATTTCAAAATATGTATGTGTTGTACATCCTTGAGATTTGTCTCCTAACAGGTTGCCATGAAACAAAGAGCCCTAACAGAACCTATAAAAAAAATCATTGAGCACCCAATGTTCAATAAAACCACGAATCATATAAACAATATATGCAAGCAAATAAAGTTCTGATCTGACGTCCACAAAGAGTCCGTTCCCAGACCCTCAGTTCAGCACAGAGCGGAATCTGTGTCGTGGAGCAGCAGACTGAACAGGTCTGTTCTTCACCGCAGGCCCCTGACCTCTTCAATCTGACCTGGTGCCAAAGTCGTCATCCAAATCCTGCAGCCTCTATTCAGCCTGTACCCAACCTTTCCGATTAAGCATGGCCCTTAAATTGTCATCCAGGTATCAGGTTCAGTCATCTCGGACCATCATGGGGCCTGGAAACAATATTTCCAACATGTCCGGACCTAAATTGTCATCTAAACTCTGGATTCTATCAACTTAATCAGCTCTGGGGTCTGGAAGCTGTCGCCTTCAAATCTACCTGTACCCGTCCTTTCAAATTCAACCCAGTGTAAAAATCGATTGAATCTCAGGTCTACCTCACTCTCAATTCCTCCATCTCCACCACTTCTACTCTCAGAATGAGGCTTTTCACTCCAGAATGAAGGGGCTGTTCTCCTTTTCCAAGGAAAGTGGCTTCCCTTCCTCCACCATCACCTCTGCCTTCATCTGTCTCTCTTCCATTTCACCCATGTCTGCACTTACCCCATTCTCTTGCCACCCTACCAGGGATAAGGTTCCACTTGTCTCTATGTCCAGCACATAATTCTCTAAAACTTCCGCCACCTCCAACTGGATGCTACCACTAAACACATCTTTCCCTACCCTCACTTTCTGCTTTCCGCAGGATTCACTCCATACGCTACTCCATTGTCCATTCATCCCTCCTGACACTTTTCCTTGCAAGCAGAACAAGTGCTACATCTGTCCCTACGTCTCAATCCTCACTACCATTCAAGGCCCCAAACAGTCCTTCTAGGTCAGCTGCCACTTCCCCTGTGAGTCTGTTGGGGTCATATACAATGTTCATTGATCTTGGTGTGGCCTCCTGTATATAGATGAGATCCAACGAAGATTGGGAGACAACTTCTTCAAGCATCTACGCTCAGTCCACCAGAACAAGCAGTATCTCCCAGTGGCCACCCATTTTAATTCCACTGCCCATTCCCATCCTGATATGTCCATCCATGGCCTTCTCCACTGTCCTGAAAAGGCCACACTTCGGTTGGAGGAAAAGCACCTTATATTCCATTTGGGCACCCTCCAACCTGATGGCATGAACATCGATTTCTCAAACTTCCCAGAATCACCCCTTCTCCATTTCCCATCCCCTTTTCCCTCTCTCATGTTATCTCCTTGCTCGCCCATCACCTCTTTCTGGTGTTCCTCCCTGCAACCCTCTTTATCTCTTTCTTCCATGGCCTTCTATCTCTTTCACCAATCAACTTCACAGCACTTTGCGTAATCCCTTCCCCTTCACATTTCACCTATCGCCTTGTGTTTCTCTCACCTCTACCCCCACCTTTCAAATCTCCTCCTCAGCTTTTTATCTCCAGTCCTGCCCAAATGTTGACTTTTTTTTCACCCTGAGAAGCTGCCTGGCTTGCTGACTTCCTCTTGAATTTTGTGTGTGTTGCTTGGATTTCCAGCATCTGCAGGTTTTCTGTTGTTTGTGGTGTCAGTGTAATGTGTTCCATGCACAAAACACTAATGTCACTCAATCACAAAGCAGTACAGCACAGGGATAGTCCATTTGACCCACGATATCTGTAATTACCACGTTGCCAGTCTGATCTAACCCCACCTTCCTCTACAAAGTGCATATCTGACACTGTGCTGGTGTGGAAGGATCAATCCTGCAGTCTGTCTCTCACTCTCTGTCCATTACAATCTGTGTACAGTGTGACAACATGGACGCAGATACAGTTTGTGGCTGAGGAGGTAATTGATCATAGATTAATTAAGAGTCTTGACCCGAAACATTGATTGTTCATTTCCCTCTGCAGATGCTGCCTGACCTGCTGAACACCACCACCATCTTGTCTGTTGCTCCAGATTCCAGCCATCTGATGTTGTGTTTGTGAGAGGAAGCTGACAGCGAGTGAATGAAAGACTCTCTGTGTCAGACCCAAAGACAACCTATCTGGTAAAAAGCCAAAGGATGGTATTGAGCAACATTTGAAAACAAGGCCATGGTGAGAAATGGAGCTGGGAAACAGAAATAGATTTTTTAATACTGACATTTGTGCAGAATGTTTTATGATGGCATAACAGTGCAAGACATAAAAATTATTATAATTTACAAAATAAGTCAACAATACCAGCGATGAATATTCAGGTAGTGGTCATGGGACTGGAAAAAAAGCTTTCATTTCCTCTGATCTTACTGAGATTTTTTTGTTGTCTATCAGGTGTTGAAAGCCACAGTTGCAAATTCACCCACAGAGATAAGTGAGAGAATTTCCTGGAATAGGGTGGTGATGTGGTACAGAGAGTGAGAGTCAGAGAGAAGGGGAGGGAGGGGGACAGAGTGAGATATATATGCCATGCAGTTTCTGGGGCTTAATATTCTTTCTATTTCCCTGCGAAACTTTACAAATTATTCACTCATGCTTGTGTTGTGATTCATGATAGAACCACAGAACACTACAGCACAGAAAACAGGCCATTCAGCCCTTCTAGTCTCTGCCAAAACTTTATTCCGCTCATCCCATTGGCCTGCATCCGGTCCATAACCCTCCATACCTCTTCCATCCATATACATATCCAATTCTTAAAACGCAAGAGTGAGCCCGCATTTACCACGTCAGATGACAGCTCGTTCCACAATCCCACCACTCTCCAAGTGAAGAAGTTCCCCCAATGTTCCCCGTAAACATTTCCCCTTTCACTCTAAAGCCATGTCCTCTCATATTTATCTCTCCTAATCTAAATGGAAAGAACCTATTTACATTTACTCTGTCTATACCCCTCATAATTTTGTAAACCTCTATCAAATCTCCCTTCATTCTTCTACGCTCCAAGCAATAAAGTCCTAACCTGTTCAATCCTTCCCTGTAACTCAACTCCTGAAGACCTGGCAATATCCTAGTAAATCTTCTTTGCACTTTTTCACTCTTGATCTAATGTGAATATCACTGTGCTTAACTCTGCCCTGTTCTGTTCTCCTGTTTGCCACCAGATGCCAACAGAGTGAGAACAGAACGGGTTCACATCATTGACATAGGTAACATCTGATGAAAGTTCACAGGGTAAAACATGAGGCATTAGTATAAAGCGATGTGTTTAGGGTGTGATGGGGAGAATGTGAGAGTGAAAGACAGTAAGAGGTAAAAGAGGAGGGAGAGGTGCTGAGCGTCACACAACACAGAAACAGGCTCTTTGGACAACTGAGTACATGCCAACCATTGGACATATTTAACACTGACCCTACGCTAATCCCAGATTATTGTCTCCACCTTTCTGGGAGGCAGTTTTCTGTGTTCATTTAATCTACTGATCAGTGTGTGGATTGAAATCAGCAGCCATGCTCTAGAGTCACCTCCTGTGGCCCCTCCATGTCATTATTCAAGAAGACAACACACTAGGAGCAAGAGGACTTCGCCTTGCCGCTCAGGTCGAGGCTGCCACACACTGGTCAATCCATCCCTGTCCCACACCAATGCAAAGAACGGAGAAGCCTTTTAAAAGTGGTGGATACAGCC
This sequence comes from Mobula birostris, assembly GCF_030028105.1. NCBI lineage: Eukaryota > Metazoa > Chordata > Chondrichthyes > Myliobatiformes > Myliobatidae > Mobula > Mobula birostris. The sequence continues at coordinate 59,778,117 of NC_092382.1, forward strand.
CAGTCCCAGGGAAAAGCTCTCCTTGCCGTTGAGCACATTTACAAGGAGTATAGACACAAGAAAGCAGCATCCATTATCAAGGGCCTCCAACGTCCAGACCATTCTCTCTTCACATGCTACCATTGAGCAGAGGGTACAGGAGCCTGAGTTAACACACAACCAGATCAAGGACAGTTATTACCCTTCATGCATCAGGCTGCTGAACCAGTGTGGATAACTTCAAGGATAAGCTGATTCCACAACCTTTCGACTCACTTTCAAGGACTCAAGTTCATGTTCTCAGTTTCATATATTGATCTATCAAACTACAGTGCCTTCTATAAGTATTCACCCTCCAACCTTTTGGTCACATAATTGAATATTACAACCAGGGATTTTGATCAATTTAACTCAGAGTTCTTACTTGTAAGTCACATGCTCTTTTTTTCTTAATTGAGGCCAAAACCAGGGAGAATTGGAAAGCATAAAAAGCTAAAAGTTCAGAAGTGTTTATTCAACTTTGCTCAATATTTAGTTAAACCACCTCTCACAGTTATTACAGACAGGAGATAATTTTTTGGAGAAGTCTCTTTAATTTCCACAAGGTGATGGAGCAAGGTTTGCCCATTCCTCCTGGCAAAATTGCTCAAGCTGTGCCAGATTAGTGGGGAGCAGCGGTGGACAGCAATCATGATGTCTTGCTAGAAATGTTCGATTGGGTTAAGGTCAGGAAGCTGACTGGGCGACGCAGGGGCAACAATTTTATTCATTTGAAGCCACTTCATGGCTGCTCTGACAGTGTGCTTTGGGTTGTTGTCCTAATAAAAGACTAACCTCCTCACCAGTTTAAGCTTTCTGGCAGAGCCAAACAGATCTCTCTGTATTTAGCAGTAGTCACCTTCCCAGCAATCCTGACCAGATTTCCAGACCCTGCACCTGAAAAGCATTCCCACGGCATGATGCTACCTCCACCAGTTTGTCTTTTACTTTGAACTTGGAAACAACTATAAAACATGCAGCCTATACGGGCCTTTTTGGCCCATCCAGACCATGCTGACCATCAAGTACCTGTCTATAATAATTAAGCACACTTGGTTCATCGCCTCCTGTGCCTTATTGGTTCAAGTGCTCATCCAGATAATATTCTCTCAGGAACTGCATTCCAAACTCCGAAGACCCTCTCGGTGAAGATATTGACCTGAAATCTCCTGTGAACCTCTGACTACTGACCGTAAAACAGCCCCCTCTGGTAATAACTATCTGGTCTGAGAACGACCACTGGTGACATCTTGGGGGCATCTGCTGGAAATTGTGAAAAGTGATGGAGATCAGCCAGAGATCATTGTTCACCTTGGTGTTAATAACAGGGGAATGAGATGTTGCAATGCCTGCTTTGGGAGTTGGATTGATGGTTAAAGAGCCAGGTTTCCAAGTCTATAATCTCTGTGCCACGTGCTCTGAGTATAGAAATACAAGGATTGGTCTATAAGTGTGTGGCTGAAGGGATGTTTCAGATGAGTGGACTTTCAATTCAAGCTGCTTTTGGAAAACTATATGGTTTTTGGAAGGGGTGGAGCAGACAATTTTTTGATAATAAGACATGACTTGGAAAATCATAGACACAAGATTCTGCAGATGCTGGAAACCCAGATCAACACATACAGAATGCTGGAAGAACTCAACAGGTCAGGCAACATCTATGGAAAGGAAAAACAGTTGACATTTCTGGCCTGAACCCGGGGGGACCAATATCATTGTGGGCAGGTTTGCTGGAGCTCTTGTGGAGGGTTTGAACTACTTCGGCAGGGAAATGGAAACCGGAGTGATAAGGCTGAGGATGGGGCAGATGCTATACAAGTGGATATGGTGTATGGCTGAGACAGTGAGGAGGGACAGTCAAATCACATTTATTGTCATCGAAATTGATTCACGTATACTGTCAAATAAGGCAAGATTTCTCTGGACCAGGGTGCCAAACACAGGAGTAGACATAGAACACACAATATCTTCGGAAAGTAAGAAAAAAAATCTGCAAACGAATTAGTTATAAATGCACAAAATAAAGTGTATGAATTAAATATTGTCGGGTAAGGAACCAATGAACTGGTGATACTTGGAATGCATTGTGGCAGTGAGTTCAGAAGCCTAATGGTCTGAGGGAACAAACTGTTTCCATCCTGACTTTACTTGTCTTAATGCATCAGAGTTTCCTGTCTGATGGTAGTAAGTCAAAGAGGATGTTGGACGGATGGGTGGGATCCTTAATAATTCTAAGGGCCGCATGTATGCAGCATTCCTGATGGCAGGGAGACCCCTATGATAATCTCCGACGTTCTCACAGTCCTTTGTAGGGTCCTCCTGTCTGACGCTCCGCTGTTCCCATACCAGATGGAGATGCAGCTGTAAAATTCTGCTGATGGTGGGTGCTCACACACCTGAATCTCCTGAGGAAGTGGAGACGCTGCTGTGCTGCCTTGTTCAGGAAGGTGATGTTGAGAGAACAGGTGAGGTTACCTATGATGGGAAATCCCAGGAACTTGGTGCACAGAGGAGTCATTAATTTTCAGAGGGGGTTGGTTCATCTGCACCTTCCTAATATCCACAGTCTTTTCATTGGTCTTCTCCATGTTCAGGCTTAAGTTGCTGTCCTCACACTTCCACTCCACTTCCTGTCTGTACTCTGACTCATTATCATTACTGATGAGGCCACAACCACTCTTGTGTTATCTGGAAACTGGATGATACGGTTTGAGCTGAATTCTGAAATACTGTCGTCCATCAGCAGTGCGTAAGCACATCACCCTGGGGTGCAGCAGTGCTCAGGGTGGTGGGACTAGAGATATTGCTGCCCACATGGACTAACTGTGACCTTTCCATTAAGAAGTCCAGGAACCAGTTACAGATGGAGGTGTTCAGTCCCAGTGAGGACAGTTTCCCAATCAGGGTCTGGGGTATAATGGAGTTAAACACTGAACTGGTCTCACAGCCTCGCACTTTCCAGGTGGGACAGGGCAGAGACTATAGAATCATCAGTGGATTGATTGAAGCAGTACGTAAGCTGGAAAGGCTCTAATCTAGCCGGAGAAAGGCTCCAATGCTCTGGATGACCAGCTACTCAAATCATTTCATGATGGTTCATGGTAATGCCACTGGCGGATAGTCATTTAGGGAGGTTACTGTCACCTTCTTTGTCACTGGGATGACATTGCCATCTTGAAAACCGAGGGAAAAATGGACTTCTCCAGAGAGATGTTGAATATATCTGCAGCACCTCAGTTAGCTGAGTTGCCCAGTCTTTCACAACCTGACCTGCAGCTTTGCGTGGGTTGCCTCTAGCCACGGTCTTCCTCACCTCAGCTTCAGCCAGACAGAGTGTCTGCTCTCTTGTGTGCTTTTCTCGCCAGCACTCAGTTCTGTGCATCAGACTGGGCAGAAACGACATTCAGCCTCTCAGGGAATGAGGCATCCTTATCACGGATGCACGGGGTAGACGTGTCTGTAATCCTCTGAATTCCGTGCCACATGTGCCTCGTTTCTCTGGTATCACAGAAGTGGTTCCACATTCTCTGACAATTCTCCTGTTTTGCCTTGCTGATGGAGTGGAAAGCAGGGTTCCTGTTTCCCTGAGAAGTGTCACGTGTCCTGATTTAAAGGCAGAATCACAATCCCTCATCGATGCATGGATCTCTGCAGTAAGCCATGGCTTCTGATTTGTCCTCACATGGATGTATTTTGTGATGATAAAATTCTCAGTTCACCTCTCTGTGTTAGCTGGTCACAGAATCCACATATTCCTCGATGCTAACGTGGTTGCCGTAGGTAGCAGCCTTTCTGAACATTCTCCAGTTTATGTTTTCATAGCCATCCTGCAATGCTGAAATTGCTCCCTTGGAACTGGTTTGGCCAGTTTGATCAGTGGTCTGTATGCGGGCATTAGCTTAACAGATAAATGATCTGAGAGCCCAGTGTGGGGAGGGAAAACTGCTTTAAATGCACTAGGTATGTTAGTCTAAAGGAGGTTTAGTGCACTTTCACCGCTGGTAGCAAAACCAAAATAGTGGTGGAATTTAGGCAGGTGACAGGTTAAAATTGCAGTCCATAGGACGATTAGATTTAGACCATAAGACTGCCGACAATGGGCTAGGATGAAGTTTGTCTTCAAACTAAATATTAGGCTCCACATTTCAGCAATTTAGAACAATGGAGGAGAAAGTAAAAGGGAAGGAGAGTTCAAGAGAGATGTCAAAGTTCTCCCAAATAAATAAAAAGACAAAAAAGTTAGAAACTGATATAAATTTTACTGATGGTAATATGTGGGTAAAATTGAAAAGGGTGATGAATACAGCACTGAATGTGTTATCTTTGAATGCTCACACTGTAGGAATAATGTCGACAATCTTGTAGCACAGTTAGAAATTGACAGGTATGAATGACATGGTGAATCACACAAAAAGCAGGACGAGTCAGCAGGCCCAGCAGCATCTATGGGAAAAAGTACAGTTGTGGCTTCTGGCCACCAAAGGCTCCTGTACCTTCTAGCTGATAGCAGCAGTGAGAAAAGAGCTTGGCCTGGATGGTGATCAATGCTAATTCTCTGTAGCAACACTTCTTGTAGCTGTACTCAATGGTTGTGAGAGTTTTACCTGTGATATGTAAATTATTCTAAGAAATAAATCCAGGACCAGCCTACTGGCTCAGGGTGTCTGACTCTCCAGGGGAGGAGTTGTAAAGTTCGATGGCCACAGGCAGGAATGACTTCCTATGATGCTCAGTGTTGCATATCGGTGGAATGAGTCTCTGGCTGAATGTACTCCTGTGCCCAACCAGTACATTATGTAGTCAATGGGAGACATTGACCAAGATGGCATGCAACTTGGACAGCATCATCTTTTCAGACACCACCATCAGACAGTCCAGTTCCGTCCCTACAACATCACTGGCCTTACGAATGAGTTTGTTGATTCTGTTTGTGTCTGCTACCCTCAGCCTGCTGCCCCAGCACACAACAGCGAACATGATAGCACTGGCTACCACAGACTCGTAGAACATCCTCAGCATCGTCTGGCAGATGTTAAAGGACCTCCGTCTCCTCAGGAAATAGAGACGGCTCTGATCCTTCTTGTAGACAGCCTCAGTGTTCTTTGACCAGTCCAGTTTATTGTCAATTCGTATCCCCAGGTATTTGTAATCCTCCACCATGTTCACACTGACCCCCTGGTTGGAAACAGGGGTCACTGGTACCTTAGCTCTCAGGTCTACCACCAGCTCCTTAGTCTTTTTCACATTATGCTGCAGATAATTCTGCTTACACCATGTGACAAAGTTCCTACCGTAGCCTTGTTTTCAGCCTCATCTCCCTTGCTGATGCATCCAACTATGGCAGAGTCATCCGAAAACTTCTGAAGATGACAAGACTCTGTGCAGTAGTTGAAGTCCGAGGTGTAAGTGTTGAAGAGAAAGGGAGACAAGACAGTCCCCTGTGGAGCCCCAGTGCTGCTGATCACTCTGTCGGACACACAGTGTTGCAAGCACACGTACTGTGGTCTGCCAGTCAGGTAATCAAGAATCCATGACACCAGGAAAGCATCCACCTGTATCACTGTCAGCTTCTCCCTCAGCAGAGCAGGGCGGATGGTGTTGAATGCACTGGAGAAGTCAAAAAACATCAAGAAGTCAAAAATCTTGTAGCACAGTTAGAAATTGACAGGTATGACAGGTGGATCACACAAAAAGCAGGACGAGTCAGCAGGCCCAGCAGCATCTATGGAAAAAAGTACAGTTGTTGCTTCCGGCCACCAAAGGCTCCTGTACCTTTTAGCTGATGGCAGCAGTGAGAAAAGAGCTTGGCCTGGATGGTGATTAATGTCAATTCTCTGCAGCAACACTTCATGCAGCTGTGCTCAATGGTTGGGAGGGTTTTATCCGTGATGTACTGGGCCAAACCCACTACCTCTTGTTGGGTTTTCTGTTCAAACGCATTGATGTTCCCAGACCAGGCCGTAACACAGCCAGTCAGCACACTTTGCACCACACAGCTACAGAACTTTACCAAGGTTTTTGATGACTTGCCAATTCTCCACAGACTTCTGAGGAAGTAGAGGTGCTGTCATGCTTTCTTCACAATTATCTCTCTATAATGAGTCCAGGACAGATCTTCTGAGATAGAGACACCAGTAATTTAAAGTTACTGATGCACACCCTCTCTGATCCGCCAGCGATTACTGGCTTATTGACCTCTGGTTTCCCTCTCCTGAAGTCTATTATCAGTTCTTTGGTCTTATTGACATTGTGTGAGAGATTGTTCTTAGGACATGACTCAGCCAAATGTTCAGTCTCCCTCTTGTATGCTGATTCATCACCAACTTTGATACAGCTCAGAACAGTGGTGTCATCAGCAAACTTGTATATGGTGTTGGAGCTGTACTTTGCCACAGTCATAGAGTTCTGAGAGAGAATTGGCACTTGAGTTCATAATGGACCACTGGAAAATGATGCTGGTGGGGTCGTATGAAAGAAATGGCAGATGAACTTGATGAGAGCATTGCATCAGTCTTCACAGTGAGAGAAAACAAAAGCTAGCAGTGTGCCAGAGGTCTGGGAGTTTTAGGGAACAGGAGGAGTGCCATTGCCATTACAAAGGGAAAAGTGCTTGGCAAACTCTAATATCTTCAGATGGAAAAGTCACATGGACCAGAGGGACTATATTCCAGATCCCTAGGAGAGGTTGCAGAAGAGTTAGTGGAAGCATTGTTAATAAGCATTCAAGAATCACTTGATACTGGCGGGGTCCCAGAAGGCTAGAAGATTATAAATGTCATTCCACTCTTTAAAAAGGGAGGAAGGCAAAAGAAAAGTTGTTATAGGCCAGTTAGCCTAACCTCAGTGGTTGAGAAAGTGTTGGAGTTCATTATTAAGGAGGAGGTTTCAGGGTACTTGGTCTAATGATAACATAAGTCAAAGTCAACATGGTTTATGTGAAGGGAAAGCTTCCCTGACATATCTGTTAGAGTTTTTTGAGGAAGTAGCAAGCAGGATGGATAAATGAAAGGCAGAGAAAGTCATTAAGTTGGATTTCCAGAAGGCATTTGATAAGGTGTCACACATGAGACTGTTTAAACAAATAAACTCCTAAGACATTACAGGAAAAATACTGGCACGGGCAGAGGAATGGCTGACAGACAGGAGACAGCGAGTGGGAATAAATGGGGCCTTTGCTGGATGGTTCCTCAGTTGTCAGTACTGTGACCTCTACTTTTCACATTGTTTGTCAATGATCTGGGTAATGTAAGTGATAGCTTTGTGGCAAAAGCTTGTAGATGATACAAGATAGGTGGAGGGATAGGTAGTGCTGAGGAAGCAGGACTTAGACAAATTGAAAGAATGGGCAAAAAGTGGCAGATGAAATACAGTGTTAGGAAATGTACAATAATACGTTTTGGTAAAAGGGACAGTAGTGTGGACTATTATCTAAATGGGGAGAAGTCTGAAACACCAGAGGTGCAGAGGGACTTAGGAGTCCTGATGCATGATTCTGAGAAGCTTAATTCATAGCTTGAGTCTGTGGTAAAGAAGGCAAATGCAATGTTGGCATTTACTTCAAGGGAAATAGAATATAAATGCAAGGAGATAATGCCGAGCTTTTATAAGACACTAGTCAGGCTGAGCTTGGACTTTTGTTGACAGTTTTGGGCCCCATATCTCAGTTAGGATGTGTTGTCATGGGAGAGAGTCCAGAAGAAGTTCACATGGATGATTCCTGGAATGAAGGGGTTAACATTTGAGGAGTGTTTGGCAGCTTTCGGCCTGTACTCACTGGAAATTAGAATGCCTGGGGAGCTCATTGCAATCTATCAAATGTTGAATGGACTAGATAGTGTGGCTGTGGAGAGTATGTTTCTTATGGCGGGGGCATCTAGAACTAGAGAGCACAGCCTCATAATTGTGGGGCGACCTTTTAGAACAGGGGTAAGGAGGACTTTTTTTTAGCCAGAGTGTGGTGAATGCTCTGCCACAGACTGCAGTGGAGGCCAAGTCTGTGCGTATATTTAAAACAGAAGTTTGTTGTTTCCTGACAGCTCAGGGCATCAAGGAATATCACGAGAATGTAGGTGTAGGGGGTTGAGAGGGATCTGTCATGCTGGAATGGTGGAGTAGACTCGATGGGCTGAATGGCCTAATGCTGCTCCTATATCAACTGGTCTTATGGTCTTATAGGATTGGGAAGATGTAGAATCCTTGTGGGTGAAGTTCAGAAACTGCAAAGGTAAAAAGCTCTTGATGGGAGTTGTATGCAGACCTCTGGACAGTAGCTAGGATGTGGGCTACAATTTACAACAGGGGATGGAAATGTCATGTAAAAAGGGTAATGTAATAATAGCCATGGGGTTTTCAATTTGCAGGAAGACTGGGGAAATCAGGTTAGTGCTGGATCCCAAAAGAAGGAATTTGTAAGATGCCTGCGAAGTAGCTTGTGGTTGAGCACACTAGGGTAAAGTCTGGATTTGGTCTCGTGTAATCAGACTGTGATCATAATATGATAGAATTCACCTTGCAGTTTGAATGGGAGGGGAGAAGCTAAAATCAGATGTATCAATACTGCAGTGGAGTAAAGGGAACTACAGAGGCATGAGAGTGGGCCTGGACAATGTGATTGGAAAGGGAATTAGCAGGGATAATGTCAGAGCAGCAATGGCTGGAATTTATAGGAGTAGTTCAGAAGGAACAGGGTAGATAAATATCAAAGTTTCAGAAATATTGTGAGGGGAGGATGAGGCAACTATGGCTGAAAAGAGGATGTCAAAGACAGTATAAAATCAAAAGAGGGCAATCAGTAAAACAATTTTTGGAAACTAGAAGATTTTAAAAACAAAGTGAAAACAATTAAAAAATGGTAAGATAAGATGAAATCAGAAGATTAATTAGCCAATAACATAGAAGAAGATACCAAAAGCTTTTTTTCAGATATACGAAGAGTAAAAGAGAGGCAAGTGGAAAATGACGCTGGAGAGGTCGTAATGGGGAATAAGGAAAGGTGGACAAACTTAATAATTATTTTGCGTTGGCTTTCACTGTGAAAGATACCGTCACTATGCCAGAATATCCAGTGTTGGGGGCAAAGAGAGTGTAGTTGATGTTACTAGGAAGGAGGTACTTGTGTAGCCAACAGGTCTGAAAGTAGCAGAAATGTTTGAGGAGGGGTTAGTGGTGATCTTTCCATAGAAACCACAGAAAAACTACAGCACAGAAACAGGCCTTTTGGCCCTTCTTGGCTGTGCCGACCCATTTTCTGCCTAGGCCCACTGACCTGCACACGGACCATATCCCTCCATACACCTCCCATCCATGTATCTGTCCAATTTATTCTTAAATGTTAAAAAAGAACCTGCATTTACCACCTCCTCTGGCAGCTCATTCTGCAATCCCACCACTCTCTGTGTGAAGAAGCCCCCCCTAATGTTCCCTTTAAACTTTTCCCCCATCACCCTTAACCCATGTTCTCTGGTTTTTTTCTCCCCTTGCCTCAGTGGAAAAAGCCTGCTTGCATTCACTCTATCTATACCCATCATAATTTTATATACTGTACCTCTATCAAATCTCCCCTCATTCCTCTATGCTCCAGGGAACAATCTGTAGACTCTGGACTGGCTTCAGGGGAATGAAAAATTGTAAATGTCACTCCACTCTCTAATGAGGAAAATTTAAAAACAGGAAATTATAGGCAACAGGAAACACACAGATTGACAACAAAGGTCTGTTCATTTCACTCACGCAGGTATAACATGTTGAAAACCACAGATGCAAATTCACACAGAGGCAGAAGTGACAGGAGTTCCTGGAACAGGGCGGTGAGGTAAATAGGAGGACGGTAAGCCAGAAATTCAAGAGTGTTGGGGGCAGAGTGAGTGTGAGTGCTTCAAACACCATCTATAAAGGTGCGGTTTGCAGAAATGTGGGCAGAATTTTAATGATGACCAAGTGGTGTACAGCAGGCAGATAGACCGGCTAGTCAGCTAGAAAGAGACAGAAAGATTAATAGAAAAGTGGAGGGGGGATTTCAAGAGAGATGCCATGCAGTGTGTTGGGCTGAATATTCTGTTTCCCTGCAAAACATTCCAAATTATTTGCTCTTGCTTCCGTGGGCATTACAGATGTAATAGGAACATCCCTCTGGTAATTCTGCCCTGTTCTGTTCTCTTATTTGTTAAAGGATGCAGACAGAGGGAGAACAGAGGGGTTTCACATCCTAGAACAGGTAACATTTGGTAAAACATCGCACATTGAAACACGATGTGTTGGTACAAAGTGAGATGTTGGGGGGAGTGAGAAAGTGTAAGACAGCAGAATTGAGAGAGCAAGGGAAGGAGTCACAGACTCATGCAACACAGAAGCAGGCCATGGTGGATTTCACTTTGCAGGTAGATGGGGAAAATCATGTTGGTACTGGATCTAAAAGAAGGCAATGGCAGAATGCCTACAAGATTGCTTTTTATAACAACATGTGGTTGTGCCCAGCAAGGAAAAGGCAGCTCTGGATTGGGTATTGTATAATGAGCCAGTGATGATAACATAACAGAATTCACCCTGCAGTTTGAGAGGGAGAAGTGAAAATCAGATTATCATCGTTACTGTGGAGGAAAGGAAACTGCTGAGGCTTGATAAAGGAGGTAGCTGAAGTTTATTGGAGGGCAACACTGGCAGGGATGATGGCAGAAATGCAACAGTTGGAGTTTCTGGGTGCAATCTGGACGGCCCAGGATAAAGCAATCCCAAATGCAATGTGGTCTAACGGAAGGTTGAGCTGACAAGGGAAGTCAAAGAATGCATGAAAAGAAAACACAAGGCATGCATAGCAAAATTGCTGTTAAGGTATAGGATTGGGAAGTTTTTACAAAGCAACGGAAGGCAAAATTAAAATGCAGTAAGGGGAGAAAAGTGAAATATGTGGGTAAGCTATCCAATCATATAAAATTGGATGCAAGGAGATTTTTTCAGATATATAAAGAGTAAAAGAGAAGTGAGAGTGGAGATCGGACCACTGAAAAATGATACTGAGAGGTCGTAAAGGATGACAAAGAAATGATGAATGAACTGAAAATGTATTTGGTGTCTGTCTTCACTGCAGAAGACGGTGTGGCAGAATTTGGGAGTGTCAGGGGGCTATCACTATCTGGAATGGAATGAAGAGGTGGTAATCTACTGGATCAGAAAAAGCTGCAGACAATTGCAAATAGCCTACTCCTTCCAGCGTGTTACTCTCCCCACCAGTGAGGACATCTTGAACAGGCAATGCCTCAGAAAGGCAACATCCAGCATTAGGGGATCCATCACCCAGGGCATGCCCTCTTCTCATTGTTACCGTCATGGAGGAGGTACTGGGGCTTGAAGCCACACACCCATTGTTTTAGCAACAGCCTCTTCCACACCGCCCACCAACATCAGCTTTATGAATGGACCATGAACTCATGTACTCCATCTGTTTTCTTTTTCATATTTTGGCTCTTTTTTTGCTCTACTAACTTAAATACTATGTATAAATGCATTGTATTTTACAGTGTTTAATTATTATTGTGTTGCATTGGACTGCTGCCACAATACAACGAATTTCACAATGTTTGACAGTGATATTAAACCTGATTCTGATTCTGCTGTTACCAAAGAGAAGGTGCTTACATTTCTAAAAGAGATAGCTGAAGGGTTTAAGGAGGCATTAGTAATGGTCTTTCAGAAATCACTCGATTCTGGGATAATTCAGGAGGACTGGAAATTTGCAAATATCAGAAGACAAAAAATTATAGGGCAGTTAGCATGACTTCAGTGATTGGTAAGATGTTGGTTTCATTATTAAGTATGAGATTTTGGGGAGCTTGAAGGCACATGATAAAATAGGATGTCATCTATATAGCTTCTGTAAGGGAAATTCTTGCCTGACAGAGCTGTTGGAGTTCTTTGAGGAAATAACAGGCAGGATAGACAAAGGATGGTCAGAAGATGCTACTTACTTGGATTTTCAGTTGGTTTTTAACAAGGTGCTGCAAATGAGTCTGCTAAACAAAATAAGAGCACAGGAACTATATCAGCGAGATGGATGATTTGCTGATTGGCAGAAGACATTGAGTGGAAATAAAGGGGATCTTTCTGGTTGGCTGCTGGTGACTAGTGGTGTTCCACAGCGGTTGGTATTGGGACTATTTATTTTCACATTATATTAGGGTCAGGTCACTCGTCTGAGTGCTACTGGTACTGTGTAACCCAGTACTACCTTTCGCATGGTCAGGTGGTCGGAGACTAAACCGGCTCCCCTACCAGTTGCCTGGTGAGGATGGTGGCTAGACACCCTGCAGGACAAATAACAAGACCTGCCAAAGGGCGGACAAACCCTATTATAGGGTCAACGGCCATCTTGCAAACATGTGCCGTGAAGTGCGGAAAGGGCATCCCTTGCATCAAATGTTGGTCCAGCCATTCATCTTCAGAAGTTTTCTGATGACTCTGCCATAGTTGGATGCATCAGCAAGGGAGATGAGGCTGAGTACAGGGCTATGGTGGGAAACTTTGTCACATGGTGTGAGCAGAATTATCTGCAGCTTAATGTGAAAAAGACTAAGGAGCTGGTGGTAGCCCTGAGGAGAGCTAAGGTACCGGTGACCCCTGTTTCCATCCAGGTGGTCAGTGTGGACGTGATGGAGGATTACAAATACCTGGGGATATGAATTGATAATAAACTGGACTGGTCAAAGAACACTGAGACTGTCTACAAGAAGGGTCAGAGCCGTCTCTATTTCCTGAGGAGACTGAGGTCCTTTAACATCTGCCAGATGATGCTGAGGATGTTCTACGAGTCTGTGGTGGCCAGTGCTAACATGTTTGCCGTTGTGTGCTGGGGCAGCAGGCTGAGGGTAGCAGGCACCAGCAGAATCAACAAATTCATTCGTAAGGCCAGTGATGTTGTAGGGATGGAACTGGACTCTCTGATGGTGGTGTCTGAAAAGAAGATGCTGTCCAAGTTGCATGCCATCTTGGACAATGTCTCCCATCCACTACATAATGTACTGGGTGGGCACAGGAGTGCATTCAGCTAGAGACTCATTCTACCGAGATGCAGTACAGAGCATCATAGGAAGTCATTCCTGACTGTGGCCATCAAAGTTTACAACTACTCCCTTGGAGGGTTAGACACCCTGAGCCAATAGGCTGGTCCTGGACTTATTTCCATCTGGTGTAATTTACATATTATTTAATTATTTATGGTTTATATTGCTATATTTATACTCTATTCTTGGTTGGTGCAACTGTAACGAAACCCAATTTCCCTCGGGATCAGTAAAGTATGTCTATCTATCTATCAATCACTGCTACAGAACTTCCCCCAGCCGTCTTGGAGCCCACCATGCCTCTGGATCTGGGAGGGGATGTCGAGAGGGTGGGTCTGGACCTGTGCAACCCTCTACCCATTCACACACACGCTGTTCCTTTCTGAGAGGTGGGGTTCCACCCCACTAGCTGACTGAAAGGAACCATCATCATCCTATGGGATGGATAGCCAGAGAGAGAGATGTCACTGTTATGGATGATAGCTTTTTGCAACGTTTGTGGATGATAAGTGGAGGGACAGGTAGCTTTGAGGAAGCAGGATGTCTGCAGAAAGACTTGGATTAGGAGGATTGACAAGGTGTCAGATGGAACACACTGTAATGAATTATGTGGTCATACACTCCAGTAGAAGGAATAAAGGCATAGACTATTTTCTAAATGGAGAGAGAATTCAGAAATCAGAGAAGAAGCTTAGAACACTGGAGCTCAGAAGTGAGACCTTCTTCCCATGTAGTCCACGCCAAACTATTAATCTGCCTTGTCCAATCAAATTGCAACAGGCCCAGAGCCCTTCAAACCCCTCCCTCTCATGCACTGTACTTTACCAAATTCCTCTTGAATGTTGAAATGGAACCCACATCCAGCACTTCCAATGGCAACTTGTTCTATACTCTCGCCACGCTCTCAGTGAAGAAGATTCCACTCATGTTCCCCGAAATATTTCAATCGCTGTTTACCTTTACCCTATCTATAACCCTCATAATTGTGTATACATTTATCAAATCTCCCTTCATTCTCCTACACACTTGGGAATAAATTCCCAACCTTTCCAACCATATCCTATAATTCAGGGCCTCAATCCTGTCAACATTGTTGTAAATTTTCTCCAGTTCTAGTCTCACCCAGCTTGCATTTACCCTATCTATACCTATCACAATTGTGTGTACCTTTATTTCCTGTTGTAAATCAGGTCTTCAACTCCTGGTAACAGTCTTGTAAATTTTCTCTGCATTCTTAAAATCTTATTGGTATCTTTTCTGTGAGTAGCTGAACAGAACTACTATCTACCTATATGTGACCCTATCTACCTTTGATGTTACTTTCAAGGAATTATGGATGTGTATTCCCGGTTCCCCCTGTTCTGGGACATTCCTGAATGCCACTATGTAAGTCCTATCCTGGATTATCCTACCAAAGTGCAACACCTCACACTTGTCTGGATTAAATTGTTTCTGACAGTTTTCAAACTATCCTTCTGTAATCAAATATTTATATATCTGGTCCCTTAGAATATTTTCCAATAACTTACCCACTGCTGATGGCAGGCTGACTGGCCTGTAATTTCCTGGTTTATTATTTGAATCTTTTTTAATGATGGGACAACATCTGCAATCGTTCAGTCCTCTGACACTCACCTGATGCTGAGCATATTTTCAATGTCTCTGCTACGGCCCCTGCAAATTACTGCTGTAGCATCCCACAAGGTCCGAGGGAACACATTGTCAGATTCTTGGGGGTTTATACACCCTAGTTTGCTTCAAGAGAGCAAACGTCCCCTCCTCTCTAATCTGTATACAGTCCTTGCTTTGCTTCACTGTCTGTCTCCAGAGTAAATACAGATACAATATATCCATTTAAAATTTCCCCCTACGCTTTTGGCTCCATGCATAGAAGAACTTCATGAGGACCATTTTTTTTTTCCTGCTGTCATTTTGCTCTTAATATATCTGTAGATACCTTTGGGATTCTCCTTCAACTTTCTGCTACAGCAACCTCATGCTTTCTTTTAGTCCTCATGATTTCCTTGTTAAGCCATCTCCAGCATTTCTTCTTCTCCTCAAGTACCTAATTTTTTCCTTCCCCTACTTGCTAAGCTCCCCTTTCATCTTCTTACCCAGAACCTGAATATCTCTTGAAAGCCAAGGTTCCCAAAACCTGTTATATTTACCTTTTATTTTGACAAGAACATATAAACTCTATTGTCTCAAAATTTCACTTTTGAGGTCTTCCCACTTAACAAACATGCCTTTGGCAGAAAGCAACCTATCCCAATCTACACTTGCCAGATCCTTTCTGATAACATCAACATTAGCCTTTCTCTGATTTAGAATATCAACCTGAGGACCAGACCAAATCTGCTCCTCAATTGTCTTGAAACTAATGGCATTATTAAGCGGTTGGTGGTAACTGGCTGGCATCAGCACCGGACTTCGAGGTGACTTGTCCCAGGTTCAAATCCAGTTTGCTTCTGTGCTATCACAACCTTGTGCTTCTTGGAACAGTCTGCGATCTCTACAAATGTACTCTAAATCCAACTGACTATTGAGTGGTCTGTAATCCAATCCCTTTAATGTGGTCACGCATTTCTTATCCCTTTGTTCCATCCATATAGCCTCAGTAGTCAAGCTCTCCATCCTGTCCTGCTGGAACACAGCCGTGACAGTTTCCCTGACAAGTAATGTCACGACTCTCCCTTTAATCCCCCCTACCCTGTCCTGGCTAAAACAACAGAACTCTGGAATATTGAGCAGCCAGTCTTTTTCCTCCTGCAACCTATTCTCACTACAGGTTCATGATTCCACATGCTGGTCCAAACCCTGGGCTCACTTGCTGCTTCTATCATACTCCTTGCAGTGAACCTTAAATTGAAATATACAGAACCCAGGACATTAACCTCTCATGCTCAACCTTTTGATACCTGACTTTGTATCTCCAACTCGATGACCAACACCACCCCCCATACAAAAAATATCAACGTGCCGTTTGCTTTCCTAACTAATGCTGCCCCTTCCTGCAGTCTGAGATAAGCACCCTGTGGTGGTTCAGTGTGACTGCACACTTACTTCTGTGTGTAAAAGTCTCTGAATCTTTCATAAAGTTCTCTCTCAATTCCTTCTCAGTAACAGGCCCTGAATACAGACCATTGCCAACCTGATTGGGGGTTTACCCTGTATCTACTCTGATGAATGTGTGCTGTCCATTACAGAAGATATACAGCTTCCATTCCACAATTCTGACCTATTTTAAACGTGACAACAGTAATCCTGTGACTATTTTGTCTCCAGCACCTCTGTCCATTCCTGTTTTACTGCTCAAAACTGACCAATCACTGAACCCATGGTTGTAAGAGGAAGTCATTGACTGGGAACAATAGGCTGTTCATTGCAGAGGCTCAGGTTGTTTGTTTGTTTGCTTTGCATACCTTTCCCAAACATTCATCAGCTGTTGCACTGATCAGCTCAGACTTCATTGCTTCGAGAAGCCAGTGCGGATAGTAGTCGACCTGTCGCTGAGCCTGACACTGCTCATAGCAGAGAGTGAGGAGGTTGTAGGTGGTCCCATCTCCCTCCAGTCACACATCTACACCTCATCGGGAGTCACACGTGAGTAGACATCCTCACACATGCTATAGAACTTGAATTTTGTCTTGTGCTCTGTTTGCATATGTGTCTGTTGCACAGGGACAGTGTGTGGGGGTGGGGGAAGAGAGAGTGTAAATAAATTAAAGCTGATGGATCTCCTCTGTCTCATCCATGTGTGAGGGTTTCATGAAGCAATTCCTCAGCTCTATCTAGGGTTTCAATGAGGGAGCCCTCGTCTCTGTCTGTGGGGTCCGAGTGAGGGATATCTCACCTCCATCTGTGGCATCTCAGTGATGGAGAAAAGGAGATGAAACCTCTTACTGTGGGGTTACAGTGAAAAAGATCTCACCTTTGTCATGAAGGAGAAAACATAGAAAATAGGTGCAGGAGTAGGCCATTCAGCCCTTCGAGCCTGCACCGCCATTTATTATGATCATGGCTGATCATCCAACTCAGAACCCCACCCCAGCCTTCCCTCCATACCCCCTGATCCCCGTAGCCACAAGGGCCATTTCTAACTCCCTCTTAAATATAGCCAATGAACTGGTCTCAACTGTTTCCTTTGGCAGAGAATTCCACAGATTCACCACTCTCTGTGTGAAGAAGTTTTTCCTAATCTCGGTCCTAAAAGGCTTCCCCTCTATCCTCAAACTGTGGCCCCTCGTTCTGGACTTCCCCAACATCGAGAACAATCTTCCTGCATCTAGCCTGTCCAATCCCTTTAGGATTTTATACGTTTCAATCAGATCCACCCTCAATCTTCTAAATTCCAACGAGTACAAGCCCAGTTCATCCAATCTTTCTTCATATGAAAGTCCTGCCATCCCAGGAATCAATCTGGTGAACCTTCTTTGTACTCCCTCTATGGCAAGGATGTCTTTCCTCAGATTAGGGGACCAAAACTGCACACAATACTCCAGATGTGGTCTCACCAAGGCCTTGTACAACTGCAGTAGTACCTCCCTGCTCCTGTACTCGAATCCTCTCGCTATAAATGCCAGCATACCATTCGCCTTTTTCACCGCCTGCTGTACCTGCATGCCCACTTTCAATGACTGGTGTATAATGACACCCAGGTCTCATTGCACCTCCCCTTTTCCTAATCGGCCACCATTCAGATAATAATCTGTTTTCCTATTTTTGCCACCAAAGTGGATAACTTCACATTTATCCACATTAAATTGCATCTGCCATGAATTTGCCCACTCACCCAACCTATCCAAGTCACCCTGCATCCTCTTAGCATCCTCCTCACAGCTAACACTGCCACCCAGCTTCGTGTCATCCGCAAACTTGGAGATGCTGCATTTAATTCCCTCATCCAAGTCATTAATATATATTGTAAACAACTGGGGTCCCAGCACTGAGCCTTGCGGTACCCCACTAGTCACCGCCTGCCATTCTGAAAAGGTCCCGTTTATTCCCACTCTTTGCTTCCTGTCTGCTAACCAATTCTCCACCCACACCAATACCTTACCCCCAATACCGTGTGCTTTAAGTTTGCACACTAATCTCCTGTGTGGGACCTTGTCAAAAGCCTTTTGAAAATCCAAATATACCACATCCACTGGTTCTCCCCTATCCACTCTACTAGTTACATCCTCAAAAAATTCTATGAGATTCGTCAGACATGATTTTCCTTTCACAAATCCATGCTGACTTTGTCCAATGATTTCACCGCTTTCCAAATGTGCTGTTATCACATCCTTGATAACTGACTCCAGCAGTTTCCCCACCACCGACGTTAGGCTAACCGGTCTATAATTCCCCGGTTTCTCTCTCCCTCCTTTTTTAAAAAGTGGGGTTACATTAGCCACCCTCCAATCCTCAGGAACTAGTCCAGAATCTAACGAGTTTTGAAAAATTATCGCTAATGCATCCACTATTTCTTGGGCTACTTCCTTAAGCACTCTAGGATGCAGACCATCTGGCCCTGGGGATTTATCTGCCTTCAATCCCTTCAATTTACCTAACACCACTTCCCTACTAACATGTACTTCGCTCAGTTCCTCCATCTCACTGGACCCTCTGTCCCCTACTATTTCTGGAAGATTATTTATGTCCTCCTTAGTGAAGACAGAACCGAAGTAATTATTCAATTGGTCTGCCATGTCCTTGCTCCCCATAATCAATTCACCTGTTTCTGTCTGTAGGGGACCTACATTTGTCTTTACCAGTCTTTTCCTTTTTACATATCTATAAAAGCTTTTACAGTCAGTTTTTATGTTCCCTGCCAGTTTGCTCTCATAATCTTTTTTCCCCTTCCTAATTAAGCCCTTTGTCCTCCTCTGCTGAACTCTGAATTTCTCCCAGTCCTCAGGTGAGCCACTTTCTCTGGCTAATTTGTATGCTTCTTCTTTGGAATTGATACTATCCCTAATTTCTCTTGTCAGCCACGGGTGCACTACCTTCCTTGATTTATTCTTTTGCCAAACTGGGATGAACAATTGTTGTAGTTCATCCATGCAACCTTTAAATGCTTGCCATTGCATATCCACTGTCAATCCTTTAAGTGTCATTTGCCAGTCCATCTTAGCTAATTCACGTCTCATACCTTCAAAGTTACCCCTCTTTAAGTTCAGAACCTTTGTTTCTGAATTAACTATGTCACTCTCCATCTTAATGAAGAATTCCACCATATTATGGTCACTCTTACCCAAGGGGCCTCTCATGACAAGATCGCTAATTAACCCTTCCTCATTGCTCAAAACCCAGTCCAGAATAGCCTGCTCTCTAGTTGGTTCCTCGACATGTTGGTTCAAAAAACCATCCCCCATACATTCCAAGAAATCCTCTTCCTCAGCACCTTTACCAATTTGGTTCACCCAATCTACATGTAGATTGAAGTCACCCATTATAACTGCTGTTCCTTTATTGCACACATTTCTAATATCTTGTTTAATACCATCTCCGACCTCACTACTGCTGTTAGGTGGCCTGTACGCAACTCCCACCAGCGTCTTCTGCCCCTTAGTGTTATGCAGCTCTACCCATATCGATTCCACATCCTCCCGGCTTATGTCCTTCCTTTCTATTGCGTTAATCTCTTCTTTAACCAGCAACGCCACCCCACCTCCCCTTCCTTCATGTCTATCCCTCCTGAATATTGAATATCCCTGAACGTTGAGCTCCCATCCCTGGTCACCCTGGAGCCATGCCTCTGTGATCCCAACTATATCATAATCATTAATAACAATCTGCACTTTCAATTCATCCACCTTATTACGAATGCTCCTTGCATTGACACACAAAGCCTTCAGGCGCTCTTTTACAACGCTCTTAGCCCTTATACAATTATGCTGAAAAGTGGCCCTTTTTAATGCTTGCCCTGGATTTGTTGGCCTGCCACTTTTACTTTTCTCCTTAGTACTTTTTGTTTCTACCCTCACTTTACACCCCTCTGTCTCTCTGCACTGGTTCCCATCCCCCTGTTGTGAACTAACCTCCTCACACCTAGCCTCTTTAATTTGATTCCAGCCCCCCAACCATTCTAGTTTAAAGTCAGCTCAGTAGCCCCTGCTAATCTCCCTGCCAGGATATTGGTCCCCCTAGGATTCAAGTGCAACCCGTCCTTTTTGTACAGGTCACGCCTGCGCCAAAAGAGGTCCCAATGATCCAAAAACTTGAATCCCTGCCCCCTGCTCCAATCCCTCAGCCACGCATTTATCCTCCACCTCATCGCATTCCTACTCTCACTGTCGCGTGGCACAGGCAGTAATCCTGAGATTACTACCTTTGCGGTCCTTTTTCTCAACTCCCTTCCTAGCTCCCTATATTCTCCTTTCAGGACCTCATCCCTTTTCCTACCTATGTCATTGGTACCTGTATGTACTACGACCTCTGGCTCCTCACCCTCCCACTTCAGGATATCTTGGACACGATCAGAAATATCCCGGACCCTGGCATCCGGGTCTCTGGACTGCATCCACAGAATCGCCTATCTGACCCCCTTACTATCGAGTCCCCTATCACAACTGCCCTCCTCTTCCTTGCCCTACCCTTCTGAGCTACAGGGCCGGACTCTGTGCCGGAGGCACGGCCACTGTTGCTTCCCCCGGGTAAGCTGTCCCCCCAACAGTACTCAAACTGGAGTACCTATTGTCAAGAGGCACAGCCACCGGGGTACTCCCTATTACCTGACTCTTCCCCTTCCTCCCTCCTAAAGGAGATCCACCTCTGCCTGTGGGGTTTCAGTGAGGGAGAGAGGTATCTATCCCACTATAGATCGATATCCATTTTGATCCTCAGTTCCCATTAGTACTTACAATTTGTCCTCAGCCTCAGTGTACCATTTCTCACTGAGTTAATTCCAATCTTTCATTTCCAGAATGTTACCGGCTGAACTGATCATTTTTCTGCTGCTCCTGGGTTCTCTGGGTGAGTAATGTGTTGTAGGGACAATCTGCATGCTGTGTACAGTAAGAGGAAGTAGATGTTATTTATTGTTTCTGTAGCTGAGCAGAGACAGCCTGTG
Source organism: Mobula birostris (assembly GCF_030028105.1). Lineage (NCBI taxonomy): Eukaryota > Metazoa > Chordata > Chondrichthyes > Myliobatiformes > Myliobatidae > Mobula > Mobula birostris. The sequence continues at coordinate 59,799,243 of NC_092382.1, forward strand.
TTTGATGGGGAAAAGTACTGCAGGACATGGGGAACATTATGAAGCCAGTTTGACCCTGAAACATACAGCATTAAAGTTGGTGATCAGAAGCATCCAGATACCCGGTTCGATAAACCAATATTAGGGAATGCAGGGAGATGGGGAGGCAGAGATCTTTCAGCAGAGAATTTCAGGCTTGAAGACAGGAGAAAGCATGGCTGGCAATGCAGTGTTGTTCCCTTAGTAGACTCTATGAAGTATTTCTTTAGTTGATGGAGTCCACTTACATTTTCACTTGTTGGTGGTATACATATAGTTAAAATGATGATTTTACTGAAATTTTTATATTTATTTCAGAATATTCCTCTTTTTTTGACCAGGAAGTTTTTTGATCGGATTGATTCTATTATTTTATCTTTTATTTGGAATAATAAAAGACAAAGAATTAGTAAATGTCACTTACAAAAATTGAAAAAGGATGGAAGTCTTGCTTTGCCTAATCTAAGAATGTGTTATTGGGCTGTTAATGTGTGATATGTCTTTTTGGTTTACTGGGTTGATAAGAGTGATCGGCCAATTTGGGTAGACCTGGAACTGAAAGTTGTAAAAGAGTTTTATTTAACCTTGTTATTGGGAGCTCCTTTACCTATGCAATTCGTTAAAGCTGTTAGTTTAAACCTATATCCTGTGATTAAGTATTCTTTACAAATTTGGCTCCAATTCCACAATTTTTTTAATCTTAAAAAATTTAAACTTTGTAGCTTAATTTACTGAAATTACTTCTGTAAGCCTTCTTTGAGTGATCCAATTTTTTTACTTTGGGAAAATAAAGGTATTAATTCTTTTTTGGATTTATTTAAAGAAGATAGATTGATGTGTTTTGAACAATTAATTGATAAATATTCTCTTTCATACTCACACTTTCTGCAATACCTTCAAGTAAGACATTTTTTACAAAAATATTTAAGTAAGTTTCCTTACGTATTGGAGGCTGACCTGTTAGATACTATTATGAGTATGAATCCTTTGATTAAGCGTTCTATTGGAAGAATTTATAATTTATTAATGGGATAAGCGTCCTTTGTCTAAGATTAAACAGGATTGGGAAAAGGAACTTAATTTGGCTTTTATGCTGGAGGATTGGGTGCGGATTTTGAAGTTGGTTAACTCTTCTTCAATTTGTGCTAGCCATTCATTGATTTAATTTAAAACTGTACCTTGTTATCATTTGACAAAGGAGAGACTTTCTAAAATATTTTCTAATGTTGTTAGTCATTGTGATAGATGTAAAACTGAGATAGCTACACTGACACATTTTTTAGTCTTGTTCTATATTGGAACAGTTCTGGAAGTCGATTTTTCAGCAATTTCTAAAGCACTTAAAATTAATTTACAACGTAATAAATTAACTGTGCTTTTTGGAATAATTCCTCAAAATGTTCATGGTATTTCCGTGTCTGACCAACATTTTATTGCATTTGTTACATTGATAGCTAGGAGGGCCATTTTGTTGAAGTGGAAGGATACATCAGCTCCCACTTTGTCACAATGGTTCTCTCAAGTGATGCTATGTCTTAGTTTGGAGAAAATTAGAAGTCGAACCTTTGAACCTTTATTTGATTTTGAGAAAAGATGGGGCTCATTTGCTCATTATTATCATTTGAGTTAATTGATATAATTTTTCCACGATCTAATTGTAAATTTTTTCCTATATTTTCTTGCTGGTTATTTTTAGAAGCTTTTTGTATGATGCATGACTCTGGGGTCGTACACCTAATGGGTTCCTTTTTTTCTCACTTTTCTGCTTAGTAGATTTTTTTGTTATCACAAATTTTCTTTCAATCTTTAAGATAATGTCTTTTTTGAGACATTGTAAGTGTTGTTACTTCAATGTACTCGTTATCTTTCCTGTATAATATAACAATAAAAAGATTTAAAAAGAAAGAAAGAAAGGTAATGCAGTGATTACACTCCAAGAGGCTTGAACTAGAGAGGGTGTTAAGAGGCTGGAGGTGATTACGCTGGGAGGAAGTGGTGAGGCGATGTTGGGATGTGAAAGCAAAGTTGGGTTGTATGTTACTTAACCAGATTAGTGAACACAGGGATGGTTGGTGAAGGAGCCTTGGGACAATTTCAGGTACAGCCAGCAGAGTTTGTGAAGGACAGAGGACAGAGTGGGAGGTAGCTGAAGATGTGAATGAGAGATGGACTGACGCAGAGGCAGAGCTGGGTGACGTCACAGAGGCTGAGCTGGGTGACGTCACAGAGGCTCAGCTGGGTGATATCACAGAGGCTGAGCTGGGTGACGTCACAGAGGCTCAGCTGTGTGACATCACAGAGGCTGAGCTGGGTGATGTCACAGAGGCGATTGTCACGGTGGGGAGAGGTGCGACTGGAGCCACATCTGTGACTGCAGCAGACCCGCCGGCTGAGGGAGAAGCCCCAGGAAGGGAGGTACCTGTGCTCCTCGGCAAGGCTTGAGGAAGGACCATTGGCAGTTCCAGTGACTCAGTTCAAACCTGACCTTCATGGAGTTTGCACCGTCTCCCTGTGACCACGTGGATTCAAAGGTTCTCTTGTTTCCCTCTCATGCCAGAGATGTTCACGTTTGGTTCAGAGTGAGGCAACATCTGTGGACAGGAGTAAAGAGTTGATGTTTCAGTTCAGGACTCTTTATCAGGAATGCAGGTTTGATTGGTTAACTGGCCACTGTAAATGGTTCTTTGTGTGGTGGTGGGTTAGATCCTGGGGGGAGGTGTTGGGTACATCTGGATGATGAAATGTGAATAGTGTTGGACTGGGGTAAGTTTGTGTTTTATGATCAGTGTTCACTCTGTGAGCTGAAGATCCACTTTCTGTGCAGGATATTCTGTATAAAAGCTGGAGCTTGATTGGTGAGATTCAGACAGGGCTCTTGCCGTTAGTCTGGGGGCATCTCTGGCCAGGTCACCTTCCATTTTTTAAAGTGGCCACTAAGTTTATCCCCAAAGACTTGGTCAACGTGGCCGTCTGAATTCCACTAATTCACCACACTCTGGCTAAATAAATTCCTCCATATCTCTGTTCTAAAGAGAGATCCCCGTATTCTGAGGCTTGCCTTCTGGTCCTAGACTCTCCCACTGTGGACATGTCTCTGCGTCCAGTTTATCAAAGCCTTTTCGTATTTGATAGGGCATATAATGGGACTTATCGATGGACACATGGATGGTAGAAGAATGGAGGGTTACGTCGACTTGCTCAGGCTTGTCCTGAAGTTCGTGTCCAGAATTGCTACCTCTCCTGTTGGTTTTGTTATGCTCGATTCAAGAATGGTCTCTTGGGTGGATTCCAAGAGCTCTACTGATTCTGCATCCCTCCTGTGGACCTAACCCAATTAGTGACAGGATAATTGAAACACCCTGTCTTCACACAGCTCATAAAGTTGCCACTGCATTTATTCTTTGATCTTCCACTGATGTTGAGCTGTCTGTTGTGCACCTCACAATGTGTATGGCCATTTAATCTTTCCCATTTTAACCAGAATGGCCGTGCAGGCACGTTTCTCCATGTATTCTTCCAGTGAATATAGCTCAAACTCTTTGTATTTCATCCGAAATTTGTAATTCAGAATGTTTGGTGGTTTCTTCTCCCAACACAAAGGCATGACACTATCATAAGCCCGTCAGAAAACTTGGTCTCATTTGTTCATCATATTTCTTTTCCTGATCACATCCATTACAATATGAACAATTGAGACAAGACACAAAAATGTTTTGCTTCTCTCTGCCATAATCCTTGTTACCTCTGCCTTCCCCACTCATATCGCTGCCTTTGGCTAATTCCTCTGTACTCCCATACCCCTGTGTCTTTTTGAAAGCTCTGAGCTGCAGATCGGAGACTTCAGAATGTAGATTCAGGCTGATTTGTGGAACAATACTGACTTAATTATACAGGGATATGGACACATTAGAGTGTTTCACCACGTTACAGGAAAATTAGAAAACATAATGCATTGTCCAGTAAATTAATTCAAAAAAGAAACACATTGATTTTAGTCACCCCATCGTTTTTGCAGTTCAGAAATTAATCACTGTTTTTCCGCATTTCTAATCAGTGCACTCAGTGTACGTAAAGGTTTGAGATGATATTATTTGAATGAAGTGTTTTCATACTGAAACCTGAGTTCTGTGAGGGTTTCTAACCTGTTGTTTTATTCTGGCAGGTACTGTTTGATTGTATGCCTGAGATCATCAGTTTTGTTTCTGACTTTTAAGTATCAATGTAAGCTTCTCTGTGACAGACTGAGCTGCCTGCTCACAGGGAGTTAGTTGGGACTTTGAATGTTCTATAAGAGCAAAAAACATTGGAGCAGAATTAGGCCAGTCGGTCAGTCGAGTCTTCTTCACCACTCCATCATGGCTGATTTATTATCCCTCTCAATCCCATACTCCTGCCTACTCACCATAACCTTTGATACCCTGACTAACCAAGAACCTGTCAACCTCCGCTTTAAATATACTCAGTGACTCGGTCTCCACAATCATCTATTGAAATGAACTTCACAGATGCACCACCCTCTGGCTAAAGGAATCCCTCCTCATTTCTGTTCTAAATGAATGTTGCTCTGTTCTGAGTTTGTCCCTCGTGGTCCGAGACTCCACATCCACGCTATCTAGGTCTTTCAATACTTAAGAGGTTTCAATGAGATCCTAGCTCATTTTTCTAAATTCCAGCTAGAAAAGCCCAGAGTTATCAAATGCTCCTAATACATTAACCCTTTCATTCCTGGAATAAATCTTGGGAACCTGCTCTCGATCCTCTCCCACGCCAGCATATCTTTTCTTAAATAAGGTGCCCAAGACAGCTCTCTATCTTTTAAGATTGGCTAAGCCTCCATATCTCATCCTTGTTCATATATTCTAGACCTCTCGAAAAGAATGGTAACAGTTCATTTGCCTTCCTTACCACAGACTCAGCATGCAAGGTAACATTTCGGGAATCCTGCACAAGGACTCATAAATCCGTTTGCATCTCTCATTTTTTAAAATTTTCTTCTGGCTTATAATATTGACTATGCCTTTATTTCTTCTACCAAAATGCATGAGCATACACTTCCCTACATTATTCTATCTGCCACTTCTTTGCCCATTCCCCCAATGTGTCTAAGTCCTCCTACACACTCCCTGCTTTCTCAGCATTACCTGTCCTCCACGTAGCTTTCTATTCTCTGAAAATTTGGCCACACAGCCATCAGTTCTATTATCCAAATCATGGCCAGATAATGTGAAAAGAAATGGTCCCAAAACTAACCCTTGTGGAACACCACTAGTCATCAGCAGCCAGTCAAAAATGCCCTGTTTATTCCATGTTTTGCCTGCTTCAAGTCAGCCAATATTCTATCCACATTAGTATCTTTCCTGTAATGCCATGGGCCCTTATCTTGTTAAGCAGGTTCATGTATGGCAGCTTGTCAAAAGCCTCTGTTAATTCAAGTAAACAACATCCATTGATTCTGCTTTCATCTATCCTGCTTGCTATTTCCTCAAAGAAGTCCATCAAATTTGTCTGACAAGATTTTCACTGAAGGAAACCATGCTGACTTTGGCCTACTTTATCATATGCATCCAACATCTTCCCAACGACTGAAGTCAGGCTAACTGGCCTTTTATTTCCTTTGTTTTGACTCCTTCTGTTTTTAATGAGTAGATAGACATTTGTGATTTTCCATTGCTCCAGAAACATTCGAGGATCTTGTAATTCTTGAAAAATCAATATTAATTCCTCCACAATCTCTCACTTGCCTCTTTTAAAACCCTATGCTTTAGCCATCTGGTCCAGGTGACTGATCTACCTTCAAATCTTTCGGCTTCCCAAGCACCTTTTCCATAGTAATGGCAACTCTCTTCCGTCCCCGACACTCTTAATGTTCTAATGCAAAATACCCATTGAATTCATCCATCATTTCTTTGTACCTCATTATTAACTCTCTGGTGTGTCACGTACCCCATGATGGGTTAAAGAACCAGCAGAAATGGAAAACACTTTGGAGACCAGTATTGCTACTAACTAGTGATATTTATTAGTAACTACGCAATACAGTAATATAAATGCAGATAAATCAAACAGGTTAGCAATGATTATATATGTAATTGTGGAAATATAGGAAAACCAAGCTTCTTCAAGTCTAGGGGTAAATAGATAGTCTTACAATGATGAGTAAAGTTCAGTTCAGTTCGTGGTATTGAGGTGAGTAGTGATGGAAAGAGAGAGAGGAAGAGATTTGAGACTTCAGGTGAGCTGATGCCGTTGATCTTCCCGTTGTCACTGACTGTGACCACAACAAAAGGGACTGTTCTTCTGTGGTGGAGCTATCAACCCAGGTGAGGGTTGGACACACAAATAACTCCCCACCGGTCACGCCCTGTTCACACTGCGAGAGCCACTGATCGATCCTCCAAAAACCCACTTTTTCTGTGGGCAACAACAAAGCTCATTCATTGTCCAAAATCATGTGTCCCAGGTCTATCATCTGACCTATTTATGTCCCCGTGCTGAATACCAACTGTCATTCACACAGCTCCTCCCTTCTCTGTCTGTAAGAACGTACAAACAGACAATGTCCTTGTAGAAAGTATAAACAAACTGTGAGCAGTCTTCGTCTCTCTCTCTCTCTCTCTCTCTCTCTCTCTCTTAAAAACAAGATATCAGTGTTAAGTAACTCTCTCTCTCTCTTTTCAAAAGCACAGTTCATAGGGGTAATTCAGGACCCCATCGCAGGTGTTATTTTCCAGTGGTCCAACATCCGTTCCTACTTCTCTTTTACTCTGACAAACTCTTTTGGTTATACCTTCATATTTCATCATTTCTCACATTTTTTTTCAGTTGACTTCTGTTGATTTTTGAAAGTTTCCTCATCCTTGATTTTCCAACTAATGTTTGCTCTATTACATGCCTTTGCTTTTGCTTTAATGCTGTCTTTAACTTCCCTTGTCAGCCATGGTTGCCTTATTGTCCCTTTAGAATATCTCTTCATCTTTGATTGTATCTATCCTGTGCCTTCCCGAATTGCCCCAGAAACACACGTTCCCTGCATGGCCACATAGTTTGTTCCTGGTTCTCCTCTTTCCTTCCACATCACAACGACTTGCAGGAATGGAGTTGGGTGGGGGATAGCAAAGGCTGAATGATCAGTGAATATTAGATAAAAAACAGGTCATCTTTCTGTCCCTCATTTGCAGCCTCCACCACCGGTGATCCATGTGAAAATCACACCATCCTGGATCAGCCCTGGAGGAGCTCGAATTGCTCTGACACTCGGTGCAGTGGTCGGTGGATGGATGATGGACACATTACAGAAGGATGGTACAGATTTAGCAGGTGAGGTTCAGCAGCTCCTGCTGCTTACATCTCCTGGGTTCCCAGTTACATCTTAAGGGGATGGTATCAGTGAATTCATCATCATCTTCCTGGCTCTTTCTATATTCCATGTGTGAGCTAGCAATATAAATTGCCCTCTAGATTCCCTAGCCTAAGCAAATATATCAGTTGGTGGGGTAGAGATATTCAAGGAGATGTGACACGGTCTTTCCCTCTACTAGCCTGCAGGTCACCCTTGGGCAAGGTGTCCCACCTGCTTAGACCTCACCACACTGCACCCCCCCACCCCCAGCACCGACGTGGGACACATGAAGCTAGGGGAGCAGGTAGTGGATGGCCATATAGCAGTTGCTGCATATCCCAGGTCCTGTTTATGTGACCACTGATGCCAGCAGACTATCCTTGAAGAATATGGATATGGCTGGGGTCAGCGTCTTGTAAAGATACTGCCCAGTAGAAGGGAACAGCAAATCACTTCTGCAGAAAGGTTTGCGAAGAACAATCATGGAACGACCTTGATTGGCCATGGTCATATGACACAGCAAATTATAATAACAAAAAATGTAAATGAGCCAGTTGTGTTTTTGGTTAGAGGAAGTGGTGAATGGTGGTGAAAGGATCATTTTCCAAGGGTATAGTCTGAACCTGATGGGCTGAATGGTTTCCTTCTGCATTTAGACTGTATATCATGAGGGTAAAATGTGATAGAATGAGTCGAGCAGAGATGCGACGAATGTCACTTCTTTGGAGGGGGCAGTGTGTGGGTGCAGGGAAGAGGAAACTCCCTCACTCATCTTTGAGGAAATGATCATTTGCACAGGAATTTAGAAGGGGCAGAGGACAAACGAAGTTTCCTGTGATCTGACCAGAGCTGGACAGTGTGTGGATATAATAGACCACAGTTCCTGGTCTGGGACTGACTCTCTGATCATTGTTTCAGTCATGGCAATGTGAAGATCCCCGAGACTACGGTTCCATTCTTTCACTGCTCTGCATGGAGTCCAGGCTGGTTAAAAGGTAGGTTTACAAGAATTTACCACAGTTATTATTGAGTAGGGTAAGATTGACAATCTCAGTCTCTTGTGACCTGAAGGGCTATGTTGGTTGGAGTCAGGGCTTTAGTTGGCTGCAGTAGGGTAATCAGTAGAGTTCACAGAGGGGTTTCCTCACAGTTACTCAGTCTCCACTCCAGTTGTGGATCTTTATGGAGTCCAGAGGAGGGGTGGCTTTGCAGGAGTGTTGTGGATCAACCTTCTTGACCCCCTTACAGATTGAATATAGCACCACTTCATTCAAAGTTGTTCTTTCATTAAAAATTCTCTTTTGCCCTTCACGACGATAGTGTTTAGGCAAGCAGTGAAAGCCCTCCATTGCCCAGTTCCATTCCAATATCCTGTGATCTTATGGACAGGAATTCACAACCTTTTTCTATGCCACGGACCCCTCTCATTAAGACCATAGGAGCAGAATTAAGCCATTTGGCCCATCAAGTCCACTCCACCATTCAATCATGGCTGATCCTTTTTCCCCTCTTCTGCCCCGCTCCCTGGCCTTCTCTCTGTAACAGCTGAAGCAATGACTAATCAAGACTCTCTCAACCTCCACCTTAAATACATCCAGTGTCCTGGCCTACACAGCTGCCTGAGGAGGGTCTATGGCCCTCAGGTTGGGAGCCCCTGTCCGAGGACATTACCAGCATGAAGTGACCTCAGGGTACGTGGATTGAGGGGAGTGGAATGTGAACTTTTGACTGAGAATGGAACGGTCCTTGTGTTGTGAACCATTGTGCTTTGGCAGGTACTGATATCATTCCCAGCTGTACCATGGCAGCAGATTCATTTTACAGTGTTTATAAACCTCATTCCAGGTTCCCATCCCGATGTGGGAGATGGCGAAGTGACCCGCACTATCTGTTTCAACTGGGCTCAAGGCAACCGGCAGAGAAAGACTTGCACCAAGCAAATAGACATCAGGATCAAAAACTGCACAGCTTACTTTGTGTACGAGTTGAAGCCGACACCTGGTGTTTACAGTGTGTATTGTACAGGTATGTCTGTCTTCATATCGGCGCTGTACATCTGTGTGTCTGTCAAACACAGTAAATTTCTGGGCCATCCAAATCTTTCAACAGCCAGAGTGGCCTGAATTTTCCAATTGGCCATCAGTGATCAGCTCACCTATTTTTCCCTGACGTCCAGAATGAGGCAAATGCTGTGTCTGAACTCAATGCCTTGACCAATAAAAGCAGGCATTCCATAAGCCACCTCAACCACCTTATCGACCTGTGTAGCCAGTTTCAAGGAGGTACGAACCAAGATCCCAAGATCCCTCCGCTCAGCAACAATACTGAGAACCTTGCCCTTAACAGTGTACTGTCTCTTTCCTGTATCAGTTTGTCTGAAAGTTTCAGGTATTGAAACTTTGTGAAAATTTAAATGAAGCTGAGTTACAGCAGTTTTATTGAACTGTGTTGAACACAGTAAAGCACACCAAATACTGCAGGAAACATCAATGAAAAATGACTATTAAGAGACTGGGAAGTTGTCCTGATATCCATGTACACTAACAGCTAAACTAGGCGAGGGTGGCTGTTCCCTGCAGGGCTTCCCACATTGAAACACAAAACCTGAATGCAGGTCCTTTTTTCTGGTGTGGAAGATCATTGTCAGAGTCAACACACAGAATGGGAGCTGAAGCAGAGACTGTTCGTTGCGTTTAGTGGACACCATAAGACCAAAAGATATCAGAGAATAGGCCATTTGGCCCATCGAGTCTGTTCTGCCATTTCATCATGGCTGATCCATTTCCCTCTCAGCTCCAATCTCCTGTCTTCATGCCCATAATCTATCAACCTCTGCCTTAAATATACCCACTGACTTGGCCTCCACACCCTACTGTGCCAATGAATTGCACCTATTCACTACTCTCTGGGCTAAAGAAATTCCTCCTCATCTCCATTCTAAGTGGACATATTGTATTTGTAGTTATTTTATTTCTTCCATCCAAGGGACTAAACACCTTTATGTTGCATCTTCAGCGCATTGTACAAGCTATAAAGAAGGGAAATGTGGGAGGATATTGCCCAACACTAGCACTGTATATTTCAAACAAGAGAAAATCTGCAGATGCCGGAAATCCAAGGACCGTACACAAAATGCTGGAGGAACTCAGTGGGCCAGACAGCATCTGTGGAAATGAGTACAGTCGACATTTCAGGCTGACACCCTTTGGCAGGACTGGAGAAAAATAGATGAGAAGATTTAAAAAGTGGGTGGAGGGGAGAGATATAAACACAAGGTCATAGGTGAAACCGGAAGGGGAGTGATGAAGGAAAGAGCTGCGAAATTGATAGATGAAAGAGTTACAGGGCTGGAGAAGTGGGAGTCTAGGAGAGAATGGAAGGCCATGGAAGAATGAAAAGGGGAGGAGAATCAGAGGGAGGTGATGGGCAGGCAAGGAGAGAGGGAAAAGGGGACGGGGAAACATCGACTGTACTTTGTTTCCATAGACGTTGCCTGGCATGCTTAGTTCCTCCAGCATTTTGTGAGGATTGCATACCTAAATGTTGTGTATACAACTATGTACAGTCAGATCAATGTACCATCAGATATACAATCAGATCAATGTAAAGCTGATTGCCTGGTGAGAGAATCTGTCCCGGATCCTGTTGGTCCTGGCCTTAATGCTACAGTACCGTTTGCCAAATGGCTATTCTGAGGCTGTGCCCTCTGTTCTAGACTCCCCTACCACTGATCACATCCACTGAGACAGGGGCTATGGTGACATCACTGGCAGTGTTTATCTCTGTTTATTTTACTGTTTCAGGACTGATTTTTTTAAAACTGTTATTCATGGGGCAGTAGATTGTCAGGGTGCATTTGAACACTAATTACGTTGATGAGTTACAGAAAATTGTTGTGGGGACACCAGCCTTTCGGTCCATTAAGAATGTGCTGACCCATTCTCATCAATGCGACATTTGCTCCCCCCACATGTACATCACTCGACCATATACCAGAGCAGTAAATGGTGGCTAATTAATCTACATATTTAAAAAAAAAAGCACCAGGTGAAATGTGATTACTAACAGAAGGTGGCAAATATGAGGGTTTAAAATTGGTTCATTAGCCTTCCCAAGGGGAAGGGAAGAAATGGGAGGTCTGAAGCTGAGGTGATGGTGGGGGGGGGGGTCGTGATAATGACAATCATGAGCGATTAGCAGCCCAGTAACAATGGATAGCACAATACTTTACAGTACCTTTAACCCAGGTTCAATTCCCACTGTTGAGCAAGGTTCACCAGAACAACTCCGGGGATGAAGGGGTTAACATACGGGGAGCATTTGGCAGCTTTTTGCCTGTTGTCACTGGAATTTAGAAGAATGCAGGGGAATCTCAATAAAACCTGCCGAGTGTTGAAAGGACCAGATGGAGTGGATGTGGAGAGGATGTTTCCTCTGGTGAGGGTATCCAGACCTAGAGGGCACAGTTCAAAATTGAGGGGTGACCTTTTAAGGAGGATTTTTTTTTTAGCCAGAGAGTGGTGAATCTGTCGAATGCCTTGCCACAGACTGCAGGATTTGATAGTTTCCTGATTGGCCAGGGTGTCAAAGAATATGGTGAGAGGGCTGGTGTGTGGGGTTGAATGGGGTCCGGGATCTGCCATGATGTAAAGGCTGAGTGGACTCAATAGGCTGAATGGCCTAATTCTGCTCCTATATCTTCTGGTCTTACGTTGCCTGCAAGAGCTTGTACGTTCTCCCTGTGACAGCACTGGTTTCGTCGAGTGCACTGAGTTGCGGCTCCTCAGAGACTGTGTTAGGGATCTGCAGCTGCAGCTTGATGACCTACTGCTTATCAGGCAAAGTGAAGAGGTGATAGACAGGAGCTACAGGGAGGTAGTCATCCCTAGGCTACAGGAGTCAGTAGTCATCCCTAGGCTACAGGAGTCAGAACACTGGGTCACTGTCAAGAGAGGGAAGTCAAATACCCGGATAGTGGAGAGCACCCCTGTGGCTGTCCCCCTCAGCAACAAATATCTTGTTCTGGATGCTGTTGAGGGGGATGACCTGACAGGGGACGCCCACGGTGACCGGGTCTCTGGCACTGAGCCTAGCGCTGTTGTGCAGGAGAGAAAGAGGGAGAAGAGGAATGCAGTAGTCGTAGGGGATTCCATAGTCAGGGGAACAGACAGGAGATTCTGTGAGCCTGACAGAGATACCCACATGGTGTGTTGCCTCCCAGGTGCCAGGGTATGGGATGTCTCGGATCGGGTCTTGAATATTCTAAAGGGGGAGGATGAGCAGCCAGTTGTCTTGGTACATGTTGGTACCAATGACATAGATAGGACAAAGGAAGAGGTCCTGAAGAGAGATTTCCAGGAGTTAGGAAGGAAGCTGAGAAGCAGGACCTCCAGGGTAGTAATCTCGGGATTGCTACCTGTGCCACGTGCTAGCGAGGGCAGGAATAGTAGGATCAGGCAGATGAATGCGTGGCTGAGAGACTGGTGTAGGGGGCAGGGCTTCAGATTCTTGGATAATTGGGATCTCTTCTGGGGGTAGTATGACCTGTTCAAAATGAACAGGTTACACCTGAACCCAAAGGGGACCAATATCCTGGCGGGAAAGTTTAATAGAGCTGTTAGGGAAGGTTTAAACTAATTTGGCAGGGGGATGGGAACCGGAATGATAGAGCGGAGGAAGGGGAAAACAGAAATAAATCTAAGATAGTGAGCAGTAAAGATGTCAGGAAAGACAGGCAGGTGATGGGGCAAATTTGTAGCCATTGGGATGGGTTGCAATGCAATAAAGTTGCAGTGAAATCAAAGCAAAAAGTATCAAATACTGGTCTTAAGGTGTTGTACTTAAATGCATGCAGCATAAAGAATAAGGTGGATGATCTTGTTGGCAGCTACAGATTGGCAGGTATGATATTGTACCCATCACTGAGACCTGGCTAAAGGATGCATGTCTCTGGGAGCTGAATGTCCAAGGATACACGGTGTATCGGAAGGATAGGAAGGTAGGCAAAGGGGGAGGCGTGGCTTTATTGGTAAGAAATGATATTAAATCATTAGAAAGAGGTGATATAGGATCGGAAGGTGCAGAATCTTTACGGGTTGAGCTAAGGAATAGCAGGGGTAAAAGGACCCTGATGGCAGTTATTTATAGGCCTCCAAACAGCTGCAGGGATGTGGACTACAAATTACAACTGGAAATAGAAAAGGCTTGTCAGAAAGGCAGTGTTATGATAATTTTGGGGGATTTTAACATGCGAGTAGATTGGAAAAATTAGGCTGGCACTGGATCTCAAGAGAGAGAATTTGTAGAATGTCTGTGAGATGGTTTTTTAGAACAGCTTGTTGTTGATCCCACTTGGGGATCGGCTGTACTGGATTGGGTATTGTGTAATGAACCGGAGGTGATTGGAGAGATTGAGGTGAAGGAACCCTTAGGAGGCAGTGATCATAACCTGATTGAGTTCACTGTGAAATTAGAAAAAGAGGAGCCGAAATCTGATGTGTCGGTGTTTCAGTGGAGTAAAGGAAATTACAGTGACATGAGAGAGGAACTGGCTAAAGTTGACTGGAAAGGGACACTGGCAGGAAAGACAGCAGAGCAGCAGTGGCTGGAGTTTATGCGAGAAATGAGGAATGTGCAAGACAGGTATATTCCGAAAAAGAAGAAATTTTCGAGTGGAAAAAGGATGCAACCGTGGTTGACAAGAGAAGTCAAAGCCAAAGCTAAAGCTAAGGAAAGGGCATACAAGGAAGCAAAAATTAGTGGGAAGACAGAGGATTGGGAAGTTTTTAAAACCTTACAAAAGGAAACCAAGAAGGTCATTAAGAGAGAAAAGATTAACTATGAAAAGAAACTAGCAAATAATATCAAAGAGGATACTAAAAGCTTTTTCAAGTATATAAAGAGTAAAAGACAGTTGAGAGTAGATATAGGGTGATAGAAAATGATACTGGAGAAATTGTAATGGGAGATGAGGAGATGGCAGAGGAACTGAACAAGTATTTTGCATCAGTCTTCACTGAGGAAGACAACAGGATAACGGACACTCAAGGGTGGCAGGGAAGAGAAGTGTGCGCAGTCACAATTACGACAGAGAAAGTACTCAGGAAGCTGAATAGTCTAACGGTAGATAAATCTCCTGGACCAGATGGAATGCACCCTTGTGTTCTGAAGGAGGTAGCTGTGGAGATTGCGGAGGCATTAGCGATGATCTTTCAAAAGTCGATAGATTCTGGCATGGTTCCGGAAGACTGGAAGATTGCAAATGTCACTCCGCTATTTAAGAAGGGGGCAAGGAAGCAAAAAGGAAATTATAGACCTGTTAGCTTGACGTCGGTGGTTGGGAAGTTGTTGGAGTCGATTGTCAAGGATGAGGTTACAGAGTACCTGGAGGCATATGACAAGATAGGCAGAACTCAGCATGGATTCCTTAAAGGAAAATTCTGCCTGACAAACCTATTACAATTTTTTGAGGAAATTACCAGTAGGCTAGACAAGGGAGATGCAGTGGATGTTGTATATTTGGATTTTCAGAAGGCCTTTGACAAGGTGCCACACATGATGCTACTTAACAAGATAAGAGCCCATGGAATTACAGGAAAGTTACATAAGTGGATAGAGCGTTGGCTGATTGGCAGGAAACAGAGAGTGGGAATAAAGGGATCCTATTCTGGTTGGCTGCCGGTTACCAGTGGTGATCCACAGGGATCAGTGTTGGGGCCGCTTCTTTTTACATTGTACATCAACGATTTGGATTATGGAATAGATGGCTTTGTGGCTAAGTTTACTGACGATACGAAGATAGGTGGAGGGGCCGGTAGTGCTGAGGAAATGGAGAGTCTGCAGAGAGACTTGGATAGGTTGGAAGAATGGGCAGAGAAGTGGCAAATGAAGTACAATGTTGGAAAGTGTATGGTTATGCACTTTGGCAGAAAAAATAAACGGGCAGACTATTATTTAAATGGAGAAAGAATTGAAAGTTCTGAGATGCAATGGGACTTGGGAGTCCTCGTACAGGATTCCCTTAAAGTTAACCTCCAAGTTGAGTCAGTAGTGAAGAAGGCAAATTCAATGTTGGCATTCATTTCTAGAGGAATAGAGTATAGTAGCAGGGATGTGATGTTGAGGCTCTATAAGGTGCTGGTGAGACCTCACTTGGAGTACTGTGGGCAGTTTTGGTCTCCTTATTTAAGAAAGGATGTGCTGACGTTGGAGAGGGTACAGAGAAGATTCACTAGAATGATTCCGGGAATGAGAGGATTAACATATGAGGAACGTTTGTCCGCTCTTGGACTGTATTCCTTGGAGTTTAGAAGAATGAGGGGAGACCTCATAGAAACATTTCGAATATTAAAAGGCATGGACAGAGTGGATGTGGCAAAGTTGTTTCCCATGATGGGGGAGTCTAGTACGAGAGGGCATGACTTCAGGATTGAACGGCGCCCATTCAGAACAGAGATGTGAAGAAATTTTTTTAGTCAGAGGGTGGTGAATCTATGGAATTTGTTGCTACGGGCAGTAGTGGAGGCCAAGTCATTGGGTGTATTTAAGGCAGAGATTGATAGGTATCTGAGTAGCCAGGGCATCAAAGGTTATGGTGAGAAGGTGGGGCAGTGGGACTAAATAGGATAAAATGGATCAGCTCATGATAAAATGGCTGAGCAGACTCGATGGGCCGAATGGCCTACTTCTGCTCCTTTGTCTTATGGTCTTATGGTCTTATTCCTCCCATGGTCCAAAGATGTACCCATTGGTCATTGTAAATTGTCCCACAGTTGGGATCGGGTTAAATTGAGAGATGCTGGCCGATGCAGAACGAAGGGCTGGAAAGGCCTGTCCACACTGTATTCAAAAAATAAAAATGAAAGCATAAATAAATAAAATCTGAGAATAGGAGAGAGACGTTGGAATGGTGGAGGAGAGACAGAGAAGAGTAGCAAAGCGATGGACAGGATTGAGGAGAGGTTGCAGGAGTGTGGCAGGGAACAGAGGTAGGCTGATGGGTGAGAGGAAGAGTGTGGATGGCACTTGTTACAGGGGAGAGAGTGCTGGGGGAGAGTGTAGCTGGGGATGAGGATAACACTGGGGAATGGTGGTGGGAAGTGGTGACATGGCCCTCAGGACTTTGATCAGCATCAGAGTGCAGAATGCACGCGACTATTTCAGCAGAAATTGATGATGGGGCTTCCTGCGTTACCACAACTCTGAGTGCAGTTGACTAACGTTCACCAGTACACCCAGAGTGAATGGCTGGGCTGCTCTTCCTGTTCCCCATCAGTTTCTCACTGGTGTGAGTTTGTGGGTGTGATGGACCAAGTGCAATGGAGCCAAGTTGTGGAATGAGGCAACGTTTCCACCATTTATTTGTGGGATTGATCACTGATTGGAGAACAAGACTGTTGCTTTTCCTGTGGGGATGGTGGAAGTGGACTGGGTGAATAAGATGTTGTGTGATATCAGGTGACCTTAAAAACTATTCATTGTCACCCTGTCCCTCAGTTACAGACTCCGCACTTGGTGATCCGTGTGCAAATTACGGCATCTTGGATCAGCCCTGGAGGAGAATGAATTCTCCCAGCACAAGAGAACAATGTATGTCTGACAAAAACCTTGAAGAAAGTTGGTACAGATTCAGCAGGTAATGAGGGAATAATGACTTCAAACCCAGCATGAAGGGAGATTGAAGGGTGTGGGAAGGGGAATTGCTGGAAAACCAGATTATCGGTCGTCACAATGGGGCAGCGGGCAACTGTAGGGCTAAGAGAGCTGACACATTCTGCACAGTGAGTGTGTGACCTGGAGGGAGAAATGGAAAATAGGGATGGAGAATTAAAAAAAGAGGATTAGATGGCATGGGGGAAGGTTGAAAGCAGACAGGGTGAGGATAGGGTTCAATTCTCAAAGTGAATACTCTGCCTCAATTTAGGAATCCATTCTCCAATTATTATTTCAGTTCCGGCAGATGGAAAATCCCCGAGGCAGCAGTTCCACAGGGCTGTTGCTGCAGGAAGAGACAAGGCTGGTTGGAAGGTAAGCTCAGAGTTCACAACAGTAGGGCTTAGTTTTCCTTTCAGGAGGGTCAGAGTGATGACCCAGGTCTCTGCACAAGCCCCTAAGCATGGACACTGATCTCCACGTCTCTGAAAGATGCATCCCACAGTCACTCAAACCATACACAAGTTTTGAATCCTCATGGAGTCTGGCAGTGGAGAGCCACCTTCCTGTTCTTCTCTGGCGGTGGCGTTGTGGGTCTGCCTGCTGACCACCCTGAGGCTACGGACTGGAACAACTGGGTTCCTGATTCAGCTGTGGATTCTCTTTCGTAAACTTCAATTCAGAATGCCATCTGCTTACTTTTATTGTTTGCAACATTGGATGGTTTACAATCTTTTTTTTAAAAAACAGGTTCTATAGCTTTTTTCTATTGTTTGGGATTGCCTGTAAGGAGACAAATCTCACATTTCTATATATTATGCATATTTTGCTATTAAATGTACTTTGACCTTTGAGCTTTAACATCGCTCCAGATCACACCCAGGAAAGATTTTGTGGCTCCATTGCTTGCAGTAGAGGAGCAGTTCCCAAGCAGCCCGGCCTGTCTCAGGGCACCCAGAGATCATGAACTAATAGAGTTATTGAAAGTGATGCTGTTTCTATTTCAAATCATGTAAATTCGGCTTTTCATTGCTGATTATCTGTCTTTAATTTGTGCTCTCTTAATCTGTGTGTTCCAATTTGCTTTTATGTTAAATTTATATTTAAATTGTTTGTATTTTAAGATTAAATGTAAAATGTTTTCTCAAGTACAGAAACACATATATTTATAATATTTGCAGTAAGTATGGTCAGGGTATGTTGTAAGTAAAAATAAAATCAAAATTAATTTCTTTACTTTGTGATAAGTGGATGTCCCTCACATTTCAACTCTGCACTGGGGAATCATTGAGAGGTTGTAAAGAAGTTTGAGTCCCTCAATATTGAGTAGTACCAGAACTTTACCGTTGTCCTTCACCACAATATGATTTCAAGACCAGTGAATGTCTCTGAGTATCAGTGAATCTCGATAGTCTTTGACTTTCTTATCTGGTTAGCCTGGGTAGTGGCTTTGTCGCCGTTTACTCCTCAATTACACTTCATTTACTTACGCACACCACAGTTCTGAAGTTTGAACACAGAAATACCATTTCTGTATGGAAATTGACCAGTGGTTACAGATATTGACCAATTGGTAACATTGTGTTTGATCAAACCCCTATTTGCATGATGAATCTTGAATCGCACAACAATAATACAGGTATTAATCATCAATATAACCAATACATTTAAAAAAAAAGGCGTCTGTTAGTCTTGCGAGATCATGGATCTGCACCTGGAAAGTCTTCGCTCTCCAGGGTGCAGGCCTGGGTAAGGTTGTATGGAAGACCGGCAGTTGCCCATGCTGCAAGTCTCTCCTCTCCACGACACTGATCGTGTCCAAGGGAAGGGCATTAGGACCCATACAGCTTGGCACCAGTGTCATCGCACAGCAATGTGTGATTAAGTGCCTTGCTCAAGGACACAACACGCTGTTTCGGCTGGGGCTCGAACTCACGACCTTCAGATCGCTAGTCCAATGTCTTAACAACTTGGCCATGTGCCCACCCAAAAAAGACCCATAATACTCAGAATTAATATACAGTAACTGTTACCCTAGAATCCTTCATTTGCATTCTTGTAATGCCAAATGGCTCCAGTGCCCTGCTGTGCCAAGTGAAGCTACGCTCTTCAAAGATTTCTCTTCAGAGACTCATCTTGCTCTATCCCACTTTATCCTCCGTTGGCTCTACACTTTAACTTCCTTAATTGCTCCCTCTTTCACCATTCACCCATTCCTGTTTTCCTCTCTCATCTCACCTCCTTACCTGCCCATTACCTTCTGGTGCTCCTCCCCGTTCCCTTTCTTCAATGGGCTTCTGCCCTCTCCTGTCAGATTCCCCTTTCTCCAGCCCTTTATCTCTTTAAGCAATCGACTTCCCAGCTTCTTACTTCAACCCTCCCCCTCTCACAGCTTTACCGATCACCTACCACCTTGTACTTCTTCCTCCCTTACCCCACCTCACTGTTCTATCTTCTCATCTTTCTTTTCCCCAGTCCTGATGAAAATTCTCGGCCTGAATCACTTACTCTTTTCCATTGGTGCTGCTGAGTTTCTCCAGCATTTTCTGCACGTTGCATAAACTACCTTTGCCTGAACACTACCTTAACCCTTGCCTTGCTGCATCTTCTAAAACTTCCCTGACTGCCAGGGTACACCTGGAGAACTACAAGCCCTTAGCAGCTGGAGCCAACTTTAGAGAGTGAACTGATCATGTTTATTTTGGTCCTGTATTATTGTTAACTGCAATAAGTATTTAACATGTGAGCATCTCTCTGTGAAACAATGTTTTGTTTGAAATGCTGTGATCATTTGGCCTGGTGGTGCATCTTCACCAGCTGTCCAATGTGCATCAGGGGTGATACTGGAGTTTCTAGTCCAAGCCCTGGGCCCACAGGCTCTCACCAGCAGGAGCTGGTCTCAGGGACCTGGATCTGTAGCAGCGAGTTTGGATTGCAGGCTGGGGTGGGGTTGAAAGCAAAAGCTTGCCATTGACTGAGGCCAGACCAGATCATGGGTGAATCTGAAACCTGCATGAGAATGGTCCACATTCACATTCCCCATGGCGCTGGGTACACTTTACTATGTTTGCCGTCTGGTAAGATGGCAGCACACACAGATACAGAGCCAATAAAATCTGTTTTTTAAAACATCTTTTTCATTTACAAGCTGGGCATTCAGAATTTCTTCAAGTACTGCAGGTATACTCCGTCAGCGTGCTGCTCCTTGGTGAAGGAACTGGACTTGTTGGGTCCGTGTTGCTGTCAGAGTTGGTTTGCGAAGGTGGTGTGCAGTCTGACAGAATGTGATAGGGTTTTAGTTGTTTCTCCGATAATCACAAGGCCTTGTTGGACATTGGTAATATGGAATGCTGAATGTCTGGTTCACTGGTTTATTGGGGGATCAGCTGTAGTGAGGACCAGGCATCATGCTGTGGTGTCGCCTGTTTGCAGCCGTCCAGGAGAGAGACATCGGAGTCAGTGCCGGAGACGGTGTGACGTGGTGACCATGTTGGCATCGGTGCTGCCCTCCAGTGGCCACTCAGTGGAAGATGAGCTGGACTGGGTTCGACTGCATATTGCTGCGGTCTTGCTCTTGCCAACACATTCATGGGCTCGGGGAATTGGGCTATATTATATCATTGAGTGATTGTATGTTTAACTGCTATCTGATATATATGTTATATGTGCCTTGTGCTGTGTATTTCTGTTGGCACTGTTTTCTTTCACTTTGGTCCTGGAGTAACATTGTTTTTTTGGCTGTATTCATGGATGGTTGAATGACAATTAAATTTGTATTAACCTTATTCCAGGTTCCCATCCCGCTGTGGCAGAGGGGGAGGTGATGAGAAGAGTTTGCTTCACCGAGAATGGAAACACCAATCTTGAATCTGTTGTGACTGGACAGGGCACGAGTCAAAACAGCAATGCTTGTCTGGACATTAAGATCAAAAATTGCATTGGCTACTTTGTGTATCTGCTGAAGCCGACACCTAGTAATCACACTGTGTACTGCACAGGTATGTCACTGTTCTCATTCACACAGAGGTGTCAGGGGTGAGGGGAAATTCTGTGATATCCTGAGTTATCAGTACCCGTAATGGACTCTGCCCCGTACGTCCCTCTGAAGCAAACTGCCCAGCATGTACAGTTTCAAAGTTGCTGGTGAACGCAGCAGACCAGGCAGCATTTCTAGGAAGAGGTACAGTCGACGTTTCAGGCCGAGACCCTTCGTCAGGCCTAACTGAAGGAAGAGCTAGTAAGAGATTTGAGAGGGGGAGGGGGAGATACAAAATGATAGGAGGAGACAGGAGGGGGAGGGATGGAGCCAAGAGCTGGACAGGTGATTGGCAAAGGGGATATGAGAGGATCATGGGACAGGAGGTCTGGGGAGAAAGACAAAGGGGGGGGGAACCCAGAGGATGGGCAAGGGACAGAGGGAGAAAAAGGAGAGTGAGAGAAAGAATGTGTGTATAAAAATAAATAACAGATGGGGTACGAGGGGGAGGTGGGGCATTAGCGGAAGTTAGAGAAGTTGATGTTCATGCCATCAGTTTGGAGGCTACTCAGACGGAATATAATAGAATAGTACAGCACAGTATAGGCCCTTCGGCCCACAATGTTGTGCTGACCCTCAAACCCTGCCTCCCATATAAGCCCCCACCTTAGATTCCTCCATACACCTGTCTAGTAGTCTCTTAAACTTCACTAGTGTATCTGCCTCCACCACTGACTCAGGCAGTGCATTCCATGCACCAACCACTCTGAGTAAAAAACCTTCCTCTAATATCCTCCTTGAACTTCCCACCCCTTACCTTAAAGCCATGTCTTCTTGTATTGAGCAGTGGCGCCCTGGGGAAGAGGCGCTGGCTATCCACTCTATCTATTCCTCTTATTATCTTGTACACCTCTATCATGTCTCCTCTCATCCTTTTTCTCTCCAAAGAGTAAAGCCCTAGCTCCTTTAATCTCTGATCATAATGCATACTTTCTAAACCAGGCAGCATCCTGGTAAATCTCCTCTGTACCCTTTCCAATGCTTCCACATCCTTCCTATAGTGAGGTGACCAGAACTGGACACAATACTCCAAGTGTGGCCTAACCAGAGTTTTATAGAGCTGCATCATTACATCGCGACTCTTAAACTCTATCCCTCGACTTATGAAAGCTAACACCCCATAAGCTTTCTTAACTACCCTATCCATCTGTGAGGCAACTTTCAGGGATCTGTGGACATGTACCCCGAGATCCCTCTGCTCCTCCACACTACCAAGTATCCTGCCATTTACTTTGTACTCTGCCTTGCAGTTTGTCCTTCCAAAGTGTACCACCTCACACTTCTCCGGGTTGGACTCCATCTGCCACTTCTCAGCCCACTTCTGCATCTTATCAATGTCTCTCTGCAATCTTTGATAATCCTCTACACTATCTACAACACCACCAACCTCTGTGTCATCTGCAAACTTGCCAACCCACCCTTCTACCCCCACATCCAAGTCATTAATGAAAATCACGAAAAGTAGAGGTCCCAGAACAGATCCTTGTGGGACACCACTAGTCACAATTCTCCAATCTGAATGTACTCCCTCCACCACGACCCTCTGCCTTCTGCAGGCAAGCCAATTCTGAATCCACCTGGCCAAACTTCCCTGGATCCCATGCCTTCTAACTTTCTGAATAAGCCTACCTTGTGGAACCTTGTCAAATGTCTTACTAAAATCCATATAGATCACATCCACTGCAATACCCTCATCTATATGCCTGGTCACCACCTCAAAGAACTCTATCAGGCTTGTTAGACATGATCTGCCCTTCACAAAGCCATGCTGACTGTTCCTGATCAGACCATGATTCTCTAAATGTCTATAGATCCTATCTCTAAGAATCTTTTCCTACAGCTTTCCCACCACAGACGTAAGGCTCACTGGTCTATAATTACCCGGACTATCCCTGCTACCTTTTTTGAACAAGGGAACAACATTCGTCTCACTCCAATCCTCCGGGACCGTTCCCGTGGACAACGAGGACATAAAGATCCTAGCCAGAGGCTCAGCAATCTCTTCTCTCGCCTCGTGGAGCAGCCTGGGGAATATTCCGTCAGGCCCTGGGGAATATTCCGTCAGGCCCCGGGGACTATTCCGTCAGGCCCCGGGGACTTATCTGTCCTAATGTATTTTAACAACTCCAACACCACCTCTCCCTTAATATCAGCATGCTCCAGAACATCAACCTCATTCATATTGTCCTCACCATCATCAACTTCCCTCTCATTGGTGAATACCGAAGAGAAGTATTCATTGAGGACCTCGCTCACTTCCACAGCCTCCAGGCACATCTTCCCACCTTTATCTCTAATCGGTCCTACCTTCACTCCTGTCATCCTTTTTTCTTCACATAATTGAAGAATACCTTGGGGTTTTCCTCACTCGCCAAGGCCTTCTCATGCCCCCTTCTTGCTCTTCTCAGCCCCTTCTTAAGCTCCTTTGTTGCTTCCCTGTATTCCTCAATAGACCCATCTGATCCTTGCTTCCTAAACCTCATGTATGCTGCCTTCTTCCACCTGACTAGATTTTCCACCTCACTTGTCACCCATGGTTCCTTCACCCTACCATTCTTTATCTTCCTCACCGGGACAAATTTATCCCTTACATCCCGCAAGAGATCTCTAAACATCGACCACATGTCCATAGTGCATTTCCCTGCAAAAACATCATCCCAATTCACACCCGCAAGTTCTAGCCTTCTCGCCTCATAATTTGCCTTTCCCCAATTAAAAACTTTCCTGTCCTCTTTGATTCTATCCTTTTCCATGATAATTATAAAGGCCAGGGAGCAGTGGTCACTGTCCCCCAGATGCTCACCCACTGAGAGATCTGTGACCTGACCCGGTTCATTACCTAGTACTAGATCTAGTATGGCATTCCCCCAGGTCGGCCTGTCCACATACTGTGACAGGAATCCATCCTGGACACACTTAACAAATTCTGCCCCATCTAAGCCCTTGGAACTAATCAGGTGCCAATCAATATTCAGGAAGTTAAAGTCACCCATGATAACAACCCTGTTATTTTTGGAATATAAGGTGTTGTTCCTCCAACCTGAGTGTGGCTTCATCTTTACAGTAGAGGAAGCCGTGGATAGACATGTCAGAATGGGAATGGGATATGGAATTAAAATGTATGGTCACTGGGAGATCCTGCTTTCTCTAGCGGACAGAGCGTAGATGTTCAGCAAAGCAGTCTCCCAGTCTGTGTCGGGTCTCGCCAATATATAGAAGGACACATCGGGAGCACCGGACGCAGTATATCACCTCAGCTGACTCACAGGTGAAGTGTCGCCTCACCTGGAAGGACTGTCTGGGGCCCTGAATGGTGGTAAGGGAGGAAGTGTAAGGGCATGTGTAGCACTTGTTCTGCTTACACGGATAAGTGCCAGGAGGGAGATCAGTGGGGAGGAATGGGGGGGACGAATGGACAAGGGAGTTGTGTAGGGAGCGATCCGTCTGGAAAGTAGCGGGGGGGGGGAGGGAAAGATGTGCTTAGTGGTGGGATCCCGTTGGAGGTAGCGGAAGTTATGGAGAATAATACGTTGGACCCGGAGGCTGGTGGGGTGGTAGGTGAGGACCAGGGGAACCCTATTCCTAGTGGGGTGGTGGGAGGATGGAGTGAGAGTAGATGTACGTGAAATGGGGGAGATGCGTTTAAGAGCAGAGTTGATAGTTCAGGAAGGGAAGCCCCTTTCTTTAAAAAAGGACATCTCCCTCGTCCTGGAATGAAAAGCCTCATCCTGAGAGCAGATGCGGTGGAGACGGAGGAATTTGGAGAAGGGGATGGCATTTTTGCAAGAAACGGGGTGAGAAGAGGAATAGTCCAGATAGCTGTGAGAGTCAGTAGGCTTATAGTAGACATCAGTGGATAAGCTGTCTCCAGAGACAGAGACAGAAAGATCTAGGAAGGGGAGGGAGGTGTTGAAAAGGGACCAGGTAAACTTGAGGGCAGGGTGCAAGTTGGAGGCAAAGTTAATAAAGTCAACGAGCTCAGCATGCATGCAGGAAGCAGCGCCAATGCAGTCGTTGATTCAGGGCCCCAGACAGTCCTTCCAGGTGAGGCGACACTTCACCTATGAGTCGGCCTGGGTGACATACTGTGTCCGCTGCTCCTGATGTGGCCTTCTATATATTGGCGACACCCGATGCAGACTGGGAGACTGTTTCGCGGAACACCTACCCTCTGTCTGCCAGAGAAAGCAGGATCTCCCAGTGGCCACACATTTTAATTCCACATCCCATTCCCATTCTGACATGTCTATCCACGGCCTCCTCTACTGTGAAGATGAAGCCACACTCAGATTGGAAGAACAACACCTTATATTCCGTCTGGGTAGCCTCCAACCTGGTGGCATGAACATCGACTTCTCTAACTTCTGCTAATGCCCCACCTCCCCCTCGTACCCCATCCGTTATTTATTTTTATGCACACGTTCTTTCTCTCACTCTCCTTTTTCTCCCTCTGTCCCTCTGAATATACCCCTTGCCCATCCTCTGGGTTCTTCCCCCCCCCCACCGTCTTTCTCCCCAGACCTCCTGTCCCATGATTCTCTCGTATCCCTTTTGTCAATCACCTGTCCAGCTCTTGGCTCCATCCCTCCCCCTCCTGTCTTCTCCTATCATTTTGGATCTCCCCTCCCCCTCCCACTTTGAAATCTCTTACTCACTCTTCCTTCAGTTAGTCCTGACGAAGGGTCTTGGCCTGAAACGTCGACTGCACCTCTTCCTAGAGATGCTGCCTGGCCTGCTGCGTTCACCAGCAACTTTGATCTGTGTTGCTTGAATTTCCAGCATCTGCAGAATTCCTGTTGTTAGCATGTACAGTTTGATGTAGCAGGTTGTCTGCACGTGTGGCTGGATCCTTACAATTACACTGTCATAATTTGTTACAGGTAAGTCTAAAATCCAAGCAAGAGAGTGCTTCCTTGTATGTGGATTCTGCACATTCAGTTTTACCATCGCATCTTTTCTTTGATGGAGTGACTCGTAGTTCCAACATGAACACTGAACAATTGCCTTCTGTACATGTCATGTCAGAATCACAATCTAGTTTATTATCTCCAGCATGTGTCGTGAAATTTGTTAACTTAGCAGCAGCAGTACAGGACAATATAGAAAGAAAAAAAAAATAAAAGAATCAATCAATTCCAGTAGTATGTATATACATAATTAAATGATCAAAGAGTGCAAAAACAGGAACAATATATATTAAAAAGAAGTAGTGAGGTGGTGTTCATGAATTCAGGGTCCATTTGAAACTCATATGGCAGAAGGCAAGAAACTGTTCCTAAATGACTGACTGCGCCTTCAGGGAATGACAGAGGCCATTCCTCCCATTGTGTTAATGCTAGCCTTCAGTGCTCTACGTTATCCCTCTCTTGCTTATTTCATTGTAACCCTGCCACTTTTTATTTTTCATAGTTTCCTAAGAGTTCCCCTGTGCTTGTTTCCCATCAGCATGGAACGATGGGGAGTTTACAAGATCCATTTCCTATACTTGCAGTTGATTGGCATGAGGGAAGAAACTAGAGCACAGGGGATTCCCAAATCATCAGTGAAGTCTCCACACTGACCCTCTCTGCACTGGAGAGACATTGAGAGGTTGTAAAACAAGGTCAAGTCCCTCAATATCAATTGAATTGAATATTCAGTAGCAGAGCGTTTACAGCTGTGCTTCACCACAAGATGATTTCAAGACTCGTGAATGTCTGAATACCAGTGAATCTCGGTAGTCTTTCACTTTCTTATCTGCTTAGCCTGGATAGTGGCTTTGTCATCATCAATTAACTCCTCAATCAGTTTGCATTTACTTATGCACAAGGAGAACAGCCTGGCTCTGGCACCCCACACTGTTTAGAAATTTGTTCACAGAAATGCTATTTCTATACAGAAATTGACCAGAGGTTACAGATAAGTATAGTAACTGTTACCCTTGAATCCTTCATTAGCATTCTTGTAATGCCAAATGTCTCCAGTCCCCTGCTGTGCAAAGGGAAGCTATGCTCTTCAAAGACTTCTCTTCAGAGACCTACCTTGCTGAGATTGTTTACACTCTATCCCACTTTATCCTCCATTGGATCCACACTTTAACTTCCATAATTGCTTCCCTTTCACCACTTACCCATTCCTATTTCCGTCTCTCATCTCACCTCCTTACCTGCTTATTACCTTCTGGTGCTCCTCCCCCTTCCCTTTCTCCCATGGGTTCTGTTCTCTTGGAGCTGCAAGGCTGCAGGATTAAATGCATTCAAGATCCTCTGTCCCTCTACATTTCTTGCTGTGCTTCAGTTATCCCGTGTTGCCTCACCTTGTATGAATATCTCTGTGCTGATTTTATCGGATTTCTCCAGGAATATTTCTGTTTGTTGCTTGTGTTCCCATCCAAACTTTCCAGTGTTTTCCTGCAGACCTTTATTCTTCAAAGCAAAGAATGTTGTTGGTATCAGAAAACCCGTTAGCTGCATTTTTCATATCAAGGGCATGAAGTAAAGGACCAGCGAGTTCCTGAGACATGCGGAACACCAGCTGAAGCATCCTTTCATTCACTTACATTTTTATTGTGCTATTTCCCCTTGGATAGCACAGGCAACAATCAGTCAGAATCTGTGCATCAAGTATCACCATCAATCCATCCGAATGACTTTCTCAAAAAAGAACAATGAGTTAGCATTGTTGAGGATAACATCCCTTTGCAGGTTTGTGTTGACTGCAATTGATGAGCTTACACCCTAACAGACCTCCAACTTTAGCACTTGCAAGTGTTTTCAAATGGTTTTCTAAAGCCAATGAATCATTCTGCCATTGCAATTACCGTGCCACATCTGTACCCTGGTACCATGCCAGTATCATACCCTACGTACATACCACACTTTATTATATCTTGAGCACTGGAAAATACAGCTTGCCCTGTTTCCTCTCTTGCCTCATTTAAAGGACAGGATGGACTTTGTGCTGGTCTGGCAGGTTTCCAACATGAAGATCCTGCAACCTTGATGTATCCTCACCTTTCTTACAGCATAACTGCTCATGACACCAGTAACACGGGGAAACAGGAGCCTGAAGGCACACACTCAGCAATTCAGGAATAGCTTCTTCCCCTCTGCCATCAGATTTCTGAATGCACATTGAACTCATGAACACAACCTTACTACTTTATTTCTCTTTTTCTGTACTAATTTAACTTCTAAATAAGAATGATCGATTAGAGTAAATACGTATTTATGTATTATCACATACTGCTGCCACAGAGCAACAAATTTCAAGTCAATCAGGTGCACTTATTATCAAAGAATGTATAAATTATACAGCCTTGAGATTGGTTTGCTAACAGGTAGCCACAAAGCAAGACCCAATTTAAAAAAAAATACAAATTAAAACAAAATAAAAACCGACACCTAATGCACAAGAGAAAAAAAAACAAATCATACAAACAATTGAAGCAAACAACATTCTGAACCAAAACAGCTGGCACACAACAAATTTCATAGCATTTCATACTGTCTGCCAGTGATATTAAACCTGATGGTGATCCTAACATTTCAGGTTGGAGATCCTGCATCAGCTTTACGTTAGCATTTAGTGAAATGCTATTATCAGTCCCGTCTTACACAGAGACTGATGCAAGCAAGTGGTTGAGGTATTTACTTGTATCTTGTCCCCTCCGCCGATGGTCACTAACAGGGCCCAAATTCAATACCAATCCAACATCAAAAGGTGCATTTGATTTTAGCTGAATGTGCTTTCTTGCAAACTTTGCCATTCCAGTTTCAATTTTAGTTTCACTCCTGCACACACCTGGTCATCAGCTGTCAGTATCTGTCCTGAGCCACCTCCTTATTGCTTCATCCATGGGTGATTGATAAATGTATATGGGCATTGGGCTTTACACCTGTTTTCAAATGGGACGTTTCTCTCTTTGCATTTCATTATCTCATCTTTCAATAACTTTGACTGTTCTCAATTTCCTTTGTCACTGAATCTAGTCTGGTTTTAATCCTTTTTGAAATACATTTGCCCCCTCTCCAGTTTAATCCATCCCCCGCCCCCCTGCACAATATATCACTAGCAACTTCTCTGCCTGACACAGTTCATCTTCTAAGTACAGTATAGGTTCAGAATCACCCCCTCTCCTGCTCGGTTTGCCACGTACTAATTAAAAACTGCTCTCAATCACATTCCACAACTTGGCTCTTTTCCTACCCTTCCTTCTGTTCTTGCACAATAGTGACAGGGGGATTGAAATCCACAGTCATCATTAATCTGGCACTTTTGTACGGCCCAGATATGTCTGAACATGTGTGTAAATCAACACACACACACACACACACACACACTCTCTCTCACTCTCTCTCTCTCTCTCTTTCTCTCTCTCTCTCTCTCTCTCTCTGTCTCTCTCTCTCTCTTTCTCTTTCTCTCTCTTTCTCTCTCTCTCTTTCTCTCTCTCTCTTTCTCTCTTTCTCTTTCTCTCTCTCTCTCTTTCCCTCTCTCTTCCTCTTCTGGAGGAACACAGCAGGTCAGGCAGCATCTGTGAAAATGAATAAACAGTCGACATTTGGAGCCGAGACCCTCTTCAGGACTGGAAAAGAAGGGGGAAGACAGAAGAATAAAAAGACCAGGGTGGGGAAAAGGAGGAAGATGATTGGTGAAGCCAGGTAGCTGGGAAAGATGAAGGGCTGGAGAGAAAGAAATCTGTGAGTTGAGAAGATGAGTTTCAATATGATTTCCTCTGATGATTGACGTCAAAGCTACACAGTCATAGATGTTTTGTCTCCATCCAACATACTTTTTGACTTTACCCATTTCCCATAGAGCATGGAAACAGGCCATTCAGTTCATCAGATCCATGGTGAGCGTTGGGTGACATTCCATTTCCCATAGAGCATGGAAACAGGACATTCAGCCCATCATATCCATGCTGACCACTGTGCACTATTCCATTTTCCATGGAGCATGGAAACAGGCCATTCAGCCCATCATATCCATGGTGAGCATTGGGTGTCATTCCATTTCCCATAGAGCACGGAAACAGGCCATTCAGCCCATCATATCCATGCTGACCACAGTTTACTATTCCATTCCCCAACATTTGGTTCATAGCTGACAATGTCCTGGCAATTTCAAAGTTCAAAATATATTCATGATTAAAATATGTCTGCCATCTATGAACTGGATAATCATCTTCTCGCAGGCAGCCACAAAACAAAGAAACACAATTGGTGGACTAGTCCTGAATGAGTGTCTGTTCACCAACAACTCGGGCAGTGTGGTTCAAAGTGCAGACGCTCACAGGGTGATAAGACTTTTTTTTGGTATTCCCTGTGAAACTCATAGTCCTGAAATCTACAGTCCCCCTCTTAGATACTTCAGCCTTGAAAACTGGCTTCTTCGTACTTATTCTGTTCATGAAACTCCTTGCTTTGTTTCTTCATTAGATCTTCCATTGGCAGCTTCTAATGCATGGAAACCCAAACTGGCTGCTCAAACCCAAACTGTCACATCCCGTACCAGGTAATTGCCCAGTAAATCTGCTCTGCAGCGTTATCTGGGATATCATTGGGAATGGAGTGTAATTCCAGAACATAGAACAATACAGCACAGTACTGGCTCTTCAGTGCATGACATTGTGCTGACCTTTAACCCAATCTTTCCCTTCTACAGACTCTCCTTTGTTTCTAAGTTTCTTAAATGTCCTCAATGTATCTGTCTCTACTACCACCCCTGCTAGGGTGTACCATGTACCCACCATACACTGAATCAAATGGAGATGCATATACTTGAATGTAGACATGTGAGACATGTTAGTAAATTGCCGATGACATGAAGATTAGTAAGTGCTTTACGGTGCTGGAGTTTGTCAGATTACACAGAGAGATCCATGTGTTGGTACTGTAAAGATGTCTGAAGATGCTGCATGGACTAGCAAATGGAACTTAATACAATTTAGATTAATCTGTTAATCACATTTACACCTACACATGCAGTTTCGGATATTGATAAGACTAATGCACACCAGGGATGCTCGAGTACGAGGGTGGATAGAAGGACAACATGAGGGCATTTATTGGCAATGACAAGGCTGCTACTTGTGATCGTAGATGTGATGCAGACCTTTTTTATTCGGAGTACAGAATACAGAACTTTCTAAAGCTTTTGTCAGACATCGGTGGTAATTTTGGTCACCAGAGCATGGCAAGAATGCAGGGGTGATGCAATGGCAGATAGCCAGGCTGGAATGTTTCAGTTATGATGAAAGAGCGGAGAGGTTAGGCATGTTCTGGAGCAAAGGAGGTGAAAAGGAATATCATATTGGTGTATAAAATGAAAGGATACTGAGAGGGTCGGCTGCAAGTAACCTTTACCATCTCAATGATATGGAATTAATGGCTTGTGGCGACCCACTTTCTAGCACACACGAACCGGCTCACAACAACGCGCACAGGCAGAGGGCGCCAGGCCATCTCACCAGCAGGGGGAGAATCCCGCGAGTGGAAAGGGTCTGGGAATATGCATTCCCCACAGCAATCCCGCCCCAGGGAGGGCGGGAACAGGAAGGCTTTAAAGCAGGCCGCGAAGTTTGAATAAATCTCTTTCATCACAGCTCTAACTCACCGACTCCATGTGGTTATTCTAGCGCTGTGTGTAGCACACTGCTACAGGCTGTTGTAAAGTTTACAGACATTACAATGATAGGTGGAGAGGCAAGTTGTTCTGAGGAAGTACAGAGGTGAGAAAGGGACTTAGATGGATTAGGAGAATGGGCAAAGAAGTGGCAGATTGAATACAGTGTCGGGAAGTGTATGGTTATGTACTTTGTCAGAAGAAATGAAAGGTTCTCTCCATTTTCAACATGGAGTGAAAATTCAAAAATCTGAGGTGCAAAGGAACTTGGGAGCTTTTGTACAGGATTCCCAAAAGGTTAATTTCTAGGATGACTCAGTGGTCAGGAAGGTAATACGATGTTACCACTCATTTCAGGAGGACTAGAATAGAAAAGCAAGGATATAATGTTGAGGCTTTATGAAGCACTGGTAAGGCATCACTTGGAGTATTGTAATCGGGTCTGGGCACCTTATTTTAGAAAGGATGTGCTGAAACTGGAGAGAGTTCAAAAGAGGTTAATGAAAATGATTTCAGGATTGGACGGTGTGTCATAGTGTTTGATTGCTCTGGGCCTGCATTCACTAGAATTTAGAAGAATGAGGGGTGACCTAATTGAAACCTATCTGCTTTTGAAAGTGGATATGGTAGGGATGGTTCCCCTGGTGAGAGAACCCAGGACCAGGTGACACAGCCTCAGAACAGAGGGTCTCCCTTTTAGAACAGAGATAAGGATGAATATCTCCAGCTTGTGAGTGGTGAATCTATGGAATTTGTTGATGCAGATGACTCTGGAGACAATCTTTACCTATATTTAAAGCAGAGGTTGATCAATTCTTGATTGGCCAGGGCACAAAGGGATATGGGGAGAAGGCAGGAGAGGAAAAATGGATCAGCCACCTTGTAATTGTGGAGCAGTCTCAATGGGCCACGTGGCCTAATTGTACTCCTCTAGCTAATGATCTTACATGAGAGGTAGATAAAACTAGGGAATGTGCAGCAGTGGTTTAGAGGGTTTGTGAAGCAGATCTTAACCCCTGGAGCAGCAAATGCTTGGAATGCACTGCCTCAGAGAGTGGTTGCTGACAGAACTTCTGTGTCCAGCTGAGTAAGAATCATTTCGGCAAAGAAGGGCCATGGACCAGGTTGGGACTGATAGGACTGAGGGGTGGGCACTGTCAGTATGGATGTTTATACACAGCATGATTCAGTTTTACTACCACCAATTCAATAAAGAGAGCTGGAAGATGAAACTGCACTGACAGTGTTTATGTGAGTAGGTAATCATTATTTTAGAGTGTGCACCTGAGGTTGGTGGAGTGGGGGTGAGTTACAAGAGGCATTAATTTCAACACTGTTAATGAATAATGCTAATTAAGATTATTGTTTATACCATTGACACTGAGCATACTCCTGCTGCAGTTTCCACACTTGGTGATCCGTGTGTGAACCACACTGTCCTGGATCAGCCCTGGAGGAGCACGGATTGTTCATCGGAAGAATGCAGTGAATACATGGATGATCGAACCTGGACAGAAGGATGGTACCGATTCAAGAGGTAATGGGAGGAGACAATTAAATTAATATCAGTCAATCAAATGGAGAATATGCTGGGAACAAGGGGAATGTAAAGGGAAATTTGTTTATTTTGTTACAATTATGTGGCAGAGTCCATAAACATCCTTGTGTCTGGGACAGAGAATAGATAAGGTTGTCTGGGATCATCATGTAGAAAAGAGTGGATACACAGGGTTTGGAGTTATTGGTGAAAGAAATGGGACAAGTTGTGGATACATAGAGATGTTGGCATCAGTCAAACGGAGCGGGATCATCAGTAACAGGCATGGAATAGGGAGTGGGTTCAGAAAGTCTGAGATGTAGCAGAGACTAAACGTAGGAAGTGGGATGCTCACAATCCCTTTCCTTGGTGATGGGGCATTGATGATATAGAGAAAAGCACAAAGTATAAAAGGGACACCACATGGGAAATGCTGGAGAAACTCAGCAGGTCGAGCAACATCTTTGATGAGGAATGAATACTCACCATTTTAAGCCAAGACCCTTCATCGGGACTGGGAAGAAAGGAGGTAGAATCCAGTTTAAGAACATGTGGAGGGGGGAGGATTTAAGTGGAAAACAAGCTGAAGGTGATAGATGAGGCCAGGAGACGTGGAAGGTGGGGACGATGTGAGAAGCTGGGATTGAAGTCAGCACACCATCGCAGACTTCAAAGCTAAATGCTGTAGAGTTTCCCGCAATGCTGCCCCTCTCCCAAATGAACAAAATCTCTTTTTGTGCTCGATTTGATGTTGCCAATACTGAGCCCCTGAAGAGAGCTGCTGATGTGACCGGCAGCTTGGTCATCTGAGGCCGAAGTAAGCAAGTGTTTCCAAGGAGTGGACAGTCGCAAAGCTGTAGGACTGGACGGCTTCCCTGGGTGAGTACTCAACGGGCAGGTGTGTTTACAAACATTTTTAATCTCTCTCCCAGTGTGGAGTATCTTCCTGCTTCAAAACATCCACCATTGTTCCGGTACCGAAAAGGACCAAGACAACATGTCTGAACGTCCTGTTGCATTCACCTCAAGAGTAAGCAAGTTTTTTAGTGGCTGGTCAAGGACTACATCTGCAGCATGCTACCACCCACACTGGACCCCCTACAATTCACCTACCCACACAACCGATCAACAGATCATGCAATAGACACAGCTCTACACACGGTCATTACACACCTGGAGAAGAGGGATGCTTGTGTGAGAATGCTGTTCTTGGACTTCAATCAGCATTCAACACCTTAATTCCCTCCAGGCTCAACAAGAAGCTCAGAGACCTCGGCCTTCACCCTGCCTCGTGCAGATGGATCCTTGATTTCCTATCAGATCGCCGGTTGTGGTAACAGTGGGCTCTCTCACCTCTGCCCCTCAACACTGGTGCCCTCAGGGCTGTGTTCTAAGTCCCCTCCTTTACTCTCTATATATCCATGGCTGTGTCACCAATCACAGCTCCCATCTGCGAATTAAATTTGCTGATGACACTACACTGATTGGCCTGATCTGAAATAATAATGAGGCAGTCTATAGAGGAGTCATAATCCTGACACAACAGTGTCAAGAAAACATTCTCTCCCTCAAGTCGCAAAAACAAGGGAGCTGGTTGTGGACTACAGGTGGAATGGAGCCAGGCTAACCTCTATTGACTTCAATGGATCTGGGGTTGAGAAAGTGAACAGTTTAAGTTCCTCAGCATAAACATCACCGAAGATCTCACGTGCTCTGTATATACTGGCTGATTGGTGAAAAAGGCACTTTCACCAAACCCTAAGAACTTTCTGCCGGGGCACAATTGAGAAAATCCTGATAGGATGCACCTCTGCCTGGTATGGGAACTGTACTTCCCTCAATCGCAGGGCACTGCAGAGAGTGTTACAGACAACCCAGCGCATCTGGAAATGTAAACTTTCCACTATTCAAGACATTTACCAGGACTTGTGTAAAAAGGGCCTGGAGGATCATTGGGGAACCGAGTCACCACAACCACAAACTGTTCCGGCTGCTATCATCCGGGAAACGGTACCACAGCATAAAAGCCAGGACCAACAGGCTCCGGGACAGCTTCTTCCACCAGGCAATCAGACTGATTAATTCATGCTGACACAACTGTATTTCTATGTTATTTTGACTGTCCTGTTGTACATACTATTCATAATACTATTCATAACAAATTACTTCCAATTGCACATTGCACATTTAGACTGAGACGTAAAGTGAAGATTTTTACTCCTCATGTATATGAAGGATGCAAGTAATAAAGTCTATTAAATTTGATGGTTAGAAGAGCCAGAGGAAGAAGGAATCTGGTAGGAGTGGACAGTGCAGTAAAGGGAACGAGGTGGGGAGGCAGAGGGAGGTGGTGCATTGACATGAGGCAAGGGAGGAGAGAAGAGTGTGAGTTGGCTACATTCTATTTCTGTTCCTTCCAGTTTGGATGAACGTTCTCAGCTGAAAATGTCATGAGTTTATTGCCAACACATGTTGCATTTATTATCTGCATTTGCAGCTTATTTACAGTTGACAGTCCTGATGTTTACAGTTTAGAGATCCCTCGTTTACAGTTATTCTAAAGATTTGCTAAATATGCCTGCATATTTGTATGTGGTTACGGTATGTACTCTGATAATAAATTTTACTTTGAACCTTGCCTAACTTACTATGTTTCTGCAGCATTTCATGAGTGTTGCTCAGGATTTCCTGCATCAGCAGAATATTTTATGATTCCTGAGATTAGGGAGAATATCAAAGCGATGGAATGGGCTCCAGTTCCTGCTCATTCTCTCAGTGGATGCTCAGTTGAGACGTTGATGCTTTCTTTTCCAGTTCTGGGGGCTGGAGGATTCCTGAGACTATCGTTCAACCATACAAGTGCTCCGGGACAAGTCCAGGCTGGTTAAAAGGTAAGGTCATAGTGTGCCACAGTGGGGCTTGGTTACGTTTCAGGTAAGGCAGACTCGACACAGAAACAGGTCTCGACATCCCTGAGAAATGCTCCCCACAGACACTTAAGTCATGTTGCAGTTCTGATCCCACGTGGAATCTGACAGTGGTGCATTAGCTTCCTGGAGATTCCTGGTACATGTAGCTGGTCTCTGGATCTGCCGGTCAAGCCCACTCCAGATAAGACCCAGTGCAATTTCCGTGAGGGAGCAGCACCCAGGGAGTCGAGTGTAATCCACAGCAGCCCACAGTTCATGAGGTAATTAATAAGTCAATGTAATTTCTCAATGAATCTGTAATGTCTATCAAGGTTCTCAGTCATCCAGGTCATTGCATTTCAAGCAGTTGCAAATCAAGGCAACTGGACTTGCTGTGTTGTCTGGAAGACATTTCACCACCCATCCGAGAGGCTTCTTCAGTTCTGATCCATGGTGGGCAGTTTCCCGGCTTATAAACTCTGAATTGTTTAAAGGGAGAGCGATCACATGGGGGTTGTTAAGA
This sequence comes from Mobula birostris, assembly GCF_030028105.1. NCBI lineage: Eukaryota > Metazoa > Chordata > Chondrichthyes > Myliobatiformes > Myliobatidae > Mobula > Mobula birostris. Next base: position 59,835,861 of record NC_092382.1, read on the forward strand.
GTTGTAGAGGTAATGAGGGGATCATTAGTTTTACCTTTGTGTGAATGGATGTGTGCTGGCATAGACACGTTAGGACTGTATTGTGAGTAGTGATAGGTGGTGTTGTACCCAACCTTCTCTGTTCAGGGATGGGTTTTCCAGATTGACGAAGATGGCTTTAACCCATCTTTCCAATCACCCATCCTCCTGTCCTTGTTATCAAAGGGGTTTCCTTGTCCTTTATGTGTAGACATACAGCTGTGTCTTTATTTGAGGTGTTAGCCCTCCTACGTTGGGCCAGCCACTTGTGAAGTGGTTGTTTTGTCTCACTGATATACAGATCTGTGCAGTTCTCATTGCTTGATACAATACTGTTCTGTCTGTGTTTGGGTGCAGGTCCCTGAGGTGGATGAGTTTCTGTCTGAGTATGTTTGTAGGTCTGAAAAGCACAGGGATTTATTTTATTTTCTTCTAGACGACACAGCTAGTCCAGTTGCCTTGATTTGTTACTACTTGATAAAACTGCAGTGTTTTCAGTTAAACACAGTCCTTAGTTTCCATGTTGCAATTATTTTAAAATTCATGTTTCTTTTCTATGTCTATGTTATGTTTATATTTGAACATATCCGACAATTATAAACAACTTACCACCACTGCAATTTTTATCAGGTCTGTATATTTTCCAAGCTTGCAGATGTCCCTGATTCACTTTGGAGATATTCAACAGTGGGTCAGTTTGCTAATAGTTTCATCATTGTCAAGCACCAGGGGAGGGACTTGTGTTTCATGGGACAGGGACCCACAAGGTCTCATCAACAAGAACTTTCCTCTGAGACAAGATATGGCTGTGGGGAGGACAGCAGCTCACACTGACCGATCCTGGTCAGACAATGTGGGTAGTGAACAATGGATTTGCAGTGGGTCTGGTTGCACGTTTCCTATTGCACTGTGGAGACAGGTGTATTACGGAATGTTCACAAACCCCATTCCAGGTCACCATCCCAGCGTGGGAGAGGGGGAGGTCAACAGGACTGTCTGCTTCAGCTGGGAGCAAAACAACTGTGATACAAATCGGACAATCAAGATCAAAAACTGTGGTGCTTTCTTTGTCTACTGGCTGAAGCCGACACTCTGCTGTGACAAAGTTTATTGTACAGGTACGTCACCAATCTCCATTAACACATTGGGGGGGGGGGCGGGAGAAGTTATTTGGAAATTTTGAGATATGCCAAATGATCAAAACACACAGCTTACTGAGTATTCCAGTCTTTCGCAAGATCAGTGGATCATCTCAGTCATTTCCCCTGTACCCATTCTGCAAGTCAGTCTGCCATGTCAGAATCTCATTCTCCTGGTCTGACATGTAACATCCTCTGCTACACCGAGACGTGACACGAACCATCCACTATCTGTGCCATATGAGTGCTGAGCACCAATCTCGAGTCAACCCCTCCTCCCATGAGGACCAAGTAGACCCCTCCATAAGTCTGAGGACATCCATCCTCCCCTTCTTTCACTTCCACTGTAGGTAAAATCTAGAGTGATGGCCTATCCTCCAACCCTCAGACTGAGCCAACAACTCTTCTTCCAAAAACAAAACCCTGATTTGGTACACATCATAAAGAAGAGATAATCTGCAGCTACTGGAAATACAAGCAATACACACAAAATGCTAGAGGAACGGCAGGGCAGGAAGTGTCTATGAAAAAAAGTACAGTCGACGTTTCGGGCCAAGACCCTTTGGCAGGACATATCTTTCCCTCTTTCCCCTTCCCAAGAGGGATAAGTGATGTCTGAGATCTGAAAGGAAACCAGGTGGTCACGTGCAGCTTCTTCACAGATATCAGAAGTTAGGATTGATGCCTGGTTGCAAAGCATCTGAGCCAGCAGCTCTTATAATATACAAGAGCAGAATTAGGCCATTCACCCACTGTGTCTGTTTTGCTAGTTAATCATTGTTTCCTTATTTTCTTTCTCAAACCCATTCTCCTGCCTTCTCTCAGTAACCTTTGGCACCCTGACTAATCAAGAATCTGTCAATCTCCACTTTAAATATACCCAATATCATCGCTCCACCACCATCTGTGGCAATGAATTCGCAAGATTCACACCATCTGAGTAAATAAATTTCTCATTATCTCTGCTCTAAATTGACACCCCTCTCTTTAGATGCTTGTCCCGGACTTCCACCAAATAGGAACCAACCTCTCCACATCCACCCTATCTATACTTCTGATAATCCATAGGTTTTAGTCCACTAGTCACTGGCAGCCAACGAGAAAAGGTCCCCTTTTATTCCCACTCTGCCTCCTTCCAGTCAGCCAATTTTCTATATATGCCAGTATCTTTCCTGTTGGGCACTGAGCCTCATATGTCGTATCTTGTCAAAGGCATTTTGAAAATCCAAATAAACAATCACTGACTCTCTTTTGTCTGACCTACCTGTTATTTCCTCAAAAAAAATTCCAAAAGATTTGTCAGACTACATTTCCTCTAAAGGAAACCATGCTGGCTTCTGCATATTTTATCTTGCCCCCAGATATCTCAAACTCATCTTTATAATGGACTGGAACATTTTCCCACCACTGAAGTCAGGCTAACTGGCTTCCAATTTCCTTTTTTTTCTGTTTCTCCCTTCATAAGGAGTGGAGTGACCTTTGCAACTTTCTAGTACTCCAGAATCATTCCAGGATCCAGTGATTGCTGGAAGATCACAACTAGTACCTCCATAATCTGCTCAGCTACCTCTTTCAGAACCCTGAGGTGTTATCCACCTGGCCCAGGTGACTTACCTGCCTTCAGGTGTCTTCTCCTTAGTAACAGCAACTGCATTCACTTCTGCCCCCTGAAACTCTAGTTTCTGGCACGCTGGTAGTGTCTTCCACAGTGAAGTCTCACACAAAATGCTTATTAAGTTCAGCCAGCATTTATTTGTCCCCCATTACTGCTTCCCCAACACAATTATCCAGTTGTCCAATATCCACACTCACCTCTGTTTTACCACTTTATTATCCAGATCATTGATATTGATGACAAAATACGATGGGCTCAGCACCGATCCCTGCGGCTCTCCATTAGTGACAGGACTTCACACAGAGAGGCAGCCATCTACTTCCACTCTCTGACTTCTTAGATTTTCCCAGAAAGTCAATGTCTAATTCAGTTTCCTGCCTCAACTTGACTGCACTGCGGCTGAACCTTCTTGACCAAACTCCCATGTGGGAACTTGTCAAGTGCCTTGCTAAAGTCCATGTAGACAACATCCACTGCCCTGCCTTCATCACCTTTCCTGGTAACTTCCTCGAAAACTATATAAGATTGATTAGACTCGATGTACCAGAGTGAAAGCATGCTGACTATCCTTAATCGGACCATGTTTATCCAAATACTCGTATACCTAGTCCATTAGAATAGTTTCCAATATCTTTCCCACTACTGATACCAGGCTCACCAGTTTATAATTTCCTGTTTTAGAGAACATGTAGAAAACCTAAAGCACAATACAGGCCCTTCAGCCCACAATGTTGTGCCAAACATGTACTTACTTCAGAAATTACCTAGGGTTAGTCGTAGCCCTCTATTTTCTAAGGTCCATGTACCTCTCCAGAAGTCTCTTAAAAGACCATATCATATCCACATTCACTACCGTCACCGGCAGCCCATTCCACGCACTCACCACCCTCTGTGTAGAAACAAACAAACAAACTTGCCCCTGACATCTCCTCTGTACCTACTTCCAAGAACCTGAAAACTGTGCCCTCTCGTGTTAGCCATTTTAGCCCTAGGAAAAGGCCTCTGATTATCCACATGATCAATGCCTCTTATCTTCTTGTACACCTCTATCAGGTCATCTCTTATCCTCCATCGCTCCAAGGAGAAAAGGTCAAGTTCACACAACCTAATCTCATAGGGCTTGCTCCCCAATCCAGGTAACATCTTTGTAAGTATCCTCTGCACCCTTTTTATAGTTTCCACATCCTTCCTGTAGTGAGGTGACCAGAACTGAGCATAGTACTCCAAATGGGGTCTGACCTGTGACCTGTAACATTACCTCTCGTCTCTTAAACACAATCCCACGGATGATGAAAGCCAATGCACTGTATACTGCCTTAACCACACAGGTTTATTTTTAAATCTTTCCTTAAACATTCGCTATGCTCTAATCCTCCAGCACCTAACCTGTTGCGAAGGATGACTTAAAGATTTCTGCTAGCGCCCTAGAGATTTCTGCATTTGCCATCCGCAGGGTCTAAAGGAACACCTTGTCAGGCCCTGGAGATTTATCAATCCTTATTTTCCTCTGAAGAACAAATACCTCCTCTTCTGTAATCTTTGAGCAGTGGCCAGTCAGAGAGTTGAGAAGCTGGAGAGGACACAATTCACTCAGCTTTGCTGATCAAGTATTAAGGGCAGTGACACAGCAGTATTTTGGAGCTTGGAGCAGCGTCCAATCAGATAGATTAGAAACTTGAGAGGATGTAAAGCACTCGGTATTAAAAGCAACAACACGTGGTGTCTTTTTTGATACTTTGAGTAGCAGCCAATCAACATTCGGGTTTGATTAGCAAGAACAAATTGAAGTAAGGCAAGTGCAAGTGGAGCAGCCATCATTGGAGTGGACAGAGTTAGAGTGGCGATCTCGAGGCTTTAGCTCTGTGTGACTTTGGAAAAGAAGAGAATTCAGACAGGGAAGGCAAAAAAAAATGTAGATCGGGCTATTTTTCCCCCTTCTTTACATTTGCTCAGTTAGAACAGTAGTGATGCCAGGCAGGACAGTGGAAAGCTCCACTTGCCGGATGTGAGAAGGCAGGGAAACGTCCAGTGTCCCTGACGACTACAACTGCAAGAAATGCCTCCAGCCGCAGCTTCTAACAATCTGCGATAAGGAGTTGGAGCTGGAACTGGAACTGGATGAACTCTGGATAATTTGGGAGGCTGATGGTGTGATAGATAGGACAGATGGAGAAGTAGTTACACCTCAGGTGCAGGGCACAGGAACTGGGTGATAGTCAGGAAGGGGAAGGGGGTTAAGGAGCCAGTGGCAAGTACCCCTGTGACCAATCCCTCAACATCAGGTGTATCATTTTGGATATTGTTGTAGGGGGAGGGCAGAGGAAAGTCTCTCGAACCAAGTCTGCTTCTGAATTGAAGTGACATTATTTCTTACATCCTTCACATCAGGAGTAAAAATATTTATGTTGCGTCTCCATCTAAATGTGCAATCCTAGTAATTTATAATAATTTATCATAAATAGAACAGTCAATATAATATAGAGTATGCTCATATCAGCGTGACTTCATAAGTTACTCAGAAGAGAAGTGGAGGGAAGAGGTGAGTGTGATAGGGGATTTGTTATCTAGGGGAACAGAAAGGAAGTTCTGTGGGCAAGAACGAGATTCCTGAATAGTTAGTTGTCTCCAGAGTTCCAGGGTCAAAAACAACTTGGATCAAATGTTGAGCATCCTTAAGTGGAGGGGTGAATATCCAGAGGTCGTGGTCCATATAGGTACCAGTGATGTGGGAAGGAAAATTGATGTGATTCTACATTGGAAGTTCAGGGAGTTAGATGCTAATTTAAAGGGCAGGACCTCCAGGGTTGTAATCTCAGGATATCTACCTATGCTGTGTGCTAGAGAGGCAAGAATTTGGACAATTATAGAGTTTAACATGTGGCCAAGGAGTTGCTGTTGGATGGAGTTCACAAGATCTTTGGATCATTAGGCTCTCTTCCAGGGTAGGTGGGACAATTTGCACTTGAACTGGAAGAGGACTAATATCCAAGTGGGAAGGGTTGTTAATGCTGTACCTCTGGTTTAAACTAGAGTTGCGGGTGATGGGAACCAGAATGCCAGAACAGTTAGTGAAATGTTCTGGAGGCCCATGTTGATAAGATAAAATCAGGAATCAATAGGTTGAGTATAGTGCAATTCATGTCCTGAGCTGCAGATATTTCAATGCAAGAAGTATCGTAGGAAAGGTGGAAGAGCTCAGGGTGTAGATCCACACCTGGAATTATTTCCTGGGGCAGGTCATGCCTTGCTAACTGGAATGAATTTTTGAGGATGTAACAAAACACATTGATGAAGATAAAGCAATGGATGCAGTGTATATGGACTATAGTAAGTTATTTTGCAAGGTTCCCCATGCGAGGCTCATTCAGAAAGTAATGAGGCATTGGATCCAAGCATCCCTTGCTTTGTGGATCCCAGAACTGGCTTGCCCACAGAAGGCAAAGTGTGGTTGTGGATGGTTCGTATTCTGCTGGAGGACAGTGACCAGTGGTGTCCTGCAGGAATCTGTTCTGGGACCCCTTCTCTTTGTGATTTTTATAAATGACCTGGAAGTAGAGGGGTGGGTTAGTAAGCTTGCTGATAACACAAAAGCTGGGAATGTTGCAGGTAGTCTGGAGAGTTGTCAGAGTTTTTATTGCAACATCAGTACCTTGCAGAACTGGGCTGAGAAGTGGGCGATGGATTTCAACCCCGATAAGTGTGAAGCTGTTCATTTTGGTAGGTCAAATTTGAAGACAATATTAATTTAAGACTCTTGGCTGTGTGGAGGATCAGTGAGATCTTGGGGTCCTTGTCCATAGGACACTCAAAGCTGCTGTGCAGATTGACAGTGTTGTTAGGAAGGCGTATGGTGCGTTGGCCTTCATCATCCGTGGGATTGAGTTCAAGAGGCATGAGGTAATGATTCAGCTTTTCAACACCACTTCAACCCCAAGTGTCAGACACCACTTGAAGTACTATGTTCAGTCTTGGTCACCTCACTACAGGAAGGATGTGGATACTATAGAGAGAGTGCAGAGGAGATTTACAAGAATGTTGCTTGTATTGGAGAGCATGCCTTACAGGTTGAGCGAACTTGGCCTTTTCTCCATGGGTTGACAGAGGATGAGAGGTGACCTGGTAGAGGTGTAAGATGATGAGAGGCATTGATCATGTGGATAACCAGAGGCTTTTTCGCAGGGCTGAAACATCTAACATGAGGGGGCATAGTTTTCAGGTGCTTGGAGGTAAGTACAGGGGGGATGTCAAAGGTATTTTTTTCACACAGAGTGCTGGGTGTGTGGAATACACTGCTGGTGAAGGTGGTAGAGGTGTATACAGTAGAGTCTTTTAAGAGACTCTTAGATAGGGACATGAAGCTTAGAAAGAGGGCAATGTGGTAGGGAAATTCTCGGCAGTTTCAGGTGTAGATTATATGGTTGGCAAAACATTGTGGGCCAACGGGTCTGTAATGTGCCGTGGATTTCTATGTTCTTTGATATTGTAGCCAGCAGTGAGACTTGGTTGCAGGAAGGACAGGACTTGAAACCAATATGAAAAATTCCAGATAATCCAAAGGATATCAGTTGATCATAACAAATACAAGCTGCAAAGAAAATAACAAGTAAACATTCCAATCAAACACTTCCCAATCTTCTAGCATCTCACTAAGTTTTGCTATATTCTCCCAATGGTGTACTACAAATTTCTGGGATAAATCTTTCCAGTGCCTTTGAAATGGGTCCCAGAAACCCCAGCTGTTGTTCTGCATTCAGCCCTGCTTGTTTCTGCTTAATCTCTCTTCCTTTCCATGTGTTGGGATTAATGCTGTCCATCCCCAGGGTATGGTAGTGACATGGAGGTATGTGGAAAGTATGATGTTGAGTGCCTTGTAGTGACTCGGAGTGAGCTGTGCTGAGAGAATGAGGACACGTTGTTATTGGAGAGTTTATCCGTCTGGTGTCAATCATTGTTGACAGATGGCCTGAAATGTTAATTCTGTTCCTCTTCCCACAGATGAAGACTGACCGATTTAGAATTCATGTGTTTTCTGCTTCAGTTCTCGTTCCCATCACCTGCAGTTCTGTTTTTATTGTCAGTTGTTCTCTTCAGTTTAATTTCATTCCAACTGGGTCAATTGTTTGTTCCTTTATTCCCACTATGTGCCCCTGTTTATTACAGATCCAGCATCTGTACCAACTCTGCAAACCGTGGGGACAACTTCTGAGCCAAGCAATGATTCATACACGATCACGGACCCAGAGACATGCCCAGGTAATGGTGGTGGGGATTTGCTTTAAACAGGCTCCTCTCTGAAATCATCATCAGATTCAACCAGGATCATGCAGAGCATGGCATTGACTGAGGGAAGCATGGTGATAGAGTGCCTGAAGGAAGAGGGGTGAATTGAACTGAATTGACTTTATTTCATATATATTTCACATACATGAGGAGTAAAATTCTTTACGTTATGTCTCTGTTTAAATGTGCAATTTATAGTAAATTACAATGAATATTATGTACAACGGGACAGTCAATATAACATAGAATTACAATTGTATCAGCATGATTTAATCAGTCTGATGGCCTGGTGGAAGAAACTGTTATGGAGCCGTTAGGCCTGGCTTCTATGCTGCACTAATATTTCCTGAATGGTAACAGCTGGAACAGTTTGTGGTTGGGGTGAGTCATGTCCCAATGATCCTTTGGTCCCTTTTTACACACCTGTCACTGTAAATGCCCTGAGTAGTGCGAAGCTCACATCTGCAGATGCACTGGGCTGTCCGCACCACTCTCTGCAGAGTCCTGCGACTGGGAGAAGTACAATTTCCAGACCAGGCAGTGATACATCCAGCCAGGATGCTCTCAATTGTGACTCTGTAGAGAGTTCCTAAGATTTGGGGACAGCCAAACTTCTTCAACCGTATGAGATGAAAAAGACGGTGTTGTGCTTTTTACCACACAGCCAGTATGTACAGAGCATATGATGTTCGCGGTTATGTGTATACCGAGGAACTTGAAACTGCTCACCCTTTCAACCACAGATCCATTGATGTCAATATGGACGAGTCTATGTCCGTTCCTCCTGTAGTCCACAACCAGCTCCTTTGTTCTTGTGACATTGAGGGAGAGGTTGTTTTCTTCACACCACTTCTCTGTAGGCTGCCTCATTATTATTTAAGATAAGGCCAATCAATAGAGTATCATCTGCAAAATTAATTCGCAGATTGGAGCTGTGGGTGGCAATAGTCATGGATGTATAGAGACCAGAGGAGGGGACTTAGGACACAGCACTGGGGGGCTCCTGTGTTGAGGATCAGAGGGGCAGAGGTGAGGGAGCCCAAACTTACCACCTGCCGGCAATCAGACAGGAAGACCAAGATCCAGCTGCACAAGGCAGGGTGAAGGCTGAGATCTCTGAGCTTCTTGTCAAACGTGTAGGGAATTATGGTGTTGAATGCTGAACTATCCCCCTTCTCCAGATGTGTAAGGGCAGATGTGGCTATTGCATTATCTATCAATCGGTTGTGATGATAGGTGAATTGTAGGGGCTCCAGTGTGAGTGGTAGCATGCTGCAGATATGGTCCCTGACTGCATCTCATAGCAATTGAGGAGAGTGTGACAGGACACAAGTTGCTCAGACATTTTACTTTGATCTTTTTAGGTACAGGGATGGTGGATGTTTTGAAGGAGTAGGACGTCATACACTGGGAGAGGGAGAGAGTAAAACTTTGTTCAAACACACCAGCTAGTTGTGCCATACACACTCTGAGTGCCGGCCCTGAGATGCCGTCCAGTCCTGCAGCCTTGCGGATGTCCACTCATTGGAAGCAACTGCATCCTTTAGACTTAGAGATGACCAAGTTTCAGGTCGTATTGGTGGCTCTCCTTAGTGTTGCTGACATTGAACCGAGTGTGAAAAAGATTTAGCTCATCTGGGAGAGAGGCCAGCGATGATGGTGACACCACTGCTTTTAGTTTTGAAGTCTGCAATGGTGTGCAGAGCTTCCCATAAGTTGTGTGTGTTTTGGTGGAGAGTTGATCTGGATCTTGTCCTTGTATTGAATTTTTGCTACCTTGATGACTTTGCGGGTTTGTAGCTGCAATTCTGGAGTTACTGATGGCAAAAATCTCTGTCTCACAAGTTGACTGCAGACCGCATGTAACTGTTGATGCAGGGTTTCTGGTTTAAATAGACCCTGACCGATTTGTCAAGGATAACGTCCTCGCTGCACTTCTGGATGAAACTCATGACCCCCTCTATGAACTCGGAGACTTCCTCATCACAAAAGACATTCCATTTAACGTCATCAGTCCTGAAGCATGGAGACCGTCTGGTCGGGCCAACAGTCGGTGGTTTTCACTATGGCCACCTCTTGTCACCACTTCTGCCCCGTACACCAGCAGACACAGGATGGAGGACTGGTCAGACTTCTCAAGTGGATGGAGAAGTGCTTTGCAGATGTTGCAGAAGAGGGGGTCGCAGTGCTCGAGTATGCTATCACCCCGAGTGCTCACCTGGACGTGTTGAAAAACCGCAGGGAGACTTTAGTCAGTGACGCTCGATTAAAGTTTCCAGTAACGATGAAAGCAGCCTCCAGGAGCATACAGTCTCCAGGGTGCTGATGGTATCATACAGTTCCTCGAGAGCCAAGTCAGTATCAGCCTGTGGCGGAATATGCACAGCTGAGTTAATAACAGTCGTGAACTCTCTCAGCAGCCAGAAAGGTCTACACTGCAGCACAAAGTACTCCAGATCCAGGCAACTAAAGGATTTGAGGGTCTGCACATTCTGGGGGTTGCACCAAACATTATTGAAGGAGTTTTAGACCTGACGACTTGAACAGGGATAACCCAGAGGGCTCAATGGTGTGATCCTCTATAACCTCCGTCCGCCAGGTTTCCACAAAACACAAAATGTTACATTCCCTTGTTTCCTGCTGGTAGGAAATTCTGGCTCTCAGTTTGCACAGCTTCTTTTTCAGGGACTGAATGTTAGCCAGTATGTGAGGGAGCGATGGCCAATTAGCACGCTGTTGAGACCAGAATGTCAGTCCTCCCTGGCTTCCGGTGCTGCTTCCAAGGTAGTGACGGTGTAATAAATGAGCCTTCCATTGATCATGTAAGCAGGGTTTTCCAGTCTAGAAATGATGGCACATTGTGGGTAAATGCCATCTTCCCGATGTTCAAAAGAGTCAGTCGGTCATATCTGACGTGACCAACCAGCTTCTTGAACAGGAAGTGCAAAGGACATTACAGACATGAGCAGTGCACTGTACAGTTGGTACAGAGTTCGCATCATGGTTGCATAAGCAGCACAATCTTGTAACTCTCCAGTGAGGGAGGAAGCAATGGGTTGAAGGAGTGAGTAAGGAGAGAGGAAGATACTGAAGGAAGACATATGATCTAGGGTCCGTGGGGTGATTACAGAGGAGTGATTAGCAACAAAAAAGACTGTTGCATGATGAGCTTGACCAATGGGAATGGAGACAAGTATGTAGGTTCCCCATGAGCATGGGTGTGGGGAAGTGCCACTCGGTCTGGTATGTGAGTGACCGGGATGAACAGAATGTCGTGCATTGAAATAAACTTGAAGTGAAATGAATGTACAGATGCTCTGATTAATTGAGTGACTGGAGCATACAGAGTCAGATCTGAGTATCCCTGGATGTTGCATCCTCGAGGATTATACCGAAGAGACTGACGGACAGGCAAGGAGTGAATCAGAGTGTGGATGGCGGGAATTGTCAAAGAGTGTTCTAGCCATCTTTTGGACAGATGGAGCTGATTTGGATGGGATGATAAGTCAGCTGAGTAGGATACGGAATGCAATGACTAGTGTTTGGGTAGGTGCTGTATAACTTTACGTGAAAGGGTGTGATAGGCATGTGTTGGTACGTGGGTGAGCAGGATGAACAGAAGATCATACCTTCATATAAACATGCAGTGAAATAGACAATAGATAATAGGTGCAGGAGTAGGCCATTCGGCCCTTCGAGCCAGCACCGCCATTCACTGTGATCATGGCTGATCATCCACAATCAGTATCCAGTTACTGCCTTATCCCCATAACCTTTGATTCCACTATCTTTAAGAGCTCTATCCATCTCTTTCTTGAAAGCATCCAGAGACTTGGCCTCCACAGCCTTCTGGGGCAGAGCATTCCATATATCCACCACTCTTTGGGTGAAAAAAGTTTTTCCTCAACTCCGTTCTAAATGGCCTACTCCTTATTCTTAAACTGTGGCCTCTGGTTCTGGACTCACCCATCAGTGGGAACATGCTTCCTGCCTCCAGCATGTTCAATCCCTTAATAACCTTATATGTTTCAATAAGATCCCCTCTCAGCCTTCTAAATTCCGGAGTATACAAGCCCAGTTGCTCCAATCTTTCGACATATGACAGTCCCGCCATCACGGGAGTTAACCTTGTGAACCTACGCTGCACTTCCTCAATAGCAAGAATGTCCTTCCTCAAACTTGGAGACCAAAACTATACACAGTACTCCAGGTGTGGTCTCACCAAGGCTCTGTACAACTGCAGAAGGACCTCTTTGCTCTTATACTCAATTACCCTTGTTATGAAGGCCAGCATGCCATTAGCTTTCTTCACTGCCTGCTGTACTTGTATGCTTGCTTTCAGTGACTGATGTATAAGAACACCTAGATCTCATTGTACTTCCCTTTTTCCTAACGACTCCATTTAGATAATAATCTGCCTTCCTGTTCTTACCACCAAAGTGGATAACCTCACATTTATCCACATTAAACTGCATCTGCCATGCATCTGCCCACTCACCCAACCTGTCCAAGTCACCCTGCATTCTCATAACATCCTCCTCACATTTCACACGGCCACCCAGCTTTGTGTCATCGGCAAATTTGCTAATGTTACTTTTAATTCCCTCATCTAAATCATTAATATATATTGTAAACAGCTATGGTCCCAGCACTGAACCCTGCGGTACCCCATCACCTGCCATTCCGAAAGGAACCCGTTAATCACTACTCTTTTTTTCTTTCAGCCAGCCAATTTTCAATCCATGTCAGTACTCTGCCCCCAATACCATGTGCCCTAATTTTGCCCACTAATCTCCTATGTGGGACTTTATCAAAAGCTTTCTGAAAGTCCAGGTACACTACATCCACTGGCTCTCCCTTGTCCATTTTCATAGTTACATCCTCAAAAAATTCCGGAAGATTAGTCAAGCACGATTTCCCCTTCGTAAATCCATGCTGACTTGGACCGATCCTGTTACTGCTATCCAGATGTGTCGTAATTTCATCTTTTATAATTGACTCCAGCATCTTTCCCATCACCGACGTCAGGCTAACCGGTCTATAATTCCCTGTTTTCTCTCTTACTCCCTTTTGAAGAGAGTGACAACATTAGCCACCCTCCAATCCACAGGAACTGATCCCGAATCTATAGAACATTGGAAAATGAACGTATGAATGCAGGGGATTATTGACTTACATAGAGCAGAGGGTCAGATATGAGTATCCCTGGACGTTGCATCCTCGAGAATTGTTCTGAGTGATGAACGTACAGGTAAGGAGTGACTCAGGGTGGGTATGAATGGAAATTGTCAAAGAGAGTTCTAGCCATCACTTGGAAAGATGGAGATGATTTGTTTGGGACAGCTGAGTGAACCTCTGATTGGAGGAGTAAGTGGAACGCAGAGACTGGCGGTTGGGTGAGTGGTGTATAACTTCACACTGCGGCTGTGATGGGCATTTTCTGGGGCGATGGAAGGTTGGTTTTGATGAATCCTGTAATTTCCACTATCACAAGCAAACTCAATACTTCCTCTCTGGCACTCACCATGTGTCCCTGATTTAAAACAGATTCAGGGTCTAATGGGAATGGTAGGGTACAGAGCAGGTCTTTGTCCACAGTCACGTAACCACCTACAGGAACATTTGTTAGCAGTAGGGGTTGTAGAGATGGAGCCTCCCAAAAGTCTCTACAGTCGAGCTTCCTCTGGACTGTGTTACTGGAACTATAGAGAAGTTTCTTGGGCACTGAAAGATCTGAATGCAGATGAGTCCTCTGAAATAGTGTACCTGCAGAGTTCTGGAAGAGATAGCTGAAGAGACTGTGGAGGTATTTGTAATGATCTTTTAAAAATCATTACATTCTGGAATGGTTCTGAAAGACTGGAAAATGACAAATGTCATGCCACTCTTCAAGAAGCTGGAGAGGTAGAACAAGGGAAACTATAGTCCAGTTATTCTGACCTCATTGGTTGGGAAGATGTTGGATGACCATATGTGTGGTTAATTGTCTCTTCCACTGTTCTCACCATGTATCCCTGTTTATTACAGATCCAGCATCTGTACCAACTCGACAGGCAGAGGGGACAACACCTGAGCCAAGTGATGATTTGTCCCCGATCACAGACCCAGATACAAGCTCAGATATCACTTGTGGGGATGTGTTTTACACAGACTTCCCGCTGAAATTATCATTGAAGGGATTCAATCAGAACACAGGGACTGACTGAGTTGTGTGATGGAGTGGCTGAGGGAGATGGGTGACAGAGTGGGCGAGGGGAATGTGTGCTGAAATGGCTGAGTATGAGTGGTGTCGGAGGGTCAAATGGTGTTTGAAGAGACAGAGAGGGAAGGGTTGATAAGGGTGTGACCAATTGGAATGAACGCATATGTCAGTATTTCCAGCCTTGGAATTCAACTAGAATCCGGTGGCTGATTGAGAGGATATTGGTGATGGAATGACTGAAGGAGGTGGGTGATGGAGAGACAAAGGTGGGTGGGTGACTGATGGCGGGGGTGGTGGAGTGACTGAGGGGTGTGGGTGACAAAGTAAACGAGTGAGATGGGTGACAGATGGTCCGAGGACAGAGGTGACTGGGATGGCAGCAAGGGTATGGAGGAGATTTGGGAAAGTATTGAGGGAGCAAGTAAAACAGTGTTGCGTGGTGGGTCTGACCAATGGCAATGGACAAAAGTATGTAGGTTTTCAATGAGCACTGGGGGTGTCGGATGCCACTGGGCCCGATACATGGGTGAGCAGGATGTCCAGAATGTTGTACTTTCCGATAAACGTTGTTACGTACCCCGTAACTGGGTTGCCAAACCAGCAGAAATGGATCACTCAGTTGGAGTCTGGATTACTAGAACTAAGAAAGTTTTATTAAAGAAACAAGCAACACAGTACTCTAATCAAAACGATAATAAATGCAACAGTTCAGCAATGATAAACATACATGTACACAGAATTAAGATAACAGGATCAATCAAGCTCTATCGTTGTCTAGGGGTAAATGACCAGTTTCAAAGTGACGCAAAGTTCAGTTCAATTTAGTTCAGTTCAGTTCGCAGTAATCGCTGCCATGGGAGATGGACAGTGGGGGGGAAGGAGAGAGAGAGCAAAACGAATGAATATTCAAGGTTTCCACACAGACCTTCACAGTCAGCTGTCGGGCGAGTCCTTTGTGATGTCATCTGAGGTCACCGACCGTGACCCCTCCGTTTCCAGATACGATCGTTTCTCTGCGGTGAACCTGGCACCCAGGCAAGGGTGGACACACACCAGGTTCCCGCCGATCGTGCCTTTCCACTCTGAGTGTCTATGGCTGGATCCCGCGACCAGCCAGCCAAAAACTTCCCACCGGCTTGTGAGAGACGCACCACTTCCAGGGTCTCGTTACCTCGGGGTGTCGTGTGTGTGTCGCCTTAGCGAACCTGTCCCTTTTTATCCCCCTGCTGGGGTATCGCCTGTCCATCACTTCAAATAGTTCAGGGTTCAAAGGGGGAGCCGATCCTGACAGCTCTCCTTCCGTTAAACTCTCCCGTCCCTTCATTAACATCTCCAAATGCTGCTCCATTGTTTTCCTTATCTCTCTCTCCTGAAGACAGGTGGCAGACCAACTGCTGATCCCACTGGTGCCAGCACAGGACAGCTACATCTTAATCTATGTGTATTCTTGTCACACTTCCCCCCTTTAAGGATTTTTACCGGGGTAAAAATTACAAACATGAATAAATTATTTGATGCACACAAATACACATCTTTATCAGCTATTTGGCTAATACAGCGAGTTTGAAGTTGTCAACACCTGACAGACAGTCAGCCATCACATTTTCTGTTCCTTTTATATGTGTTATTAATAATCCCTTAGACCAGGCTCCAATTTAGCAAACTTCATAGTGGCCAAAAACACTGATGAATTGTGATCAATGTAACCTCTCACTGGGTTTCGTCCCGGACCACAATAACAAGGGTCTTCCCATTCCGACTTAGTTTTCTCTCGCAAGGGCTTAGTAGGAGGGGGAGGGGTAGTAACCGCAGAGTTATTGCAAAACTTCCTACAGTACCCCATCATCTCCAAGAGCCTTCTGAGGGCCCTCTTGTCTGTCGGGGTTGGGATGTCAGAGATAGCCCGCACTTTAGCTTGCATCGCTGCCAGCTGCCCCTGTGTCACCACAATTCCCAGGTAAATGACCTTCATGTGGCCGAACTCATTTTTTACAAGGTTCACTATCAAGCTGGCTTCAGACAGCCGTATTACATCGCCAATACACACCTCTGTGTTCGTCAGCCCTTTAGTCACTGAATTACTCATTCTATAGGGTTGGTGCTCGCTAGGCTGGCCTAGTATAACAAACACCACCCAACGTCCCAGTTCTTTGCATCACCTCGGGACAATCAAACACACGGGTTCGAGTCGTTTAATTACTTCTCCTAAAGAGTCGCTTTGTTCTGGGATTAAGGGAGAGACCTTATGAGCAGCACTGGCCAAAACAATAGCCTTCTCCCATCTGGTCGATACCATACTCATCTTTTCAAAATGGTTTTTTTCTCTTATCAGGGGGACCCTAGCTTCATTGATTTCCATGCTAACACCGACTAGGTTTGTTAGCATATCAAAAGCCTGTGACCGTCTCAGTTCGCGTCGGCCATAATCAATAACATCCTTCCCCCTGGGCAGCCGGTAAACCTCTTTCATGATTCCACCAACTGTTTCCTCCAGCACCGCAAAACGTCCACCGGGGGGTACCTTGTGGGCCAGGTTAAAAATCTCATCCCCATAACTCTTTTGCACCACCCCCCATTCCTCATCTGCGGGTACGGTACTTGGTCTCCCTTGCTTCCTTAGCACTTCTTCCTCCACACAATAGCCTACTAGTTCCCTTGTTAATTCTGTGTTGGAGAGAGCTGTCTCTGCCAAAACCATCAGCCCCTTGTCTTGCTCCTGCGCCTGCACAAATTCTTTCCTGGCTAATGCTACATCTGTCCCAGCTCCCTCACTACCTCTTGTCTCACTACACTCCTTCTTTTCACTTCCTACCCCCTTCTCGTACAAGGCTGGCAGAAATGTCTCAGCTAAATTCACTACCGCAGTCCCGTGATGAACCTGTGAGTCCATGGGCGGGGCCTCAATGCTGGCAGGCTGACCTGTCAACCTCATGGCTGGGAACACGATTCCCCCGGCGAGGTCATTACCGAGCAAGACTTCCACGCCTTTCATCGGTAATTCGGACCTCACCCCGATCGTGACTAGTCCAGAGACCAGGTTGCTTTGTAAGTGTATCTGGTGCAAAGGGACGGCCTCTGTCCCTTCCCCAATACCTTTGACCTTGACCTCCCCAGTCTGGGTCTCTGAGCTAAACTCTAATACACTCTTCAGTATTAGTGACTGACACGCTCCCGTGTCTCTCCAGATCCGCACTGGAACCGGTTTTCACCCCTCCTTCACCGACACAAATCCGGCCAAGATAAACCTCTGGCACCCTTCCTGAACTTTGGCAGACCTGTCCTGTCCTAGCGGTTCGTTTACCAGCTCGATACAGCCAGTCAAAATCGCCGTTTTTCCTTTTCCCATCTCCTTCTTTGGGGCAAAGCACCTGGACGCAAAGTGTTCGACTTTCCCGCAATTATAACAGACGACCCTAGGAGACTTCCTACCAGACTGCTCCCGGTCTACCTTATCCTTCTCACTAGTCCCCGGCTTACTTTCTGACTTTCGTGGCGGACTCCCCCCCGCTGTCCTGACTACCCTTCTGGTAGCCTTTACTCGGGGCAAACTTCATTTTATGCGTCAACGCATACTCATCCGCTAACTTAGCAGTTGCAGCTAATGTGGCTGCCTCTTTCTCATCTAGGTAGGGTCTCATACCCTCAGGAACACAATCTTTAAACTGCTCAATCAGGATCAGCTGTAGCGGTCTGTCATAATCCCCCTCTACCCCCTTCGAGGTGCACCAATGCTCACAATATGTCTGCATCTCACGGGCAAACTCTAAATACGTGCGGTCCCACTGCTTCCTTGCATTCCGGAACTTCTGCCGGTATGCCTCCGGGACCAACTCATAAATCCTAAGGATGGCCTCTTTCACCACCTCATACCTCTGGGCATCTTCCGCGGACAAAGCTGGGTAAGCTTGTTGGGCTTTCCCTTTCAGTACACTCTGAAGCAAAACAGCCCACTTATCCCTCAGCCAGTCCTGACTTGTAGCAACTTTTTCGAATGGAGAAAGTACCGAACCACATCGGTATCGTCAAATGGGGGAACCAGCCTAACCTCCTGGGTCGCCCGGAACCCTCCACCTTGATTCGGCACAGGACCCTGCTCTGCCCTTATCCTTAACTTCTCCAGCTCGAATTCCCTTTCCCTCTGTTTCTCCTCTCGCTACAACTGTCTTTATCTCTCTCTCTCTCTCTCTCTCTCCTGCCTTTCTAACTCTTTCTCTTTCTCCTGCCTTTCTAACTGTTTCTCTTTCTCCCGCCTTTCTAACTCTCTCTCTTGCCTTTCTAACTCTTTCTCTTTCTCTCACCTTTCTAACTCTCCCTCCTTCTCTTCTCGCTCCAACTGTCTGTCCCTCTCTTTCTCTTCTCGCTCCAACTGCCGTACCCGGAACTCGTGTTCGAGTCTCAGTTTTTCAAGCTGCACCTGTACCGCGTCTCCAGCAGGTTTTTCAATAGACACCACCTCCAGCTCGCCTTGGGGAAACACACCTTTAGATACATAGTGTTCTACGATAGCTCTGTGTATCTCCTCTCTCCTCATTGTCGACTTCTCCTTAGCAAGATTTAACCGTTTGGCCACAGCTACCAATTCCGATTTCCTGGCATCCTCTAATGCCTCCAAGGTCGGTGCCTTTATAAATTCCTCAGCCTCCATTTCTGCTGTTTGCCTTTTCTTTCTTTCGGGAATTTTTGACCCAATCAATTTACTCCGTCCCAAATTTAGCGTTCAAAATTGCGGACGAGAACCCCACTTATGTTACGTACCCCGTAACTGGGTTGCCAAACCAACAGAAATGGATCACTCAGTTGGAGTCTGGATTACTAGAACTAAGAAAGTTTTATTAAAGAAACAAGCAACACAGTACTCTAATCAAAAGGATAATAAATGCAACAGTTCAGCAATGATAAACACACATATACACAGAATTAAGATAACAGGATCAATCAAGCTCTATCGTTGTCTAGGGATAAATGACCAGTTTCAAAGTGACGCAAAGTTCAGTTCGCAGTAATCGCTGCCATGGGAGATGGACAGTGTGGGGGAAGGAGAGAGAGAGCAAAACGAATGAATATTCAAGGTTTCCAGACAGACCTTCATAGTCAGCTTTCCGGCGAGTCCTTTGTGATGTCATCTGAGGTCACCGACCGTGACCCCCTCCGTTTCCAGATATGATCATTTCTCTGCGGTGAACCTGGCACCCAGGCAAGGGTGGACACACACCAGGTTCCCGCCGATCGTACCTTTCAACTCTGAGTGTCTATGACTGGATCCCGCGACCAGCCAGCCAAAAACTTCCCACCGGCTTGTGAGAAACGCACCGCTTCCAGGGTTTCGTTACCTCGGGGTGTCGTGTGTGTGTCGCCTTAGCGAACCTGTCCCTTTTTAACCCCCTGCTGGGGTATCGCCTGTCCATCACTTCAAACAGTTCAGTGTTCAAAGGGGGAGCTGACCTTGACAGCTCTCCTTCCGTTACTCTCTCCCGTCCCTTCATTAACATCTCCAAATGCTGGTCCATTGTTTTCCTTATCTCTCTCTCTCTCCTGAAGACAGGTGGCAGACCGACTGCTGATCCCACTGGTGCCAGCACAGGACAGCTACATCTTAATCTATGTGTATTCTTGTCACAACGTGAAGTGAAATTATAGAGTTACCATAGCACAGAGGCTCAGATATGAGTATCCCTGGGTGTTCTGTCCTCGAGAACTGTTCTGAGTGACTGACGTACAGGCAAGGAGTGACACAGAGTGGGTATGGAGGAATATTGACAAAGAGAGTTATCACCATCACTTGGACAGATGGAAGTGAATTGTTTGGATTGACTTAGGACAGCTGAGCGGACCTCTCATTGAAGGAGCAAGTCCCTATAGTGGAGCTTTGACTTTCTGTGTTACCAGAACTAGAGAGAAACCTCTTGGGAAACTGCAACGTCTGAATGAGTTTGGTCATCTGGACTAGATAGTGTACCCCCAGAGTTCTGGAAGAGGAGACTGAAGAGATTGTGGAGTTATTTATAATGATCTTTCAAGATTCATTAGAATTTGGAATGTTTCTGAAAGACTGGAAAATTACAAATGTCACTCCACACCTCAAGAAGGTAGAGAGATAGAAGGAAGGAAACTAAAGGCCAGTTTTTCCAGCCACAGTGGTAGCGAAGATGTTGGAGGTCCAAATGGGTGGTCAATTGTCTGTTCCTATGTTCCCACTATGTACCCCTGTTTATTGCATATCCAACATCTGTACCAACTCCTCAAACTGAGTGGATAACTCTTAAACCAAGTGACAATTTGTCCATGATCATGACACAAGCTCAGGTATAAGTTGTGGGGATCTGTTTTACATAGAATCCCCTTTGACATTATCGTCCAATGGTTTCAACGAGAATTCAGGATTGAGGGAAGATGGGTGACTGAACAGCCGAGGGAGTCAGGAAATCGACACGAACATGTTGGTTTCCCGTGAGGAGTGGGGCTGGGGGAGGCCACTGGGCCTGGTACGTGCGTAAGCGGGAAGAAGGTCATGAATTCAGACGAACATAAAGTATTTGGGGATAATTGAGCGACCGTAGCAGATAGGGTCAATTCTGAATATCGTTGGTTGTTCCATCCTTGAGAATTATAGTGAGGTGGCTAATGTACAGGCAAAGAGTGACTCAGAGTGGGAAGAGAGAAATTGTCAAAAATTGTCAACATATTTTGGAAACTTGGAAGTTGGGATGTCTTAGGACAACGGAGCAGACATTGGAGAACACTAAGGGGCAGAAAACGCTGGTTGGAGTTGTGTACAGGCCACCTAACAGTAGTAGTGAGGTCGGAGATGGTATTAAACAGGAAATTAGGAATGTGTGCAATAAAGGAACAGCAGTTATAATGGGTGACTTCAATTTACATGTAGATTGGGTGAACCAAATTGGTAAAGGTGCTGAGGAAGAGGATTTCTTGGAATGTATGCGGGATGGTTTTTTGAACCAACATGTCGAGGAACCAACTAGAGAGCAGGTTATTCTGGACTGGGTTTTGAGCAATGAGGAACGGTTAATTAGCAATCTTGTCGTGAGAGGCCCCTTGGGTAAGAGTGACCATAATATGGTGGAATTCTTCATTAAGATGGAGAGTGACATAGTTAATTCAGAAACAAAGGTTCTGAACTTAAAGAGGGGTAACTTTGAAGGTATGAGATATGAATTAGCTAAGATAGAATGGCAAATGACACTTAAAGGATTGACGGTGGATATGCAATGGCAAGCATTTAAGGATTGCATGGATGAACTACAACAATTGTTCATCCCAGTTTGGCAAAAGAATAAATCAAGGAAGGTAGTACACCTGTGGCTGACAAGAGAAATTAGGGATAGTATCAATTCCAAAGAAGAAGCATACAAATTAGCCAGAAAAAGTGGCTCACTTGAGGACTGGGAGAAATTCAGAGTTCAACAGAGGAGGGCAAAGGGCTTATTAAGGAAGGAGAAAAAAAGATTATGAGAGAAAACTGGCAGGGAACATAAAAACTGACTGTAAAAGCTTTCATAGATATGTAAAAAGGAAAAGACTGGTAAAGACAAATGTAGGTCCCCTGCAGACAGAAACAGGTGAATTGATTATGGGGAGCAAGGACATGGCAGACCAATTGAATAATTACTTTGGTTCTGTCTTCACTAAGGAGGACATAAATAATCTTCCAGAAATAGTAGGGGACAGAGGGTCCAGTGAGATGGAGGAACTGAGCGAAATACATGTTAGTAGGGAAGTGGTGTTAGGTAAATTGAAGGGATTAAAGGCAGATAAATCCCCAGGGCCAGATGGTCTGCATCCCAGAGTGCTTAAGGAAGTAGCCCAAGAAATAGTGGATGCATTAGTGATAACTTTTCAAAACTCGTTAGATTCTGGACTAGTTCCTGAGGATTGGAGGGTGGCTAATGTAACCCCACTTTTTAAAAAAGGAGGGAGAGAGAAACTGGGGAATTATAGACCGGTTAGCCTAACGTCAGTGGTAGAGAAACTGCTGGAGTCAGTTATCAAAGATGTGATAACAGCACATTTGGAAAGCGGTGAAATCATCGGACAAAGTCAGCATGGATTTGTGAAAGGAAGATCATGTCTGACGAATCTCAGAATTTTTTGAGGATGTAACTAGTAGAGTGGATAGGGGAGAACCAGTGGATGTGGTATATTTGGATTTTCAAAAGGCTTTTGACAAGGTCCCACACAGGAGATTAGTGTGCAAACTTAAAGCACACGGTATTGGGGGTAAGGTATTGATGTGGATAGAGAATTGGTTAGCAGACAGGAAGCAAAGGGTGGGAATAAACGGGACCTTTTCAGAATGGCAGGCGGTGACTAGTGGGGTACCGCAAGGCTCAGTGCTGGGACCCCAGTTGTTTACAATATATATTAATATCTTGGATGAGGGAATTAAATGCAGCATCTCCAAGTTTGTGGATGACACGAAGCTGGGCGGCAGTGTTAGCTGTGAAGAGGATGCTAAGAGGATGCAGGGTGACTTGGATAGGTTGGGTGAGTGGGCAAATTCATGGCAGATGCAATTTAATGTGGATAAATGTGAAGTTATCCACTTTGGTGGGAAAAATAGGAAAACAGATTATTATCTGAATGGTGGCCAATTAGGAAAAGGGGAGGTGCAACGAGACCTGGGTGTCATTATACACCAGTCATTGAAAGTGGGCATGCAGGTACAGCAGGCGGTGAAAAAGGCGAATGGTATGCTGGCATTTATAGCGAGAGGATTCGAGTACAGGAGCAGGGAGGTACTACTGCAGTTGTACAAGGCCTTGGTGAGACCACACCTGGAGTATTGTGTGCAGTTTTGGTCCCCTAATCTGAGGAAAGACATCCTTGCCATAGAGGGAGTACAAAGAAGGTTCACCAGATTGATTCCTGGGATGGCAGGACTTTCATATGAAGAAAGACTGGATGAACTAGACTTGTACTCACTGGAATTTAGAAGATTGAGGGGGGATCTGATTGAAACGTATAAAATCCTAAAGGAATTGGACAGGCTAGATGCAGGAAGATTGTTCCCGATGTTGGGGAAGTCCAGAACGAGGGGTCACAGTTTGAGGATAGAGGGGAAGCCTTTTAGGACCGAGATTAGGAAAAACTTCTTCACACAGAGAGTGGTGAATCTGTGGAATTCTCTGCCACAGGAAACAGTTGAGGCCAGTTCATTGGCTATATTTAAGAGAGAGTTAGATATGGCCCTTGTGGCTACGGGGATCAGGGGGTATTTAGGGAAGGCTGGTGCAGGGTTCTGAGTTGGATGATCAGCCATGATCATAATAAATGGTGGTGCAGGCTCGAAGGGCCGAATGGCCTACTCCTGCACCTATTTTCCATGTTTCTATGTTTCTATGTGGAATGCAGTGATTTATGGTTGGATGAGTTCTGTTTAAGTTTCCATGACTGCTGTGGTGGGCATTCGCTTGTGAGATGGAAGAAAGATTTCGGTGATTCCTGTCATTTCTCCTATCACAAGCAGCTCAGTACTTTCTCTCCTAAACTCATAAAATGTCCCTGATTTAAAACAGATTCACGGTCGCTTGGGTGCAGTAGGGTTCAGGGCAGGTTTTTGTCATCAAACCCATAAATAACTACAGGTACATCTGTCAGTGTTAGGCATTGTAGAAATCAATCCTCATAGAAGTTTCTAGGGTGGAGCTTCGACCAGTCTGTGTTACCAGAACTAGATAGAGAAGATTTTTGGGAAACTGAAAGGTCTGAATGTAAATGAAACTTCTGAATGAAATGGTGTAGCCCCCAGAGATCTGGAAGAGGAGGCTGAAGAGATTGTGGAGGCATTTGTAATGATTTTTCAAGAATCCCTAGATTCTGGAATGGTTCTGGAAGACTGGATGATTAGGAAGGGTGTGAGGAAGAAGGAAGGAAACTATCGGCCAGTTATTCTGATCTCAGTGGTTGGAAAGATGTTGGAGTCCCATATGGATGGCCAATTGTCTGTTCCTCTGTTCCCACCATGTACCCCTTTATATTACAGATGCAGCATCAGAGCCAACTCCGCAACCTGAGGAGACATGCCCTCTCGTACTAGACTCCCCCATCATGGGAAACAACTTTGCCACATCCACTCTGTCCATGCCTTTCAACATTCGAAATGTTTCTATGAGGTCTCCCCTCATTCTTCTAAACTCCAAGGAATACAGTCCAAGAGCAGACAAATGCTCCTCATATGTTAACCCTCTCATTCCCGGAATCATTCTAGTGAATCTTCTCTGTACCCTCTCCAACGTCAGCACATCTTTTCTTAAATAAGGAGACCAAAACTGCCCACAGAACTCCAAGTGAGGTCTCACCAGCGCCTTATAGAGCCTCAACATCACATCTCTGCTCCTATACTCTATTCCTCTAGAAATGAATGCCAACATTGCATTCGCCTTCTTCACAACTGACTCAACCTGGAGTTTAACCTTAAGGGTAGCCTGTACGAGGACTCCCAAGTCCCGTTGTATCTCAGAACTTTGAATTCTATCCCCGTTTAAATAATCATCTGCCCGTTTATTTTTTCTACCAAAGTGCATAACCATACACTTTCCAACATTGTACTTCATTTGCCACTTCTCTGCCCATTCTTCCAATCCATCCAAGTCTCTCTGCAGACTCTCCGTTTCCTCAGCACTACCAGCCCCTCCACCTATCTTCGTATCATCAGCAAACTTAGCCACAAAGCCATCGATTCCATAATCCAAATCGTTGTTGTACAATGTAAAAAGAAGCGGCCCCAACACGGACCCCTGTGGAACACCACTGGTAACCGGCAACCAACCAGAATAGGATCCCTTTATTCCCACTCTCTGTTTCCTGCCAATCAGCCAATGTTCTATCCACGATTGTAACTTTCCGGTAATTCCATGGGCTCTTACCTTGTTAAGTAGCCTCATGTGTGGCACCTTGTCAAAGGCCTTCTGAAAATCCAAATATACAACATCCACTGCATCTCCCTTGTCTGGCCTACTGGTAATTTCCTCAAAAAATTGTAATAGGTTTGTCAGGCAGGATTTTCCTTTAAGGAACCCATACTGAGTTCTGCCTATCTTGTCATATGCCTCCAGGTACTCTGTAACCTCATCCTTGACAGTCGACTCCAACCACTTCCCAACCACCGATGTCAAACTAACAGGTCTATAATTTCCTTTTTGCTTTCTTGCCCCCTTCTTAAATAGCAGAGTGACATTTGCAATCTTCCAGTCTTCCAGAACTATGCCAGAATCTATCGACTTTTGAAAGATCATTGCTAATGCCTCCGGAATCTCCATAGCTACTTCCTTCAGAACATACGGGTGCATTCCGTCTGGTCCGGGAGATTTATCTACCTTTAGACTATTCAACTTTCTGAGTACTTTCTCTGTCGTAATTGTGACTGCGCACACTTTTCTTCCCTGCCACCCTTGAGTGTCCGGTATACTGCTGATGTCTTCCTCAGTGAAGACTGATGCAAAATACTCGTTCAGTTCCTCTGCCATCTCCTTACCTCCCATTACAATTTCTCCAGCATCATTTTCCATCGGTCCTATATCTACTCTCACCTGTCTTTTACTCTTTATGTACTTGAAAAAGCTTTTAGTATCCTCTTTGATATTCTTTGCTAGCTTCCTTTCATAGTTAATCTTTTCCCTCTTAATGACTTTCTTGGTTTCCTTTTGTAAGGTTTTAAAAACTTACCAATCCTCTGTCTTCCCACTATTTTTTGCTTCCTTGCATGCCCTCTCCTTTGCTTTAACTTTGGCTTTGACTTCTCTTGTCAACCACGGTTGCATCCTTTTTCCACTCGAAAATTTCTTCCTTTTTGGAACATACCTGTCTTGTATCTTCCTCACTTCTTGCATAAATTCCAGCCACTGCTGCTCTGCTGTCTTTCCCGCCAGCGTCCCTTTCCAGTCAACTTTGGCCAGTTCCTCTCTCATGCTACTGTAATTTCCTTTACTCCACTGAAATAACGACACATCAAATTTCGGCTTTTCTTTTTCAAATTTCGCAGTGAACTCAATCATGTTGTGATCACTGCCTCTGAAGGGTTCCTTTCTTAGCTCAACCCATAAAGATTCTGCACCTTCCGATGGGAATTAATTCTCTCTTCAGATTAGCAGTCAGTGCTTCCAAAGGAACTCCAGAAACAAACATCTGATCCCAGACAGAAATACTTGCTCAACACCTCATAAGCCCAAGCAGCTCGATCCCCAGGTCCATTTGACCTGGATCAAAAACTGTGATATCCCAGGACCCAACCTCACAGAGTCACACAGCTGAATCTGCCACTCACCAACCCTGAGAGTCTCACACATTGTCCCCACATCTCACACTGGGTAGTGCAATCCGGGATTTCTCCAAAACAAATGTCCAGCTGCTCGAAATTTCTGCTTCACTGCAGAAGGACGACCATCCAGCCCCATCTGTAGAAGCACTAACCAAAGTCAAAGCCTAAACACCAACAGTTCCATATGCCTGGACTGCAGATCACAGGATTATAACCTAAGCACCAGCTCTCCCAGTACTCTTTGCTGCCAGTAAAATGCTGCAGTGTGTCAGCCAGTCACAGTTCAAAAACCAGCTCTCCCACATCAATGCACAACAGAACTGGTACCTGATGACCCTCTGGCATTCCAGCTAACAAAAACTGATTCTGGAAATAACTCAGCAAGGTCAAAGGTGCAAAAGAACACTTCACAATGAAAACAAGGGTCAGAAGAAAGATTGCTGATATATAACATTGAGGAGGTGGAATACAGGGTGGACCGAGCTTGACCCAGATGGTTGATGTACATCACTGAAGTGGGGGGGGGGGGGGAGTGTGGTTAGGAGACTGGATAGAGGTTGAACAAGATGGGCAGGGATGAGCAGGTGGAACCAGGTGAGAGAAGGGAGCAAGGACAATCACTGATGGTCCTCCAGCAATACACAGATACTGAATTAATAGTACATACTACTGTATAAAATGACAAAGTTAGAACAAACAACAGGAACTTTGCCATATATACTTTGACCCTCACCAAATTTTTATCAACACACCATAGAAAGTTTCCCATCCGGACACTTCACGCTTTTGTATGGTAACTACTCTGCCTGTAACTGCAAGGAATTGCAGAGACCTTTGGATACAGAATCTGTCCTGTCTATGCTGAACTAACAGCTGTTGCTGGGTTATAAACGTGCAGGAGCAATGTGTGGTTAAGTGCCTTGCTCAAGGACACGATACGCTGCCTGGTCTGAGGCTTGAACTCAGGAATTTCAGATTGCCAGTTCAACAGCTCAACCACTTGGCCACATGCATATCACAGAAACTATTCTCCCACCCCCCCACCCCCGGAGACTTCCCAGTCCCTCAGTAAAGAAGGCAGTGAGATCAAAGATCCCCACAACCTCGGACATTCTCCTTTCTCACCTACCCCAGTCGGGGAGAAGACACAACAGCCATAAAGCTCAAGGACAAATGTGAGGAGCCTCAGGAAGCGAGACGAGTAGGGGAAGTTAACGGGACTCAGTGGCCAACATCAAATTTCTCAACACAACAGGGAGGAAGCATCCCCATGTATCCAGGTCCGTAAGTCACCACAAGATCACACACCACGTGATATTGCGTCACAAAGCGGAGGGCGGGGCAAATCTGCGGTAAACAGCCTCACGTGACCTGTTGGCGGGACTTCCGTTTCAATTCTGCGGAAATAGACAGCCTGGGCTCCTGGTTTGGATCGTTCAATGCAGATTAAGTGAAGTCTACACGTTTCTGACGAGCCCAGATAACTGGAAAATAAATGAGTAATTGGTCCTCAGTTCGGAGCTCACGGCCAACATCGGATGTCCCCGCTCGGGATCGGTCTCAATACTCACCGATGGGAAAAGTGATATCTTCGGCCCGCAGACAGTGATCCCGACCCAAGAGGTGAGGCACTTTGCCGATCCCTCAGACGATCCGCTTCATCACTGAGCGGAAAGGAAAACACCGCCCACCCGGAGATAGTGAGCATGCCCGGTGGTAATTGCGTCATCCAGAGGGCGGGGCCTCAGAAACACCCGCAGATATTCCAGTTAAAGGAACATGTGTGGCCATGATGAGGCTAAACTCAGGTTGGAGGAGCAACACCTCGTATACCGTCTAGGTAGTCTCCAGCCCCTTGGTATGAACATAGAATTCTCCAAATTCCGGTAATTCCCTCCCTCTCCCTTACTCTATCCCTATTTCACATCACCTCCCTCATAGTACCGCCTCCTTCTACTACTACGCATTGTTCTCCTGCCAATCACCTCCCTGCCTCCCCTCCCCCACCCCTTTGTCTTTCAAATTACTGTTTTTTTCAACTACCAGCATTCTTCAAACCCTCCCCAAAGTTCTTCCTTCAGTCCTGACCAAGGGTTTCGGCCCAAAACGTCAACTAATCTTTTCAACTGATGTTGACTGACCTACTGAGTTCCTCCAGCGCATTGTGAGTGTTCCTTTGATGTGTGGCAAAAGTATCGCTCAAAATTATTGTGCACACGCTTTCATTTGTGGTGGTGTCAAAGGATGTACAGTCAATACTGGGTCTATCTGGCTGTGAGAGACGTAATTTGGTGAAAAGAGCCTGGACAGTGACACAGAGTCAGAATACAGTGACCTGATGAAAGAGTATCAGGACTTGTTCAAGAGCTTTGTTGTCTTCCAGCAGAGCACACGATTAAAACTGACAACACAGAGCCACCCGCAGTACATCCATGTAGAAAAGTGCCTTTTGCATTACGTGATCAACTGAAAACAGAGCTGAAGCGACAAAATGTTGAATTACAGTCGGCGGAAGGTGATGTAACTCGACTGCAGGTCCAGCTCATGGAGGCAAATGCTGACATGGAGAATATAAAGCAGCAGCTGCAGTTTCTGAGATGACCAAACAGGAGGCAATTGATGATGTGAATAAGCAATGGCAGGAGGAAGTTGCTTCAATGCAAGAAATCTTGCGATTTGTACAGTATTGCAATAGGCTTTGACAGTTTTTGACATAATTTATATGTGGTTTTCAGCATGATTTATGATCTATTACCACTCCTAAAAATTTTGTGTCAGATACCTTATCAATTTCAACAGCATTTATTCTAAGTTTACTGTATGAATTTGGTGCACGGTTTCCAAATATTGTGAATGCAGTTTTACCTTGATTCAGTGATAACTTGATAGTGTCAAACCATTTCTTTATCATTTTTAATTATTTTTTCCACTTTATCCAAAAGTTGTTTCAGATGTTCCCCACTACAAAACATAATTGTATCATCAGCAAACAATATACATTTTAATGTCTGAGAAACCAAACATATATTGTTTATATACAAAATGAACAGCAATTGATCAAGCACTGAACGTTGTGGAACCTGACAAGTTACCCTCAAAAGTTTTGAATTCCAGTTGTTTGTATGTATATTCTGATACCCATCTTCCAAATAACTACTTAACCAGTGATGTGCCGCCCCTCTAATACCATACATTTCTAATGTTGTTAATAATAATTTATGGTCAATGAAAGGGACACTGAGAGAATATGAGATGCAGTTTCATCACCGTCTAGAGCAAGAACGCTCACAGTGGGCACAGTATAAGGAAGCAGTGGAATGTGATTTGACTGATCTAAGGAAATGCTTGTCTGAAGGACAAGGCGATGAAGTAAGGATGCAAGACAAAATGAACACATGGACACTGAAAGTTACTGTACTTGAAGAAGTACAACCCAGATCATACATGGTCCAAACAGAAGAAGGATCAGTGTTAAGAAGAAATCGCAAAGGCCTTAAGAAAGAGCCAACCTCAGAGTTTCAGTAAACTGATGCAGACCAGACAAAACATGGAAATAACAGTGAAACACAAGAACTGTTTGAACCACTTTAGAAGGTCTATTCGTGTTCATGAATCCCCAGAGAGACTGACAGAGACATGTTAAATTACACATTTGTTCATAAACTCCCAGAGAGACTGATAGAGACATGTTAAATTACGCATTTGTTCTGGTTAATGTTGCTAATTGTTCTTATTTTGAAGGAAAGGAAGAGGCGGTGATAACACGTGTAATGACGTGTCAGATCTCTCAATGTACTGTTGTAATGTATCGATCTGTGTGGATGGTACATCAGGCAAGATCTTCACTGTAGCTCAGTATGTGATAAGAATAAACAAATTCCCCATTTTAATTGTGTGGAAATATTAGGCAGGCTGAGCTTCTGATATGGAACCGCAGAAGGAAACTTAATTGAAATGTTGTCATTTCTGAGGAATGCATATCAATAGAAAATGCTTCAATCTTGCATTACGATCTGCGGTAACTGGGATCAGGTGACCGGTGGTGGGTCTCCCACATCAATATCAGACTCAGGATTAATAGCACAGGCATATCTCATGGAATTCATTGTCTCTGCGGCAGCAGTAGGACCTACTTCATAACAATACATTTAAACAACTATGAATTAAAATAATATACGTATTAAATAGATAAATTATATAAGTAGTGCAAAAATAAAAATAAAAATGTAAAAAAAAATCTTTTAATAGTGTGGAAATTCTGGAGCAAAGCTCAACTAACTGTACACATCTATGAGAAGCTCAGAAAAATAGAGAAGGCTAAATTCTCATATGAATAGGTCATATACCCAGAAACATTGGTTGTACTTTGGCAGGTCGAAACAGTGGAATAGACTATAAGACCATAAGATATAGGAGCAGAAGTAGGCCATTCGGCCCATCGAGTCTGCTCCACCATTCAATCATGGGCTGATCCACTTCATTTAGTCATCCCCACTCCCCTGCTTTCACCCATACCCTTTGATGCCCTGGCTAATCAAGAACCTATCTATCTTTGTCTTAAATACACCCAATGACTTGGCCTCCACAGCCGCTCATGGCAACAAATTCCACAGATTTACCACCCTCTGACTAAAGTGATTTCTCCACGTCTCAGTTCTAAAAGGACGTCCTTCAATTCAGAAGTCGTGCCCCCTTGTTCTAGAATCCCCTACCATGGGAAATAACTTTGCCATATCTAATCTGTTCAGGCCTTTTAAAATTTGGAATGTTTCTATGAGATCCCCCCTCATTCTCCTGAACTCCAGGGAATACAGCCCAACAGCTGCTAGTCGTTCCTCATACTGGAACATTGAACCCTCTACTATGTCAGTATATCCTTCCTAAAATAAGCCCAAAACTGCACACAATACTCCAAGTGTAGTCTCACGATTGCCTCAACATCACATCCCTGCTCTTATATTCTAAACGTCCAGAAATGAAAGCCAACATTATATTCGCCTTCTTCACCACTGACTCAAACCTGGAGGTTAATGAAACAGACTGCCATACTTTTACCAGATATTTAGTTTCTCCCTCCATACCTTCCCTGTCCCTTTCCCTCCACCCCCAGGTCACAGATTTCTCATAGTTTCAGCAACATTTTTAATTTTTCCCTCTGTATCTTCCCCGTCCCATCCCTTCACACCCCTGGGTCACAAGGGTACGGGTTTCATTCCCATCCCGGTTGAGAACATCTTGTCAAAAGGGTGTCGCTGGGAGCGGACCCAAATGCAAGACACAGACACTGACGTACTAGGAACAGGACTAGGTTAGGCAAGAAAGCAAGGGAAGTGGGGAAGAAAGGATGCTGGACATGACACAGGCCCTGAATGAGACCTGGGCTAGGACTTGACTAGGATAGCGGAACCAAGACATGGAGCTTGGAATTAGGAGCCTGGGCTCAGACCCCGGATCGAGGCGAAGACTGACGAGGCTTGGGTTCTTCGAGGCTAGGGTACTTCAAGGCTTGGGTATGGACACAGAGCCAATGACTGGGCAAGGACCCAGAACCTGGGACTTGACTCGGGCTCAGACTCCAGAACTAGGCGAGGACAAGACGTGGCTACAGGACGAGGAGTGGTAATAGGACTGGCCGTCAGACTCCTGGACAGGGCAAGGGAACACCAGCATCGGTCTGGGCAAGGTACTCCTGGGCTCGGCAAGACACATGTATAAGGCAAGAACACAAAGCCATGGCTTGGACAGGACAAGGTACTTGGACGTGGCTAGGACTGGACGAGACCCCGAAGCTTTGACTTGATCGAGGGAGAGACAGGAAATTGACAGCGGTGCAGGCGAGGCAAGGCTTCAGACGAGGCAAGGCGAGGCAAAGCTTCAGGAGGAAGGTGAAGGGAAGGGATACAGACAGGGGGTTTGAACAGGAACAATCCAGAGGCCAGCGGCTGAATCCTGAAGCTATTTATGAATCCAGCCCAAACGAGAATCAGCTGCCTCAACAGAAACTGGGGGAAACCAGAAAACATGGAATAAGGAACTTGAACTGGAATACGGTAACATAAAAGCTGCTGGGGAGGGGTGAAAAGCATTATCAAGGATGCATCTCACCCTAACTATGGACTTTTTACTCTCCTCCCCTGTGACCCTGCTGAACCTCACATCACAGCGCTAAGCAGTATTGCACCCATATTGTTCTGTCTCAGAACTATTATATTTGTGTGCTGTGGCACTTACTTTTTAATTCGCAATTATTTTGTAAATAACACCATTCTTTGCATTTCTGGTTAGATGCTAACTGCGTTTCATTGGCTTTGTATCTGTAGTCGGCACAATGACAATAAAGTTGCATCTAGTCTGATCTAATCACTCAATTCAGACCAAAGCAGAATTGTTCAGGTTTTATTTAAATCAGTCCATGTATATAAGCACTAATTTCTATTCACATTGCTCCGGCCTCACTGGACAGGAACACTGAAACAGCAGGAGGTGGCCATTCAGCCCCTCTAACTATCAACAAGATGACGGCTGCTCTCCCATCTCAGCCACATGTTTCTGCTCGACCCTCATTTCCTCGATCACTTTGGTCTCCACACATCTGCCGGCCTCTGTTTTATGTGAGGACGTTCACTGAGTCTTCACCGCCCTCTGGGGTGGGGATTTACAGACATTCACCACCTTCGGAGTGGAGACATTTCCCCTCATCTCAGTCCCGGACAGTCCACCCCCTTTTTCAGAGACTGGGATCCCTGGTTCAACCGGTAATGATGTTGTGCATTTCAATGTGTTCACCTCTCAGTCCTCAATTCTCTAAATGAAAGGGTTATCACATTTTATATTTCTTCATATGATGACCCCACCACTCCAGGTGAATCTTCATTGCACTCTCTATAACAAATACTCTCTAACCTCTTTGTTAATCCACTATGGAATTAATTTCCATCTTCTGCAGCCCCGTGTTGCCCCAACCACTCACCTCCCACCCCTGTCACTATTTCCACCTTCCCACCTCCCCCTCACCTGGACCCACCTCTCACTCCCCAGCTCTTGCCCCATCCCCACCCCTCACCTCTTTTCTCGGACTATTTCCCGTCCACTCTCAGTCCAGAGGGAGGGTCTCGGCCCGAAATGTTGACGGTCCATTTCCCTCCACAGATGCTGCCCGACCCACTGAGTTCCTCCGGCAGTTTGTTCTTTGGTCTGTGTGACCCGTGTTAGTGTGGGGAGCGGGATTTTACACCATATTCCCGGTACAATCTCAACAAAACACAAATAATTGTCACTTTGCCCGGACCATTGGCCCCGCTTGCAGGGCAACAGTCTGCCGGTGTTTGCCCCCCAATGTGGTGAATCGCCACCACCGTGGGCTCAGACATTTCCACAGATGAGCCCCTCCTGTCCCCACCGGGACAAACATCCTGTCCGCCCCCTCTCTCACCGTCTTCATCCTCTCCCTCCCCGGGGAACCGGCATCAAACCGACGGGCCGAGCGGTCTCCTCCTACCTCTCAGCGATACATCAGACTCCGGCCGCAGGAGACGCTTCACAAACGCCCCAACTTCCCTCGGAGGGAAATGGAAATAAATCAGAAAGCGGACATTTACTTTGGGGTTTGTTCCTCTTTGAGAAGAGATGTCAGCGGGGTAACGCCCTCTCGGCTGGTCCGCCTCCGCTATTGGGCGTAATCAGTGATTGACATCGCTTCGGGCCAATCACTACAGCGCAGCGGAGGTGAGGGGTGGAGGGGTCTCGTGGTGGGTAGCTCAGCCGTTAAACTGCCTCAGCAAGAGCGCAGCAGCGCGTGTGTGACGTCGATACGCGCGAGGGGAACCATGTGTGACGTCAGGCGGGTGGTGGAGCGCTGGTATTTAAAAACACCTGAATGGATATTTCTTATGATTTCAGTGGGACAACAACATTAATCACGGGTTTCATCACTGAATCCAGTGTTGTGAGATGTAAAGTCCCCTGTTATGTGTCCGGCTGTGCCGTGTTGTTGGTGGAGTGGGCAGCGTGGTGTTTGTCTCGATTCGGGTCACAACACCAGAATTGCCAGCGGGGTCCACACACAGTGTATTAGTGACCAGAAAACCTGCCGTCCCTGCAGTCTCTGTCTCCTGGTAAACTCAACACCCTGACAATGTGGATCATAGACACCCCTTCCTCTCAGAGTCAGGGAATCATTCAGACAGCTGATCAAAGAGAGGAATTATATTTATTGGTCATTAAAGTTCACCCAGATTCGTTTGGACGGATTTGATGTGGAGTTCGGGGGTCACAGTGAAAGGGCCGGATGGCCGAACTCTCTCCGTTGTCTAAACATCCTTCCAGGTGAGGCGCCCCTTCACCTGTGAATCTTCCGGGGTCGCCCGTTGTGTCCGCTGCTCCCGATGCGGCTCCTCTACACCGGTGACACCGGCTCCTCCGCAGTTGTGCGGGGTCGGGTTGTTTTTACTGGGGGATCGATGTTATTGTTCCCATTTGTGGGAGGGGTGGGTTTTGGGGGTTGATGATCGGGATGCCGTTCTTTTTTTATACGGGGGTGGGGTGGGAGTTTGATTTTTTTCTCTCTGAAAGCCTTTCTTTTTCTTTCTTTGTTTCGTGGCTCCCTGGAGGAGCAAAACAAAAACTCTGTTTATCGATGCAAACAACAGGAAATCTGCAGATGCTGGAAATTCAAGCAACACACATAAAAGTTGCTGGTGAACGCAGCAGGCCAGGCAGCATCTGTAGGAAGAGGTGCAGTCGACGTTTCAGGCTGAGACTTTTCATCAGGACTAACTGAAGGAAGAGTGAGTAAGGGATTTGAAAGTTGGAGGGGGAGGGGGAGATCCAAAATGATGGGAGAAGACAGGAGGGGGAGGAATGGAACCAAGAGCTGGACAGGTGATTGGCAAAAGGGGATACGAGAGGATCATGGGACAGGAGGTCCGGGAAGAAAGACAAGGGGCGGAGGGGGGGACCTAGAGGATGGGCAAGAGATATATTCAGAGGGACAGAGGGAGAAAAAGGAGAGTGAGAGAAAGAATGTGTGCATAAAATTAAGTAACAGATGGGGTACGAGGTGGAGGTGGGGCCTAGCGGAAGTTAGAGAAGTCGATGTTCATGCCATCAGGTTGGAGGAACAACACAATATATTCCGTCTGGGTAGCTTCCAACCTGATGGCATGAACATCGACTTCTCTAACTTCCGCTAGGCCCCACCTCCCCCTCGTACCCCATCTGTTACTTATTTTTATACACACATTCTTTCTCTGACTCTCCTTTTTATCCCTCTGTCCCCCTCACTGTACTCCTTGCCCATCCTCTGTTTCCCCCATCCCCCTTTTCTTTCTGCCTAGACCTCCTGTCCCATTATCCTCTCATATCTCTTTTGCCAATCACCTGTCCAGCTCCTGGCTCCATCCCTTCCCCTCCTGTCTTCTCCTATCATTTTGGATCTCCCTCTCCCCCTCCCACTTTCAAATCTCTTACTAGCTCTTCCTTCAGTTAGTCCTGACGAAGGGTCTCGGCCTGAAACGTCGACTGCACCTCTTCCTAGAGATGCTGCCTGGCCTGCTGCGTTCACCAGCAACTCTTATGTGTGTTGCTCTGTTTATCGATACCTGCTTTGATAATAAATTAACCTTTGAATTATCCGCTCCGAGCGGGACTTCCCGGTGTCCAAACATTTTCACTCCGATTCCCATTCCTGTTGCGACGTGTCAACCCATCGCCTCCTCTTGTGCCAAGATGAGGCCTCCCTCAGGGTCCAGGATCAGCGCCTCATATTCCGTCTGGGTACCCTCCAACCTGACGGCATGAATATCGATTTCTCCTTCCGGTGAACAAATCTCCCCGTCACCTCTCCATCCCACTCCCTCAATTCCTCTCTGACTTTTCAAGTCCTCTCTCCTGCTGATCACTTCTCTCTGGGTCCACTGCTCCAACCCTTTCTCCTATTCTCCACTCTCCTCTCCTATCAGATATGGGTTCTCGTTCTCTCTCTCTCTCTTTAGACTGGCCGACTGCCTGTCTGCAGACCGCTCTCTCTCTCTTATGGTTAAATCCACAGTTAGCGCTGTCAGCCTGTGACTGACGTCATAGTTCCGCCTCCTCACTCCGGCGCTCTTAAAGACACAGTCACAGTCCGACCGCAGGCTCGCAACAGCCGCAACACAACTTCCCGACTTTTCAACTCAGTGCTTCAACTAATAAAGACAACCACGCCATTTGCCTTCTTAACCACCCGATCAATCTGTGCAGTCTCTTTCAGGAAGCGATGGACTTGGAGTCTAAGATCCCTCTGATCATCAACACTGACATCTCCGCAGCCGCATTAAACTCCCCGTCCAAGAAGAACAAAACCCGAAGTAAATGTCCCGCTTTCTGATTTATTTCTATTTCCCCCCGAGGGAAGTTTGGGGCGTTTGTGAAGCGTCTCTTGCGGCCGGAGTCTGATGTATCGCTGAGAGGTAGGAGGAGACCGCTCGGCCCGTCGGTTTGATGCCGGTTCCCCGGGGAGGAACAGAAACATGGAGAAGTTCAGTGCAGAAACAGGCCCACTCTTGACGATCCGAATGATAATTTATATGAGGAGACAAAATAGAAGTGGGAGATTTTAAGTAGTATTTTTGCATCTGTATTTACTCAGGAGATGGACACAGAGTCTATAGAAGTGAGGCAAAGCAGCATCAACTTCATGGAATCTGTGTTTGCTGTCTTAAGGCAAATAAGCGTGGATAAATCACCAGGACCTGACAAGTTGTTCCCCTGGGACCCTGCGGAAGACAAGTGCAGAAATTGTTGGAGCCCAAGCAGAGATATTTAAATCGTCCTTAGTGACAGGTGAGGGACTGGAGGATTGGAGGACAGGCAATGTTGTTCTGCTGTTCAAGAAAGGCTTTAAAAATAAATAGGAAATTCTACATTGGTGAGCTTGACATCAGTTGTGGGGAAGTTATTGGAACGTATGTGCAGGAAGTCAATATCTAAGTATGTGGATAGATGTGGACTGGTGAAGGATAGGCAGCATGGCTTTGTGCACGGTAGGTCATGTCTAACCAATCTTATAGAGTCTCTCGAGGAAGTTATCAGGAAAGTGGATGAAGGCAAGGCAGTGGATGTTGTCCACATGGACTTTAGCAAAGCACTTGACAAAGTCTCATATGAGCCTCATGGGAGGTTGGTCAAGAAGGTTCAGTCATTCAGCATTCAAGATGAGATAGTAAACTGGATGAGACACTGTCTTTGGGAGAAGCCAGACTGTGGTAGCAGATGGTTGCCTCTCCGACTGGAAGCCTGTGACTAGTGGTGTGCCACAGGGATCTGTGCTGGATCTGTTGTTGTTTGTCATCTATATCAGTAATCTGGATGATAGTGTGGTTAACTGGATCAGCAAATTTGTGGATGACACCAAGATTGGGGTGTAGTGGACAGTGAGGAAGACTATCATGGCTTGTGGTGTGATCTGGACCAGCTGGGAAAATAGTTTGAGAAACGGAAAAAGGAATTTAATGCAGACAAGTGTGAAGTGTTGCACGTTGGTAGGAACAAGGTCTTACACAGTGACTGGTAGGGCACTGAGGAGTGCTGTAGAAGGAAGGGATCTGGGAACACAGGTCTGTAATTCACTGAAAGTGGTACCCCAGTTAGATAGGGATGGAGAGAAAGATTTTGGCACATTGGCCTTCATAAGCCAAAGTACTGAGTACAGGAGATGGATGTTATGTTGACATAGTACAAGGCATTGGTGAAGCCTAATTTGGAGTATTGTGTACAGTTTTGGTCGCCTACCCACAGGAAAGATGAAAAAGAGGTTGAAAGAGTTCAGGGAAAATTCATAAGGATGTTGCTAGGTCTGGAGGACTTAGGTTATAAGGAAAGCTTGAACAGGTCAGGTGTTTATTCCTTGTAATGTAAAAGATTGAGGGGAGATTTGATGGAGGTGTACCACAATTATGAGGAGTAAAGATAGGGTAAATGCAAGCTGGCCTTCTCCACTGAGATGGGGTGGGACAACAACACGAGGTCATGAGTTTAGTGTGAAAGGTGAAACGTTAAGGGGAACATGACGAGAAACTTCTTCACACAGACGGTCATCCGGGTGTGGAATGAGCAGACAGCACAAGTGGTGAATGTGACCTCAATTTCAACATTTAAGAGGTTTGTGTCAGTACCTGGATAGTAGGGATATAGGAGTAGAAAGTTCAAATAGTTAGCACAACCTAGATGGGCTGAAGGGTCTTGTTCTGTGTTGTACTTTTCTATGACTGTGACAAGAACCTTAAATAGTATTAATATTCACTCTAATTCCTTTTATCAGACCGACCGTTCATCTCAGCAGCAAATTTTTATATGGTGTTAAAACTGTGGCACTTTAATCTAACAGTGCATAAAAGAAAGTCCCAGCTGCAGGTCAACAAAGGCTATTTGTGTGAGAGTGTTTCAGTTACTGTGGAACGAGACACCCATGTAGCTCAGTGGGAAGAGGGAATAATACCAATGGAGGCACAGATTGGAGATGGCAGAAATGCCCCATTCTTATAGAGACAGGAAAAGCATCAGAGAGATTGATTCCAGTTAACATTTAATCCTAGATACCAGCACTGTGCCAGTTCGAAGATGAGTTCTCTCTCCAGCTTGGGTTGAAGCTCACTGTAACAGTGTGATGTCAGATCACAGCTTGCTGACTAAAGTGATCTCATCTGAAATGTTGTCCTTCACCCACTGATGGATTTTGTAAATGTTTTCACAGGTTAAAAACGACAAGGAATTTATCTACAGGAATCTCGAACACAACACGCCAGATTTTCTGACACTGTCCAGATATTTAGGAATTGGAGCAAGGGCTTCACTCAATCGTCCTTCCTACTCAGACTGGGCAGGGATTCACTCGATCATCTGACCGACTGGCATGCCTGTCATTTTACACTGGGGAGAGGCTGTTCACCTGCTCAGACAGCAGGAATGGATTCACTCGGTCATCTCAACTGAAGGTACTTCAGCAAGTTCACACTGGGACAAGGCCATTCATCTGTTCTGTGTGTGAGAAGGGATTCAGTCGGTCTTCCCACCTGTGGACACACCAGTCAGTTCAGACTGGGCAGAGGCTGGTCATCTGCTGAATTTGGGGGGAAGGATTCACTCAATCAGCTGACCTAATGGCTGATCAGCGAGTTCACACCAGGGAGAGACCGTTCACCTGCTCAGACTGTGGGAAGGGATTCCATCAGTCATCCACCCTACTGGTACACAAGTCAGTTCACACTGGGGAGAGGCCGTTCACCTGCTTGAACTGTGGGAAGGGATTCACTCAGTCATCCAATTTAATAGCGCACCAGCGGGTTCACATCAGGGAGAAGCCATTCACCTGCTCAGACTGCGGGAAGGGTTTCACTCCGTCATCTGACCTACTGGTGCACCAGCGAGTTCACACTGGGGAGAGGCCATTCACCTGCTCAGACTGCAGGAAGGGGTTCACTCCGTCATCTGACCTACTGGTGCACCAGCGAGTTCACACTGGGGAGAGGCCATTCACCTGCTCAGACTGTGGGATGGGATTCACTCAGTCATCTAAACTGAAGGAACATCAGAGAGTTCACACCGGGGAATGGCCATTCACCTGCTCAGACTGCGGGAAGGGGTTCACTTGTTTATCTAAACTGAAGGTACATCAGCGAGTTCACACTGGAGAGAGGCCGTTCACCTGCTCAGACTGTGGGAAGGGA
The DNA here is from genome assembly GCF_030028105.1 of Mobula birostris. Classification (NCBI taxonomy): domain Eukaryota; kingdom Metazoa; phylum Chordata; class Chondrichthyes; order Myliobatiformes; family Myliobatidae; genus Mobula; species Mobula birostris. The sequence continues at coordinate 59,876,092 of NC_092382.1, forward strand.
TTCTCTCGGTCATCCAAGCTACTGGCACACCAGTCAGTTCACACTGGAGAGAGACCATTCACCTGTTCAGACTGCGGGAAGGGATTCACTTGCTCATCTAATCTGAAGGCACATCAGCGAGTTCACACTGGAGAGAGGCTGTTCACCTGCTCAGACTGTGGGAAGGGATTCACTCGGTCATCCAGCCTAGAGAGTCATCAGCGAGTTCACACAGGGGAGAAGCCGTTCACCTGCTCAGAATGTGGGAAGAGATTCACTTGGTCATCCCAACTACTGGTACACCAGTCAGTTCATACAGGAGAGGCTGCTCCCCTGCTATGAATGTGGGAAAGCATTTCTGCAATCATCCTGCCTACAGAGACACCAGCGAGTTCACACTGGGTAGAGGCCATACACCTGCTCAGAGATTGGGAAGAGATTCTCTCAGCCATCTCCATCAAATGTGCATCATTGAGTTCACACTGAGGAGAGACCGCTCACCTGCTGTGAATGTGAGAAGGGATTCACTCAGTAATCTAACCTTGTAACACATCACTGGGTTCACACTGGGGAGAAAGTTTCAATAAGCTTCATGCTGGATATTTGTCCATCATTGTTTCTCAATGCAATTTTGAGAGTGACTGTCGGTGCTGAACTCTGCAATTATTGCTGCTGCTCACCACACCCAGTTCTGCACTCTGGTCACTGGGCATGGGAGGAGTTTCTTCTGCTGCACATTCACCTTTAATGGGACTGGAATTTAATATTCTGGATCTGAGACAAATAAATCAGTTCTATTTTGAAGTCTGTCTCCGGTACTTAGTGAATTTATAACACACCTAATATAGAGTAAAGAGGCAACTCAGGCCGGCTGGACCCTGCCAGTGATTCTGTTCCATGACAGTCCTTTTAAATCCTCCCCTGTTGTTCATGTCACGCTCCCCCTGTGGTGATGGGTTCCAAACAGTCACCACTCTGCGGGTGAAGAGGTTCCCCTTGAATTTTCTGCAGACTGATGAAATCGAGCTGACTGCAGTTCTGTCTGAGATGTTCTTTGCCCCTCTAATCTCTCGGCTGAGGAAGAATAACATTGGTAGTTAACCTTATTGACGGCTCATTTCCACATTTTGGGTCATTTTCCCTGCTTCTAAAGGGTTGTTAGAAAACACCCCTGTCCTCTAAAGACTGAAAGCAGAATGGGAAACCATCAGTTGGATGTTCAACGAAGCAGGGTCAGAAACCAGAGGCAGGTATGGACAGGGCTGAGTTTGGGGCTCTAGACGATGTTCAGGGTAAGAACGTATGATGAGGAGAAGGGAATCAGCAACGGGGCGTGGCAGCAAAGAACAGAGTAGCAACATTTGGAAGCTGACTGACTGAGAAAATATCTTGGTTGTCTGACTGATGACCCAAACAATACCCGTGGTGAAGTGCTCCATTGATCAAGGAAAATGTGTGTGTTGGGATGGTTATATCTATTGAGGAAGTTGTTCCTGCTTGTTTATCCTGTAATATTATATCCGGATAGCTATTATGGATTGTCCTATCTGAAATAATGTACTGATTATCATATAATTTGTTAGATTTTGACTGAAACTGGATCAGGCTTGAATTTATGGTGCCTTTATGGATTGATGGAGGGCATTCATGAGTTTGTATTTTAAAGCAAGATTTTGGTGAATGATATTTGCCACTTGATTGTACCTTTGTAAGTAATCAGATTGAGTTAAACTGATGCAGGATCCTGGAATGTGTTGGATTTTGTCTGGTTTCTCTTGGCATTTTCTGCACTTGCTGCCTTGTTTGTTTGTATTTCATGTATTTTCATTTTTTTTCCCTTTTGTTAACCGCCTTGTCCTGTATTTCTGAAAGGAACCCCACTGTTTCTGGGAAGAGGAATCCAACTCTCAGTCAGGTGCTCGATGCTTCTTTGTCACCATCTCATCTGCTCAGATCGTTGAGATGCCTCCCATGGAGGGTCATACTCATTCCACTGGTTAATGTTTTCTTTGACAGTGATGATTCATTTTTCTGAGTTGGCCTCTCATTTAAGTTTTCTGGTCTATATTTGTTATCACGATTGCATAGACACACATGGAGTGCTGAATTCTGTTCATTTTTGATGAAAATATATACTTTCTGTTGTGTGATTTTTTTTCAAGTGTGTTATTTCTCTACCTTATTCTGTCCAAGGTAGTGTTAATCTAAGTGAGTTTGAGTGTAAATAGTCTTAGAAAAGTTTTCTAGAGTTATTTATCTTTGTAAATTTTACTGATTGAAATGGGACAAAGATATTTTTATATAAAAAAAGTCAATGTCGGTATTGATACAAGTGTTTATTGCCTTTGTTGTATTTGTTAACTTTGAGTTCTACTTGGCAGGTTTTTTAAAGCCTTGAACGAAATGTTGTCAAAGGTTTTCCCTATTTTGCACTACTTTGTATTTTCCTTGCTTGTGGATATTCCAGATACGGGGGTATCAAGAGTCCAGATGAAGGGTCTTGGCCCGAACTGATGATTCCCATCCATAGATGCTGCCTGACATGCTGAGCTCCTCCAGCACTTTGTGTGTAGTTCTCTAGATTTCTAGCATCTGCAGGTCCACTTGTTTCCCAGATACTTACATGCTTCTTGAAAGAACAAGCTGGTAGTGGCTTTCTGTGGTTGTGTTTGTAAAATATTAAATAAAATCATTAGAAAGAGGTGGCGTATTGTTGGAAGGTGTAGAACCTGTGGGTAGAATTAAGGAACAGCAAGTGTAATAAAAATCCCTGACGGGAATTGTATAGAGACCTCCAAACAGTAGTGAGTATGTGATCCACAAATTACAATGGGAGATAGAAAGTGCGTGACAAAAGAGCAATGTTACAATAGTCATGGGGGATTGTCATGCAGGTGATTAGGAAAATTAGGATGGTGTTGGTCTCAAGAGGAGGAATTCCTGGACTGCCTACAAGATGCTTTTTTAGAGCAATTCGTGGTTGAGACCACTTGGAGATCAATTATTCTGGATTGGGTGTTGTAATGAACTGGAATTAATTCGGTCACTTAAATTCAAAGAACCCTTAGGCGCAAGTGATATTAATATGATCAATTTCACCCTGACATTAGAGAAGGAGAAGCTAAAGTAAGATGTGGGATAAAGAGAATTCGAGAGGTATGAGAGAAAAATTGGTCAAAAGTGATTTGCAAAGAGCACAACGGGGATGAAAACAGAGCAGCAATGGCAGGAATTACTGGAAGCAATTCGGAAGGCACAGGATATATACAGTGGCATGTAAATGTTTGGGCACCCCTGGTTAAATTTCTGTTACTGTGAATAGCTAAGCGAGTAAAAGATGACCTGATTTCCAAAAGGCATAAAGTTAAACATGGCACATTTCTTTAATATTTTAAGCAAGGTTACATTTTTATTTCCATCTTTTATAGTTTCAAAATAATGAAAAAGGAAAAGGGCCCGAAGCAAAAGTTTGGGCACCCTGCATGGTCAGTACTTAGTAACACCCCCTTTAGCAAGTATCACAGCTTGAAAAACGCTTTTTGTAGCCAGCTAAGATTCTTTCAATTCTTGCTTGGGTAAATTTCTGTGTTCAGTCAATAGCAGCAAAGCACTGACTGTGGAAATTACAAATCAGAATATTATCAGAGTCACAGAGCCCAGCAGCACTGAAACAGGCCCTTTGGCTCTTCTAGTCAATGTTGACCTGTTTTTGTTTTTACTGCCTAGTTCCAACTACCTGCACCATAGCCTCCATACACCTCCCATCCATGTCATCACCCAAGTTTCTCTTTAGTGTCTAAATCAAACCCATAACCACCAGTTCCACTGGCAGCTCATTCCACACTCCCACCAAACTCTGAGTGAGGAATTCCCCTTCAGACTCCCCTGAAAGAATTCACTTTCACCCTAAACTTATGTCCAATGTGGGGGTGAGAGGGAAGACGGGGTGAAGAGGGAAGTCAGTAAGGGTAGGGGGTGGTCGAGTGCGGAGAGGGAAACAGAGCGGAGAGTTTATACTTAATATCTTTCAGAAAAAGTACTTGTTTAAACTTACTTGCTGCAAACCTACTCTCCATACCCTGTACATTCTCAACCAAATTATTGATCGAAATGACAAGTAGCAATGTTCAAACTTCAAAGTAACTTTTATTATCAGAGTACCTATGTCACCACTTACAACCCTGAGATAATTTTTCCTATAGGATCACTTAGCAAATTTATAGAATAGTAACAGGATCAGTGAAAGATCAAGTAGAGCATAGAATTCAACAAACTGTGTAAATGCAAATATAATTAAATATCAATAAATAATGACAGCAATGGGGTGTAACCCTGGGGAACCCCACTGGGCCGGGCCTTGAGTCCAATAAACAGCCTCCCACCATCACTCTCTGCTTCCTACCATCAAGACAACTGTCTTTACTTCAGTATTCACCAGTGAGAGAGATCTTAATGTTTGTGAGGGCGTTAACTGGGCTGATGTGCTGGAACATAACCAGCTGAAGAGAGAGAATGTGCTGGAAATTACACGAGCCTGCTTGAAGTCTCTGATGTGACAAAGCATATGATAAAAATAGAGAGTTTGATCTGGTGATATTTAATAAGATATTTGATAAGGTTTACCATGGTTGTGTCCTTCAGAAAGTAAGTAGGCGTGGTCTTCTGGGAATGATAGCTGCAGGATTCAGAATAAGTTTTGACAAGGGATGATTACACACAGAGGTGGTGTTCTGAAGAGATCTGGTCTCGGACCACACCCACTCCCTCCACTTTTGTGATATTTATAAATGATTTGAATCAGGAAGTGGAAGGGAGGAATTAGTAAATTGGCGGATGATATGCCAGGTTGGTAGAGTTGTGGACAGTGTTACAGATTGTCGTAGGTTACAACAGGACATGGACAGAATGCAGAGCAGAGCTGAGAAGTGATTCACCATGGAAGGACAAATTTGAAAGCAGAGCACAGTGTTAATGACAGGAATGTTAGCCGTGTGGTGGAACAGAACAATGATAGGGTCCAGATCCAATGATCACTCTAAGCTTCTTAGCAAGTTGATAGGGTGATTAAGCAGGGATATTGGGAGTTGCCTTCATTTGTCAGGGGCTTGAGTTTAAGAGCCGCAATCTACTGTTGTAACTCTGAAATCCTGGTTAGATCACACTTGGATTACTGTCTTCAGGTCTGAACGCCTCGTTACAGAAAGGATACGGAATCTTTATACAGGTTGCATGGGATGTTTACCATGACGCTGCTTGGATAAGACATTCTGTACATTCTCTTTGGAGCAAAGGAGGTTGAGAGTCGACTCGATAGATTTGTACAAGATGCGTCTCTACCGAATCAGGGCCATGTGAAGCTGTGGAAGAATGTGGTGGATGGTAGCATGAGCAATCAACGCAGGTCTCAAGTTGTGCTTATGTGATCACTGACACTGGGCGGACAACATCTGAATAGCATTGATCATGGCTGGAGTCATTTGCCTTGTAAAGATAATCTCTGGGAGAAGGCAATAGAAAAGCGCTCCTGTCGAAAAAAAATTGCCAAACAATGAGCGTCATGGAAAGACCATGATCACCGATATCATAGCAAAGAAAGGAAGGTAAGCTGGGACATTGTTAGTACAAGTGGTTTAGAGGCGGCATCCAGGTGGGTTTATCAAATTAGTATGTATATTGTCCAACAGGAGCAGAAGCTGTACTGGATCTGACGTTAGGTAATGAACCTGGCCAGCTGACCGACATTTCAGACCAAACAGCTACCACATCTCCTTAAATTGTACGATAGCAACAGATAAGGATAAACATGGAGTTTGTGAAAGGATGTTAAAATGGAGCAAGTTACATTATGAGAGCTCCGTGCAGTACCTAGGGAGAGTTAATTGGGAACAGCTGCATTTGAGCAAGTCCACAACCAAATGTGGAAGGTAATTAATGTCTAACTGCACAGACTACAGGACAGGTATGTTCCAGTCAGAAGGAAGGACATGGATGGCAGGGTAAGAGAACCGTGGATGTCGAGGGAGGTCATGCGTGTAGTCCAGAATAAAAATGAAAAATAGGTAAAGCTGAGGAAGCTAGAATCAAAGGGTGTCTTGGAGGATTATAAAGAAGCCAGAAAATAACTTAGGAGGGGAGTTGGGAAAGCTAGGATGGACAATGAAATGCCCTTGGTATGCTCTATATACATCAGGGGCAAGAGATAACAAGGGAGAGGGTTGGAAACACACAACGATAAAGTGAGAGGGTGGGGGGAGTATTTGCTTGAGTTCAAAGGATGTGGGTGAGGTCCAGAATGAGTATTTTACATCAATATTTACCAAAAAGAAGGACGTGGAGGATGCGGAGATCATTGCCAAGAGTACTATTATGCTGGGGCTTTTTGAAGTATGGGAGGAGACAGTGCTCGGTATCTTAAATAGCAATAAGTTGGATAGGTTCCGAGTGCCTGATGGGATATACCTCAGATAATTGAGAGGAAAATGAAGAGATTGCTGGGGCCTTGACAAAATATACTTCTGTCCTCCGTAGCCACAGGCCAGGTCCTGGAGGACTGATGAGAATTTCATGTTGCTCCATTATTCAAGAAGGACATCAGGGATAATCATGGAAACTATAGACCGGCAAGTCTCACCTCAGTGGCAGGGAAGGTACGGGAGTATTGTGACAGATAGGATTCATGAGTATTTGGAAAACCTGATTAGGGAGAGTTAGCATGACCTTTCGTTTGGCAAATTGTGTCTTACTACCTTGATTGATTTTGTTGATAAGGTGACGAGGATGATTGATAAAGGTAGAACTATGGTTGCTATTTCACCTCATTTCAGAAAGGCATTTCACAAGGTCCCACATGGGAGGCTCATCCAGAAGATTAAGATGCATGGCATCAGTGGTGATTTGGCCATTATTGAATTCAGAATTAGTTTGCCCTTTGAAGACAGAAGGTGATGAATGAATGGACCTATTCTAGCTGGAGCTCTATGATTACTGGTGTTCCGCAGGGATCGGTACTGTGACCTCTGCAGTTTATGATGTATATAACTGACCTGGCTGAAAATGTACAGGGGTATGGATAGCACAGATGACTGGCAAAGAATAGAGTGGGATGTACTGCACATCAGTTGCAGACATGGACAGAGAAATGGCAGATGGGGTATAACCCAGGCAAATATGAGTTCTTGCACCTCGATATGTCAAATGTAAACATACAATACACTGTTAAGTACAAGACGCTGACTAGGTGTTAATGAACAGAACGATCTGGGATTGAAATTCAAACCTCCCTGAAATTGGCTATGCAGGTTGATTATTTGGTTAAGAAGGCATTTGTCATACTTGACTTTCTTACTCGAGACACTGAGTCCAAAAGTCAGGAAGTTATGTGCACCTGATAAAACTCTAGTCAGGCCATATCTGGAGTATTGCGAACCATTGCGGTTGCCTCACTCTTGGAAAGATTCTGAGGCCTTGGAGAGAGTGCAGAAGAGGTTTACCAGGCTATTAGCCCGATTAGAGGGTATGTGGTTGGACAAACGTATTGTTTTCTCTGGAGCGGTGGAGTGTGAGGAGCAGTATGATGGAGGTTTATAAGATTATGAGAGGTATATATATAGTAGGTCGACTCGCTTCACCTGTGAGTCGGCTGGGGTGATATTCTGCGTCCAGTGCTCCTGATGTGGCCTTCTATATATTGGCGAGACCCGGCGCAGACCTGGAGCCCGTTTCGCTGAACACCTACGCTCTGTCCGCCAGAGAAAGCAGGATCTCCCAGTGGCCAGACATTTTAATTCCACATCCCATTTCCATTCTGATATGTCTATCCACGGCCTCCTCTACTGTCCGGATTAAATATATATATATACTTTCTCACTCTCTCCTTTTTCTCCCTCTGTCCCTCTGACTATACCCCTTGCCCATCCTCTGGGCTCCCCTCCTCCCCCATTTTCTTCTCCCTGGGCCACCTGTCCCATGATCCTCTCATATCCTTTTTGCCAATCACCATCCAGCTCTTGGGTCCATCCTTCCCGCTCCTGTCCTCTCCTATCATTTTGGATCTCCCCTCCCCCTACCACTTTCAAATCTGTTACTAGCTCTTCCTTCAGTTAGTCCTGGCGAAGGGTCTCGGCCTGAAACGTCGACTATACCTCTTCCTAGAGTGCTGCCTGGCCTGCTGTGTTCACCAGCAACATTTATGTGAGTTGCTTGAAATTCCAGCATCTGCAGATTTCCTCGTGTCAGACGGTATCTTTGTTGAGTTGTTGAAATGTCTAATACCAAAGGATCTGCATTTAATGTGAGAGGTCGTACGTTCAAAGAAGAAAGGAAACCCTTGCGTGAAAGGCAAGCTCGTTTACACAGTTTCGGAGTGCCGAGGATGAGAGCCGAGTGTTTTGGTGGAACCATATACAGTAGAGACTTTAAAGAGACTCTTAGATCGGAACATGACTGTGAGGAAAATGGAAGGAGATGGATTTTCTGAAAGAATAATGGATTAGTATCTATAGCCGTTGGATTGCAAATTTACTTGGCCACTTCCAGGGAACTATAAACATTGTGGGCCGAAGGGCCTGTTTCTGTGCTATACTGTTCTATGTTCTATGTCTATGTTCTATAACATTGTTCAGTCTACAATGTTTCAATGTAATTTTCATTTCAGTGTGTTACACACCGAGCTCGAGAACTTCTTTAATCATTTTGTCCATCTTTACCAAGGCATTCCTCATTTCCACAAAAAATTCCCACATCACTCCCTGGGACTGGGAAACTTTCTCCATTACCAGACTGAGAAAGTGTGGGGAAACCCTCCGTGTGGGTTCCTTTCTCTGTCAGTTCTGTGACTTGCTGTAGGCAATGAACTTGTTCCGTTACAGACTGAGAGAAAACGACTGGAGAAGACAATATCTTTACCGTGAAGAGACGTCCCAATAACATTGAACACAGGACTAGTCACTGCGCAACCTCTTCACCCATTCTGAAATTTCTGGGTTCAGTCATCAGCAGTAAAGCACTGACTGTGGAAATTACAAATCAGAATACTATTAGGTTAACAGAGCCCAGCAGCACTGAAACAGGCCCTTCAGCCCTTCTAGTCCCTGCTGACCTGTTTTTATCTTGCTGTTTCGATCCGCTGCATCATCTCCTCCACAAATCTCCCATCCTGTACCGATCAAATTTCTGCTAAATATTGAAATCCAGCCCCAATCAATCACTTCTGCTGGCAGCTCGTTCCCAAATGTCACCATCCTCTGCGTGAATCGCCCCTCAGGTTCCGTTAAACATTTCACCGTTCACCCCAAATCTGGGAACTCTGAAGGACAGAGAGGGACAGATGGAGTGGAGAGAGAAGACAGGTGGTATGTGGGGTGGAGACAGAAGGTGGGAGGGGAAGGGGGAGGCTAAGTGGGGAGAAGGAAACGGAAGGGAGTGTTTATACTTATCAGCTTTCAAAAAAAGTAATTGTTGGAACTTACTTGCTGCAAACTCACTACTCATACCCTGTACATTCACAACCAAGTTATTGATATAGTTGACAAGTTGCAATTGGCGTAACAGTGGGGACCAGCACTAGGCACTGGCCTCGAGTCCAATAAAGATCCTGCCGCCATCACTCTCTGCTTGCTACCATCAAGTCAAATGAGCATCCTGTTAGTCAGCTTTCCCTGGATCCATTGTGATCTAACTCTCCGCGGGAAATTACCATGCTGAACCTTATCAAAAGCCTCACTGATGCACATATAGGCCATGTTCCTGGAACAGGTGGGTCAAAGATCATATGGCACAGATTTAAGCAGAGCAAGAAGAGGTATTGAGGGACCTGAAGAAGAGATTTTTCACACAGAGGGTAGCTGAAATCTGGAACACACTGCCCGAGGTGGTAATGGAGGCAGGTCCCTTCACAACATTACGAAGTGGATGAGCATTGAAACTACCGAGATACAGTCGGATATGAACCGAGTGCTGATAAATGGGACCAGTGTAGACAGTGAGTGGATGGTCAGAACAGGTATGGCCGGCCAAAGGCCTGTTTCCGTGCTGTGTGATCCACCACTCCGGACATGCTTGATTGACGATGGTGGCACCGCAAGGCATTGATTTCACAAGCCCTCACCCCTCTCCAACCTGAAATAAACCAGATGGCATCCCTTTGTCGCCATTGCGAATATCTGTTTTGTCAAGATAACGTACAGGTTGATCATTTCTGCTAAACAACTGTTAATTGATGACGCTTCCGTGTCTTCTTCCATTAACATCGCTTCCTTACAGCAAATCAACCCTCTCACTGTGTCAGAATCAGTGATTAAACCGGGCCCAAAACACTGTGCTTTCATTCCTGTACATTGTAACTTGAACCATCTCACTGGGGGTCTGATGGAGACGTACTGCCTACACACGCAATTACATCTGCCCTGCTTCTAACATATCAACCACCCTCGGATTTTTTTTTTCTGATTCAGTCTGAAGGTGACGGATTATTCAGCTCGTTATAACAGCAACTCACATCATTGTCGCACTCAACGTTCAGAGTTCAAATTAATGTGTCATCGCCACACACCAACCTGAGGTTCTTTTTTTTTACTTGCGTGCTTACTCAATAAATCTATTGTAGAATAATATAATCAATGAAAAAACACGCCATCGAGGGCGTACAACCAATGTAGAAAAGTCAACAAACTGTAATAATAATAATAATAATAATGATAAATATTCAGAACATAAGCTGAGGGACTCCTGAAAGTGAGTCCATTGGTTGTAGGAAATTTTCAATGATGAGGCAAGAGAAGTTAAGTGAAGTTTCTGCATTTGGTTCAAAAGCCTGATGTTTGAGGAGTAATAACTGTTCCTGAATCTGCTAGTTTGAGACCTGAGGCTTGTATACTTTCCTCCTGATGCTATAGCAAGTGGAGAGCGTGGACTGTATGGCGGAGTTCTCTGATGATGGATGATGCGTTTCATGTAGATCTGCCCAGTGGTGAGAACGACTTTATTCCTGATGGATGGGGCCGTATCCAGTTCTTTTCATGTGACTTTCCGTTCAATGGCAATGGTGTTTCCATAACAGGTTGTGTTGTATCCAGCCAATGTGCTGTCCACTACACATCTATAAAAGTTTGTCAGTTTTAGATGTCATGCCAAATCTCCGCAAACTACTCAGGAAGTAGAGGCACTGGCATGCGTCCTAGGTAACTGCATTTACATTCTGGGCCCAGTCCAGGCCTTCCAAATAATAACGTTAAGGAGCTCATGGACCTCTGGTTTCCTCCTCTTGAATTTATAAGCAGCTCCTTGGTCTTGCTACTTGGTCAATCTCCTTCCCGTATGCTGATTCGTTACCGCTTTGGATATAATAAGCCTATTTAGTGCAATGTTAATTTTCTCTTCAACCTACGAACAATTGGCATGTGTCATTGATTTCCTTCTGTACATACTAATGCGCATAGGCCACTCACGCTACTCCTGGCAGTAAACTGATTTAAACTTTGCTTGTCAGATTCCCACATCCAGCACGCCCCCTTCATAGAGCTCTTCACCCCCACGTTTATCGATCATCTGGCCCTTGAATGTAATCGAAAACTTTGCTTCCATTGGCCATTGTGAGATATTACAAACGCTCACAATCTACCCAGAATATATATTCATGTACTCATCTGAAATGAGATGTTTTCAAAATCTAGCGGGCGTTGGCTATTGCCCAAGAATATTCTGACATTGTCGATGTTTTCAAGTCGTGGATTTCAACTCGCCCGACTCACTGCCCCACAGGAGTCCTATCGGGGTTATTTTGCAACCACGGCAATACACAGCATACTGTAAGAATTCAGTAGGTCAGGCAGCATCCATGCCTGCAAGTGAACAGTCGATGTTTCAATCCGATAGCTTTCATGAGGACTGGAAATGAAGAGGGAAGGAGGAGAATTGACTGATTTTTCAGGTGCAGGTTGTTGTTCTGTAAGACTCGGAGTTCAGGTTCTCTCGTAAGCAGCTGCGTGTTGTAGCACATTTCTGAGAACAGGGTGCGGCTTTCCGACTGAAATCATGTCTCATCCGTTCCTCAAAACACTCACCTTCAGATGTGAGCAAAGTCGCTTTAATACTGTAATTAACCATTTCTGCTGCAGGGACGAACACTTCATACTCTAACATACATTTTGTTTAAAACGAGTCTTTAATTGATGTTAGACTCCAATTTTCTCAACAAAATATTCTTCACGATTCTTTTTGGTTAATCAGCCCATTGCGTCTCAACAACAACATTCTTTAATATAAAAAAAACAACAACATTATCTGGAGAATGGAACAGTTAAAATTTCCACTTACATTTTCAATGCTCTATATGTAAGTGTGAGGGTGGGTGTGAGGAAAAGGGAGAGAGTGAGGGTGAGCATTGGGCTACAGTTTATGATGAGGCGAGAGCGAAGTTCGGGGTGAGTGTGGGGGGCGGTGGTAGTGAGAGTAAGAGTGAGTGTGGGGGGAGGGTGAGCGAGTTTGAGGATGAGGTTTAAGGTGAGGTTTAGAGTTAGCGGTGACAGAGGGAGAGGGCGATGGGGAGTGTAAGCGGAGGGTGAGGGGGAAGGAGTGGAAAAGTGAATCTAAGAACCGTCTCTAGGGGCAACGGAGGGACGAGGAGAAAGTTGACGGGATGGGTATGTGGAAAGTTGATGCGGTTGATGACATTATGGTGAGAGGGAGAGTGGGGAAAAGAGGGAGAGTGAGGGTGGAAGTGGGTGGTGAATGTGAGTGTTTGAGGAAGCGAGGAGAAAGGAATGGTGAAGATCGGTAGAGAGGAGGGATGGATGAAAGGGATGTGAGGAGTGGAGGAACGGTGACAGATTTGGTAGGGCAATGAGGCAGTCGGTGTGAGGGAGACGAGCGTGAGGCAGAAGGAGTGAAGGAGTGGGGTAAGGACGAAGGGCTGAGCATGCGCGATCGGTGAGTGAGAAGAGCAGGTAGAGGAAGGAAGGAAACTTGGGCGAGATAGGAGGGGTGAGTTGAGAGGAATGGAGAAGAGGGATGGGTGGGAAGGGGCAGTGAGGAGAGACGGCTGGGAGAGAGACGCAGCAAACAAGGAGGGATGAATATGGCGAGGAAGGGGAGGTGATGGCAAAAGGCAGGTGGAGGGAGGTCTGGCCAGTATTGTTAGACTAACTATTTATTCATTCCACAGCGAGAATGAAGTTATTCCCGGTTGTTCAGAAGTCACCGAACAAGTTCACAGTGAGATTATATTTCCTTGTCTCTGTATCGCAAACCCGGGGGGTTGCCACGCACTGTTCCCTTTCTCCATGTCCCACATCGATAGTTTTACCTCACACGATTACCAGTCTCTATATCCCACCGCACACCATTTCCAGTCTCCGCATGCTACATGGGAGTTTTACTGCGCATAATTCCCAATCTGCCACCCTGAGAGGTTTAATGTGCACGGTTGCAGATCTCCGTGCCGAACCGTTAAACTACCGAGACCCATTACTTGGTCTCCCTACTCCTCCCATCCCACTACATATCCAAATTTCTCAAACAGATGTTAATATCTCTGACCTGTCGGGAATGAAAAGATTAAGTTTGGTACGACTAATATTCTGAGCTGCGTGCATTCCATTCCAAGTAGTATTGCATAAAAGGGTATGTGGAGAAAGGGACGTAGAAAGAGTGGGTGGAGGAGAGGGGGGAGGGGAAATGAGAAGGTTGGAGGAGTGGTATGAGACAGATGGAGAGGTGGGGAGGTGGAGGGAGGAGAAAGGGCGAGCGGTTTAACAGAGAGAATATGAAAGGAAAGAAAAAGGAAGGAGAGAGGCGAGAAAAAAGGAAGGGGAGAGACGATCTACAGATGAGAGAGCAAAGATTATCGCGAAGGCATAGACCGAGGGTGCTGAGAGAGAGATAGAGAGAGTGGCATTGAGCGGTACGGCGAGGGAGAGAGGGAAGACACAGAGCTTGAAGGACGGTTTATTATCTTCTTTACCTCTCTCCTCCCTTTTGTTGGCAAAATCCCTCACTTATCTCTGAACACTACCACTCTCTCCCCACACCTGTGTCCCTACAAAAGATAATGGGGCTCCATGCTGTCCATCTCGCAATCGACACCTCGTCTCTATTAGTCCAGCAATTCTGAATCCCACTGCTGCCTTTGCTGGCCAATTTGACAACACCCTTCCCGCTCCACAGCCTGGAGCTGTCCGGGCCTATCCTCTGAGAGGGCGGGAAATTTCGGGACGGGGTTTGGAGACGAGATAGGGAGGGGGCAGCTCCTCCTCATAGCAAACTTCTTCCACGCGCGTTCCACAATTTGAGTACACCATGGCGTGAGTCGCACACAACCTCACCATCCCGTCAGTTATAACTTCCTCCCTCGGTAAAACTTCGGTCCAATTGGAATAGGCGACTTTTAGCAGCGACAGACACCACAAATGTTTCTGGCGGGATGTGGATCAGCAACCATTGCTCGTGAAATGAAACTCGTTTTTCAGCGTGGGCGAGGGAATTCAGGTGGCAACAGCTGCCCGGATGGAAAAGCAAAAATCTCTGAATGTTAGTGTTAATAAAATAATATTAATAAATTGTCCTAAATCGAGAAGCTCACTGAAAATCTATGACAAAAGTTGTTCAGATTTCCCCTGGGGGCAAATTGTCGAACGTGTTTGGTTTTGATTTCAGCAGAAAGGCGACTCCCTGTACCGGGGTGGGTGAGGGATGTTCCAGCTGAAACTCGTCCTGCTCTGGGAAGCTCTGTTCTCACACAGGGTGGAGTTCAGAACCTTCCAGAACCCAGGATGGATCAAATCCACAGCCTGTGATTCGCTGAATTAAATAAAGAATCTCCGTCCCTTTGGTTGTGATTGAAGAGCAAGGAGGGAAATCGTGAGATTTACACGGAAATCCAGACAGGACCATAAGGCAGCCTTTGATATGGAGGGAAATCGTGAGATTTACACGGAAATCCAGACAGGACCATAAGGCAGCCTTTGATATTCCTGCCTGTGTTTGCTCCACTTGCCGCAGTCCTCTCTCCTCCCGCGGTCGGACATGTCCCGGGCCGCCGAGGGTGTGCAAACCAGAACTGCGGCCGTGTGCGCGTATACCAGCTCAATCAGATCAGTGTATCTGTAATGAACGACGGAGACTATATAACCGAATAAGCTCGGGGGTAGCAGCTTGGACTGAAATCTCTGTGCATGGTAAGTACACCGCTCACCCGGGACGGCACTGAACTCCGTCCGGTTTCAACATCACAGTAAGTGTTGTCTCCGACTCTTCAGAGTTAGGGGGCGTTTACAGAGGGGCTCGGCTGTTTTCCGGACCGGGAAGGAATTCAGTGAGAGAAAGAAGCTCTGAAATGCTTAAGTTAACGAATGAATTATTTACCAAATGGGTTAGGGGAAACGATGTTGTTACCTTCAATCACAAACATAGTCCAGTCGGTTTCTACTGAGTCAGTGTAGAAGAAACTTTCACACCGATAGTGATATCCGAAATGTACCATAGGGCAGGGTGCCGTCTCCGATCTCCGATCTCTCTCTCTCTCTCTCTCTCTCTCTCTGTCTCACACACACACACACACACAGTAAAACTAACTACTCAAAATAACAGAGATCCGTGAAATTTTACTGTGCGAATTGTCTCATTTCAGAATGCCGCAGATCTCTTTATGAAATTACATTAAAAATAATAATACTAAAGCCACAGATGATCGGATGTTGAGGTAAATTAAAATACTGGAAACTCACAAAGTCTGATAGCAATTGTAACAAGGAAACCTGCAGACTGCAGACACTAGGGAACTTTTTTTATATATTATCCTGCACCAATAGTTTTTTCTTCTGTAACAAAAATATTTAAATACAGCTTTAAATTAGCTTTGTTCACAGTTGTATGTGAGGGCGAAATGTCGAACTGGCTTGCTTGTCTTCAGCCGTGAGGCCGCTCCCTGCTCTGAGGAATGTCTGCGTGTCGGAGTCCGCCCGGTTGACAGGCAGCCGCTTGCACACAGAAAATCGCGCTGTGAGTCTCACAGAACAGCAACACCGGCCCCTCCCCACAGCTACTAACTGAACTTCACCTGATTGTCTGCTATGCATTTGGAAGAAAACGACTTGTAAATATATCCACACGGAAACTGAACATTCCATATAACCATATAACAATTACAGCTCGGAAACAGGCCATGTCGGCCCTTCTAGTCCGTGCCGAACTCTTACTCTCACCTATCCCACCGACCTGCACTCAGCCAATAACCCTCCATTCCTTTCCTGTCCATATAGCTGTCCAATTTAACTTTAAGCAAAGACATCGAACCTGGCTCAACCACTTCTGCTGGAAGCTCTTTCCACACAGCTACCACTCCCGGAGTAAAAAAGTTCCCCCTCAAGCTACCCCTAAACTTTTCCGCTTTAACTCTCAACTCATGTCCTCTTGTTTGAAGCTCCCCCAATCGCAATGGGGGGGGGGGGAAACTATCCACGTCAACTCTATCTATCCCCCTCATAATTTTAAATACCGCCCTCAAGTCCACCCTCAACCTTCTATGTTCCAAAGAATAAAGACCTAACTGGTTCAACCTTTCTCTGTAACTTAGGTGATGAAACCCAGGTAACATTCTAGTAAATATTCACTGTACTCTCTCTATTTTGTTGACATCTTTCCTACAATTCGGTGACCAAAACTGTACACAATCCTCCAAATTTGGCTTCACCAATGCCTTGTACAATTTCAACATTACACCCCAACTCCTATACTCAATGCTCTGATTTATAAAGGCCAACGTGCCAATAGCTTTCTTCACCACCCTATCCACATGAGATTCCACCTTCGGGTAACTATGCACCATTATTCCTAGATCCCTCTGTTCTTCTGCATTCTTCAATGCCCTACCATTTGCCAAATATGTCCTATTTTGATTACTGCTACGAGAATATAGCACCTCACATTTATCAGCATTAAACTCCATCTGCCATCTTTCAGCCCACTCTTCTAGATGGCCTAAATCTCTCTGCAAGCTTTGAAAACCTACTTCATTATCCACAACTCCACCTATCTTAGTATCATCTGCATACTTACTCATCCAATTTACCACCCTATCATCCAGATCATTACTGTATGTGACAAATAATATTCGACCCAGTACAGATCCCTGAGGCACACGACTAGTCACCAACCTCCAATCTGACACACAGTTATCCACCACTACTTTCTGGCGTCCCCATCCAGCCACTGCTGAATCCATTTTACTACTTCGATATTAATACCTAACGATTGAACTTTCCTAAGCAACCTTCCGTGTGGGACCTTGTCAAAGGCCTTACTGAAGTCCATGTAGACAGCATCCATCGCTTTACCCTCGTCAACGTTCCTAATAACCACTTCAAGAAATTCAATAAGATTTGTCAAACATGACCATCCCTGCAGGTCCATGTTGACAGTTCCTGATCAGAACCTGACTATCCGGATAATTATATATACCATCTCTAAGAATACTTTTCACCAATTTACCCACCACTGACGTCAAACTCACGGGCCGATAATTGCTATGTTTACTCTTAGTGAATTAAGAGTAAACCTGGCAATTATCTTGGTGAATTAAGTTGAGAATAATTCAGTTTCTGATATTTATTTCCGATCTTTGTTTCAATTTATTACGGCTGTAAGATGACCGGGTGGGTGCTCATTGTTACAGATCACAAGAATGCTGTGTGTGAACAGCAGCTCAAAAGCAAAGAGGCGACGTCGACGTTAAGTGAGGATTCCGAATGTTTTTTCAATTTTGATATAAGTTACAAGTAATGCAAAGAGGGTGCGATTGTAAATCAATGTTAGCAGGGAAATCGTGCTACGAAAATAATGAACACCAGAGAGTCTGCAAGAGATGGATGAGATTAGGAACAGTTCTCTAACCAGGTGTTACAATTGCAAAGCAAGCGTGCGAAGAGCTGTTCAGGCAACATGAGTTCCCTTTTAGCAAAACTTGCCGTTTCAGATGAATGATGTTGGTTTTTGTTTGAGACTGTGTTTATTGTGGGTGTTTCTGAGCTGATGTCCTGAAAGTCCTGTCGAAGCAAAGACTTTGTCTGTTCAAGGCCTCGATACATAGCAAACAGTGGGGGGTGACCAGTTACAGAAAGCGGCGGGCGGCATTCGAAGGGTCTCGGCCTGAAACGTCGACTGTACCTCTTCCTGCCGATGCTGCCTGGCCTGCTGCGTTCACCAGCAACTTTGATGTGTGTTGCGGAACGAAAGCTTGGGGCAGAAGGCTCAGTGGGCTGGTGGCAAATTTAATCCTGTTATTTTACAAGAAAAGCTCTGACTACAGAGTGATTGCAAACCAATTTAATGAGGTCGGACCTAGACTCGCGGGTATCCTTCTAGAAGCCTCAATAGTTTTCTTTACTATTCAGAAAGCGTTATGTCTGAGTCCGGCCAAATAGCGCTTACAGATGACTGGGTCTGGGTGCTCATTATTACAAATTGCAGGATGCTGTGAAAGAACAGAAGCTCAAAGGGTAGAGCAGATGTTAAGGAAGGAATCCGAATATTCTTCAGCCTTGATATAGATGTAGCGGTAATTCAGAATGGGTGTGATTTTAAAATCAGACTATCGAAATAGTAAACACAAGAGAGTCTGCAGGTTCTGGAAATTTAGAGTAACACATGCTATTTGCCGGAAAAATCCAGAAGTTCAGACACCATCTATGGGAAGGAATTTCTCGACCCGAAACATCGACAGTTTATACTTCTCCGTAGATGCTGCCTGCCCTGCTAATTTCCTCCGGCATTTTGTGGTTGTTATGGGAACAGTATCAGAGAACCCAAACTCAGATCTCTCGATTGGACGAACGTAAATTGAATTTGAGGGTATACATTTTATATTGACAAACGAGCAATTGCCAAAGCTTTCACTGCTTATAGAGTCTGGTTTATCGCTTCTCAGTGTGTATGTTGCTAACCTACCAGGAAAAAGGTTGTTTGCGTTTGCTTCGCTCTGTGAAACAAATAAGAAATATTGTGAATGTCTCTATGCTGCTGGGTGAGGGATCAGGCTCCTCCCAGTGTGGCTGAGTCAACAGGCCTCCAGCGATCTGCAGCCCCGTCACGGCATTAGCTGGATCTGGAGCGACAGTATGTTTGTGAAACAGGACTGGCGGGGATGCTGTGCGCAGATTTCGGAGTGTCCTGACATGGGCTTTAATACCAGAGTAATGCGGGATTAGACACTGTGTTACTGGGAAGGACGGGCACCTGTAGAACGGGTAATGTGCGACTTGGCTCAATGAGCTTTTTCGCCGTCTGTATGTTTGTCTGTATCTATCTCTTCCTCAGTAACGGCTTATCCCCGCTCCTCCTGTCACGTTACCTTTCCAAACAGCTGCACCTGTCAGGAAGCAGGACTGGGACCGTTCAGTTCCTCTCTCTATGCTTTGCACTCTCGGGTAGGAGCGGAATGACTCAGTCCATGCCTGGGTACAAATCCCCCTGTACGCCAGGCGCATGCTCCGTATCCAGGGGGAGGCCACCGAGCGAGGTTTATCTCACCTTCCCATTGGCGCCGGGTTTCCTGGGGCATCAGGAAGGACGGGAGGATCCTCAGCTTAGTTAGATACTTCCAGCCTGTGGACACAAAAGGGAAAGAGACCGTTATCAAGCTCCACACCTGAGATCCACCGCCATTCTTCTCAGAGAGGGGATTGTGTCACTGGGGCAGTGGCCAGCGGCCGGTGGTCGAGGAATTCCCGGGACGGGGGAAGGCGTGATGTGCGGATGTGGTTCGACGAGTTCATCCTGGTTCGCTTCCCAGTTGCTCTCAGAAGTTGCACTGATGGTCAAGTCCTGAGCTTTGCCTTCTGTCACAACATTAATCTGCGAGTAGTTTGTTAACAGCTTAAGTTAAATGCAAATACATTAAAAATAAAACAACAGACCACCAACAGCGATTTTACTTTCACTGCTCTGGGGAGAAACTAAGCATGGAAGTTATGAAATGGGGGAAGAAATTGTGTAGTCGTGCTGTCGCCCAGTTTCCAGTGTCTGAGTCCATGAGCTGATATTCCCGGGGCTGCGACAGCACCGTCCGCACTACAAGTGCCATCTCAGGTTGGTGGGAGCGCGTCTGCTTCAAAAAGCCTCGGATGTCCCTGTGAGCACAGCTCCAAATCGGCAGCGACCAGAGTCCGGCTTTCCGGAAAGTGAAACGAAAAAGGTGGGTTTCCACCATTAACGAGCGGAACAGCGGCATGACTGGCCCACGACGGCCTCCGTCTGTTATTGGGTTCGTCTGTCCCTCTCTGTCCGTCAGTTTGTCATTGGGGAACAAGGAAGACCACAGGAAGTGGCCCTCAACCCGATGGATAAATCGGATTCAATCCCGGAAAAGCTATCAGAACTAGATGTCATATTGCAGGCATATATCGTAAACATTTTTGTCTTGGCGGCAGCAGTATAATGCGACGATAAGATATAGGATATAGGGTATGATCCTGCCTGATTCCCAGTTACTGTTCCCACTAAACCCTTCAATACTGTTGATGTAAGGGCGAATGTTGGGGGGTAGGGGAGGTGACTGTGAGAGTAAGGAGGAGAGTGATAGGGAGAGCAGGTTAGGGGGAACGGCAGGGTGAGTGTGTAGAAGGTGGAGACGGTGAAGCTGAAATTGTGTGGGGGCAGGTAGAGAGTGTGGGGGGAGACTGCGGGAGTGAAGGATGGGGAGAGTGAGGGCAGAGGGCGATAGAGAGAGGAGGAAGAGCGATGGACGGAGAGAAGGGAAGAAAGAGTGAGACGTGGGAAGAGAAAGGAGGAGGGACAGAGGAGAAGGTTTGTGGAGAGAGGGATAGCAGAGTGAGAGAGATCTAGAAAGAGGAGTGAGAGAAGGACGGAGAGAGTGGGACAGATACGGAGACGGAAAGAAGGGGAAGAGAGAGGGAGGGACAAAGACGGGGAGAAAAGCTGGTAGAGTGATGGAGTGACTGAGAGACAAGAAGTGAGAAGGTAATGGGAGGCGTAGAGTGAGGGGCGTGGGATAGGACAGAAGACGAAGGAAAGGGGAGAGAGAGGAGCGAGAGCGTTGAAGGAGTAAATGTTAGGGAGAGTGAATGACTTGAGTAGTGAGGGAGTGACAGAGGGAATTAGGGAGAGTGGAGGGGAATGTGGTATAAATGGTGTGGAGGACAGGATGAGTGAATGGGATGTGGAAGAAGGGGAGTGCATGAGGCGTCGAGGAGGACTAGGTGAGCGAGGGGTGCAGCGAGGAAGGAGTGCATCTAGAATGGTAAGGAGAGAGGGATGAACGAGGAGGAAGGTGAGGAGGGAGGGGTGGTGGCCTGTACAGTGAGGAGGATGTGTGACCGAGTTGGGCGACGAGAAAAGACGGGAGACTGAGAATAACATGAATGACGGAACAGTGTGGGAGCCGGGATTGGGGCAGAAGAAGTGAAGGTGTGGTTTGCGGACGGGTAGGAGGGTGAGCGCTAATCCGATGATGAGAAAGGAGGGTGAGGTTGACGGGTGGCGAGTAGAGTGAAGTGACTTCGGAGGGGTGAGGGAGAAGGTTGGTGAAGAGAGCAGGCTGAAGAGCGGCGGTCAGGAGGTATGGACAAGTGAAAGAGGCCAGAATTATTGGACTAAATATTTATTCTTTCACAGTGGCAAGATGTTCGTCATGGCTTATCACTAGTCACTGAACTAATCCTGCGTGAGACTGCGGTTCCCGGTCTTGGTATCCCACAGTCGGGGATTTTACCACGCACGTTTCCCGGTCGCCAATCTCACATGGGTATTTTTCCGCAAACGATGCACGGTCTCTGGATCCTATCACGCCGGCTTTTTTACGGTGCATGATTTTCATTCTCCCTTTCCCACGCCCAGAGTTTTACTGTGCACGGTTTCCGGTCTCCGTATCGAACTGTTAATCCGTCGAGTCCCATTGACCTGACCTCCATCCCCTCCCATCCATGTACCTATCCAACTTTCTCAAACAGATGTTGTTAAGATCTCAGACAAAGTCAGGAATCGAAAGGTAACCAATTTGTGACTAATGTTCTGAGCTGCGTATATTTCAGTGCAAGAAGTATTGAAGGAAAGGCAGATGAGCTCAGGTCGTGGATCAACAGATGGAATTATAATATCGATGCCATTATTGACTTGCAGAGCAGTAGCAGATCAATATTCTGAAGTTCCGTTGTTTCGACGTGACATAGCATGAGGGATAAACCACCCAAGAGTCCGCGGGATTTAGAGGAAAAAGTTAGTAGAAGTCACTGAATATTGCAAGAAACATTATATGTTATCATTAGATTTTATCCTTCCACATATGGACTGGAACTCTCATACTGCATATCGAGCAGATATACTGATGACTTTGATTCATATGTTCAGGAAAGCTTCCTTAATCAGTACATTGAATTCCCAAAGAGAGAGTGTGTGATACTTGTTGTCCTAGTAGGGAATGAGACAGGACACAAGTTACAGAAGTCTGTGTGGGAGAACCCTTTGCATTTGGTAATCACAGTGCCATCAGATTCAAAGGAAGTACGGACAACGATACCTCTGCTCCATGGGTTGAAATTCCAAATTGGAGAAATATCAATTTTGATGGTATCAGAAAGGATCTGACTCGTGTGGATTGGGTCAGGCTATATTCTGGCAAATGCGAACTTGGTAAGTGGAAGACCTTGAAAGATAGAATTTTTAGAGTTCAAAGTATTTATGAGTCTATCAGATTCATAAATATCAGTTCTTGGGAACCTTGGTTTTCAACAGATATTGAGGACCTGGAAAAGAAAAGAAAATAGGAGGTGCATAGCTGGTGTAAGCAGGTAGGAAAAAAGTGAGGTGCTAATGGAGTCGAGGAAATGCAAAATGACACAGGAAAAAGAAACCAGGAAGGCTATCGGGTGGCATAAGGTTCTCCTGGCAGACAGGGTGAGGGATTATAGAGGTATTTTAAAAGCAAAAGGATTGCAGTGGACAAAAGTGATCGTCTGGATTATCAGAATAGTAATGCATGCATAGAGCAAAAAAGCTGGAGGAGTTCTTAAGTGGATGTTTGCAGCTGTGTTCACTCGGGAAAAAGACACAGAATCTCTAGAAGTGAGGCCATAAATGTTATATTACGGATGAGTAAGTGTTCAGTAATTTGGACAAATTCGAGTTGATAAATCCCAGCGACTGACAAGTTCACCCTTCGGACCCTGAAGGAGGCGAGTGTGGAAATTGTAGGAGTGTAACCGATACGTTGAAAATGTTCAGCGATAGGAGAGGTACCAGAGCATTGAAGGATAGCTAATTTTGTTCCGCTGTTTAAAAAAAAAGTCTCCAATATTAAACCAGAAAATTGTAGGCCGGTGCGTCCGACAGCAGAAGTGGAAATGCATTGGAAGGACCGGAATAATGAGTATTTGAATCAACAGGACTGAATAGGGATATTCAACATGACTTTGTGTATTTTGGACAACTGTGTAGAGTTTTTCGAAGAAGTTACAAGAAATGTTACGAAGAAAGTTGATGAAAGCAAAACACTGTATAACGTCTACATGGACTTTAGCAAGGTATTTGACAAGGTCCCTCATAATATGTTGGTCATTCTCTTGGCATTCAAGACGAGGTAGTAAATGGGAGTAGACATTGACGTTGTGGGGGAAGGCAGGTAGTGGTAGCAGATGGTTGCCTCTCTGATTGGAGACCTGTGACTGGAGGAATATACCGTTTTGGATACTGTTGGTGGGGATGACCTACCAGGAACAAGTTGCAGTGGTCCTGTCTCTGGCACTGAGGTTGGACCCTCGACTCAGAAGGGGAGGAGGGAAGAGAGGACAGCGGTAGTGATAGGGGATTCTATAGTCAGTGGGGCAGATAAGAGATTCTGTGGGGGAGATCGGGAGTCTCGGATGGTATGTTACCTCCATGGTGCCGGGGTCCTGGACATCTCACATTGGGTGCAGGTTATTCTCGAGAGGGAGGGCAAGAATCCAGATGTTGTGGTCCATGTAGGGACCAACGACGTGGGTAGGAAGAGTGAGGAGGTCCTGCGTAGTGAGTTCAGGGAGGTAGGTGCGAGGCTGAAGGGCAGGACCTCCAGGGTAACAGTCTCAGGATTGCTACCTGTGCCAAGTGCGAGTGAGGCGAGGAACAGAAGGATTATACAGATCAATACGTGGCTGAGAGGATGGTGCAGGAGGGAGGCTTCAGGTTTTTAGATATTTGGGCTTTGTTCCAGGGAAGGTGGGATCTGTTCCGACGGGACCGTTTACACCTGAACTGGAGGCGTACTAACATTCTTGCAGGAAAGTTTGCTAGTGCTGCTTGGGGGGTTTTAAACTAAATTTGCAGGGGGCAGGGATCCAGAATGTGAGAGAGGATAGCGAGATGAAGCATAAAGGACAGGTGAGGACCACACGGTTCCGGACTATTAAGTGTGAAGTAGAGAAAGGTGAGGCGGAACGAGTGATAAGGAGGATACATGTGCAGAGGGATGGTCTGACGGAGCATGGAGTTAAATGTGCAGAGAGAGTAAGTAAATTTAAGAAGGACAGCAAAATTCAAGGGGCGTATAGCCCGTTGAAAGTTTGGGGAGCTGGGTTATGCACAATAGGTAGCGATTTAAACAGAGAGAGGAACAAAGGGTTAAGCATTCTATATCTGAATGCGCGAAGTGTCAGAAATAAGGCGGATGAGCTTGAAGCTCAGGTGCAAATGGGTAACTATGATGTTGTTGGGATAACGGAGACATGGCTGCAGGGGGATCAGACCTGGAAATTGAATGTACAAGGGTATACGTGCTATCGAAGGGACAGAAAGGTGGGCAGAGGGAATGGGGTGGCCCTGTTGGTGAGGAATGAGATTCAGTCCCTTGCAAAGGGGGACATAGAATCAGGAGAAGTAGAGTCAGTGCGGATAGAACTGAGGAACAGTAAGGGGAAAAAAAGGACCCTAATAGGTGTTATCTACAGGCCTCAAACAGTAGCATGGATATTGGGTGCAAATTGATCAGGGAGTTAACAATGCCATGTGGCAAAGGAAATGTTGCAGTAGTTCTGGGGGATTTCAACATGCAGGTGAACTGGTAAAATCAGGTTGGTACTGGACCCCAGGATAGGGAGTTTGTAGAGTGTCTACGGGATGCATTTTTGGAGCAGCTTGTACGACAGCTGACCAGGGATAAGGCTATTCTGGATTTAGTGTTGTGCAATGAACAGGATTTGATAAGTGATCTTGAAGTAAAGGAGCCATTAAGAGGTAGTGACCATAATATGATAAGTTTTTATCTGCAAGTTGAGAGGGATAAGGGCAGATCAGAAGTGTCAGTATTGCAGTTGAACAAAGGAGACTATGGAGCCATGAGAGAGGAGCTGGCCAAAGTTGACTGGTCGGATATCCTAGCAGAAAAGACAGTGGAACAGCAATGGCAGGTATTCTTAGGAATAATGCACAAGGTGCAAAATCAGTTCATCCCCCGGAAAAGGAAGGATTCAAAGGGGGGGGGGGGGAGACCACAGTGGTTGACAAAGGAAGTAAGAGGTAGCGTAGTATTAAAAAATAAGAAGTATAACAGAGCTAAGCTGAGTGGGAAGACGGATGATTGGGAAATTTTTAAGGAGCAACAGAACTTAACTAAAAAGGCAATACGAGGAGAAAAAAAATGAGGTATGACCGCAAGCTAGCTAAGAATATAAAGGAGGATTGCAAAAGTTTTTTTTTAGGTATGTGAAGAGAAGGAAAATAGTTAGAAACAATGTTAGGCCCTTGAAGAATGAATTGGGAGAAATTGTTATGGGAAACAGAGAAATGGCAGACGAATTTAATAAGTACTTTGGATCTGTCTTCACTAGGGAAGACACAAGCAATCTCCCAGATGTATGGATGGGCCAAAGACATAAGGTAACAGAGAAACTGAAACAGATTGACATTAGGAAGGAAACTGTGATGCGTAGACTGATGGGACTGAAGGCTAACAAATCCCCAGCTCCAGATGGTCTGCATCCTAGGGTACTAAAGAACGTGGCTCTGGAAATTGCGGATGCATTGGTGACCATTTTCCAATGTTCCTTAGATTCAGGATCAGTTCCTGAGGATTGGCGAATGGCTAATGTTATCCTACTTTTTAAGAAAGGAGGGAGGGAAAAAACAGAGAACTATCGTCCTGTTAGCCTAACATCAGTAGCGGGGAAGATGCTAGAGTCCATTATTAAAGATGAAATAGCGGCATATCTTGATAGCAGTGATAGGATTGGGCCGAGCCAGCATGGATTTACCAAGGGCAAATCATGCTTGACTAATCTATTGGAGTTTTTCGAGGATGTAACTAGGAAGATAGACGCGGGAGATACAGTGGATGTGGTGTACCTTCACTTTTTGAAGGCATTTGATAAGGTACCACACAGGAGATTGGTGGGTAAAATCAGAGCTCATGGCATTGGGGGGAGGATATTGATATAGATAGAAATCTGGTTGGCAGATAGAAAGCAAAGGGTAGCAGTGAATGGGTGTTTCTCGGAATGGCAGGTGGTGACTAGTGGGGTGCCACAGGGCTCGGTATTGGGACCACAGCTGTTTACGATTTACGTCAATAATTTGGAGGAAGGCATTGTGAATAACATCAGCAAGTTTGCTGATGATACTAAGCTGGGTGGCAGTGTGACATGTGATGAGTATGTTAGGAGATTTCAAGGTGACTTGGATAGGCTGGGTGAGTGGGCAGAAACTTGGCAGATGGCGTTTAATGTGAATAAATGTGAGGTTATTCACTTTGGGAGCAAGAACAGGAAGGCAGATTATTATCTGAACGGTGTGGAGTTAGGTAAGGGAGAAATACAAAGAGATCTAGGAGTACTTGTTCATCAGTCTCTGAAGGTGAATGAGCAAGTGCAGCAGGCAGTGAAGAAGGCTAATGGAATGTTAACCTTTATTACAAAGGGAATTGAGTACAAGAGCAAGGGAATCCTTTTGCGTTTGTACAGGGCCCTGGTGAGACCATACCTGGAGTATTGTGTGCAGTTTTGGTCTCCGGGGTTAAGGAAGGACATCCTGGCTGTGGAGGAGGTGCAGCGTAGGTTCACTAGGTTAATTCCTGGGATGTCTGGACTGTCTTACGTAGAGAGGTTAGAGAGACTGGGCTTGTACACGCTGGAATTAAGGAGATTGAGGGGGGATCTGATTGAGACATATAAGATTATAAAGGGATTGGACAAGATAGAGACAGAAAATATGTTCCAGATGCTGGGGGAGTCCAGTACCAGAGGGCATGGATTAAGAATAAGGGGTGGGTCATTTAGGACAGAGTTGAGGAGGAACTTCCTCTCCCAGAGAGTTGCGGAGGTGTGGAATGCACTGCCTCAGAAGGCAGTGGAGGCCAATTCTCTGGATGCTTTCAAGAGGGAGCTAGATAGGTATCTTATGGATAGGGGAATCAAGGGTTATGAGGACAAGGCAGGAACCGGGTATTGATAGTAGATGATCAGCCATGATCTCAGAATGGCGGTTCAAGCTCGAAAGGCCGAATGGTCTACTTCTGCACCTATCGTCTATTGTCTATTGTCTATAAATCTGTTCCATCATTCAATCACTGTTGATCCTTTTTCTTGATCTTCTTCTCAACCACAGTTCCTGGTCATATCCATTGATATCATGTCCAATCAAGAAGCTATTAATCCATGCCTTAGATACGCCCAGCGACCTGGTCTCCACAGCTGCATGTGGCAACAAACTCCACAAATTCATCACCCTTTAGCTAAAGAATTGTCTCCGCATCTCTGTTAAAAAGGGCGACCCTCTGTCCTGTCGCTATACTCTCTTGTCCTAGACTCTCCCGCCATGGGAAACGACGTTTCCACATCTACTCTGTCTAGGCCTTTCAGCCTTCGAAAGGTTTCAACGAGATTCCCCACTTCATCCTTCAGAACTTTAGCGAGTCCAGACCGAGAGCTGTCAAACGTTCCACGTATGATAAGCATTTAATTCCTGCAATCATCCTTGCGAAACTGTTCTGGACTCTCTTTAATGCCAGAAAATATTTTCTAAGATGGCCACCCAAACTATTAACAACGCTGAGGGTGAGGTCTCACCAGTGCCTTATAATCCCTCACAATCGCATCCTTGCACTTATATTAAAGTTTTCTTGAAATGAATGCTAACATCGCATTTGCCTTCCTCACCACTGACTCAACCTGCAAGTTAACCTTCAGGATGTACTGAACAAGGGCTCCTAGGTCCCTCTGCATCTCAGATTCCGGGATTTTCTCCACGTTAAGAAAGTAGTCGAAAGAATGAATCTGATAAGAGTGCACAGTGGAGTAAGGGGATGAGACAGGAACCAGAGGGGGTGATGGGTAATTACGAGGACGGGGAGGAGAAGAGAAGGATGGTAGTAGCTATCTTCTGCTTCTGTACCCTTCCACTCCAGTTCTGATGAAGGGTCTGAGGTCAAAATATCCGGCGTTTATTCTTCTCCACAGATGCTGCATTTATTATCTGCATTTACACCGTTTATTTACAGTTTACAGTCCTGATGTTGACAGTTTACAGATCCTGTAGACCATAGCCCATAAGACATAGCAGCAGAATTTGGCCATCTTGCCCATCGAGTCTGCTCCGCCATTCAATCATGGCTGATCCTTTTTTTTTCTCCTCTTCAGTCCCATTTCCTGGCCTTCTCCCCGTAACATTTGATGCAAATCCAATCAAGAACCTATCAATCTCATGCTTAAATGCACCCAACGACCTGGTTTCCACAGCTGCATGTGCGAACAAATTGAGCAAATTCAGCACCCTTTGACTAAAGAAATGTCTCCGCATCTCCGTTTTGAAAGAGCTCCCCTCTATCTTGAGGCTGTACCCTGTTGTCCTCGACTCTCTCACAATGGGAAACATCCTTTCCACATCGACTTTCCATCTCCAATACCAACACAGATAAATAAATAGATAGATAGATAGATATTCATATCTTCACTACTATGATCTCGGTATTTCATTTATCAGCTCTGTCAGAGCAGTTTGTTCTACTCTCAGCCCGCCTGGGTTATTTTTGAAGAAGAGTGATGGTGTAGAATGTGTGCCATGTGAGAAACGACGCTGGGGAGCGTTTCATGGTGGGGGTATCGTCCGGGATCGGTTTCGTTGGATGCCGTGTTATTAGCCTGTATATTGATCAAGTGGGTTTTGTGCTTATGTCTCTCTTAAACTATTAATCGTAAGAGTGATTGCGATATGTGGTTATGGATGATGCAGGGGTGGAACGGAAGTTTGATAAAATGGTGGGCAGAGACTTTGTTCTAGTTTAGAGTCAGGGTCTCGGCCCGAACGTCGACCATACTTCTTCTTATTGATGCTGACTGGCTTACGGCGTTCCACCAGCATTTTGAGTGTGTTGCATGGTGATGAAATTAAGTGTCTGCACAAATACGTTTATTTATGGGGTAACTTAGCCCAAGTTCAGAGCGCCGTTCATGAGCGAAGTGAAATACCTGCTCATGTCAATTATTCAAATAATTACTAAAAAATATTTATGCTCTTCACGGTGTTTACTACCTTGACACTACAGAACTGGCGGTCATTGGAGAACGTGGCAGCGGCGAGAATAAATCTAGTGTAGAACACGAACGAGTCACGGTACTGAACAGACCGCGACCTACAACTGCTACCAATTTTTAAACTCATCGCAACTTTTATATTTAATTTTTCAGCATATCCGCGCTCTCGTCACCGCTAAACAACGTGACAATGAATCCGATAACACAGTGTAAATGCACATCCGTCAAAAGCCTTTGCTTCTCGGTGACAGAGAGGAAACGGATCATCCAGCCGAAGTGTTGCCATCACAAGGTGAACGGGCGCAATTCACACTGAGCCTCTTGCGATCATATCGGGCCTGGTGCAGATTGGGAGAGATTAGGCGGTGCTATACATGGATTTAGCTGATTGCATCGAACAGGCGATGAACAAACAAATCCAAGAGTACAGATGTGCGAACTTCAACTGTAAGTGTACCTGTGGCCAGTGACCTGGTATCAAATTAGTAATGTGTTTACCTGCCCAGGGACTGACTGCCCAAGCTCCAGTTATCATCTGCAAAATCCTACTTCTAATTATGACGATCGAATGAGCAGGGATAAGATCATCGTTAAATAAACAGCTAAAACTTTTGGATAAGAATTCTAAGAAAAAGAAAGTCAACAGCCTTCAGAAGCTAGAGTAAACATTGCACTTGTCCTTCGTATTAGATAAACCAGCTGTGCAGACATGCTTAACGCCAGAGAACTCAATCATTCTATTCATAATTTCTATAGAAAATCCAAATTGCCCTATCTCTGCTAAGGGTCAGTCGCAGTGTAATTTGTGGGACTCTAAATCTGAATCAGTATTGTATTCATAGTAATGTATAGGATCTTTCATGCGTTTCTATTTTAAAGCATGATTTTGGTGATTGATGATTGCCACTTTATTATACCTGTGTAAGTAATCAGATTGAAATAAACTGTCGCAGGATCCTGGAACATCCTTCTCTTCGCATTTACCGCTTTTATCGCCGTCAATCTATTGGCCTTTTATTGTGTATCGTTTTTGTGTGTTAAACAACCGGTCTTGTATTGCCACAGAGGGGAATTCGGTTCTTGTGAAAAGGACTCCAATCCTGAGCCAAGCGATCGACGCTTCCTTAGAGTGTACTGAGAAAGAAAGAGTATGGAGAGAGGGAGAGTCTGGGGAGAAAGAGACGGGGGAGATAAAGAATAGGATGGAGAGAGACTGGGGGAAGTGTAGGAGAGAATGACCGATGGAGTTCACAGAGAATGGCGTGACAGAGAGGGAGTGAGAGACATAAAGAGGGAGAGGGAGGGAAATAGAGGGAGGGAGAGAGAGAGAGGAAAAGAGAGGGAGAGGGAGAGGTAGGGGAGAGAGAGAGAGAGAGAGAGAGAGAGAGAGAGAGAGAGAGAGAGAGAGAGAGAGAGAGAGAAGGATAGGGAGAGAGACTAATTAACATTTCCCCCCTCGGCAATTCTCGGAGGGGACGGTTTCGTAACTGACAGCAGGGGGCAAGGGGGCAGAGTCCCCGGGGAGGACGCGGACGGCGACGCAGCGGATTTTATATCTCCTCTGTAGTCAGAGCTGGAGTCACAGCCGGAACTCAGTGCAGCCTGCAACCCGGCCGGACGAGAGTTCGGGGAAGGTTAGGGAGAAAATATCTCCCTCACCGCCCCTGAGCGAATAGTTGGCCCGGTCTGTGGGCGCCTACCGATACACCGCGCATGCGGACCTGCAATATTGTCGCAATGAATGTGATACGTACACACCCTTGCCCTGCAATTTTTTCAAAATAAAAACACATCAATCTCCTGCCTCGCCTTTCAGACCAACCGCTGGCTACTGACCCGCATGTTAAAGAAGCTGAGAGGACGCAAGGAGGGGGAAGACCCTGGTTCTTTATAGAGGTTAGCAACACACATCAAAGTTGCTGGTGAACGCAGCAGGCCAGGCAGCATCACAAGGAAGAAGTACAGTCGACGTTTCGGGCCGTGACCCTTCGTCAAGACTTTGCCTGGCCTGCTGCGTTCACCAGCAACTTTGATGTGCGTTTCTTTAATTTCCACCTTCTGCAGATTTCCTCGTGTTTGTGTCTGTATAGAGGGTCATCCTTCCCTTTTGGGATCCCGGTGAGCTCCCCATCCCCATTCCCATTAGAGAGCCACATGCTGATACACCCTTGTGAGGATTTCCGGGTCGACTGTGCCCTGAAGACGAAGGGGCTGTTGGGAAAGTATGAAAGGGTCATGTTCCTCCCCTCAGTGGAGTGATCCTACAGCCGGTGTCGAACAGGAAAGGTACAAAATGATTCACTTTAGAAAGACGAATGTGATGGCAGAATGCAGGGTTAATGGTGGAGTTGTTAATTAGAAACAGCTGGTTTTGGGTAAATCCACCTCCGACCTGCAGACGGTGCTTAAAAACCATCTGCACAGAGTCTGGGACAGGTATGTTCCATTCCGAAGGACGAGGACGGCAAGCTCAAAGAACCCGATATGTCGAGTGAGGTCATAATTGTAGTCAAGAAGAAAGAAGAATGTATGGAAATGTTGAGGAGCTCAAATCAGAGTGTTGGAGGATTATAAAGAAGCCAGAAAAGTACTGAAGAAGGGGGTTTGGAAAGATAGAAAAGGTAATGAAATTTCTTGGCAAATCTGGTAAAAGAGAATCCCAAGGCATTTTATGCGTTCATCTGGAGCTGGACGATAATTGGAGAGAGGGTGGAACCACACAAAGATAAAGATTAGTGGAAGAGTTTGCTGGGATGCTAAGGACGTGATAGAGGTGTTTAATGAAGACCTTACGTCAGTATTTACCAAGAAGGACATGGAGAAATGAGACATCATTGTTGAGAGTATTCTCTGCTAGGGTATTTGGAAGTATCGGTCGTGCTGCGTTTCTTATACAGCATTAAGTTGGATAGGTCCCACGGTCTCACGGGATATAACCTAGGTTATTGAGGAAAGCAAGAGAAGAGATTGCTGGAGACTTGCTGAAAAGCTATGTACCCCGCCCCCCCACCCCCCATAGTCATAGTCATAGTCATGTCCTGGAGGACAGACGAAAACGTAGTGTTGATCGATCATTCAAAAAGGGATCCACGGATAACCCTGGAAGCTGTAGAGCAGTGAGCTTGGCTTCAATAGTAGGGAGTTACTAGACAGAATTTTTAGAGATAGGAGTTATGAGCATGTGGAAAACCATTGTCTACTGAGAGACAGTCATCTTGGTTTTCTGTGGAGTGAGTTGTGTCGTTATAAACTTAACTGGCATTTTTGATGGGTTGACAAGACTGATGGACGGAAAATCCAGTTCTCCATGTTCTTTGGACGCATTATAGGAAGGTCTTTGACAGGGTACCAGAACGGAGACTCAAACAGGAGATTATGATGTTGAATTGGCTGTTTGGTTTCAGAACCAGATTGCCCATTGAAGGTAGTCTGTGATAGTCGAGGCAATTTATTCTAGACGGAGATCTGAGATCAGTGGTGTTCCGCAGAGATCTGAGCCGGAATCTCTGCTGTTCCAGATATAGGGAGGGGGTGGGTATGGGGAGGAGAAATGGCAATTGGTGGTTAACCCGTCTAAATGGGAGATGTTGCACCTTGGCAGGGCAAATGTAAATAGGCAGTAGACTTTTAAAAGCAAGACCCTTAACAGTGTTGATTAGCAGAAAGATCCTGGCAGTCTCGCCTTTATTAGTTGTGTCATTGAGTTTAAAGGTCATGATGCAACTTCCTAAACTATGGTGCTTTACATTCAGTTTTGATCATGCCATTATATATGGAGGTAAAAAATTTGGAAAGAGCGGAGAAGAGTATTTACCGGGATGTTGCCTGGACTGTAGAGGGCACGTACTACAATGCGTGGCTGGCTAAGGCTGAGGTGGTTAACATAATTTGATAGATGTTTATAAGATTACGAGAGGTACAGGCAGTGCAGACAGCCAGAATTTTGAACCCACTGTTGAAATGTCTAACACCAGAGGCTATGAATTTAATGTGACAGGGGATAATCTCAAAGATGTAAGAGGCAAGCCCTTTTATACACAGATTGGCCGATTGCTGGATTAACCACCTGGGGTGGTCGTAGAGACAGATATATTAGATACTTTTAGATTATGAAGACATGTAGTCCTCTTTTATTGTCATTTAGTAATGCATGCATTAAGAAATGATACATTAGTTCCTCCGGTGTGATATCACAAAACACAGGACAAACCAGGACTAAAAAAACTAACAAAACCACATAATTATAACACATAGCTACAACAGTGCATAATACCATAACTTGATGAAGAAGTCCGTGAGCACAGTAAAGTTCAAAGTTTCTCAAATGTCCCACACCTCACGCAGACGGGAGAAGGAAGAACTCTCCCTGCCATGCCGACCACAATCCGACTCTGAGTCAACCGAACACTTCGAGCTCTGATCAGATCTCCGACACCGAGTACTGAGTGCCACCTCTGCCCGAGCGATTCGACCTCTTTCTCGTTCGGCAAAAGCAGGCAAAGCCGGGGATTTTGAGGCCTACCCTCCGAAAGATTCCCGACCACAAATTAACGACAGCAGCGGATGGGCGTTTCAGAAATTTCTCCAGATGTTCCTCTGTGCTTTCACGTCCAGAGGGAGATTATGTGTGGAACGGACAGTCAGCTTGTTTGCCGACATTAGCTGTCGCACACAACACACGTGCAGACAGACAATGTTGCAACTTTACAAACTGTTGGCTGGACCAGTAGGAATTGCGTGTGCAGCTCTGGTGACACTGCCACAGGAAGAATGCGTATGTTCTGGAGAGGGTAGAGGGAAGTTTCAGCAGGGTATTGCTTGCGTTTTAATATTTCAATTGCAAGAGAATGGATGTGATGAGCACATTTTCTGATTTAGAGTCCTGGCCCACAGATCAATTATTAATTTCCCTCCATAGAAGCCGCCTGACACATTCCATGTTCTAGATACCCTCTTGAAATGCCGTGGGATTCATTGCAATTCTACTCGCCAATGACATTACACTAATCTCAATATCTCTCCGAGTCTCGCTTCAAGTTATTTTTTCCTTCTCCTCTTTTCGTCTGCTTTGTGCAGGCGTTAGAAATGTCGAGCAGGATAGGGGAATGTTCCCCTTGCGGGATCTGGGAAGGCATCCAGTATCAGCCTCTTACATTCTGCATTGCGGAGTTGGAGCTGGAACCCAATAAAATCCGAATCAATCTAGAATCTGAGTAGGTGATAGGACATTAGAGAGATTAAGATATGTTTTTAAAAAACCTCGGGGGAAGGAGATCATCATATGATCGAATTCAACCTGAACTTTGAGATGCAGAAGCTAATGTTAGATCAACGAGTATTACAGTGGAGCCAAGGGAAGTACAGATCATGAAAGTGGAGTTGACCAGATGTGATTGGCAAATAACTCTGGCAAGGATGGCGACAGGACAGCAATGGCTCCAGTTTATGGAATCAATTGGGAAGGGATAGGATATATGCATCCAAAGAGGAAGACGTACTCAAAAGTTTATCTTGTTAACCGTGGGTAACAAGATAAGTCAAAGTCAGGATAAAATTCGAAGAGACTACACAGAATAGATCAATAGTCGGAAGTTGAGGATTGGGACACATAAAAACACAACACAAGGAAACTAAAAGGTCTTTAAGAAGGTAAGATGGAATACGAAAATAAGCTAGCCCCCAGTATTAAACAGGATACGAAAAGTTGATGTTTGTTTCAGATGTATGAATTATAAAACTGAGCTGAGTGTGGATATCGGACCACTGGAAAATGATGTTGGACAGGTACTAATGATGAACAATGAAATGGCTGATGAGCTGAATAAGTATTTTGCTTCAGTCTTCTCTGTGGAAATCACTAGCAGTATGCTGGATGTTCCAGATGTCGGGGTATGCAGTGTGTGAAGTCGGCATAAAGATAGGAAAGGGTCTTGGGACATTGAACGGTCTGAGGGTTGATAGGTCTCCTGGGTTAGATGGTGCACACGACAGAGTCCTGAAAGTGGTGGCTGAAGAGATTGTGGAACACTGGTAGTGAGTTTTCAAGGGTCACTAGATTTCGGAATGCTTCTGACAGACTGGAAAGTTATAACTGTCATTCCACTTTTCAGGAAGGGAGGGAGGCAGAAGAAAGGAAGCTATAGGTCAGTTGGTACGAACCAATGGTTAGGAAGATGTTGGAAAATGAGGTAGCTGGATTATGAATAAATGCAATGTGCAGTGTGGGGAGGGAATTGATAGGGCTAATTTCAGTCAACAGGATGACACTGTGGAATTCCTTGTCACAGACTGTGAAGGCCAAGTCTTTTGCATATTTCAGGCAGAGGTTGGTAGATTATTCACTGGTCAGGGCAGATCATCAACCATGGGTATTTGGAGGCACATAATAAAACAGCCCATGTTCAGTATGGTTTCCGCCATGGAAAATCTTGCCTGACAAATTTGTTAGATTTCTTTGTGGTCATGCATTTTGGTAGAGGAACTGAAAGTTTGACTAAATAGGGAGAAAATACAAAAATAACTGAGGTGCAAGGCGACTTGTGCAGGATTCCTAGGTATGTTAAAAATAAAAGAGACATCAGAGCGGATACATAGGACGGCAAGAAAATGAGGCGGGGAATTAATAACGGGAGACAAAGAGATGACTGATGAATTAAATATTTTGCCGCAATCGTCACTGAGGAAGACATTAGCAGTATGTTGTAATGGTGAGGAAAGAGAAGTGGGTGCAGTTTACTGTTGCAAGATAGAAGGTGCTATTAAAGCTGAAGGTCCAGAAGTCACTCAGACCAGAGGAACTACATCCAAGGTTTCTGAATGATGCAGCGTTAGAGATTGTAATGGCATTAGAAATGATTTTTCAAAAACCATTCGACTCCGGCATGGTGCCAGAAGACTGGAAAATTACAAATGTTACTCCACCCTTTAAGAAAGGAGGAAGACAGCAGCAAGGAAATTATAGACCAGTTAGCCTGAGCTCAGTGGTTGGGAAGATGTTAGAGACAATTGTTAAAGTTTAGGTGATGGACTACTTGGTGATACAAGGCAAGAAAGCACACAGTCAACATGGACTTCTTCAGGGAAAATCCTACCTGACAAATCTCTTGGATTTAATTGATGAGACTCAAAGTAGGATAAATAAAGGGGATGCAGTAAATGTGTATTTGGATTTTGAGAAGGCCTTTAAGAAGGTGCCACACATGAGGCTGTTTACAATGTTAAGTGCCTATGGTATTACAGCAAGTTGCTGAAATGCTTAGAGAATTGGCTGATTGGTAGGAAGCAGCCAGTGGGAATAAAAGGATCATTTTATGTTTGGCTGCCAGTGACTGGTTTTCGCAGGGGTGGGTGTGGGGGGCACTTTTTTATGCTCTGTATAAGTGATTTAGGCGAAGGAATAGATAGATATTTTGCGAAGTTTGCAGATTCTACCAATATTGTGGCAGGGGCAGGTAGTCTTGAGGAAACAGATAGGACTTAGACAGATTTGGAGAATGGACAAGAAAGTAGCAAATGAAATGCAATGTTGGAAAATGCATGGTCATGCAATTTGTTAAAAGGCATAAATGTGTGGACTATTTTCTAAATGGGGACAAAATCCAGGATTCTGAGATGCATCGGGTCTTCGGAGTCCTTCTGCAGAACACCCTGAAGGTTAACGTGCAGGTCGATTCGGTGGTGAGAAAGGCAAACGTCATTTTAGAATTTCTTTCAAGAGGTCTGGAATGAAAGAGCAAGGATGTGATGCTGAACCTTTATAAGACATTGGTGAGGTGTCACTTTGAGTATTGCGAACAGGTTTGGGACCCTTATCGCAGAAAAGGTGTGCTGGTACTGTAGAAGGTCCAGAGGAATTTCATCAGGATGATTCGAGGAATGAAAAGGTGAAAGGGTTATCATACGATCAACGGTTGATGGCTATGGGTCTGTACTGGCTGGAATTCAGAAGAATGATGGGGGATCTTATTTAAACCTTTCGAATGTTGAAAGTCTCAGCAGAGGAGATGTGGAAAAAATGTTTCCCATTGTGCGAGAGTCTAGGACAAGAGTGGACAGCCTCAGGATTGGGGGACGTCCTTTAAAATCAGAGATGCAGAGATACTTCTTTTGTCAAAGGGTGGTGAATATGTGGAAATTTTTTCCACATGCAGTGGCGGAGGCCAAGTCCTTGTGTGTATTTAAGGCAGATCATGATAGATTCTTGATTGGACAAGGCATCAGTGGTTACGGGGAAAAGGCTGGGAACTGGGGTTGAAAAGGAGTTTAAAAAAAAGGCATCAGCCATGACTGAATGTCGCAGCAGACTCGATGGGCCTCATGGCCCAATTCTGTTTCAATGGTTTATGATCTATGTTTTGCATGGTGAATGGCATGACTGGAGCATTTCCGGTTACAGGTCCAATAACTCAAGGTGTTTTTTGCACTGAATTCAGTGACCCAGTTTGCTCAAAAATATTTTGCCCCCTTAGCACCAGCATAAGTTACTTCCTCTGAACTATGGATAATTCGGCTGTATGTGTAGCAACAGAACAAAATGTTAATGAGAAAGAACTCAATGAGCACACTGTGCCTCTGTCCATTCCATTTAGATTGACGATGCTTCTTGCTTTCGGTCCGTGGTGGAATGCTCCATCTACAGGCAGTGCTCCGAATTACACACAACACGCAGAGAGTGAGTAACAGTGTGATTACTTTGCATCTATGACAGCATCTCCATACACTAGAATAAAACAAAAGATTGATTATGAATCAAGCATTTCTCATCCGTATTGCATTTACGTCATTCATGCCTGTGCAGTGGAATCTGGTGTATGCCGCTGATAGATTAATTAAGCAAAACACCACAGTTACATGGCATTTGGCCCAGTGAAAACATGACGACCTGGGTGCCAAGCAAGCTGGTCCCGACTTCTTGCTTTAGGCGCATATCCATCCAGTCCCGTATTTCGATGATACCGTGAGCAGAATTAGAGTTATTTACCCCATCGGGTATGAACCGCCATTTCATCATGGCTGATGTTTTCCCATCCCAGAACCGAAGGGGTGGGGCACGACATCACCTATCAGCTACTTACAATGCAGTCCCAACACTTCTAACCCGGCGTTTTCACAACAATTCACATCTCCATTCACGCACAGACAGGACTAATGATCTCATTACCTCTACGACTCTTAAAGTCTCTCATGAGATTGCTGTAGATTTAAACAACCGACAGAATTTATAAGCCGGAAAACTACCCACCATGGTTTAGAACTGAGGTGCCCTCGCCGATGTGGCGAAATATCTTCTAGACAACACAGCAAGTCCAATTTCCTTTCTTTGCACTGCTTGATAACCCTTTCATTTGTTCTGACAAGGTGCATGACCATACATTTCCTGACACTGTAATTAATATGCCATTTCTTTGCCCCTTCTCCTACTCTGTCTAAGTCCTTCTGTAGCTTCTATACTGTCTCAAAGTTACGATCCAAAAGGCCGCCGTTATAAACACTTTTTTCACTATCCCCTGATATCGAATTGAATACTCATCATCCTAAGTCCTTGTTTTTCATTACAGGGTCCATTGCCCTAGCATTCATATCACAAGCCCTCCGTATAGTTGATTTCCAGCACTTCACACTCACCTGTATTGAGATCATTTGTCCACTCCTCCGTCCAATCTTCTACGTAATCAAGTCCCTCACAACTGTCTGATAAACCTCAGTATCAATAGCAGCTCCTACGTTGGTGTCATCTGCAAATTTGGATTAGATTAGATTCAACTTTATTGTCATTGTGCAGAGTACAGATACAAGCCAAAGAAATGCGGTCAGCATCTGACCAGAATTGCAAAGAATAGTTTTATTTACAAAATAACTGCGAATAAAAAGTAAGTGCTACAGCACACAAATGCAATAGTACTGATACAGTACAATATGGGCGTAATACTGCTTAGCGCATGTGATGATGTGAGCTTCAGCAGGGTCACAGCCTCAGGGAAGAAGTTCTTCCTGTACCTGCTGGTGCGGGAACGGAGGCTGCCATAACGCCTACCGGATGCGAGGAGAGTGAAAAGTCCGTGGTTAGGGTGAGATGCATCCTTGATAATGCTTTTCGCCCTGCCCAGGCAGCGTTTATGGTAGATGTTCTCCGTGGTGGGCAATTGGGTGCCGATTTACTGATCAAGACGTGTACGGTCCATCGAAATCATTGACCCCTGTGGCACAGCATATA
Source organism: Mobula birostris (assembly GCF_030028105.1). Taxonomy (NCBI): domain Eukaryota; kingdom Metazoa; phylum Chordata; class Chondrichthyes; order Myliobatiformes; family Myliobatidae; genus Mobula; species Mobula birostris. The sequence continues at coordinate 59,915,785 of NC_092382.1, forward strand.
TCACCAGCATCCGTCTATCACACATATTCACCTGGATCCATTTATTCCTTCCCAGGCCTTGCCCCACCATCACTCTCCCCGGACTGGCCACCTGCCTTCAACATTCACTCGAGACAGAGTACGTCGACCAGAAATATCGTCAAATGATTTCCTTCGATAGCCACTGGTTGAAGCGCTGAGTTCCTCCAAAATTTTGTCCTTTGCATTATATGACCCGTATTAGGGAAGAAGAGCAGGATGTTACACAATATTGACATGCAACCTCAATACAGTCCTAAATAATCGTGCAATGTCATTTCCACTCCTTTACCCAATAACGCTTGGAACGAATACGCTGTATCTTTGACCATGCCATTGGAAGTATTTAGTTAGTAGTGGAAGCTTGTTGCCATTACCAACACCGGCTATAACAACCTGAAGGAACATTGGGACGTGCGCCTCAACTGGCCTCTGACAACCAGATCCAGCGTCTGGCCTTCAGGTGTGACTTAGCTAATGACCTCGGCGGAGCCATTTCTACTGGTAGGAGACGGGGCCGTTACTGCCGGCTGAAACACGGTCGCTTCGGGCTCATGGGACTCATAGGCCGTAGTTGGCAGCTCATCCAGGATATATAAAACTCTGTTCTCAAATAGCCGCTGCTGTTCCCTCCCATCGGTAGGCTTGGGAGTAATTCAAAGGGAAAATCCGGAATTGGAGCCTCTTTGTTAGTCTTACGTTGATTTCAGTGGTGGTTGGCAATGTCTTCGACGCTGCTGGTACCTAACCGTATCGGTTTCTGCTGTATCTTAGGGTTCAGCGGTTTCGTAAAGAGTGAAAGCTTGCTACATGGCAACAGCTGGCGCTCCATATTGTACTGCCCAGGCCTAGGTATCAAGACAGCTAGGACGAAATATTCTTGGTCAGCTCTGACTGACGGAGGCCTCTAACTCAAACATACCTTTGACTTCTGTCAGTGCTTAAACCATTTCAACACCTCACTCACTGTACTGTACACCCAACTAACACTCAGGACATTAATTCGACAATTACTGCTTCCTTAAAAATGTGAATACCTGGAAATGTTGCATTCTGTTCCTCATCCAAATTGTGGGTACAGATTGGAAACAGCCAGGCTCAGAGGATTGGTCTCTGCAACACCCATCGGGTTTAGCTGCATTCTGAAAGAGGGTCTGGTAATTCCTTGTCTTTAAACATAGAGGCCCGAGAAACAGGAACAGGCCACTAGTCCTCTCCACACCACACTGATTTACAATGAGACCCAGGCTGGTCCATCTTGTCCCCAACACCACTCCTCAAGGCGCGTGGCGGTTAACTTTACTCCCGTGTGTATCGCCAATGTAGCGAAGCCTTTCCCTTCTTCCTCCCTAGGTTGGGGCAATGTCGTCCCAATTTCTTTCGCCGCCCTCTCAACGGCGCTAATTTACCTCGGAGTGAAACTGACATAAAACGTGGAACATATGCTATCTACATCTTCACCGGAAATTTGGGGAAGGAGCACGAAGCGAGTTCTGCAGGAGTGTCGCCCTCTTGTCGAATCCAGTATCCCCACTGGATTGACACTTTTGGAAAACAAGGAGAGCTGGATAATACGCACGCACGTGACAACAGTTACAGGTCACCTGGCAAAAGACAGGCGCGTGGACTGATCCCGCGCCAGCCCGAGAGCGCGAGGGGGTGAAGCTAAGTGGTTGACAGTGGGCGGGGCCGAACGCACGTGCACGAGTGCGATGGGGAGTCTGCAGACTGAGCGGTCTCTCGGTCCGGTACCCTGCTGCCAAGCTGAGCGAGTGTCGTAACTTCAACCCCCCACCACGGATTTCAAACGCAAAACTCATGCAAATATGTTATTAGGCCAATTTCCATTTGCTGTCAGTCAACTGAAAAATCACATGTGCCGTCGTTAGACCACTATACACTCATTCAATTTTATTGTTTTCTTGTGAACAGACTAATAGGAGGAATTGGTTCACTTGTCCCGTCGAACCTGCTGTTCCAAACAACTATCTAATTTCAACGTGATCGATCTGAATTGGCCTTTAACCCTCATTCCCGTGTGCCGTCCTTCTTATGGCTGTCTTGGTCTCGATTTATTAAACATCTTGGCGTGAATATAATTAAAACCATTGCTTCCTCTGGCCATTGTGAGGCGCTAAAGCACTCACAACCAACCCAGACGAAAAAGAAAGAAATGTATATATATAATCCGAAATTCGGTATTTTGAAAGCGGAGCAGTTGCTGGCTAAACAAATACCGCACCATTGCTCTCACACTGATGTTGCTAGTTCTAGAACAGTTTTTAAGCTGGAAGTAGGGTGCGAAAAGTATCAACCGCGCAAACAAGTTACTGCAGGAAAACAAACACCTCCACCCCCCCACCCCGCCGACAGAAGAGGCTTAAAACAGAAATGATGCCTTCTTGAAGACTGATTCCAAAGTCAGACAGCAGTTTGACTGGAAATAAAGTCCTTAATCAAATATTTTCACCCGAATTCCCAAAGAATATTCCGGCAGTGTGGGTTTAAACAACAAACCTCAGTGCAAGCAACCAGGCGAGGGAGATTTGGCTGATGTGGGAAGTGCGAGTTGCTGTTGTATGAGGCTCAGAGCTCAGTGTCTGTGCAAGCAGCGGCCCGTCCCACAAGCGCACATTCTAAAGAAATGGGAGAGGGCACTCTGCTGAAACACAGTCCAACCCAGTTCCACGCTCACTTTCAACTGTGAAAAGGGTTTCTCTAACGTGTATGTAACCCTTTGCGCCACAAGAAAGACCAATAACACCCATAATAAGATGTACAATCGCATTAACTAGGGTCTGGAATCTAAAAGGTTAATGTTAACGTTGCTGCGAGTTTACACCATTTGTCCCTTAACATATGATTCCAACCACTGTAGATGTTTGTATCAATATTTCTCACTATTCCTTCAAATAAATCAATCTGTGGCACTATCAATTATAAAATCCCACTGCCTGTTATTCTGTTTAGTTACTTTTTAAGGATAGAGAGAGATCGGTGACGGGACCCTGGCCCGTGCGACATTGCAGCTTAATCTGCCGCTGTGAAAGTTACTTTCTGCACGAACACCTTGGAGAGTGTTTGTGAATGGAGGCACCCATGTCATTTGAAGTAATCTGATTCGATAATAATTAACTCCTTAACTTGGTCAGCTGAGGGCTCCCTTCTCTCATTGTTCCCTTCCCGATCCCAACGGATTTAAAGCCAAGCCTCGCTCTAAACGCTGAATAATTGTGCAGCATTAGAGACAGCACCTAACTCTGATGTTTGGACTGAATGGCCTTAAATGTGGTCCCGGGTAATCACAGTCTGACTACCGGGTGAGCGACAATCTTCCTGCCCTTGTGTCCTCACCTGTTACGGAGAGTTGCGTCTGAGCTGTTGCTCCTGAGGCCATTCGTCTATAAAATGTCCGTCAGTCATTACAGACTTAAAGGGTACGGTGAACCCCGGTAAAGTTGAGCTGCGTCCTCCGGCTCACACTTACTCTCACCGGCCCGAGTCAAGCCCGACAGAGTGAGGAGAGGGGTTTAGAGCAAATGCAGCAACCGTAACCCGGAAAGCAAACAGGTTGTGTTAACTAATCCTCGCGGCCACAGGCAGTCTTTGTCTGGATTTCCCAGTGACATTCCCGCCTAGTTCTTACATTGCAAACAGTGCTGCGGAGTTTCTGTTTTTAACTCAACGAGTCCAGGCTGCAAATTTGGTCCAGCCTGGGTTCGTGAGGGTCTGATGACCGCCCGGCGCCTAAAAATATCTAACCGAAGCAGGTCAAGTTTCAGCTCAAACATCGCTCACCTGCCTCGGTACAGGGAACTGCCTTTCTGCTGATATTAAAACAAATTGTTTCGACAATATACTCCCATTCAACTGGAATCAATTTGGTCAAAGATTGTCAGATCAGTGGAGTTTATTGACATTCGTTTAATAACATCAGCATTAAGAGATTTCAAAGTTTCTGGTGAACTCAACAGGTCAGGCAGCATCTCCAGGAAGAGGTACAGTCGACGTTTCAGACCGAGACCCTTCGTCAGGACTAACTGAAGGAAGAGTTAGTAAGAGATAGAAGGCGAATGTACCAAAACCATTCTTTCCGACTCTACCTACCTGTGACACTACTTCAAATGAAGTGTGGACCCATAATCCCAAATCCATTTTTTTTCTGTAACACTCCTCAGTTCCCTAACTCCTACTTCTGAAACCTACCCTCGTTATTTCTACAGCAGAGCAACAGCTTCCACTTGCCTGCATTAAATTACATCTGCCATTTTCACCTCTGTTTTGCAGTTGTTCCAGATCCTGCTGCAAGCTTTGATAGTCTTCCCCGTTGTCATCTATCACGGTGTCATCGGCAGATTTTCTGGTCCAGTTAACCACATTATAGTCCAGATCATTCTAAAAGATGAGAAAGAGCAGTGGCCCCAGCACAGACCCCGCGGCCCTCCACTAGCCACAGGTCTCCACTCAGAGAGGCACCATCTAGTAGCACTCACTGCCTTCCCCCGCGCCGGCCGCCAATTGCATTGCTGAAGTCCATACAGACATCGTCCACTGGCTTGCCTTCATCGACGTTCCCGGTAAATTCCTCGTAACCTTGCCGGAAAACTCTCTAAGATTACCCAGTGCAGAACGCCACATTGACTATCCCTAATCAGTCCTGCCCATTAAAATCTCACCTGTCCGGTCCTTCCATTAATTCTCCCGATACTGATGTAAGCAGCAACGGCCTACAATTTACTGGTTGCTTTCTGATCCTTTCATAAACAGCGGAAAAATAAAAAAAAATCTATCCACCAATCCTCCAGTACCTTACCTGTCACTCAGCATAATTTAAATATATATGCTGCGACACCACCAACTTCCGGACTTACACACTTCGCTGTCCGAGTTGTTTCCAATTCGGCTGAGAGACAGGATCCAACATTTCATGTTTCTTAATGACATAATACCTGTGTTCAAATTCTATTAACGAAAAAGCAGTTCTGAGTTTTATTTGAATGGACTGTATTTCCACGAGCTTCAACACTTGGCAATCTACTGGACTGGGCCTCACAAAACCCAATCAGATGTCAGTAGTGATGGACAAGGTTTTGTGTTTTAGGGTGTGGGAAAGCAGCAGGTCAGATGGAGCCCATTGTTGTTGAATGAGGTCACTCGCTTCTGCGGAAGAGTCAGAGCTGGTGAAGTGTTGAGGTGAGGAGGCAGATATTGGAATGAGGCAGGTACTGAGGGAGGTCAGATGATGTAATCCGAGCGTTATTTGGTGTAGGACTGGAAACATGTTTATTTAGGACGTTGGTGACGTTGCATTGCTTTTGACACATTGGCCTTCTTGATTTTCTTGTTGACTGCCGATTACCAGTGGTGTTCCACAGGGTTGCGTGTTCGGGCCGCTTCTTTTTACGTTGTACATTAACGATTTGGATTATGGAATGGATGGCTTTGTGGCTAAGTTTTCTGATGCTATAAAGATAGGTGGAGTGGCCCGTAGTGCTGTGGAAACAAAGAGTTTGCAGAGAGACTTGGAAAGATTGGGAGAATGGGCAAAGAGGTGGCAAATGAATTACAATGTTGGGAGTGTATGGTTATGCACTTTGGCAGAAGAAATAAACGGGCAGACTATTATTTAAATGGGGAGAAAAATCAAAGTTCTGAGTTGCAGAGTTGCAACGGGACTTGGGAGTCCTCGTACAGGATACCCTTAAGGTTAGCCTCCAAGTTGAGTCGCTGGTGAAGAAGGCGAATGCAATGTTGGCATTCATTTCTAGAAGAATACAGTATAGGAGCAGGGATGTGATGTTGAGGCTCTATGATGCGCTGGTGAGACCTCACTTGGAGTACTGTGGGCAGTTTTGGGCTCCTTATTTAAGAAAAGATGTGCTGACTTTGGAGATGGTTCAGAGAAGATTCACTGGAATGATTCCAGGAATGAGAGGGTTAACAAATGAGGAACATTTGTCCGCTCTTGGACTGTATTCCTTGGAGTTTAGAAGAATGAGCGGGGACCTCAAAGAAACATTTCGAATGTTGAAAGGCATGGACAGTGTGGATGTGGCAAAATTGTTTCCCATGGTGGGGGAGTCTAGTATGAGAGGGCATGAATTAAGGATTGGAGGGCGCCCATTCAGAACAGAGATGCGAAGAACTTTTTTTTTTTTTTTTTTTTTTAGCCAGAGGGTGGTGAATCTGTGGAATTCGTTGCCCCATGCGGCAGTGGAGGCCTAGTCATTAGGTGTATTTAAGGTAGAGGTTGATAGGTATCTGAGTAGCCAGGGCATCAAAGGTTATGGTGAGAAGGCAGGGACTGGGACGAAATGGAGAATGGATCAGCTCATGATAAAATGGCGGAGCGGACTCGATGGACCGAATGGTCAACTTCTGCTCCTTTGTCTTATGGTCTTATAGTCTTAATTCAATATTTTGAGTACAGCAGACGGGAATTTTTTTGAAGTTGTTTTAGGCATTGCTCAAGGCGAATTTGTATTATGTGCCGTTATGGTCACCTACCGACAAGAAAGAATAAAGGGAAAGAATACATAGAATTTTACAGTGAAGCTGCTGGTATGGAGGACATGAATTATAAGGAATTATTGGATAGTTTCGGAGTTTATTCCTTGGAAAGTAGAATATTGTGGGACGAATGTTAGATGTAGACAACAAAGATGCGGGGTAGAGTTGGGTTAAATGCAAGCAGACACTTTGCATTGAGTTTGTGTGGACATGCCATCAGAGATCATGGGTTAAGGGTGGAATGTGAAAAGTTTAAGAGGATTACGAGGGAAATCTTCTTCATTCAGAGGAATGTGAGAGTGTAAATGCTGCTGCCGGCACAAATGGTGCATGCGAGTTGGATGTGAAATTTTAAGATAATTTTGGATAGTGGTGCTATGGGTAACTATGGCCCGGGTGCAGGTGGATGGAAGTCTGCATTGCGAGGACTGTGCCGAAGGTCCTGCTTCCATTCTGTACTTTCCTTTGAATCTATAACTCCTTACTCATTGATTTACAATACCGACAACTGTTTGAATAAAATAAGATCCAAAATAAATATCAGAAGTTCAATTGTTCACAGGTTAAATCTCCAAATATAGTCTGACAGCGTGTTTGTGTTTGGAAGTTGTTTCAAACTGCCCGCCCACTACTCCCGCATACTGGCTTTCGCCAATCTTTCGTACCTACAGTAATACACCAAATGCCGGACGAACTCAGCATCTCAGGCAAAGTCTATGGAATTGAAGAAGAATTCGACCTTTCGGGCCGATACTCTTCAGTGGAACTGCAAAGGAGGGAAGAAGAGGCCAGGTAATTGATTGATAAGGAAGGTTATTGAAGTCGTTTCAACCT